>NC_133407.1:159990000-161240000 GCF_049350105.2 Macaca mulatta | reverse complement strand
GGAGTCCCAGCTACTCTAGTAGCCACATTTTAAAAATGTAAAAAAAAAAAAGGGTGAAATTCACATTTTTATTTAAGCCATTCAAGACGTTATTTTAACATGTAATCTATATTTTAAAAAGTATTAGATATTTTACATTCTTTTGTAGTAGGTCTTTGAAATCTGGTGTGTATTTTATACTTACAGCATCTTTCAATTTAGATCAGACACATTTCAAGTGCTCAATAGCCACATGTAGCTAGTGGCTACCATATTGAACAGTGCAGCTCTGGAAATTTAAAAGTGAGTAAGACATGATCCCTATTCTCAGTATTTCACAAAGGGAAGTCTCTGCATGTAAACAGATTAAATATAGTACAATTTATGTGGCAAGGTAATATTTTGAGATAAAAATCAAAGATTTTCTTTCCCAGGAGTTTCTTCTTGCTCTTTGTTCTTCCACCTATTGAGTCCTTGCTACTTCTTATTAAGGATGAAAAAGATAAAGTTGAAAACAAAGTCAATATATAAATATATGTATAGTTTTTTGAGAACCGCCTGCTGGGTGCCGTGGCTCACATCTGTAATTCCAGCACTTCAGGAGGCCGAGGCAGGCAGATCACGAGGTCAGGAGTTCGAGACCAGCCTGGCCAACATGGTGAAACCCCATATAATTATAACATAATATTATAATACAATATATATTATATTATATGTACTATATAATTATATATAATATATAACATGTATATTATATTACATATATTATATAGTACATATATTATAATATATAATTTATAATATATAATATATAATGTAATATATAATATTATATATTATATTATAATATATAATATATTGCATATATTATATTATTATATATTATATATTATAATGTAATATATTTTATATATTATATGTAATTATATTTAATTCACAGAAGAGAGTATGGTCTTGAAATTCTGGCTTTCAGAGTTAGCTTTTCTGAGAGGAAGAGGGCTTTTTGAACCAAAAGCTACAAACCAGAAGGATTCACAGCATGGGATTTTTTACCATAAATGATAGAGCAGACAGTAATATAACATATTCTAAGAACATTTTTCTCATTTCAAGACAAATGAAAGTTCTTTCTTCCAGCTGGTGGGAAGAGAAGTATCAGAAGTGACGTGACTAGAGCTCTTGGGGGAGCTTGGGAAAGGGCTCCCTTTACTACCCCCACTCCCTTGAGAGCCTTGGGAGTCAAGAGGGGGCCGAACAATGGAAGTCTCAGAATAAGAACAACTGGAGGGACTCGCAGAGCAGACAGACCCTGGCCTGACTCTAGTGGGTGCGGTCCCTCATCCAGCCTCATCACCTGAGTGGAGATAGCAATGGTTGGAGAAGTCTCTGGAGCAGGTGAGGACCACTACCCAAGACCCTGCACTCAGCTTGGAGGATGAACATGCTCAAAAATTTCCTGTGTGGCAGGAGGAACACAGACATGGCCTGGAAAGGAATTTCTTCAGCATGGAAAAGACATAGAGTGGCCTGTGCAGACACTGAGTGTAAAAGGCACAGGAGAGTGCTAATGACCAAAGCTCAGGTGGTTTATCAAGCAGAGGACAATGGGAGCCATAAGCCAGACAACCCTCCTCACATACAGAAAAGAGGAGAAAAGGGGCAAACATTGCAGGAACTGAGTTTCAATCTTGAAGGGACTATGAAAACTCTGAAAATGACTGAGTTCACATTGAACTGTCAAGATTCAAATTTTCCACATCTGTGGACATGGGGAACAAGACAGTTGGGTAAAGTTCCATTAGAGAGCCATAAAGGAAATGAGTTCTATGCCTGAGTTTCATAGGACAATAGATTTTAGTACTAATTAAAGTTATAGATGTCATAACAAAGGAATGGAGGTATGCAGGAGCACAGAGGAGGAAGATACTTACTAGGCCTGCAGGCCTGCAGGAAAGATGCCAACAAGGAGATGCCATTTGTACTATGTCTTGAAGAAAGAATAGGGGTTTGTAGTACTGAAAAGGGCAAGGAGGGAAGTCATTCCACAGACAACAGGAGAGAGGCATGAAAGTACATAGCATGTTTAGGGAACTCTAAAAAGTTATGGCTGGAGTCTTGAGGAACATAGTGGGTGATGACTGCTGAAATGATGTGGGAGCTAGGGCCTTATATTCTCTGCTAAGGAGTTTAGGCTTTTATCTCATAGGCAACTGGGAATGCAGATATTAAGCAAGAATGTAATTTTTAGTGTGATAATTCTGGTGGTAAAGGATAGATTAGGCAGGGGTGTGTTTTGTGGCAAGGAGAGGACCTCGTAATAGTCTAGGACTAAAGGAAGATGAACTAAGGCAGTAGGAATAGAGAGGTGAAACTGAGCTCAGATCTTCATGAGATTGAATCACTAGGACTGGGTGAATGCCTGGATATAAGGGTGAAGGAAAAGGAGGAATAGAGGATAATAATGTTTCAGGCTTAGGAAACCTGGTAGGTAGATGGTGATGATATTAACCAGGTTAGGGAGAATCAGCAAACAAGGGGCATATTTCTTAGGGAAAATCATGGCCAAGAAAAGAGATCAATTTGAGATACCTATGGGACATCTGGGTAAATATGTCAAAAAGAGAATCAGATATATGAACCTGCAGGTCAGGAGAGAGGTAGGGAGTTAAGAGTTGGAAATTCCTAAGTCATCATCATTAAGGTAGCAGTTGAGGCCATGGGAATAGGTGCCATCACCAAGGGGGACATTGTAGAAGAAAAAGAGAGAAGACAAAGAAGGGGCAACAGATGAACTCATGAGATTATAAATTGTAAGGGCAAGAACTCTATGGTTTTTTATTTATGCACTATTTCTAGTACCCCTAGCACGGGGCCTGATTCATAGAATGTGCTTAATAAATACCTGTGGAACAAATGAATCAACCCAATAAGAAACTGCATGTGTAGATACCTTCTTGCTGTACTCAACCAAGTCCTACAAGCAAGAGATTTATTCAGAACTGGCTGGAGTGCAAACATAAACAGAAAAAAGAAAATAAAGCTTTGTTAACAGAAGTTCCCTCTCCTTTGCCTGTGGGTGGCCATCTACATTGACTGAGAGTCCTATAATTTGGAACACTGCAGGGCTGAAAAAGCTAAGAGCTTTTGTACTCCATATAATAACAGCTTCAGTGGTAGCAAGACTGGTATCTCCTGGGCTTGTCTGGCACCTTCTGTTAAGGGTTCTCAGCAGCCTACAGAGATGAGTCAATTGGTGCAGGTCACATTATGGGTCATGTCTGAATTGCCTCAAGGCAGTGGCTGTTAAACTAAAGGTTAGGGAGAAGGGAAGAGCACACAGACAGCAGGTAAGAGACCAAAATCTTGAGTTGAAAGACTATGTGGAGACAAGATCTGTGGTTAGGTTATAAAGACATAAACTTAACCAGAAGAAATTAGGCCTCATGCCCACTTAATTTTTAAAGGAACTATATTGCTGAAGAAACCACAAGCCTGGTTACAACAGTCTGAGCACATTCCAGCCTGTGAGACAATCCATGGCTCCCTGATAGGCAATGAACCTGGAAATAGCCAAGGGCCGCAATATATAAGGAAGATTTTCCCAGAGTGCAAAATAAAGGTTTTACAACATGGAATAGAGAGTCCTCCCTATACTTCATCAGCAGCATGTAGATAAGTGGTATGCGCCAGTGGCTGTTGTGTGTTTTGCTTCTCCCCTTTCAACATGAGAGTTTTCATTGCAGTTTTCCTGCTCCTTTTCATATCACTATATAATGGGTCAGTTGGGGGCAGTATCTTGCCTTTAAGCTTTAAGACAGAACTGCCTACCGGGCACGGTGGCTCACACCTGTAATCCCAACACTTTGGGAGGCTGAGGTGGGCGGATCACGAGGTCAGGAGCTCGAGATCAGCCTGGCCAACATGATGAAACCTCGTCTCTACTAAAAAAAAAAAATACAAAAATTAACTGCATGTGGTGGCACACGCCCGTAATCCCACTACCTGGGAGGCTGAGGCAGGAGAACCGTTTGAATCTCAGAGGCGGAGGCTGCAGTGAGCCAAGATCATGCTACTGCACTCCAGCCTGAATGACAGAGCAAGACTCTATCTCAGAAAAATAAATAAGGAGAGAACTGCCTGAACTTGAACTGATGATGAGTCTGGCTAAGACCTTGGGACCATATTCCTTGGGAAGATAGTAGGTGTCTTATTTGTTTTGGTAAGAAAGATGTGTATAGATGTTGAGCAGACAAGTAGCAGGGTCTGCCACAGGACTGAAAAGAGAATACTCACTAGATTTGGAAAATAGGAGCACAGCGATGATCTTAATGAAAGTAATTTAAGCAGAAGTAATGGGTGGGGATTGCAGAGAAGCCAGCTTTAGGAGCAAATGGAAGTTGTAGATTTTTTGAGACTTTGCTAATGAAGGGACTATACTGATCATCACTTTCCTGGTTGCCCCAAAAGGCTTCTTGGTGGGGATTCATTTCTCTATTTTTATCCCCAGTAATTGTCTATGTTCAATATTTACCCCAGGTTTTGCCTATGTTCTCTCCAGAACAAAGAAAAGATGATTTCTAGAGCCTTTCCATCCTAGAAACCAAGTCTATTGGAATTGACTCCTCAGCAAGGATCATGCTATGGAGTGCACGTATTTTGAAAGCTAAAGATCAAGAGCCGTATATTTAACGGACCAAGTAAAATCAAGCCACCCTGCTAAGTACCTCTCCATAATTATTACTAAACTTCTTTTCCTCCTTTGGAGAGACCTAAAGCCAGAAATCTTCATTACTGACTGAGGAGTAGAGGGGGCAATATAGGAATTACATATGCAATGTTTTTGTACATCTGAAAACAGACATGGGAGTTACACATAGAACTCCTATGACTAAAGAGGATCTTAAGATGCTATGCACTTCACCTGCCAAATGATACCTAATTCATCCACCAGCAGGCTATAGGAAATAAAGGGATGAAAGAGAAAAGACCAACTTTCTTAAATTTAGGAAAATGCCCTTTTAATTAAGGGATGAGGATGGTTCAGTGCTGTTGGTAATAATTTTGTTGAGATAAGTAAGGCAAAAAAAAAAAGCCTCAACGTGCTCTCTGCAGATAGGACACAGAAACACATAATGGAGAAAAACAGTGAACCGTAGTTCTTACTGCTCACACTTTTCATCAATGTAAAATGCAACAGCAACAAAAGATACAAAGGAAAAGTAAAAAGTATCACTCTTTCCAGAATACTTCGTGACCTGGGTCATTATTCGTGACCTCTAAATCGCAGTCACAAATGATCCCTTCCCCACAACAAATGCTATTAGTGGAAGCATCTACTGATGTCAGCTCACCAAATCCCACAGAATAGCCCCAATGATGAGGCATTGACACCTACCGCAAGGCACCGAGTACATTCTTTGAAAGCCAACTCTGCATACCACATTGCAGAACTGGTATGGGACTTGCTGAAACAGCCTGTGGCTCACTGATTGCCTGGGCAGTTTTCCTTCCATCATTTCCTTCTTTCTTTGAAAGGCAGCCATAAGAACCTTATTTTCTATCTTCTCCACCTAGAATCATAGAAAAGAAAGACTGAAAAAGAGGCTAGAAAAAGAGCTGCAAAGCTCTTTAAATTGCCTATTATATTGCTTCAAAAATAAAGGAGCTTATGTGCATAATATTACTTTGCATGCACTTTGCTTTTCATATAAAGTTGCAAAAGAGTCTCTCCTCCCTCTAATCCTCTCCTATTTTGATTCTGTCTCTTCAAAATTCCCTGCCCCTTCTCTAATAAATTTCTTTAACAAAAATTCACTGACTTAGACATAATGTCTGCCCTCTTAAGCTCATAGTTTAGTGAGATAGAAAAATAGGTAAACAATTATAACACAGTGTGATAAATGCTATTCCACTTCTTTTATTTTGCTCAAAGACGGGCTTCCTGGATCTGGAATCTGCTTCTGTGTGTCCTGACGTCATTTTTACCTTCCGATTCCAACTATATCCCTCGTGCCTGCCCTGCCTTGCTCTCTTCTCGGTCTTACTGACCTAGGATTCCAAGTCCATGAGCGGCCAGCTTAGAATCATCAGTAGGTGAGCTTTTCCTTGGGCTACAGAAGCAAGTTAATTAACAACAAAATGAGCCAAATCCTCCCCTTTGTTAGGTATACCTTTATAACCTGCAAACCACATTTTTCAAACTGTTTCTTTTGATCTTCAAGCTCTTGAGTTAGAGGCACAGGACATTTCAGAAATATATTTTCTTTCATTTTGTCTTGAGTTTTTTGTTGCTGATTAGTCCACTGTCCTAAAAATGAGTAACACAAAAACTTTGTTTCAACGCTCTGAGAGAGGAAAAAGGAAACTTAATGAAACAAATTCTAGAAATTTAGAGGAAGGGATTAGCCAGTTTAAATTGTGTGCCTCATGCATTTAGGACATGCAAGGAGAGCTATAATATTATGAGCAGTCAGGATAAAATAAAGGGGTAATAAATTTGTCTTTAGATGATTTGAACCATGAGGCTAAGGGGATGTGAGTAAAAGGAGCATAACGTATACTTGCTTCTCCACAATCAATGCTGTAATAATGAGAAATAATTGTGTTGCTCATAGGGTATGTTTTTATTTCTAGCCCCAATGCCTATCAGCAAAAAGAGACAGGCATTAGAAAATATTAAATATGGAATGATAGGAAATGACATGACATTTGTAAAACACTTCAAAATTTTCAGTTTCCTTCCTTATTTGATCATTATAACACCACCATGAAATAACGCCATTTTACAAATAAAGAAATTGAAGTTCAAATAAGTAACTTGCCCCATAGCACACACCTAGTAAGTAAAGAGCTAAGATTACAAACCTGGCTTTCACCAATGCTTTTTGTAAGTGACAAGGCAAAATACTTGGAACATGCATCACTCATATACCACCCAAAGAAGAAGAGCAAAATTTGGAGATTAAGAGTCTATGGTGTCTTGTTTTTCCTCCCTTCCTCTTTTCTCCTCCTCCTATTTTCCTCCCTCCCTCCCCTCCCTCCCTCCCTCCCTCCCTCTCTTCCTTCCTTCCTTCCTTCCTCCTTCCTTTTTTTCCTCCCATCCTTTTTTTCAAGAGGCAACCTGTTTTTGTCCAAAGGAGCTCCTTACTGGACTAAATATACAGGTGGACAAATGAAAACCAAAAAAGACTTGTTTTCTCTTGGTTTATTTTTAGTTTGACTTAAGACCAAGTATACTAAAATGACCTAATCCCCGGTTCATTATCTAATTGAATGGGCTCAATTTAACCACAAAAAGCAGGTGACGAATTGAGGGAAACTCACTAGAGAGCCAAGTTGTAAATCTGAGAAAGTGGGAGGGACAAAACTCCATAGCAGAGGAACTGCAAAGACCAGAAACTTCAACAGAAGACTGTAAATTAACTTTGGAGAGCAATAGCTCATATTTATAAGGTGTAATATTAGAGTTCAGTTTCCTTGAGTTCAACAAACATTTGCCAAGCTCCTTCTATATGCCAGGCACTGGACTGGGCACTGGGGACCCAAAGATCACAAACTTCTGCCATTGGAAACACCTACCAGGAAGGATTAAAAGAGTGGCATAAAAGAGAGGTGATGCCTTTGATTTAAAAAATAAAATTAGTGTTCTGATGGATATTTGATATTCCTTATAATGATAACTCATCTCAAAATTATCCATTTTGTTAATTAACATCTTAATCTGATTAAGACAGGGTAGGTTTTCCTGAACCTCTAAGGCTTCTGTGGAATAATATATTTAGTCATCAACTACCAAAAGTGCCATCTTGCGGCAGAACAAGGGACTTACATGACTCAAAATTGTCAATAGCTGGGAGAATTAGCCCACCTTATGACTTCAGTTAATTTAAAGCAATGCCACACACACACACACAAACAAAATAATGCCACAAGTTTTATAGGAGATTCATGTTTCTTTGTATCCTGTTCCCCTAAGCTGACACTGGTGTCAGTTTCAATACCTACATTCACTATGTTTCAAAAACTAAGTGAAAATCATAATCTTGGTTCTTATGCTTGTGTATTCTTTTTATCCATTTTTTTTTTTTGCCACTGTGTTTTCTGTGGAATGTGGATACAACATTTATGGGGAACTCTCACTCACTTAACCATTTATTCCTGCATTATTTTTACAAACACGTGGTAAAAATAAGGTGTCCTTTGAAATTTTGCGTCTGAATTTTTGCACCTCTTACTAAATCCATTCTCCACATTATAACCAGTGATCTTTCTAAAAACACAAGTCTGATCTTAACTTTGCTTAAAATTCTTTAAGGTTCCCTATTTGTTTCAAGAAATTCTCTGAACTCTTTCACGTGATTTATAAGGTCTTACATAATCCAGGCCTTGCAACAATCTTATTTCTTGATGTTTTCTTTCTTTGCCTAACTAACTTCTACCTATTATCCAGTTCTCCATTTATGACACCTGTGATAAGCCCTCCCATGACTTCCCAAGTCTGGGTTAGGTGCCTCTCCGCAGTGCTTTCGCTCTCCTCTATCATCACTAACCTGTGTGCTCATCAAGGTTCCCCATTAGACTTTGAGCAGGAACAATGTCCATCTTGTTTATTGCTGTAGTCCTTGCACCTAGCACAGTGCTTGGCACATCATGGGTGCAATATGCATTAGTTGAATGAAATCTATATCTATCTCTATCTCCCGAGATGGCATTTCTTTTTTTCTTTCTTTCTTTTTTTTTTTTTTTTTTTTGAGACAGAGTTTCACTTTTGTGGCCCAGGCTGGAGTGCAATGGCTTGATCTCAGTTCACTGCAACCTTTGCCTCCTGGGTTCAAGCAATTCTCCTGCCTCAGCCTCCAGAGTAGCTGGGATTACAAGCATGGGCCACCATGCCTGGCTAATTTTTTTTTTTTTTTTTGTATTTTTAGTAGAGACAAGGTTTCTCCATGTTGGTCAGGCTGCTCTTGAACTCCCGACCTCAGGTGATCTGCCCAAAGTCCTGGGATTACAGGCGTGAGCCACCACGCCCGGCCCTGAGATGGCATTTTCAATAGTATAATTTCCTAGTTAGCTCTAGGGCTCTGTTGAAAGGATCTCTCCAGATCCAAATTCCCACATGTATCCTGATGAGTTTAGCCCCACTGAATGGGAGATACTTGAGTGTACCTCACAGTACCAATGTATAATTTCATTGGCGAGAGGGCTCAAGGTAAGTAATTTTAGGGTTCCTAATGCTGTCAGTAACAAATAAATACAATAAAACTTGATAAAAGAAATAAGATAATCTGATAGAATGTGTCTACATTTGAGCGCTGCATCTGAAGAATTAGAAATGTATACTTTTCCCCATGGCTTGGGTTTTACCACTGCCAAAATTCCATGTAATTGCCTCTTAGACAATCAGGGTTATTACAAGTAAATAAAATTGTGTTTGTGTGTGTGTTCACAAATAATCCTGATTGTCAAAAGAGAGCAAAAAATAACTCACGAAGGTTTATGATCTAACAAAGAATCAGAATGTTTGCTCCCTCCTCTCTCTGTCTCTCACCCACATCCATACATACATGCTCACACCCAAAAGAAGGAACAATGGGGAGAATTTACTTTCTAACTTAATAGAAAGTTACTCACCTAACAAGCTCCAAAGTCCTTGCTCCTTTTTCCTTGCCATTTCCTCCTGTACTTTACAAAGCATATCTTCAATGTTCATAACCACCTCAATGAGGTCAGCCTGGGCTCCTTTAATCTCTAACTCTGTCCTTCCTGGTTTGATAATTTCTGTGATGGAGACACTTGAAGTTTTCTGAAGCTGAGATAAAATGTCATGTTCCTTTCTCCCAAGGTACAGAATATGATTATTCTCAATGATGTGATGGTTCTGGAGACTCAGTATTCTTTGGATCCATGCATGGGCCTCCCACATTTTTTCCATGTTGAATCCCATCAGATTGATGGCAGGAAATCTAGCTTCAAGCCCATTTTCTCTTTTCTCCTCTCTGGTTGACTGGGGGACTGAAATGACTATAATAAGCAATCATGGAAGACTAGCGGTTTTTTGTTTTTTTTTTTTTTTTTTTTTGAGACGGAGTCTCACTCTGTCGCCCAGCCTGGAGTGCAGTGGTGTGATCTTGGCTCACTGCAAGCTCTGCCTCCCAGGTTCACGCCGTTCTCCTGCCTCAGTCTCCCGAGTAGCTGGGACTACAGGCGTCTGCCAGCACACCCAGCTAATTTTTTATATTTTTCGTGGAGATGGGGTGTCACCATGTTAGCCAGGATGGTCTCGATATCCTGACCTCGTGATCTGCCCGCCTCAGCCTCCCAAAGTGCCAAGATTACAGGCGTGAGCCAATGTGCCCGGCTGACCAGTGGGTTTTAAAACAGTGCAGAAATGGGATGGCTGGGTCAAATGGTATTTCTAGTTCTAGATAGGATTATAAGTCATGTTGCTATAAAGACACATGCACACATATGTTTACTGTGGCACTATTCACAATAGAAAAGACTTGGAATCAACCCAAATGTCCATCAGTGACAGACTGGATTAAGAAAATGTGGCACATATACACCATGGAATACTATGCAGCCATAAAAAAGGATGAGTTTGTGTCCTTTGTAGGGACACGGATGCAGCTGGAAACCATCATTCGCAGCAAACTGTCGCAAGAACAGAAAACCAAATACCGCATGTTCTCACTCATAGGTGGGAATTGAACAATGAGATCACTTGGACACAGGAAGGGGAGCATCACACACTGGGTCTTATTGTGGGGAGGGGGTAGAGGGGAGGGATAGCATTAGGAGATATACCTAATGTAAATGACAAGTTAATGGGTGCAGCACACCAACATGGCACATGTATACATATATAACAAACCTGCACGTTGTGCACATGTACCCTAGAACTTAAAGTATAATAAAAAAAATTAAAAAAAATAAAACAGTACAGAACAAAACACCATGGCCAGCGTTTTACCCCTGTGATATTGTCACCACTGTCAGCAGTAGCAGCTTCAATTAAGTACCTATCTCTGAAAGCTGCATTGGGTATGAAGGAAATCTACCTGTATTGTTTACAGCCTCCTTTGGAACACAGAGTTTAGCTTGTAATGGATTAGCTTTATCATCTCTTGCCTCTGCTATGTTGCATTTATCAGTTCACAGATGAGTTCACCTTGAGATCTCACCCTGGATGTTAAGTATTATTTCCTGCTGAATAGGATTTTCCTTAACCTCTTGCTACTAGTTTTAAAATCAAACATCTCTGAAAGACACAGAGCTTGAAGAGTCAAAATTATTTTTTAAAAATTGAATCTCTGATTTTAAGAATAATACATGTTTATTATTTAAAAATTGGAAAATTATCAACATATAATGGAAGGAAGAAATACCTGTAATTCCACTACTCAGGATTCCTCACAACCTTATGAGACAGATACTAGTAGTTGTCCCATCTTACCAACAAGGAAATTGATTCACAGAGTCATTAAGTAACTTGCCCATGGCTACAGGACTAGTTAGTGGTGGCCATGAAGCTAGTAGGTATGGGCATCTGACTCCAGTGCTCCCGCATATGCCTTCCAGTGAGTAATATCTGAACAGCAGTGGAAATTAGCATCTTTCTCCTGAGATCTCAGTTGTGTGGCACAGGAGCTACAAAAGAAGTATAAGGACAGACCCAGAAGTAACACAGGGAGGACAGTCTTCCTCTGAGTAAAGATAAAAAATACAAAAGTCAAGGTTTTAGACAGCAGTAAGAAGTAACCCAGGTTTTATATTGGAGGCATACTTTTGTTTAAACCCTTGTTCTGTCTGGGAGATTATATTATTTTTTAGGAGAAAATAAAAACAATGCATAGTGATATTTCATTTAGCCATTATTATCAAGAGAAAATTCTTCTCCTTCTTCTCCTTTTTCCTCTTCCTCTTCTTCTTCTACCTCTCTCCTCTCTCTCCCCCTCCCCCACTTCTCCTCCTCCTCCTCCTATTTTTTTAGAGATGGGGTGTCACTATGCTGCCAAGGCTGGTCTTGACCTCCTGGCCTCAAGCAATACACCCACCTTGTCCTCCCAAAGCACTGGGACTATGAGCATGAGTCAGCATGCCTGGCCAATAATAATAATAATAATAATAATAATTTATTTATTTATTTTTGAGATAGAGTCTCACCCTGTCGCCCAGGCTGAAGTAGAGTGGCGCGATCTCTGCTCACTGCAACCTTAGCCTCCCGAGTAGCTGGGATTACAGGCGCCTGCCACCACGCCCAGCTAATTCTTGTACTTTTAGTAGAGATGGGGTTTCACCATGTTGGCCAGGCTGGTCTCGAACTCCTGACCTCGTGATCTGCTCACCTCAGCCTCCCAAAGTGCTGGGATTACAGGCGTGAGCCACCGCACCTGGCCAATAATTATTATTCTAACTTTAGTATATGTGTTGGCAAAGTGAGCACTATTCTTCTAGATAAGTAAATTGTTCGGATCACTAAAGGATAACTCTTCTAGCACCAAAATGCACTGAATTTTAACTATGAGTTATCTATTTATTTTTCTTTTTTGAGACCAAGTCTCCCTCTGTTGCCCAAGCTGGAGTGCAGTGGCACAATCTCGGCTCACTGCAACCTCCGCCACCTGGGTTCAAGTGATTCTCCTGCCTCAGCTTCCCGAGTAGTTGGGATTACAGGCACACGCCCCCATGCCTGGCTAATTCTCTTTTGTATTTTTAGTAGAGACGAGGTTTCGCCTTGTTGACCAAACTGGTCTCGAACTCCTGACCTCAGGTGATCCGCTTGCCTCGGCCTCCCAAAGTGCTGGGATTACAGGCATGAGCCACCGTGCCCAGCTGAATTAAATATTTCTAATGATAACATACCACCTCTCTGCCTTCTTAAATAGTTTTTTTTGTTTGTTTGCTTTTTTGTTTTTGTTTTTGTTTTTTTTGAGATGGAGTTTCCCTCTTGTTGCTCAGGCTAGAGTGCAATGGCGTGATCTTGACTCACCACAACCTCCACCTCCCACGTTCAAGCGATTCTCCTGCCTCAGCCTTCTGAGTAGCTGGGATTACAGACATGCACCACCACACCTGGCTAATTTTGTATTTTTAGTAGAGATGGGGTTTCTCCATGTTAGGCTGGTCTTGAACTCCCGACCTTAGGTGATCTGCCCACATCAGCCTCCCAAAGTACTGGGATTACAGGCATGAGCCACCGTGCCCGGCCCTTCCTAAACAGTTTAACCTTTCCTTGATAATCTGAGATCATCATCATTAATCATTTTGTTTATTTGTCACCCAGGCTGGAGTGCAGTGGCACAATCATGGCTCACTGCAGCCTTGACCTCCCCGGGCTCAGGTGATCCTCCCAAGTAGCTGAGACTACAGGCACGCACCACCATGCCTGGCTAATTTTTGTATTTTTTGTAGAGATGGGTTTCACCATGTTGCCCAGGCTGGTCTCGAATTCCTGTCCTCAAGTGATTGCCTGCCTTGGCCTCCCAAAGTGCTGGGATTACAGGCTTGAGCCACCATGTTCCATCATTAATCATTTTTATGTCAATTATTGTCCTGTGCTATATAATTCCTTTACAGTTGTCCGCAAGAATTACTGAATTAAATGGTGACATTTGCCACCATTATTCAGATTAATGACATACAGACCTTTTGATGTTCCTTTTCTATGTTTTTCTCACCTAAAACTCCTCTTATGTACCCATAATGGATTCCCTGTGGTTCCCCAAACATGCACTGGATTTCTTTGCTCCTGTGGGTTTTCTCTACCTTGGATGCCCCATCCTACCCTCTCTGGACATTGGAAATCTTGCCATGCTTACAGCCCAGCTTAGAACTATCTCATTCATGAAGCCATTCTTCATCTTTACCAGTCAAAAGGAATCTCTTTCTCCTCTTAGCTACCTGGGGAGTTTGTCCATCTTCTCAGTCATTATTTATTGTCTGGCATTTGTTTAATGCTTTCAATTTATAGAACATTTTTGCATACATAATGTATTATCCTCACAACAGTCTGTTATTATCATCACTATACAGATAAATAAAGAGGATCATAAAAGGCACAGTTCCAGGCCAGAAATGTTAATGCTCTCCTTCCCTACTTCCAGCACTGCCAGGCCACTGAACATTCCATCTCAGTCCACCCAAACTTCACTAAAAGAATGACGTTATATACCTGTAATCCCAGCATTTTGGGAGGCAGAGGCAGGCAGATCACTTGAGCCTAGGAGTTTCAGACCAGCCTGGGCAACATGGTGAAACCCCGTCTCTACCAAAAAACAAAAAAAAAAAATTTAAAAATAATAAAATAAATTAACTGGGCATGGTGGCATGTGCCTATAGTCCAAGCTACTTGGGAGACTCATGTGGGAGGATGGCTTGAGCCTGTGAAGCAGAGGTTGCAGTGAGTTGACATCACACCACTGCACTCCAGCCAGAGTGACAGAGCCAGACCTTGTCTCAAAAAGAAAAGAAAAAAAAAATGCTCGGCATCAAAATTGACTAGGGAGCATTCACAATAGATATTGTTGGCCCAGACCCAGAGTCCCTAAATCAGCATCTGTAGAGCTGGGACAAATACATATTTTGGGAGTTTTTTGTTTGTTTGTTTTTTAAAGTTTCCATCGTGATCCCAGTGATTACTCGGGTTTGAGTAGCATTGAGTTAACCCATTTATCTGTTATTATTGAGATGTGTTTTCTGTAATTACAATAAGTAACCCTCTTTAGACGTTCAGAGCAGAAAGAGTGACTGAATGCCAGTTTATGGAAGCCAGAACTTTTTCTTGGGAAAAAAT
This sequence comes from Macaca mulatta, assembly GCF_049350105.2. Taxonomy (NCBI): domain Eukaryota; kingdom Metazoa; phylum Chordata; class Mammalia; order Primates; family Cercopithecidae; genus Macaca; species Macaca mulatta. Next base: position 161,225,227 of record NC_133407.1, on the reverse strand, counting down.
TATAGATATCTATTTATGAATCAACCACCCACACCTTGGATTATCCACTGCAACTCAAACCTCCTCTGTTCATATCATGAAACTGGACCAAGCAAGAATAGACTCATGATCAGGGCATAGAGTAGGCAGGTATCCAAGCAGGACCACAATGCAATACATGTGGCTTATTTATTCTTCTTCTCCCCTCCATTAGTTCAGATGATCAAGAATAGAATGAGCCAATGGTGGGCGACACTACTTATTGGCCTGTGAATTTCTTACTCACCACTGTAATTGTTCAAACCCAGCATCTTGGACCTCTTTGCCATTTCAGCACTGAAAACCTACAAGAAGCAAAACAGAGCAGAGAGTCATAAGCAGGGCTGATAGCCATTGTCATCAAAGTCTCCCTCTCTGCACACACAGCACTTGACTTCATCCACTCTGTCAGTCCCATTCCTACTACCACAAATCTAAAGCAGCCTTTAGGAAAGTCCCAGAGAAGAGGACCACCATCTATTAGAACACAGAAGGAACAAGCATAGGAAAAATGAAGATGAAATCAAAATCTGGTATAAATAAAGAAGACTATGCATTCCAAGACAAAATATAACCATGCATTCATTCAACAGATTTTAATGCCCTGCTTGCACTAAACCAAAGCTGTGGATATGTCACTGAAGAAGAAAACTATAGGTAACTAATAAAACACAAAATCATTTAAAAAATGGTATACACACCAAACTTGGTCTGTAAATTGAATAATAAAATAATCTGTTTTATGTAAGTTAATTCCTATAGAGTGCTTGAAATTGCTCCTGGCGTGTAGTAAACATTCAGTACATGGTAGCTATTGTAATTGTTATTATATGAAAGTCTATAGACAAAGATTTGTGCATATTGCAACACAGATCCATTAACATAATGTCTATTAGAAATAACACATCTCACTTAGCTTTTGGAGCCATGGTATTCACTGTCTTCCTTGTCCAAAGTAGATACAATTGGCAATACAGATAGTCCTGACTTACAATGGTTTGATTAAGGACTTTTTGGCTTTATTGATGGTGCAAAAGTGATATGCATTCAGTGGAAACTGTATCTTGAGCTTTTCCCAGGCTGGTGACATGTAGTAAGATGCTCTTTCGTGATACTGGGCACAAGCCAAGCTCCCAGTCAGCCACAGTAAACACTGTATTCAGTAAGTTACATGAGATATGCAACACTTTATTACAAAATAGGCTTGTGTTAGATGATTTTGCCCAACTATAGACAAATGTAAGTGTTCTGAACATGTTTAAGGTAGGATAAGCTAAGCTATAATGTTTGGTAGGTTAAGTGTATTAAATGCATTTATCTCACCGCAACTTATTTAGGAAGAAAATATGTGCTTATTAGAAGGCTTATTAGAAGATGTATACATTATATCTGCACACACATCATACCTCCATGTGGATATAAAGTAGTGTTAATGCTGAAAAGAGCCTGAAGGAATGGTCAACATTCACTTTTAATGTAAATTGCTGTGTAAGATAATCCTCTTGTTTGAGTTACAAAACTAAAAGATGTATAATTCTCTGTGTTTGTGTTTAATGGTTCAGAACAAAGTTTTGAGCGCAGACAGACACCAAGGTTGATCTTGGTTTGGCCATGTGACTAGCTGTGTGCATATTAACCTCTGGGTTATGTTTTGGATTTGTGAAATGGAGACGACAACAGTAGCTTCATCAAAATATTAAGGGGAGAAGGAAATGAGACACCTTCTTAGCGCAGTGCCTGACAGACACAATACATGGCACTATATACTTTTTTTTTTTTTTTGAGACGGCCCTGGCTGGAGTGCAATGGTGCAATCTCGGGTCACTGCAACCTCTGTCTCCCAGATTCAAGTGATTTTCCTACCTCAGCCTCCTGAGTAGCTGGGATTACAGGCAGGTACCACCACACCCTGCTAAGTTTTATATTTTCAGTGGAGCTCGGGTTTCACCATGTTGGCCAGGCTGGTTTCCAACTCCTGACCTCAGGTGATCCACCCAGCTCAGCCTCCCAAATTGCTGGGATTACAGGCATGAGCCACCGAGCCCAGCCCCCTATGACGCTATTTTTATTATTAGTCCCTGGGGGAGCGCTCAGACTGTGGTTGATCTTTCCATTTTTCTTAAACTGTCATGCACATTTTTGTTTGTATGTTGGAGAGAATGAACCTTCTTTTCTAGATGTGGTTAATTCTTCTTGTATGAAAATGGTGCTTCATAAACAGTTCAGGGGCTGGGCATGGTGGCTCACGTCTGTAATCCCAGAACTTTGGGAGGCTGAGGTGGGAGGATTGCTTGAGTCCAGGAGTTTGAGATTGGCCTGGGCAACATAGTGAGATCCCACTTCCACAAAAATAAAAGTATTAGCCAGGCATGGTGATGCATGCCTATAGTCCCAGCTACTCAGGAGGCTGAGATGGGAGGATTGCTTGAGCCTGGGAGGTTGAGGATGCAGGGATTTATGATCACACCACTGCACTCCAGCCCAGGCAACAGAGCAACATCCTGTCTCAAAAAAAAAAAAAAAAAAAAAAAAGGAAATTAAAAAAAGAAATAGTTCAGGAGTTCAGGGATGTGATCAGGGCACCTATCTGGGCTTAGAGATAATCCTCTGCATGGGAAAACTAATGAACTTCATCTGAAGGACAGGATTATTCATTTTATCAGAAGGTGAGCTACTTCCTCGGGTCATGCACCACCATCTCACCAGTCAGCTGTGGGTGAGGTGCAGTGGGATACTGGAGCTGGCAGACAGTGACTCAAGAGAGCCTGCTGTGACCATCTCTTCCAGCTCTGCTTTCAGTGACGTCATATCAACAGCTTGAAAGCAGCCACGGAAATCAGCAAATGCTACAAATCTCTCTGTGTCTAATTGGGCAGCAGAAGGAATAAGGACTTTTATACTTGTTCCAAGAAAGACCAAGCTGGAACAAGTATAAATTCATTTCCTTATAGGCAGAGATAAAATGGCAACCATGCACATAGAGCAGGCCAAGAGGTGGGAATATGAGCAGTCAGAGAACTAATGTTTGCAGCCACTTTCTGCCAGGCAAGGCCCTCTATATCCAAAATCCAGACACGTGCTGAGAAGTCTCACTAAAACTCAGATGTTGCTGTTGGCAGAAACAGAAACCTGTATCTCGAAAACCTATTTTAGGTTGCTGTATCTTATTTCCTCTCCTTTTTATTCTTCCCTAACATCATTAAAGTCTTTCTCGAAAATGCCAGCTAAGTGAGAATAAAGCAGAGATGGTCAGTACTTTAAAGGCAGAACAGCACTGCAATATGTAGTAATTACGCTGAATATAACACGGTTTATTCACATGTTAGGAACTCAGCTTGATCTGTCCACCCAAACAAAAAGCTGAGATGAAGTACACTCAGACCCATAAGACAAGCTCCCCTCCAACACAGGGACCCCAGACATATTAGACCATGGCTGATTTCCTTCTGACGTCACCTACAGATGAGCTAAAAAAGAATGGGTTGAATTTGAGGGCAGTACTGGAGACATGGCAAAACTAGCCAGGCATACCGCTGCTGTTAAAGAAACTGGAAAGAAAAGATAAACAATTCACTGAATTTAGTAACAATTCAGCACTCAGTGAACTACAGCTCATCACAGTTGATATAATAACAGCTACCTTCTACTCTGTGCTAGGTACTACTCTACGTGTTTCACAGATATTAACTCTTTTTTTTTTTTTTTGAGATGGAGTTTCACTCTTGTTGACCAAGCCGGGGTTCAATGGTGTGATCTCGGCTCACTGCAACCTCCGCCTCTCGGGTTCAAGCGATTCTCCTGCCTCAGCCTCCCGAGTAGCTGGGATTACAGGTGTGTGCCACCACGCCTGGCTAATTTTTTATATTTTTAGTAGAAATGGGGTTTCATTGTGTTAGCTAGGCTGATCTCAAACTCCTGACCTCAGATGATCTGCCTGCCTCAGACTCCCAAAGTGCTGGGATTACAGGCATGAGCCACCTCACCTGACTGTATTAACGCATTTTATATTCACAACAGCTCCATAAGATGGTAATTAGTATCCCTCTTTTAAGGATGAGGAAACTGAGGCACAGATAGGTAAACTAACTTGCCCAAGGTTATATAGCCAGTAAGAGACAAAGCTGAGACTGATGGGGATTTTAGAGGGAAAACTGACTGAGGAGGAGAAGACAGGCCAGGCATAGTGGCTCACACCTATAATTCCAGAGCTTTGGGAGGCTGAGATGGGAAGATCACTTGAGCCCAGGAGCTCAAGACCAGATTGGGTGACATAGTAAGACCACTTTTCTACAAAAAATTTAAAAATTAGCCAGGCATGGTAGCACGTGCCTGTAGTGCCTGCTAATCAAGAGGCTGGAGTGGGAGGATCATATGAGCCCAGGAGTTCAAGGCTACAGTGAGCTATGATTGTGCCACTGTACTCCAGCCTGGGCAACAGAGCAAGACCTCATCTGTTTAAAAAAAAAAAGAGACAGAGAGAGAGAAGACAAAGAATTTGCCTTAAATACACTGCATTTGAGATGACGGTCAGAGATCCAAGTGGAAATGAGAGAGGATTGGCTAAGAAGATAAGACTTCACAGAAGTTGTAAGAACAGTTGTGTTCTTGAAGGGAGAGAGGTGAGAGAGCAGCAAGGACCCCAGACTGAAACTAGAGGGTTGCTTACCTTTAAGGAGCAGAGGGAAGAATAAGTGCCAATAAAAGGAAACACCAAAGCTAGGTAGTGGGGTAAACATGTTTCTTTTCTTTTTTTTTTTTGAGATAGTTTCACTCTTGTTGCCCAGGTTGGAGTGTAATGGTGTGATCTCGGCTCACCGCAGCCTCCGCCTCCTAGGTTCAAGTGATTCTCCTGCCTCAGTCTCCCTAGTAGCTGGGATTACAGGCATGCACCACCAAACCCAGCTAATTTTGTATTTTTAGTACAGACAGTGTTTCTCCATGTTGGTCAGGCTAGTCTCGAACTCCCGACCTCAGGTAATCCACCCGTCTCAGCCTCCCAGAGTGCTGGGATTACAGGTGTGAGCCACCACGCCCAGCCGTCTATAATGACATGTTTTACTAGTTCAGAGGTAGACAATCTGTAAAAATTAAACTTCACCAAGTTAGAACACCACTACATTATACAGCACCTAGCCCTGCGTCTTAAATTGTAGATACTAAACAGATGTTGTTGAATGAATGAATAAATGAATGAACTGTAGGACATATCTAAGATATTAACTTACCTTATGTATCTCCAAATCTGTGGGAAAGATCACAAACTTTACAGTTAACTGGTGTTTTACATGGTCTTTGGCAAATGTTAAAACTTCATCAAACAAAATCTCTGCTGCTGTTTCCTTCTTTATATCCATGTTTCCAGTCCCAAGGGCAGGAAAGGAAATGGAAGTTATATTTTGCTTAATGCATTTTTCCAAACACTCCTTCACTGCATGTTTTAATGTCTGTAGGAAAACACAATTTTAAGATGAGCATTTGAGTCAAGAACAAGACTCCACTTACCCCTTGATCCTGCCCCTATTTTACAATGTCCACCTCCACTCTCCCTCAGGGTTCGTGTCCCTGCCTCCTCACACGACAGGAAAGGTCCCACTCCAGAGGGAACCCACTATGGCTATAAGGTTAGGTGGTGAGAAACTGAAGCAATAGAGTGGCCATCTTGTGCTATTCAGGACATGTGGGCACTAGAATTTCTCCCAGTTTATGTAGCCTTGCCCATCCCCCCAGGTCAGAGAGCCAACCATCAGTTTACCCCATTCACCTACCCCTTCCAGGTCAAGGTAAAGAGGACTGAATTTTCGTAACGGATATCGAGATTAAAATAAGAAAGCAGCACTTACTCAATGTCATTAAGATCTATTATGTCATTCCTCTTGGAGAAATGCTAATATTTTTGGCAGATTTAAACTTCTACCAACTGTTAACATCAAAATAATACAGGAATGTTGCCCATGGAAGGACTTTGGAAAACTGAGGGATAGAGGGAGACTAGAGGACCAATTTGGGATTAGAGAGCTCTCAAGAGGGAACCAGAAATGGTGAAGAAGAAAGATAGACAAAGGCAGAGAAGGGGATTAAGTTTCCCTCTTTTCACCATCTGAGTGGGTTCCTCCTATTCTTTAATGACTATTTTATTTTATTTTATTATTTTATTTTATTTTTGAGACAGAGTCTCACTCTGTCATCCAGGCTAGAGTGCAGTGCTGCGATCTCGGCTCACTGCGACCTCTGCCTCCTGAGTTCATTAATGCTTGTATTTTATGTGCCTCAGTGGAGAGTGGGCTAGACAGCCACGGGTGGAAGAGACCTCAGGTAATAGATTTGACTGGAATGATGCTGGAGGGGGAACCCCAGCTGCTCCAGGAATATAACACATGGAGGGACATGAGAGACTGAATCCCTTGCCTACTTAGGAAAAGGCAGACGAGGTCACTGGGTATGTTGGGGTGAACCAGTGTTCAGACTGAGGGAGTACTAGTTTCAGTGTCTATCTGCAGTATGCCTATTTAAATTTAGACATGGGTTAGGCAACATTTTAAACTTCTTTGTTGTTTAGTTTGTTTGTTTTTTGAGACAGTCTCTGTCACCCAGGCTAGAGTGCAGCAGTGTGATCACAGCTCACTGCAGCCTCAATCTCCTGGGCTCAAGTGATCCTCCTACCTCAGCCTCCTGAGTAGCTGGGACTACAGGTGTGCACCACCACACCTGGCTAATTTTTTTTTTTTTTTTTTTTTTTTGGTAGAGATGGGGGTCTTGCTATGTTGCTCAGGCTGGTCTCAAACTCCTAGGCTCAAGTGATCCTTCCACTTTGGTCTCCCAAAGCACTGGATTCACAGGCATAAGGCACTGCACCAGACCTAAATCAAACTTCTTAAGATAACTTACGGCAACTGTACCTGTTCAGTATTTCTGGTATTCACAGGTGTGCTAAAAAATGAAGACTATACCACTTGAGAAAATATTTCATGAATGTAATGAAATGATGGAAATTTGTTAAAAAAAAAAAAAAAAGACTATATAGACTATGGAGCTAAATAAAGACACATTTATTTTAAACTTACCTGAGGTTTAGGAAATTCTGAATGCCACAGTACATGGTATATATATTGGCAGGACAAATTAAATCCTCTTGTGACCAGTACTAACTGGGACGGTTGAAACTGTTTAGCCTTTGTGGCAAGAAATTCCGATTGCATTTCAACTCCTGCTTGTTGTAGAATTGACTTTGCCACAGGTCCAACTGTAATATCACGTGGGTCTACAGAATTAACAATTACATCTGCCTGAAAAGGGAAGAAAGGGTAGGATTCATTGTTAAATTCCTTCTTCTTAAATGAATAATTTAAATCTTTACTTCCCTGAAGAGCTTTGAAAAATACTCTTTGAAGACCCTAATTTCTTTTTTTTTTTTTTTTTTTTTTTTTTTTGAGACGGAGTCTCGCTTTGTCACCCAGGCTGAAGACCCTAATTTCTAAAAAATTTCATTATTAATATATAGAAACTCATATTTCCAAAGAGCGATCATTTGATTGCCATGATTGAAGCTGAATTACGTAACTCAGAAATTACGAAAATGTATGGATGATATAATTTTCTTTTTTTCTTTTTTTTAATTTTTAATTTTTTTTTTTGAGATGGAGTCTCGCTCTGTCGCCCAGGCTGGAGTGCAGTGGCGCGGTCTCGGCTCACTGCAAGCTCCACCTCCCCCGGGTTCACGCCATTCTCCTGCCTCAGCCCTGAGTAGCTGGGACTACAGGCGCCCGCCACCATGCCTGGCTAATTTTTTGTGTTTTTAGTAGAGACGGGGGTTCACTATATTAGCCAGGATGTTCTCGATCTCCTGACCTCGTGATCCACCCGCCTTGGCCTCCCAAAGTGCTGGGATTACAGGTGTGAGTCACCGCACCCAGCCCGGCTGATGTAATTTTCATTGCAAACATCTGTTTGCCCCTTGCTGGATTACACTTCCCAGATGGCTAGATTCCGAGTATTCCCTGTGATTTGTTTTAAGCTCTGTGAATAAATGGTTTCATCTCTGCCTGACCACCATGACTTTTTGCTATTTCATCATGGGTTTTTGTTTTGTCTCATTTTAAATAGGAAATAAAATTTCTTGGGAAATTTCCATCTCCTAATGTTTTTATGGTTTAAAATATAACGAACTTAACATGTTGAAGAAACTCCAAATGGGACAAAAAGGTATTCAATGAAAAGTAGGCCCTCTTCTTGGTCAGGTCCCCAGACCTCCTACTCACCCACCCATCTTACGTGTAACCAAGTTCTTCATCTCTCTCTTCAGAAATAGACTGTACATATACATGAGCTGTACTTTAGACAATATCATCTCCTAGTTAACCCTCAGAGCTGTGCTAAAAATGATAGTGTCCTTCCTTCCCCCATGCCCAAATTCCCCTAATCATTCTATTGACTTTGGCTCCCTTTCAGGGTAACTCAGGTACTTCTTCACTGATGTTAATGAATGCATCACTTTGAAAGCACAATTAGAATTTGCAATTTGGGGGCACCAACACCCTTTAAAAATTGTAATGTTCCTAATGTTGCTGGCAATAAATACACATTAAAAAATTCAGTTAAAGGGATAAGTTAGTCAACTAGAATGCTTCCATTTTAATTTTAAATTTGTGTGTTAATGACTTCTCAAATATTTCATTTCATGAACTCCCCTAGTCTTCTCTCTAATTGTCTTATAGGCAATAAGTGTTTTTTGTTTGTCTGTTTGTTTTTTTGTTTGTTTTACCAATGTCTAAGTCTGTTTGATTGTGGTCATGGGAGTCTTAAGTGTGACATCACTGATTCAGAAGTAAAAAAAGAATACAGCCTTATATTCATTCTCACCCTCTGTTGTGGTACCTTCTCCCTCCTACTCCCTCCACTTATTTATCATTAATTTGCTGAACCCTTAGATGCATGCCCAGACCAGGCCTTGGGGCTATAGGGATGAAGAGGCCAAGATCTCCATCTTTAAGGTGCTCTCCGTCTAGCAGGGGAGCTGCACTAACTCAGAAATACCTAGGTTCACCACTACCTTGACTCCTTCCCTCTCCCTGTTAGCGTCCTCGCCTTTGTGCCCAGTGACTCCCAGCTACATGCTTAGTTGCACCTTGTATTCTCCACAGCCCCTGGCAGAGTTACATTCTGTGTATAAACACACAGACTATGACTTAGAGCTCCTCCCGTGTCTCCTGACTCTAGTCAAGCCCATTATTTTCTGTCAATTCCTCTGCATCTCTCTGATCAAGTCACTCTGACCACCCAGAAAGCTTCCCCTCCTGCCAATCATAACCACTGAAACTTGAGATCAGATTCAAAACTCATACCTTCTGAAGCAATCTTTCTTGGCCCACTATACTCCACTCTTGTCACAAATTTACATACTCTTAAGTATTATTTTTGTTTACTATTGAGAGGTTGCTTCAGAAATGTTGAGATGGTTTTTCTCCCCAGAGAGATTTTTCAAATAAAGAATATTTTTACAGTGAAGAATATAATTGACTTTAGGTTCCTTGGGATCAAAGGTTATTCTAATTCCTCAGGGTGCCTAAGATAATAGCAACAGCAATAATAATGATAAATACTTCTTACATATCAAGCACTACTCTAAGCATTTTATGTGTATTGATCCCAGCTCTAAGATACAAATGCTATTATTATCCTCATTGTACAAATGAGGAAACTGAAGAACTAAAGATAAAGTAACTTGCTTTGGGTTACCCAGTTAAAAAAATAGCAAAGCTGGTATTCAAATCCAGATGGCCTGGCCCTGAATGCTATATTATTATTATTATTATTATTATTTTTAGAGACAAAGTCAAAGTCTGCTCTGTTGCCCTGGCAGGAATCACTATAGCCTTGAACTCATGGGCTCAGGTGAGCCTCCTGCCTTAGCCTCCCAAAGTAGTTGGGACTATAGATGTGCATCAACATGCCCTGATAATTTTTTTTTTTTTTTTGAGAGACAGGGTCTTGCTACGTTCCTCAGGCTGGTCTTGAACACCTGGGCTCAAGTGATCCTCCCGTCTCGACCTCCCAAAGTGCTGGGATTACAGGCATGAGTCACCATGACCAGCCTATTGTAAAAAAACTTAAAATAAAAATTTTTAAAGAGATGGGGTCTGGCTGTTTCCTAGGCTGGCCTCCAACTCCTGGGCTCAAATGGTCCTCCAACCTCAGGCTCTCAAGTGGCTGAGTTACAGGCATGTACCACTGCATCTGGCTCATATTCTTAATCCAAACAAGATGATTTCTCCGTAGTGTTGCGTAGTGTACACTTAAAAATTATTTAACTTTCAAGGATCACCTGTGCCAGTTTGAGAGAATAGAAACAAAGACTTACTGTCTGTCGTTCAATGTGGCCCTGGACAATCTGGAGAGTCAGGTTGTTTACGACCATTGCATTGAAAGAAGGGGTGGTTTCTTGTCTCAGCTCATTCTTCCCTAGGATTAATTCTGAAGCAGCTTTAAAGGCAGCAACAGTAGGGTCCTCATTGCTCACCAGGTGAATTTCTTTCAAATTACTCATCACTGGCTTCCTTTGCAAATGAACCCGGATAGTGTTTACAATAGTCTCTGTACACAAAATCAGAGGGAACTGAAAAATCCCAGAGCTCAAGGCTGGAATTGCTACTGTCTTAATGTGAGTATTTATATAGAAGACATAATCCAGAATACTTACAATGGCCTTCTCCAACTTTCTAATACATCCCTGTGTATCCCATTCCATCCACCGAGGCCCAACAGCATGGATGATCTGTTTGCAGGGAAGCCTCCCAGCTCCCGTGACAGCTATCTCACCAGCTAATACTTTACCAAATCTGGCAACCCACTGTTTGCTTTCTTCTTGGATTTCAAATCCACCAGCTTTCACCAGGGCCAGGGCCAGGCCTCCTCCATGTAGAAGATCTTCATTGGCTGCATTCACCACAGCATCAACAGCATGTGTGGTGAGGTCATCTTTCCAGACTGATAACTCTACCCTAGGAGTCAGCATTTTTCTGAACACTTGCAGAGATTTGCTGTTGCCTTCCTGAACTGGAGAGACCACGGTAGAGATACAGCCAAACTTATTCTGGAGAACTTCACACAGCTGACGCTCATTATTTTTAAAAATTTTGAAGTCATTGTGGTTAATGGGAATTCGCCAACTATACTTGTCTCCAACAGCATCAGTTCCTGGAAAAGAAGAGAAGATTAAAAAAAAAAAAAAAAGAAAGAAAGAAAAAAAAATCACAGTTTGAAAGGTTGTAATCCCACTTCATACCAGGAGACTGTGTTTCCTATGTGCAAAAGAGAGATGAACTTCATCTATTGTCCTTTGTGATTCTTCTTCTCAACTAGACATATAATCAGACCAAGGACATCTAAGAGTTTTCAATGGGTCACCCATAAAGTGCATACTCTTGTGTCTGACATAGATTAAGTACTCCATAAGTGGTAGCTACTACGATGCAGTGATGATGGTAGGAAAACTATGTATATGGGGGCCATGAATTTTTAAAAATATATATAAAAGTGGAGAGCTTAGAAAGACCCATGCTTAGGGCACAGGTATTAGAAGGGACTTAATTATGAGCCAAAATAGGTGGAGGTTTTATAACTTTTTTGCTTTTGTCAGCATCTAAGTTTGTGTTTTCTTAAGAGCAGACCCTGAGACAAAGATTTGAATGTAAGTAGTTTATTTGGGAGGTGATCCTAGGAAATACTAGGGCCTTGGGGTGGGGAGGGCAGGGTGTGAAAGTAAGACAAATGAACAAAGCACGTGTAACTAGGCAGATGGAACTTAACTCCACTGGGAAATAGTGTAGATCTTGTGCCTCAGGGTTATATCACTGGTGGGGTAGTAACCACAGGAGCTGGGATATTTATTCAACCTCTTTTTTTTTTTTTTTTTTGAGACAGGGTCTCACTGTGTTGCTCAGGCTGCAGTGTAGTGATGCAATCTTGGCTCACTGCAACCTCTGCCTCCTATGCTCAAGCCATCCTCCCACCTCAGCCTCCTGAATAGCTGGGACTACAGGCTCACAGCATCCCACACCATCGTGTCCAGCTAATTTCCATTTTTTTTTTTTTGTAGAGAGGGGGTTTCGCCGTATTGCCTAGGCTGGTCTCAAACTCCTGATTTCAAGCAATCTGCCCACCTGGGCCTACAAAAGTGCTCCAAAAGACTCAAGCAATCTGCCCACCCCACCTGGGTGACTCCAAAAAGGCAACCATGCCTGGCCTACCCAACTTCTACTGGTCATTGATTGAGGCAGTTCCCTGGTGAGTAGGAGTAGGGGAAGACATTGGACCAACCAATGAGTGGAGCATTGATAATGTCTGCTTCAGTTCAGTAAATAATTCTTTATGATAGTCTAGTCTGGCACAATTTTGGTGAAATCAAAACTAATTGACTAAAAATTATTTACTGTATGTGGCAGACAAGAAGATATGCTACTCAGATCTCCCTGCAATTGGCTAGGAAGTGGGAAATACAGTTAGCTGACAGCCTCCAGCTGCTAGCCCCTCAGGGTTCATCTCAGCTTTCAGCCAAGGTCATGCTATTCTCAGGGTAGCCTCCATCAGTAGCTGAGCAAGGCCATTTATGCCCAACGTGGGACACCTCTAACAGTCAATCTCAGGCTTGCAGAGACTGTCAGGTTCTTATTACAGTCTGATGGCTAGTCTGCTCAGTCCAGCTTCCTCTCTTTACCTTTCACAGTGAATTTTTTGCACTCCTAATTCCATCTCAAATTCTGCTTCCCAGAGGACCCAGCTTGGGACACCGTATTTCATGGTGTCTAAGACATTGTTGTTACAATGCCTCTGAGAAAGGGAAAAAAAAATGCCAACTAAACTGGGGCATACCATCAATTGATAAAATGTATACTACCTTATTTCAGTAATGTTAAAATGTGAAAAAAAATGTGCAGGCGAAAATAGATAAAATGTGATAATTACTTTTATTTTGCGTCAACTCCCATTTCTAATCTGAGTCTCCTAGAAGACCTCTTGTGGACTCAATTACCCAAACAAAGCCGGAATTGAGTAGTAAGGCCCTATTGGCCTGAGCTTTGGTTGAAAATCTTTAATGGGGCACCCCTGGAATTAGGCAAGAACTATTTAGCTTGTATAGCACTCGTTGAGCAAGGAGACAATCAGTTGGCCACCCCATCTGGCCAATTTCAGCTGTAGGCTCTCGTTAAAAGACTCTCACATTTATGGGCAAAGGAGAGGAATGGTGGGGGCCCTAAGAGATCATGCCTGCTGATGCCACACCAACTCTGAAGCATGTGCGGGGGTCCCCACAAGGATCTGCAGTCACGCACCTGAGCACCTGTAGGGGAAACACTGTCCTTATGTATTCCCCTTTCTCCACTGAAGAAAGATCTGAGCAAAGACTTTCTGAAACAAGTGTGAGAGCGAGGTAATCCTACCTGATTTTTCACTGTAAGCTGCTGCTCCGGCAACCTGTGAAAAATGAGAATGGCTTTCTTAAAAAATGGAAGTACAATGACTACAGCTTACTGATAACAAATACACCCTAGTGAACACAATGCAATGGAAATCCTGCTCAAAGCACTGCGTTTGGGAGGGAGGGGAGCATGTGTTTTTAAAAATCTGCATGTCCAAAACACTTAAAATACTAAATGTGCCAGCAAACATTGCCCTATGCCATTTCCCTAGGGGCCAATGCATTTCTTTTTTTAAATTTAGTTTTATTGTTTTTTGAGACAAGGTTTCACTCTGTCACCCAGGCTGGAGTGCAGTGGTGCAATCACAGTTCACTGCAGCCTTGAACTCCTGGGCTCAAGCAATCCTCCCATCTCAGTCTCCTGAATAGCTGGGACTACAGGCATGCGCTACCATGCCCAGCTAATTGTTTTTACGTTTTTTAGAGATGAGCAGAGTCTTGCTATGTTGCCCAGGCTGGTCTCGAACTACTGGCTTCAAGTGATCCTCCTGGCCTCAGCCTCTATAGTAACTGGGATTATAGGCGCTAGCCACTGCCAATGCATCTCAGTGCATCTCATTCTAATTGAGAATGAGATGAGGGTTAGAGATTAACACTTTAAAAGGCCCAAAAGTCACAGACCAAAATGACCCCAAACTCTCACATAGACTCCAATCTCCAAAGGCTCATGGGGTTTCTCTAGACAGAAGACCTGGGGACGTGAGCCTCATCAGCTCTGTCTCTCATCCACCAGCAAGGATCCACTTTCAATTGCTTTTGTCATGGCACAAGCCTTAATGTGAACTTTTCAAGTTTAGTAAGTGACTTCTAATCTGATCTTTCTCTATTCTCTATTCCCTTCTTTTCATTCATCCTCTATTACTCTCCTTACCCCAACCCGAAAAAGCAGAATCACTAAATGAGCTAAGAGAATTAAAAATATTCTGAAAAATCATCCAGCTTCAAGTTGACACTATTGATTAGATTAGCATATTACTGATTCTCCATTTCCCAAGAAGGGAGACAGGAGAAAACTTTACTGGGCTATTAAAAGCAGATGAGGATGTCGGGTATTAGTGAACACCCCAGATTTCTTGCTGTTATAGAAAGAAGTATTCATGTGCTGATCAAGGTTCATGTCATATACACATTTATGCTTTTTACCATGGAAAAGTCCATCCTCCAGGTCCCCGGGGGAGTCTTTAAATGTTTATTCTCTTTTGTGCTTCAAAGCATAGACTGTAGTTTCCAGATACAGTGGTCCACTTCTAGGAATGAATTAGAAAAGATGCAATAAACATTAGCCAGAATCTTAGGAAACTCAGTAAGAATATACTGTAGGAGGACCAAACATGATTTCTGATTTTGAACAGTTCTTAATTTCCTTGATAACGATGTACACATTGTTTTGCTGTTGTTGTTACTGTTTACCTTCTACCTTTTCCAAGAAGGGTTCCAATGGAAATCATAATGCCAGTTCAGAGAAGGGAAAATGCTCTACGGCCTGGAACAGGGACAGCTTTATGGAGGAGGTGAGACTACAGCCTGGCAATGAAGAATGCAGGAGGATTTTACATATTTAGAAGAAGAGGATGATAACAAAGTGGTGAGACTGAGAACAACATTCAAAGAACAGTAAGGAAGACCGAGCTTATGAGTGAATGAAGCCCCCTGGAGAGTGTCTGAAGAAAGAGGAAATGCCATTTTTGCCTGTGAGGGGTGTGTATCACTGAATTTGTGATGCATATCCTTGACCTAATGATAGGGGCATATCTGGTTAAAAGTCAGAAAATCTCAGAAAAAAATACTTTGTAATGATTTTCCATCTAATAGGTAGGAATTAAAGATTATGAATTTTTAGAAGAGTGATGATGAAAATGCTTAAAGATACAGTTGCCCACACTTGTTGCTATATTTAGGCCGCTAAATAATTCTAACGTCTTTGCAATAGAAAAATTTTGTACAACCATCTACAGCATCAGATCCCGATCTTTACTCATCAAGGGAAAGTAGCAGGTCTAGTACAATCCTTTGCATCCTAAAATGCAAAGACAAGATGCATTTTTTTTGCCTCCAGAGGGCACTGCTGTTTTCAAAAAAGAAGGATGACTTCATCTGCTTTGACCATGAGCTTTTGCTTTAAATGTTGCACCTGTTTCTGTCTTCAGGCCAGGTTTTACAGGCCTATGGATAGCCAAACAAGGAGCATAGTGCTCTAAGCATTCCACCTCTTCCATATTAAAAACAGCATAACCACAAAAGCCTTCCTAACTTTCCATCACTGGTTCCTACTGTGTTTCCTTCTCTTCATAAGCAGTTAAACTTCTGGAATGAGTAATGGACTCTCCTGTCCACCTGCCCACTCAGCCTACTATAACCTGGCTCCCTGTCTCATTCCCAGCACCCTTTAGAAACTGCCAGTGGCCAGGCACGGCGGCTCACACTTGTGATCCCAGCACTTTGGGAGGCAGAGGCAGGCGGATTGCTTGAGCTCAGGAGTTCAAGACTAACCTGGGCAACATGGCAAGACCTCATCTCTACTAAAAACACAAAAAGTTAGCTGCACATGTTGGCACATGCCTATAGTCCCAGCTACTTGGGAGGCTGAGATGGGAGGATCACTTGGTGGGAAGCTGAGGCTGCAGTGAGCTGTGATCATGCCACTGCACTCCAACCTGGGCAACAGGAATGAGACCCTGTCTCAAAGAAAAAAGGAGAGAAACTGCTCATCAGAATCCCCCATGTGGTTAATGCCAATGGATTATCTTCTATCCATCTTTACTGGACCACTTTCTATAGTATTTCACTCTTTCATTCCTGAAATCCTGCTTTCTTGGCTTCTCCTATGCCATCTTCCCTTGGTTCTTTTATTACCCTTCACTTTACCTTTACAGGCCTTTTCCCTGCGTTCACTTCCACCATACCCCTCTTAATTGTTTGCTCCAGGATTCTGTCTAAGGCATTTTTCATCTCATTCTACATGCTCTGCAGGAGTGAACTCATCCACTCCCGCGGCGTCAACTCACCAACTGCAAATATGACTCTAATATCTGCAGTTCTAGGCCATGGCTCTCCTGAGCCCCATTTTTCAACTCCACCTGGAGGTCTCACAGTCCCCTCAAATAAGCCTCTGCATATCTCCTGGTCTCCAATCCTCCATCCCACCCCCACCAAATCCATACTTTATCTCCTGGATTCTGCAGCTCAGTAAATGATAATACCATTTATGCACTCAAATCAGAAATCTAGCAACTTTCCCTCAGTCTTTTTTGTCTCATATCTGGGACCTGACAACCTAAATCACTTTCAAATATGCCCCTACCTTCCTCACCCACTGACACTGCTTCACCTCAGGGTCTCAGCACCTTTTGCCTGAGCTGTGGCAATATACTCTTTTCTTTTCTTTTCTTTTCTTTTCTTTTCTTTTCTTTTCTTTCCTTTCCTTTCCTTTCTTTTTGTTTCTTTCTTTTTCTTTTCTTTTCTTTTTTTTTTTTTTTTTTTTTTAAGACAGAGTCTCACTTTGTGGCCCAGGCTGTGGCGTGATCTTGGCTCACTGCAAGCTCCACCTCCCGGGTTCATGCCATTCTCCTGCCTCAGTCTCCTGAGTAGCTGGGACTACAGGTGCCCCCCACCACGTCCAGCTAATTTTTTTTTTTTTTTGTATTTTTTTAGTAGAGCTGGGGTTTCACTGTGTTAGTCAGGATGGTCTCGATCTCCTGACCTCGTGATCCACCTGCCTCAGCCTCCCAAAGTGCTGGGATTACAGGCATGAGCCTCCACGCCCAGCCAGCAATATACTCTTTTCAAAGATTTAAATGTACCTGATTTGACATTTTATTGTTTGAATAGGTATTACATTTACGATGTATAAGAAAATGTAAAAGGTTTCCTCCTATCTCCCCTACTAAATTCCCTGTCCAGAGTGCTTCTCCTGTATTCTTCCAGTGGCATTTTTTACACAAAAGGTAGTAGCTTATATACACACTTCTGCATCTTATGTTTCTCACGTAATGTATCCTAGAGATCTTATCATATTAGCACATAGAGAGCTTCTTCATTTTTCCCACTGCCCATTGTATTCCATTGTATAGATATATTATTATTATTAAACTGCTGGTCCCCCTATTTATGGACATTAAAGAGTTACCTATCTTTTGCCATTGTAAACAAGGCTGTAAAGAACATCTTTGTACACAGGTCACTTCACACAGGGGCTAATATATCAATGGGACAAATCCCTAGAAATGGAACTCCAGAATCAAAAAGCATATGCTGTTGTAATTCTGACAGTACTGCCAAATTGCTCACAGTGAAGACTGACCCATTTCCAGTCTTACCAGCCATGTGCAAAAACCTTATCTCTGTCCTCTCTGCCGCCAGTCATCCCTGCTTGTAAATGTGTCTTCCACACCATTGTCAGCACCATATTTCTAAAATGCATATCTGGCAAGTCATTTTCTTGCTTTCCCTGCTTACAACCCTTCAAGTCATCTTCACTGCTCTTCAAAGCTTTTCACCATCTAAATATGTGCTGTCCAGGGTGGACTATCAGCCTCACGTAGCTACTGAGGCTACATGTGGCCAGTCTGAATCGAGATGTGATGTAAGTGTAAGAAAAACACTGGGTTGCAAAGATGCAGTATGATAAAAAGAATGTAAAAAGCTCATTATGTGCTGAAATGATTAAGTTTTGGATATGTCAAGTTAAATAACATCATTACAATTAATTTCATCCGTTTCTTTATCCTTTAAAAAATATGGCTGCAAAAATTTTAGAATGAACATACTGGCTCACATTGTATCTCTGTTGGACAGTGCCCATCTAGGTAGGCCCTCCCTCCCTCATCCCCTCACCCATCTCCTCTCCTCCCAGGCCCCAGGCCCACTCTGTGCTTCAGACCATAGTGGTCCCTAAGCCTTAGGTGCTTTTCCCCCCAACCCTGTCCTCCCCATCTCGTCGCCACACTCAGTTTATTAAGATGCTGCTTGAAACTTCTCCTTGGAGGCCTTGAAGAAGTTTTGCTCCCTGGTTCACAGGTCCGCCTCCCCTCACCAGCCCTTGACATCAGGGCCTTGCTCTGCTCTTTGGGCAGCAAGAAACAATTCAGTGCTGTTGGTTAAATCAAGCAATGGAGGAGAAAAGCCCCCAGGAGCCTGTCTAAAGGGTAGAGTCGGAGGGAGGGAAGGGGTAACAGGTCACAATTACCAGATGAACACATTCAAATTTTCAAAAATGGGTAAGTTTAACATGGATTCAGATGTGAATTACTTTTTAGCATCAAATAATAGTGATAACAGCAGTAAGAGTTACAAAGAATAAGAAACACAGGAGAAACTTACTTTCTTTGCATAGTCTACTCATAAGGGAGGCCTGGCCCTGGGATCCCGGTCCGCGCCCGCCCCCACTCTCCGCCCCCCCGTACCCCGAGCCTGCAGGAAAGGGGACCCCGAGGGCCCAGGGGCACCGGACCTACCCACCCGGCAGACCACTCGCCTCGGTGCAGACAGCACAGGGAAGAGGGGGAAGCAGCTCTGCTGGGAACAGGGAGGGACCTCCGGGGAAGCGAAACTGAAACTTTGCGCCTAGTCGGCGGGGCGGGCCGCGCCTTTATCCCAGTCCCGGCCCAGCGGCGTCCCGGAGCCCCCGCGCCCTCCCGACGCGCAGAGCCATGGCCTCCGACCTGCGCCCGCCGTCCCCGCTCCTCGTGCGGGTGTCCGGGTCCGGCCTCCGGGTACAACGGAAGCTGGAGAGCTACTTCCAGAGCTCTAAGTCCTCGGGCGGCGGAGAGTGCACGGTCAGGCCCCAGGAACACGAAGCCCCGGGCACCTTCCGGGTGGAGTTCAGTGAAAGGGCAGGTGAGCTTCGGGCGGTCGGGCTGCGAAAGCCGAAAGCCGTCTCTGGGGTCCCGACTCCCGGGTTTCCAGGCGGAGCCAGTTCCAGCTGACCTAGGGGAGAGGGCGGAAGAAAGTATGCCACTGTGCGGTGGCGGACAGGGACGGGGCCCTGCTGCCAAGAGACTCACTGAGACAGGGAACACTCGGTGGAGGACAGGGCCTCACATGTGCCCGGTGCGGATCCGGCTAACCCCGCCTTAGTGTGGATGTTTTCCATATCCTCATTCTAACTTAATTTCTCAGCTGTCATCTTCCATCCTCCAGATGCCTGTCAGCTGCCGTCCTTGTCATTCAGGGATTCCACTTTTATGTTTTAAATAATGGTTCCATTGTTCCATCCATTAACAAAAGGATGTTCCATTTTGTATTTTTGAGGATTACAAAAGTGATATATGCTCACTATAGAAATAAGAGAAAAGAGTAAAAAAGAAAACAACCTGGAGATAAACAATGTGTCCATTTGGTGTATTTTCTTCCTGCCCTTTTTTACGAATGCCAGCAAACACACGTGTATTTACACAATTCGGAGTCTGCACTTTTGATACTTGCTGCTGTAACTTACCTGTATAATGAGTATTGAAATGGGAGACCAGGATGGGTGCGGTGGCTCACGCCTATAATCCTAGCACTTTGGAGGCCGAGGTTGGTGGATCACTTGAGGCCAGGAGTTCAAGACCAGCCTGGCCAACATGGCGAAATTCCGTCTCTACTAAGAATACAAAAATTACCTGAGTGTGGTGGTGTGCACCTGTAATCCAAGCTACTCCGGAGGCTGAGGCAGGAGAATCGCTTGAACTCGGGAGGCAGAGAGTTGCAGTGAGACGAGGTCGCACCATTGCACTCCAGCCTGGGTGACAGAGTGAGACTCCGTCTCAAAAAACAAAACAAAACAAAAAAACAAAAAGGGAGGGAGGGAAATAAAGAAGGAAGGAAGAAAGGGGAGACTGGAGACAGTTTCAGAAACATGACGTTTAATGAGTGGACAATGTTCCATTGTCGTTAAGCTTTCACTTCTATAGTAAAACTTAATCTGCACACTTCAGAACTCTTAATAGCTCCCCAATTTCCTCCATCGCCAACCCACCATTCCGGGGTGCAGTGAGCAGCCTTACTGGGAGGTGCTGGGGCAGGGTACAGACACAGGAATGACAGGATTACTTGAAATCTCTCCCATTTTTATGTATGTATATGTGTGTGTTTAATGTTTCCGCTGAAGCTAAGGAGAGAGTGTTGAAAAAAGGAGAACACCAAATGCTTGTTGACAACGAACCTGTGCCCATTTTCCTGGTACCCACTGAAAATTCAATAAAGAAGAACATGAGACCTCAAATTTCTTCACTGACACAGTCACAAGCAGAAACACCGTCTAGTGATACGCATCAACATGAAGGACATATTCCTAATGCTGTGGATTCCTGTCTCGAAAAGGTGAGTATTGAAAGAAGGAGCTGGCTGTACCTGCGCCTCCTCTCCAGTCACCAGCCTCATGTATTATTGATCCAACACCCATGTGCTGGGCACATACATGGGAGCCAGGCACTGTTTTAGGCACTGGACACAGAGACGAACACAACAGACAAGGTCCCTGCTCTCAGGCGGCTCATATTGGGGCCCAGGGCATGCACAGAAAGACAGTAGGCAAGTGAAATAATTAGAACCATTTTATTTATTTGGAGAGAAACAGGGCTAGGGCGAGCAAAGGGAAGATGGGGGTGGTGTTACTTCTTTTTTCCCCCAACAAGACAGAGTCTCACTTTATCACCTAGGCTGGAGTACAGTGGCATAATCATGGCTCACTGCAGCGTTGACCTCCTGGGCTCGAGCGATCCTCTCACCTCAGCCTCCTGAGTAGCTAGGACTACAGGTGCCACTACACCCAGCCAATTTTTTTTTTTTTTTTGGTAGAAACGGAGTCTCACTATGTTGCCCAGGCTGTTCTCAAACTTCTGGGCTCAAGCGATCTGCCCGCCTTGGCCTCCCAAAGTGCTGGGATTACAGTCATGAATTACTGCGCCTAGCCTGGTGCTACTTCTAACCAGAAATCAGAGACAACTTGACTGAGGAGGTGACGTTTGGCCTGCAACTTGAATGATGACAAGATTCATTCAACAATAGATATCCACTGCTTAATGTGTTCCAGGCACTGTTATAGGAGCTGGGGAGGCAGCCAGGAACATGGCAGACTCTGCTTCTGGGGATGGCACCTTCTAGTGAGAGAAACAGACAATATTAATAAACAAATAGATATATAATAAAATGTCTGCCAGTCATACCTGCTAGAAAGAAGAATAAGAAGAATACGTGACAGACAATGACAGAACCACCATTTAAAATAGGATGTCTGGAAAAACCTCAAGTGAGATGACATCTCTAGCCAAGTGGATTTCTGGGGGGAAAATGTCCTAGAGGGAAGCATAGGTACAAAGGCCCCAAGAGCTGACATTCTGAGGCCCAGAAGCTTGAAGGAAGCCAGTGTGGTGGGAGGGCAGTGAGCAAGGGAGAGAGGTGCTAGGAACTCGGGAAGGTACACAGAAGACAGGCCTTTGGGGCTGAAGATAAGGATTTTGGATTTTTAACTTAAAATGTTAGGGAATTCATCAGATAGTTTTGAGCCAGGGGAGAGGACGATCTGGTTTATATTTCTAAACGGTCACTCTGGCTGCTGTTGGAAAACTGAACATAGGAAGGGGCTAGAATGGAGAATTAGAACCCAGTTAGGAGGGGTTGCAATGCGCCAGGTGAAAGATGAGAATGGCATGGACTTTGGGTGGCCTTGATGGAGGTGTGAAAAATGGCTGGAATCAGGAAACATTTTGAAGATCTGGAGGAAGGATTTACATGCAAAGTCCTTGAGAAGGAACAAAACATTAGAAATTTTGCTTTTATATTACATTTAATTGGCCTCTGTCCTTTTTATCTTAACCTGGCACATCTTATATTTGAGCTTCTAAAGGCCAGGGTTTAGAAGGGACCGACAACTTCGCATGCAGTCAGGTGTTAAAAAGGAAAAAGGAGGAGGAGTGAAGAAGAGAAAAAACAGTCATAGGAAAGCCATTTTCCTCAGCTTTATGGCTCTCTTCCAAGTTCACAGACATTTGTGAGGGCCATGACAACTCGCCCAGAGAGCACAGTGCCTTCCCTTGACTGCTGTTCCCAAGATCAAACAGATAGTGGCAGTTGTAGAACACAGATCTCTTGGCCATGGAGCTTTTAGAAATGCTCATGCCCAGGCTCTACTGCAGACTAGTTAACATCAGAATCTCTGGGGATGTGCTTGGGCTTTGGCTGGTTTATTTTTCCCTGAACTTGCCAGGTGAGTCTTATATGCAGACAGGGTTGAGAACCTCTGGGATGTAGCATGCTGTATCCTCTAAAAAGGATTTGAGGCCAGGCACAGTGGCTCTCGCCTGTAATCCCAGCACTTTGGGAGGCCGAGGCAGGCGGATCACCTGAGGTTGGGAGTTCCAGGCCAGCCTGACCAACATGGAGAAACCTTGTCTCTTCTAAAAGTACAAAATT
The DNA here is from genome assembly GCF_049350105.2 of Macaca mulatta. Lineage (NCBI taxonomy): Eukaryota > Metazoa > Chordata > Mammalia > Primates > Cercopithecidae > Macaca > Macaca mulatta. The sequence continues at coordinate 161,202,345 of NC_133407.1, read as the reverse complement.
AGCCAGGCATGGCGGCGCATGCCTGTAATCCCAGCTACTCGGGAGGCTGAGGCAGGAGAATCTCTTGAACCCAGGAGGCGGAGGTTGCGGTGAGCCGAGATCATGCCATTGCACTTCAGCCTGGGTAACAAGAGCGAAACTCCATCTCTAAATAAATAAATAAATAAATAAATAAATAAATAAATAAATAGGATATGAAAGAAGTTGCCCCCTGCTTGGGGAAGATGTAGATGTAGTGGTTGTTTCTCTAGTCTCTATGCATTCTCCTGAAGAGAAGATGGTAGGTCTGCATGCTGAGAGGTTTTATTTGTTCCTGTTCCTTTTAAAATTTCAGATCTTTCTTACTGTAACAGCTGACCTGAACTGTAACCTGTTCTCCAAAGAGCAGAGGGCATACATAACCACACTGTGCCCTAGTATCAGAAAAATGGAAGGTCACGATGGAATTGAGAAGGTGTGTGGTGACTTCCAAGACATTGAAAAAATACATCAATTTTTGAGTGAGCAGTTCCTGGAAAGTGAGCGGAAACAAGAATTTTCCCCTTCAATGACAGAGAGGAAGCCACTCAGTCAGCAGGAGAGGGACAGCTACATTTCTCCTTCTGAACCAGAAACCAAGACAGAAGAAAAAAGCAACTGTTTTGAAGTTTCCTTGCCTTACTTTGAATACTTTAAATATATCTGTCCTGATAAAATCGACTCAATAGAGAAAAGATTTGGTATAAACATTGAAATCCAGGACAGTTCTCCAAATATGGTCTGTTTAGATTTCACCTCAAGTCAATCAGGTGACCTGGAAGCAGCTCGTGAGTCTTTTGCTAGTGAATTTCAGAAGAACACGGAACCTCTGAAGCAGGAATGTGTCTCTTTAGCAGACAGTAAGCAGGCAAATAAATTCAAACAGGAATTGAATCAACAGTTTACAAAACTCCTTATAAAAGAGAAAGGAGGAGAATTAACTCTCCTTGGAACCCAAGATGACATTTCAGCTGCTAAACAAAAAATCTCTGAAGCTCTTGTCAAGACACCCGTGAAACTACTCACTGGCAATTACATGATGAATGGAATTGAGGTTGATAGTGCCCGCTATAAACTTTTAGAAACTGAATTACTACAGGAGATATCAGAGATTGAAAAAAGGTATGACACTTGCAGCAAGGTTTCTGAGAAAGGTCAGAAAACCTGCGTTCTGTTTGAACCCAAGGACAAGCAGGTAGATCTATCTGTGCATGCTTATGCAAGTTTCATCGATGCCTTTCAACATGTCTCCTGTCACTTGATGAGAGAAGTTCTTTTACTGAAATCTTTGGGCAAGGAGAGAAAGCATTTATATCAGACCAAGTTTGCAGATGACTTTAGAAAAAGACATCCAAATGTACACTTTGTGCTAAATCAAGAGTTAATGATTTTGACTGGTTTGCCAAATCACCTTGCAAAGGCGAAGCAGTATGTTCTAAAAGGAGGAGGAAAGTCTTCATTGGCTGGAGAGAAACTGAAGGAGGATCATGAAACACCGATGGACATTGATAGTGATGATTCCAAAGCAGCCTCTCCGCCACTCAAGGGCCCTGTGAGCTCTGAGGCCTCAGAACTGGACAAGAAGGAAGAGGGCATCTGTGTCATCTGTATGGACACCATTAGTAACAAAAAAGTGCTGCCAAAGTGCAAGCATGAATTCTGCGGCCCTTGTATCAACAAAGCCCTGTCATATAAGCCAATCTGTCCCACATGCCAGACTTCCTATGGTGTTTACAAAGGAAATCAGCCAGAGGGAAGCATGATTGTCACTGTTGCAAGAGACTCACTTCCAGGTTATGAGTCCTGTGGCACCATTGTGATTAATTATTCTATGAAAGGAGGCATACAAACAGTAAGTATTTCTGAAGTCCATGGGTTTCTTGCCACTATGCTATGATTACCAGGGCAAAAGAGACTGTCCTATTGCCTATTAGACAGTAGATTTCCCAAGGAATTATCTCCAGGGTCATGTGCAAGGGATTGAAATAGTGGTAAAGGTCACAATGTTTGCTGATAATTCAAGTATCTTTTGTGTCTATTTCTTAAGACAGAGAAAGGGTAGGTGGAGATTATATCTTGAGATGGGGGTTATCAGGAAGGTGGACAGTGTTTCCAGCATGAATTCAAGGAAAGAGGAGAAATATGGGTTATTGGGAATATCAGCATAACTTCAATACTTTTCTTGCTTTTGATTTGCTTTATCTACAAATGAACACATCTATACCTATAATAAAATTTTGACAGGGCACTGTTTTCACATGACATTTTCTTGTCCTCACACAGGGAGAACACCCAAACCCAGGAAAGAGATACTCTGGAACACAGCGAACTGCATACTTGCCTGATAATAAGGAAGGAAGGAAGGTTTTGGAACTGCTTCATAGGGCCTTTGACCAAAAGCTGATTTTTACAGTGGGGTACTCTTGCGTATCAGGAACCTCAGATGTCATCACTTGGAATGATATTCACCACAAAACATCCAAGTTTGGAGGACCAGAAAAGTGAGAGCCTTTTGGGATGTAATGGCTACTCAACAAATTATAGAGATTATGAACTACGGCAATTTCTGGATGTGGATATAAGAAGAATCTATAGCAGTGGTATTGGGTATAGTCAAGTATTTTGAGAGATACTAGTCAGGGATGATAATCTCAAAGACAGCAAGATTGGTCCCCATCAACTTCTACCCTGCCAGCTATAAAGTACTATGGAGTTATTTCAGTTTTGCACCAAAGGGCAGGGGGGTTTTGAATCCAGGATGAATACTATATAAGCTGATTTAATTTGAGGCTTGGTGTCTATTTGAAGGCTAGATGCTAGGAAAGTCACTTACTTTGCTTTCTTTTAAGGTCACCTTTCTTTTTCCCCTCTTCCCCCACCAGTCCACAGAGAACCTGAAATCACTTGACCAATAATATTCTAGAGAAAGTCTAAGTTGTGAGGAGACTATTGGTAGAAACTGCATTATAGGAAATCCAATTGTTCTTTATGAAACCCCAATAGGATTCCTCAGACCCTTGGTACTAAAGAAAAAATATATACCCTGAGACATTTTCAAAACCTGAAATTTGAAAATCCTACTAGCATGTGATTACAACGCCCCAGTAAAACACAGTATATTATTATATTTTTATGAGAGTCACTGCTTACTATAAACTGAAAAATTTTAAGAATTAACATAGACATGAAGCCTCAAATTAAATCAACGTACTTACCATTCATCTTGGATTCTCAAACCCCCTGCCCTTTGATGCAAAATGTAATAACTACATCATGTTAATACTTTGGAGTTGGCAGGGTAGAAGCCAGGTTGAAAGGCAGATGTTGGCCAGACAGCTAGGCTCACTCACTAGTTAAATGACTTGCATCTGCAAACTTAAAAGTCATGATACATCATCCACCTTCAGGATTACTTGTGAATGTTTGCAACACTGGATATTAAATCCTTAAATGCTGGATATCTATTGCACATATCGGAAAAATTTGTGGTGACACTAAAGGAATTTTTCTTTCTCCAGGTATGGCTACCCTGATCCTTCTTACCTGAAACGTGTCAAAGAGGAGCTGAAAGCGAAAGGAATTGAGTAAGAAAACTGCTGGAAGATGTCTTAAATCAAGCTTTCAAAAAAGTATATTTTAGGAGGCTGATTTTATGCCAATCTAAATCCTTACGTAGAAAGGACTTTGAAATTTTTCTTCTTAAGAAATGGTTTGTATAAGAATAAGAATCTGCTAGTCTGTCATTTCTGGAGTGATATTTTTTTTTGAGACGGAGTCTCGCCCTGTCACCCAGGCTGGAGTGCAGTGGTGCGATCTCAGCTCACTGCAAGCTGCGCCTCCCAGGTTGACGCCATTCTCCCCGCCTCAGTCTCCTGAGCAGCTGGGACTACAGGTGCCCACCACCACGCTCGGCTTATTTTTGTTTTTGTATTTTTAGTAGAGACGGGGTTTCACCGTGTTAGCCAGGATGGTCTCGATCTCCTGACCTCGTGATCTGCCCGCCTCAGCCTTCCAAAGTGTTGGGATTATAGGCATGAGCCACTGCACCTGGCCCTGGAGTGATACTTTTTATGGAAGACAAAAGTCCCCCAAATCTGTGTAAAATCTGCTGCAAGGGTGTCATGCCTCTTCTGTCATCACTGGGGTTAGAGGTGGGTCTGAAATCATCTTCTATGTCCTTCAGTTGAACTATCAGCTGCCAATTGGTCCTTTTCATTGCCATCTCTGGGGTGGTTCTTCATTTTTTTGTGTGTTTTCCCTTTAATCTCTACCTGTGAAAGTGAAATTCTATTGTAAATGGGAGGAAAAAGGGTTGGTTGTGGAAAATTAAAGACCCATATTCCGCTTTCTTACTCATGGCAAGAAAAGTGGCCATGAGTAGAGATTGGGCAAGCATTGGTAATAAATGGAATAAGACTAATTATTATTATTATTATTATTAGAGATGGAGTCTCGCTCTGTCTCCCAGGCTGGAGTGCAGCAGTGTGATATTGGCTCATTGCAACCTCCACTTCCCGGGTTCAAGCAATTCTCCTGCCTCAGCCTCCCCAGTAGCTGGGGTTACAGGTGTGTGCACCCACACCCGGCTAATTTTTTGTATTTTTAGTAGAGATGGGGTTTTGCCATGTTGGCCAGGCTGGTTTCAAACTCCTGAGCTCAAATGATCCTCCTGCCTTGGCCTCCCAAAGTGCTGGGATTACAGGCATGAGCCACCACATCTACCCAAGACTATCATTTTTAATGGCCAAGAGCCTAGTATATAGTTGGTGCCTGTCAGTCTGTTTGTGTTGCTATAAAAGAACACCTGAGACTGCGTCATTTATAAAGAAAAAAGGTTTGTTTGGCTCACAGTTTTGCTGGCCAGAAGGTAGGGCATCGGGTGAAAGCCTCAGGCTGCTTCCATTCATAGCCAAGTGTAGCCAGAAATCATATGACAGACAGGAAGTGAGAGAGAGGTGTGGGGGAGGTGCCAAGCTCTTTTTAACAAGCAGTTCTTCAGGAACTGACAGTGAGTCACTCCCATGAGAACAGCACCAAGCCATTCATGGGGGATCTGCCCCCATGACCCAGCCCCCTCCCATTAGGCTTCACCTCCAACACTGAGGATCAAATTTCAACATGAGATTTGGAGGAGGTCAAACAAACCAAACTAGAGCAGTGTTTCATAAAATTGTGTTGCCTGACTTAGGTTGCTAGTAAGCCAGCAGAGGGATATTTGCCTCCAAAATCTTTGGCACAGGCAGGAGTAAGGAAGCCATTTCTAGAGTCCTGGCTACTAATTTGGAAAACTGAGCTTCTTTCTTTCATTGTTTTTTGCCTTAAGAGACAAGGCCTTACTATATTGCCCTGTCTCTTAAGGGAAAACATCAAGACTGGACTTGAACTCCTGGGCTCAAGCCATCCCCCAACCTTGGCCTCTCGAGTAGATGGGATTATAGGCACGTGCCACTGTGCCTGACTTAAGTTTCTTATTCTAGAACACTTGCAGCCTGAACTCTGACCAGGCCCCCCACTTGAGCCTTTGCTTTCTGTTCCTTGTAAACTGCCATATTGGGTGCACTTGCCCTGCCACAGTAATGCTACATATTTCTGAGCATTGTTTTTCTCTAGATAATTTTGTACTTTTGAGTATACCCCACTTCCAAGTGTTTTTTTGTTTTGTTTTGTTGTTGTTGTTGTTTTGAGACAGGGTCTCACTGTGTCCCCCAGGCTGGAGTGCAGTGGCTGGAGTGCAGTGGCACAATCACGGCTCACTGCAGTGTCAACCTTCTGGGGCCAGGTGATCCTCCCACCTCAGCCTCTCAAGTGGCTGGGACCACAGGCGTGCACCACTATGCCTGGCTTTTTTTTTTTTTTTTTTTTTTTTTTTGTAGAGATGGGGTGTTCCTGTGTTGCCCAGGCTGGTCTCAAACTCCTGGGCTCAAGGGATACTCCTGCCTTGGGCTCCCAAAGTGTTGGGATTACAGGCGTGAGTGACCATGCCTAGCTCACTTCCAGGTTTAACAGACGAACTTACTCTAGTTTCCATCTCCATCATTTTATAATAACCGTAGCCCACATTGTAGTAGTTTTTCAACCCTTAACTCCCACCAATTCATGTTTTCACCTTTAAATTCCTTCTCGCTGATACTCTCTCTGGACAGAAGAAAGGTGAAATAAGCTTACTATAAGGAATATATGACATGCCAAATTTTATTTTTAAACAGTTCTTCAAGTCAGATTAATAATAGCAAATTATGTGATTATCCATTTCCCAGCCCCTCTCCAAAAAAATGGTAAACAAGATGCCTTCTTCTTTTCCCAAAGATACACATACACATGTACAAATTTTTTATCAGATAATAATAGCTAATATTTAATGAGTACTTACCTTATTTTGTCCCCTTTCAACAGATTTACATACGTGTGATTGATACAATTCATTTTCCCATTTTATAACTGAGAAAACTGGTGCACAGAGAGGATAAGTAACTTGCCAAAGGTCACACAGTTAATAAGTGGAAATGCTGGGACATGAACCAGGTAGTCTGCCCCCATAGTTCTGCCCCTGAGATCTGTACTGTCTCCCATGAGGGTACTTCTCCATGGAGCAGGCTGAGGCGAACCCTTTATTCTGGGCTTCTCTCAGAAATGGATTCCCACACAGTACTCAAAGCAAATTTCCCCAGAGGAAATCCTATTTGAAGAACTTAAAAACTCAGAATCTTTTTCTTTGTCCAGAGAGTTGAGGAAGCTTAAGCTAAATGATACATGATTTTTTAAAAAATCAGATTATAAATTTAGTTTTTGGTGATTCATTAAATTCTTTACCATTATAGTTATTTTCTAGCTATTCATCTTTTAGCTAAATTTGTTCCAAAGAAGGAAAAGTTTGGTTTCTACTAAGTTCTGGATGGGAGATTGCACTGTGTGTGATGTGCAAGTTTCATGGTATGGGTGACTGGAGAGCATTTGGGTTACTGCTTTTACTCTTTGGAAGGTGTTATCTGTATCTGCTTTAAATAAAGTTAAAGATTTAGAACAAATTGTGTTCTCTCCCTTCTTTTTTTTCCCTTTCGGTTGAGATTCTGGGTGTTTCCTACAACACACACAGGATACAGTTGTAAAACATGTGCATGGAGGTCTTTAGTTGATTTGGTGTGTAGCTGCTTCCTAAATTATCACAGTACAACTTAACTACTCTTGACTTCACTGCTGTTACTTTTGGCTGTAAAAATCACATTTCTCAATATTTTTTCCTTATAACACATAGGTTATAAAGATAAAAGTAGGCTGCAGATTTCATCTCTTCTCTGCTAGAGAAAGCATATGCAATACCTTGCTTCTGTTTCACCTCTCCAACATTGGTGCTGAATTACCCAGACAACTCACTGAGCACTATTAGATCAGGGGCACCCTTCTCTCCAAAGAAAAAATAAAAGAATAATACTGGCCGGGCGCGGTGGCTCAAGCCTGTAATCCCAGCACTTTGGGAGGCCGAGACGGGTGGATCACGAGGTCAGGAGATCGAGACCATCCTGGCTAACACGGTGAAACCCCGTCTCTACTAAGAAATACAAAAAACTAGCCGGGCGAGGTGGCGGGCGCCTGTAGTCCCAGCTACTCGGGAGGCTGAGGCCGGAGAATGGCGTGAACCCGGGAGGCGGAGCTTGCAGTGAGCTGAGATCCAGCCACTGCACTCTAGCCTGGGCTACAGAGCGAGACTCCGTATTTGATGCCTCCCTGAAAATAGCATCAAAGTAGTCATTAGGAGAAAAATAAGATCTTTATTGGACTTCCTTACACTTACTGTAATAGTTTAGTGTTTACAAAAATTAGTCAGGCATGGTGGTGCACATCTGTAATCCCAGCTACTTGGGAAGCTGAGGCATGAGAATCGCTTGAACCCAGGAGGCAGAGGTTGCAGTAGGCTGGGATTATGCCACTGCACTCCAGCCTGGGCAACACAGCGAGACTCCATCTCAAAAAAAAAAAAAAAGTTTAGTACTGTTTTTGGTTTGATTTCCATACAGAAGTTAGGCACTATTTCCTTTTTTATCGATTGGGTCATTTTTATTGATCAGATCTAAAACACAGAGCTCGATGCAAAGATTAACATATTAATAATTTTGGAGGTCCAAGCCCAAGGAGAAACAAAAAGAGAAGTGAGGCAAAGTAAGATGTAATGCAATGCAGTGCTAGGAGTTATCACCCTGGTTCCTGCTTCACAATGAGCCTGATGCTGCTGGTCTGGGAATTACGTTTAGAGATCCACTGGCCTAGAAAATAGAGTTTAAACTCAGCAGCATGGCCATTAGAGATTTCTCATGCCACTTTGCATACTTTGTGTTCCTTCCTCACCACCAAGTCCCTAGGGTTCAGTCACACCAGACTACAAGATTTTCCAAAGCACAGTCTATACTTTCATGCGTGTGATCTTTGTTCGGTGTAATCCACCCGCTACTCCTGCTCTCTGCATGACAGATGATGAAAGAAGGAACTCTGAAGAGAGAGAGGGAGAGAGAGACACGCCTCATTCTCATTCTTCACCTCATTTTCCTCTTAGAAAATCCCCTACTCATCATCCAAGGTCTTACTGAAATGCCACTACTATAGAAACTTTTCTCCAATCTTGTCTCTAAATTACAACAAACCACTGATTTCTGTTATCCTAATACTTTATATGTGTCTCAATGCAAATATGATACCAAAATCCATTGCCTTGCTCTCTGCCTTGGAGGTGGTACCCAGGGCTGACCTCTGAGTACCACATCAGCTCCATTCTCTGATTACTCATTGGGTTCTGCAGTGGGAGATACCAGCACGAGACTGGAAGGCAGAGGGAGAGAGTACTTGAGATGCTTATACTCCCCTGGCTGTCTCCCGAAAGCAGTCATGGTTCCTACCTGCTGGCACTTTCCTATGGGTATAGCTCTTACCAAGTTCAGGAGATGCCCCCTCCCTTGCCCCTTCAGCCTAGATGGTAAGGAGAGGAGGCTGCTTCACCATCTCTCACTGGTTTCCTTAATCCTTTGCCCACACCTGTGTAAATAATTTCTTTATTAAATTATCCTCAATGATTAATTTTGAGTATACCACCAGTATACTGCCAGGACTTTTTGTAATACACCAGGTAACTGTATTAATCTATGTTTTATTTCTCCATCTCCTTACTTCCCCCCTCACTCCAAAGAGAAGGGATCTGTCTAATTCATCTTTATAATCTTAACACAGTGCCAGGCATATCAAAGGCCTTCAATACGCGTTGATTGTTAAATAATGCCTTGTTGGGCCAGAGGGGAACCTGACTCCAGCTCTGGCTTAGGGAGCACAGGAAAGAACCCAGTGTATTTTTCTAAAGATGGGTGTGTAGGGAGATTTGGGGGGCAAGGAATGGGATGCCCAGCAGAAAAGGAAAGGAAAACCGATTTTTGTGTTTTAATGTGTCAGGCATTCTACAGACTTTATCTCATTTAATCTTCATGACAATAACATAAAATAGCTATGGCTGTGCCCATTGTACAGATGCTATCGACTAAGGCTACACAACTAATAAAACTGCAGAGCCCAGGACTTTGACCCAGGATTTGTCTAGCAGCAATGTCTCAAAGGGCGACAAAATCCTGAGGCAGCTGTTTGTGGACTCGAGGCCTCAATGTTTGGCAGCAGCGGTTTTCAGAGAAAAGAAAGCGAAAGAAGTTCGAGGCACAAGTCTGTTGGGTGGGACGCACCTGCAGTCTGGGCGAGCCGAGGATGGTTGCCCCAGGCCCCTTCCTGCAGCTGCTCTGAGTCCAGGGGCTCCGACCTCCGAAGAACTTGCGAACCGAGTTACACGTGTACTTCCAGAGCCGGACGAGATCCGGAGGCGGGGAGCGTGCGGCTGGCCGGGAACCCTGGGGCGTGTCAGGCCTTCCGGCGCTCTTTCTTCGGGAGGATGGTGAGGAGCGCGGGGGACGGGTGCGGGAAGGGGACAGCAGGGCTGAGCCCGGGGCCCGCGAGACCCAGCAGCCCGGGCGGGCGCAGAGACCCCACGCCACGCAGAACCCTCTCTTCCAGGGGGCGCCGACTACAGTGAGTTACTTCCCTGTTCCGGAAGAGGGGGGAGCGTGCTGCTTGTTTTTCCTTAGGATTTCTGGTCTCCACCCCTCCCCCCGTGCCCTGCTTAAAATTTAAAAGTTCTTTATAAAGTTTGAAGGGATATGAGTCCTTTATTTGTGATATGTGTTATGAGTATGTCTTCCCAATTTATTTTTTGTTTTTTGAGTTTGCTTATGGTGGCTTTTTTTTCTTTGCCATGCAAATATTTTAAATTTTGTGTAGCCAGACTTACCAGTCTTTTATTTTATGACGTCTAGACTTTTAGTCATATTTTAATATATGACTTTTAGTCATACTCTTCCCTACACCCAAATTATAGAAGAATTCACTTATGCTTACTTCTAGTACTTGAACTGATTTATTTTTTACATTTAGATCTATAATACATTTGGAGTGTGTTATTGTGTGTGATTTGAGGAGTGAATCTAATTACTTCTTTTTCAAATGGGTGTCAAGCTGTCCCAATACCATTTATTATAAAGGTTATCCCTGTCCCAGTAACTTGAGATACCAGCTTTATCATGTACTAGACTTTCATATGTAGTTTGGGTATTTCTGGACCTTCTATTTTCGTCCATTGACCTGTTCATTCATCTGTTTTAGAGAGACTTTGCTGTATGTTTTTCCTAGATAGTGCTTCCTTGTCACTATTTTCCTAGCTATTCTTGTTGTTTATTTTTCCTTATGAACTTTTCTGATGTATGATCAGTTAAAAAAGAAGAAAAGAAAAACTCTTTGGAATTTTTATTGGGATTGCATTAAATTAATAAATTATAGAGAGCTGATATCTTTAGGTGGTGTTGACATGGTCTAACCTAATGTGCTGTGAAAGACTGAGAATTTGAGTATGTAATGTATATGATATTAAATTGTGAATTGGTGGGACATAGGTAACAGCTTATCAACAGTTGTAGATACTGGTACTTCATATCCTCTTAAGGAAAATTTGCCTCCAAATTTTAAGCTGGAAAGTCACTAAAATAACTTTTAAAAAGAATTACAATACATGACTTTGTAAATTTTTTTTGTGTGTGTATGTTAAGAATTGTGTACAAATTGAAATATCTGTGTACTGATCCTGAACACAACCAGTGAAATCTCCATTATGAAAGAATGTTTTGAAGCACGTAGAAAAGGAAACAAAACAAAGGACGCACTTTCATTGTTTAAGTTGACTTTTGTGTCTTTTTTGTTTTGTTTTGTTTTGTTTTTGAGGCTCTGTCGCCCAGGCTGGAGTGCAGTGGCCGGATCTCAGCTCACTGCAAGCTCCGCCTCCCGGGTTCACGCCATTCTCCTGCCTCAGCCTCCCGAGTAGCTGGGACTACAGGCGCCCGCCACCTCGCCCGGCTAGTTTTTTGTATTTTTTTAGTAGAGACGGGGTTTCACCGTGTTAGCCAGGATGGTTAAAGAAGGTTTATAGTTATCTTCACATAAAACATTTCTTGTTTAATTTTTTCTCAATATTATATATGAGGTTTTCTCATTCACTGTATTGTCTATTTACGTGTATGTATACTTTGATGTTTTCTTTCATTTTAAAAAATTAAGGTGTAATTTACAGACAGCTTTTCTATATTTAGAAAATTCATACTTTTTAGTGTATAGTTCTGTGAGTTTTGACAAATGTTTACCAGTACAATGAAGATAAAAAAGAGTTTTCTACCAGTTTCTTTGTCTTCAACCTCTTCACTCAAGATGAGCTCCTGGCAATCACTAGGGGTCATATTTTGGTCCCTAAAGTTCCAGAAAGTCATGTAAATAAAATCATCCAGCAGAGAGTCTTTGGAGCCTTAGGTATCACCAGTTTGCTACTGCTTTCTATTAATAGTTAAATTCCATTGTGATCAGAAAACATATTTTTCATTATTTGAATTCTTTAAAACCTATGTGTTGAGGGCCGGTGGCTCACACTTGTAATCCCAGCACTTTGGGAGGCCGAGGTGGGTGGATCACTTGAGGTCAGGAGTTCAAGATCAGCCTGGCGAACATGGTGAAACCTCGTCTCTACTAAAAATACAAAAGTTATCCAGGCCTGGTGGCACACGCCTGTAGTTCCACCTACTCGAGAGGCTGAGGCAGGAGAATTGCTTGAACCTGGGAGGCAGAGGTTGCAGTGAGCTGAGATCGTGCCATTGCACTCCAGCCTGGGTGACAGAGCAAGACTCTGACTCAACAACAACTACACACACACACACACAGAGAGAGAGAGAGAGAGAGAGAGAGAGACGTTTGTCTTATGGACAGAATATGATCTATCTTGGTAAATTCCCAAGCACACTTGAAAACAAAGTACATTCTCTCACTGGGTAGAGTGTTCTATAAATGTGAATTAGGTAGAGTTGGTTGTTGTTCAAGTCCTCATGTCCTTACTGATTTTATGTCTACTTGTTCTATCAATTATTAAGGGAGGATGATGAAATCTCCAACTATAATTGTGGATTTGTTTCTTTTCTCCTCAGAGTTCTATCAGTTTTGGTTTCATATATTTTGAAGCTCTGTTATTAGGAATAAAATGTTTAGGATTATTTCCTCCTGATGAATTGATTCATTTGTCATTATGAAATGCCATTTTTACCCTTGATAATATTTGCACTGAAATCTACGAAGTTTCTTTTTCTTTTATTTTTAAAAATAATGATAAAATACATATAACATCAGATTTACCATCTTAACCATTTTTAAGTATATAGTTCAGTAGTGTTAAGTGTGTTTACACTGTTACATAGGCAATCTTCAGAACTTTTTCATCTTGCAAAACTGAAACAGTATGTATTTTTTTTTTGGGGGGGGACTGACATTTCACTTAGCATAATGTCTTCAGGGTTCATCCATGTGATAGCATGTGTTAGAATTTCCCTCCTATTTAAGGCTGAATAATATTTTATTATGTATATATAAACATATTTTGTTTATACATTCACCTATTAATGGATTTGGGTGGCTTCCACCTTTTGGCTATTGTGACTAATAATAATGAACTTGGGTGTACAAATATAGTCATGCTCTGCATAATGAAGTTTCAGTCAGTGATCGACCATGTAAACAATGCTGGTCCTGGAAGATTATAATACTGTGTTTTTACTGTACCTTTTCTATATTTAGGTATGTTTCATACACAAATATCATTGTGTTACAATTGCCTGTAGTATTCAGTACGGTAACATGCTGTATAGATTTGTAGCCTAGGAGCTATACCATGTAGCCTAGGTGTATAGTAGGCTATACCATCTAGGTTTGTGTAAGTACACTCTATGATGTTCACACAATGACAGAATTGCCTAATAACACATTTATCAGACTGTATCCCCATCATTAAGTGACAAATTACTGTATCTCTTCAAGATCCTGTTTTCAATTCTTTTGTATTTATATCCAGAACTGGGATTGCTGGATCATATGGTAATCCTATTTTTAATTTTTTTTAGGACTGTCATGCTGTTTTCCATAGCAACCAAATCATTTTTACATTCCCACCAACAGTACACAAGGATTCCAATTTCTTCACATCCTTGACAATACTTATTATTTATTTTCTTTCTTCCTTCCTGTCTTCCTTTGCTTTCCTTTTCTTTTACAGCACCCATTCTAATGGGTGTGAGGTGATATTCCACTGTGGTTTTGATTTTTGTTTCCCTCATGATTAGCAGTGTTGAGCATCTTTTTATATTCTTGTCGTCCATTTGTGTATCTTCTTTGGAGAAATGTCTATTCAAGTCCTTGGCCCATTTTTAAATCAGGTTTTTGTTGAAGTTAAGTTGCAGGAGTTCTTTGTATGTTCTGAATATTAACCTCTTCACAAATATATGATTTGCAAATATTTTCTCCTGTTCTGTAGGTCACCTTTTTATTCTGTTGATTGTTTCCTTTGCAATGCAGTTTTTTGCTTCACGTAGTCCATTTGTTTATTCTTACTTTTATTGCCTATATTTTTGGTGTCATATCCAAAAAATCATTGCCAAATTCAATGCCATGAAACTTTTCTTTTTTGGTCCGTTGTTCTATATGTCTTCTTTATGCCTGTACTGTACTGTTTTGATTACCATAGCTTTGTAATATGTTTTGAAATCAGGAAGTGAAAGACCACCAGCTTAGTTGTTCGTTCTTAAGATAGTTTTGGTTATTTGGAGATTAAAAGTGATTTAAAAAATAAGAGAACCAGTCTTTTATATTTACTTACATTTTACCATTTTTCATCTAGCATTATTTTTGTTCTCTCTGAAGACCTTCTTTTAACATTTCAACATTTCTTATAGCACTGGTCCACTGATGATGAGTTCTTTCAGCTTTTGCATGTCTGAAAGGTTTTTATTTCACATTTATTGTGATTGATATTTCCTTTTTTTTTTTTTTTTTTGAATCAAGGTCTCCCTCTGTCATCCAGGCTGGAGGGCAGTGGTGCAAACACTGCTCACTGCAGCCTTGACTTCCTGGGCTCAAGCGATCCTCTCACCTCAACCTCCTGAGTAGCTGGGACCACAGGCATGCACCACCTTGGCACTCAGCTGGTTTTTAAACATTTTTTGTAGAAATGGAGTCTCACTATATTGCCCAGGCTGGTCTTCAACCCCCAGGCTCAAGCAGTTCTCTCACCTCAGCCTCTCAAAGTGTTGAGATTAAATGTACTCACCCAGCATTAATGACATTTTCTAAGTTGACAGTTAAAGATATTGCTCTACTGTTTTCTGGGTTACATTGTTTCTAACTAGAAGTCTGCTGTCATTCTTATTTTTATCCTTCTGTGTGTAATTCTTTTTCCTTTGACTGCTTTTCAGATTTTCTCCTTATCACTGGTTTTAAGCAAGTATGATGTGTCTAGGTGTAGTTCTTCTTCATGTTTATTGTGTTTCTTGGTTTATAGTTTTCATCAAATTTTAAATTTTGGGGGGCATAATTTCTTCAAGTATTTTCTTCTGTACATCCTGTCTCTCTTTCATATTAGTCCACTTAACTTTTGCCATACCTTACTAATACTTTATTCATTATCTTCTGTGTCTTTCATTTTGCTTGTTTTCCATTGCTGTGATTTAAATTTCACTTGTCTTTTCTTTCTGCTGTATATAATTATGCTGTTAATCCCATACAATGTTTTTTGTTTGTTTGTTTGTTTACCTCAGACATTGTATTTTTTCTCTCTAGGAGTTTGATTTGGTTCTCCTTTATAGTAAGTGTCTGCTAAGTATGCCTGTGTTTCCCTCTACCTTCTTGGAAGTATGAAATATCATTATAATAATTGTTTTAATATCTTTGTCTACTAATTCTATCATCTGTATCTTTTTTTTCTTTTTTTGAGATCGATTATTGCTCTTGTTGCCCAAGCTGGAGTGCAATGGCGTGATCTCAGCTCACTGCAACCTCTGTTTCCCAGGTTCAAGCAATTCTCCTTCCTCAGCCTCCCAAATAGCTGGGATTACAGGTGCCTGCCACCATGCCTGGCTAGTTGTTTTTTGAATTTTTAGTAGAGACAAGGTTTCACTGTGTTGGTCAGGCTGGTCGCAAACTCCTGACCTTAGGTGATCCACCCACCTTGGCCTCCCAAAGTGCTGGGATTACAGGTGTGAGTCACCATGCCCAGCCTGTATCATTTTTAAATTAATTTCAATTGATTTATTTTTCTCTTCATTATGCATTATATATTGCTACTTTTTTCATGCCTAGTAATTTTTGATTGGATGCCAGACATTATATGAATTTCACCTTGTTGAGTCCTGGATATTTTTGCACTTTAACAAATATTCTTGAGATTGTATCTGGGTTACAGTTAAGTTACTTGAGAACTGTTTCACCCTTTTGAGGCTTGCTTTTAAGCTTTGTTAGGCAGGAGCAGAGTGACCTTTAATCTATAGTTAATTTTTACACCATGGAGGCAAAACCCTTCTGAATGCTCTACCTTATACCATAAGCATTATGAGATTTTTCTACTGTGGCTATTAAGAACAGGCACTATTCCTAGCCCTTTTGTCATTTGAGACTCAAGGGGGATACTCTGTAGACTTCTGGAGCTCTTTGCGCAACTCTGTCCTCTCCAGTACTCTGACCTGTAATTTCTAGTCACTTTCGCCTCCTTTAAGTCCCAAGTTTGTCTGTCTCCTCACTCAGTGAGGCTTCCAGGCTTCTCCTGAGTTTCTTTTTCCTGCTTTGTGGCTTGCACCGCTCTCCATGTGGTAAGCCTAGAAGGGAGCAATTGTAGAGTTCACCCTGTTTCTTCTCTCCAAGGAATCACTGTCCCATATTGCCTGTTATCAAATATCTCAAAAAATATTTGAGATATCTTTTGACCAAATTTCTAATTGTTTAAAGTGGGATGGGAAGTCTGTTACTCATATTTTCCTAAGTAGAAGTCCTGAAGCTTTTGATGTTTGCATGCTCATTTTATATCTTGCTGCCAGCTGAGTTTTTTTTTTTATTATTTATTTTTTCATTTAATTTAGGGTCTTCCAGGTATAAATCATGTCACCTTCAAGTGAAAACAGTTTTATTTCACCTTTTTCTATTCTATGATCTTACATTTTGACAAATATAATTGCATTAGTTAGTTCCTACAGAGCAATGTTAAATCAGTTACCATACTTACCTTGTTCCTGACGTTAATGAAAAAATACCTACAGAGTTTTCCTAAGTAGAATGCTCCTTTAGGATTGAAGTACATCTGTTTTTATTATGTTAAGGAAATATTCATCCATTTCTTTCTTTTTTTTTTTTTTTCGAGATCGAGTTTCACTCTTGTTGCGCAAGCTGGAATACAATGGCACAATCTTGACTCACTACAACCTCCATATCCTGGATTCAGGCGATTCTCCTGCTTCAGACTCTCGAGTATCTGGGATTACAGGTGTGTGTGACCATGCCTGGCTAATTTTTGCGTTTTTAGTAGAGACGGGGTTTCACCATGTTGGTCAGGCTGGTCTTGAACTCCTGACCTCAGGTGATCCACCCACCCTGGCTTCCCAAAGTGCTGGGATTACAGGCATGAGCTACCATACTGGGCCCATTTCTATTTTTCAAGAGATTTTGTTAGGAATTGGTGTTAAATTTGGTCTAAGCTTTTTCAGTATTTTTGGAAATAATCATATTTTTTTTTCCTTAAACCTATTAATATGGTGAATTATAGTAATAGATTTTTGAAAATTGACCCATTCTTGATTTGCTTGACTTTTATGTAACTCATATTCTAGTGCTTTACACATTGATATCTATGAAGTGCCCTTTTGTCACTGAACTAAACTGGGTCTATTTGCTTGGGCAGTGGAAAGCCAAATACTAAAGTACCAGGTTTTTGCAGTGAGAAAGATTTATTCTGAGTGAGCTGACACAAAGACAGGAGGAAGTGCTTACATCTACCCAGCTACTCAGGAGGCTGAGGTGGGAGGATCACTTAAGCCCAGGAGGTGAAAGCTGCAGAGAGTAGTGTTTGTACTTCTGTACTCTGGCCTGGGTGACAGAGGGAGACCTTGTTTAAATCTGTCTCTCCAAGCTGGAGACTGGGTCAGATTTTATAGCCACAGAAAAATGGGGTATGATCTGATTGGATCTTGCAATGAGGTAATGCTAGGAGACATGATATGACTGGATCCTGTTATGGAGTGACATCAGGGTTTGATCTGATTGGATCCTGGATCCTGCCATGTAGTGTCCACCACTTAATACAGTTCCTGTTCCTTGCTGCTGAGCACTTAGGTTCTGCCCGTGGTTGCACATTTGGGTGTTCAGTTACGTGACCTTCAACCTGGGGGTCTATGGCAACTGAAAAACAACTTGCAACTTCGTTACATAAAAGCTGAACCACATTGGTCTGGTGCATTTACATTTTTGCATACTGAATTCACCCTCTCATGAATCATCTGATAGAAGACGATTTTGATTTATCACATGGACTCCATAAACTGCCATCCCCTATTCCATTTCTGGAACTTTAGACAGTTTACCACCTTGGTTGAGGACAGAGCCTTGTGTTCCATTGTGTTAGTTTATCAACCTACGTTTCTTGAGTAACTGTTGTTTTGCAAATGTCTTTAAAATTAATGTTTTAGTATTTTATATGAATCCATTTCAATTGCCATTGGTAGATCTTCTATTTGCTTCATCAGTTGAAACATTTTCAATTAATTAAATAAATACAGAACTTTTATTCTACTACTTTTGGGGTGTTAAAAGTTAAAAATTGTAACCCTGTTAGTTACAATTAGTTTTACTAATTGTAAAACTAAAAGGTTTAGTTTTACTAAAAAAGGGTTAGTTTTACTGTGATTAGGTGTTGATTGTGAGGTATGAATTGATGTTTAATCTTCTTCATAATAAAACCCAACTTTTCCAACAATATTTATTAAATTATGATTCATCTCTCCACTCTCCTTAATATTTCATATATTAAACGTTTTTTTTTTTTTTTCCTATCACCTCTGTTGGAGGGCAGTGGCCTAATCATGGCTCACTCTAACCTGGAACTCCTGGGCTTAAGTGATCCTCCCACCTCAGCCTCCTAAGTAGCTAGGACTACAGGAACACACCACCATGCCTAGCTAATTTTTTGAAGTTTTTGTATAGATGAGGACTTGCTGTGTTGCCTAGACTGGTCTCAGATTCCTGGCCTGAAGTAATCCTCCCACCTCAGCTTCCTAAAGTACTGGGATTACAGGCATGAGCCAACATGCCCAACATGCCCATATGTTAAACTTTTTGAGAGATTAAGGCTTATTTCTAGAATTGCTATTGTGGTTCTTATATTATCCATTCTTAACTTAGAACTATTTAGTTTTATAATTGTTCTTTAAGGATGCGTTTTTTAAAAATAGCCTTCAATTTTTAGAGTAGTTTTAGGTTCCCAGCACAATTTAGCAGAAAGTACAGAGTTCCTATATATCCCTCACACCCCACCCCCACACAATCCCCCCAACTATCAACATCCAACGCCAGAGTGGTACATTTGTCACAATTTATAAACCTACATTGACCCATCATTATCACCCAAAGCCCTTAGTTTATATTTGGGTTCACTCTTGGTGCTGTACATTCTGTGGATTTTGACAATGTTTAATAATATGTATATACCATTATAGTATCATACAGAATAATTTCACTGCCCTAAAAACTCTCTGTGCTCTGCTATTCATCTTCCTTCTTGGCAACAGCTGATCTTTTTACTGCCTCCATAATTCTGCCTTTTCCAGAATGTCATATAGTTGGAATCATACTGTATTTTGCCTTTTCAGATGGACTTTTTTTACTTAGTAATATGCCTTAAGTTTGCTCTATGGTTGTGTGTGTGTGTGTGTGTGTGTGTGTGTGTGTGTGGTGTCTTGATAACTCATTTCTTTTTAGCACTAAATAATATTCCCTTGTCTGAATGTACTGTAGATTATGTATCCATTCACCTACTGCAGGACATCTTGGTTGCTTCCAAGCTTTGGCAATTATGACTAAAGCTGCTATAAATATGTATATGCAGACTTTTGCATGGGGAAAAGTTGTCGAGTCAGTTGGATAAATACCAATGAGCACGACTGTTGAATTATATGAGAAGAGTAAGTTTAGATTTGTAAGAAACTGCAAGACTGTCTTCAAAGTAGCTGTACCATTTTGCATTCCCATCAACAACAAATGAGTGTTCCTGTTGTTCCACATCCTTGCCAGCATTTGGTGGTGTCAGTGTTCTGGATTTTCACCATTCTAACAGGCGTATAGAGTAGCTCATTGTTGTTTTGTTTTTAATTTTTATTTACTTATTTTTGAGCTGGAGTCTCACTCTATCCCCCAGGCTAGAGTGCAGTGGTGCAATCACTCACTGCAGCCACAACTTCCTGGGCTCAAGTGATCCTTCCACCTCAGCCTCTCTGGTAGCTGGGACTATAAGCCACCACACCTGGCTTATTTTGTTTATTTTTTTGTAGAGATGAGGTCTCACTATATTGTCCAGGTCTTTAAGTTCTGGACTCAAGAAATCCTCCCTTCTCAGTCTCCTAAAGTACTAGGATTACACGCTGGTGTTAGCCACTTCACCCGGCTTCATTGTTGTTTGAATTTGCAACTCACTAACATGATGTTGTGCATCTTTTCATATGCTTATTTGCTGTCTGTATATCTTCCTTGGTGAAGTGTCTGTTCACATCTTTTGCTCATTTTAAAATTTGGTGTTTTTTAAAAAAAATTGTTGACTTTTAAGAGTTCTTTGTATATTTGAGATAACACTTCATCAGATATGTCTTCTGCAAAAATTTTCTCCCAGTCTGTGGAAAGATGCATTTTAAAGTGTAGCAAGCCAAGTTCCTAATCATTTCCTTTATTATCTTTTTAAAAATATATACATTTTGCTTTTATTTTATCAAATTTTATAGTTTATCGTGTTAATATCTTGAGATTGAATTAAAAGTTTTATTTTATCTATAATTTAGCTTGGAGACTATTATTATTTGTACTATATTTACACATGAGCAGAGACTATCTGTTGAGGCTTATTTTTGCCATTAAAATTAAGTTATTCTGTTAATATGATCTCATATATCTATATATTTTCTAGGAATTGGTTTATTGATTTTTTTTGGCTTATTGATTCTTGTTTTTTGATGCCAGCTTTATTAAGATATAATTTACATGCCATAAAATTCACTCTTTAAAAGTGTGCAATTTAGTGGTTGTTAGTATGTTTACGGAGTCCACTGCTATCTGCTTTTAGAAATTTTCAGCAAGGTGTGGTGGCTCATACCTGTAATCCCTGCTACTTCAGAAGCTGAGGTGGGAGTATCACTTGAGCCAGGGAGATTGAGGCTGCAGTGAACCATGATTGTGCCGTTGCACTCAAGCCTGGGTGACAGAGCAAGACTGTCTCTAAAAAATAAAAATAAATAAAGAAATTTTCATCACGACAAAAGAAACTCCGTATGCATTAGCAGTTACCCCTTATTTCCTCCTCCCTCTCCCCCAAATCCTGGTAACCACTACTATACTTTCTGTCTTCATGGATTTATATATTCTGGACATTTCATATAAATGGAATCATACAATATGTGGCCTTTTGTGACTGGCTTCTTTCACTTAGCATGTTTTCAAGGTATGTTGTCGAATGTATAGGAACTTCATTACTTTTTCTTCTTTTAACCAAATAATATTCCATTGTATGAATATATTACCTTTTATTTATCCATTCGAATGATGGACGTTTGGGTTGTTTCTACTTTTTTTTTTTTTTTTTTTGAGATGGATTCTCACTCTGTTGCCCAGGCGGGAGTGCAGTGGCACCATCTTGACTCACTGCAAGCTCCACCTCCCAGGTTCAGGCCATTCTCCTGCCTCAACCTCCCAAGTAGCTGGGACTACAGGTGCCTGCCACCACGCCTGGCTAATTTTTTTGTATTTTTAGTAGAGAGAGATTTTCACTATGTTAGCCAGGATGGTCTCGATCTCCTGACCTCGTGATCTGCCCGTCTCGGCCTCCCAAAGTGCTGGGATTGCAGGTGTAAGCCACCGCACCTGGCCTGTTTCTACTTTTTGGCGATTGTGAATAATGCTGCTGTGAACATTTGTTGTCTCAGTCAGCTTGGGCTGCTGTATCAAATATCACAGACTAGATGACTTCAAAAATGAACTTTTTTTCTCATAAGTTGGAGGCTGGAGGTTTGCGATCAGGGTCCCAGCGTGGTAGAGTTCATAGTAAGGGCCCTCCTCCTGGTTTGTCAATGGCCCCTACTTGCTGTTTCCTCACATGGGCTTGTCCCTTCATCTTCTTGTATTAATCCCATCATGGGGTCCACCCTCATGACCTCATCTAAACGTAATTGTCTCCCAAGAGCCCCAGCTCCAAATACAATCACAGTGGGAATTAGGACTTCAACTTAAGAATTTAGAGAGGAACACAAACATTCAGTCCATAGCATTTTTGTAGAGGTTACTGTGTGGATGTATGTTTTCATGCCTGTTGGGTATATACCTTGAAGTGAACTAACTTTTTAAGCAACTGATACATTGTTTTCCTAAATGGTTGCCTTATTTTATATTCCCACCAGCAATGTGTCTTTTTCATTTTAATCATCCTAGTGGGGTGAAGTGGCATCTCATTGTGATTTTGATTTCCACTTTCTTAATGGCTAATGATGTGCATCTTTTTAATGTCTTTATTGGCTATTTGTATATCTTCCTTTAAGAAATGTCTATTCAAATCCTTTGTCGTTTTTTAAATTGGATTTTTTAAAATTGTTGACTTGTGAGAGATCTTTATATATTCTAGGTACAAGTCTTATCGGCTATATGATTTGAAAATATTTTCTCCCATTCTGTGAGTTGTCTTCACTTTCTCAATCATGTTATTATTTTTTATTTTCACAATACGTTGTATTATTTGTAAAGCATAACTTTTTTTTTTTTTTTTGAGACGGAGTCTCACTCTGTCACTGGAGTGCAGTGGCACGATCTCGGCTCACTGCAAGCTCCGCCTCCCAGGTTCACGCCATTCTCCTGCCTCAGCCTCCTGAGTAGTTGGGACTATAGGTGCCCTCCACCATGCCCGGCTAATTTTTTTTGTATTTTTAGTAGAGACGGGGTTTCACTGTGTTAGCCAGGATGGTCTCGATCTCCTGACCTCATGATCCGCCTGCCTCGGCCTCCCAAAGTGCTGGGACTATAGGCGTGGGCCACCGCACCCAGCCTGTAAAGCATAACTTTTTATCATTTTCATTTCTATACTTACCCTCTTTCTTTTCCTCACCTTATTTTGATGACCAAGAAGAGTTCCAAATAATATATTGAAGCAAAGTAGTGACAGAACACATATCTGATTTTTGTTTTATTTTGATTTTTGCTACTTCTAAGGAGAGTGACTTTTCTTCTTCACTGTGAATACTGTTGACTTTGACTCTCTATTATGCTAAGGGAAAGCTCCTTTATTTCTCTTTCAAAGATAAAAAACAATGAAAAATGGAAGTCAGAGTCTCTATTGTCCCCTTCCTTTGTGATAAAGGTCTACTCAAACCCAGTCTTCTTTTTGAATATGCAACACTTCTGTGTCTTGGTTACATCTGTAGACTGTCCTTTTGTTATGCAGTAACAGAAACTTCTTTCTTTGCGGTAAAATGTTGTAGTTCTATTAATTTAAATCAGTGGATGATCGCCATCATTTACTATCATGTTTCTTACTTTTTTCCCCCATGATTTGGTAAGTAAATCTGACTTTACAAAATATAATGTTTAACTTTGTGCAATATTTTAGCCAATGAGTTACTATTTGCTTTGTTATTAAAAGAATAAGGCAATGAATCAAATCTATTTTCTTCCAAAGTATTTAAAAATAGAAAGTAATATAAAAGCCAAATCCTTTCAAATCTCAAATCAGACATAAAAATATCCTGAGTGTTTCTGTCTCCTTAAAAATCAGTAAGTTGGAACATTCAGGTACAAAAGTAATACTTTCCAGAAGAGTGGAGAAAATGGAAGAAGTGGAAATGGATGAAATAGATGAATTTGCAAAAGAGATCCTTTACAAGTCTCTCTTTTGGTTGCACTTCACAATGTCCAAGACATCATGACTCAGAACATGCTAACCTTGCTCATGGAGTCTTTTAGTGACCTGCCAGAAGCCAATGGTGATTTCAGGGTGGGAGTAACACCCAACATTAAAGTTGTCACTTTTCTTAAAAATATTGGGGCCAGGCGCAGTGGCTCATGCCTGTAATCCCAGCACTTTGGCAGGCCGAGGCAGGCAGATCATGGGATGAGGAGATCAAGACCATCCTGGCCAACATGGTGAAACTGCGTCTTTACTAAAAAATACAAAAATTATCTGGGCGTGGTGGTGCATGCCTGTAATCCCAGCTACTCAGGAGGCTGAGGCAGGAGAATTGCTTGAACCAGGGAGGCGGTTATTGCAGTGAGCCGAGCCAAGATC
The DNA here is from genome assembly GCF_049350105.2 of Macaca mulatta. Taxonomy (NCBI): domain Eukaryota; kingdom Metazoa; phylum Chordata; class Mammalia; order Primates; family Cercopithecidae; genus Macaca; species Macaca mulatta. Next base: position 161,178,383 of record NC_133407.1, on the reverse strand, counting down.
GCGCCACTGTACTCCAGCCTGGTGACAGAGCAAGACTCTGTCTCAGAAAAAAAAAAAATTGGTAAGACAGACGACAGCTTTTACATTTCATTTGCAAACTATGGTTGCACACTACTTTGAGATTCCAGACATCCCACAATGGGCCTTCATTAAAAGAATGAGATACCATCTCATGCCAATCAGAATGGTGATTATTAAAAAGTCAAGAAACAATAGATGCTGGCGAGGTTGCAGAGAAAGAAGAATGCTTTTACACTGTTGGTGGGAATGTAAATTAGTTCAACCATTGTGGAAGATGGTGTGGTGATTCCTCAAAGATCTAGAACCAGAAATACCATTTGACCCAGCAATCCCATTACTGGGTATATAGCCAAAGGAACATAATTCATTCTGTTACAAAGATACATGCATGCATATGTTCATTATGGCACTGTTTACAATAGCAAAGACATGGAATCAACCCCAATGCCCATTGATGATAGACTGAATAAAGAAAATATGGTACATATATACCATGGAATACTATGCAGTCATAAAAAGGATGAGATCATGTCTTTTGCAGGGACATGGATGGAGCTGGAAGCCATTATCCTCAGCAAACTAACACAGGAACAGAAAACTGAACACTACATGTTCTCACTTATAAGCAGGAGCTGAACAGTGAGAACACATGAAAACAGGGAGGGGAACAGCACACACTGGGGCCTGTTGAGGGGTGAGGTGGGGGAAAGGAGAACATTAGAGAAAAAAGCTAATGCATGCTGGGCTTCATACCAAGGTGATGGGTATTTAGGTGCAGCAAACCACCATGACAAACATTTACCTATGTAACAAACCTGCACATCCTGCACATGTACCACAGAACTTAAAATAAAAATAAAAATAAAAACGAAAACCAGACAAGGCAAAGAAAGAGAGGAAAGTCAAGCATGCGCATAGCACTGTTCTAACCATTAAACTAATGTTAACTCTCTTAATCTCCTTGTGAGGCAAGTAGTATCATTATCCTCACTTTCTGAGTGAGGAAACTAAGGCATAGAGAACATAAATGACTTGCCCAAAGTCACACATTCAGTAATGGTGCAGCTGGGATTCAAATCCCAGGCAACCCTTGTTTTTAAGCCTTACAGTAAATGGCCTTTTTAATGTTACAGCCAGAATTCAAAATCAAATCTCTCTGACTCCAATGTGTGTGCCCTTATCCGCTATACCAGGAGTGAGCTCTGCTACTCCATTTTTGTAAATCATTTTATCTTCTAGTCACCTTGAACATATATATGTGTGTGTGTGTGTATATATATATATATATATAGACTAGAAGATAAAATCTATCTATCAGGCCGGGCGCGGTGGCTCAAGCCTGTAATCCCAGCACTTTGGGAGGCCGAGGCGGGCGGATCACAAGGTCAGGAGATCGAGACCATCCTGGCTAACACGGTGAAACCCCATCTCTACTAAAAACACAAAAAACTAGCCGGGCGAGGTGGTGGGCGCCTGTAGTCCCAGCTACTCGGGAGGCTGAGGCAGGAGAATGGCGTAAACCCAGGAGGCGGAGCTTGCAGTGAGCCGAGATTGCGCCATTGCACTCCAGCCTGGGGGACAGAGCAAGACTCCGTCTCAAAAAAAAAAAAAAAAAAAATCTATCTATCTATCCATCCATCCATATTTTTGAGACAGAGTCTCCCTCTGTCACCTAGGCTGGAGTGCAGTGGTGTAATCTCAGCTCACTGCAACCCCTGCCTCCCAGGTTCAAGCTATTGTCCTGCTTCAGCCTCCCAAGTAGCTAGGATTACAGAAGCCTGCCACCATGCCCGGCTAATTTTTTTGCATTTTTAATAGAGATGGGGTTTCACCACGTTGGCCAGGCTTGTCTTAAACTCCTGGCCTCAAGTGATCCATCCACCTTGGTGTCCCAAAGTGCTGGGATTACAGGTGTGAGCCACTGCACCAGGCCTGTTTACTCATTCAGAAAGTACAGGTAAAATCTGTCTCACAGGTTCATTGTGAAGATTAAATTGAGACAATATTTACAAAATATCTGACACATAACAGGTACCCAATAAATAAAGCTGTTACAATTATCAAATTAAGAACAAATGGGAAACACAAGTTACTAATTTGGTGAGAAATAACAGGTATGAGTTGTGTTCTGGATAGCTGTAATTCTTAGCAGATATAAGCACAAAATGCCATTATTAAATGTTATTTAAATATTTCACTCTTTCATTTTCACTGTCCTTCATTGCTATCACCTCTGATACGAGTACTAAATAAAACTGTTTTTACTAGGAAAATGTATTTAAAATAGGCTAGGGAGTCCAATTAAGAAAAATATGGGAGAAAAAAGGCAAAAGAGTTCACTTAGATGTAAAACCAGACCACTAAGTGATGGTCTATCTTCTGCTTGCCTGGGAGGTTATTGTTTCCCATGTTGACCCATTCCATCTTAGGGCAGTTCTAATTATTTAAAAATGTAGCTTTATGTTAAGCCCAAATATGTTTTACTATAGCTCTACATACCAGTGTAGAGTTGTAGAAATCATTCCTTCATAAGGCAGCCCTTCGAATGTCTAAAGACCACTGCTCTTGCATTCCACCCCACTCATTAACTCTACTCCTGCAAGTCAAAGATTCTCATTCCCTTCTGCATATCCTCATGTGACATGGTTTTGCATCCTTTCAGGGTGTCGGTTTTTCTATTCTGAACATATCTAGCTTTCATAATCCCTTTGCAACATTTGGCACTTTGAAGTAAGCACATGCCACAGGTGTTGCCTGTTTTTAACAGTGAAAAGTAGAATAAAGTTATTATTCGTGCACATTCTCATTAGTGTGTTTCTATTAGTATTGCTCCCAAATTCATTTTACCTTTTTTTTTTAATGAATGGACTTTGTTTTTAGAGTTTTAGGTACACAGAAAAAAATTTAACAGAAAACAGAAAATTCTCAAATACTCCCTCTCCCCTAGTTTTCCCTATTATTAACATCTTGCATTAGTGTGATACGTTTGTTGCAATTGATGAACCAATGCATTGTTATTAACTAACATCCATAGTTTAGAGTTCACTTTTTGTGTTGTATAGTTCCATTGGATTTTGTTTGTCTTTTGTGTGTGTGTGTGTTTTTTTTTTTTTTTTTTTTTTGAGACAGAGCCTTGCTCTGTTACCCAGGCTGGAGTGCAGTGGTGTGATCTCAGCTCACTATAGCCTCCACCTACTGGGTCAAGCCTCCCGAGTGGCCATAACTACAGGTGCTTGCCACCACGCCCAGGTAACTTTTATATTTTTAGTAGAGATGGAGTTTCACTATATTGGCCAGGCTGGTCTCGAACTCCTGACCTCAGGTGACCCACTTGCCTCAGCCTCTCAAAGTGTTGGGATTACAGGTGTGAGCCACTGCCCTGGCCTGTTCCATTGTTTTTGACAAATGCATAATGTCATGTGTCCACCATTACAATATCATACAGAATAGTTTCACTTCCTTGAAAATTCCATGTGCTCCACCAATTCATCTCTCCTTCCTTCTCCCAAATCTCTGGCAACCACTCATCTGTTTACTGTCTCTAGAGTTTTGCCTTTTCCAGAATGTCATATAGTTAAACAATACAGTATGTAGCCTTTTCAGACTGACTTCTTTCACCTAGGAATCTGCATTTAAGTTTCTTCCATGTCTTTTTGTGGCCTGATAACTCAGTTCTTTTTCTTTTTAGTGCTAAATAATATTCTATCATATGGAAGGACCATAGTTCATTTATCCACTCACTTACAGAAGGACATCTTGGTTTTGGTAGTTATGAATAAAGTTATATTGCTTCCAGAAACATTCATGTGCAGGTTTTGTGTGAACAAAAGTTTTCAGTTTATTTGGGTAAATACCAAGTAATGCAATTGCTGAATCATATGGGAAGAGTATGTTTAGTTTTGTAAAAAACTGCCTGTCTTCCAAAGTGGCTGTAGCATTTTGCATTCCCACCAGCAATGAATGAGCGTTCCCACTGCTCCACATCCTTGCCAGCATTTGGCAGCCTGTTTTTTTTCTTTCTTATACAGAGCTACATTACTGTTAATTCGTACTGAGTTTACTGCCCATCAGGATCCCTTAGACATTTTTATATGACTTAGCTGCTGAGTCACGTTCTCTTTCTCTCAAACTTGTGCAGTTATTCTTTGGACTTTCCTTAGTGGTCTTTCTTTTCTTTTGTGCCTCTCCAGATGCCCTGGGCTTGGTCTCTTTTACTTATCAGGTGCATTCATAAGCCAACTGCTTATTGACTGTATTACTGTTAAGGACTCACACTTAGATTCTTTCCCCAGGGGATTGCCTTTGGGAGACTGAAGGGTGCCTCTCCCGGAGGTGCCTGGGAATTGACATTCATCTCCTGATCAGATGGTCTGTAGACAATAACTGACTGGTATGGAGGTAGAGGAACTGAGCTCCCTTGACCCGAGGAGGGACAAATGCTGTTATGGAAGTTATATATTCCAGAGCTCCCTGGGAGATCAGGCAGACACCAGGGTACACCTAAAAACATATTCTAGCTTAGCTTCTTCCCCTTCTCTATCTTCATCTCTCACTTCCTACAGGTTTCTCCTGAGGGCACAACCTTATGCAATTGTAGATTACTTGCACATGAATCCCAAACTCAGGCTCTGTTGCTAGGGAATCTGACCTAATTTTATGACTTCTTTCGATTATAGCACACAACTGTTTCTAATATTTTTGACTGTTATAACCATTCTTTTCAAAAGTACTAATAACCCTACTTCAAATAGGTTATTTTGAATTGCTTATGCATTGTTGCTTGTATTTATTGAATCTCTAAGGGCAACACTTTTTCAGGAAAAGAATTACCTTTTCAATATTATGACAAATGTCAATGGGAAAATCAGATCAAAATGATAAAACTTTATGGCTAAGTAAACATGTATGGAATCGATCCGTTCTGTTAGGTGAGGATTACCTCCATTGCATTTACAAATGTCACATCCCTCACTGAGCTGTTGACAGTCGTGCCATTTTAGGAAGACATTCTATTTCAGTCTCATGGTGTCAGGATTTATGTGCAAGAGGTACCTTTTACTCTTTAAAAATTACCATTTGGTTTTGTCTGAATGATGCCTACCCTTTATTTTTATTTTTGGTGCTGGACACCTACTTGGGCAAAAAGCCTGGGTCTTCAATGAAAGGCCCATTTCTGTGTCCCAGTGTTATGTCTTTGGGCACAGCCTTGTATCAAGGGGAAAAGTCTCTGAGAAAGTTGCCAGCAGCACTCCTGGTGGCCCTGGATCCTCACATATGGAAGTTATTGCCTAAAATGCATCACCTGATCAGAATGACAAATCACAAGATGAAAAGTTGTCACTGTGAGGTAGCATGACCCCAAGGCAGCCGCAAGGGGTTGGAGGTAACACACAGGTCTGCAACCACCCAGCTCACTCAAGGAAGACTGAAAAAAATCAATGTCATCAAGACCCGAAGAGAACATGTTTCTAAAAAATTCTCTTGCATTGTGTCTAAATATCAAGTCATCAGATTCAATGTGAAGCCAGCAGTACGGGAAGACATAAAAAACAGTGTAGAGGATGATAGGATTTTGATTTTGATATGTTCAAGAAAATGGTCATAATAATTGGTTGTCTGGAGGATGTGAAGAGTTGTAACACAATTAAAGACAATAAGAAAAAGCACCAACCAAAACAAAAAGGAAAACCAAAATGTGACTGAGAATGTAGCTAGTTCTTTTGGGAGATTTTCTAGTCTTCACATCGATGCTTTAAAAGACTCTCACCCAAAGAATTCTTAGGGTGGGAGATCACTGATAAAACTTTCATCAAACATGCCAGCATGCATGCAGAAGAGTAACAAATCATTAAATTCTTGAGCAAGTGAAGGTATTGCCCAGAAACCCACTGCCAAAGCAGAGAGTGAAAAATAATCAAAAACAATTTTAAACAAAGAAAATTGATATCCTTTTTGAGTGAGATCAGGCATGGAAAATAGGTTTTGTTTCATGGATTACCTCTGACCAAATGATAATTGTTGCCTGGAGCTCTGTTGAGGAAGATTGAGACTAGATCTGGGTTGATTGAAAAAGAATGCTGATATGGATTAGTAATGTCTGTCACAGGTGCAAGAGGGGTAACATGTACTATATTTTTGCCATTTGTGTGAGAAATACCATGAGGTGGATAAGCTCAGATTCCATGAAGAGTAGAACTGAACTGGGTGTCAAGAGACCAGATTCAAGTACTGTGTCCTCCATTAGCTAGTAGTTTGATTTTGATCAAATGATTTCAGCCATCTGCACACTGGTTTCCTTTTCAGGCCAATGAAGTTTCTATCCTCGATGGTCTGTCATGACCCTTTAAATTTTAAAATTCTATGATCGATTAATAGTCAAACTCCAAATGCATTATTATGGAGTACTCAGGGATATGTCTTAGTTTGAGTGCCTCCTGAAGAGGACCCTAAGACAGGATTCAAGTGCAACTTATTTGACTAAGAAAGTAAAGGAAATAGGCTGGACGCAGTGGCTCATGCCTGTAATCCCAGCACTTTGGGAGGCGGAGGTGGGTGGATCACTTGAGGTCAGGAGTTTGAGACCAGCCTGGTCAACATGGTGAAACTCTGTCTCTACTAAAAATACAAACATACAGAAATTAGGGCTGGGTGTGGTGACTCACACCTGTAATCCCAGCACTTTGGGAGGCTGAGGAGGGCAGATCATGAGGTCAGGAGTTCAAGACCAGCCTGGCCAACAATTAAAAAGATAATTTTTTGTATCTTTGCAAAGATACAAAAATTAGCCGGGTGTGGTGGCAGGTGCCTGTAATCCCAGCTACTCGGGAGGTTGAGGCAGGAGAATCGCTTGAACCCGGGAGCAGAGGTTGCAGTGAGCCGAAATCGCGCCATTGCACTCCAGCCTGGGTGATAGTGCGAGACTCTTGTTTCAAAAAGAAAAAAAAATACAGAAATTATCTGGGTGTAGTGGTGCATGCCTGTAATCCCAGTTACTTGGGAGGCTGAGGCAGGAGAATCGCTTGAACCCGGGAGGCGGAGGTTGCAGTGAGCTGAGATCGTGCCACTGCACTCCAGCCTGGGTGACAGTGCAAGATTCTGTTTCAAAAAGAAAAGAAAAGAAAAAAATACAGATATTAGCAGGGTGTGGTGGTGCATGCCTGTAATCCCAGTTACTTGGGAGGCTGAGGCAGGAGAATCACTTGAACCTGGGAGGCGGAGGTTGCAGTGAGCCTAGATCACGCCACTGTACTCCAGCCTGGGTGACAGAACAACACTCCGTCTCAGAACAAAAAAAGAAAGAAAGTAAAGGAAACCGATGGGGCACATCATCAAATCAGCTCCCACTTGATCCCACTAGGGAAACTCACAGTGAATCTCTCTGGGAGGCAAGGTTGCTGCTATATATTTATACCAGCTCCTGTCCACCACTGGATGAGGGCTGGTGGTGGGGGATTGTGGAGGGGGGTTCAATATACCTGCACTTCCTCTCTGCTACACCAGCAAGCCAAATGAGGTCTGTCACTAAAGAAAGTCCCCAGGCAAGAAATACAGTTGGAAATATATCCAGGGTGCATTTAAACAGTAAAGGCTGGGGAATACAGACAGGGTTGGCTATGCTAGGATTCTTAGGGGGATAAGTAAAAAAGCTCACTGGCATTTGGGATATTAAATACAATTGATGTTCAAACATTATAATAATAAACTATCTGCTTTTAAATCCCAGAGCCGAGTTATGAGTTTAGAGAATTCTGTGAAATGTAATAGTTATTTTCCGTACGAACACCTATAAGGAAAGTTTATTTATTTATTTTTCATTTTTTTGAGACAGGTCCTCACTTTATTACCCAGGCTGGAATGCAGTGGTGCCATAATGGCTTACCGCCACCTTGATCTCCTGGGCTCAAGCAATCCTCCTATCTCAGCCTCCTGAGTAGTGGGGACTACAGGCACATGCCACTGAGCCTGGCTAATTTTTTAAATTTATTTTTTGTAGAGATAGGGTCTCAATATGTTGCCCAGGCTGTTCTTGAACTCCTGGGCTCAAGTGATTCTCCCACCTAGTCTTCCAAAGTGCTGGGATTACAGACCTGAGCCACTGCACCTGGCCTAAGGGAAGTCTTGAAATTGGCATTGCTGGTAATGCTTTACTGTTTTCTCCACAGTCCAGAGACGAGTTCAGCAAGAAAGATTGCCTTTCAATCAGGAATGTTGTAGCTTCAATCCAAACCAAAGAAGGTCTGAATCTCAAGTTGATAAGTGGAGATGTTCTATATATCTGGGTAGGTGATGCCATTTAATAAATCTACCAAGGAACAATGGGATCTAATTAACTTGTTCTGTGACTTGTTCCATGATTTAACTTGTTCTTTGTCTTAATCAAAGATTAAAGATATCAAAGATAAATTTGAGAAGTTAAACCCACTTAAAGTTTATGCAGAAATACACTTACCATCCCCTATATTCTTCCACATGTACTCATGTGGAGGGGTTCAAGTTTAACCACAAACAAGAGTTTGCAGATCCATCTCTTATTTCTCTGTAACTGATCTTGACTTACTCTCAACCCAGTTCTATTTTTCTCTCCTGCGCCAGTCAGCATTATTGAGGAAGATATGTGTACACCACAGTATAGAATCACCCTTCACAAACACACCTTTGCTTCTGCCTGAGCACTTTGCAGAAGCACGGGAAGAACGAGGAGGGATAAAGGTTACCAGAAGAGGTGCTAAATCCTCACCCTGGCTGCTGCCTATCCCTCCTCTCCTACTGCTTCCTCTTCCTTGGAATCACCAATTAACAGAAGATTCAGGCCCTATAATCCTCCTATAGTTGACATCCATCATGCTCAATCCTGGCTGCAGATCATAATCATCTGGGGGACCTTTTAAAAATACAGACTCCCAGGCCTCACCCCTAGAGATCCTGACTTTAATTGGTCAGGGATGTGGTGTAGGTGACAATAGTTTTTGAAAGCATTCCAAGTGATTATCTTATGCAGCTAGGGCTGAGAATCACTGGTCCAGATGCTTCTTAGAATTCTATAGCCCCACCATTTGGACACCTGATGTTTACCTTCAGATGGCAGACATGCAGGACTAACAGAAAGAGAACTCTGCTGAGAAACTGGGAGACTCTTCTGGATTAGGAGCCACTGGAAATATTCTTTGCATTTACTGTAGTTAATGGGATGGCAGAGGGGAGGCAACCAGCTGCTTTCTTCATGTTCTCTAGAGTTTTTAGAGTCCTCTGTCACGTGGGTTCAGGACTTTGTCCTCAAATCAGCACGTTTAGAAGTTGCATCTTATCATTTTACACAGAATTGATCTGACTCGCACTAATCAAACTCAAGAGACTTACTTATAAAACTGGAATTGTAATTATTTTGTTTGCAATGAGAAAGATAATTGCCATGGCTACTGGTAATAGTGAGCTGTGCAACTGAGTATTATGAGAGTGATTGGTGAGTAATATGACCAGAAGAACTGGATGATATAAAAGTACAGTAAATTTATTTTTCACTCTAGGCGTAGGCATAGTGTGGTGAGTAAGTAGACGAACTCTAAAGTCCGTTCTGGCAGGGTTCAAATACTGCTCCACCACTCAACAGCCACTGATTTTGGTCAATATCCATCTTATGTCTCAGAGTTCTTATCTATAAATATGGATGATGATAATATGAAGGTTGTTATGAGGCTTAAAATGAAATAACTCATATAAAGCACTTATCCCCTGCCTTGCACGTAAAAAGGACTCAAAAAAATGATAGCTATTATCATTATCCCCTTATGATGATCCACTTTATACTTTACCTTACTCAATTAGTACTACAACCTAATTAAGATATATATGACTTGCCCACATTTTATAGATAAAGAAACCAAGGTCTTTTCACTATGCAGTCCACCGAGTTGATTATAAATTTCATGTCAACTCATATTGGGATTTACCATTCTTACCATTGGGTGGTGCTGTATAAACTTTGGAATTCACTTTATCTTTCGTCTCTGAATTCTTTCTCCTATCCAGTTAGTTTCCAAACCCTAATAAGCCCTCTTTCAAAATATCTCATGTACATGCCTTTCCTTTTCATTGCTATTGTCTACAATACACATTTCAGTACACACCATTCCCAACCCCCAATCACGCCTCAGTACTACCCTGACCTCCTTGTCACTCTTTAATCTGTCCTCCACATTGCTGTTTGATATATATTCCAAAAACATGATTTTAGCAGGTACTTCTCTGCACATACATCTTTGGTGTCTTCCTTCTACCTATAGGGCGAAGTCCACAAAAGTGTGACTTTCCAAGTATTCCATCGTCTGGCCCTAAATCTCTTCCCAGCCCCTCTTCTCACTATTGAACCTCTGCTTCAGCTAAATTTGAACTACTTTCTGATCTTTCACAATCCTATGCTTTCTTTTTTTCTTTTTCTTTTCTTTTCTTTTCTTTTTTTTTTTTTTTTTTTTTGAGACTGAGTCTCGCTCTGTCGCCCAGGCTGGAGTACAGTGGTGTGATCTCGGCTCACTAAAACCTCCGCCTCCTGGGTTCAAGTGATTCTCCTGCCTCAGCCTCCCAAGCAGCTGGGATTACAGGCACCCACCACCACGCCCAGCTAATTTGTGTATTTTTAGTGGAGACCAGGTTTTGCCATGTTGGCCAGACTGGTCTCGAACTCCTGACTTCATGTGATCTGCCTGCCTTGGCCTCTCAAAGTGCCGGGATGACAGGTGTGAGCCACCACACCTGGTCACAATCCTATTCCACACACCTTGAATGCCTTGCTGCCTTCTTTCTACCTGACCCAGTTACAGCCATTCTTCAAGGCCTATCTCAAATTCTTATCCCCTTTAAAAGGTCTTCACTCACTATTCCAATCTAAATATTTTCCTATCTTTTTTGAAATTCTATACCAACTAATATTTGTATATTTAACCATGTCTTTTGATTATTTTGAATTGATTTAAACGTTATGACAAGGTTACTTTTTCCATTGTTCGTTTTTTCCAGATAGAGTCTGGCCTTGTCACCTAGGCTGGAGTGCAGTGGCGCAGTCACGGTTCACTGCAGTCTCAATGTCCTAGGCTCAAGCAATCCTCCCACCTCAGTTTTCCAAGTAGCTGGGAATACAGGCCACTAGCTAATTTTCCTCTTTTTTTAATTGTAGAGACAAGGTCTCACTGTGTTGCTCAGGCTGGTCTTGACCTCCTGGGTTCAAGCAATCCTCCTGCCTCGTCCTCCCAAAATGCTGGGATTACAGGCGTCAACCACTACGCCTGGCCTATTTTTTTTACATGTTAATTTATTGCTTCCCCAAACTGTGTAGGAATCAGTAAACAGAGAGTGAAACTGCAAGTGGGAGTGAGGAGAACATGGGCTAGATCAATTTTGTTTCGTTTTGTTTTGTTTCTTGGATGGCTTGCTCATTCTTGTCTCTGCAGGGGGCTTCTCGGATCTTGACATTGGTTTATGCTAACTTCATATAATAGCTCATATGCTAACTAACATTATATAAGTGGACCCAAGAAAGCTAATTATTAAGTTGAGAAATATAACCTATTATATGTCTCAGAGACATAGACATCTTTTAATTTACCATGAAGAAGAGTCCCCAAAGAACGAGGACAACCAAAATCCACATGATCAGGCTGGGCTCACTCCAGTAATCCCAACGCTTTGGGAGGCCAAGGTGGGCAGGTCACTTGAGGTCAGGAGTTCAAGACCAGCCTGGCCAACATGGCGAAACCCCATCTCTACTAATAATACAAATATCAGCCAGGCATGCTGGCACATGCCTGTAATTCCCGCTACTTGGGAGGCTGAGGCACGAGAATTGCTTGAACCTGGGAGGTAGAGGCTGCAGTGAGCCAAGATCATGCCACTGCACTCCAGCCTGGGGAACAGATCGAAACTGTGTCTCAAAAAAGTAAATAAATAAACAAATAAAAATTAAAATTAAAAAAAAGCCACATCATGAGGGTGTTTGTCTCCTCCTACTCCCAAATTACCAGGGAATCAGAAGGTTTCTGGTGAACACAAAATCTGACTAATAGGAGTTACGGGCTGAATATGTAACATCTCATGGCATTAGGCTATGACCCTCATTTCACCAAATGAACAGCCTTAGCATTGACATTGGAGAACTCGATATCCCTGGACAGGCTAGAATGGATACTGCCTACCCTCACCTTAGTGATTTTCCTTTGCCAAGGCCTTCAGGGTCGACCATACCCTCCTTCACATCGACCTAGTCTTTCTTTTGGTATATTGTTAAATTCAAAATAAATATTCTCAGTTCCTGCCAGCCTAAGAGCAATTCTTTCTCCCTTCCCGTCTCTCTGTCTCAATCTTTCTGTGTTTTTGTTTCTCTCTGTCTCTGTCTCTGTTTTTCACTTTCACTTTTCTTCTTTCTCCATTTCTCTCTCTCAGTCTTTGACTCTCTGCCTCTGGTCTCTGACTCATTTTCATAGCTCTACTCTGACTCATTATGTTTGATTTCACAGCAGTGGTAAATATATTTCCTTAATGTCTAAGTTTTAGAAATGACCTCATCATGGTGTTTCAGTGCTAACAATAGACTGTAAGCTCCTCGAGGGTGGGGATGACATGTTAGTATGACAGGCAAAACATATCCGTACATTAGCCCATAATACTCAGTAAATTTACAGGTGCTCAGTCATTATGTATTATTGACTCAATCTCTTAACTGTTGCTATTTTCGTTAAGGCTGATGTCATTGTCAACACTGTTCCCATGAATCTTCAGCTTGGAGGAGGACCACTATCTCGGGCATTTTTGCAGAAAGCTGGTCCCATGCTCCAGAAAGAGTTAGATGACAGCAGGCGGGAAACAGAGGAAAAAGTGGGTAACGTATTCATGACAAGTGGCTGCAATCTGGACTGCAAAGCTGTGCTCCATGCCGTGGCTCCAGATTGGAATAATGGAGCGGGGACTTCTTGGCAGGTAGGGAACGCTCTTAATTCTCCACCTCACTTGGTAGCTTTGGGAATCTTCTTCTGGTGTGGTGTAGATCTGTGCTGAAGGGAGGCAATTTTGCCCTACAGAGGACAGTTGGGTTGTTACAACTGCTACTGGCATCTAGTGAGTAGAAGCGAGGGATGCTGCCAAATATCCTATGATGCACACACCAGTCCCCACAACAATGAAGTGTCTGCCCTAGGCTGTGAAACCCTGTACTGATTGAACCCTGTCTGTCTATTGCAATCTTTATTACATTCCATGGAGAATCCATCACAACTACCAGTTATTTCTGAGTAATTGACCCTTGGAAGTAGCAACAGTCACTGGGATTCTACAGGAGGGGTGTCTAAGATGTAATGTAATAATCTTTCAGTATAGCAAAGAGGTGTGCCCAGCACTGCGGTGAAGAATAAAAGAGTCAGTGCCCTTTCGATAACATCATTCCCACCTCCACTCCCACTTTAATTTCCCAACTTTTTTTCAGAATATAAAAAAGTAATACAATTACATTGTGGAAAATATAGAAAAGTACAAAAAGACGATAAAAATAATAATCCAACCATCAAGAGATAACTGTTTTCTTCTTCTTTTTGAGACAGAGTTTTGCTCTGTCACCCAGGCTGGAGTGCAGTGGCGCCATCTCAGCTCATTGCAACTTCCGCTCTGCCTCCTGGGTTCAAGTGATTCTCCTGCTTCAGCCTCCTGAGTAGCTGGATTACAGGCACCCACCACCAGGCCTAGCTAATTTTTGTATTTTTAGTAGAGACGGGGTTTCACCATGTTAGCCAGGCTGGTCTCAAACTCCTGACCTCAAGTGATCCACCCGCCTCGACCTCCCAAAGTGCCAGGATTACAGGCATGAGCTTCTACTGTGCCTGGCCTTAAGAGGTAACTTTAGTTAACATTTTACTATATTTCCTTCAAGTCAACTTTATGACTTCATGCATATTTATTTATTTATTTTTTGAGATGGAGTTTTGCTCTTGTTGCCCAGGCTGGAGTGCAATGGCACGATCTTGGTTCACTGCAGCCTCTGCCTCCCGGGTTCTTGCAATTCTCCTGCCTCAGCCTCCCAAGTAGCTAGGATTACAGGCATGCGCCCCTACACCTGGCTAATTTTGTATTTGTAGTAGAGATGGGGTTTCTCCATGTTGGTCAGGCTGGTCTTGAACTCCTGACCTCAGGTGATCTGCCTGCTTCATCCTCCCAAAGTGTTGGGATTACAGGCGTGAGCCACTGCAACTGGACAGCATATTTATTTCTTAGTTGAGATTCTCTCTCTCTCTCTTTTTTTGTTTTTTAATTGAAACAGGGTCTCACTCTGTCGCCCAGGCTGGAGTGCAGTGGCGCAATCTTACCTCACTGCAACCTCTGCCTCCTGGGCTCAGGTGATCCTCCTACCTCAGCCTCCCCAGTAGCTGGGACAACAGGCACACATCACCATCCCTGGCTAATTTTTGTGTTTTTGTAAAGATGGGGTTTCACCATGTTGCCCAGGCTGGTCTTGAACTCAAGGGCTCAAGCTATCTGCCCACCACAGCCCCCCAAAGTGTTGGGATTATAGGTGTGAACCACCGTGTTAGGCCCAATATTATCTTTTTTTTCTTCTTCTTCTTTTGGCCCAATATTCTCTTTAAACATTTTTAAATACCGTTTTTTGTTTTTGTTTTTGAGACGGAGTCTTGCTCTGTCACCCAGGCTGGAGCTGGAGTACAGTGGCATGATCTTGGCTCACTGCCAGCTCTGCCTGCCAGGTTCACGCCATTCTCCTGCCTCAGCCTCCCAAGTAACTGGGACTACAGGCACATGCCACCAAGCCTGGCTAATTTTGTTTTTGTATTTTTAGTAGAGATGGGGTTTCACCATGTTAGCGAGGATGGTCTCAATCTCCTGACCTCGTGATCTGCCTGCCTCAGCCTCCCAAAGTGCTGGGAGTCACTGCGCCCGCCACCGCACCTGGCCAATACAGTTTTTGTTTTGTTTTTTTTTTTTTTAAAAAAACTTAACATAAATACTGCATGTTGTTAAAGATTCTTCATAAACACCACTTTTAGTTGCATTGAGGTACCATTTTTATGCAGCCATTCCCACACTGTGGACCCGCCTCTCCTGAATGAGTGTGACTCTCTCTGGAAAGTACTCTGCCCTGTTTTTGTTTCCTCTTTCTGACTTCTCAGGCCCTGATTAAGCCAACAATAGCAGAGAGGTCCTTGTCAGAGTTACTGGGACCACAACTCTTTGTTTTCCACCAACTTAAGCCCTAACTTATGTAAATGTACTTTGCACATTTCAGATCATGGCAAATATAGTCAAGAAATGTTTGACAACTGTAGAAGTGCTATCTTTCTCATCAATCACATTTCCCATGATTGGAACAGGAAATTTGCGGTTTCCCAAAGCTGTTTTTGCTAAACTAATCCTTTCAGAAGTGTTCGAATACAGTAGCAGCGCAAGGCCGATAACTAAACCTTTACAAGAAGTCCACTTTCTGGTATATACAAATGACGATGAAGGCCGTCAGGTATGTTTACATATCCTATCTGCTTAATTCTGGCAAGTGAACCCAAGAGCATTCAGATGTTTTTATAGATCTAGGAATAACTGTGTTTTCTACTCCTGTGCCCATAAGTGATAGTTGCTAATGGGAGGTTGCCATATGACTTAACTATGAGCCAACACTGATAACTCATGTTCCTAGACAGTTCATCAACAGACAAGCTAATCGATAATAAATACATTCTTAGAAAGAAGTGGAAAGTTATTGGCATAAAAACGGCCTTGACATTTTAACACTGACTATATGAAAGCTAAGTCATGGCTTTATCTATGGGGAAAGGGCAGAATAAGAGAAGCCTCAAAGATTTAGTTATTTGGATAGAATAGACCAGTCTATACAAGTCTGTGAGTGTCTACGAACTAGAAATAGCAGCACCATATTCAGCAGTGGAGAAGCAGTCAAAGCACACTAAGTAGTTCCCACTGACATTAGAAGAATGGTATACCTAGGTTTAATCTCAGTTTTGCCATTTAAAAGTTGGGTGACATACCTCTCTGAATCTCAGCTTTTTTTTTTTTTTTTTCCAGACAGAGCCTTGCTCTGTTACCCAGGCTGGAGTGCAGTGGCACCATCTCGGCTCACTGCAGCCTCCGCCTCCTGGACTCAAGCAATCCTCCCATCTCAGCCTCCCTCGTAGCTGGGATTACAGGCATGTGCTACCACGCTTGGCTAATTTTTGTATTATTAGTAGAGACGGAGTTTCTCCATGTTGGCCAGGCTGGTCCTGACCTCAGGTGATCCACCCACCTTGGCCTCCTGAAGTGCTGGGATTACAGGCGTGAGCCACCGCGCCCAGCCTGAATCTCAGTTTTATCAAGTGTAAGATGAGTGTGATAATAACACCTTTCGGAGTTGTTCTAACTATTAAAAGGGGTGTATTTGAAGTGTTTTGTATGATATCTAGCACATAGAAAACCCCCAAAACTGGTTGTAGTCATTACCTGACTTTAAGGACTGACAGGAAATTGCTACAACTTACTAACATCACCACTTAAACAGGATCAAAGATAATTTTGTTTTTTAAGTTCTTAGTTATTCTTACCCATTCTGGATGGAAGTGTGGTCTTTCCAGAGATGTTTCCCAAAATTCCCCAGAAACACTCCAAAGTATTGCATGATGTAGTTTGTAAGTAAATTTATCCATCGGAAATAATAATAACAGTTTAAAAAATAACATTTAGCCCCAAAGGTTCTTAGTTTTCTTTCCCCCAGTAAATATAAAATATCCAGAGACATATTTTCTTGCTCAAAGATAAACTGGGGTAAATTATTATTAGCAAAATATTCATGATATATGTGTCCTTGTTGAGTTCATAATAACATCTGCCCTTTACTGGGGTGACATCTCCAGTAGCAATCTGGAAAGTAACTGCCCCAAATTTCATTGTTAACCAAGAATTAGAAACATGGACTAGTACAGGCTCACGCCTGTAGTCCCGTCCCAGCACTTTGGGAGGCTGAGGCAGGGGGATTGCTTGAGCCCAGGAGTTCAAAACCAGCCTGAGCAACATGGCAAAACCTCATCTCTGCCAAAAATACAAAACATTAGCCAGGCATGGTGGTGCACATCTGTAGTCCTAGCTACTTGGGAGGCTGAGGTGGGAGGATCAGTTGAGTCCAGGGAGTTGAGGCTGCAGTGAGCCAAGATCATGCCACTGTAGTCCAGCCTGGGCAACAGAATGAGACCCTGTCCAAAAAGAAAAAGAAAAGAGAAAGAAAGAAAGAAAGAGAGAGAGAGAGAGAGAGAGAGAAAGAAAAAGAAAAGAAAGAAAGAAAGAAAAGAGAAAGAAAGAGAAAAAAAGTAGAAAGAGTCCCAAAGATACCTGAAAAGAAAGAAAATGGATGAATACAACCCCAGTGAAACTTTATAACTCTACTCTGTCACCCATTGCTCAGTTTTATCACTCACACGACCCAAATGCCTTTTTGTTTTTTCATTTCTAAACAAAACTTCAATGTCTGAGGTTTTCTACTGTGAATTTTCATGTTTTCATTCAGGAGGCTTTGGCTGGACATAAGAGATGAAGCACACTGTATGTGTTTGTTGTTAATCACCCCCAGAATGTACCTAACAGCCAGAGATGCCAAGGAACGTTGTTGCCCTGACCCCGCTCACGTACAAATGCTCTGCACTGCCCTCAGCACATTGGATGTAGGAGATTAGAATTATGGAGTTTCAAAAGAGGAGGGATAACTGATAGTGGTCACAAAAAAGGCATGTGACTTCCTGCAGAGCCAGAGTCAGCACCCCTGCTGACATACTTGCCTGGACAGTGTTAGATTACTCCCAGGGTAAAGTAAATCAGCACTGCTATTTGCTGAGAAAATTCCTAGGTTGAGCTGCAGTCCTTTAAGAAGTCTCTGAAGGAAGAGGAAATCTTTTGAGAACTATTGTCATCAACTCTTTGATATTGGATGATCAATGCTCCAAAGAATTGGATTAATATTTTTACACAACATTGTTGTGGTCAGTAACTATTTCTATTTCCAGGCATTTTTAGATGAATTCACTAAATGGTCAAGAATAAATCCCGACAAGGCCAAGATTCCCACAGCTGGAGATACCCAAGGTCTGGTAAAGTCATTCTGCTAAGGAAATATTTCCTTTTGCTGAGCAACTCTTCAGTGGTAGTTGAAGTCCAATAGAAGGAGGCAAAGCTAATTCACATGAAGAACAAATCTGTGATAGAGGAGGTGTTACAGCATGTCCCATTGTCTGGGCACACAAAGAAGCAATCGCATATTAACATGAACCAAATCAATGGTAATGAAACCAGTTTCTAAGAAATGGTAATAAAAAATAACGAAACTGTGCCTGGCACACTATACTTTACTGATTCCTGTCTTATATAGTATATTATTTAACATGTACAATGGCCCCATGGCAGGTGGTTCTGTTGCCACTCTATAAATGTCAAAAGGTAGATCTAAACGGTTTAAGGGATGAGCTGAAGTGGCATATCTAAGTTGTAAGCCTCAGAGTGTGGAGTGGAGAGTAATATGTCAACAGGTTAAACACAACTTCCTCTGAGCAGTCTTTTTTTTTTTTTTTTTTTTTGAGATGGAGTCTTGCTCTGTCACCCAGGATGGAGTGCAGTGGCGCAATCTCTGCTCACTACAACCTCTGCCTCCTCGGTTCAAGCCATCCTCTTGCTTCAGTCTCCCGAGTAGCTGGGATGACAGGTGTGCACCACCACACCCAGTTAATTTTTCTGTATTTTTAATAGACACACAGTTTCACCACATTGGCCAGGCTGGTCTCGAACTCCTGACCTCAAGTGATCCTCCCACCTCAGCCTCCCAAAGTGCTGGGATTTCAGAGTAACCTTTATATTGCTACACCTGTGGTAATAAAAGACCCTCCTAGGAGTGTTGTCTGCAAGAAAGGACAGTGCCCTTTTCACACTGCCTTTTTTTCCTCACTCCTCTCTCTTGACACCACAGCAGCTCTTGCCAGTAGACAGACTGGCACAATCAGATATTTCTGCCTCATCCTATGTAACTCAGAAAATGTAGATATGCTTACTGTCACAAAGCATTATTTTCTAATTTCCTTTAAAAAGAAATCCTAGCTGTTTAAGAGGCCAGGAGATACGGTAATATTTGGGTTTATGTTGGCGGAAAAGAAAGAGGGCCGGGCTGGGAAGAGAATAGGGCCCCAAGATGAGTGCTCTTCCTCCGGAAGCTGAGCCAGCCCATTCTTTACCTATTTCCTTTCTTTTCAGGTGTGGTTGGGACTGTCTCTAAGCCTTATTTCACAGCATATGAAATGAAAATTGGTGCAATTACTTTTCAGGTTGCTACTGGAGATATAACCACTGAACAGGTAGATGTTATTGTAAACTCAACAACAAGGACATTTAATCTGAAATCAGGTACTTTATTTAAGCAATACATTGTAATTATTAGTATGACTAATTTCTGGAAGGGAAATTGTGGCTAATATTTGCCCTGAGTAGACAGAGAGTGTTGTAGAAAATATGTAGTCCCTGAACTCAGGAAGATGTGGGTTGAATCCCAGCTACGTCACTTACCAATGTATAGCTGTGGACAAGTCACTTAACCTCTCTGAGTGTCAGTTTCTTTGCCTGTCAAATGCCTATTTCCCAGGAGAGGATGAGATGGGGTGTCAACTGATATAAAGGTGGAGTGTAACTGACGCATGGTACTTAGTGTCAGCTCTGGACTGTTGAATTTCCACATGTATAGTTTAGTACATCTAAGTTCCTCTATTTTTATTTTCCTTTTTATGCAACCCAGTTGGCATTCACAACTCACCTCCCATAGTTCTTCTGTTCTCTACATTACACTGACCCAGAAATGAAACGCAAACCTTTTTCTTTATTTTCCCTGAAATGTCTGACCACTCCCATCATAGTAACACATTCAGGCATGCCCTCCCCTCATATGTCTATTAATTTATAACGTATACACATACACTCTTAACCTTTTTGGGTTTTTTGAGGTGGAGTCTGATTCTGTCGCCTAGGCTGGAATGAAGTGGTGTGATCTTGGCTCACTGCCACCTCTGCCTCCCGAGTTCAAGTGATTCTCATGCCTTAGCCTCCTGAGTAGCTGGGACTACAGGCATGCGCCACCACCTAATTTTTGTTGTTGTTGTTGTTAGAGATGGGGTTTCACTATGTTGGCCAGGCTGGTCTCGAACTCCTGACCTCAGGTGATCTGCCTGCCTTGGCCTCCCAAAGTGCTGGGATTACAGGCATGAGCCACCGTACCTAGCCCTCTTAAATTTTTGTATATTATAAAACGTTGACTTTTAAGTTAAAAGGGTAAGATAAAACATAAATAGAAATAGAATTTAAATATTTTCCAAGTTGAAAAATATTATGGAACTTACCATGCAGAAGTGAATCTGTAGAATATCCATTTAATTCATTGGTCATTCCATTTTTCAGTCATTTAAAATGTAGACATAAATAACATTTGGTTATTTGAAACACGCTAAATTGAACCTATGCATTTATCCCCGTCCCCTTTTGGATTCCATTAATACAACTGTAAAGGAGTGAAAAGGATATAAACACACAAGAAAAAAGAACATTGGAAGGAAAACAACTATGAACAGAAGATAACAAATTTTTAGATGATGGGGAGCTGCTAGCCAAGAGTGGTAACTGCCATGGAGTAGAGAAAATTTAGTACCTGCAGGAGAGAAGAGTAGCCCCAGAGATACAGGAATTGGAGGCTGCTGGGAAGGCAGGGGGCAAGTACAGAGATAAAAACAAGGTTGAATGAAATTCAAGATCAGTAGCAATTAGACTACTTGATTGGATCCCCCATCCTATACAGCAGTAACTTTCCTTGCTCTTCCCTGGCCAGAGATGGGAGGTTTATTCTCTAGAGAAACAGAACCAGAGGGATTTTGGACTTAGGGCACCAGGCATAGGTGAGATGAGGAGCTAGACTGAAAACTGTTTAAGAGAACATCTGTGTACCAAACATTGAGTGCCCAGCCCCTCTCCCTGCGTGGATCCCAGAGCAGCAGACAGCAGGTGCTGCCTGCTTGCCTTACACTGAAGCCCACTGGTCAACACGCCTTCTTGAGTAGAACTTCTAAGCTCACTCTTAAATAGGAATGGACTGGCGAAAATCACTTGACATTTGAAAAAAGTCTTCACAGCAAAGACAGAGACCAGAACAAACAAGTTGAAAAAAGATTTTTTTAAAAAGACACATTTTATAACACACACACATAATCAAGTATATATAGATATCTTCATAATGATAAAACAACTAACATTCATTCAATATTTTCTGCACGCCAGGTTCTGTGCTAAGCATTTTTCATCCATTACCTCTTTTAATGTACAAATAACCCTGTGAGGGAAGTGCCATATTAGCCTCTGTGTAACAGATGAGGAA
The DNA here is from genome assembly GCF_049350105.2 of Macaca mulatta. Taxonomy (NCBI): domain Eukaryota; kingdom Metazoa; phylum Chordata; class Mammalia; order Primates; family Cercopithecidae; genus Macaca; species Macaca mulatta. Next base: position 161,156,941 of record NC_133407.1, on the reverse strand, counting down.
CTTATTAGTCACATACAAGCTAGTAAATCCTGGAGTCAACTTCAACCCAATTTGTCAAAGTGCAAAGTCCATGTTTTTAACCACTGAACCCAGCTGTCATTAGACTTGACCAAAGTGGTGAAGCTACAACCTTGACTGGAAGATTCACTGGACTGAAACCATCTGTCTAACTGAATGGGGCAGGGAATCAAATAACTCAGTAAAGTGCTTGATTTTATTACAGTTTTGAGATCCATGCTTCTCATTAGTATCAGAACTTTTATTTTTATATTTTCATTCATTTTTACAAAATAATAAGGGTAGAATGCAAAAAATTTCAAATAACTGCAAAAAGAGTCCTGTATAAATAGAGAAGGTAAAGTTGCAGATGCCAGTCTTTCAGATCCTGGGCACTTCCATGGCACTGAGATTAGACTGTTCATCAGCCACTGGGTGGAGGTTGCTATAGAAACAGCAGTTGGTTGGGCATGGGGGTGGTCAGTGGATTATGCACAAAAGGGTGAGTTGAGCAGAAGTCTAATGTACAAAAGCTATAACCACTTATTGAATTCTAACTGATGCCTTTTACCATTAACATGTCTTATTTAGGTGTGTCAAAAGCTATTTTAGAAGGTGCTGGACAAGCTGTGGAAAATGAATGTGCTGTACTAGGTATGGGCACATGTTACTTTTGACTACAAACTTGAAAATCAGAGGGCTGAGATTACAATGAGAGGATGTACAGGAGGACTGGGGGTGGAGTAAGTAGCGAGCAAAACTTTGAAAGAAGGTTGGTTCACTGGAAGAGCAGGCACAGGTGGTGGGACTTGGAGGCTATGGGGGAGAGGTTCTTTATCCCACCATCTCATCTGCCTCTTACTTCCTGAGTAGTAAAAAGAACCCAGGCCTGGGTCCTAATAATCCAGGCTCTGCCATTTACTGAGCGATCCTAGGCACGTCATCTAACTGCTAAGAGCTTTGCTTCTCTCATCAGTAGGAAAGTTCTACTAATAAGTAGTGTGGGAAAGCTGTGCCACAGGTGGTTTTGAGGATCAGAAGGAACAATTAATGTGAAAAGTTCTGTAAACTGTAAAGTGCTGTACAAACTTTCCCCAACCTTGTTCTACTTCCAACACAACTGCATATAACCAACTTCTAATCCTTTTATGAATAAGTGTGGACTTTGAGTGGGGAACCTAAGGTAGTGATTATAAACTATTTGTCCTTTAAAATACCCCTTGCAGAGTAGGGTAGACAGTCAGCTGTGAATGTGCTTTCAAGAAGTCATAGTGCACCATGTTTGACAATGTATTCCCGCAACTGACCTGCTACAGTGCCTGAAACTCCTATCTTAGTAGCTCTCCTCTGATTAAGAAATTTCTCTGGAGTGAATAAAGCTCTGGAGTGAGAGCAGAGGAAGATAATATTTGATCACTAACATGAGGAGTTAGCAGGAGTTGGAGCACTGGGAGAGCTCGCTGTGCCTGGGAGGCAGGAGCAGAGGATGAAGGTGGGCTGCACAACCTGGAAAAGCCTGACGAGGCTGCCTGGGAGGGAGGTGAGAAGGACGCCCGAGGGGCCCTAGGGAGTGCCTGGGCATGGGTGCTCCTCAGGAGGGCAGGATGGGATGGGCAGGGATCCACTCTTCTCCTCCTTCCTTTTGCCGGCCCCAGCCTTACTCAGAGCAGTCTGAACCAAAGAAGCAATGCCTTAAAATGGCCCTGGTCATTTCCTTGTGCTCAAGAGCTCTAGAGTCCTGAGCGAAGGAGAAGTTTTCATCCTTTTACACCTCCGTGCCACAGAGTTCATTGCTTTTACCTCCTTCAAAAATTAACGTGGCTGAATGAGCCACGTTATTTTTTGCTCTTCTGGGACAGCAGAGTGGGGGTTTAGAGCTCTGGAGACTGGCTGCTTGGGTTCAAGTCCCAGGCAATCTTTGGCTACTGACCTTACCTCTCTCTGTGGCTGTTTCATGTGTGAATGGGAAAACAGTACCTGCTTCACTGGCTTGTTTTGAGGATTGAGCAGATTAATGCAGATAAAGTGCTTTTGAACAGCACCCCAAATACTCAACAGTGTATTTGTTGAGCTCGAGAATTCTGATTGTAAAGAAAATGTGGCTGTCACAATCCAGTGAATGAAACCAACAGGCTCGAGGGAGGCTGGGTTTCACAGCCTTCACTGATGTCAGCTATGTTCATTTCTCAAAAACCAAAGTGTTGCCTCCAGTAACTAATGGGCTGCATGTTTGTTTTTCTTCCCTTTTTTTCAGCTGCACAGCCACACGGAGATTTTATAATTACACAAGGTGGACGCTTAAAGTGCAAAATAATAATTCATGTTGTTGGGGAAAATGATGTCAGGAAAACAGTCACCAGTGTTCTAGAAGAGTGTGAACAGAGGAAGTACACATCAGTTTCCCTTCCAGCCATCGGAACAGGTTTGCAGCTTATCACTCTATAATAAAATTTGAATGATACAAATTCCTTTAGATTTAGTCTCACTCTTAAGCAGATCAATGCTGAGTCCATCTGAAGGTGGCAACAATGATGTAAATCAGAGAGGGGGCCATCTTTTAGATCCGGAGGGCGCCACCAGCTACTGGGCCCAAGCCTCTTTCCTCCATCTTTCTTCTTTCTTTCTTTATTTTTTCAAGACAGAGTCTCACTCTGTTGCCCAGGCTGGAGTGCAGTGGCATGATCTCAGCTCACTGCAACCTCCTCCTCCCAGGCTCATGCAATCCTCCCACTTCAGCCTCCCAAGTAGCTAGGACCACAGGTGTGCACCACCACACCTGGCAAATATTTGTATTTTTTATAGAGACAGGGTTTCCCCATGTTGCCCAGGCTGGTCTCAAACTCCTAGGCTCAAGCAATCCGCCTGCCTCAGCCTCCCTAAGTGCTGAGATTATAGGCATGGGCCGTTGAGCCCACCCCTTTCTTGTTTATGTTCCCTAAGTATCTTTCCAAGTTTGGTCCTTAACTTCATAGTTTTCTCACTCTTCATTTTTTCCCCTTGGGGGATTCATTTGCTCTCATATCTGGTAACATTTCTGCACTGACTCTCAAATCAGCATTTCTCATTCTCTCCAGGATCCTCTGGGGAAGTTTTCTGTTACTAGAAACTTCATTACATCAGAATCCAAACTCATGATCCTCCCTTGAAAACAGACACTCCTCTTGAGCTCTCAGGCTTTTTCGTTTCCTTCTTCAGTGGTGCCATGATGCTCCCAGCTACCCTGGCCTGCCATCCTTGCTTTGTTGTGTCCCCAGACCCCCAGAGTCAGCAAGTCCTGCTGAATCTTCTTCCAGAGAGTTATTGAGTTCCAGCCTTTCTTTTCGTTTCCAAACCCTTCAGACCTCCCCCATCTGGTTTACTTCAATGTCTCCCAGTCGGCTCCTCATTCATGCGTTCGTTGAATTGAAATGCCGTTACCCAGGCTCTGTGCAAGGCACTGGGGAGAAAATCATGAGTAAGATGCAGTCACTCCCCATGAGCAACAAGCTCAGGTTTGTCCTGCTCACAGTGTCTAGGAATGCTTTCCTCATCTCTATCGTATCATTCAGTCATTTGCTCTTCTTAGTTGACAGTGCTACTGGTCACTCACTTCCTGATTCATTCACATCCATGTCCCCTGTCACTCTCATGCAAATGAGGGCTTCTTCCTTGGGAAGTATTAATAGTATGTAGCCACAGATTACCATTAATCTAAGAGAGTTTTTCAGCAATTAAATTTTTGATCTTAGAGCCACCACCATCATTTTAGCTCAACTCTGTAGACTTCCTTCTTCCCAGATTAAAACAGAATGCTCCTGCAGGTATCCCAGGCCCCTCTCGTATAACCCCCAGGACACCCTCCAAAGTTTGCAGTACATTCTTCCTGGCTTCCCCACTGCCCTTATTAACACCTATAACCTCTAGTTATAACCTTTTGTTATCAGTGGTAATGAGGGCAATAGGGAAGCCAGGGGGAACGTGCTGCAAGCATTTTGTTACCACTTTTTGTTCCTTTTGTTCATTCATTTCTCCCCATCTGGAGCCTCTCCCACACCATCTGGCTAATTACAGCTCTCACAAACCCAAATTGTTTTGTTGCCATCACCCAGGGCAAGCACTCTGCTACTTGGCACTGGGCAAACAGAATGGAGTAAGCTCTGGCCCCTCCAGGAGTTCGTGATTTTGGAACAGATGCAGGACATAGTAACCGAGAATGATACCCAATGCAGAGATCACATGGTGTGATCGGCCACATAATGGGAAGGTTTGCAACTAGGCAGGTGGAATGAACCTGTCAAGGGACTGCATACAGAAAGAGAAGAGGGCTGAAACCAGAACAGTGGAAAATGCCCACAGGTAGATTGTGGTGGGGAAAGGGCAGAAAAATCAGCAAGAGAACCAACCAGTAATCCTAAGTGTTGGAGGAGGGTAAGTGCAAAACCCCAGAGGAGGAAGTGGGAGGCCATGAAATGCTTGTGCCAGGCCTCTTCGACTGTGAATACATTGTGAGATCCTCAAAAGGGAAGGACCAGATCTTTATCTCTTCTCTGCCCTGTGTTGAGTGAAGAATCATTGCCCTTTAAATTTTGTTGAATGGCGGAATGAATAACAGGTGATTTTGATGATGCCTCCAGACGTGCTCATGGATTTTCTCTTCCCCATTGATTTCAACGAACATTTTTGAAATGTTTCTCAGGCCTGGTGCAGGGGCTCACACCTGTAATCCTAGCACTTTGGGAGGCTGAGGAGGGTGGATCACTTGATTGCTTGAGGTCAGGAGTTCGAGACCAGCCTGGCCAACATGGTGAAACCCTGTCTCTACTAAAAACAGAAAAATTAGCCAGGCGTGGTGGCAGGCAACTGTAGTCCCAGCTACTCAGGAGGCTGAGGCAGGAGAATTGCTTGAACTAGGAAGCAGAGGTTGCAGTGAGCTGAAATTGCACCACTGCACTCCAGCATGGGTAACAAAGTGAGACTCCATCTCAAAAACAAAAAGATGGACAGAAAAAAGAAATGTTTGCCAGGCGCAATCTATTTTGAGTACCACTAAACTCCCATGAAGTAGCTGGAATAGCTACATTAATTTTAGTAGTAATATTAATAATTGCTAAGATTTATTGAGTCCTTACTACATGTTCTAGGTGTTTTATATGTCAAAGCTCATGTATTCGTTACAGTAACCTTATATAGGGTGATCAATTCTTTTGAGTTTTCCCAGGACTTTCCTGGTTTTAACACTGAAAGTCCCATGTTGCAGGCAGCCTCTCTGCTCTGGGAAAACTGGGAGGGTTGGTCTTGGTACCTATGACATGGAAACTATTAGCAAAGACAAGTTTATTGTGAAGATAATGAAGCTTAAGTTATTGGACTTCACTTGCACAGGATTTTTAACAGACCCTGAGAGAAGCCCTAATAATGTCTTCACCTGGTTATATGACTTAGTAAAATTTAAAAAGTAGGATATTTTAACCATCATGAATTAAGACCACTATTTCTCCCCACTTTGACGTCTCATACTTCCCCTTGCACTGGGTGATGTTGGGGTGGCTATAAACATTTACACGATATAGCTAAGGAAAGTTGCCTTAGGAATACAATTTTCAGCATTTTAAAAGATATACTTTGTTGTGATTTCTTTTCTGATTCTAAATATTCACTGTTATACATAATTACATACTTATTCTTTTTCTGAGATATATAAATTTCAAAACCTGGATCCATCCTAAACTCTGTGTCCCCATTTTGTAGATGAGGAACTTGAGGTAGGTTCAACCTAGCAACAGAGCTAGGTTCAAAGCCATGCCGCCTGGTCCCAAATCCTGCACAATTTTTACCATTACATTTTTTTTGTTTTGTTTTTTGTTTGCTTGCTTGTTCGCTTTTTACTATTACATGTTTTTTTTTTTTTACCATTATATTCTTACCTACTGTATTCTTAGCTACCATATTCTTATCTCTGTTACCTATTACCTTCTATTATTACCCCCAATTTCTAGCTGAGCAAACTGAAGTATACAGATGCTATAGGTTGAGTGTGTCTCTCCAAAATTCATATGTTGAAGTCCTAACCCTGGTACCTCAGATTTAGAGGTAGGGTTTTTTTTGTTTGTTTTTTGTTTTTTATTTGTTTGTTTATTGTTGTTTTTTGAGACAGAGTCTCGCTCTGTCACCCAGGCTGGAGTTCAGGGGCACTATCTTGGCTCACTGCAACCTCCACCTCCCCAGTTCAAGTGATTCTCCTACCTCAGCCTCCTGAGTATCTGGGATTACAGGTGCCCGCCACCATGCCCAGCTAATTTTTGTATTTTTAGTAGCGACAGAATTTCACCATATTGGCAAGTCCGGTCTCGAATTCCTGACCTGAATTGATCTACTGGCCTTGGCCTCCCAAAGTGCTGGGATTACAGGCGTGAGCACCTAGTCTGGAGATAGGGTCTTTAAAGAGCTAATTAAGTTAAAATGAGGCCATTAAGGTGGACCCTAAACCAATATGACTAATGTCCTTATAAGAAGAGGACATTAGGATACTGCCAGGTATGGAAGGAAGAACATGTGAAGACACAGAGAAAAGACAGCCATCTACAGGTCAACCTTGCTGATACCTTGGCCTCAGTCTTCTAGCCTCCAGGATTATGAGAACATCAGTTTCTGTTGCTTAAGCCACCAGTCCATGGCTTTTTATACCGCAGCCCTAGCTAACTTCAAGAGGGATCAAATGACTTACTGAAGATCAGACAGCTAGTAAGTAGTGGAGCCAGGACATAAACTCAGCTCTTCTGCATCCAGATCACATGTTCTTATTTCTGCACTGCCAATGCCCATCAGCAAAAGATCACCAGGAACACACACTATGGGGAGCTCTGCAGCATCTCAGTAGGAGAGTGTTAGAAAACGTAATGGATTTGGGCTTGTTTTAGGTGATTTTGTGGCAGTCTCAAGTAAGTGGGGCTTTTCTCTGGATCAGAGACTTTGAGGAAACAGACATAATTCTATGATTGTCTTATCTAGAAGGAAGGAGGATGCACTCTGGCTAAATGTATGATTGGTAATGCAGCAGCTGTCACTCTTTTTTTATTTTTATTTTTGAGACGGAGTCTTGTTCTGTCGCCCAGGCTGGAATGCAGTGGCACAATCTTGGCTCACTGCAAGCTCCGCCTCCTGGGTTTACACCATTCTCCTGCCTCAGCCTCCCCAGTAGTTGGGACTACAGGCGCCCGCCACCACACCTGGCTAATTTTTTGTATTTTTAGTAGAGACGGGGTTTCACCATGTTAGCCAGGATGGTTTCAATCTCCTGACCTTGTGATCCGCCCACCTCAGCCTCCCAAAGTGCTGGGATTACAGATGTGAGCCACCACGGCTGGCCTAGCAGCTGTCACTCTTATTAGTCAAGATGGGAGATGTTTGGCCATCTCTGTGATTTGGACAGGGTTCATGTTTTTGTCTATGATAAAACATAATTATGGAGTAGTCTTGTTTTTGTGTTAATTCATCATGGTCAGAGTGGTTACATGGATGATATACTATGAAATTGTTTGTATTCAGCTAAAGAACATCAACTAGCTGTGAGTGTCAGATCAGTTCCTGGCTGTCAGGGGTTTTCCTGTTTCTCAGCACTGAGAACTGCATGTGCCACATTTCATCATATTACCAACATCAGCTGAAATTTCTTCTTTGTCATTAAATTTTTTTCAGGAAATGCCGGAAAAAATCCAACCACAGTTGCTGATAACATAATCGATGCTATTGTAGACTTCTCATTGCAGCGTTCCACCCCATCATTAAAAACCGTTAAAGTTGTCATCTTTCAACCTAAGCTGCTAAAGGTATTCTACGACAGCATGAAAAGAGACCTCTCCGCATCACCGAACTTTCAATCCACATTCTCCATGACTACATGTAAGATGTTTACTTTTTAAAAATCACCTAGCTGGCTCTGATAATCACTTAGAAAATGTTTAGGTGTGAATGTACACTGAGTTTATAGTTTTCTATTTGTTTTAGGACTTTTCAGATAAGTTTTTATGACCCATGGGAAAAGTACAAAAATTAGAGAACACAACCTCCTGTCAACTGATTATTTTCCTGAGAGACAAAATCATGCCTGGGAAATAGGAATGGCAAATAAACAGGAAGAGAATGGAAGTGAGGAAGCAGAAAGAGGGAGGAAGCTTTGCAAATTCTAGCCAATGGTCTAGCCAATATTCATTGATTGGTTGGTATTGACCCTCATTGCCTCTTGGAGCTGTGAACTAGCTGATTAATATTGGTCTGCTAATCATCCACCTATAGACATGTTAGCCTGGAATAAAATCAGATGTAAGAAGGGAGTGGCTAGGGTCAGCTGGTTGTACTACATCACAAGCAGCCAGACAGTTCCCAGATACCCAGTTGCTACTCTGTAAGGTGTGTTTATACTTTAAGTATTTGTACCAACCTCTTCCTCTGATTTTGTTTTCCCCTATTTTGTGGCATTTGTACTGCTATTAAAATAACTAGGACTGCAGCCTCCTCTTGAAATCACTATTTTCACCCATTTGGAGCACTCACCCTTAAAGCGCTGTGGGTTTTGCTAGTGATAAGGCACATGTGCCATCAGCAGCCTCCCTAAACTGAGAATTATTATCTGCTGCTGTCAGGAGGAATGTCAGTTCTCTCTACATTTATTTCCTGACAAGTATTCTCCTCAGCATGCTACAACACACAATACATGTAGGACACACACAATAAAAACATGAAAATAATAGTTGGATCTGTAAAGGTTCTTGCAGTAGCAAATAACAGAAAATCCAACTTACACTGGCTTAAGCAAAAAGCAGAATTCAATAACTCATGTTATTATAAAACCCACACCTTCCTGGCTTCAGGTACAGTTTGGTCCAGGTGCTCATATAATAATATCATCTAGACCCTGAATTTCTTCATCTCTCATTCTCTTCTCAGCTGTGTTGTCTTTTTCCTTGGGCTTCATATGGTGAAAGATGGCTGCTAGCAGCTTTAGGTCCACATCCTTTCACAGTCAGTTTCAAGAGGAAAGAGTATATCCAGTGGAGATATACACTTATCCAGGAACATGATGCCAGGGAACAGAGGTCTTTTAAGCGCTGAGAGTCTTTCTGATTGGACCATTTTAGGTTATCGTTGCAGGCAGGGAACCAGAATTACACTGATTGGCCAAACCAGAGTCATACTCCACACTTCAGCTAGACGGGGTCACCATTCGAAGCAATGGGGGAATAGCTGTTCCCCAGAGGAAATTCAGAAAGCTTTTACCAGAAGATGAGAAAAGGATACTGGGCATTTAAAAATAGTATGTACCTACTACAGTATCTAGGGATATATAAACTAACACTTCTTCCCTTTGGTCCTTGTAGATGAAAATTTTTATTTAAATTTAAGAACAGTAAATAAGTCCTTATCAGTAAAGTAAAAGATAAAGTTTAACTGGTTCATCACTCTTTGCTTTCATCAAGATTTTAAACAGACTTACAAATTTAAAAAACAAAACAGTGAAGTTGAAGAGAGAAGCAAACAAAAAACTGACTAAAATGAGCAGACAACTGACCCTCTGAGACAGCAAGGTTGTCAATGCAGTGAAAGACTGATTTCAACCTGAACTTCTGGCACCCGAGGCAAAAACAAACCACAATAAAACTGCATTACGTCATCTTTGTTGTTAGAGAAAAGGAATAATACAGATGAAATATCAGATAAAAGGAAGTTTGTTGGCTCAGATAAACTGGAATTTTAGTAAGGATTTAACATATAGCCCTTTTTCAAAAAGAACTTAAAGAGGATAGCTTTGAGATTCATTTGTACAGATGATACACAATTACTTTTCAAATGTATGTTAAAGCTATTTATTGAGTCCAGAGGTTATTTATTGAGCACCAACTGTATATCAGATATTAGAAATATAGATTTGGGAAGTCACGTGAGTAGGTGGGATTGAAGCCCTTAAGTGTCTTTGGCTTATCCATGAGAATAAACAGTGAGGAGAGGAAGACTGGGGGCAGAGCCAGGGATCTGGTTTGTTTGTTCGTTTGTTTTTGAGACTGAATCTCACTATGTTGCCCAGGCTGGAGTGCAGTGGTATAATCTTGGCTCACTGCAACCTCTGCCTCCCAGGTTCAAGCAATTCTCTTGCCTCAGCCTCCTGAGTAGCTAGGATTACAGGCATTTTAGTAGAGATGGGGTTTCACCATGTTGGCCAGGCTGGTCTCGAACTACCAATCTCAAGTGATCCACCTGTCGGCCTCCCAATGTGCTGACATTACAGGCATGAGCCAACGTGCTCGGTTGGGATCTTGGTTTTTAATCCCATCCCCACAGCTGAGGGCATTTATCCTGAACCACCAGGAATTCGAAAGTAGAACTTATCTTTTAAAACAGTGGTCCCCAAACTTTTTGGCCCCAGGAACCAGTTTCACGTAAGACAAGTTTTCCACGGACTGGATTATGAAGGGGGATGGTTTCAGGATGATCCAAGTGCGTTACATTTATTGTCCACTTTATTTTTATTATTATTATATTGTAATGTATGATGAAATAATTATAAAACTTACCACAATGTAGAATCAGTGGGAGCCCTGAGCTTGTTTTCCTACAACTGGACAGTCCCATCTGGGGGTGATGGGAGACAGTGACAGATCATCAGGCATTAGATTCTCACTAGGAGTGCACAATCTAGATCCCTTGCATGCACAGTTCACAACAGGGTTTGAGCTCCTATGAGAATCTAATGCTGCCACTGATCTGACAGAAGACGGCGGTAATGTGAATGACAGGGAGCAGCTATAAACACAGATGAAACTTTGCTCTCTTGCCTGCGGCTCACCTCCTGCGTGCAGCCTGCTTCCTAACAGGTTACAGACCAGTGCTAATCTGTGGCCTGGGATTTGGGGACCCCTGTTTTAAAAAACACTAATCTTTTCAAAGAGCTGTATGGGAAGAGGGCTCAGGAAAATCCTAGCACATGGAAACACTTTTAAAAGGGTAGTTACCATGATATTTCTGTGAAGCCCTGGGCTGCAAGTCAACAGTGCTCCTTACTTTGGTAATGACCTTCCATGTGATGCTGGGTGAGTATTCCTGGGACTCTGTTTTCTCTTCTCTAAATTGTCTAGCCAAAGTCATCTTTTGTACATAGAAGACAGAGTAGGTTGGTGTGGCTTAAGGGTATGATTTAAATGTTTTTCCTCCAAGAAAATACCTTTGGCTTTATGCTTTATTCCCTGTTAATATACAAATACCAGCTGGGCACTGTGGCTCATGCCTGTAATCCCAACACTTCAGAAGGCCAAGGCAGGAGGATTGCTTCAGCCCAGGAGTGGGACCAGCCTGGGCAACATGGCAGAACCTCATCTCTACAAAAAAAAAAAAAAAATAGCGAGGCATGTGCCTGTAGTCGCACCTACTAGAGAGGCTGAGGCAGGAGGATTGCCTGAGCCTAGGAGGTCAAGGCTGCAGTGATCCATGATTGTGCCACTGCACTTAAGACTGGATAACAGTGAGACTCTATCTCAAAATAATAATAATAATTAAAATAATATGCAAATACCTCTGGGATGTAAAAAAATCAAGCTTAATTGGTTTTTAAGAATAATAACCCTATGTTTACAAAGGACTTGGCATTCCCTAAAGCACTTTCAGACTCCTTACTATATTTTAACTTTGCAACAATCCTGTGAGGTGGTAGATAGAGCTCATGGGATCCATCTTACAATTCCCATTACACAGATGAGAAAATAAAAACTCACCCAGAAGTGGTGTTATATGTGTTCAATGTCATACGGCTGGTCACAGGCTGAGGCTGATCTGGTCTTCTGATTCCAAGTCCTGATAGCTTCCTGCTCTCCAACCTCAGGGCATGAAAGGAATAGAGAGCCCCCAAAAAACCTTCACCTCCTTACTTCCCAGGTTTGCCTGCTGTATTCGGGGGAAAGGAAGCAGCAGATCCAAAAGGACTGTAAGGCCTTGGGTTAGAAATGATTAGGCAGAAAGATCCTGAAGGAGATGGACAGTGGGGGAAAGGAAGGAATGTAGCTTTCAGAAACCACACACCTTATTGGTGGGAAACTGCCAGAACGACTTTAAAAATAGAGTTTGAAAAGAGCTTACTGATTAGGGTTAGATGCCTCCCTGTGTCACAAGAAGTTACCCCAGATGGACTTGCTCAACAGGAAGACAGTGCCCTGGATCCCTCTCTCAGGCTGGGTATATCTTTCACTAAAAAGGAGTAAATTGTGGCTTTGTTTGTAAGGAAGAAATCCTTTGGTTTTTACCTATGGTGGTGTGTCTCTAATGCAGGGTGTCCATGTTCACACTAGTCCTGCTATCTTAGCAAGTTGATGTCTAGCCTTGGTGTTTTAGAAGTTCCAGGAAACCATTGAAAAGCAAAGGAAACCCGGGCATGATCACCTTATGGGAAAGCATTCTCTTAGCACATCTGCTATTTTCTTTACATGCTGCTTTCTCTGCTTGGTGTATAAGATGGGGTACAGAACAATGTACTTTAAATATCTTTAGCAGGGTAATCATTTTAAAAACAATAGAAGAGAACTACATTAAATAATACTGATAAAAGCAAAAGCACCTAGAAATTAACATTCATGTTTACATATTAGTTTCTTACAAAATTAATTCCATAGAACTCTCTGGGAAAATTACAATTTCAAGCTACAGTGGATCTAAGTTTATCTAAATATTTTAGCTAGAGCATTAATGAATATATTGTGTGTCATATTGATGTCAGACCATTCACTTCATCTGGGTTTACTCAACTGAGGATAATAGAAGAAGCAACTGTGAAACGTGTAACTTCTAGTTTAAAGACCAGGTTTGGATGACGAGAGACAAGAGCATAGGAGGTGCCCTGATTTTCAGAGGTCTTTGGAAATGAATGTTGTATTTTGACCAAATGCTGACTTTCCAGATAATCTTCCTGAACACTGGACTGACATGAATCATCAGCTGTTTCGCATGGTCCAGCTAGACCCAGGACAACCAGAATATAATACCATAAAGGACAAGTTCACCCAAACTTCTTCTTCCTACACAATAGAGAAGGTAATACTGTGTTAAAATTTACTGTTTAAAAATGTTGATGAATTAACATAAAAGCTATCTCTTTTTAAATGACACCTTTCCTTCCTTTGTACCTTACTATGTTTATTTTAACTGGAATTAGACTTACTCAAGCTCCACAGAGTTCAAATCTCACGGTTTACTCATTAGCAGTAATGAAGGAGATTCCAAGTCACATGTGTATGTTAGGATGCTTTCAGCTGCAAGTCACAAACCAACTCACTCAAACTGATTAAACAAGGAGAACTGTGTCGGAAATTAATGGAAAGTCCCGAAGTAGGATGGGCTTTGGAGAAGTCTGATCCAGCGGCTTGATGGTGTCCTGGATCCAGTTGCTCCAGCTTTGCTGTCCTCAGTGTCAGCTTTGTGTTAAGGCTGGACTCTCTTTGTGGTTGTTGGGTGGCTGCTGGCAGCAATTAGAGGATCTCTGCTTTCTCATTCACAACCCATAGAAGACAACTCTGTCCTGTCCTTTCCTGCAGTTACTGGACAAGAATCCCAACCACTGCAACTATCTCCATGTCTAGGGAATACCCTGTTCTGGTTGGCTTGGGCCTGAGCTATCAAATGCCATCAATGTGTGATCCATATTGAAATCCTGATTAGTTTAACTCAATTAGACGCCATCCTAGAACTATAAGTAGGGCCAATCCCACTCAAACCAGAAGTTGCTGATGAGGTAGAATGTATGTTTAGAAGATTACCACAATGTCCACTATGCTGCGTAAAAACATTAGTCAGTAAACTATAGGAGGTCATTATCATACCATGTGTATCAGAACAGGGTGTGGCATCCTAGTAATTTAAAATCTTGTTGGCGCTTCCATAGAACTGTGTACTTACCTCTTGGAGCACTTATAAAGTGGTACTTTGTATCTATGCACTTACATTACAGCACTTATAAGGTACTTTGATAACTTTCACATGCCTGGCTCCCTGACTAGACAGTGAGCTGCTTAAGGTAGGAGTTGCATCTTGTTCATTTCTTCATTCTCAGTACCTAGGAAGCTGTCTAGCGCATAGTAGGACACAATATGTATTGAGTAAACTTGATTGAATGAATGAGCTTAATTCCTGAGAAAGGGGAACCAGGAGATAGAGACATCCTACAGAAAGGACAGAATTTAAAGGAGGAGATGCCTCGTCGTGTTAAAAGCTGTTGGAAGTATAGTCCTAGACCTCTGAATCCATGGGTTCTGCATCCATGATTTCAACCAACCTCGGATGGAAAGTGTGGTGAGGCCTATGATGGTTGAGTGTACGGAATGTGTACAGACTTTTTCTTTTTTTTTTTTTCAGACTTTTTCTTCTTGTCATTATTCCCTAAGCAATGTAACAACTATTTACATAGCATTTGTTAATACATTGTATGAAGCAATATAAGAAATCTAGAGATGACTAAAAGTATATGGAAGGATTGTGTAGATTATATATTAATACAAATACAGTACTATGTCATTTTATATCAGGGACTTGAGCATCCTCAGATTTTGGTATCTGCAGCGGTCCTGGAACCAATCCTTCATGGAGATTGAAGGATGACTGTACAAGATGTGCAAGAACCTCATTTCAATTGTGTTTACTCAGTATCTGCAACTTTCTTGGCTCATACTTCTTTTGAAAACCCCCAACTTTGGATTAATTCCATAACCTACCTTCTCTCCTGCTGCTCCTAGATGAAATCCTTACTAATTCATGATCCCCAGCCTCAGCTGGACCCTCCAGGCTGCCTGGAATCCTTCATGGCTTCCTCCAGTCACCCCCTCACACATTCCCCATTGCAAACCTTCATTTCTCTCCCGGAGGCCTCCGCTACTTTCAGCAGAACATCTTTCCTACCTTTTATGGCTTGGATTCTCCTCAACAGCTGCCCAGGTACCCACTCCATTCTTCTTGAACCTCTCTTCTTCCTCTGTTTCCAGAACATCATCCTTTCAGATTTCCTCCTCCTTTCCCAGACACAGGTTATCTGGAGCCCGTTCTTATAACTTCATAGCTCCAGGTGTGTTCTCCTGACCATCCCTTATCACTCTGTGGGGTAGTGGTTAGTTTTCTTGCCTTGCCCCTGCCCCTGTGCCATTAGACTGACTGTTTCATGAAGGCAGAGATCCAACACAAGCTTGATTCATAGAGATGTTCAGTAGGTGATGGCTGAATGGATGTTAATTCCGTTTCCTAGGAGGAAGGAGAGCCAGTAGAGAGTGATATTTTGAAAAGAAGTGAAAGAAGAACAGAGTTTTAAGGAGGGGATGGTTCATGGTTTGAAATGCTATTCAGAGGTCTAGAAAAAAATAGTCATAAGATTAGGCAGTTATAAGGTGATTTGTGACCATAATTGGAGCATTAACAGAAAGAACTGTTATGAGGAGAAGCCACATGGAATGAGTTGGAAGATGAGAAGGAGTTAAGGACATGGCTATTGAATAACTACACATTTTTGAGTAGGTGTTTGAATGTCAGTGAATCTCCAGGAATTCCAGGGAATATATATTGGTAATCATTTTGATATAAACTATAAATTATGTTATTTAAAATATATACTAACAAGCACTATTACAAAGCATAGATACTAATAGATACTTTTAGCCCATCTTTCTCTAAAGGCAGAAAACTGCCTACTCTCTGAATGTGCTGTCTACTTGTATTCTCTTCTCCTTTTCCTTCACCAACTCCTCTTTCTCTTCCTTCTTTTTCATATTGCTTGTTTTAAATCCACAACAAGTGCAATACACTGAGCCCCAAGGTCATTTCTGAAATATTTTGTCTTTTGTCACTTGCAGATTGAGAGGATACAGAATGCATTTCTCTGGCAGAGCTACCAGGTAAAGAAAAGGCAAATGGATATCAAGAATGACGATACGAATAATGAGAGACTCCTCTTCCATGGGACAGATGCAGACTCAGTGACATATGTCAATCAGCATGGCTTTAATCGAAGTTATGCTGGGAAGAATGGTAAGAAAGCGAGTAATCTGGCTGATCAGAACGAGGCAAACGATAGTTTCAGACTTTTCATACCCAAGCAGTGTGGAACCATGGTTGGCAGCCATATTATCACTGTCAGAATAGAGCTCGCTGTGTTTCACTATAAAGGAGACTGGCAACCTTCTGAGGGAAGATTGAGCAAATTTTAGAAATGAAGAAAAGTAACTTTAATGTGCAGGTTTTTTTGGGGGGGAGGCTTTTTTTTCTTTTTAGACAGTCTCATTCTGTCACCCAAACTGGAGTGCAGTGGCAAGATCATGGCTCACTGCAGCCTTGATCTCTTGAGCTCAAATGATGCCCCCACCTCAGTCCCCTGAGTAGCTGGGATTACAGGCATACACCACTATGCCTGGCTAATAATTTTGTTTTATTTTTGTAGAGAAGGGATCTCATAATGTTAGCCAGGCTGGTCTCGAACTCCTGGCCTTAAGCAATCCTCCTGTCTCAGCCTCCTAAAGTGTTGGGATTACAGGCATGAGCCAACACACCTGGCTAGAACTGCATTTAGAAAACAATTTGTTGTCAGATTGGGCATGGTTCTACATATTGTGTAATTTTATACTCTTAGGAAGGTTTTTGTCTTTCTCTTTCCAGCTGTATTCTATGGAAAAGGAACCTATTTTGCTGTGGATGCCAGTTATTCTGCCAACGACACCTACTCCAAGCCGGACAGCAATGGGAGAAAGCACATGTACGTTGTGCGAGTACTTACTGGAGTCTTCACAAAGGGACATGCAGGATTAGTTACCCCTCCACCCAAGAATCCTCACAATCCCACAGATCTCTTTGACTCGGTGACAGACAATACACAATCTCCAAAGCTATTTGTGATATTCTTTGATAATCAGGCTTACCCAGAATATCTCATAACTTTCAGGCGTTAAAAATATTTTTATCATCAAAGAGATTATTTAAATCATCTGTGAGAACAACATGCAATCTTCGTCTTTGCTTTTGGCCTGTTTAAGCAGACAAAAGTTTCCCTTTCAGGTGCTAAAATGCTGAAAATTACCTTTTTAAAATGCTCTATTGCTGCAATTTGTAGCATACCTTTTTTTCTCAGCAAATTGATGGGTGGAAGCTAAGAAATGTATGGTAAATGTCACAGTTAGAGCTACAGCTATTCACAGACACCAAATCTGTAGGAGAATAAAAAGCACATTATTCTTTTTCCATCAGAAAAAAAAAAAACAAGATACATCACCTTAAAGCCCAGATGACACTGTTCTACTTGGAACATATTAAGACATCGAATGGTGGCGGGTTAAACTGTACTACTTAAGTGGAGAGGCTACTGTTATGCATCTGTAACAGCTGGGGATTTTGCCTTATTAAGAAAAACCTGTCGATAGTTCAGCTGAAATGACTGGATCACAGAATATTAACTCTGTTATGGAACAAATCATAACAGATTTTACCCGTTTACATTTCAGGTAAAAATGTGTAAAAATATTATCCCCAATTTTAGTGACTTAATCCCACACAGTCTTTGTTGGTGCGGAGTTCAGGTATGGCCTACCTGGTCATTCTGCTAGGGTCTCTCTGAAGTTACAGACAAGATGTCAGGGGATGTGGTCGT
Source organism: Macaca mulatta (assembly GCF_049350105.2). Lineage (NCBI taxonomy): Eukaryota > Metazoa > Chordata > Mammalia > Primates > Cercopithecidae > Macaca > Macaca mulatta. Next base: position 161,139,315 of record NC_133407.1, on the reverse strand, counting down.
TTGAAGGCTTGTTGGGCTGGAGGTCTGTTTCCAAGGTGAATCACTCACAGGTATTGGCAGTCCTCAGTTCCTCTCCTCACGGGCCTCTCCACAGGCTGCTTGAGTGTCCTCATGACACAAGAGCTGGCTTACTCCAGAGTGAGCAACTCAAGAGAGAGCAAGGCAGAAGCTACCAAGTCTTTATGATTGAAGTCATACACCATCTTTTCCGCAATATCCTATTGATTATTTGGATCATCTTGTTCAACCTGGGAGGGAATTGCACAAGAACATGAATACATATTGGCAAGGATCACTGGGGGCCAGCTTGGAAGCTGTGTGAATGAGCAAATGAATGCACAGATAGAATGTTAGCAGCCAAAATGATGCTAGAGGTCACCTACCCCACTGTCCTCTTGTCTTTCTCCCCCAACCCTCCCCTGCTCCCAGGCAAGAAGCCCTCTAGCCTCTGCTTGATCACTTTCAGCACTCAACATCTTGAGGGAACCTATTCCACTGTGGGACAGTGTTAATTAGTGGAAAACTCTTTTTTTCAAAAGTTGAAATCAGTTCCTCTATGTCTATTACCTGCTGATCACTGTCCAGACTTCTGGAGGACACAGAACAAGTTTTATTCCTCTTACCGATGGTAGCCTTTCAGATCCATCCCTTCCCTCCAGTATATTAGAGTGATGTAAATTCTTAAAATGCCTAGCAGTTTATTTATCCTGAAGCATCACTTTTGAAAAGTTACAGACATTTAAGAAGTATTTACATTATCATAAATAAATTACATGTGCATTTAAAGAGGACAGAAGAGTATAAAGAAAAATATCTCACCAAACTCATTCATAATTCCAGCACTAAGGGAAAACCACTGCCAGTTTCTCATGTTCTCCCTTCCAGTTTCTTCTCTGTCCAAATTCAACAAAGTCAAAATCACATTTTGTTCAGTCACGAATCATATGATATTATTTCTACCATTTTTCATTTAACATTACAAGTTGTTCTCCTGTGTTGTTATTTTTTCTGTACACATAATTTTAATGGCAGAGTTATTCTGCTTTATATCTTTTCCCTATTTTTATATATATAGAATTATAAAATTTTAAAAAATGTAATCATCATTTATAGTTTAATAATCAGTTTTATTTTGCAGTGTATCATTTTCCTCATGTCATTATTTTACATATTATTTTTAATGGTTGCATAGTATTTCATTGCCTGTTTCTACCTACATGTCGTGTCAAAATAAGGTACCTATATTTCTTGATAAATATGAGGTTAGAATATGAGATGCAAAGATCCTAATCTACCTTCAACAAGACAGTCAAAATGCTCTGTTGCTGCAATTTGTAACATACCTGAAGGAAATATAGTCCCAGAGAACAAAGTAAGGTTAAGTAATGCAATTACTGCCTGGGACTTGTCTCTCAATACCATTGCAGAATTCTCGTGAGCCATGTTAGAACAAGAAAGGACTCCTAGCCTGGGCAAATAGGGAGACCCTATCTCTACAAAAATACAAAAAAAATTAGCCCAGCATGGTGGCACATGCCTGTGGTCCCAGCTACTCAGGAGGCTGAGGTGGGAGGATTGCTTGGACCCAGGAGGTCAAGGCTGCAGTGAGCTATAATCCTGCCACTGCACTCCAGCCTGGGTCACAGAGCAAAACCCTATCTCAAAAAAAAAAAACAAAAAACAAAAAAACCCTTTTACTTAGGTTAGGTGGACTCTTATTTACAATGTCCACTGCTGACTTGTTGCCTCCTCCAATATTGTTACTCAGGGATGTTGTTCCCCAGTTTATTTTGCTGTACCCTTATGTCAGGAGTAAGACACAGAAGTCTGGAGTACAGTATACCCATGGTATTAAAGTTGTGATGCTTTCTTGAAGAACAATGAACTAATCAATAATTATAGTTGTTTAGAAATTCTACCTTCCGTCAGTCTAAAGCTAAATTGTATCTTTCCATCCTTTAAGTCCATCTCCTTCCCACTTGGCTTGATTTTTCCTCTCTATATGACTAGAATGGTCTCTACTTCTATCCTAAGAACTAACTGTTATCTAGCTTAGTATCAAAATTAGAAGTCTTGTCAAACTGCTAATTACTGAAGAAATCCATCTCTGTTCTCTGTATCTTCAGAGTTCAGGTAAATGGTACCTGATCGATCCAAGACCAGAGACCGTGAGCTCTAATTCCGGACTGGCAGCCTTCTTTCACAGAAGCCTTTATGGTCTCAAATATCTTCTCTTATTGCTTTTCTTACCATTCTTCTCCTTCTTGTTCCTTTTTTTTTTTTTTTAAATTCTTTCTCTCACTTGTGGAAAAAAAGGACACATACTCTGCTTGGATGAATCAGGAAATATTTTCATTTTTTTCTGCACCAATATTAGATAGCCACTCAAATTCCACATAGTATATATGGTAATGTATTAATTGAACACAAGGTTTACAAATTCATTTACAGTGTGGCGGGTTATCACAGGGCTGGTGAGATCTTTCATACCTAGTATGATCAAATTCAATTTCTTCTGAGTACTTGACTAGAACAAATACAGTTTCTTTTAGTAAACAAGCTTTATAGTAAATATGTTTTACAAGCTTAATTGATTAAATTATTCCATATCCTAGCTTTGGTCTTCACCACATTAGTAAACATAGGAAGGGAATCTTACAACTAAATTCAGAGTATGAATAACTTAAAAGACCTTTGGCCCATTTCTCTTTGTTTACACTATTTTTGTGGTAACTAGGATATAAATATTCTCAATCTTCTTTTCTTTATTTCACTGAGAAGGGCATTTTCTACACAGTATTTAATTCCCCTAAGTCTCTTGTTCCTAAAATTATCACTCTATAACTAAGACCTATCAGAGGAGTGATTGTGGCTTCCACAAAATCCAACCACCTCTTCAATCTGAGCCTTTCTTTTCATGTGCTTAATGTATTCTTGTCTCTTCACTCCTAGACCGCTCAACTCTCAACACCTTTTTCACATTCAATTTACTCAATTAGTACAATGCAAGATCAACCCTCCACCTAAACAGAAAAAAAATAATGAAAATGCTTCTCTTTAGGTCTTTGTAGTTTATGGTGCTAGATGGAGCTCTTTTTTTCATATTAACTCCACTAAAATTCCAATTAAAGTGCCCAAGATAAGGGAAGTACCAATACAAAAAGAACAACATAAAATTAACAAATCTGGGATCAACAACAAAAATAAATTCAGTGTAAATACGGGATGGGGGGATAAAAACAAGAACCCAGAAAGTAAAAGTAGGAGTATTGGAATCTAGAACATATAATGATAAACATCATAGAGCAATAACTCACTTCTATTGTTTTTTGTTTTGTTTTTTGTTTTGAGATGGAGTCTCACTCTGTTGCCCAAGCTGGAGTGCAATGGTGCCATCTTGGCTCACTGCAACCTCCACCTCCCGGGTTCTAGTGATCCTCTTGCCTCAGCCTCCCAAGTAGCTGGGATTACAGGTGTTCACCACCACGCCTGGCTAATTTTTTTATTTTTAGCAGACTCAGGGTTTCACCATGGTGGCCAGTCTGGTCTTGAACTCCTGACCTCAGGTGATCTGCCCGCCTCAGCCTCTCAAAGTGCTGGGATTGCAGGTGTGAGCCACCACATCTGGCCAAATGTTCTATTGTTAACAGAAGTTTGTTTGCTCTTTTTTTTTTTTTTTTTTTTTTTTGAGACAAAGTCTCTGTTGCCCAGGCTGTAGTATAGCGGTATGATCTTGGCTCACTGCAACCTCTGTCTCCCAAGTTCAAGTGATTTTTGTGCCTCAGCCTTCCAACTAGCTGGGACTACAGGCATGTGCCACCACACCTGGCTAATTTTTATATTATTAGTAGAGACGGGGTTTTGCCACATTTTTCAGGCTGGTCTCGAACTCCTGATCTCAGGTGATCTGCCCGCCTTGGCCTCCCAAAGTGCTAGGATTACAGGCTTGAGCCACTGTGCCAGGCCTTGTTTTTTTCTTTTGAAACAGGGTCTCACTTTGTCACCCACACCAGAGTGCAGTGGTGCACTCATGGCTTACTGCAGCCTTGATTTCACAGGCTCAAGTGATCCTCCCATCTTAGCCTTAAGCAATCCTCCCATCTCAGCCTCCCAAGTAGCTAGGATCACAGGCACGTGCCACCACACTGGAATAATTTTTTTTTTCAGTAGAGAAAAGATCTTGCTATGTTGCCCAGAGTAGTGTCAAACTCCTTGGCTCCAGTGATCCTTCCACTTGGCCTCCCAAAGTGCTGGGATTACAGACATGAGCCACCGCACCCAGCCAACAGAGCATTTTAATATATACAGTATCTCACTTGTCTCTGTAGCAGTCCTCTGAGGAAGGGCCCCTTTGATGGAGGATGCTGATCCTCAAAGGGATCAGCTGAACATGCCTCTCTCATTCAGCTAGTTAAGTGGCAGTGCTGGGACTGGGTGTCAAATCTCTGAGAAAGATCAGAGTTGTTGATAGACTCCACATTGCATGAATGAAAGCAGAAAACAGTATACTGACTTAAAAAATGGTAAACCAACAAATAAAATGAAAAATGGCTGGGCACAGTGGCTCACGCCTGTAATGCCAGCACTTTGGGAGGCTGAGGCGGGTGGATCACAAGGTCAGGAGTTTGAGACCAGCCTGGCCAACATGGTAAAACCCTGTCTCTCCTAAAAGTACAAAAACTAGCCAGGAATGGTGGTGCGTGCCTATAATCCCAGCTACTCGTGAGTCTGAGGCAGGAGAATTACTTGAACCTGGGAAGCAGAGGCTGCAGTGAGCTGAGATTGCGCCACTGCACTCCAGCCTGGGCGACAGAGCAATACTCCGTCTCAAAAAAAAAAGAAAAAAAAATCACAACAAAAAACTGAAAAATGAAAGAGCACTAAATAGTCCTATCACAAGAAGTCAAGAAGGCTTAATTAACTCAGAAAACAGGGTATGCAAATTCAAAGTCCTAATCAAAGGCGTTTCTGAGTAAACACAACCAAAAGGCAGCTTGAAAAACCACAAGTCAAGAATATGCAAGAAAATTTCCTGGAATTGAAAAAAGAATATAGCTTTGGGGGAAAAAGGACACTTCATTCAATTAAGGGAGATTACATAATAATCACATGCATTAGAATAACTTTCATCTTGTTACCTTAGATTATTCACCAGGAGCCCCCAAGTTTTAAAATATACTTAAAAATAATTTATTTTTTCTTCGAGACGGTCTCAATCTGTTGCCCAGGCTGGTGTGCAAGTGGTATGATCACAATCTCGGCTTACTGCAACCTCCAACTCTTGGGTTCAAGCAATTCTCCTGTTTCAGCCTCCTGAGTAGCTGGGATTACAGGCACTGGCTAATTTTTGTATTTTTAGTAGAGACAGGGACCAGGCTGGTCTCAAACTCCTGACTGCAAGTGATCCACCTGCCTTGGCCTCCTAAAGTGCTGGGATTACAGGCATGAGTCACTGTGCCTGGCCTAAAGTAAGTTTTGTTTGTTTCTTTGTTGGTTTGTTTTTTGAGACGGAGTCTCACTCTGTCACCCAGGCTGGAGTGCAGAGGTGCTATCCTGCTCACTGCAACCTTGCCTCCTGGGTTCAAGGGATTCTCCTTCCTCCTAGCTGGGATTACATGGTCCCACCACCACACCCAGCAAATTTTTTTATTTTTATTTTTAGTAGAAATAGGGTTTCACCATGTTGGCCAGGCTGGTCTTGAACTCCTGACCTCAAGTGATCCGCCTGCCTCGGCCTCCTAAAGTGCTGGGATTACAGGCGTGAGCCACTAAGCCCTGCCAGTAAGCTTTTAACTAAAGTTAAGTGATGTATGCTTTAGCTGCAAACTAAATGGTTTCCTTGTGTGTCTACCTGCAAAGGAAAAGTACTCCAGGGTGAGTCAAGGGAGAATGCTTTTCTCAGGGATATCTCTTAGTAATTGAGACAAGATACTCAGGCATGTGTTTCTGTTGGATTGACCCTTTTTACTCTCTTTTCCCAGTTCTTTTTTCTCCCTCTCTCATACAAGGGAAGTGGGGCAGTAAGAAGGAACTGGAGATGGGAAGAGCATGGAGCTGGCTCTTCCCCGGAGAAGCCTTCTCACTTTGAAAGGCTCATGGGGGCCGGCCGTGGTGGCTCACACCTGTAATCCCAGCACTTTGGGAGGCCGAGGTCAGTGGATCATTTGAGGTCAGGAGTTGGAGACCAGCCTGGCCAACATGGTGAAACCCTGCCTCTCAGCTACTTGGGAGGCTGAGGCAGGAGAATCGCTTGAACCTAGGAGGTGGAGGCTGCAGTGAGCCAAGATCAGCACCACTGCACTCCAGCATGGATGACAGGGCAAGACTCTGTCGAAGGAAGGAAGGAAGGAAGGAAGGAAGGAAGGAAGGAAGGAAGGAAGGAAGGAAGGAAGGCAGGCAGGCAGGCTGGCTAATGGGGCCAGGGTGAGATCCAGGGGAAAGGAGGCTTGGGGTGTGAGACTTGGCCATTTGGGCTCTTGGTTTCAGGGAAAAACACTCTCTTCTTTGGATTCATCTTTTCACCATGTTGACCCTTCCTACATCATATGAAGACCTAGAGAACAAACTAGGCACGCAAGGGGCCTGCGGTTCAGGAAGCCACACAACCAAGAAACAGAACGGAGGACAACCCATTTGCTGAGATTGTTATTTGCTGCCAGACAATCCAGGGATTTGGGGGTCATCATTGTCTTTCCATAGGTAATAAATATTAATCCAATGAACTAACAAAAGAGGTTGGTGTGCAAAGCAGATCAAGAGACAGTGTATTAATCTGCTAGGGCTGCCATAGTGAAACATCTCAGACTGCATGGCTTAAACAAGAGAAATCTATTTTTCTCATAGTTCTGAAGGCTGGAAGTGCAAGATCAAAATGTCATCAGGGTTTGGTTCTCCTGAGACTTCTCTCCTTAGCTTGCAGATGACCCTTCTTACTGTGTCCTCATGTGGCCTTTCCTCGGTGCTCACATTCCTGGTGTCTCTCCGTTTCCTTCTAAGGATACTTGTTCTATCAAATTAGGCCCCACCTTTGTGCCCACATTTAACCTTAAGTACCTTTTCAAAGGTTCTATCTCCACATACAGTTACATTGAAGGTTAGGTCTTCAATATACGAATTTTGGGGTAACGCAATTCAGTCCCTAACAGATTAAAAATTCAAGAGATTAAGTACAGACAAAATTTAGAAATTAAAAAAAGAGAAGGAAAGAAAATTCATTTCAGAATATCAAGAGTTGGCACCATGTAGACCTGGCTTAGCATTAGCAAACTTGGAGGGGTCAGTCCTGACCTTAGAACTAATATAATGTGCTAACTGGGTAAACTTGGGCAAGCCACTTACACTCAGCCTCAATTCCTCATATTTAAATTGAAATAATAGACCAGGAGAGCTGGCTCATGCCTGCAATTCCAGCACTTTCGGAGGTCGAGGCAGGAGGATCACTTGAGGTCAAGAGTTCAAGACCAGCCTGGCCAACATGGTGAAACTCCGTCTCTACTAACAATACAAAAATTAGCCGGGTGTGGTGGCACGTGCCTGTAGTCCCAGCTACTCGGGAGGCTAAGGCAGGAGAATCGCTTGAACCCAGGAAATGGAGGTTGCACTGAACCAAGATCATGCCACTGCACTCCAGTCTGGGCAACAGAGCAAGACTCTGTTTCAAAATAAATAAATAAATAAATTCAAATAATAACTTCCAGGGCTAAAGATTACACCAAAATGATAATGAAAAAAACATATTATTATTTTAAACTAAAAATTTGGAAGGGAAGTCATGAATCGCACAAATCATAGAGACAACCATAAATACGTTTGATTGCATTAATATTTTAAAAATTGAGGTTCAGGATTAAGATGCATCTAACTTTGCTTTCTCTAACCTAGGAAAACCACATTAATGGGATTTTAAAGGACACATATACCCTCCAGAACAGGGAGACAGAAGAGGAGATGTAGCTATGACATATTAGAAGCTAAAGGCAGATGGATCTGTGATAATGACTGCAGACTTACAACAGCTCAACCCTAAGTTGGCAAGTGGAGGGAAAGCTGAGAAACCACTCGATTTACCTTTAAAAGTCTCAGAACTGAGAACAAGAGTGTCTCTCTGGAGCTAAGAGTAAAGCAGCAAAGCTAGGCAGGTACTAAAATAAGAAAGACAGGATGAGAGCCATTGAAGAAATAGTTACATCCCTAGATCTCTCTGCCCCTTCCTTGCCCAGAATAACTGCCTTTCTCCTACTCCAGGAGAAATCTGGAGGCTATTCCCTATAAAAAGTAAAATGAAGGGTCTCTGAGCAGGATATCAGGCACAGACAAGGCGTTGGGTACTATACCAAAAATAGGGGAATCAGAAGCCAAAAGCATACTAAATACTTAATCCTGAAATGACGGCCCTCCCCAAACTGCCTTCCACCATTTGGCTCCCAGAACAGCAGCAGCCGGAAGTTTACTCACCAAGCAAGAGATTGAAAATTTCTATACACGTGGAAATTTTACCTAAAGAGACTGATGTTAGAAATTCATCAACACACAGGCCACCAAATCCTGTAGAGTGAAACTCAAAGATGATGAGCCCCACTCACTAGCTCAGAATTCTCACTACTTTTTTCAACTCTTGTGAAACAGACAACCAAGATTTAACAGACGTTGCAGGAAAATCTCTAACTCAGAATATAAAGCTACTTTTAAAAAAAAACAAAAACTATAATCAGAAAGAAAATGCCATAAAAAGGGAACATTTAGGAAACAAGTAAGAGGCCTTAGACATAATAACAGAAATGAAAAAAAAAAAAGTATTGGAAGATAAAGTTGCAGAACTCTCAGAAAGTAGAGTGAAAAAGCAATGAAATGGAAAATAGAAAACAAAATATAAAATTAGAGGACCAGGCCAAGTGGTCCAACATCAGAAAGAGAGATCAGAAAACAGAGAGAAAAACAAAAATTAAATAAATAATTCAAGAAAACACCTCCAAACTAAAGAACACAAGTTTTCAGATTAAAAGTTTGTAGCTAGTGCTCAGCACAACGGAAAAAAAAAAAATGCAGACCAACCCCAAAGTATACCGTGGGGAAATTTCAGAAACACAAAGGAAAAACTTCTAGAGCGAAGAAAAGAGAACAGGTTATCTACAGAGGATCAATAATCAGAATGGTTTCAGATTTCTTAGCACCAACACGAAGCTTAAAGACAACAAAGCAATGCTTTCAAAATTCCAGCAGAGGCCAGGCACTGTGGCTCACAGCTGTAATCTCAGCACTTTGGGAGGCTGAGGCAGGAGCATCACTTGATTCCAGCCCAGGAGTTTGACACCAGCCTGGGCAACAGAGTGAGACCTTATGTCTACAAAGATTTTTAAAATTAGCCAGGTGTGGTGGTGCATGCCTGTAGTCCCCGCTACTGGGAAGGCTGATGCAGGATTGGGGGTCGCTTGAGCCTGGGAGGTCAAGGCTGCATTGATGGTGCCACGGCACTCCAGCCTGGGCAACAGAGTAAGACCCTGTCTCAAAAATAAAAAAAAAAATCCAACAGGAAGATATTTCTAACTACAACGATGGCAAGAGCCTTTTGATAACTGTAGACTGCAATGCAAAAGAAAACACAAGTCTGTCCAAATAAGAGAAATCCTCCCATATTTAAATATGTGTTCGGATGTGCATAGAATATCTCTAGAAGGATATACTAGAAGCTAGTAACTGTGTTCCCTCTAGACAGAACTGGGTGCTATGGAAAAAAGGTGTAAAGGAGACTTAATTGTTACTGCTTACCTTTTTGTTTCCTTTAAATTTTATACTATGTGCATATATCACCTATTTGAAAAATAAATAAAATAAAATACATTTTATTTTAAGAGCTACATTGAGATATCCCTCTTTTTAACCTATTAGATTTGCAAAGATCAGTTCTGTAACACACTGTGCCAGTGAAGGCGCAGGGAAGTGGGGCTCACTTGGTGGGAGGTAATGGGCTCAATTTCTATAGAGGGCAATTTGGCAATAACTATCAACATTACAAGTGCACATATCCTTGACCCAGCAATTCCATTGCTAGGAATTTGTCATACAGATAAAAGTGAGGAATTATTATTTGTACAAGGTTATTTATTGTAGCATCATAGCTTTTTTTTTTTTTTTTTTTTTTTTTTTTGCGTTGTTTTCCTTGCAAGAAAGGAAACTAAAAGGCTAGATGGAATAGGAGGGAGGTTTTTGTTTGTTTGTTTTTGAGACAGAGTCTCACTCTGTTGCCCAGGCTGGAGTGTGGTGGCACAATCTCAGCTCACTGCAACCTCCTCCTCCCAGGTTCAAGTGATTCTTGTGCCTCAGCCTCCTGAGTAGCTGGGATTACAAGCACCTGCCACCACACCTGGTTAATATTTATATTTTTATTAGAGATAGGATTACACCATGTTGGCCAGGCTGGTCTCGAACTCCTGACCTCAATGGATCCACCCGCCTCCGCCTCCCAAAGTGCTGGGATTACAGGCATGAGCCATCATGACCAGCCTGAGGGAGATTTTTCACTGGGTACTTTCGTACCTTTGAATTTTGAATCTCATGAATGTCTGTATTAGTCCACTTTCATATTGCTGATAAAGGCATACCTGAGACTGGGTAATTTATACAGGAAAAAAAGGTTTAATGGACTTACAGTTCCACGTGACTGGGGAGGCCTCACAATTACGGTGGAAGACAAGGAAGAGCAAATCATGTCTACATGGATGGCAGCAGGCAAAGAGAGGGAGAGCATATTCAGGAAAACTCCGCCTTATAAAGCCATCAGATCTCGTGAGACTTACTCACTATCACAAGAATACCACGGGAAATACCTGCCCCCATGATTCAATTACCTCCCACCAAGTCCCTCCCACAACAGGTGGGAATTCAAGATATCAGTGTCTTACCTATTTTACAAAACAAAAAAACAAACACTATCCCTTAAATTTTTACAACTTCTTTAAAAAATTTTAAAAAGCAATAAATAAGGTGAAAGAGACAAGTCACATGTTGAAACAAGGATTTATAGTGCATATAACCAGTAAAGGACTAGTATCCAAATAATACTAAAGGACTCCTATGAATCAAGAGAAAAAGCAAGACTCCTCGTAAATATATGGCAAGACCATGAAGATGCAATTCACAAAAGAGGAAAACTGAATGATCAATAAATAGATTTCTTAACTATTCAACTTTATTAAAACTATAAGATATTATTTCATATGTATCAGCTTGGGAAAATTTAAATGTCTGACAATATCAAGTGTTGAGACTGTGGAACAGGAGCTCTTGTATAGCTGGTGGAAGTACTAATTAATCACTTTGGAGAGCAAGTCAGGGTTTTTAGATGCATTATAGATAAGGCATCATTTAAAACACACCAAACAAAAAGTAAAAGGAAAGATGGTATGGATTGTACATTTTATAACTGTAAGCAAACTAATTCCCAAATAAAAGAAGAGAAAGTCTCAACTGGGATTCCACCCACGGAGAAAGATGGAGGCTGTTTAGGTAATTCAACCTAACTCTCTATCTGACAGTCATCTCCAAGAGGGGCTGTCCAGTTTTTCATCCACATTGAAGGTGACTCAGGTGTCTGTCACTGACTGGGGTGAGGGACTTTGTTTTATTCTCCTCTCTCTGTGGTGTGAGCACACAACCACGCAACAGCAACAGACACCCCATGTGCTCTTTGCTCTGAGTATCCCAAGGAAGTAGCCGTACTGTAAGGGGGAACAAGGAGACCTCATGTCTCTACTGGAACTCATCCCTATGGGCAGTCTTCTCATCCAGGCCTTAACCAGGTGAAGCTAGTGGGATACAGAACACTCCTCCCTTCCTTCTGCTACAGTGTTCTCCTTTCTCCCATGTTATTTTAACTTCTTCTCCCAACTTTGAGCCTTCCTTTCTTTTCCAGACTACAACCTTGGTATTAGTCCATTTTCACAATGCTATAAAGAACTGCTCGAAACTGGGTAATTTATAATGGAAAGAGGTTTAATTAACTCACAGTTCAGCATGGCTGGGAAGCCCCAGGAAACTTATAATCATGGCAGAAGGCAAAGGAGAAGCAGGCACCTTCTCTACCAGGCAGCAGGAAGGAGAATGAATGAAGGAGGAACTACCAAGTATTTATAAAACCATCAGATCTCGTGAGAACAGTATGAGGGAAATTGCCCCCATGATTCAATTACCCCCTCCTGGTCTCTCCCTTGACATGTGGGGATTACGGGGATTACAGGAACTACAATTCAAGATGAGATTTTGGGTGAGGACAGAAGCCAAACCATATTAATCCTTTCCTCCGCAAGGCCCATGTTTCCTCTAGTATCTACAAAATCTTTGTAACCTACAGTATCAGTTGAAAGTCATAGCCTTAACTTCCCAGTCCTTCCATGCTACTGAATGGAAAGACCTGGAGGCTAAATCCTGGAGATGGAGGAAAGGAAGAGAACATGAAGGTATTTTTGTCCTATAGAAGACAATACCTACCTTCCCTCCCTCCCTCTCTCCCTTCTTTCCTTTCTTCTTTCCTTCCTTCCTTCCTTCCATTTCTCTGATGTATTTTTTAAAGAACAATAAAAATTTAAAATCCAGATGTTAGTTAATCTTTCATTATATATGAGTTTCATATCTACTATAATTTTAATACATATTTTGCTTTAAAAAACCCTTCTGGGTCATTTCTAGCTTTCAAAGAATGTTTTTAAAATCCTTTACACTCTTGAGCTCTGTTCCAAGATGGCTGAATAGGAACAGCTCCAGTCTACAGCTCCCAGTGTGATTGATGCAGGCGATTTCTGCATTTCCAAATGGGGTACCTGGTTCATCTCATTGGAACTGGTTGGACAGTGGGTGCAGCCAATGGAGGGCGAGCAGAAGCAGGGCGGGGTATCACCTCACCCGGGAAGTGCGAGGGGTTGGGGGATTTCCATTTCCTAGTCAAGGGAAGCTGTGACAGACTGTACCTGGAAAAATGGGACACTCCTGCCCAAATACTGTGCTTTTCCCAAGGTCTTAGCAACAAGCAGACAAGGAGATTCTCTCTTGTGCCTGGCTCAGTGGGTCCCATGCCAATGGAGCCTTGCTCACTGCTAGGGCAGCAGCCTGAGATCAAACTGTAAGGGAGCAGCCTGGCTAGGGGAGGGGCGTCTGCCATTGCTGAGGCTTGAGTAGATAAACAAAGCAGCCAGGAAGCTCAAACTGGGCAGAACCTACCACAGCTCAGCAAGGCCTACTGCCTCTATAGACTCTACCTCTGTGGGCAGGGCATAGCTGAACAAAAGGCAGCAGACAACTTCTGAATACTTAAATGTCCCTGTCTGGCAGCTTTAAAGAGAGCAGTGGTTCTCCCAGCATGGTGTTTGAACTCTGAGAACTGACAGATTGCCTCCTCAAGTGGGTCCCTGACTCCCATGTAGCCTAACTGGGAGACACCTCCCAGTAGGGGCCAACTGACACCTCATATAGGTGGATGCCCCTCTGGGACAAAGCTTCCAGAGGAAGGATCAGGCAGCAATATTTGCTATTCTGCAGTATTTGCTGTTGTGCAATATTTGCTGTTTTGCAGGCTCTGCTGGTGATACCCAGGCAAACAGGGTCTGGAGGGGACCTGCAGCAAACTCCAATAGACCTGCAGCTGAGGGACATGACTATTAGAAGGAAACCTAGCAAACAGAAAGGAATAGCATCAACATCAATAAAAAGGACATCTACACCAAAACCCCATCTGTAGGTCACCAACATCAAACACCAAAGGTAGATAAAACCACAAAGATGGGGAGAAACCAGAGCAGAAAAGCTGAAAATTCTAAAATTCAGAGCACCTCTTCTCCTAAAAAGAATCACAGCTCCTCACCAGTAATGGAATAAAGCTGGATGGAGAATGACTTTGATGAGTTGACAGAAGTAGGCTTCAGAAGGTCGTAATAAAAAACTTCTCTGAGCTAAAGGAGCATGTTCTAACCCATCACAAGGAAGCTAGAAACCTTGAAAAAAGGTTAGACGGATGGCTAACTGGAAGACCTTAAATGACTTGATGGAGCTGAAAAATATGGCACAAGAACTTTGTGACCCATGCACAAGCTTCAATAGCTGATTCAATCAAGTGGAAGAAAGGGCATCAGTGATTGAAGATCAAATTAATGAAATAAAGCGAGAAGACAAGATTTGAGAAAAAAGAGTAAAAAGAAACAAACAAATCCTCCAAGAAATATGGGACTATGTGAAAAAACTAAATCTACATTTTATTGGTGTACTTGAAAGTGATGGGGAGAATGGAACCAAGTTGGAAAACACTCTGCAGGATATTATCCAGGAGAACTTCTCCAACCTAGCAAGACAGGCCAACATTCAAGTTCAGGAAATACAGAGAACACCACAAAGACGCTCCTTGAGAAGAGCAACCCCAAGACACTAATTGTCAGATTCACCAAGGTTGAAATGAAGGAAAAAATGTTAAGGGCAGCCAGAGACAAAGGTCGGGTTACCCACAAAGGGAAGCCCATCAGACTAATAGCAGATCTCTCAGCAGAAACTCTACAAGTCAGAAGAGAGCAGGGGCCAATATTCAACATTCTTAAAGAAGAGAATTTTCAACACAGAATTTCATATCCAGCCAAACTAAGCTTCATAAGTGAAGGAGAAATAAAATCCTTTACAGACAAGCAAATGCTGAGATTTTGTCACCACCAGACCTGCCTTACAAGAGCTCCTGAAGGAAGCACTAAACATGGAAAGGAACGACCGGTACCAGCCACTGCAAAAACATGCCAAATTGTAAAGACCATTGATGCTAGGAAGAAACTGCATCAATTAACAGGCAAAATAATCAGCTAACATCATAATGACAGGATCAAATTCACACATAACAATATTAAATGTAAATGGGCTAAATACCACAATTAAAAGAAATAGACTGGCAAATCGGATAAAGAGTCAAGACCCATCAGTGTGCTGTATTCAGGAGACCCATCTCATGTGCAGAGACACACATAGGCTCAAAATAAAAGGATGGAGAAAGATTTACCAAGCAAAGGGAAAGCAAAAAAAGGCAGGGGTTGCAATCCTAGTCTCTGATAAAACAGACCTTAAACCAACAAAGATCAAAAGAGACAAAGAAGGTCATTACAAAATGCTAAAGGGATCAATTCAACAAGAAGAGCTAAATATATATCCTAAATATTTATCCTAAATATCCTAAATATATATGCACCCAATACAGGAGCACCCAGATCCATAAAGCAAGACCTTAGAGACCTACAAAGAGACTTAGACTCCCACACAATAATAATGAGAGAATTTAACACCCCATTGTCAATATTAGACAGATCAATGAGACAGAAGGTTAACAAAGATATCCAAGACTTGAACTCAGCTCTGCACCAAGTGGACCTAATAGACATCTACAGAACTCTCCAACCCAAATCAATAGAATATACATTCTACTCAGCACCACATCGCACTGATTCCAAAATTGACCACATAATTGGAAGTAAAGCACTCCTCAGCAAAGGTAAAACAACAGAAATCACAGCAAGCTGTCTCTCAGACCACAGTGCAATCAAATTAGAACTCAGGATTAAGAAACTCACTCAAAACTGCACAGCTACATGGAAACTGAACAATCTGCTCCTAAATGACTACTGGGTAAATAATGAAATGAAGGCAGAAATAAAGATGTTCTTTGAAACCAATGAGAACAAAGACACAATGTACCAGAATCTCTGGGACACATTTAAAGTAGTGTGTAGCGGGAAATTTATAGCACTAAATGCCCACAAGAGAAAGCAAGAAAGATCTAAAATTGACACCCTAACATCACAATTAAAAGAACTAGAGAAGCAAGAGCAAACAAATTCAAAAGCTAGCAGAAGGCATGAAATAACTAAGATCAGAGCAGAACTGAAAGAGATAGAGACACAAAAAAAAGCTTCAACACATCAATGAATCCAGGAGCTGGTTTTTTAAATGATCAACAAAATTGATAGACCACTAGCAAGACTAATAAAGAAGAAAAGAGAGAAGAATCAAATACACACAATACAAAATGATAAAGGGGATTATCACCACTGATCCCACAGAAATACAAACTACCATCAGAGAACACTATAAACACCTCTATGCAGGCCAGGTATGGTGGCTTATGCCTGTAATCCCAGCACTTTGGAAGTCGGAGGCAGGCGGATCACAAAGTCAGGAGATCAAAACCATCCTGGCTAACACGGTGAAGCCAGGTCTGTACTAAAAATACAAAAAATTAGCCGGGCTTGGTGGCATGAGCCTGTAGTGCCAGCTACTCGGGAGGCTGAGGGAGGAGAATTGCTTCAACCTGGGAGGCAGAGGTTGCAGTGAGCCGAGATTGTACCACTGCACTCCAGCCTGGGAGACAGAGCAAGACTCTGTCTCAAAAACAAACAAACAAACAAACAAAACACCTCTACGCAAATAAACTAGGAAATCTAGAAGAAATGGATAAATTCCTGGACACATACACCCTCCCAAGACTAAACCAGGAAGAAGTTGAATCTCTGAGTAGACCAATAACAGGCTCTGAAATTGAGGCAATAATCAATAGCCTAGCAACCAAAAAAGTCCAGGACCAGATGGATTCACAGCCGAATTCTACCAGAGGTACAAAGAGGAGCTGGTACCATTCCTTCTGAAACTATTCCAGTCAAAAGAAAAAGAGGGAATCCTCCCTAACTCATTTTATGAGGCCAGCATCATCCTGATACCAAAGCCTGGCAGAGACACAACAGAAAAAAAGGAATTTTAGACCAATATCCCTGATGAACATCGATGCGAAAATCCTCAATAAAATACTGGCAAACCGAATCCAGCAGCACATCAAACAGCATATCTACCTCGATCAAGTGGGCTTCATCCCTGGGATGCAAGGCTGGTTCAACACATGCAAATCAATAAACATAATCCATCACGTAAACAGAACCAATGACAAAAACCACGTGATTATCTCAATAGATGCAGAAAAGGCCTTGACAAAATTCAACCACGCTTCATGCTATAACCTCTAAACAAACTATGTTTAGATATGATGGAACATATCTAAATATTGTAAGACCTGTATATGAAAAATCCACAGCCAATATCATACTGAATGGGCAAAAACTGGAAACATTCCCTTTGAAAACTGGCATAAGACAGGGATGCCCTCTCTCACCACTCCTATTCAACATAGTGTTGGAAGTTCTGGCCAGGGCAATCAGACAAGAGAAAGAAATAAAGGGTATTCAATTAGGAAAAGAGGAAGTCAAATTGTCCCTGTTTGCAGATGACATGATTGTATATTTAGGGAACCCCATCGTCTCAGCCCAAAATCTTCTTAAGCTGGTAAGCAACTTGAGCTAAGTCTCAGGATACAAAATCAGTGTGCAAAAATCACAAGCATTCCTATATACCAATAACAGACAAAGAGTCAAATCATGAGTGACCTCCCACTCTCAATTGCTGCAAAGAGAATAAAATACCTCAGAATCCACTGTACAAGGAATGTGAAGGACCTCTTCAAGGAGAACTACAAACCACTGCTCAATGAAATAAAAGAGGACACAAAGAAATGGAAGAATATTCCATGCTCATGGATAGGAGGAATCAATGTCATAAAAATGACCATACTGTCCAAGGTAAGTTATAGATTCAATGCCATCCCCATTAAGCTACCAATGACTTTCTTCACAGAATTCAAAAAGCTACTTTAAAGTTCATATGGACCCAAAAAAGAGCCCACATTGCCAAGACAATCCTAATCAAAAAGAACAAAGCTGGAGGCATCACACTACCTGACTTCAAACTATACTACAAGGCTACAGTAACCAAAACAGCATGGTACTGGTATCAAAACAGATATATAGACCAATGGAAAAGAACAGAGGCCTCAGAAATAACACCACACATCTACAACTATCTGATCTTTGACAAACCCGATAAAAACAAGGAATGGGGAAAGGATTCCCTACTTAATAAATGGTGCTGGGAAAACTGTCTAGCCATATGTAGAAAGCTGAAACTGGATCCCTTCCTTACACCTTATACAAAAATTAATTCGAGATGGTTTAAATACTTAAATGTTAGACCTAAAACCATAAAAACCCTAGAAGAAAACCTAGGCATACCATTTAGGTCATAGGCATGGGCAAGGACTTCATGTCTAAAACACCAAAAGTAATGGCAACAAAAGCCAAAATAGATAAATGGGGTCTAATTAAACTAAAGAGCTTCTGCACAGCAAAAGAAACTAACATCAGAGTTAACAGGCAACTTCCAGAATGGGAGAAAATTTTTGCAATCTACCCATCTGACAAAGGGCTAATATCCAAAATCTACAAACAAATTTACCAGAAAAATAAAAATAAAAAAACATCAAAAAGTGGGCAAAGGATATGAACAGACACTTCTCAAAAGAAGACATTTAGGCAGCCAACAGACACATGAAATAATGCTGATCATCACTGGTCATCAGAGAAATACAAATAAAAACCAAAACGAGATACCATCTCATGCCAGTTAGAATAGTGGTTATTAAAAAGGCAGGAAACAACAGATGCTGGAGAGGATGTGGAGAAACAGGAATGCTTTCACACTGTTGGTGGGAGTGTAAATTAGTTCAACCTTTGTGGAAGACAGTATGGCGATTCCTCAAGGATCTAGAACTAGAAATACCATTTGACCCAGTGATCCCTTTACTGGGTATGTACCCAAAGGATTATAAATCATGCTACTCTAAGGATACATGCACATGTATGTTTATTGTGGCACTATTCACAATAGCAAAGACTTGGAACCAACCGAAATGTCCCTCAGTGATAGACTGGATTAAGAAAATGTGGCACATATACACCATGGAGTACTATGCAGCCATAAGAAGGATGAGTTCATGTTCTTTGCAGGGACATGGATGAAACTGGAAACCATCATTCTGAGCAAACTATCACAAGGACAGAAAACCAAATACAGTATGTTCCCACTCATAGGTGGCAACTGAACAATGAGAACACTTGGACACAGGGTGGGGAACATCACACACCAGGGCCTGTCAGGTGGTGGGAGGCTGGGGAAGAGATAGCATTAGGAGAAATACCTAATGTAAATGATGAGTTGATGGGTGCAGCAAACCAACATGGAACATGTATACCTATATATCAAACCTGCACGCTGTGCACATGTACCCTAGAACTTAAAGTATAATAAAATTTAAAACAAAACAAAAAAACCCTTTAACTTGGCCTGATACTAAATAATGTTATTGGTCAGGGTTCTCTAGAGAAACAGAATCAACAGGATGTGTTGACATTATATAAATAAATTACAGGCTGGGCATAGGGGTTCACACCTGTAATCCCAGCACTTTAGAAGGAGTGAGGCAGGTGGATCACTTGAGCCCAGGAGTTCGAGACCAGCCTAGGCAACGTGGCAGAACACTGTCTCTACAAAAAATACAAAAATTACCTGGGCTTGGTGGCACATGCCTGTAGTCCCAGCTACTTAGGAGGCTGAGGTGGGAGGATTCCTTGAGCTCAGGAGGTTGAGCAAGGCTGCAGTGAGCCGCGATTGCACCACTGCACTCCAGCCTGGGCAATAGAGTGAGACAACGTCTCTAAAAATAAATAAATAAATTACAGGCCAGGTGCAGTGGTTTATGCCTGTAATCCCAACACTTTGAGAGGCTGAGGTGGGCGGATCACTTGAGGTCAGGAGTTCGAGACCAGCCTGGTCAACATGGTGAAACCCCCTCTCTATGAAAAACACAAAAAATTCCCAGGCGTGGTGGTGGATGCCTGTAATCTCAGCTACTCAGGAGGCTGAGGCATGAGAATTGCTTGAACCTGGGAGGCGGAGGTTGCAATGAACCGAGATCACATCACTACACTCCAGCCTGGGTGACAGAGCAAGACTCCGTCAAATAAAATAAAAGAAATAAAATAAAATAAAATAATTAAAAAATAAATTACAGAATTAAGTAATTAAAATTGCAATAAATGTTTAAAAAGAAGTAGAGAGTGCTATAAAATGTACTACTTAACTGAGCCTGAGAAGTCAGGATAGGCTTTCCTGAGGAATATGTCAAACAGAAATAAGATTTTTTTGTTTTAAAATATAAGAAGGTATGAGAAAAATGTTTAAGGTGAAATAAACCTATGTTTCCAAGTGCGATGAATTAGCTAGCGACAGAGTGTGTTCCCATATAAAATAAGCAGAAAATTAGAACAAAATAGAGGAGCCATCTATTTTAAGGCAGAAAAGGGCTTCTGAGTTAGCAAGAACTGAAGGAGCTAAAACTCCAGAGAGGGAGAATCACAGCTAGGGAGAGCTGAGTTCTGCAGCCACTGCCCAGGGGTCATTTGCTGATTCTGCGCTTGGTCAGGAGACTGATAACTCCAGGCCTTGCACCCATGGAAGACCACTGCTGGGAGGCAGAGGCCAGGAGGGATATGGGAGGAGATTTAGAATGTCTCCACAGAACATCTGTGAAATTACAGGGATGCACGAGGCTGGAGTCTAAAAAGAGACAGAAAACCTCTGAAGCAGAACAGAGCCTTCAGCAGTCTTGTGAAGACAAAGATTAGAATTCTGGACCCACCAGGTGGAAGAGCATGGAGAATGCACCAGGATTTCTGCTGAAAATCTTGAAGAAGCAGGAGTAAAATTAATGCAGGCTGAACCTTACCAAGGATGCAACTCAGCCTCAACTCACCACAGTGCATAGAGGATTCAGGTGACCAGTCACCAATTAGAAACAAGATGCTTTATAAAATTAATATAATTTTTATTGTATGTGGAAAAAAATAAATGAGCAAGAACATCAAAAAGTATTTCAGATTCAAAAAGAGTGATAAGAAGAATTTGTCCTAGCAGACATTTTAAGTTCTGGTAACAAATTTGAAACACTTGGTATACAGGAATATCAATAATGAGAATATTTAAAAGACCCACACTTTCCACTACACTCTGCAAAAAAAAAAAAAAAAAAAAAAAAAAAAATCCAAGTAGATTGGGAGTTAAACAATTTTAAAATAAAAACAAATACACACATATAAAAGACTAGTACTAGGGGAAATCACTTTTTGACTGTTGATGGAATATGAATGAAAAAAAAGATGGACAGGTTCATTACTTAGATAGCTTTATCTTTGATGGAATGAATACCAATAAAGCTGTAATTTAAAAATTCAGAAGGCTGGAGAAAAGATTTGCACATGAAGACAAAAGTTCAATAACTAAAAAGTATGAAGAGTGCATATAAATAGGTAAAATACCAACTGTCTATGAAACAAATGATTAAAAAACAGTTCATACAACAAGAAACACTGTCGGTAAAACATAATTTCAAAACTATTCAACCTTGTTGGTAAAATAACTGCAAATTAAACCTACTGTGAAGTTTCATTTTGTGCCTTTAAAAAATTTAGAAAAACTTTTAAAAAGTTATAAAAGCCAAAGCCTGCAAAGCTTCGGGAAGCAGATATGCTCATGCATTAATGATAGCGGTATAAATTGATTCAATCTTCCTGAAGGGCAAAATGGTACTTTATTGAAAGAATCATAAATATGCCTAACCCCTGACCAAGTAATAGAATTTATCCTGAGGAAATAATGTTTAATAAAAAGTATATGTATATATAATGTTTATTTTATGATGATAAAACATTGGACTAAAGCTAAGAGCCCAACAATACAGATATATAGAAAGAAACTCACTATGGCATATCAAAATGACATACTCTAGTGATATACTGAAAACGATGAATATGCTATAGGAAATAGAAAATATTTGGATAAATCATGTTACATAAAAGGAAGAATACCAAATTGAACATATACACCCATTATGACTATAACAGAACCATGAATATACATGAGCAAAGTGAGAAAATGACACACCTAGGAAATGTTTCTAGCTGGGTTAAGATCAACAGACTATTGTAGTGAATTATTTCTGTCAAGTTGTTAAAACATTAGATTTCCCTTTGCCTTCTCTTTCCTTTTCCCAACATGGCGGCCTCAGCAAAAAAGAAGAATAAGAAGGGGAAGACTATCTCCCTAACAGACTTTCTGACTGAGGATGGGGGACTGGTGGAGGAAGGAGCTGTTTCCAAACCAGTCAGCTGGGCTAATGAAACGGGTGACCTGGAAGGAAATGTTTCAACAACTTGGCACAGTAATGATGACGATGTGTATAGAGCGCCCCCAACTGACCGTTCCATCCTTCCCACTGCTCCATGGGCTGCTCGGGAACCCATTATCGACCGGAGCCGTCTTCCCAAATCGCCAACCTACACTGCTTTTCTAGGGAACCTACCCTATGACGTGACAGAAGAGTCAATTAAGGAATTCTTTAAAGGATTAAATACCAGTGCAGTGCGTTTACCACGTGAACCCAGCAATTCAGAGAGGTTGAAAGGTTTTGGTTATGCTGAATTTGAGGACCGGGATTCCCTGTTCAGTGCCCTGAGTCTCAATAAAGAATCTCTAGGTAACAGGAGATTTCAAGTGGACGTTGCTGATCAAGCACAGAATAAAGACAGGGACGATCTTTCTTTTGGCCATGAGAGAAATCGGAATTTTGACAAAACAGATAGAGACTGGAGGGCTGGTCTTGCTACAGACAGCTTTGATGACTACTCGCCCAGAAGAGGTGATGATTGCTTTGGAGACAAGTATGGAGATCGGTATGATTCAGACCGGTATCGCGATGGGTATCGGGATGGGTATCAGGATGACCCACACTGGCATATGAGATCGATATGGCGGCCAGGATCGCTATGATGACCCAGGCAGCAGAGACTTTGATAGAGGCTATGATTCCCAGATAGGCACTGGCAGAAGAGCGTTTGGCAGTGGGTACCCCAGGGATAACCACTACAGAGGAGGCAGGGACCGCTCTGAAGACCGATGCAACAGATGCGATGATCGGTTGTGGAGCCCCAGAGATGATTACTCTCAGGATGATTATATGAGTGATGATAGAGGTCCCTCCCAAAGATCCAAACTGAATCTAAAGCTTCGGAGTACTCCTAAGGAAGATGATTCCTCTGCTAGTACCTCCCAGTCCAGTCGAGCTGCTTCAACCTTTGGAGGGGGAAAGCCCGTTGACACAGCTGCTAAAGAAGTAGAAGAACTGCTACAGAAGAAACAAGAGAAGTTGCAGCGTCAACTGGATGAGCCATAACTAGAACGATGGCCTCGGGAGAGACACCCAAGCTGGTGAAGTGAAGAAACTCAGGAACGGGAATGGTCGCGGACAGGAAGTGAGTCATCGCAGACTGGGACTTCCGCCACACCCAGCAGAAATGCACGAAGGAGAGAGAGTGAGAAGTCTCTAGAAAACGCAACACTCAATAAGAAGGAAGATTGTCACTCTCCAACTTCTAAACCTCCCAAACCTGATCCTACCTGACCCAAAGGTAATGCCAGCCCCTCCACCAAAGGAGAATGCTTCGGTGAAGCAAAGTTCTAACCCTCCTGCTCCATTTCAGAGCTCCGACACAGAGCAGCAATCCCCTACAAGTGGTGGGGGAAAGTAGCTCCAGCTCAATAATCTGAGGAAGGACCAGCAAGGAAAGATGAAAGTAAAGTGGATGGGATGAATGTCCCAAAAGGCCAAACTGGGAACTCTAACTGTAGTCCAGGAAATGGAGGGAACAAAGACCACTGGAAGGAGTCAGATGGGAAAGATGGCAAAAAGGATCAAGACTCCAGATCTACACCTGAGCCAAAGAAACCGGAGGAAAATCCAGCTTCCAAGTTCAGTTCTGCAGCCAAGTATGCTGCTGTCTCTGTTTCTGGTGAAGATGAAAACAAAGGAGAAGATTACGCCCAGTAGACCTTGACATCCTGTGTTTTCTCCTAGTTTCTCTCCACCCTGGAACATTCGAGAGCAAATCAAACCTCTATCCAAACAAGATAAAATAAAACTCACCATCTCCTGGAGACTTTTCTTACCTTTTTTTTTTTTTAATGAAATTATTTTGCATGCTGCTGCAGCCTTTAAAGTATTGAAGTAACTGGAGAATCGCCAATATAGCCAGAGAGAAAGAGACTACAGCTTTTTAGTGGAAAAGTTGTGGTGCGTTATGTCACCATGCAGTTGCTAGTGTGATTAGTGCCTAGGGGCCTCCATTTAGCAGAAATGGTAATGACAGTGATATAAGGTCTGGAATCTGGTTGGTAGGGGAAGGAGGTATAAGGAAAAGTGTGAGATTTCTGCTTTTTAGTTTTATCCTATTGTGGCATATATGAATTCTCAAACATTATCTGAATAAATTTTTCACTCTTGGAAAGGTAGGTTTAGCCTCAAGTTGTTTTAGTCTTCAGGAGGCTGCCAACCCCTCCTGTTATTTAATTCTGAGTTTTGGGGGCCAGTCTAGGGGGAATGCTTTCATTTTTTTTTTACCTCCCAGGGGGGTAGTTGGGAGTGAGTCTATAGGCCATAAAGAATAGGACTGCATTGGACCAAAATAAATGGGAAAATCGTGGTTTGAAAAGAAGCTTTTGGAAGGTAATGAGTCATTTTGCATCAGGTAATAGGGGAAAATTGTGTGACCTCCAGCAAACAAAAGAATGGTTATTTCCTGGAGCCAGAAGCACTTGGGGGTCATGAT
Source organism: Macaca mulatta (assembly GCF_049350105.2). Classification (NCBI taxonomy): domain Eukaryota; kingdom Metazoa; phylum Chordata; class Mammalia; order Primates; family Cercopithecidae; genus Macaca; species Macaca mulatta. The sequence continues at coordinate 161,114,704 of NC_133407.1, read as the reverse complement.
AATTCCCAATGTTTTGTGTGTCCTGGTTTTACCCTTTCTAAACACTGTCCTTTTTGAAAGTTCGACTATATCCACATTCTGTTGAAACGTTGAAACTTTAAAAATTTAGACTCTTGTCATCTTAAGCTCTTCATGCTGCTCTTAACCTCCAAAAAGCAGTCTCTAAGTCACACAGATGATCTCTTGGGCATTTTCTCTCTCAGCCATGGAGAGTTGTGAAAGGAAGAACTGCTGCTTTTCTCAAGCAAATCAGTTTCTTGATGCCTTTTGGTTCTCACGCCTTGCCTGCTCCTGATGCTTTGACCCCTTTCATAGATCAGAGTGCTCTAGGGTAATGGATGGTCTTGGGTGGTGAATAAAGGTGGATAAATAGGGACAGGGACAGTTAAATTGGGAGCCTTTCTTACAGCCTTGATGGTTTTGTTTTCCTCCAAGTTTCCTTCTCCACTCAAATGCCACACCCATGCTTGTTGGATTTATGAGGTGGCCAGACCAATGGGTTGTTTTTTCTTTTTCTTTTCCTTTTTTTTTAAGCTCTCCTTGAGAGAATAAATGGTAATGGAGAGAACTATTTAACAAGGTCCTGGTTTCTCTTGCAACACAGTAGCTAAATTTGCCTGCTTTTATGTGCATTTTTGTAGGGATCAGCCTGGTAGACAATATTAACAGAGAAATAACAGCTTGATCTTGGTTTGCAAGCACTTCTCCTATCAGTCCTAGATTAGGCCCTGTTCAGCCATGCAGGGGTGTTGGTTTATACGTGCTGCAGCAGCGGGCATAATGAATATAATTTACTAGGTGGACAAAGGTATGTACCAAATGAATTTAAATAATTAGGGTGGACTGGCTAGTAGCTTCGAAGTGAGCTTTTAAAGAGATACTGAAGATTGGAAGTTTTTTTTTTTTTTAAGAAAAAAAACCCATTGATTGTAGATAATGAGAAGCTAGGGTTTGCCCCCTTCATGTCTACTCTCCCTCCAAATAGATACCAAACTGTTTTTCCCTCTCCCCTACCTTGCCCCCCTGTTAAAATAGAAATGGGGATTGATTAATGTCCCGCTCCTAAATACATGTAAAATTTGAAAATGATTTGTAATCTTAGACTTATTATATGGGAGATGTCCAGAGATGTAAAATCGCATCCTTTGGGTTGTGAGTTTTTTGTTTTCTCCAAAAAAATCTGATCTTAAAAAAAATTAGATTTTTAAAAAACTTTAATATTGCTATGATGAGATTGTCTTTGCAGGACATTGAATTGGCTTATAAAAACAGTTTTTTGCTGCCTTCCTAAACTGCACAGATGGATAGATGACAGTGTTTCTATTTAGTTACAGGAACTTCGTTGAATCTATATTTTGATAGAAAGATAAAAGGCCAGGCCGGGTGTGGTGGCTCACGCCTGTAATCCCAGCACTTTGGGAGGCTGAGGCAGGCAAATCACCTGAATTCAGGAGTATGAGACCAGCCTGGCCAACATGGCAAAAACCCCATCTCTATTTAAAATGTAAAAATTAGCTGGTTGTGGTAGCATGAGCTTGTGATCCTAGCTACTTGGGAGGCTGAGACAGGAGAATTGCTTGAACCCGGGAGGCGGAGGTTGCAGTGAGCAGAGATGGTGCCACTGCACTCCAGCCTGGGTGACAGACTGAGACTCTGTCTCAAAAAAAAAAAAAAAGGAAAGAAAAGAAAAAGAAAAGAAAAGAAAAAGAAATTTAATTTCTGTGTCCATAACAGAGTTGTACTGAAATATAGCCATACTCACTTGTTTATGTACATTCTATGGCTGCATATGGGTGACTATGAATCAAAAATTAAAAATCTAATTCTCTCAGGTGCACAAGAGGAAAGGAAACTCTCCTCCCATTTTTATTTTTGAAAATTTGTCATTGTTAATTTTCTCTCTGCCCTTTTGAGATGTATCAGAATCTCTTTTGAAGGCTTTTTTTTTTTTTTTTTTTTTTTTTAGCCTCTTGCCAGTTTTATAACCCAGGAATGTTTTCTCAAAGACCTGGGAGCCATCTCACTGAAATGTAATCATCAAGGAAGATGGTGCCCCATCTCCCAGTTTCCACAGGAGGGCAGTAGCCTGACTTCAGCTGGCATCTGGCTCCAAATCATAACTACCTACTTGTCATAGAAATACGAGAAATTTTATTATTTCTTCAGATGAAGACAATTAACTAACACAGATGGCCATCCCAATTACTGGGTAGTTTAGGATGACCTATGTGTGACAAATGGTATTGTCAAGTCCTCTCACTTGAAGCTAGTTATCAATTGAGAACATGTGTGTATCTACTGGACTATGTAAAAAGGTGAGATTTCTTTCTATCTTTGAAATCTTTTTAGTGGACTGCCTGTGATAAGCATCACATTCTGGTTTAATGCTTATTTGATAACTTTTTTTTTTTTTCTCTTCTGCCTTGTGGAGAGGTTTTCCGGGTCAGCAGGAGATTTAGTTTTTAATTATATTTCCGTAACAGCTGCTTCTGGTCTAGGATGGCAGAATTGAGTAGTTTCAACAGAGACCATATGGCCTACATAACCTAAACTATTTACTCTCTAGCTCTTTAAAGGAAAAGTTTGCAGTCAAACCTGGGCTAGATAACTAGATGTGTATGCAAGATAATTAAAGAAAGTTAAATTATTTAGTATAATAAAGTGAGGGATTTTGAGTTTGTATAGGTGGCTTAAAGAGAAGCAGTAGGGGCCTGGGAACATGGGGAAGGGGGTGATCAGAAGAGGTGGATCTTAGGGCAAGGGGTTGCAAACCCAAATGTCTAGAGGGGCTGGGATGCCAATGAGCAAAGTGAGCCAAATGGAAATTTTAGTGAACTGGATGGAGCCCAGACCCTTGGTTGCAGCTGATGGCAAATCATCTGACTTTTTGTTTGTTTGTTTTTCCGCAAATAAGCTGTAAATCTGAGGTTTTATATGAAGACTCACATTTTTAAAATGTTAGCATCTAATTTGAATTTTTCAAAAGCAGGTCTCAGGGCAGGTTTGTTTGGTGGTCACCAACTTGTGACTTCTGATCTCAAGTTGGGGAGTCAGGGAGGACCTCTCCATGTTAACTGTTAAATGGTTTGGGCAGGAATTGCTTGATAAATTAATTCCTAGAAATAATTATGTGTGAACTTTGACCTGGGAGTTGATTTCTACATTGAGATGTAATTAATCTTCACTAAGTATGTTAGTGAGGATTTGGGGTAAGAAATGGGGTAGTATTTCTAGAGTAGAAGCAGCTTGAAAACAGGACCACAGAGGCAGGAGTCACAGAGAATATTTAGTTGTGGACTTTCTCTGGAAAAATGGAGGCCCCTGAAAACAGATACTGCAGAGAGCTCTGGGCCTTTCCACAGTGCACTGAATGGGGATTTCGGATGTTTTATTCAGATATCAAGTGAAATACAGTTCAAAGAGGATAGAGAACTTAGGGACTTAGAATAATGATTGACATTTAGCAAACCCTCCGTAAATGTTAGCTCTTGTAATTAACTACTGTTTTCTAGAATATGTATGGAAACCCAGATCACTTGGCCAGGATGCAACACCTGCCAAGAAACAAAGGAAGCTCAATCACTTTTCAAATCCAAAGGAAAAGATTGGAGTATGTGTGGTTTAAAATATGTCTGCACTGAAGCAGGAGGATCACTTGAGCCCAGGAGTTCAAGACCAGCCTGGCAACACAGCAAGACTCCATCTCTATAAAAAATTTAAAAATTAACTAAGTGTGCTGGCATGTGCCTATAGTCTCAGCTACTCAGGTGGCTGAGATGGGAGGATTACATGGGCACAGGAGGTAGCGGCTGCAGTGAGCCATGATTGAGTCACTGCACTCCAGCCTGGGTAAGAAAGTGAGACCCTGTCTCAAAAAAATAAAAAATGAAAAGAAAAGAAAAATGTCTACAAATTATTATTATTATTATACTTTAAGTTCTAGGATACATGTGCACAACATGCAGGTTTGTTACATATGTATACATGTGCCATGTTGGTTTGCTGAACCCATTAACTCATCGTTTACATTAGGTATTTCTCCTAATGCTATCCCTCCCCCTGCCCCCCACCCCACGACAGGCCCCCATGTGTGATGTTCCCCACCTTGTGTCCAAGTGTTCTCATTGTTCAATTCCCACCTATGAGTGAGAACATGCGGTGTTTCGTTTTCTGTCCTTGTGACAGTCTGCCCAGTTTCCAACTTCACCCATGTCCCTGCAAAGGACATGAACTCATCCTTTTTTATGGCCACATAGTATTCCATGGTATATATGTGCCACATTTTCTTAATCCAGTCTGTCATTGATGGACATTTTGGTTGGTTCCAAGTTTTTGCTATTCTGAATAGTGCCACAACAAACATCTGTGTGCATGTATCTTTATACTAGCATGATTTTTAATCCTTTGTGTATATGCCCAGTAATGGGATCACTGGATCAAATGGTATTTCTAGTCCTAGATCCTTGAGGAATTGCCACACTGTCTTCCACAGTGGTTGAACTAATTTACACTCCCACCAACAGTGTAAAAGCATTCCTATTTCTCCACATCCTCTCCAGCATCTGTTGTTTCTTGCCTTTTTAATGATTGCCATTCTAACTGGTGTGAGATGGTATATCATTGTGGTTTTGATTTGTATTTCTCTGATGGCCAGTGATAATGAGCATTTTTTCATGTGTCTGTTGGCTGCATAAATGTCATTTTTTGAGAAGTGTCTGTTCATATCCTTTGCCCACTTTTTGATGGAGTTGATTGTTTTTTTCTAGTAAATTTGTTTAAGTTCTTTGTAGATTCTGGATATTAGCCCTTTGTCAGATGGGTAGATTGCAAAAATTTCTCCCATTCTGTAGGTTGCCTGTTCACTCTGATGGTAGTTTCTCTTGCTGTGCAGAAGCTCTTTAGTTTAATTAGATCTCATTTATCTATTTTGGCTTTTGTTGCCATTACTTTTGGTGTTTTAGTCATGAAGTTCTTGCCCATGCCTATGTCCTGAATGGTATTGTCTAGGTTTTCTTCTAAAGTTTTTATGGTTTTAGGTCTAACATTTAAGTCTTTAATCCATCTTGAATTAATTTTTGTATAAAGTGTAAGGAAGGGATCCAGTTTTAGCTTTCCACATACAGCTAGCCAGTTTTCCCAGCACCATTTATTAAATGGGGAATCCTTTCCCCATTTCTTGTTTTTGTCAGGTTTGTCAAAGATCAGATAGTTGTAGATGTGTGGTGTTATTTCTGAGGCCTCTGTTCTTTTCCATTGGTCTATATATCTGTTTTGGTACCAGCACCATGCTGTTTTGATTACTGTAGCCTTGTAGTACAGTTTGAAGTCATGTAGCATGATGCCTCCAGCTTTGTTCTTTTTGATTAGGATTGTCTTGGCAATGTGGGCTCTTTTTTGGTTCCATATGAACTTTAAAGTAGTTTTTTCCATTTCTGTGAAGAAAGTCATTGGTAGCTTAATGGGAATGGCATTGAATCTACAATTTACCTTGGACAGTATGGCCATTTTTATGATATTGATTCCTCCTATCCATGAGCATGGAATATTCTTCCATTTCTTTGTGTCCTCTTTTATTTCATTGAGCAGTGGTTTGTAGTTCTCCTTGAAGAGGTCCTTCACATTCCTTGTACAGTGGATTCTGAGGTATTTTATTCTCTTTGCAGCAATTGAGAGTGGGAGTTCACTCATGATTTGGCTCTCTGTTTGTCTGTTATTGGTGTATAGGAATACTTGTAATTTTGCACACTGATTTTGTATCCTGAGACTTGGCTGAAGTTGCTTACCAGCTTAAGGAGATTTTGGGCTGAGACGATGGGGTTTTCTAAATATACAATCATGTCATCTGCAAACAGGGACAATTTGACTTCCTCTTTTCCTAATTCAATACTCCTTATTTCTTTCTCTTGCCTGATTGCCCTGGCCAGAACTTCCAAACTACATTGAATAAGAGTGGTGAGAGAGGGCATCCCTGTCTTATGCCAGTTTTCAAAGGGAATGTTTCTAGTTTTGCCCATTCAGTATGATATTGGCTGTGGGTTTTTCATATACAGCTCTTATAATATTTAGATATGTTCCATCAATACCTAGTTTATTGAGAGGTTTTAGCATGAAAGCACTGTTGAATTTTGTCAAGGCCTTTTCTGCATCCATTGAGATAATCATGTGGTTTTTGTCATTGGTTCTGTTTACGTGATGGATTATGTTTGTTGATTTGCATATGTTGAACCAGCCTTGCATCCTAGGATGAAGCCCACTTGATGGTGGTAGGTACGCTGTTTGATGTGCTGCTGGATTCGATTTGCCAGTATTTTATTGAGGATTTTCGCATCGATGTTCATCAGGGATATTGGTCTAAAATTCCTTTTTTTCTGTTGTGTCTCTGCCAGGCTTTGGTATCAGGATGATGCTGGCCTCATAAAATGAGATAGGGAAGATTCCCTCTTTTTCTTTTGATTGGAATAGTTTCCGAAGGAATGGTACCAGCTCCTCTTTGTACCTCTGGTAGAATTCGGCTGTGAATCCATCTGGTCCTGGACTTTTTTTGGTTGCTAGACTATTGATTATTGCCTCAATTTCAGAGCCTGTTATTGGTCTACTCAGAGATTCAACTTCTTCCTGGTTTAGTCTTGGGAGGGTGTATGTGTCCAGGAATTTATCCATTTCTTCTAGATTTCCTAGTTTATTTGTGTAGAGGTGTTTTGTTTGTTTGTTTGTTTTTGAGACAGAGTCTTGCTCTGTCTCCCAGGCTGGAGTGCAGTGGCACAATCTCGGCTCACTGCAACCTCTGCCTCCCAGGTTGAAGCAATTCTCCTCCCTCAGCCTCCCGAGTAGCTGGCACTACAGGCTCATGCCACCAAGCCCGGCTAATTTTTTGTAGTTTTAGTACAGACATGGTTTCACCGTGTTAGCCAGGATGGTCTTGATCTCCTGACCTCGTGATCTGCCCGCCTTGGACTCCCAAAGTGCTGGGATTACAGGCACGAGCCACTGTACCCAGCCTGCGTGGAGGTGTTTATAGTGTTCCTTGATGGTAGCTTGTATTTCTGTGGGATCAGTGGTGATAATCCCATTTATCATTTTGTATTGTGTGTATTTGATTCTTCTCTCTTTTCTTCTTTATTAGTCTTGCTAGTGGTCTATCAATTTTGTTGATCATTTAAAAAACCAGCTCCTGAATTCATTGATGTATTGAAGCTTTTTTTTGTCTCTATCTCTTTTAGTTCTGCTCTGATCTTAGTTACTTCTTGCCTTCTGCTAGCTTTTGAATTTGTTTGCTCTTACTTCTCTAGTTCTTTTAATTGTGATGTTAGGGTGTCAATTTTAGATCTTTCTTGCTTTCTCTTGTGGGCATTTAGTGCTATAAATTTCCCACTACACACTACTTTAAATGTGTCCCAAAGATTCTGGTACATTGTATCTTTGTTCTTATTGGTTTCAAAGAACATCTTTATTTCTGCCTTCATTTCATTATTTACCCAGTAGTCATTTAGGAGCAGATTGTTCAGTTTCCATGTAGTTGTGCAGTTTTGAGTGAGTTTCTTAATCCTGAGTTCTAATTTGATTGCACTGTGGTCTGAGAGACAGCTTGCTGTGATTTCTGTTGTTTTACCTTTGCTGAGGAGTGCTTTACTTCCAATTATGTGGTCAATTTTGGAATCAGTGCGATGTGGTGCTGAGAAGAATGTATATTCTGTTGATTTGGGGTGGAGAGTTCTGTAGATGTCTATTAGGTCCACTTGGTGCAGAGCTGAGTTCAAGTCTTGGCTATCCTTGTTAACCTTCTGTCTCATTGATCTGTCTAATATTGACAGTGGGGTGTTAAATTCTCCCATTATTATTGTGTGGGAGTCTAAGTCTCTTTGTAGGTCTCTAAGGACTTGCTTTATGGATCTGGGTGCTCCTGTATTGGGTGCATATATATTTAGGATAGTTAGCTCTTCTTGTTGAATTGATCCCTTTAGCTTTGTGTAATGACCTTCTTTGTCTCTTTTGATCTTTGTTGGTTTAAGGCCTGTTTTATCAGAGACTAGGATTGCAACTCCTGCCTTTTTTTGCTTTCCCTTTGCTTGGTAAATCTTTCTCCATCCTTTTATTTTGAGCCTATGTGTGTCTCTGCACATGAGATGGGTCGGGTCTCCTGAATACAGCACACTGATGGGTCTTGACTCTTTATCCGATTTGCCAGTCTATGTCTTTTAATTGTGGTATTTAGCCCATTTACAATTAAGGTTATGTGTGAATTTGATCCTGTCATTATAATGTCAGCTGGTTATTTTGCCCGTTAATTGATGCAGTTTCTTCCTAGCATCGATGGTCTTTACAATTTGGCATGTTTTTGCAGTGGCTGGTACCGGTTGTTTCTTTCCATGTTTAGTGCTTCCTTCAGGAGCTCTTGTAAGGCAGGTCTGGTGGTGACAAAATCTCAGCATTTTCTTGTCTGTAAAGGATTTTATTTCTCCTTCCTGAAGTTTAGTTTGGCTGGATATGAAATTCTGTGTTGAAAATTCTCTTCTTTAAGAATGTTGAATATTGGCCCCCACTCTCTTCTGACTTGTAGAGTTTCTGCAGAGATCCGCTGTTAGTCTGATGGGCTTCCCTTTGTGGGTAACCCGACCTTTGTCTCTGGCTGCCCTTAACATTTTTTCCTTCATTTCAACCTTGGTGAATCTGACAATTATGTGTCTTGGGATTGCTCTTCTCAAGGAGCATCTTTGTGGCGTTCTCTGTATTTCTTGAATTGAATGCTGGCCTGTCTTGCTAGGTTGGAGAAGTTCTCCTGGATAATATCCTGCAGAGTGTTTTCCAACTTAGTTCCATTCTCCCCATCACTTTCAAGTACACCAATAAAATGTAGATTTAGTCTTTTCACATAGTCCCATATTTCTTGGAGGATTTCTTTCTTTCTTTTTACTCGTTTTTTTCTCTAATCTTGTCTTCTCACTTTATTTCAGTAATTTGATCTTCAATCACTGATGCCCTTTCTTCCACTTGATCGAATCAGCTATTAAAGTTTGTGCATGGGTCATGAAGTTCTTGTGCCATATTTTTCAGCTCCATCAGGTCATTTAAGATCTTCTAGTTAGCCATCCATTTAAACTTTTTTCAAGGTTTTTAGCTTCCTTATGCTGGATTAGAACATGCTCCTTTAGCTCAGAGAAGTTTTTTTATTACGAACTTCTGTAGCCTACTTCTATCAAATCGTCAAAGTCATTCTCCATCCAGCTTTATTGCATTACTGGTGAGGAGCTGCAATCCTTTTTAGGAGAACAGGCGCTCTGATTTTTAGAATTTTCAGCTTTTCTGCTCTGGTTTCTCCCCATCTTTGTGGTTTTATCTACCTTTGTTCTTTGATGTTGGTGACCTACAGATGGGGTTTTGGTGTAGATGTCCTTTTTGTTGATGTTGATGGTATTCCTTTTTGTTTGCTAGGTTTCCTTCTAACAGTCATGTCCCTCAGCTTCAGGTCTGTGGGCGTTTGCTGGACGTCCACTCCAGACCCTGTTTGCCTGGGTATCACCAGCAGAGACTGCAAAACAGCAAATATTGCACAATAGCAAATACTGCAGAATAGCAAATATTGCTGCCTGATCCTTCCTCTGGAAGCTTTGTCCCAGAGGGGCATCCACCTATATGAGGTGTCAGTCGGCCCCTACTGGGAGATGTCTCTCAGTTAGGCTACATGGGAGTCAGGGGCCCACTTGAGGAGGCAGTCTGTCCATTCTCAGAGCTCAAACAGTGTGCTGAGAGAACCACTGCTCTCTTCAGAGCTGTCAGACAGGGACGTTTAAGTCTGCAAAAGTTTTTGCTGCCTTTTTTCAGCTGTGCCTTGGCCCCAGAGGTGGGGTCTACAGAGGCAGCAGGCCTTGTTGAGCTGCAATGGGCTCTGCCCAGTTTGAGCTTCCCAGCCACTTTGTTTACCAACTCAAGCCTTGGCAATGGTGGACGTCCCTCCCCCTGCCAGGCTGCTGCCTTGCGGATCGATCTCAGACTGCTGTACTAGTAGTGAGTAAGGCTCCATGGGCATGGGACCCGCCCAGCCAGGTGCGGGATATAATCTCCTGGTGTTTCGTTTGCTAAGACCATTGGAAATGCACAGTATTTGGGTGCAAGTGTCCTGATTTTTCAGGTATAGTCTGTCATGGCTTCCCTTGCCTAGGAAAGGGAAATCCTCTGGCCCCTTGTGCTTCCTGGGTGAGACAATGCCCTGCCCTGCTTTGGCTCGCCCTCCATGGGCTGCACTCACTGTCCAACCAGTCCCAATGAGATGAACCAGATACCTGGGTTGGAAATGCAGAAATCACCATCTTCTGCGTTGATCATGCTGGGAGCTGCAGACCAGAGCTGTTCCTATTTGACCTTCTTGGAACCGAGAGGCAAATGTATGCAAATTCTTAAACACCCCTCCAGTGAGGAAATAGAATCTGTTTCTCTTCTCCCTGACTATGAACTTGCCTTAGTGACTCACTTCTTTTTTTAAGAGAAGAGGTCTCTCTCTGGAGTGCCATGGCACGATCATAGCTCACTGCAGCCTTGAACTCCTGGGCTCAAGTGATCCTCCTGCCTCAGCCTCTTGAGTAGCTAGGACTACAGGTGCATGCCACCATGCTCAGTTAATTTAAAAAATAATTTTTGTTAGGCAGTGTCTAGCTATGTTGTTCAGGCTGTGACTCACTTCTAATCAATAGAATGCTTGAGAAGTGAAACTATAATTTCTAAGGGCTAAGTCATAAAAAGTAATAAAGCTTTGGTCTCTCTCTTGCTCTCTCTCAACATGTCTTAGGAGCTGAGTCACCAAGTTGAAAGTTCACCTACTCTGAAGAAACCATGCTAGAGAAACCATGTGGTGATCCCACGTATTGAAAGAGATACCAGAGGAGCTCCAGAGGTTCCAGCTCCCAGTTTTTTGAGTTATCCTAGGCTGGGTACCTGATGTGTGAGTAAGTAGCCTTTGAGAGGCCTCCAGCCTCAGCCACAGTCTGATTACAAATTTCTCATTTCTTGAGAAAGAATTGCCTAGTTTAGCCCAGTAAACCCCCAGAATCTTGAGGGATAATACCACTAAATTTGGGGGAGGATTATTAAGCAGGAAAAGACAACTGGAATAACGTTCTTACCTCCTGCTGTACTTAAAAAAATTGTTTTAAGTTAGCTACATTGCCTACTATAAAAAGGGAGTCATTTATACTGAAATTTCTTTCATGCTCATGCCTTTAAATGACTAACAAATTATGGGATTTAGGGAAGAAGTTGATACGTAGGATAGGGATTTCGTTTATTTTAATTCGGGCTTATGACTGACTTTTAGAAACAGAAAAGATTTTCCAAATCTCTTCCTCAGAGCAAATTTTTTTTGTATGTAAGGGCTTTGAGATATCTACTATCTGATTGTATGTGGAATGGCTCACAAGATTGTACTTTTTGACGGATGATAGATGGAACATCCAAATAGTCTGAATTTGAGACTGCAAGAAGGAAGGACGCTACGGCTTTCTTCAAGGTGCTAATGGTTAGGCTGTGGAAAACACATGGATTGAGCAGATGGCACTTATTCCCAGCCAATGACCAGCCTTCCATTCAGTGGCATTAAAAGATGTTTTAAAATGTCAGCCTTCCCCATGGAATATTTATTCCCTGTGTATGTTTATTCATAAACATGATGTTTATTACATATTTATATATATATATAATATATATTAATATATTACATACAATATATTATTTATCTATAATATAATATATATTATTTATCTATAATATAATAAATATTATTTATATATAATATTATGATCAAGTTGGGTTAATTCCAGGAATGCCTGAGCAATGTGAGGAGGGTGGCTGCATGGGGATATGGTGGTAGCAACAGGAGATTGGTATGTAGCCAACACAGGATATTGCACAGTTATATAGAATCTAACACAGTTATATAGAAGAGATTGAGGGCCGGGCGCGGTGGCTCAAGCCTGTAATCCCAGCACTTTGGGAGGCCGAGGCGGGCGGATCACGAGGTCAGGAGATTGAGACCATCCTGGCTGACACGGTGAAACCCCGTCTCTACTAAAAAATACAAAAAAAACTAGCCGGGCGAGGTGGCGGGCACCTGTAGTCCCAGCTACTGGGGAGGCTGAGGCAGGAGAATTGCGTGAACCCGGGAGGCGGAGCCTGCAGTGAGCTGAGATCCGGCCACTGCACTCCAGCCTGGGCGGCAGAGCGAGACTCCGTCTCAAAAAAAAAAAAAAAAAAAAAAAAGAAGAGATTGACCCAATAAGTAAATATATTGAGGATAATGGAAGGCAGATTTCTCGCTATTGGAGAAAGGAGTTACAAATATGCAAAGGAAAAAAAAAAAGAATGAACTTTGTGGTGTTGGCTTGGAACTGGAGGTATCAGTATAAACTCATCATTTTTATATGTATATAGATATATTGATGTAAAGAGAGAGAGAAAAATAAAAAATGCAGTTGTGTGTGTACACATGTATTCCCTAGCACTGTCCACTGAGAAAGCCTGAGACAGTAACACTTTAAAATAGATGAACACAGCACTCTTTGGAATAATGAGTGATTCCAGGCTCAAGGCAGGGAAGTAATGAAACTTTATTTACACAAACAAGTAGTATGCTGGATTTTGCCAGCATGCCATATATATATACACATATATACACACATACATATATATACACACACACACACACACATATATACATACATATATATACATACATATATATATATTTTTTGCTTTTATTTTAGGTTCAGGGATACATGTGTAGGTTTGTTATGTAGGCAAACTCGTGTCACAGAGATTTTTTGTACAGACTATTTTGTCACCCAGGTACTAAGCCTAGTACCCAGTAGATATTTTTTCTGATCCTCTCCCTCCTCCCACCCTCCACCCTCAAGTAGGCCCCAAGTGTCTGTTGTTCCCCTCTTTGTGTCCATGTGTTCTCATCATTTAGCTTCCACTTTTAAGTGAGAGCATGCGGCATTTGCTTTTCTGTTCCTGCATTAGTTTGCTAAGGATAATGGCCTCCAGCTCCATCCATGTTCCTGCAAAGGACATGATCTTGTTCTTTTTATGGCTGCATAGTATTCCATAGTGTATATGTACCACATTTTCCTTATCCAATCTGTCATTGATGGACGTTTAGGTTAATTCCATATCTTTGCTATTGTGAATAGTGCTGCAATGAACATATACGTGCATATGTCTTTATGGTAGAATGATTTCTATTCCTTTGGGGATATACCCCAATAATGGGATTGCTGGGTTAAATGGTAGTTCTGTTGACTCTTTGAGGAATCACCACACTGCTTTCCACAATGGTTGAACTAATTTACAATCCCACCAATAGTGTATAAGTGTTCCCTTTTCTCTGTAACCTCTCCAGTATCTGTTATTTTTTTTTACTTCTTATAGCCGTTCTGACGCAGCATGCCGTATTTCGCCATGCCCTATTCTAACATACTCAGGGTGATGGGGTATTATGTCAGCTATTTACTTTCAAATTGTTCAGGAAATAAAAAACTCTCTATATTAGTCTTGCAACTTTTCTGTGAGGTCAAAATTATTTCAAAATAAAAATTATCATTAAAATTAAAGACATTTTCAGACCAACAGATTAAGAAAGCTCACCATTCATGTGCTCTTACAGAAAGAACTGCAAAGAATAAGTATCTACTTTAGGAAAAACAAGATTGAATGAGGAAGAAAAAACAGTGCTTTGGAACAATTGTTAATTGTTAAACATATTGCTAAATAAATATTGACTAATTCTGAAAAGACTAATTTTGGAGTGTTAAAAAACAGTTAACAATAGCAAAAGGATAGCAAAATAGGGGGCAAGTTTTTCTCAGGTCTTTGTGTCATTTGAGAAGATGTATTGAGTAGCTTTAAACTTTGTTTAGTCTAAAATCTGCAAAAGAATAGGTACAGAAATTCAATCAAAATAGAGAACGAAAAAGGGAATAAAGAAAAACTATCAATCTAATATGTGACAATAAATGAAGAAAAATAAACAAGGAAGAAGATAGTTTATTTAAAAACCCACAAATAAAATGGTGGGAATAAGTCTAACTATATCAGTCATTTATAATATCTAGAAATTTATGTTTGCCAATTAAAAGACAGATTGGATTTAAAATAATCCAGTCATATTCTGTTAGCAAGAGACTTACCTAAACTAAAGACATAGAAAATTTGACAGAAAAGGGATGAAAGTTTTTCAGGTGTATCAGATAGAATGCTTTTGGCAATAGGCAATGGAATACCTAACTAAAACAGGCTTAAATAACAAGGCTGTATGTTGACTCATGTTGCAAGAAATCTTGAGGTAGGTGGTTCTAAGGTTGGTTCTAAAGCTCTAAAGCTCAATGGTGCCATCAAATATCCAGGCACTTTGTAAATTTCTGAGAGATTAGCCTTCAAGGTTACAAAATGGCTGGTCACATCCTACCTGATAACATTAAAAAAAAAAAAAAAAGAAGGAGAAAAAGGATTTCTTCTCAAATGTCTGTATTTATGGGGGAAGAAAGTGTTTCCCAGGAGCAGACAATGGACTTCCCTTTATATCTCTTCCTAGAACTGGGTCACATGGTCATCCCTAAACCAATCCCACTAGAAGGGAATTAGATTACTAAAACTGGCTTAGTCCAAGCATCAGTCAGGTGTGGGTCTAAAGGACATCTATTTTACCTAAACACTTTGCTACTTAGTATCTAAACAAAATTGAAATTTGCCTAGCAAGGAAAAAAAGAGTATGTTAGAGTAAGTAATCAATCTATTTGAAGTATCTGCCGCACTTGGCAAGTGGTCATAGAAATGTTAATATAAGACAAAATGGACATTAGGGCAATGAGAATACAGCAGAAAGAATGACACTCACTAATGACAAAAAGGAACAATTCACTGGGAAGATATAAAAATTTTGAAACTGGAGGCTGGGTGTGGCGGCTCATGCCTGTAATCTCAGCACTTTAGGAGGCTGAGGTGGGAGGATCACTTGAGCCCAGAAGTTCAAGACATGCCTGGGCAACATAGTGAGACCCTGTCTCTTAAAACAAAAGATAAAAACCTTGAAACTATAGCCTCAAATTAAGCAAAATCAAAAGAAGATAAGCAGAAAGTGGCAATATCACAAGGAAAAATTAACAAATCATCTACCAGGTATGAAAGTCTCTATTTTCCCATACAATCACTACCAGAGCTTTGTTATTCAGGCCATATAAATATGATATGGTTAACTTGGCCTTGAGGTAGACCTGGATTCAAACATAAGAGTCAACAGTAATCTCTGCTGAAGGTGGGAGAGGTAAGGCAAAGGCAAGATCAATGAGAGATGCTGCTATGAGTTGTCAGCAGCCAATATTTCCAGCAGCTGGGGAATGGGTTTATAACCCTGAAGAAGGGATCCAAGCAGAGAGCATTGCAGTATGCAGTATGAAAGTATAGCATAATATTGAACTCTACAGCAAGACAGCCTGGGTTTGTATCCTAGCTTGACCATTCTCTAGCTGTGTGGCCTTGGGCAAGATATTTAACCTTGATATTTTCTTGATAACCAAGATATTTTCTATGTCTTTAGTTAGGTAAGTCTCTTGTTAACCAGTTAGGTTAGGCATGTCTCTTGTTAACCAGTTTCCTCATAGTAAAGTGGAAATAATATTAATTGTCTTATAAGTTTGTTGTGAGAATTAAATGAGTTACTATACTGTTTTGTGAACTGTAGATCCTACTGTAATAATGGGTTGTAAAATCAATTTGTGAATTTCAGTCTGTTTTTTTCATGAAATATAATATAATCAATACTTTTATGATAAGATTTTCTATTGGCAAGCTATAGGGAAACAGGTACTCTCATACATTGCTGGTGGCAGTGTAAAATGGTACAGTTGCTGTTGCGGTAGACTGTTACAAAATGCTGCCCCCATGACTTCTACTTTCCTGTATTCATACCCAGTGTAGTCTCTCTATTAGTCCATTCTCACATTGCTATAAAGAAATCCCTGAGACTGGGTAATTTACAAAGAAAAGTGGTTTAATTGGCTTACAGTTCTGCAAGCTGTACAGGAAGAATGTCTGCAGAAGTCTCAGGAAACTTACAATCATGGTGGAAGGCAAAGTGTAAGCAAGCAGACATGCCTTCACATGGTCAGCGCAGGAGGAATAGAGAGAAGGGGAAGGTGCTACACACTTTTAAGCAGTCAGATTTCATGAAAACTCATTCACTATCACAAAAACAGCAAAGGAGAAATCAGCCCCCATGATCCAGTCACCTCCCACCAGGCCCCTCCTCCAATACTGGAGATTACAATTTGACCTGAGACTTGGGCAGGGACACAAATCCAAACCATATCAGTCTCCTTCCACGTGAATGAATATGAACTAGCCCTGTGACTTGCTTTTACCCATCAAATGGGGGAAGCAATGTTATGTGACCTCAAAGCCCATGCCTTAAGAAGACTTGCAGTTTAAATTTTTGCTCACTGTGAAGCCAGGGCCATATAAAGTCTAGGCTACCCTGCCTGAGAGACCACATCAAAGGAAGGCCCTGTATTCTAACCATCCTAGCTGAGGGGCCAGGTATGAGTGAGGCCATCTTAGATCTTCTAGACCACATAGCAGCCGTATAAGCAAGCTTAACCGGCACCTCAGATAGCAGAGATGAACCATCTTGGCTGATTCCTGCCCAGCCAACTCACAGAGTTGTGATAAATATAAAATGGTTGTGTTTTAAGCCATTATATTTTGGAATGGTTTGTTATCTAACCAGATAACTGAAACACCTATAGAAAGAAATTTGCAATATATAAGGAAAGTGTATGTGCATTTACTCTTTAACCTGTCATTCCCACATCTAGGGATTTACACTGAAAATATACTCCCCCAAAAAACAAACAAATAACCAGACAAACATGTGCAAGGTTACTCAATGTGACATTATTTGTAATTGCAAGATATTAGAGATGCCCTAAATGTCAGGCCTAAGAGATGAGTTAAATAAACTCTATATATCCATACTTCAGTGAACTGGGCAGCTGTAAAAAATAATGAGGAAGATCTCTGTGATCTGATATGGAATAACTTAGAGCATATATTAAATGTAAAAGTCAAAGTATAACTGTGTATAGATAGAGATATAGATTACTTATTTATAGCATGTTACCTATTGTATGAAAAGAAGAAAAAGTCATACACAAAACACACATTTTTGCCAAAAGAAAACAGGGAAACTATATTCCAGAAACTGATGATATGCTTACCTGGTTACTTACAGATATAGTAGAGATGGAGTGAGAGGATTGGGGGACTTCTCTGAATATCTTTATATGGTTTTGATTTCTGAGTGTCAAAATTTTATCATTTCCAAAAAGAAAGTCAACAAATATGAGGAAAAACCCTAAAATTGAATCCAAACAGAAATGATGACCCTGATTATGTGTCTTATAACAAAACTATACTCAGGAAAAAAGTATTCCAAATAACTTTTGAGCCTAGTAATTTTACTATACACCCTCGATAGTTTCTATTCAGTGGATAAAAAGAACTACAGAGAAATCTTACAGTTTATTTAGTAGATTTGTTGTTGATAATTGTATTGGTGTTTGTCTTAGTCTATTCAGTTTTGCTATAACAAAGTACCATAGACTGGCTAGCTAATAAATAACAGAAATGTGTTTCTCACAGTTCTGGAGTCTGGGAAGTCTAAGATCAAGGTGCCAGCAGATTTCATGTCTACAGAGGGCCCAAATTGCTGATTTACAGATGGTCATATTCTTGCCATGCCTTCCCATGGCAAAAGGCAGAGAGGAGCCCTCTGGGTTCTCTTTTATAAGGGCACTAATCTGACTTATGAGGGCACCACCCTTATGACCTAATCACTTCCTAAAGGCGTCACTTCCTAATACCCATCACATTAGGAGTTAGGATTTAATATACGAATTTGGGGGGGATACAAGCATTCAGCTTGTAACAGAGTTCCAATTCCAAACTATGTTGTGTGTACTGAAGGATTGAGAAAATAAGTAAATATATTAATGTTCTTGGGAAACAAAGTTCATACTTTGAGATAAGGTTCCTACAAGAGAATCATATGAGAAGAAGATCATAAGAATCATTCAAATATGAAATGGTAGGAGAGAAAGAACCTGTGGTGACTGACTGAAATTAAAGCTATTTCCTAACCTGTCCGCAAAACTGAACTGAAGAGTTAGGCTTATACTATTTATTTCTGCATAGTCTTCATTTTATATTTTTCCCTTGTGAAAGCATTTTTTTAGGCTTCAAAGGAAATACTTTTGTCTTCTAGTATAATAGTAATATAAACAAATTATTCCTTGAGCTGCATGATCTGAGGTCATTGTAGCAACCAAGAAGAAAGGTGAGATTAGATGTTTGAGTAAAATTTCTGGAAACATCTTTCTGTCTTTATTATTCAAGAATTTAGTGGAGATGTGTCTGGGTGACACAGACTGACACAGACAGTTCTGGAAGTGAGCCCAGAACTCAATGAGTTCTTTTAATTTTCAAGTTGAATTCTGACAGTTTTTGTTGTTTTTCTTTAAATTTGATTACCACATTGACTCCGTCACTACATTTCCAGGCAGTCCATAATCCAATAAAAACATCCTGCCTCAGGCTTTGATGGATCTAGGATTTGGAGCTTTTAGATGATAAATATCTGTGATATTTGTAAAGGTGTGCCACTGTTCATCTCTTTCCAACTCAGCATTCAGTGAAATCACACTAGGAACTTCATCAGCTGTAGTGAGAATATTTACATCGTGGAATTGACAAACACTACAAATCAGGGCCTGAGTTATTGCTTTGTTGGTTATCTGGACTTAAAGTGATGGAGAATATGCTAACAGGGCAGATTATTTAAAAGTGGGTCACATCTATAGCTATTACATTGTAAAAAGCACAAACAATTGAGGAAATATTCTTCCAGTATTTGAAAATTTTTATCCAGTTTAGTAAAGAAGGAATTATGTCATTGACAAATAAGGGTTCTGACATATATCTGCATTGCTTCACTTTCATTTCACTTGTTAATGTAAACAAAAGTGTCAACTTACATTTATGTCAAAACTATACTCATTCCTCAATGGCAACCATAGGTTGGCTATGGCTTTTTAAAATATAGATATAGATATAGATATATATCTCCAACACAAACTTTATCATTAAATGAGTTATGTTTGTCTTGCACTAATAAACTTTTATTTCACTCAAATTAGAGCAATAATCTTCCATACTTAAGTATCTTCCCTGCCCAATAATTCAAAGAAACAAAATCCAGAATGATTAGTATAGATAGAAGTGTGGGAAAAATCTTTGAAACATTGTTTGAGAATCAATCAGCTATTTAGAAATTACAATGAAGTATTACACATTCTGTTATTATTTGTAAATTATGTGTTATCCAACCATTATGTCAGTAAAATTTATAATAAACATAACACACATGGAAACTTTGTTTCAAAAATCTGGTTGCTCAATATTTAACAGCCATTACTGGTAGGTATCGTGCATGATATAGTATGGTAATAAAATATTGTGTGTTTCTATTTTTAAAAATGTGATCTAGATTATACTGAGAATGAATGTTTGTCTTGAGACATACACATGTGTGTTCAATTCAATGGTTACCTAATTGCATGATGAGGAAAGGTCTTTACACAAACATGGAAAGATCAAGTCTACTCTGGACTCTTTTGGAGATGCCACCTCCACCTCCCACTCAACCGTAGTATTGGTGAAACAAAATTACTTCTGTTTGGGAAAATGCATCATTAGTAATTACTGTCCTGGTCAATTGAGGGGTATGGAGACTGTCCCTATGGAGGTTTGAAGATAAAAGCTCCCAAAAGGTACCTGAGCATAGGGAGTGAGGCCAAGGACTGTGATGTGTCCATCAGGGGGCTCCCTCTGAGGGCAGAACTTCTTGGAGTACTTTTCCCTTGATTTATGACCATGTCTTATTTTGGGGTGACTGGGCCAGGAGTTTCAGGAGCCAAATGAGGTGGAGTGGTGAGTGTGAGGTACCTACAACTCACTGATTCAGGACAGAAGGGAAAGCAGCCCTTTCCCTCCTTTATGCCTCAATGGGAGAAATGGGGAGGCTGATGCTGGTTGGTAGAGAAGTTCAAAGGAGCACGATGCTAGGCTACAGCAGTTTGTAGAGAAACCAAAAAGGGGAAATTAGATGAAGTAGGGAAAGGGAAGTTCAGCCCAAAAATGCAGACATGGGCTGTTATGTTAAGATGAGCTGTGGCTGTGAGGTGGAAGGAGAACCAAGGAACAGTGATATGAACACGGCCACTTCTACAGCAGAAGGCTACCCCAGCCTCAGGCCCTGAGAAGACACGTGCTTCCCAGGAAGAAGGGGTCAGAAGGCAGATACCCACAGGAGACAGAGAATTGTGAGAGGATAAGCATTCTTCAAGTGAACAGGGAGAAAATAACTTACAGGAAACAAAGTACTGCAGGAGCTAATGCTGTTCAACAATTTGCCCCTTCTAGAACTTCCCTTCCTTGGCTTTCAAGACCTGCCATCCTGATCCTCTGATAGCTCCTTCCCAGTCCACCCAGGCGTGATAAGCAGACCTCAGGTGGTAAGACACGTTGTTGATAATTAAATAAACCCTCGAAAGTAATCCAGAAATGCCTCTGACTTTATTTCTTATACAATAATTATGTGAGGAAAAAGAGAAACTTTTTGCTGAGTTCTGGAACCCCAAACTCAGGGGAGAGTGGGAGAGGAGGAATGCTGATTTTACTTGTGGTTTGGGATCAGATGGAAAGGCCCTGGGGAGAAACGGTCACCAAGTTTGGCTGAGGGCGCTTGTCCTCCCCTCCTCCGCATGCAGGGGTCCAGAGCAGTTTGGATCAGATGATGAGCGCCATCTGCAGGTAGCAAGCTGGAGGCAGGAGAAAAATACCTGTATACTGTTTAGAATTATTATAGAGCCGAAATAAAAGCCAGGTAAACCATTTGGCCCATCTCTGGTTCTCTTCATTCTGAAATTCAGCCCGATCCTGTAACCCCACAACTTGCTGCCTGGCTCCTTTTTCCCCTTCACGGTCACATTTCTGCAAAGAGCCTGTTACGCTCGCTGCTTCCACTTCCTTCCCTCCCTTTCAGTCCTCAGAAGCTGCCATCTCCCTCTACTTCCTCCTCTCCAGGAGACGATGCGTGCGGGTCCCCAGCAGTCCAGCAGACACTTCTCTGACCTGAAGTATCGGTAGCACTGGAATGATAATCCCCTCCCAACTCGACTTGCAACACTGCTTTATTTGGGGTCAAGGAAACACACAGCCCCAGTTTCTCTCCCACCACTTGGCCTCCCCTCTTGCAGATGCCACTATTATCCAGCCACTTGCACGGGCCATCTATGGCTGACCATGGAGTCATCCTTGAGCTTTTCCTTCTCTCAAGGCTCACATTCTTCAGCAAGTCCTGCTTTCACTATTAATTGAGATCCTCCTTTTCTCAGTTCTTCTCTGCCAGCATCCCAGTCTCAGCCACCCTTGTCTCTCACCTGGGACACTATGGTAGCCACTTGGCTGACCTCTCTGCCTCCACTCTAGCCACCACGCAGCAGCCGGAGTGATCCTGTACGCGTGAATCACACCGTGGAACTCCGCTTCCTAACCCTCCAAGCTCCCTCCCCCTCCATATCCTTGGGGTTATCAGGTTACATATCACGGCCCCATAAACCCTCCCTGAGCCACCATAGCTGGGCTAGGAGCCACTCCTCATCTGTTCCAGGAACACATGTACATTCTTTCCCAGAGCACCTATTCCCCGCTGTGTTCACCATAGCTCCGTGATCTCAGTGAGAGCTCAGTGAGTGAGTTCATGGCGCCTAGTAAATATTCCACAAAAAAAACCTGTCAGTGTAATTGTTTCTCCCACATTTCTAGACGTGTAATACTAACAGATTAAGGAACAGAAAGCCAAACAGGGAAAGCAACGTAAAATTCTGATAATCACATTGATTGCTGAAAAAGCCCCCAAATAGGCAGCAAACATTCTAAAAGGGCCACAGTTTGCGAGTCATTTTATTCTTTTGTAAAGGGTCGGCCTGCGGCAAAAATTAAATGATCTTTGTGTTTGGCCAAGGTCTGGTGCCCCAAAGCTGCCGACTTGATCTGAGGTTGGGGTGAGCGGCAGGCAGTGGGGCCGGAGTTAGGAGGGGGTGTGGGAGCCCGCGGAGCACAGGTGAACGGAGGCCGCCTTCCCGGGGCGCCGCTGGCCAGCCCCAAAGGGTTACTTTGGCCTTGGCTGTGGGCCGAACGCGAAGGTGGGGAGGTGGGCGGGGGATGACTCGGCCATTCCTGGGTCCGCTGTCTTAGGCTGAAGGCAAAAGGAAACCAAGGCCTGGGAGTTTTCCAGGAAACGAAAGCGAAAGAGTCAAAGTTAGCGGCCCGGAGTTGGCGCGGCCCCTGCAGTCCGGCGGAGAGCGGTGCTGAGGATGGCTGTGCCGGGCTCCTTCCCGCTGCTGGTCGAGGGCTCTTGGGGCCCCGACCCCCCGAAGAACTTGAGCACCAAATTGCAGATGTACTTCCAGAGCCGGAAGAAGTCGGGAGGCGGCGAGTGTGAGGTCCACCAGGATCCCAGGAGCCCGTCCCGCTTCCTGGTGCTCTTCTACCCGGAGGACGGTGAGGGGCGCGAGGGGTGGGGTGAGGAGGGGGCGCCTCTGCCCTCCCTCCAGGGGACCCGCCCGGCTCCGGCGGCTGCTGTAGCGGAGGTGGCCGAGCCGGGGGCGGGGGCGGGGGCGACAGAATGGACTCCGAGCGCTCCCGGGGCGCTGCGGTTCCCCGGCGCCCTGCGTTTCCAGGCGCTTAACGGCGCGGCCCGGAGGTGGCGGCGGAACAGCGCAAGTGACTCTATCCCTCGATCATTTTCTGTCTTTCCCTGTTGTGGTGGTGTTATTGTTTGTTGTTGTTGTGAAGTGAGTCTATCCTCTTGTCATCCTTTTCTGTCTTTTCCTTTTCTTTAAGAAACGTGACAAGTCACAGAGATTCCTCGTGGGGCTTGGAGATTTCCAGAGGTCCTGGGGTCACTTGGGAGAGGGGCAGAGGCGCTGCCTAAAATCACACGGCCTGAATGTCAACGTAGAGCCGTCACAGCGGCCACATTGTCGACGGCCTGCCGGGGCCTCTTCCCTGAGTCTCTAGTGCTCAGATTGGGAGCAAGGATGATATTCTGAAGTGACAGTGGGTTGGGAGATTTGATCTTTGGAGGGGGGAAAGTCGGCAAAGTTCCCTCCTTACAGGCCATTAAGGGGCTTTTTCCCTTCTTCCCCACTACTCCCCACTCCCCTACTCCCCACTACTTGGTGAGTCAAGAGCCCACCGATGATCTGCTGGCTCAAGGGCCTCCCTGGTCTGCAATGGGAAGCCTGTGACCTGCAGCTCCCAGAATGGGCGCCTTTTCCACTGGCATCTTATGGATGGTGACCCATTGGGATCTAGTCAACCCCTAATTTCGCTTTCTTGTCTCTGAATTTGGAGAAGCGTTTGGGCCAGAGGAGAAGCAGGGAGGCTGAGGCTGAGGCCATGCAATTAGAGGGCCCCAGAAGGGATCTAAAAGGGAAAAATGAAACAGAAAAAGAAAGGTGCACAGAAGGAAGGAAGGAGGGGGACAGGAGACATGATTGGCTCATGGCCCTTATGAAAACAAAATACCATGTTTTCCTAGGATTAATTTCACCAAGGAGTGCTCAGAAGGGCAACTATGTGATCTTTTCCCTTTTGGGTGTCGCTTTCCCTTGAGAGTTTTCCCCACTTTGACTTCAGAAGTCAACATCACCATCCATCTGGCCCTTAAGGATGCTTCTTTCTTCTTTAGATTCCATTATCCTTAGAAGTAGGTCTCACCCATCTGAATCACCTGGAGAGCAGGTTAACCAGGCACCTTCCCAGCTCTGTTTTAGAGATTCAGGTTCAGTGAATGTGGGGTGGGTGGTAAGCATGTGTTTAACCGGCATCCCAGGTGACCTTGGTGTGTTAAAGTTTCAGAATTTCTGTAGTTTGCTGACAACCCCAAATGAATAAAAATACAAATATCACAAAATATAATTTTGTGATGATAAAATAACTCAATTCTAGCCCTCCAAGCAGAAAAGATTTTAGTCTTACTTCTGGGCTATCATCCTTGACCAGCCCCAGCCCACAACTCCTCTTCCTCCACCCCCAGGCTGCTCCAGTGGCCCCTCTTGTCTTACCCCCAGCACAGATGACCCAAAACTTATTAAAACTCACAACCGGCCAAGCGCGGTGGCTCATGCCTGCAAACCCAGCACTTTGGGAGGCCGAGACGGGCGGATCACAAGGTCAGGAGATCAAGACCATCCTGGCCAACATGATGAAACCCCATCCCTACTAAAACACACACAAAAAATTAGCTGAGCGTGGTGGTGTGTGCCTGTAATCCCAGCTACTTGGGAGGCTGAGGCGGGGGAATCTCTTGAACCAGGGAGGTGGAGGTTGCAGTGAGGAGAGATCGCACCACTGCACTCCAGCATGGCAACAGAGAAAGACTCCATCTCAAAAAAAAAAAAAAACAAAACAAAACAAAGCAAAACAAAAAACAAAACAAAACAAAAACAAAACAAAACAAAAACAAACTCAAAACCTAGTATGGTCAAAGTTCTTGGGGGTGGAAAATCCCTAGTCAGTTTCAGTTTCCTACTTGAGGAACCACTTTCTCACTAAAAAGGGTCAGGAATTTGCTGACAATGAATGACCTGCCCTTGAAGTCACCGAAGAGCATTCTTCTTCTGCAGAGGATATTCTCCACTCTCCACCCTCCATGCCAGGAAATGGCCTCAACAGGTGCGGGCCCATAGCATAACCTGATTTGATTCATATAAACCTAATAGGCAGATAATAAGAATGAGCCCACCAGCACTTGTCTGTATTTATTCGTGTATAGCAAATAGAAATGAATGGGAAGCTGTATCTCACTTTTATACAGTTCACAGGATTTCTGAAAAGTTGGTATAAATTGACATAACATTTTAAACCCTGTTTCAGATGTGTCTATTTTATCATACATTACCAACATATCTCCATTAACCTTACAAATAGACAAGAAAACTAAGGCTTTGTAAGTACGGCTTATTAGGAAACATGGTCAATATTAAAAAGTCAGTTTAAGGATGCAATTCAAATCCATGTCTGCTTGCTAAACTTTTCCTCTTTTACTTCACGTAGCCTCTCTTGAGAAACCAACGAAGCCATTGATGGATGGTAACGCAGCCCATAGAAATCATAGAATAACTTTGTAAATAAAGATTGCTTGTCATTTGGCTGTTTTTCCCCCTTTTGGACATTTCAGTTCGGCAGAAGGTTCTGGAGAGAAAAAATCATGAGTTAGTATTGCAAGGAAAAGGAACATTCAAATTAACTGTCCAGTTACCTGAAACCACAGATGAAATCCATCATGTCTTTGAGGAGGAACTTCTAACACAGGCAAGTAAACTTTAGGCATGAATAAAAGGGATTTAGGTCTTCCAAGGTGTGTGAAATGAGAATCACAATGAGGAAAATACAGTGGAAAGAAAAGTAGGAAGCAAACTGCAGTGAGGAAAGCAGATTACAAATGTAGGGGGAGTGAGGGCAGTGGTAGGGTAGGGTAGTATGGGATAAAGTAAAAGGGGGTACTTCTTTTTTTTTTTTTTTAAATGCAATCTTGCTCTGTCACCCAGGCTGGAGTGCAGTGGTGTGATCTCGGCTCACTGCAACCTCCGCCTCCTGGCGATTCTTCTGCCTTAGCCTCCCGAGTATCTGGGACTACAGGCATACGCCACTATGCCCAGATAATTTTTGTATTTTTAGTAGAGACGGGGTTTCACCATATTGGCCAGGCTAGTATCGAACTCCTGACCTCGTGATCCACCCACCTAGGCCTCCCAAAGTGCTGGGATTATAGGCGTAAGCCACCACACCTGGCTAGGGGTACTTTTTGTGATTTTAAACACATTTGGAAAAGTCAAGACTTGGGGGTTATAATAATGGTGGTTTGGGATGTAAAACTTGGGGTCTGTGTCTCCTGAGTTCTTTATAACCTGGAACCTGTTATATTTGTTTTATTTTGTATGTCATTTTGAAGAGACAGCAATCCATACCACATGTATTAAGTATCACCCCAATTGTAAAATGGAATAGTAACAATAATGATTCAACAACAGATTGTAGGATTATTGTGAGGGTTAAACAAGATGATCTGTATAAAGCACATGGCACAGTTCTTGTTATATATAATAAACACTCAATAAATGTTTTATTTTTATTTGTTTTAGTATTCTTTTTCAGAGACAGGGTCTCACTCTGTTGCCCAGGCTGAAGTGCAGTGGCATGATCATGGCTCACTGACTCCTTGACCTCCTGGGCTTAGGTGATCCCCCCACCTCAGCCTCCCCAGTAACTGGGACTGCAGGCGCATGCCACCACACCTGGCTAATTTTTTGTATTTTTTGTAGAGTCAGGGTTTTATCATGTTGCCTAGGCTGGTCTCGAACTCCTGGGCTCATGTAATCCAATTGCCTTGGCCTCCCAAAGTGCTGGCATTACAGGTGTGAGCCACTGCACCTGGCCTTAATTTAATTGTTATCTTTTTTAGAGACAGTGCCTTGATCTGTCTCCCAGGCTGGAGTGCAGTGGCACCATTATAGCTCACTGTAACCTTGAACTCCTGGGCTCAAGTGATCCTCCTGCCTCAGCCTCCCAAGTAGTTGGGACTACAGGCATGCATCACCATGCCTGGCCAATTTTTTTTTCCTAAATTTTTTTTTTTAGAGATGGGGTCTCACCATGTTGCCCAGGCTGGCTTTGAACTCCTGGCCTCAAGCGATCCTCCCACGTTGGCCTCCCAAATGCTGAAATTACAGGTGTGAGTCACCAAGTTCAGCCTCAAGAAATATTAAACAAGGGAAAAATTATGAGCTAAGATGTTTCTCTGATGTAGGATGTACCTCATATTCCCAAACACTTGGTGTTAATTGGGGTTTCTGTTATTTGTGTCTCATCTTCATTGGTACTTTTTGTGACTTGAAAGTGAATATGCCACTATGTATGGCCCCAGATGTATTCAAGAGCACCATTATCAGACCTTTTCATTATTGTTTCTGTTTATCCTCCATCTGCAGGCTGGTCCCAGGGACATTTTCTTATGTAAAGAAATTGTTAATAATGTATTAATGCTACTTTATTGTTTACGTTTCAGGAATCCAAGACCAAAGAAGATGTTAAAGAACCAGGTAAAATCTCAGTTGAGATGACTCTGACATTCACCAAGCAGTTATTAAAGGCAGCACTTGAGGGGGTCAGCCCTCTCTTCTTGACTTCCACAATGCAGGATGTGCTCCGCTGGGAGCTGCCTTGGACTGCATCCTCTTCATATTCTGAGCCAGCTGTGCAGAGGGTGGCTTTTAGGGCTCAGGTCATAACGATTGGAACTGCTCTCTCTGGGGCCGGGGAGACACGTTGCAATAGAGGGGAGGGCAAAGAAGTGCCAGAGAGGTGGTGATGAGCTGATCTTTACTTTCCACTTGTGCTGAGCCAGCCGCTGAGAAGCAAGGACATGATATGTCCAAGGGAGTCGCATGTGGCTTAGCACTGCTTCCTGAGCACTGGGTGTGAGGGTGCTGTGCTCTGAAGCCAAAACAGGAAGTTGTGACTCCTCTGTGAACACAGGCTTTTGAGCACTGGTGCAGGATTGGATTGGAGGATTGCAGTCCTCTAAAAGACAGCAGTTCTTCTTATCTCGTCTGCTGTAGGAAACAGCTAGCGACCAATTAGCTGTTGTGGACTCCAATGCTCAACTAGCATCTGGGCATTGAGCTGTCATGCCACCTGACATTTACTAAAGAAGCAACTAGTTTTCATAGCTAAGCATGCTATTATAAAGGGTAGGAAGTGAACTACTCTGAATGAACCGAACCAGAGAGATAAAGTGATACATGTATCTAAACCTTAAGGAAAAGGAACAATATATAATCATTGTCCTCTAATATTGAAATTATCTTGAGAACATGTAGTTTTCTGCAACTTTCTCTTTTGGAAAATGGCACTGGAGTGAGAGCTGCCTTTATTTGGCAAAAAGATTGGATAGGGATATATGGCTTATTTTTATCTAATATGGATGTCCTGTTAAAACTGTAGAATTTAGCATGCATGGCTTTCTTAGGCAGCTCAGGAGTTTCATGAAATAGGAATTTTTTGTCTCTTTAGAGTAATTCCTGCTTTCCATTCCTCACTTGTGGAACTGGCTCCCCAAGCTCCCAGTGTTTGTTGTTGGGATCTCCTAAATCCTTATCTTTTTCTTGGAAGATGCCAAAGTGCTATACTCTCAAGCTCAACTTCAGACCAGGAAGTGGTTTTATATGTGCATATTTATTCTTGCTCCATAGCCCTAGATCTAAAATTTAATCACATCTGTGGTTCTTATGACGTCGTAGATTTTTACCTTAACTCTGTCTTAACTGACATGTTAGCACTGTTTTAAATTTGCTTAAAACTCCCAAATGTGTTCCCAGCGAAAGCCCCAGTCCCCCTCCACCAATAGACTTTTCATTGTCCTGGGGATTTTAGGCCCGTTTTCTAACCTGTTTTCACCTGACCTGGACTCTAAGGATAGTAGTCAGCTAGAAATTTGGGTGGTCTACACAAGATACTTAAGTTGACTCCTTTAAGGGAAGCAGAGATTCTTTGCTGAATAGTTACTCCACACTGATCCCTGACAATGGCCCTAAGGCTGGGACTCTTGAAATTAATTGGAACGGGGTAGACAGTTTCAGAACTGAGCAAAGTGTGTGTGGAGAGTAGGTACTAACTGGATTCTGTTTCTCAGGGATGGGGATAGCAGAAGACACTGCACCATGAATGCACTAGGCATGCCCGAAACCTCATGCGAAAAGTTTGAAACTGAGGCATCAGCAGGAGGTGACAGGGCAGGGAAAGGCACACACACCAATGTCAGGTGATGTCAGCACTGAGCTACTGTCCTGTTCCAGGATAAGCTTAGTTGGGCTGGATCTGAAAGGTAGAAACCAGCACTTGGAAGGTCTTGGAGAAGAGAAAAGGGCAAGAGCAGAGAAATACTGCTTACCTGTGGTCGGAAATTCTGATGTTTTCAAATCCATATCCCCAGACTGGACTCCTCTCTCAATTCCAGAATTTCTGTCTGACCTTCTTTTGGGAAGTATATTAGAGCCAACATGCCCGAAGCCGCATGTGTCATCTTCCTCCCCAAGCAGGGGCCTTTCTGGCCGCCTCATTTCTCTTGAAGTACACAATCAGTCTGCTCGTCACCTACTAGACATTTCACGCATCACGCCTTTCACATCTGCTGATTATAGAGACCTTTTTTTTTTTTTTTTTTTTGGAGAGAAGGTTTCACTCTGTTGCTCAGGCTATCTTGGCTCACTGCAGCCTCAACCTCCCTGGCTCAAGCAATCCTCCTACCACAACCTCCTAAGTAGCTGGGGCTATCATAGCATGCACTGCCATGCCCAGCCAATTTTTAACATTTTTTGTGGAGACATGGTCTCACTATGTTACCCAGGCTGGTCTTGAACTCCTGGCCCCAAGTGACCCTCCCGCCTTGGCCTCCCAGAGTGCTGAGATTACAGGCATGAGCCACTGCACCCAGCCTCATTTTCTTTTAAAGTTTTCCTTTTCCATCCTTCTCTCACCACAGGCCCTTCCTTTTTACCTCACAAGTTCAGCATGGCAGGAGCTCCCTGCTTGCTCTGTCTGTGTCTGCCACCCTTCTCCTTAAACCTGACCAGCCCTTTGCACTATTGCTAAATAGCCTGCCATCCTTTTCATGGAAGCCTTCCATGACTCACCCTCACCACAAACTGGGAGATAAAGTCCAGACCACCTTTTGGTTCTAGTCTGCTTTTCTGGCCTCATTTTCTTCATTCTGCACAAATGTGCTCCTTTTGAGCCACATCAGTCTAATCGCTGTTTTCTAAATTGTCTGATGCAATTGCAGCACTCTCCCTGTGCTTCTGTTGCTCACAATTACCTCTATCCCACTTTTCTCTACCCAGTTCCACATACCCTTCAAGACCTGCTGAACTTCCTCCTCTTCTCTCAAGTCTTTCCATGCCAGCCCAGCCCTTTTATCTCTTTCTGGGACTCTTGGCTTGATTGTTAATGCTCTTTTTTGGTCAATTAAGCCTTTCTTGTGGTGAAGCGTCTAATATTGATGGGGTTATAAAACTATGTTGCTGGAAAGATTCTTTCAATCCAATTCACTTAGTCCTATACCCTCATTTTACGATTAAGAGACATGCCCAAGGTCACATGGCTAAAGAGTGGCAGCAGGGATTAAACACATACAGCCTCCTCCCTAGCCCAGCAGTCATTCTGATTTGTTATACCTGTCTCACTTAGTGCTAATTCATGTAGTTGCTCTATCCTTAAGCTATTTTTTTTTTTAAACTTAGCATGAGTGTGTTCATGGCATGATAGCCAGCACACAACAGAGTGGTCTAACTGTTGTAACAAACAACCTCCCAAATCAGTAACCTAACACAACACAAGTTTGTTTGTTTGTTTGTTTGTTTATTTTTCTGAGATGGAATTGCCCAGGCTGGAGTGCAGTGGTACAATCTAGGCTTACTGCAAGCTTCGCCTCCCAGCTTCAAGCGATTCTCCTGCCTCAGCCTCCCGAGTAACTGGGATTAGAGGCGTGTGTCACCATGCTCAGCTAATTTTTGTATTTTTGGTAGAGACAGCATTTCACCATGTTGGCCAGGCTGGTCTCGAATTCCTGACCTCAAGTGATCCGCCTGCCTCATTCTCCCAAGGTGTTGGGATTACAGGCGTGAGCCACTGTGCCTGGCCACAACACAAGTTTATTTGTTCTTCTCATCAGAGTTCAGTGTAGTTGGCAGCTGGGGTGGTGGTGGGAGTGTCAACCACTTCACGTGGTCATTCAGGGACCCAGGCTCCTTCCACCCTTTGACACCATTATCTCTAAATGTGGTGTCCAAGGTCACTGCAAGGGAGAATGCAGTTTCATATTAAGGAGCTTTATATTGGCCAGGCCTGAAGGTGGAATTCACTTCCACCCATATTCCATTAACTGCAGGGACACTACTGTTGAAACTGAACTGCAGGAAACTTGAGAAATATTGTCCAGGAAGTAAGCAAAATGGATTTGGTGCACACAGAGCATTTTATGCTGCCACTGCGAAGGTTTACACATGTCATTTTTCTCGTATACCTCCATTAGAAAATCTGTAAATGTCTTATCCAATGTTTTTATATTCTTTCCTCTCCTTATATCCAGGGTCTTGAACACAATAAGAGTCCCCATTGAATAATTGTCCACAGAATGTCTAAAGATCAGATCGTACACACCATGCTTCAGTGGACAAGCATACAGTGAGACTGACCTTGTGTGTATGTGTAACTCACTCTTATGGTCAACAGTGGAGAGGAATGAGTCAGCTAGGTGATTGCCATTCAGCGGGCTTTGTATGCAGCAGCCCTTGGCCATTTCACCTTCTGTGTGTATTCCTTAATCATTTGCTATAGGGATCCTTTTTTCTCTTCAGTGATGGGAACTTAACTGTTTTTCGGAGTATAATGTGTTAGGTGATACCCATGTTTGGGCACCATCAGATAGTCTTGCTTTCCTCCAGTGACCCAAGCAGTAAATCTCCAATTCAGCAAACATTTACTGAGCCTCAGTTATATACCATATGCCAGCAATACAAGGATGAATAAACATGCATCTTGCTTTTGAGAAGCTTAGCTCAATAATTTTAGTATGGTGCTGTGCTAGAAATAGATATTAAGTGCTAGGAAGGATAAGGCAGTTTCCTCAAAAAGGCCAGGCAGAAAAGGGTATAATAAAATTAAACCTCAATTATGTATAATTTTAATATAAAATTCACATATAAAAATAGTCCTATAATGTAAATTGTTCTATAAATGACTATTTACTTAGCTAAGTAGTGTGAATATTTTTTCTTATTACTAATAATTGCATACTAATTTTTAAAATTCATTTCCGGAGGTTAATATGTGTACCCACCAGCAATAAATAAAAATCTTTTTATTCTCTATAATGCCTATAATCTTGAAAATGCAGATGTATTTTTCGACATGAAAATTTAAAAATATGAACTTTAGTAATAGGCAATTACATGTTACATGTTGCTTTTATTTAAATAAAGCAAAAAGCCATCCAAGGTCTGTTTTTCTGTGAGTTAGCCAAGAGATTGGCAAGGAAAGAGGGCAGTGCCTTGTGATAACTTACTTTGCTAAGACCATAGTAGATAACTATAACATCTTGTACCTCTTTTGTCTTCCTAAAATCAGATGTGTCAGAAGAATTGGAAGCAAAACTCCCTCTTGATGATGGATCAGACAACATTGAAGATATCCCAGAGGAATGTGAAAATATTTCCTCTTTGGTGGCATTTGAAAACCTCAAGGCAAATGTGACTGACATAATCCTTACCTTGTTAGTGGAGAACATCAGTGGCCTGTCCAGTGATGACTTTCAACTGGAAGTAATAAGAGATTTTGATGTCGCTGTTGTTACCTTTCAAAAGCACATAGGTAAGATGAAGTGACGCTTCCTCTGTCTATCTTCTTTGCACCACATCATGGGACTTGAGATACCTCTTAGTGGGACATCTCTGAAAGTTTGACTCTTTCTAGTAGCTACTAAGAGAGGTTTCCAAGTTAATATAGTTTTTTTTTTAATTTTGAAAAAGAAGCATATTCATATTGAAACCAAATTCTGGTATTTTTAGTAGAATTAACTTTATTGCAGGAGTACCCAAGTGTGTATGTGTGACTGAGAAAGAGAGAGACAGGCAGAGAGAGTAAGAGAGCGTGTGAACACAGCAAAATAGACATCTAAAATCC
Source organism: Macaca mulatta (assembly GCF_049350105.2). NCBI lineage: Eukaryota > Metazoa > Chordata > Mammalia > Primates > Cercopithecidae > Macaca > Macaca mulatta. The sequence continues at coordinate 161,081,800 of NC_133407.1, read as the reverse complement.
AAGTGATTCCAAGTAAAGGAGTCGGCTTTTTCACATGTGTTATCTCAGTGGGTGAAGTAAGTATTTGTATTACCAAACTGGACTTCGTGGAAGGTAATGATAACACATACTCATAGAGTGCTGACTATAAGCCAGGTGCTATGCCAGCCTCTTTACATGTATTAATTTGTTTATCCTTTCTAAAACCTTATGAGATTATTATTATTGATCTCCATGTTACAGCTGGGGAGACAAAACACAAAGGTGCGAATGCATGGATGAACTGGGTTTGAACCCAGGCAGCCTACCTCTACACCTGTCCTCTTACCACTTTACCAGATATTTCCTTAGCACTTTTATGGTCGTTCACATATGTAGGTACGAGTAAGTGCATGTAATGCAGAAAATGGGTGCTCTTTAAGGTAATTGTCAGGATTCTGTAGACAATCTCTGAGATTGGGAAGAGAGCTGTCACCACCCAAAACAAGTACATTTTCCAATTCCAAGCCTTCACTCTTCCATGGCCATGGCAGTGGAGTGGTTAAGAGCACAGGTCATGGAGTCCAGCTCTGCCATTTAACTAGTTATATGAGGTTGACCAAGTTATTATCCTGTCTGTGCCTCACTTTTCTCATTTATAAAATGTCACAATAATACCTACCTAATATAGTTTTTGTAAAGATTGAATGAGATAATGTTTGAAAAGTTCTTAACATAGGGCCAGGTGTAGTGGCTCACGGCCTGTAGTTCCAACACTTTGGGGGGCCAAGGTGGATGATAGCCTGAGTCCAGGAGTTTGAGAGCAGCCTGGGCAACATGGTGAAACTCCATCTCTACAAAAATACAAAAATTAGCCAGGCATGGTGGTGCGCACCTGTACTCCCAACTACTCAGGAGGCTGAGGTGGGAGAATCACTTGAGCCTGAGAGGCAGAGGTTGCAGTGAGCCAAGATCATGCCATTGCACTCCAGCCTGGGTGACAGAGTGAGAGCCCGCGTCTGAAAAAAAAGAAAAAGAAAAAAAGAAAAAGAAAGTAAAAGTACCTAACAACTTAACGTAGTACCTGAGACGTAGTAAGGACTCAAAGGGAGCTATTCTTATTTCAAATTTGTTACTATTTCTTACAAAGGGAAAACTAAATGGACTTGCTTTTGTACATTGATCAGAATCTTGAATGCCTAATATGTGCTAGGCACTGGTCTAGGTGCTGTGGGCAGAGATGAATAATCAGGTTCCTGCCCTTGAGAAACTCACAGCCTGGGGTCAGGGAGGAAGCCCATATGTAAACAAATAAGGAAGGTCCGAGAGAAGAAGCTGTCTCTCTAAGCTGTGAACAGAAAGCTGTGGGAAATGGGAGGAAAGGGACCCCCTTTCAAACAAGGTGGCCTGGTCTTGCTTCTGTGAAGTTTATACTCCAGTAGTACCATTTGATAATGTCCAGAATATATTCCATCTGCTTGACATAGCTGTTTCCCTATCCATCTGGTAAACCCCTCTTCATTGTTCAAAACCCAGATCAGAGCCACTTACTCTGGGAATCATTGTCTGATTCCCAGTATTAGTCTTCCCACCTCATTTGATCCCACAATAGGCAATTTATTTGCTCTCAAGACTTGCTCCCTCATGGATGATGCACTGGCAGAGACTTGTTATGTTTATTTTCGTATCCTCAGATCCTAGCACAGTGCCTGGCACATCGTGGGCCCACCATCGATACTTCTTCTTCTTCTTCTTCTTCTTCTTCTTCTTCTTCTTATTATTATTATTATTATTATTATTATTATTTTAAGACAGTCTCGCTCTGTCGCCCATGCTGGAATGCAGTGCAGTAGCATGATCTCAGCTCACTACAGCCTCTGCCTCCCGGGTTCAAGTGATTCTCCTGCCTCAACTTCCCGAGTAGCTGGGACTACAGGCATGCACAACCATGCCCAGCTAATTTTCTTATTTTTAGTAGACACGGAGTTTCACTATGTTGACCAGGCTTTTCTCGAACTCCTGATCTCAGGTGATCTGCCTGCCTTGGCTTCCCAGAGTGCTTAGATTACAGGCATGAGCCACCACGCCCGGCCAATACTTATTATCAAAGAGACAGTTGAGTCCTGAAAGATGAATAGGATCAAGATAAAAAATTGGAGAAGAGCATTCCAAATGCAGGAAATTGTATACCCAAAGACCCTTTAAAGGAGAAGGGGGTTTACAAAAATAATGACTAGTCTTTGTGGCAACATGGAAAATAAAATGAATGGCAGGGAATAACCAAAGGTGATGCTTGGAAATTAGTTTCGAGTCACATCGCTAAGGGCATTGTACACCTGGCTGAGGAGTGTCAACACTCATACCTGCAGGTAATGGGGAGCCATTGAAGGGCTTGAGAAAGGGGTGAAATGAGATTTGTAGGGAAAGCCCTCAGGAGGGTTGGTGACGGCTGGGGCAGGAAGTGGGGACATAGCTCAGTGGCAGCAATCGAGGTAAGACATTCGCATGTGTGTCGCTCAGAGACTGGGAGTTTTAGGTATGTAAATTCTCATGTAGGTGTTAAGATCTTGTGTCTAAAAATGGAGTGCTTAGCTCTCCCTTTTAACTCAATTAGTAGCCAGACATTTTCTTCTATACAACATAAAGATACAATCAAAATTTACTGATTTTCTTTCTTTTTTTTTTTTTGGTTTGTAGATACTGTAAGATTTGTTGATGATTGTACCAGGCACCATTCAATTAAACAACTTCAGCTTTCTCCAAGACTTCTGGAAGTGACAAAAACAATCAGGGTTGAAAACCTGCCACCTGGTGTTGATGACTACAGTTTAAAACTTTTCTTTGAAAATCCGTATAGTGGAGGGGGAAGAGTTGCCAACGTTGAATATTTTCCTGAAGAGAGTTCAGCTCTGATTGAATTTTTTGACAGAAAAGGTAATATTTGTTAACCTGTCATACATGGCATAATCTAGGCCAGTTTTAGCTGAGCTTAACAGTTATCAATTTAGTTCTGATGTGTTTTATTTGTTTATTTATGCATTTCTTTGGGAATTGAATAAATAATCCTGTTCATCTGGGATATGATGCTTAATAAGGCCAGTGATTCAGACTTTAGAGAAGGAACATCAAGTTTTTGAAAGATTTAAGGAGATTCTTTCATGAGTCTCTACCTATGATGGACTGAAAAATACATTCTTGGGATCTTTGAAATACTATATTAAAAAGGAGATGATCTGTGTTTTAGCCACACACTTGATAGAAACTCTCAAATTAATTACAACAAGGTTAGGTAAAGAAATACTCAGCAACTCATAGAGTTCCTGTACAGTACCACTACTACTTTCACCTATTGTACCGTCATTCAAAAATGGACAGGAGTGGTTTCACATGACCAGTGGATGCCTGCTGGAATATTGTTTGGAGTGACCCTGTGAAAACCATGTCCAGCTGAACCTTAGAGAAACACTTGTGAGTGTTTTGTGACAAAGACTGCCAGTTCTCTGAGGCATATACAAGGTCAGCTTGGAGGTTCTACTTGTGTTCAGAGGTCAAGGCTGAGCAGAAGGAGTTAGAGGGCCAGGCTTCTTAGGAAAAGAAGGAAAATTGTGCCTGGGATTAATAAGGGTGGGGCATGACATAGGATAATGTGGTATGCCACTCACTTGAGAGAAATTGTTCCAACAGGGTACTTGAAGGAACCTCCCTTTTCCCAACTCAATTTTTATGAGTTGGGAAAACTGGGTAAAAGTATGGTTTGAATTAAAATGGAATGAAAGACCTACTATTCCTTGGGCAAAGGGACAAAGAGGAGCTTCTGTCACATATTCAAATCTCCCTCTGCCTGGTCTTGGGCCCGGAGAGAGAGAGGGGTACATAAAATCCTCTACCCTAGAAATTAACTTCCCAGTTTGTGGTGAGAGTTGACAGTTTCAGGGTTTTCAAACATCTTGAGGGCATGGGGCTGTTGGGTTTGTCCTCAGAAGGGCTATTCTGCACATACACAACTAATGTTAAGTACTATTTAATGAAGGTTTATTTTCTCCCAGAGCTATTCATGTAAACTCTATGGGGCCCTCTCAAAGGTTCCCTTCCTCCCTGATCCCTTTGTACCATCTAACTTTTTTGACCACACCTCCTCCTCCAAACCCACTCATTCTCTGTCCTCCACAATCTGTGATATACTGACTTTCTTTTTTGTTCTCTAGCTTCTCCTTCTTATTATTTTTTAATTTTCATTTTATTATTTATTTATTTTGAGACAAGGTCTCACTGTCGCTCAGGCTGGAGTACAGTGGCATGATCATGGCTCACTGCAGCCTCAACCTCCCGAGGCTCAGGTGATCCTTCCACCTCAGCCTCCAGAGTAGCTGGGACTACAGGTGCATGCTACCATATCCAGCTAATATATTGTATTTTTAGCAGAGATTGGATTTCACCATGTTTCCCAGGCTGGTCTTGAACTCCTGGGCTCAAGCAATACTCCCTCCTTTGCCTCCTAAATTGCTGAGATTATAGGCGTGAGTCACTGCATCCAGCTTAGCTTCTCATTCTTTTAATTATAACTTACATTTGCATAGCTTCGCAGGGTGTTACCAAGTGCATTCAGACAGTCTGTCTTATGGGCATCTTGATTGTTATAATCCCTGTTTTACACATGAGGAAACTGAAGCACAGAAAGGTCCAATAACTTGCCCAAGATTACGCAGCTATAAGTGACACAGTCAGGATTTGAACTTGGGTATTCTGATCCCATAACATATACCCTAACTTCTCTCCTTTTTCCAAATCTCCTGTTCACCTATAACGTTAATTTTTCTTATAGGATAGTTCACCATTCACAATGGGTTGCCAATAATGAGGCAGATGGTAGATAGAGCTTGGTTTAAAAGAGAATTTGTTGCACAATATTGTGTTTTATGTAGATTTCTTGAGAGGAAAAAATTAGGCATTTTACTCTAAAATTATTTGGTTCAACTTCACAAAATCTGATTTAATTTTTAAGGAAGAGAATTTTCATTGAACACCTATGTCTGTAAGATCTTTGGCTGTTTTTTCTGCTACAGTATCTCACAATCCCATTAATAATCTGCACGGTTAGATAAACTTTGTCCTTACAGGCAAAACAGGATGGAGACTTGAAGGCATATTAAGATGACATCTGCCATGGTTCTTGGGTCAAACAGACCTGAATTTGATTCCTGGCTTTGGTGCTTACTAGCTTTGTAATCTTGGCCAAGTTACTTTAACCCACCTAAGCCTCTGTGTTCTTATCTGTAAAATGGGACTCACATTACTGCTTACCTTAGAGGAGTGCTGTGAGGTTGAAATGAAATAATACCAGCAAAGTGCTTGGTGCCTGACAGTGCTCAGTATGTTGGTAATCATAAATACTGCCTAGGCTTAGGGCTGCCACAGGGCCACGTTGGGAAGTTGAAGCTGTATGTTTGGGCCTCTGAAGGCCACTGTCTTTCCATCATGCCCGATACCAGCTCTAGGACCCCATCACACACAAGGTGAAGTTACTTTAACAGCGTTCCACAAAGGTTGCTCTTTTAACCCAAGTTGTTATTGGAGCACATTCTGATTCCCTTTCTGTAGATGCTCTGCCTAATAACTTACACAAAATGAGGAGGGGCTTGGAAGAGAAGAGCATGCGCATGCACACACATGCAAACACATCCATGGGAGTATTCCAGTGAAGTGGAAAAAGGAGATTGCAGCAGGGCCAGGAGGAGGAGGTGTGGGTCTTACTGAATCATAGTCTGTGGGGCTGGGCTCTCAGAGGACCGTGATGATGACTTGGGTTTGGTAGACGGGCAAGAGGATGGGCTTTGGGGTTGGACAAACACTGAATCTTAGCTGAGTTATCTGCAGTCTATGTAACCCTATCCAAGTTATCTAACCTTTCCTAGCCTCAGTTTTATCATTTGTAAGTAGGGATGATAATAATAATGTCTCTACCTCAAATGGTTGTTGTGAGGATGAAATGAATTAAATATATGTAAAGCACTCAGAATAGTGTGTGACACATGCTAAGCTATAATAATTTATTATTATGCTCCTCCTTTTCAAGGTATTAATGTTAATCTAACTCAATTTTGAAGCCTAAAATTATAGGACTGTACAGGAAGACCAAATAGCATAATACTAAGGTGAGCTTCACTTTGAGCACCAAAATATTTTTTATACTAGGGCAAACATTACTCTCACGCTTGTGACCAAACTCATGTATTTCTTAACATGATGGTGATATATCAGTAATATCAGGAAAACAGTAAACGGAATTTAATTAACAGGATTTCAGCATAGATGGATCTTGGCTAGAAAGTAATTATTCCATTCAATAAGGGATACCTGTGCACCTGTGCACTGCTAACCCATATCAGTTTATATTAGAGCACTTTGAGAGTAGTGCTGCTTTTTAATATGCTGTAACATCACAATTCTACCAACATTAGATTTTTTTTTCTCTAAAATAGGAAAATTTTGTTTTGTTTTTAGTTGCCATATATCATCCTGGGCTTACGTTATTTTATTTCTTTCCTTTTAAGTGTTAGACACCATCATGGCCACAAAACTCGACTTCAATAAAATGCCGCTTTCTGTGTTCCCGTACTATGCCTCACTGGGCACAGCCTTGTATGGAAAGGAGAAGCCTCTGATCAAGCTTCCAGCACCATTTGAAGAGTCACTAGATCTTCCCTTATGGAAGTTCTTACAGAAAAAGAATCACCTGATTGAGGAGATAAACGATGAAATGAGGCGTTGTCACTGTGAGCTCACGTGGTCCCAACTCAGTGGTAAAGTTACCATCAGACCAGCAGCCACCTTAGTCAATGAAGGAAGACCGAGAATCAAGACCTGGCAGGCAGATACTTCCACGGCACTCTCTAGCATCAGGTCTAAATATAAAGTCACCCCAATTAAAGTGGATCCAACAATGTGGGACACCATAAAAAATGATGTGAAAGATGACAGGATTTTGATTGAGTTTGATACACTTAAGGAAATGATAATCTTAGCAGGGAAATCAGAGGATGTCCAAAGCATTGAGGTACAAGTCAAGGAGTTAATAGAAAGCACTACTCAAAAAATTAAAAGGGAAGAGCAGAGTTTGAAGGAAAAAATGGTCATTTCTCCAGGCAGGTATTTTCTTTTGTGTCACAGCAGTCTACTGGACCACTTACACACAGAGTGCCCAGAGATAGAGATTTGTTATGATGGAGTCACTCAGCACTTGTGCTTGAAAGGACCTAGTGTAGATGTGTATAAAGTCAAGTGTGCAATCCAGGAAAAGGTGTACACCATGGCTCAGAAAAACATTCAGGTTTCTCCTGAGATTTTTCAGTTTTTGCAACAGGTAAACTGGAAAGAATTCTCTAAGTGTCTTTTCATAGCACAGGAAATTCTTGCACTTTATGAGCTAGAGGGTACAACTGTTCTCTTAACCAGCTGTTCTTCTGAAGCCCTGTTAGAAGCTGAAAAGCAAATGCTCAGTGCCTTAGATTATAAACGCATTGAAGTTGAGAACAAAGAAGTTCTTAATGGCAAGAACTGGAAAGGGCTCACTCATAATTTGCGTAAGACAAAAAATTTCTCCCCAAACACTGTAATCATCAATGAGTTATCTTCAGAAACCACAGCTGAAGTCATCATTACAGGCTGTGTAAAGAAAGTAAATGAAACCTATGCATTGCTTTTTAACTTCATTGAACAAAACATGAAAATAGAGAGACTGGTTGAAGTAAAGCCTTCCTTAGTTATTGACTATTTAAAGACAGAAAAGAAGCTATTCTTGCCAAAGATAAAAAGGACAAATGTGCAGGTAAGTTTCAATCCTGAGAACAAACAAAAAGGCATTTTACTAACTGGCTCAAAGACCGAAGTACTGAAGGCAATGGACATCGTCAAGCAAGCCCGGGATTCAGTCTGTGTTAAAAGTGTCCATATTGATAAGCCAGGAGCCAAGATGTTCTTCCGGGATAAAGCATGGTTTTATCAACGTGAGATCAAACGGTTGTTTGGTTGTTACATCGAACTACAGGAGAATGAAGAAGTGAAGGAAGGAGGCAGCCCCTCTGGGCAGAAGTGCTTCTCTCGGACGGCCTTGGCCCCCGGCGTCGTGCTCATTGTGCAGCAGGGTGACTTGGCACAGCTTCCTGTCGATGTGGTGGTAAATGCATCTAATGAGGACCTTAAGCATTATGGTGGCCTGGCTGCTGCGCTCTCAAAAGCAGCTGGCCCTGAGCTCCAGGCCGACTGTGACCAGATAGTGAAGAGAGAGGGCAGACTTCTACCGGGCAATGCCATCATCTCCAAGGCAGGAAAGCTGCCCTACCACCACGTGATCCATGCAGTGGGGCCCCGCTGGAACGGATGTGAGGCCCCGAGGTGTGTATACCTATTAAGGAGAGCTGTGCAACTAAGTCTCTGTCTAGCCGAAAAATACAAGTACCGATCCATAGCCATCCCAGCTATTAGTTCTGGAGTCTTTGGCTTTCCCTTAGGCCGATGCGTGGAGACCATTGTTTCTGCCATCAAGGAAAACTTCCAACGCAAGAAGGATGGACACTACTTGAAAGAAATCTACCTTGTTGATGTATCTGAGAAGACCGTTGAGGCCTTTGCAGAAGCTGTGAAAACTGTATTTAAAGCCACCCTGCCAGATACAGCTGCCCCGCCCAGTTTACCAGCAGCAGCAGGGCCTGGGAAAACATCATGGAAACAAGGAAGTCTGGTGTCCCCGGGAGGCCTGCAGATGCTGCTGGTGAAAGAAGGCGTGCAGAATGCTAAGGTGAGTGTTGCCTTTACAGAACACCACCAGGGCACTGTGACTCCACTTAGTCAGCGACTGTCTCATGCAGGGCTGAAGAAAGATAAGGACCAAGGGGAGAATCAAGGGAGAGAATCCCATGCCCTCCACGCCCACCTTTTAACAATTTTCCTTAGATAACTGGGCTCCTTACCAAATCATTTACTAATTGAGATCAGCCAATTATTTGTGAGAACTGAAAGTGTATAGAGGTCAGATTTCTAGGTTTCCAGTAGATGTAGAAATCCATAATATCACACATTTAGACAGTTCTCTATACTTTACGCCTGCCGTGTTTTGGTAAATCTAAGACTAATTTCCTAATTTACTGACAGCAGATACAGAACAATCAGAGCATAGGGTATGCAGAAGACAGGAATCTTGTCAATGATGCTGAGCAAGAGTGAGCTTAGGGCCAGAGTCTGAGGGACCATCAGCACCCAACACCAGTGAGGTAGTGAAAAGTGGACCTGAGGAAGTTACAGGTGCCAGGCAGTATGTAGGGACAATTCTTGTAGGCTGCAGGGGCATGGCGGTGGCGGGGGGGCTAAAATGTTTATTTTTATTTTTAATTTTTTTTCAGGCAGGATCTCGCTCTGTCACCCAGACTGGAGTGCAGTGGCACCATCTCGGCTCACTGCAACCTCCACCTCCCGGGTTTAAGTGATTCTCCCACCTCAGCCTCCCTAGTAGCTGGGACTACAGGCACGTGCCACCATGTCCGGCTAATTTTTTTTTTTTTTTTTAGTAGAGATGGGGTTTCACCATGTTGGCCAGGCTGGTCTTCAACTCCTGACCTCAGGTGATCCGCCCGCCTCAACCTCCCAAAGTGCTGGGATTACAGGCATGAACCACCGTATTTAGCAACATAGGGTCTAACTAATCAGAACAGCAGCCATCTGCCCAGGGTCTGAAGCCTCCTACTGTGCCAGGCACTACTTCTTTAATTGGAAGATTTGGGGGAGTCCTGGCAGGGGAGTCAGGGTGGAGATGGTGGGAGCAGTGAGGGCAGATGCCGGGCAGCACTTATTTCCCAACCAACAGAAACATTTTTCCTTACTGTCTTAACTGGCATGGCCATAGTTGTGTCTTCCAGTGGATATTTGCCTCAACCTTCCTCTGCTGGCGTGGAGTGAATGTGCTCGGGGCTGCCAGAGGGACCCTGGGACCCAGAGCTGGGTGAATGCCCTTCCTGCCACCCAAGAATGCTGCTGGGCTCTTTTTTGCCCCACTTTTTAAAAGGAAGATCAATTAGCACAATATACATAAAAGAAAACAGACATCACAATACAATGAAAGTTTCATCAAGTCTGAGTGTTTTATTCAAAGACCAAGACCAAAGTCCTAAATTACTAGCACTGGGTGTTACTTATCTTCATCATCTTTAAACAAAATACAGTTGAATATGTGCTTTACATGATATTAAGTGAAATGAACAAAATTTAATAAACTTGCCAAATGTTTTGCTTTGAATTGTTTAAAAGAAAAAGTATATCTAAGCATACATCCAGTGTCCAATGTAATGTGATAAAAGATGACACAATTGAAACTATATTAACCTGAATGTATTTGCTGTTTCAGCATATTTCTACATCACAACTGTCTTGAGAAAAGCTGAAAATTGATTAACAGTCACACTCAATCACCTTCCTTTTTGTTTAAACAGCTTTGTTGAGATATAATTCACATACCATACCTGTTTACAATGTGCAATTCAGTGGTTTTTAGTATGTTCACTGAAGTATGCAATCATTACCACAACCTAATTTTAGAACATTCTCATCATTCCAGAAAGAAACCCTGTGCCCATTAGCAGTCACTCCCCATTCCGTCCACCCACCTCCCCAGCCCTAGGCAGCCGCTAATCTACTTCCTGTTTCTATAGATTCACTTATTCTGGAAATTTAATATAAATGGAATCATACAATTTGTAGTTGTCTGACTGACTTCTTTCATTTAGCAGAATGTTTTCAAGGTTCATCGATGTTGTACCATGTATCAGAACTTACTTCCTTTTTATGGCTGAATAATACTCCATTGTATGGATAGACCACATTTTATTTATCCATTCTTCAGTTGATGAACATTTGGATTGTTTCCACTGTTTGACTTCCATGAATAATTCTGCTATGAACATTTGTATACCAGTTTTTGTATGAACATATGTTTTCAGTTCTCTTGGGTATATACCTAGGAGTGGAATGGCTGGGTCATGTGGTAACTCTGTGTTTGACCATCTGAGGAACTGCTACATCATTTCCCAAAGCAGCTGCACCATTTTACATTCCTGTCAGCAACATTGACAGTTCCAATTTCTCCACCTCCTTGTTGACACTTGTTAGTATCTTCTTTCTGATTATAGCCATCCTAGTGAGTGCGAAGTCACATCTCACTATGGTTTTTGTTTTTTTTTTTTTTGAGACGGAGTCTCGCTCTGTCACCCAGGCTGGAGTGCAGTGGCCAGATCTCAGCTCACTGCAAGCTCTGCCTCCCGGGCTTACGCCATTCTCCTGCCTCAGCCTCCCGAGTAGCTGGGACTACAGGCGCCCGCCACCTCGCCGGGCTAGTTTTTTGCATTTTTTAGTAGAGACAGGGTTTCACCATATTAGCCAGGATGGTCTGGATCTTCTGACCTTGTGATCCGCCCGTCTCGGCCTCCCAAAGTGCTAGGATTACAGGCTTGAGCCACCGCGCCCGACCCTCACTATGGTTTTGATTTGAATTTCCATAATGACTAATGATGTTGAGCATCTTTTCATGTACTTTTTAACAATGTGTGTATCTTCCTTAGAGAAATGTCCACGTGGATCCTTTGCCCACTTGTAATTAGTTAGTTAATTATTTTTAGAGACAGGGTCTTGCTCCGTCACCCAAGCTAGAGGACAGTGGCACGATCATGTCTTGCTGTAACATTGAACTTCTGTCCTCAAGTGATTCTCCCTCCTTGACCTCCTGAAGTGCTGGGATTACAGGTGTGAGCCAAAGTACCTGGCTTATATTTTCTCTTTTTCATTTGGGTTATTTGTCTTTTTATTATTAAGTATTTTTTCTCTATTTTGGATATAAGTCCCTTATCAGATATATGATTTTCAAATACTTTCTTCTATGTGCCATCTTTCTTTTTTGAGTTGTTACTTTGTATAAAATATTTTTTGTTTTAAAGTGCTGAACTGGAAGATTTAAAACAGATTTTTACTTGTAGTAAGCTTAAGTAATAACTACAAAAACCATAGCTAATATTGGTTGTTACTATGTGCCAAGCCTTGTGCTGGTTTTTTTTGTTGTTCTTGTTTATTTGTTTATTTATTTATTTTGAGACGGAATCTTGCCGTGTCACCTAGGCTGGAGTGCAGTGGCGCAATCTCAACTCACTGCAACATCTGCCTCCTGGGTTCAAGTGACTCTCCTGCCTCAGCCTCCCGAGTAGCTGGGACTACAGGCGCCCGCCACCACACCCAGCTAATTTTTGTATTTTTAGTAGGGATGGGGTTTCTCCTTGTTGGCCAGGCTGATATCTAACTCCTGACCTCAGGTGATCAGCCTGCCTCGGCCTCCCAAAGTGCTGGGATTAGAGGCGTAAGCTATCATGCCCAGCCAACACTGTGCTGTTTTTGACATGCATTTTCTCATTCACTGCCATGCGGCAGATTCTAGGACTATTATTCTTCTCACTTCACAGACGAGAGAGTGAGACTTAAAGGGGTTAAGTAATTTGCCCACATCCCCCAACTAGCAAATGGTAGAGCCAGGATTGGAATTTGTTCAGGCTCTTAACCATTGCACTATTTCAAAATGTTAAAAATAATTTTGTGTCTCATTTTTAAAAATCAACTCTTTTGACCAAGCATCAGTAATGGGAATGAATTTCATTCCTTGTCCCTTTTGACACCAAATGTCACGACATTCTTTCCCAACTAGGCATGGTGGCTCATACCTGTAGTCCTAACTACTTGGAATGCTGAGGTGGGAGGATCACTTGAACCCTAGGAGTTTAAGGCTGCAGTGAACTATGATCATGCCACTGCCCTCCAGCCTGGGTGACAGAGCAAGACCTTCTCTCTTAAAAAAAGTCATACTTTGCTTTCCTTTCACTCCCATAGATGCGTAGCTTCCATGACTGCAATAACTGCTCTGCATTACTCCTTAGTGACCCAGGCAGGCCAGCTTTGAAAATCACTTGGCTACATTCCCTCTTTCTGTTCTCTTGACCTCTCTAATCTGCTCACATTCACTGATGAAAAAGCTTCCAGGGCTGATCCCTGCCTGTCAGGCAGTCCAGATGTCTTGGCACTCGAGGTGGGCCCCCCAGTCTACCCCCAGTGTAACATTTCTAGCCTGGAGTGTACCATTTTGCTGCAGAAGCTCTCTCAGATCAAATTAATTTGTTCACAGCTCACAACCCACCATGCCTATGTTCATGCTGCTCTCTGTCTCGCTCTGCCTGCTGAAATTCTTCCCATTTCTCAAAGCCCACATTGCTCATGGTGTCTTCACTAGTTACTGAAACAGCTTTCTCTGGACTCCTCCAGTGATGCCATACCATTCATAGATTGCTTTTTGACTGCTCTCTTTTGTTCCTAAGTGCCACTTAAATAAGTATTTAGTAACACTTTGTCTTGTGTTGATATTTAAATCACTGAAACCTTAATCATCTTAGTTGTCTCCCATTGTGCCAAGACCAGTGGCTCAAATATAGTAATCATTGATGAATGCTTTTTGTTAAAATTGGAAACAAATTTTTGGTTTTGTCTTTCAGACGGATGTTGTTGTCAACTCCGTTCCCTCTGATCTTGAGCTTAGTAGGGGGCCTCTTTCTAAGGCCCTCTTGGAAAAAGCTGGACCAGCGCTCCAGGAGGAATTGGACACAGTTGGACAAGGGATGACTGTCAGCGTGGGCACAGTGCTCAAAACCAACAGCTGGAATCTGGACTGTCGCTATGTGCTTCACGTGGTAGCTCCGGAGTGGAGAAATGGTAGCACATCTTCACTCAAGGTTGGCCCTGGTTTTGAATTCTCCAGGAAGTCGGGTAGCCCTTTGGGTTCTCCTTTTAGTAGCATATTGATTGGACATAGATTGGGCCTTGTCTGTTTCTCTTCCACAATAATCACGCTTTTGGCAGATTCCATCATGTGGCCATTTCTTTCAGCTATAGCTGACTTTTCCTGATGACTAGTTAATAATATAAATGAATTATTGTGCTCAATAATTATTGGAGCTCAGGGAAGGGTTACTGAACATAATATTATTACTTGCTTAGTGAAGAAAGCCAGAGAAGGGTGTGAAGAATGGAAGAGAATGAAGGAAAAGAACAGTAGTTGCGTTGCTTCTTTCCTTCATTGTGAATGTGTTTAAGTCTCTCGCATTCTCTTTTCCTTTTCCTTTCTTTCTCCTGTATTTTTCTTTCCTCTTCTGATTGCCCTTAATCACTGTTGAAAGCAAAAAGGAGTATTCGAGGTCACAAGGTTGCTAAATTCTTGTCCTTTTTATTCTAACTCCCATTTCTAGACAAGATGTATAAGGATATGCTTTGTGCGTTTCAGATCATGGAAGACATAATCAGAGAATGTATGGAGATCACTGACAGCTTGTCCTTAAAATCAATTGCATTTCCAGCAATAGGAACAGGAAACTTGGGATTTCCTAAAACCATATTTGCTGAATTAATCATTTCAGAGGTGTTCAAATTTAGTAGCAAGAATCAGCTGAAAACTTTACAAGAGGTTCACTTTCTGCTGCACCCAAGTGATCATGAAAATATTAAGGTACAGTGCCACTCATTTCTGATTATTTTGTAACTGAGACCTAATGTTTTTTCAAATGTCTTTTTGTTCTGACAGGATGCTTTTTGCATTCATTTCCCCATACAGGAAAGTAAGGAAGTAGTTTACACTTGTAGTTGTAGCATGACAAATTTTAAGACAAGTTACAGATGTAGGAAAAGTTTAACTTCCTATTCAGGAAAATTTCAAACATATCCAAATGTAGACATAATAGTATAATGAAGTCCGTTGTACCTATCACTGAACTTCAACAGTTATCAACCTATGGCCAGTATGTTTCATCTGTATCTCCATTTATTTCCCTTCCTTCTATATTATTTTGAAGCAAATCCCAGACATATCATTTTATCCATAAACAATTCAATATTTAGTTTAAACAATAACATTTCTTTTTAAAAAAGTAACATAACCACAATACTGCATCACATCTAAAATAAATGGACAATAATTCCTTTATTTAACCAATTATCAAATCAATTCTCAAATTTCCAACTATCTCATAAGCGTTTTGTTTTTACAGCTTTGTGTTTGAAGCAGAATCCAAATAAGGCCCACATATTGCAATGGAGTTGACTATAGGATTTCCCTCCATATGGACATAGAAAAATTTTAATGCAGAGCATAAAAGCACAGTGTGGCCTTATCACTAGGAAGACGTCAGAAGATGTGGTTAGAATGGATTAGCACATTCCCATGTGGATAGGAGAGTTGGGACCAGAAACACCAGAACCATCATCAGTCATGAGTTCATCATTCAGCTACATTTACTGAGCATCAGCTGTGGGAGAGCCATTGGACTCAGCATTATGGCAGCACAGCAGGCATTTAAGCCATTATCCCTGCAGTCCAAGTGTTTACTTAATCAAATAAAATAGATGACATTCAATGTTTGAAAAATTCCCATGATATTACAAAAATTGATCAAATAGATTAAAATCAGCAACCCAAGAGATATCTGTGGATCATTGGACCATCTGAATTTTTAGGTAACACTTAATTTTTCTGTGATGCTAGATACTACCTTTAAGTTCGTTGGAAGCAAGTAAATCTAACCTAAATTCTAATCAGGCAACCAACCACCTGAGTAAAATATGTGGTCCATTTACTTGTCCTGTATAATTAGTTACTCTTCTGTGCAACAGAAGCTTTTAAAATAATCTCCCTATGACTTGCATTGTGCAAGGTGATGTGGATCGTGGAACAGGACGAGTAGGAATGGCACATACTTTCCCTCCTATAAATCACAATTACTTTAGAGCTAAGATTTATATACACAAAATGAACTAAATGAGAGGCATGAAGTGCTGTTTTTGAATGAACAGGTGATTGAATACAGCATGAGTCCTGTGACACAGACCTGAACCTTCAAATACCACTCTTTTTCATACAACCTCAGCATTCATTTTCTTTCCTAAAGACTGAGTATTTTGCAAATACTCTGTAAAAAGAATTAGTCTATATAGATACCTTTAGTACCATCTGAAATTCTCTGTGTGTGTCTGTTACACTTTTTCTCTTTAGACTCTTAAAGACAGTTAAACTTTGGTTACATTTGCACACACACACAAAAAAAATCAGCAAAGCCTATTGAGATGTTTATAGATGGAGACTGTCACAGAGAAAGCCGCAGTCCCGTGATTTGAACATGGCCTCAGATGTGCTTTATTTAGATTATTTAAAAAAATTCAATCAGTTGCTAACATTTAAAAATCAAAAATTTCACATAAAACTCTAGATATCCACTATGACCTAAAACTTAAAAACTTCTGGCACATTAAACATGGCTTCCTGCTTGGAACAGGAAGTTTTCCATGTCTGAGTGGCAGGTGTTCTCTAGTTCTCCACAGTCAAATCAGTCTACCTTTACCCATGTGCCTTACCTACCTGGCTCCTGGAGGCCTGTGAGTCTGAGATCTTTGTTCTACCCTCTCTCTGAGACCTTCTCCCATTATTGCATCTGTCTTTAGCCAAGATGTTACTTGATTTTTTTTTCCAACAAAATTATCTGTTGCTTGTTTACAAGGAGGAAGAAAATGATGATTTTGGAGGGTCACCAACAGGCAAAAAAAAAAAAAAAAAAAGAAAGAAATTCACAGGTTTATTAACACTAGAATACATACACCAGCTACTTGCTCCAAAAATCATGACTCCCCAGCCCCTCCTCTTTTGGTATAAACAGGAAATTAAAAATGGAAGTGTTTGGGACCTTGTGATGGTCATTCTCTTAACATTGTAGTTCTTACAATAGGCAAGTTATTTGCTTTGACTATTATGGTAATTCATGTTCATTGTAGAAACTGTGAACAATGCAAAAATGCATAAATTCTTTAGTTGGATTTTATTCCAGCCTGCTTTTTTACATATGTACTTTTAAAAGTGGGATTGGCTGGGAGCGGTAGCTCATGCCTGTAATCCCAGCACCTTGGGAGGCCAAGGCAGGCAGATCACCTGAGGTCAGGACACCAGCCTGCCTAACATGGTGAAACCCTGTCTCTACTAAAAATACAAAAATTAGCTGGGTGTGGTGGCCTCCCAAGTAGGCTGAGGCAGGAGAATCACTTGAACCTGGGAGGCAGAGGTTGCAATGAGCCAAGATTGTGCCACTACACTCCAGCCTGGGTGACAGAATGAGACTCCATCTTAAATAAATAAATAAATAAATAAATAAATAAATAAATAAAAGATTGTGATTATATATTATTTTATTTAATATCCTTCACTTTTATTTTCTATTTCATTAAATCTTTGAGGCTGGGCACAGTGGTTCACACCTTTAATCCCTGCACTCTGGGAGGCCAAGGCAGGAGGATCACTTGAGGCCAGAAGTTCAAGATGAGCTTGAGCAACATAGGGAGATCCTGTTTCTACAAAACAAAACAAAACAAAACAAAACAAAACAAACAACCAAAAAAAACTTAGCTGGGTGTGGTGCCATATGCTTATAGTCCCAACTACTTGGGAGGCTGAGGTGGGAGAACTACTTAAGCCCAGGAGGTCGAGGCTGCAATGAATGCCTCTAGCACTTCAGCCTGGGTGACACTCCAACCTGGGTATCACAGCGAGATCTCATTTATTAAAAAATAAAAAATTCTTCAAAAATCAATTTTTAATGGCTGCTAAATAATCCAACACATGGATACAGCAACATTTATTTAACTTTTTCCCTGTTGAATTTTTAACTGTTTTTTCTCTATTATGAATAGCACTGTAGTGAATATCCTTGTATTTATATCTTTGTCCACATCTTTATTTTCATTAGACACATTTATAGAAACAGAATCATGTGTTGTTTTCATAACTTTCAAGATCTGCAATGAAATTAAATAATACTGTTTGATAATGGTTATCTCCCACATATGTATGTATGCATGCAGGACAAAACACCCTGATGATTCCAATTTATTCGTCTACAGAGGAGTGTAATGATCAACGCTATATTTATATTTCAGGCATTTTCAGATGAATTTGCCAGAAGGGCTAATGGAAATCTCATCAGTGACAAAATTTCCAAGGCTGAAGATACACAAGGTTCAGTAAAGCTTCTAAATTGAAAAGTGATTTGTAGTTGCTAAGTAACCGTTCATTGACAGGTAAAAGATTGTAGTGATAATTTTTATGAAAGAAAAAACAATGAGTGACAAATATACTAAGTTATGTTTCATATGCCTGAGCGTGTAAGACACTGGTCATGTTTACATCATCTGAAGCAGAAGGGAAGGCAGGCCAAGTTATATAATCTGTACAATGGGTTTTAAGTAATGACAAGACTACCATTTCCTGAGGAGAATGTGACATGTATTTTCCAAAATAGACAAATTAGAGAGACAACGCTAACCAAATGTTTCACCTCTGTCAAATTTGTTGTTGCCATATTTGAGTTGATCCTGTTTGAATTTCACCGAGGCTTCTTTAATAGAAAAATGTATGTCTTTCACCAAATTTGGAAAATTTTAAGTTATCTCTTTAAGTGCTTTTTTGTGCACTGATCTATTTCATATCTCCTTCTGTTTTCCAATACTGTGGTGCTAAGCCTTTTGA
This sequence comes from Macaca mulatta, assembly GCF_049350105.2. NCBI lineage: Eukaryota > Metazoa > Chordata > Mammalia > Primates > Cercopithecidae > Macaca > Macaca mulatta. The sequence continues at coordinate 161,063,211 of NC_133407.1, read as the reverse complement.
CAGTGTTCCAAGGTCTCTGCAGAGCTGTTCTCCCCATGCCTACCGCCCCCCTGCAACCCTGCACGTCTCTTTTCTCTCTTGTTCTTCAGATTGTATAATTTATCTTGACCTACCTTCAAGTTCACTGAGTCTTTTCTCTGCCCACTATGCTATTGAGCCCATCCAGTGAATGTTTTATTTTAGATATATATATGTAAGTTCTAAAATGTCTATTTGGTTCTTTTTAAAATTTTTAAATTCTTTAAAGTTTGAACTTTATTTTCCTTTGCAATTTATTATTATTATTATTTCAATAGTTTTGGGGATACAGGTGGTTTTTGATTACATGGATAAATTCTTCAGTAGTGATTTCTGAGATTTTAGTGCATCTGTCACCTGAGCAGCATATACTGTACCCGTTATGTAGTCTTTTATCCCTCACCCCTCTCTCAACCTACCCCTTGGAGTCCCCAATGTCCATGATATCACTCTTATGCTTTTGCATCCTCATAGCTTAGCTTTCACTTATAAGTGAGAACATAGGATATTTGGTTTTGCATTCCTAAGCTACTTCACTTAGAATAATAGCCTCCAGCTCCATCCAAGTTGCTTCAAAAGACATTATTTCATTCCTTTTTATGGTTGAAGAGTATTCCATGGTGTATATATAGCACATTTTATTTATCCACTTGCTGGCTGATGGGCACTTAGGTTGGTTCCATATCTTTGCAACTGCAAATTGTGCTGCTATAAACATGTATGTGTATGTCTTTTCATATAATGACTTATTTTGCTTTGGGTAGATACCCAGTAGTGGGATTGCTGGATTGAATGGTAGTTTTACTTTTAGTTCTTTCAGGAATCTCCATACTGTTTTCTGTAGTGGTTGTAATAATTTGCATTCCCACCAGCAATGTAAAAGTGTTCCCTTTTTACCACATCCATGCCAACAGCTATTGTTTTTTGACTTTTAAGTTATGGCCATTCTTGCAGGAGTAAGGAGGCATCTCATTGTGGTTTTAAGCATCTCATTGTGGTTTTAATTTGCATTTTCCTGATGATTAGTGATGTTGAGCATTTTTTCTTATGTTTGTTGGCTGTTTGTATACCTTCTTTTGAGAAATGTCTGCTCATATCCTTTGCTGACTTTTTGATGGGATTATTTGTTTTTTGTTTGTTTGTTTGTTTGTTTTTTCTTGCTGATTTGTTTGAGTTTCTTGTAGATTCTGGATACTGGTCCTTTGTCGGATGCATAATCTTCGAATATTTTCTCCCATTCTGTGGATTGTCTGTTTACTCTCCTGATTACTTTGCTGTGCAGAAGCTTTTTAGTTTAATTAGGTCCCATTTTTAATTTTTGGTTTGGTTGCATTTGCTTTTGGGGTCTTAGTCATGAATTCTTTGCCTAAGTCAATGTCCAGAAGAGTTTTTCCAATGTTATCTTTTAGAATTTTTATGGTTTCAGGTCTTAGATGTAAGTCTTTGATCCATTTTGAGTTGATTTTTATATGAGGTGAGAGATAGGGATCCAGTTTCATCTTCTACATGTGGCTTACCAGTTTTCCCAGCACCGTTTGTTGAATAGGGTATCATTTCCCCAATGTATGTTTCTGTATGCTTTGTTGAAGATCAATTGGCTTTAAGTATTTGACTTTATTTCTGGGCCCTCTATTCTATTCCATTGGTCTACATGCTTATTTTTATACCAGTACCATGCTGTTTTGGTAACTATAGCCTTGTAGTATAATTTGAAGTTGGGTAGTGTGATGCCTCCAGATTTGTTCTTTTTGCTTAGACTTGTTTGATTATATGGGCTCTTTTTTGGTTCCATATGAATTTTAGGAATTATTTTTCTAGTTCTGTGAAGAATGATATCGGTATTTGGATGAGAATTCATTGAATCTGTAGACTGCTTTGGGCAGAATGGTCATTTCCACAATATTGATTATTCCCATCCATGAGCATGGAATGTGTTTCCATTTGCTTGTGTCATTTCTTTGACCAGTGTTTTGTAGTTTTCCTTGTAGAGAGATCTTTCACCTCCTTGGTTAAGTATATTCCTAGGTATTTTATTTATTTATTTATTTTTGCAGCTATTGTATAAGGGATTGAGTTTTTATTTGATTCTCAGCTTGGTCGTTGTTGGTGTGTAGCTGGGCTACTAATTTGTGTACATCGGTTTTTTTAACCTGAGACTTTACTGAAATTGTTTATCAGATCTAGGAGCTTTTTGGAGGAGTCGTTAGGATTTTCTAGTATACAATCATATTACCCGCAAACAGCAACAGTTTGACTTCCTCTTTTCCAGTTTGGATGGCCTTTATTTCTTTGTCTTGTCTGATTGCTCTGGCAGGGACTTCCAGTACTATGCTGAATAGAAGTGGTGAAAGTGGGCATCCTTGTCTTGTTCCAGTTCCCAGGGGTAATGCTGTCAACTTTCCCCCATTCAATATGATGTTGGCTGTGGGTTTGTCATATATGGCTTTTACTACTTCAAGATATGTCCCCTCTATGCCTATTTTGTTGAGGGTTCTTATAATAAAACGGTGCCTGATTTTATCAGATGCTTTTTCTCATCGATTGAGATGATTATATGGTTTTTGTTCTTAATTCAGTTTATGTGATGTATCGTATTTACTGACTTATATATGTTAAACCATCCCTGCATCCCTGGGATGAAATACACTTGTTCATAATGTATTATCTTTTTGATGTGCTGTTGGATTTTGTTAGCACATATTTTGTCAAAGATTTTTGCATCTGTGTTCATCAGAGATATTGGTCCATAGTTTTCTTTTTTTGTTGTATCCTTTCTTGGGTTTATTATTAGTTTAATACCGGCTTTTAGACTGATTTAGGGAGGATTCCTTCTTTCTCTATCTTTTGGAATAGTTTCAGTAGGATTGGTACCAATTCTTTGAATGTCTGGTAGAATTCAGCTGTGAATCCATCTGGTCTGGGACTTTTTTGTTGTTGGCAATTTTTTAAATTACTAATTCAATCTTGCTGCTTGTTATTGGTCTGTTCAGGGTTTCTGTTTCTTTCTGATTTAACCTAGGAGGGTTGTACATTTCCGGAATTTATCCATTTCTTCTAGAGTTTCTAGTTTGTGCACGTAAAGGTATTCATAGCAGCCTTGAATGATCTTTTGTATTTCTGTGGTATTGGTTGTAATGTCTCCAGTTTCATTTCTAATTGAGCTTATTTGGAACTTCTTTCTTCTTTTTCTTGGTTAATCTCACTAACAGTCTATCAATTTTCTTTATCTTTTCAAAGAGCCAGCTTTTTGTTTCATTTTTTATCTTTTTGTGTTCGTTTGTTTGTTTCAATTTCATTTAGTTCTGCTCTGATCTTTGTTATTTCTTCTACTGAGTTTGGGTTTAGTTTGTTCTTGTTTCTCCAGTTCCTTGAGGTCTTTTTAAAATAGTTTCTATTTCTCTGCAGAGACATCCTATTTTTCCATTCATTCCATATCATTTCCATCCATTCAAATGTGTTTACTTTGACCTCATGGATCATAGTTATAGTAGATGCTTTAAATTCTTCTATAATTCCACCATCTGGGTCACTTTGGGATTGACATTTTTTTTTAATGGAGTCTTGCTCTGTTGCCCAGGCTGGAGTGCAGTGGTGCAATCTTGGCTCACTGCAACCTCTACCTCCTGGGTTCAAGCAATTCCCTTGCCTCAGCCTCCCAAGTAGCTGGGATTACAGGCATGTGCCACCATGCCCAGCTAATTTTTGTATTTTTCTTTTAGTAGAGGCAGAGTTTTACCATGTTGGCCAGACTGGTCTTGAACTCCTGACCTCAAGTGATCCACCTGCCTTGGCTTCCCAAAGTGCTGGGATTATAGGCTTGGCCGGGATTGACATCTTTTTTTTTTTTTTTTTTGAGACAGGGTCTCACTCTGTCACTTAGGCTGGAGTGTAGTGGCATGATCTCAGCCTACTGCAGCCTCAAACTCTGGGGGCTCAAGTGATCCTCCTACCTCAGCCTCCCAAGCAGCTGGGACTACAGTTGTGGTGCACAACACCATGCCCAGCTAATACTTGCATTATTTGTGGAGATGGGGTCTCACCATGTTGTTCAGACTGATCTTGAACTCCTGGACTCAAGTGATCCACCCACCTTGGCCTCCCAAAGTGCTGGGATTACAGGCGTGAGCCATCGTGCCTGGCTGGATTGACATTCTTAAGGGTTGATCAAATTTTCCTGGTTCTTTATATGACAAGCAGTTTTGGAATATAGACTGGGCATTTTAAATATTATGTTGTGAGACTAGGGCCACCCTTGGGTCAAAGCTGGGAGAGAAAAGAGGAAAAATGCTAAAACAGAACAAAATGGAAAACTATCCCCCTTAGCAGATTGCTTCTGCGAGTTTTGGCTCCTTTCTTCAATCTGTCTGCTGTTATTGTAACTTTTCAGAGCTCTTGGGTAGTGGCTTTTTGTATTTGTCCTGTTTTTAGTTGTAATCAATGGGAGAGATAGGCTATAGCAGACTAACTTCACCTTGGCCAGCACCAGAGTTCATGTTTGATATGGATTCTATTTTCTAATTCTTTTTTCTTAAACAGATCATCACTGAGGCTGAGGGGCAGGGCCAGGTTAAAGACTAGAGGTCACAGAAAGAGAGAGAGAGGGAAGACATACAAGACGGCCACATGTGAGCAGGATACCCAAGTCATTCTTGCTGTGGCTGACTTGGTTATTGACTTTACTTCTTTTCTTTTCAGGTTTTTATGGGACTGTTTCTAGCCCTGATTTAGGTGTGCATGAAATGAAGATTGGCTCCATCATCTTCCAGGTGGCTTCTGGAGATATCACCAAAGAAGAGGCAGATGTCATTGTAAATTCCACATCAAAGTCATTTAATCTCAAAGCAGGTACTTGTACAATTTTGATGAGTTCAATAGTTAATGGTAGATGCCATGAAGGAGGGTTTCTGTAGCCAAACTGGTTTTTATAACTTTGGCTTGTTAATTAATAACTTCTAAATTATGTTGACAGGGTTTTCCATAATTAATAATGTTTATTTTATGAAGTTTTCTTCTTTGTCATCAGCAATACCCAATTAGAGTATTCCTCAGATAATGGAGAATGCATTTAGATAATCTTTCTGATCCAAATATACCACAGTGGTTTTTTACTCATGTTTGTAATCATCTTGATTTTCTCATGTAGGGGTCTCCAAAGCAATTTTAGAATGTGCTGGACAAAATGTAGAAATGGAGTGTTCTCAGCAAGGTAAGGCACCTTCTATTTTTTGGTCCGGAGTTGTAATTGTATGGGAGGCTGTGGAGAGGCTGAGGAAAGACTTGGGGTTGGGGAGACAACACTCTAATTTTAAAATGATACATTTTACTAAACAATTTCAATCACAGAGACTTAGAAGTGAAAAGTAATCTCACAGTTAAAAAGTAAAGTCATACCATTCCATCAAAGATAGTATTTCAGGAGTTTTTTATTCACAAAATGCTTATTTGCCAAGTTACACATTTTGCTTTCTAAACAAATGATGGGTTCAACATCTACTAATTTTGCATCTTTTTGTTTGTGTTTCCCAGCTCAGCAGCACAAAAATGATTATATAATCACCGGAGGTGGATTTTTGAAGTGCAAGAATATCATTCATGTAATTGGTGGAAATGATGTCAAGAGTTCGGTTTCCTCTGTTTTGCAGGAGTGTGAAAAACAAAACTACTCATCAATTTGCCTCCCAGCCATTGGGACAGGTTTGTGGCCTCTGGCTGTCAAGGCTAAATCCCAAGGCGTCTACTTTCCCTTCCATTTGGAGCTGAGTGTGAATGTGATCAGTGCTGAGTCTGACCCAGGGCAGCAACCATTAAGCTAGGAGTGGACAGCTTCCTCCCCATAAGGCAACTCCCAAGGGAATGACAAAGCCTGTGGATAGTTTGAGTAAAAGAGGAACAAAACGCAGGAAACTGAAGAGAGTGTTAGAATGTTAGAGAGATAGAAAGAAGGGAAGGGGAAGTAAGGTGGGGAAGAGAAGGGAGAGAATGGAAAGGCCATCCCTCGTTCTCTTTCCTCAGTTACTTCACCTTTTTCCATTCCCTACATAGTCTCCATTATGCAGCCCTTAGCTTCCTCCTCTTTCCCCTCTCCATGGACAATCTTAGTACAACAACTTCCACCTCACTCTAGCTGATTCCCAGAGGAACACTTCCAGGCTTCAGCTCAACAGTCAGCTGTGTCACTTGGCCCCAGGGCATTTCTGTGTAGAAGCTTCTCAGTCACCAGAACCTAGTGGGTCAGAAACTCAACTCCCCACTTTCCTCTTTTCAGCCTACGTGCTTCTTTGATTTTCTTCTTTTCCTAAAACTATGTAATGACAGCGTGTTTTTTCGTATATAAGGATGGCACTCTGTATTTATCATTAGTTAGGTGGGCTTTATTATTATTATTATTATACTTTAAGTTCTGGGGTCCATGTGCAGAATGTGCAGTTTTGTTACATAGGTGTTCTTTGAGCTCTTCAGGAATTCCTGCTTGGTCTCCTTCAGAGAGCTGGTCAGGGGAGGCATGCCTTTTTAGGCTTGAAGTGAACGGAGCTGCCTGGTTCCAGTGCGAGAATAGTCAGCATCAGATCTGTCATTCTATTGCTCAGGAATCTAAGTTTGAATCTCTTATGCTGGCATTCTAGGTTTTCCAGAAGGTTAGCCTCAAGAAACTTAATCTTCCTTGTCAATTTCTGGGCCTTCTTCTAACCCTCTGACCCATATCTGTAATTCTGTACCATTCCTTATAATGTTCTGAGATGGAATTCTATATCTATTTTACAACTTTTCTATTTCTAAAAGTATAATTTTTGATCCCTTTGTTTTCATTCCCCTTAGAGTATCATCTATTCCTAGCAGATTAGCCAACATTTCTCCTATCTCTCTCTATCAGTCATCTGTCTGTCTATCTATCTATCTATCTATCTATCTATCTATCTATCTATCTATCTATCTATCCATCTATCTATGTATGTATCTATCTATCTATCATTTCTCTACTTACTTATCTTTTTTTTTTTTTTTTTTTTTTGAGACGGAGTCTCGCTCTGTCGCCCAGGCTGGAGTGCAGTGGCGCGATCTCAGCTCACTGCAAGCTCCGCCTCCCGGGTTCACGCCATTCTCCTGCCTCAGCCTCCCGAGTAGCTGGGACTACAGGCGCCCGCAACCGCGCCCGGCTAATTTTTTGTATTTTTAGTAGAGACGGGGTTTCACCGTGGTCTCGATCTCCTGACCTTGTGATCCGCCCGCCTCGGCCTCCCAAAGTGCTGGGATTACAGGCGTGAGCCACCGCGCCCGGCCTTACTTACTTATCTTTTAAGGACACCCGCCAATGACTCCTCAGTCTCTTGTCTCCATCTGCTTTTTTCTCTGAGCTCTAGTCTTGGGTTTCCACCTTCAAGTGATTTAGACCGAGAAAGCAGGCAGCTTAGGGGTGCCACAGACCTTCCCAAAGGAGTCCCTGGTAGAGTCAAAAGAAGAAACAAAGACAGAAGGTAGTTTTCATTTTGTATAAATATGTACACATTTGAGCATTTCTGGGCTGCTGCAATCCTGTCATTTCTTCCACTGACCTAGTTGCATTGCTGGTCTGCACAAATAAATCAGGGTTAGTGGGTTATCCTTGCACGTCCTCTTTACCTGTCTTTTTCACCACCTGAGCTGGTCCTGAGACTGATAGATGTGGAAGCTTTCTCTTTTAGTGGTGTATATGAGTTCAGTTAAGACTGTGATCAAGACAGCCTCTGGCAGTTAAAGGAGCCTCCTCCCTATTCCTTAGAGACACCTGCATAAGAGGAGAGACTAGGTGGTCAGCAACACCTGTGATCACCTCAAGCTGAGCACAGACTCCAAACTCCCATTCCTTGTCATCTCCCCAAACCTGCCCTTCCTCTTATATCTCCAATCATGTGAAAAACATCACTTTCCATCTAGAGTCCTTGACTCTACCCTCTTCATCACTGTAATCTTCATTAGCTTAGGAATTATTTGATTGAATGTTTACCGAGTGCCCGCATCTGCGAGGCACCATGTTTAGGCACTGGAGATAGAAAGATAACTAAGAAAAGGATCCAGTTCACAAAGAGCACTGAGCCCAGTGTGAGAGACAGGCATGCAAACAAACAACTGCAATGCAACATGAACCATGATATAGTGAAGGTATGTGTATGGCAAAAGAGGGAGAGGGAAAGGTTAAGGACAAACCCAGCTGGTCCCTATGTCCTCCTGACTTTACTTCCAAAATAGCTCCTCAATCCCTACTCTTCATTCTGGCCTCCTCTTTTTGTTCAGCTCTTGTCTTTTGACTAAGCTTTTAATACAGCCTCCTAACTAGACCTAGGCTCCCCACTCCATGCTTCCTCCACACCCCTCCAGACTTATCTTCCTTAAAACTAGGTCTGTTCTGCATACATGCCAGGTCGAACATACACCCATTACATAGTTCTATCTGGCATAGCCTGTCCCTCAATTTTCCATATTTCACCTACTGATCACCTGCTCATCCCCACATATCACATCATCTGTGTTTTAGTAAGTGCCTAGTGAGTACCTAGCCAGTGATAGGATATGGCACATGTTTCTTGAAAGTGAATGAATGTAACTGAACTTGTCCATATAAACTCTTTCAAATACCATGGGAAAATTACAGCTTTGCAAAAGAGAATTTCCCTCTTTCTCTGATCATCTGATTTAAAAAGATTTGAACAACCCCCCTTGGTTAATTTTATGTGAGGTTTGTCTACATTCCCACAATTGTCAGCATAACCAAGTCAAAGAAGCCTACTCTTGTTCTGCAATAGTGTAGGCACCATCAACAACAATTAGCCAGGTGGGCTCTTAGTCTGTCACATCAGCTTGGCCAAGGAACTTTTACATTGCCCATCATGTGACTTTGCCAACTGTTATTCACATGGGACTGTTCCCACGGCTGGAAAGGGACTTTTCATGATCTTACCTGGCTGTCACTTTCATGGCTTGAGAAGGAGGATATGGTATATGCTGAAAATAGGGAACACTCTGCTCCAGGTAGCTACCTTGAATCCTGGTGGTCAGCTAAAATCTCACTGAGTGTGGAGGGAAAGCCTTCTTGAAGGCTTGTAGATAACTTGTGTCTGAAAAATTATAGATTATAACAAATAGCCTATAGCACTGGGTGTCTTACTAAATTTTGCTTAGCTTAAATTAGGTTCCCAGAGATGTCTGGGAGAATAAGGATACATACATAAAATCAAGTGATGACTGATCCAAAAAAAGGTTTTCATCTTTAGAAAGTATTTTATGTCAACATATATTAGCATCTGCTTTTCATGAAATTTTGAGGACACTAGTGAGCTAAGAAGAAAAGCTGCTTGTGCTCTGTAATAGGAGATGAGGAACACAATGAGCTGGGATCAGCTGAATAGAGTAGATATGATTGTCAGACACCAAAAGTCAGACTTCTGGGTCCTTTGTTCATTGCCAGGCTGTGGGCTTCCTGACATCCTAGAACCAAAACCCTCATTGCATCTAGGACTTCAAAAGTGTTTGCTGATGCTTTGTTAGAAAATTCCACAATGATGAAAGAATTGAGGAGTGGGCATTTATTCTCTGAGCATTGGAAACCCTAATGTATTCCTTAGCCTTCCACTTAGGTCCTTTTGTCCTTCAGCAATTTTATTATTTGCTCTTCCAGGAAATGCCAAACAAGACCCAGAAAAGGTTGCTGAAGCCATAATTGATGCCATTGAAGACTTTGTCCAGAAAGGATCAGCCAAGTCTGTGAAAAAAGTTAAAGTTGTTATCTTTCTGCCTCAAGTACTGGATGTGTTTTATGCCATCATGAAGAAAAGAGAAGGGACTCAGGTTTCTTCCCAACAGTCTATGATGTCTAAACTTGCATGTGAGTTGTTTGCTTTTATGAAATGCATGTTCCTAACGTTGATGTCACATGAGAAATACATAATCTTCCTTTTCTTTTTAGCATTTTTGCGCATTTCAAAGCAACCTCCCAAAAAAGAGAATCATTTGGTTTTGGAAAAGAAAACAGAATCAGCAACTTTTCGGGTGTGTGGTGAAAATGTCATGTGTGTGGAACAAACTATCTCCTGGCTGCAAGACCTGATTGAAAAAGAACAGTGTCCTTATACCAGTGAAGATGAGTACATCAAATACTTTGATGAAAAGGAGTATCAGAAGTTGAAAGAGCTGCAGGAGAAGTTAAATATTAACATTTTCCTGGACAATAAGAGACCTTTGATTAAGGTTTTGGGAATTAGCAGAGATGTGATGCAGGCTAGAGATGAAATTGAGGCAATGATCAAGAGAGTTCGACTGGCCAAAGAACAGGAATCCCGGGCAGACTGTATCAGTGAGTTTATAGAATGGCAGTATAATGACAATAACACTTTTTATCGTTTTGACAAAATAACCAATCTGAAATTAGAGGATGCAAGAAGAGAAAAGAAAAAAACTATTGATGTCAAAATTAATCATCAGCACTACACAGTGAACTTGAACACATACACTGCCACAGATGCAAAGGGCCTCAGTTTATCTGTTCAGCGCCTTGTGAAATCCGAAGGTGAGTTAAACATTCATACTTGTCATCTACTATTTCACACCTACTTTGGGCATAACACTATTTTGTACATACATCAGAATTTCAAATAGGAAAAAATTCATGTAACACTAATGAAATAAACTAGAAAATATGGCCTCTGAGCTTGAAGTGCTTACGTTATGGCCAGGAAAACCCAGGACGGATGTACCCAAAAGCCTGAAGATGACTATCTTCTTGGTAACAATAGTCAAATCTCACCTTTGTTCCCATCTTTACAGTTTATAAGCTTCCGAAAGCCAGTTGTGCTGAGGAGGTAATAGCTGCATCAATTAGGGGAAGGAAAACCATAGGCTTAAAGGAAAAGTGATGGCCCAAGGTTTTCTAGAACAAAAGGGCAAAGGGAAAAACAGAAAGGAAAGCCTGGTCAGAGGGTGGACCCTCTCTGTGTCTGACTGATAATCCAGGGAGGATCGGGAGCCTGTAGGAACTTCTCCCAGAAGTCACCTCTACCGAGAGCAAAAGGTTCCTTGACGCACATGACAGGAAGCAGGCTTCAGATTCTCTGAACAGATCTACTCTCCAAGAAGGGAATGCCTGTCTTGTGTAGGCAGCCATTCCCACCTTCGAACCAGATTAAGTCCCCCTTGAAAACAGGTAAATTAGCTTCCATTACACCATATTTATCTCTTGTGAGATCAGTGTGAACAGATTCCTAACACTCTGAGCAACCCTTGGAAAATAATAAATCACATATAGTATTCTGCTTAGCAGAGGAGGAGACAGAGCTGTCACCACAGCCTATCACATAGCAAAATCTGCCACCCAACTGCCTCTTAAAGATGCTATGAAGAATAATGAAAAAATAGATGTGGAGTGCCTGTGGTGGTGATGGTGAGGCGTTCTGGCAAAAATCCATGCATAAACAAAACAGCAACTACTTAGAACACTGTAGGGAAATAATTTATTGTTAGATTGTGACTATTAGAGATTGAACCGAAAACACAGATGAGTTATACTGCACCAACAGTTCTCAAATCGTAGTATGATCCAAACTTAGGAGGCAGACACACAGGCTCTGCTCCTCAGAGATGCTGATTCGGTTGATCTGTAGCTTTCCTTTTATTTTGGTTTAACAAGCATTCCAGTTGGTTCTCATGTAGGTTGTCTGTCGTTCATGCTTTGAAAAGCGTTCTCCTAGAAAGATAAGGAACTTTTTGAATGCGTAGGATTGGAAGATAGTAACACAAGAACACAGATACTAAATTTTCCAGAGTGTACCGGGGATGTACGAGGGCATCCTCAAATGTCTCCTTTGCAGTTGACATCCCTGCACACTGGAGTGATATGAAGCAGCAGAATTTCTGTGTGGTGGAGCTGCAGCCTCATGATCCTGAGTACAACACAGTGGCAAGCAAGTTTAATCAGACTTGCGCACACTTCAGAATAGAGAAGGTAAGCCTTCTGCTGAAATGTGGTTTCTGAATGGTGGAAATAAGTTCTGTCATGGTCCTATATAAAATGTATTTTCATTCACTTCCTATCACATTTTTTAACCCAGAATTAGAATTTTTATGGTAATTAGTAGATTCTAGATTCTACTCATGTGACTATAATTACTGAGGCATTAAGATTCTTGTGTCAGTGTAATATTCAGTTGTAATATGATAGAACACTAAAGACATAGATTTACTTTGTGAAGCAAGCTAATACAAATGCAAAGATATGGCTTTAAAATTGGATTTGATAACTAGCAAATTCCACAGAGAGCCATGTAGAGGCTCCTCCTCAGATCAGGACCATGTTACTCTGCCCCACTATTCACAGGTCAACAGTGCTTCCTTGATAAAGCCAGCAGCCCTTTCCTTGTTTATCATCATTGTTTTGGGCAGGTGAGTGTGATGATTCGTGCCTGTAGTCCCAGCTGTTGGGAGGCTGAGGTGGAAGGATGGCACGAGCCCAGGAGTTTGAGGCCAGTCTGGGTAACATAGCGCAATCTTGCTCTCAAATAAAAACAACCGATTATTTTGGCATCTTCTTCCATTTTTAAACATTATTGATACTGCTCTTTGAAATTATATTTTTCCTTGACTTTCTCTAGCAATATTATTATGAGTTTTCTTTTCCTTGACCAATTTTCTTTTCATTATCGCAGGTACTGTTTCTCTTCCAAACCCCTAATTCTAGCTTTATTCATGCTACTTATGCTTAAAGGGTCTTTTGTCTCTGTACCTCACCAGGGAATATTTTTACCCTTCTTGGATTCAACTATTAGTTCAATGTCGATAGCTCCCAAATCAACATTACCAACCTGGGTCTTTGACTCAAATTCTAGGACATACTCCCAGTGGCCTAAAAAATCTCCACTTGAGGCCGGGTGCAGTGGCTCACGCCAGTAATCCCAGCACTTTGGGAGGCCGAGGCCGGTGGATCACGAGGTCAGGGGTTCAAGACCACCCTGGCGAAGATGGTGAAACTGCGTCTCTACTAAAACTACAAAAATTAGCTGGGCACGTTGGCAGGCGCCCGTAATCCCACCTACTCGGGAGGCTGAGGCAGGAGAATCGCTTGAACATGGGTGGTAGAGATCGCAGTGAGCCGAAATCATGCCACTGCACTCTAGCCTGGTCGACAGAGTGACTCCATCTCAAAAAGAAAAAAAAAATCTCCACTTGAATATCTAACTGCAAAATCAACTTCTCTAAAATCTAATGCATCATAGGTATGTAATTCTCTTTCCCTTTCCTTCCTCTTTTCTGTTTTTGGTTCTGCCACTTTCTGAGTAAAGCCAGAGATCTTTGATCTGCCATAACAAGTCTGCCAGGAAGACCTGCATTTTCTTTCTTTGCAAATTTTTCTTACTCTCTATTTGAACTGCCAACACTGTTTATTCATGTAGTTAAGCACATAATAATTCAAAAAGATTTAAAGTGCTCTGCAAAGATGTAGACTATACCTTCAGATAAAGTAAATAGACAAAGAAAATGGATAAAGAGAAAAGAATGGCAGGGAAAATAAGATAATACAGAGGTACTACTAGTTCTCAAAAATACATAACATGAGGTTACCAATTTGTCTCTGAGTTTCCTAGCAGACTAAGCAAGAAGTAAACATTCAGCTACAAGACTCATAATGTCCATAAATGAAAAAGAAAACCATTTGATAAGGAGGTTCACAGCTCCTCACAATACTGAGACTGACTCCTGAGAGGTTTCTCTTGTGGATCAAGTACTAGAGAATATCCTCAACATCATCCTCACAATAAATTCAGCATCAACTTTTACACCACTGTCTTTTATAATGTAAAACTGGTTGAACAAAATCGATGCCTGATTGAATGAAAACAATTCTATGAGGCACCAAGACAATGTGATTCAAGTACACAGCTCTATCATGGTCTATTTCTGAGATAACAAGCAAGTCTCACTCCAAGTATCAATTACTGCTAACTGGTAGTGGCTGACTGGCACATTGTGATGAGATGCTAAGTTTAGATTGAGCAAGAATGAATGTTCTGGTTGACCAGCAATATCTATAGTGGGCCCTATGGATGCCTGCTGCATATTGGCAGACCTTGGCCAGAGAATTGATTTCAACACTTTTTTACAGTGAAACCTTTTTTTTTTTTTTCAATAAAATCTTATGTGAAATCCCAGTGTGTGAACCAGATAAAAGCAGGGGTGTCAGTAGTACTTAAGGCACCTCCAGGGAGGTCCCTAGAATTATGAAAATAACATGAAAAATGGGTGGTCTTTCATCCTCTATGACTATTAAGTCTTATGATTCAGGTTTTTAATATCCATAAGCCTTCCACTTAGATTCAACAATTTTGCCACTTTTGCTTTCTCTGCCTGTCTGTTTTTGCTGAAGCATTTGAAGGTAAGTTGCAGACATCATGATACTCCTATTTTAGCAAGTATCTCCCAATTAAAGACATTCTCCTAAATTATGACAATGCCATTATCCCAATTAAAAACTTAACATTAATTCAGTAATATCCAATATACAGTCCATATTCTTTCCCCCTCCCCACCCGAGACAGAGTCTTGCTCTTTCGCCCAGGCTGGAGTGCAGTGACGTGATCTTGGCTCACTGCAACCTCTGCCTCCTGGTCGCAAGCGATTCTCCTGCCTCAGCCTCCTGAGTAGCTGAGATTACAGGTGCCCACCACCACACCTGGCTAATTTTTTGTGTGTGTTTTTAGTAGAGATAGGGTTTCACCATGTTGGCCAGGCTGGTCTCAAACTCCTCACCTCAAGTGATCCCTCCGCCTTGGCCTCCCAAAGTGTTGGGATTACCGGCGTGAGCCACCACGTCTGGCCCCAGTCCATATTCTAATTTTTCCAATTGTTCAAAAAAATCTCTTATAACTCCCCCTCCCCAACCCCAGTCTGAGTTCACACACTGTTTGGACATTATGTCTCCTTTGTGTCTTCTAATATAGAATAGTACTCTTGCATTTAAAAAAGTATTTTTCATGACACTGAATTTTTTAGAGTTTAAGCCAATTGTGTTGTAGAATGTATCACATTCTGGATCTGTCATGCCTTGATTTTTGTGGAAGAATCCATGCCAGTTTTATAGATTCTAGACTTATCTGATTCTTGGTAATATCATTTATTTCTCTATCCTCTTTATTTCTGGTAAGCTGAGTTAGGTTGAAAGATTTGAATAAATTCAGATAAATATTTTTTGCAAGAATACTTCATAGGTGATACATCACATCAGGAACCTCAGATGGTAAGGCCATCCCACTATTAATGATGCTAAGTTTGATCGCTAGTCAAGTTGGTGACCACCATATCTCTCCACTGGAATCAGTAGATTATCTGTAGGATGAAACTTCGTCAGCATATGAGTATCCTGTTCCCCAACAACCTTGTACTGATTGATTTTCACTTCCATTGATGATCCTTGCCTGAATCCATCATTACACTGGAGGTTGCAGGATGGTGATTTTCTAATTCTGTCATTCCTTCTATATAGGTTATTTGGCATTTTTTTTAAAGAACAAATGTTCTTTTTTTTCCTGATTTAAAAAAAAAATCAGTATGTTATATTTAATTACAGTGATTATTCTGTTAGATGTACAAATTATCCTACATTTGGCTGGCAGGAAGTTGACTCCCATGTCTTTTAATGACCCCATTTATCTTTGAGCATTTCTTTACTTTTTGCCATGAGATTTGTCTTGCTCACCCTGTACTTTCCTTGTCTCGTGCCTGGAATCAGACATTTTTCTAAGAAGCCCTGTTACCTTTTAGTGGGGAATGGTAGTGAGAAACCAAGAGTTGTGTGTTGTGTGTGTTCACTGCTATTGAGGTGTTGTTGCTTCCAGGGTCTTTTGTGGCTAGAGCTAAGAAAATCGTGAACTCGTGTTTATGTTTTCTTTTTTTTTTTTTTTTTTTTGAGGCAAAGGTGTGCTCTGTCATTCCAGCTGGAGTGCATCGGCGTGATCACAGCTTACTGCAGCTTCCAACTCCTGGGCTCAAGCAATCCCCACCACCCAGACTCTAGAGTAGCTGGGGCTACAGGCACATGCCACCACACCTTTTTTTGTGTGTGTGTGGAGATGAAGTCTGTGTTATCCAGGCTGGTTTCAAACTTTTGACTTCAAAAGTGCTGGGATTCACCCACCTCAGTCTCTCAAAGTGCCAGGATTACAAGTGTGAGCCACAGCACCCAGCCATATTCATGTTTTCAATTGAAATTTAATGTTGAAACATTTTTTCTTAATATCTTAATATTTTATGTCATTTTGTGTATAATAGAAATTTTGGCTTTTAATAATAGTACATTCTTGTTTCATCCTATAGAATACATAAAATTGTTTCAAAATTATCATACCAAAATTATTATCAATATTAAAATAGCTATGCCAGCTTTCTTTTGGTTATTGTTAGCATGTTATGGTATATCTTTTCACATTCTTTTTCTTTTAATCTTTTAATAACTGTATATTTAAGATGTATCTCTTGGTAGCAACATATACTTGAGTTTTGCTTTTTCATCATCCAGTCTGACAATCTTTATCTTTAACTGGAGTACTTAATCTTACTTACTGTACTTACTGATATGTTTGGGTTTAAATGTACCATATTAATCTTTGTTTTCTATTTGTAATATCTATTCTTTGTTCTTTTTTATCTTTTCCTGGTTTCTTTTGTATTATTTCTATTTCATTTTCACCCCTATTATGTTGTTGGTTATACATTCTAATTCTTTCATTGCTTATCCTAGAGACTATAACATGCATCCTTGACTTACTGAACTGTAATGTAAATTAGTACATCCATCATTTCCCAGACAATGGAAAGACCTTTGAATACTTTAAACCTTATTTATCTCTCTTTTGTTTTTTGTATGGCTTTTAACATGCATTTTAATTCTATTTATATTTGAAACCCAATGAAACATTTTTGTCTATATTTATTTACATGTACCAACATATTTATCATTTATTTCCAGAGTCCTTCAATTCTTCCTATATTTCCACGCTTCCATCTGGGATAATTTTTCATCTAGATGTAGTATTTCTTCCAATGCAGATCTGGTAGTGATGAATTCTCTCAGTTTTTATTTATCTGAAAATATCTTTATTTCTCTTTCATTCTTTGAAGGATATTTTTACTGGGCATAGAATTTTAGATGGCAATTATTTTCTTTCAGCACTTCAAAGAAATTATTGTCTTCTATGTTACTGTTTCATCGTACTTCCCTTCTCTCTACAGTCTTAGCTCATCAAATCTTTGATGCCTTCAGATAGACTTTTCTCCTTCTCTAGCTCTTCTAGTAGTTGTTGGTGAGAGGTTGGTCTGATAAAAGTAATCTACCCTGGCTAGACATCTGCTGCTAATAATAAACTTACTAAATAAAGTTTAAGATTTATTTGTAATTTTTTTTACCTTAGAATTTATCCCATAAAAAATATAGAATCAGGTAAAAAAATTACTTGACATAATTATTTTAAAAGTTTTTAAAGGGTAAGAAACAACCTTTTTAAATTTAAGGATTAACAGACTAAGAAATTGAGAATTATTTCAAAACTCAAAAAATATTGAAGGCTTTAAAAATGAGTGAGATAAAATTTAAGGTAAATGAAATAAAATGAATGTAGGCATTTTGAAGATTAGAAATTTAGCCGTAGATAAAGAATACAAAGGAAAAATAATTTTAAAATCATAAACCAGATCAACAAAATATATGCTAATGCTGAGACTTTGAATTAGAGTGCAAAAATTGTATCTTAATTAAAAAGAGAAAACCCAAAACTGGAAAACAAACAAACAAACAAACAAACAAAAAAACCAGATGATGGCAGGTAATAGTGTTAAGCCTGAGAGTTCTCCAAAATGGAAAACATTCTGACAACATGGGCAATATGGAACCTTTACCTTGTGCCTTTCCATGAGGGACTTTGGCCACCTTTATCCACCCCTCAGTCTTCCCAGGACAGCTTTATGAAACTGCTACTACTTGGTGATTAGGGGAGTTTAGAAGTAGAACTGCAACCCAGGACCCAAGCAGTTTCCAGCACCGCCCTGGAGGCCACTGCCTAAAGAGATGGTGAAAGCATGGCCACTTTGGTCTACAACATTCAAGATTCAGGCTCCACTCTTCCAACTGGACCAGAGATTTTCATTAGTTAATTTCATTCTTGCCTAGATACTCTGTTGCTTCTCTTACTGTAAGTACACAGCTAGGTCAACCAGTATCCCAGAAGGACTAAGGTGGTGAGAGGCAGAGTGCAAAGCAAGGTGGACACGGCAACAGGAGCAGTCATTAGAGTACATGTAAAAAGCAGGAGTTGCAGAAGTTGGGCCAGCAGAATTCATGTCATGAATACTTAAAATCCTAAACCTTGTTTGCGCTCATGCGGTACATAGAAGATGTTAAAAATTAAACCAACATTCTTCCCATTGCCTGGTTTTATGAAACACTGGATCTAAAAAGATTTCGGAATGCAGAAAGCTGCCATCTAGCATTGGATTTTCTGTTTAGTGTGCTTTTATTTATGAAACATAGTGATCATGTTTCATTTGCTGTATATTGGCAAGTGCTCTTGGAACTGGCAGAATATTTTTCTTTATTAATTTGCAGATTGAGAGGATCCAGAATCCAGATCTCTGGAATAGCTACCAGGCAAAGAAAAAAACCATGGATGCCAAGAACGGCCAGACAATGAACGAGAAGCAGCTCTTCCATGGGACAGATGCCGGCTCCGTGCCATACGTCAATCGAAATGGCTTTAATCGCAGCTATGCTGGAAAGAATGGTAAGGAAGCGAGTGATCTGGCTGCTTGGAATGAGGCATCAGCCATAAGAGCCTGAGTTGGCTGGGACCATGTGGATTCATTGCGGTCCCCCATCATTGATGGCCATGTTGCAGCCCGAGTTTCAGGGTAGGACTCATTATATTTCATCCCAAAGGGGACTGACTGGCCCTTCTAGGTAGAAAAATTGATGATTAAAAGTGAAAAGCACAGAAAAAAAAATTTTAAGAGAGGCTTTAGAAATAACATTATTTAACAGATTGGGCCAACATATCAAATTTTACATTAAATTGAAATCCTTAAAAATGGTTTTTCTTTTCACAGCTGTGGCATATGGAAAGGGGACCTATTTTGCTGTCAATGCCAATTATTCTGCCAATGATACGTACTCCAGACCAGATGCAAATGGGAGAAAGCATATGTATTATGTGCGAGTGCTTACTGGAATCTATACACACGGAAATCAATCATTAATTGTGCCTCCTTCAAAGAACCCTCAAAATCCTACTGACCTGTATGACACTGTCACAGATAATGTGCAACATCCAAATTTATTTGTGGTATTTTATGACTACCAAGCATACCCAGAGTACCTTATTACTTTTAGAAGATAATGTTTTGGTATCCTTCTCACAAAATATTATCCATTTGTACATATCTAGTTGTAAAAAAAGTTTTAGGTTTTTTTATTCCTCTTAACAGATTTTTCCTAATATCCAAGGATCATTCTTTGTCACTGAAGTCAGTCTTTCTTCAGCTTCTCGTTCGTAATGGAAATGAACTTATCTTGAGACCTAATAACTTGGAGAATTTAAATGAGATAATGCAGTTGCAACTGTGTGTCCACAAGTATGGACATCAAATCTGTGGGAAAAGAACAGGTTTGTATTTTCAGGAAGGAGAGAATAACAATCTTACAGACAGAGGGCACAGCTAAGCACAGCTGCCACTGCGGGAGACAGCCGGCCCCACGTCAGGATGCCATAGTGCTGTGGGGAGCACAGTATTACCAAGTGGGTAGGGCTTCTGTCTTCTCTGGGAGCAGGGATGGTATCTTAGTCATATTGTTTTCCTTGGGATGAGGTCTGTGCCTGATGTACAATGGATACTCCATAAATGTTTGATAAACCAATGAAGAACGAAAAAAAGCCTAGTCAGGCTCCTATCCAAAGTCGGAACTATCTCTTTAACATTCTAACATTCTTGACTTACTGTCACTTTACCTCAAATTGAACAGATTCCATGATGGGAACTTCATTCTCCCCAAACTAGCCAGTGACATGTGGGACAGCTCTGGCCAGGGCTCTGGGACTGCAGTGTACTTTCCCTGCATGGTCCAGGAGCTGTGATGTGGCTGTGGTCTAGGGGAATCCTGCCCCATGGAGTTGCGCCGCACAACCCTGGCTCCAGTTGCCAGAAGGCTCTTTTTAATGTTGAACCAAAATGTGCCTTCTTTTTTTTGAGACAGAGTTTCACTCTTGTTGCCCAGGCTGGAGTGCAATGGCGCGATCTCGGCTCACTGCAGCCTCTGCCTCCCAGGTTCAAGTGATTCTCCTGTCTCAGCCTCCCAAGTAGCTGGGATTACAGGCATGTGCCAACACACCTGGCTAATTTTGTATTTTTAGTAGAGATGAGGTTTCTCCATGTTGGCCAGGCTGGTCTTGAACTCCCAACCTCAGGTAATCCGCCCGCCTCAGCCTCCCAAACTGCTGGGATTACAGGTGTGAGCCACCGCGGCCGGCCAGTGTGCCTTCTTATAGTGTCTACTCATTGGTCTTTGTTCTGCCAGTGATAACAATGGGATAACGCCTGCTACACAACTTCACTGTGAAACCCTTCTCCTGTGCTGAGATTAAACAAACTCTAAGATTATTAAATAGTATATTTTCCTTGATAGCCTAACTTTTGATGTCTTATGTATAAATAAACCAAAGGAAGTGAGCAGTCATATTGCTAATCTGCTAACTCATATCTATTGAATGATAAAGTTTTAAAAGTTTCCCCAGGTAAGTTTAAGATTCAAACACCATCTATTGAGCATGTAGATTGTGTGCCAGGTAGTAAAATAGGGGCTTTCACACACATTGTCTCAATTCCTCAAACAATCCTGTGAGGTAAGAATTCTCTCTGCATTTGAAACTTGAGGAAACATGCTCAGAGTGCAAGAAGCTTCCTTGCCTGAGATCACCTAAGCAGGAACCCTCAGAGCCAGCAACTGAATCTTGGTCCCTGTGATGTCAAGTCCACTGCTCTTCCCACTGCAGAACATGGCCTCTAGATTAATGCCACTGATTCAGGAACATCTCCGACAGTCTTGAAATACCCCCATCTTCCCTTGTTGTTTTTTTCCTTCTGGCTTCTTCTATTATAGTCTCTTTATTTGAAACTCTGTAGGCCAAGGCCAGAGCTGATACCGACACAGAGCCAGTGCAGATAGCACATCAGATGCTAGGGGTCGCTGGGAGGATTAAGGGATTTAATCTGCTAGGAACACCTGTACTTGAAGTGGAGGAGGTTAGGCGGCCACAGTTGCTGCTTCATTAACATAGAGGTTTTGGATTTTTTTCTCTTGTGGTTTGTTTTTTAAGTGGATTGGCAGACTCCTTATTGCTTAAGAGTGGCTTTCTAGGCAGGCCACTGGCATCTGAATTCATCATTGACAATAAATGTAAGAAATTGGAATAAAAAAGAGAGACCCGCTGTTATTTGCTTTTGTTCTCCAATGGTTTGGTTAACTCAGGGTAAGGCTGAGTATCAGGGTATATCGCACCGAAGAATAACAATCCATTCAGTAATGTTATAGTTATCCTCAATCTAAACATGTTAACTGTCATTTTCCTCCTTTTCAAATAAAATACTGGAAAACTGTCATTTAATGGTAAACATTTTTATCTTAAAGGGCAAATATGGGGGGGCTTAATGATAAACACAGACCACTGCTGATAATAATAATAATTTAAAACCACAATTAAGTATGACAGCATGAAGGGATGCTCAGTGTATTAATATTTGGCTGAAAATTACAGGAAGTGGCATGATACAGCCATAGTTCAGTGAATCTGAAGGGCTTATTGACCCCAGCAAGTAGCCCCGGCTGAAACAAGTCCACTTTGCACCTGTGATAGGTCTTGGTTGTTTACTCTAGGGTCAGAAATTCTCTTTTTTGGTATTTGGATCACCTGAGGTGTTTGCTGAACCTCCAAGCTCTGGCCTCGTCCCAAAGGAGTCAGATTCTCTAGCACTAGAGTGGTTCCCAGGAATCTGCATTTTGGGCAAGCACCTCAAATAATTCTGGTATCTCTGACACCCAGAGCCACTATAAAATGTTCATGGACCTCAGGCACTTTTGCCATTGTGGGCCCTTTATTGCATAAAAAAATTAAATATAATTTGTAACTGCATTGACATGAACACAAATGAAGTCGAGCCTGGATTATATATTTTGTTCCTGATTTTAAAAGAAACTAAAAATCTTTGTGGCCTCCTAAAAGATTCGTGGGCCCTAGCCATTGTCTACTGCACCTAATGGATAAGGCAGCCTGCTGCTGCTCCCTTGATTCTGTGACATTAGGGGGAAGGCTGAGCTTTTATTTATTTTTTATTCTTTTAAGGATAGAGGTTTTACTATGTTGCATGAGTTGGGCTCAAGCAATCTCCCTGGCTCAGCTGGGATTACAGGCACATTCGGCTGGGTTTGTATTCTTTGGCGCCCAGGCTGGAGTTCAATGGTGTGATCTCGGCTCAGCGCAACCTCTGCCTACTGGGGAGGCTGAGGCAGGCAGATCACGTGGTCAGGAGTTTGAGACCAGCATGGCCAATATGGTGAGACACCGTCTCTACTAAAAAAAAAAAAAAATACAAAAATTAGCTGGGCATGGTGGTGTGCACCTGTAATTCCAGCTACGCCTCAAGCGATTCTTCTGCCTCAGCCTCCCGAGTAGCTGGTACTGCAGGCGTGTGCCACCACACCTGGCTAATTTTGCATTTTTAGTAGAGACGGGGTTTCACCATGTTGGCCAGGCTGGTCTCAAACTCCTGACCTCAGGTGATCTGCCCGCCTTGGCCTCCCAAAGTGCTGGGATTACATGTGTAAGCCACGGCACCCAGCTGAGGTTCTCTTTAATCAATGATTTCACTTGCTCAGTCAGCTTACCTGTGAAATGCAGGATGAAAAGGGACACAGCTACCATGGTGGCTGACAGCCCCCCTTTCACTCTCTTTTCTCACATCATTCTCTGCAGATAGTCAGAACCTCTTGCTGCCTTACGGTCTCTATGAAATCAGGAAATTATCCCCCATAATCTGTTTCATACCATAGAAATCCATACACAACAATTGAATTAAATGTTCTAATTGAATTAAATGTTTTGTCTCAAAATGCCTTGTAAACTTTCCTGACCCCAACCTACACTAAAAAATACATTTTATATCAGGCCCAATACATACACAGATGTAACTGAAAAGTTTTATGAGATATACTTACCCTGAAATATTTTTCATGAAAGGTTTCCTGAAATAATAGAGTATTCCAATTCAGTGAAATTATTTATTCCATTTAAAAACAGAAAACAAAAAACGCTGGTCTCTGTAATCCCAGAACTTTGGGAGGCTGAGGCAGGCAGATCACGTGGTCAGGAGTTCGAGACCAGCATGGCCAATATGGTGAAACCCCGTCTCTACTAAAAAAAAAATACAAAAATTAGCTGGGCATGGTGGTGTGCACCTGTAATTCCAGCTACTCAGGAGGCTGAGAGAATCGCTTGAACCCGGGTGGCAGAGGTTGCAGTGAGCGGAGATCGGGCCACTGCACTGTTGCATGGGCGACAGAGCGACACTCCACCTCAAAACAAAAAACCAAAACAGAACAAAAAAACAAAAAACGCTGGTCTCACCTGCTACAATGATTTTATAATAGGTCACTATCTGCAGTTTGAAAAAGTGGTCAAAGGAGTAGCAAGCATAAAAAGTAAAATAT
The DNA here is from genome assembly GCF_049350105.2 of Macaca mulatta. Taxonomy (NCBI): domain Eukaryota; kingdom Metazoa; phylum Chordata; class Mammalia; order Primates; family Cercopithecidae; genus Macaca; species Macaca mulatta. The sequence continues at coordinate 161,039,432 of NC_133407.1, read as the reverse complement.
CTGTAGTAAATGATGTCTATTTCTGCAATAGGAATATACCAAGAATAACAGCTACCTTATCTTTGGCCACATTCTCTGTCCCAATGTACTTGATGAGGTATTGTCAATAAGGTCTTATTTTTATTATTCACTCATTCAAATATTTAATAAGCACCTACTACATGCTGGGCACTGATTGTGGCTCTGCAAATAACAGCAATAATCAAAGTCCCTACCCTTAAGGAGTTACATTTTGGTTGGGAGAGATGCTAATGAAATTCGTAGGTAAATACATAGTGGTCAGATGGAGATAAGTGCCACAGAAGGACTCTTTTCAGACCCTTCTTTCCCTGGGCATGCTTATGTAACAACACCCTTCTTCCCTCCATGAAAACACGTACTTTCTTCGGATTTACTGATACTCTTTACCTCGAGGACAGTAGGATAGCCAGCTATTAGTTCAACTCAAAGGCGACTTTGCATATCTTTTCTGTTGTGTATTTGTTTCATGCATGGTTACCCAGAGATCAACATGCTTTTCTAATTTCTAAATTCCTTCTTAGACAGTGATGGTGATTAATTATCCCTGGATCTTGCAAATGTAATGAGAGTGGGATCAATTTCACTGAGCTAAGTCTTTAGTCACTGTTTGGGGATTTTGAGTCCTTTTTAGTCCCAGGATTGGTGTTCCTAGATGTCCCAAGTTCCTTGCCTGAAGAGGCCTCATACTGAACCCACAACTACTTTTCTTCTGATTGGTATCCTGCTCTGAATGACAGGGGTTATCCAGTGAGAATTCTGTAGCTGTTACAAGTGAGATCACCTCAGAGCAAGGCTAGATTCCAGACCCAGTGGATCCATTAGACCAGAGGCTGACAAAGCTTTTCGGTAAAGGAACAGATAGTGAATATTTTTTCTGGGCCACACACTCTCTGTCACTACTCAACACTGCCGTTGTAATCTTGAAGACATCGTAGACAATATGTAAATGAATTGCATGGCTGTGTTCTAGTAAAACTTTATTTGCAAAAGTAAGCAGCAGGCTGGTCCCTAGTTGAGGCTGAGGAAGACATTACTTCCTGCTGGAAATACTTGGGACTTACATTTGAGACAAGCTGAAAGTATGGGATGAGGGAGGAACAAAAGCTTACAAACAAAGAGCAGCCAGTTTGGCCAAAGAGAAATATGCATGAAAGAAGGTGGCAACAGATTGTGCACATGTACCCTAGAACTTAAATTAAAAAAAAAAAAAAAAAAAAAAAAAAAAAAAAGGAAGGTGGCAACAGACTGAAATGTAATTCGGTAAGGACAAATACATTTACAAACGTGCAAACTGACCTTTTGCTGGTTCATCTTTATTTTACAGTCACACTACTTAAAAATACATATTTAAAAAATATTATTTTAAAAGTCATCTTCCACTAGAATCATAAACTTCTTCCTTGTATCAAAAGTTGTGCCACTATCCTGGTTACTTGTGGATTCACCAAGCAGTCCAGCAAGTCGTCCGTAGAAATGAATGTTTGAGAAGGAGCCGTAGTAGCATTTGAGGCAATCTGTTCCTTAATTGCCTTTTCACTGTTCATTATTTGTTGTCTCTTGGCACAATGCAGTTTTCCAAAGTGTTCTCCATCCTTGTCAACAAAGTCTTTCCCATCACTTCCAAATATGCTTCCTCTTTCTGAAGGTGGTTCTTCGGACCTCTGTGCCACAGGTACCAGATCAGGGCCAAAGGGACTTGCTGCCTCCGGTTTGCCTGTTCCTGTGGTCAAGTTCTGGCTACCTGTTTGGCCCACCTCCATGTGGCTGTACACATTTAATTCTTCCTTTTTCATGCGCTCTCCATCTGTTCTCGGTGCTTGGATTTCTACTACCTTAGATGTTCTGCAACGATCAAAAAATGCAGAAACAGCTGCATTTAAGTAGCAACAGTTCACTGCATGGGACGTTTCCTCAACCTAAGGGAAAAGAAAAACCCTTTAAAATGGTTACATACATTTAGTTACATTGGAAAACAAAAGTCCTAGTCAGCGCTGGTTTACCACAGGAAACTTAACTGCCATGATGAAGACCAGAAGCTGCCTACCTCAGTGGGGTTTAACCAGGCTCTGGTATTTTGTGGATTCTCTGCAGTTTTCAGGGCACACACAAGCATACGAGTGATTGCCTCTTCTACCCGGGCCAGGTGATCCTCTTCCTGAATTAAAAAAAACACACTGTTAACTTTTGTTAAGTCTCATGGCTTTTTAAGAGAGAATAAAGTCTCTTTTAATTTCATCTTCTGTTCTCTCATTAATACAAGTTTTGTTATAGAAGGAATGAATATGCTATTGGTAGAACCACAATTTTTGTGTATTTACTATCACCTGCCATCTAGAAGAGTTGCAGAATATTTCACCAAATTTAAGTATGTATTCTATCTATAAGACACGGCCTTAAGTATCAATCACCTTATGATATTTTCTCCAATCTTTTCCATTATTTGACATGTTTAAAGTTTTTTTTAAAGTACCACATACAGAGGAATAATCCCTATAGAGTCTGACAAGCAAATTATTTCAGAGATGGAAGAAAAATTACAATAAACATGCTTGGCTACAAGAATGAGATGGCTATCCATCTAAACATGGCTTTCTTAAGACACAGTAAGCATAAGGTATAGCATTAATGAGGAACTGCATTAAAATCAACAACTTCTGTTTACCAAAAAACACCACAAAGGAAAAAAAACAAACTAGATGCCTGTAACATATATAACTGATAAAATATTAATGTGTAGAATAAAGAATCTACACATACCAATAAGAGAAATGAGCAAATTTTTAAAAATGGGCAAAAGACACAATGACCAGCACTTTTAAAAGGAGCAATCAGATGACTAATAAACATATGAAGATATGTTTAGCCTCCAGGGAAGTGCAAATTGAGAAACCCATGAAATTGGCAAAAAGGGGCCTGATGGTTCCACGTGGGACATTGAGAGACAAAAGTCTTATACACTAATGGGAAAGCAAATTGATAGAGACATTTGGAAAACATGGGTGGCATTATCTCGTAAACTTGAGTATTGTATACCCTACGGACCAGCAATACCACTCCGAGATTTATGCACAGTCTAGAGAAACTCTTGCACATGTGTGCCAGGAAACATGTATAAGAATATTCTGTTCACAGAAGCAAAAAATTGAACACCAAATCATCCATCAATAGAACAATGAATAATGTATAAATTATTATAAATATAAATTATTGATATATATACATATATTAATATATGAATAGTAATTGAAATAGCAGCATGAATATTAATAATGAATAAATTATGGAGTATCTTAACACAGTATTATATCACAGTGAAAATGAATGAACAGCTTACATGTGACAGCACAAATGAATCTTAGAAACACAATATTGAACTTAAAAAGGCAAATCTCCATGATGAGATACCACTTCACACTAGGACAGCGCTAATAAAAAAAAGACAGATATTAACAGGTGTTGGTGAGGATGCAGAGAAATCAGAATCTTCATACATTGCTGGTGGGAATGTAAAATGGTGCTTCAGAAACCTGGGAGTTCCTCAAAAGGTTAAACACAGAGTTACCATATGTAATGATTAATTTTGAGTCAAGTTGGCTAGACTATAGTGCTCAGTTGTTTGGTCAAACAATAATCTGGATGTTGCTGTGAAGATATCTTGAAGATATTACTAGCATTTACAATCAACTGACTTTATGTAAAGGAGATTACACTCAATAATGTGCGTGGTCCTCATCCAATTAGTTGAAGTCCTTAAGAGCAAAAACTGAGATGTCTTAGAGAAAAAAATTCTGCCTCAACACTGTAATAGAAGTCCTATGTGAGTTTCCAGCCTGCCAGCCTGCCCTACAAATTTCAGACATGCCAGCCCCCACAATCAAGTAAGCCCATTCCTTAAAGTAAATCTCAATCTCTTGTTCTCTATATAAGTACAGACATTTCTATGTATTATATAGATATCTACATTTACGGACATGTAGATATCATGTAAAGATATCTATCTACATATATACTCATAGGAATGGAATTGCTGGATCATATGGTATATCAGAGTTCCTCAGAAAAACAGAACCAACAGAAGATGTAGCCAGATAACCAGATACAGATATAACATAAAACATTAGATTCATTATATACCGTAAGATTTAGCCATGCTATAGCATGCATCAGTATTTCACTCCTTGTGATATTTGAAAAATATTCCATTGTACACATATACCACATTTTATCCACTTATCAGATGATTGATATTTGAGTTGTGTCACTTTGGGCTATTATGAATACTACTACTGTGAACATTCGTGTAGAAGTTTTTGTGTGGACCTACATTTTCATTTTTCTTGGGTATACACCTAGGAATGGAATTGCTGGGTCACATGGTGTATCAGTCAAGGTTCTCCAAAGAAAGAGAACCAATAGAAAAAAATATATATGTGTGCATATGTGTACAGAGATAAGACAGATGGATAGATGGACAGATAATGTGACAAAACTTTTTTGTTTAAACAAGAGAATGAGAAGAGTGAACGGAATACATAGGGAAGGGATTGGGAAGAACACAGCACCACTCGAACAGAGCTAAAATCTCTACTCTTTTCCAAATATGTTATTCATGAAAGCAATATCAGAACCTGGAGTTAACTTGAGTTATATAAGTATGGTAGGCTCTAAAACCTAAGAGCTTTTTGGAGCTAAATTTGGCAAAAAGAAGGAATTATTGTCCAATGTTGAAGAGACAATGATAAAAGCAACATATGACAGAGAAAGATAGGATTATGTAACTCCAATTGTGCATTCCAGTTTTTCAATAAAGAGTGAGTGGCCTTCAAACAGAATTATACAGAAAGATGTTGAAGAAGGAACTGGAGGTCTGGTTTGGTGAAGGACAGAAATCATCCACTTGAAATCAGCATGAAGTTCTTAGCTACCACACTTCTAAGTATGGAGTCTGTTTATACTCAATGATACTAATCCTTTGGAAAATTATAGAAAAGATTACTAAATAGTATATAATGAGCCTTTTAAAAACACTGTGGTGAAGTCATTTATGTTACTGAAGCCACATAAATTCAAATCTAAATAAAATATGAACAAACACTATCCTATGGTAAATTAAAAAACAGTATATCACAACCAAGTGGTATTTGCTCCAGAAATTAAGGATGAATCAATATTAGGCAACCAATTGATATAATTTATTGCACTACCAAATGTTTACTAAAGAAGAATATTATGTAATCTTCTTTATCAATTCAACAACATTCAATACCTTTTCCTGATTTTAAAAAACAAAAAGTAATGAAATAGAAATTGATGGATACTTAATATGATAAAACACACACAACTCAGCCCCAAATCTAGCATTTCATAGTCAGGAACAAGGCAAGGATGCCCACTATCTCCACTATTATTAATGAACTGGATGGATTAGCCAATGTAATCAGACCAAATCTCCACCCCCACCCCACAATTATAGGCAAACAAATTAGAAAGGAAGAAGAAAAACTATCTTAATTTTCAGGTAATCTGAGAGATACCTGAAAATCCCAGAAAGTCAGTATAAAACTACCACAAAATAAAATAATTCAAATTAACACAAAAATCAATAGCTATCATATACACTAATAATATCCACTTAGAAGACAGAATGGAAGAGAAGACCTTACCTTAGCAGCAAAAAAAGATGAAATATGGCAGTCCTTCCTTACCTGCAGTTTTGCTTTCTACGGTTTCAGTTACCCATGGGTAATCTCAGTCAGAAAATATTAAATGAAAAAATCCAGAAATAAACAACTTATAAGCTTTAAATTTCATGCAATTCTGAGTAGTGTGATGAAATCTCCCACCATTCCACTCTACACAGTACACATTACCTGCCTCTGAGTCACTCAGTAGTTAGCTCAGTGATCAGATCACTGTCGTGGTATTTGCAGGGCCTATATTCAAGGAACCCTTATTTTACTTGATAATGGCCCCACAGTACAAGAGTTGTGATGCTGGCAATTTGGATATGCCAAAGACAAGGCGTAAAGTGCTTCCTTTAAGTGAAAAGGTGAAAGTTCTCGACTTAAGGAGAGAAAAAACCAGCATGCTGAGGTTACTAAGGTCTATGGTAACAAATCTTCTATCTACAAAACTGCGAAGAGAAAAAATTATGGTAGCTTTGCTGTCACACCTCAGACTGCAAAAGCTGCAGCCACAGTGCATAAGTGCTTAGTTAAAATGGATTAAGTTTGCATCTTAGTTAAGACATTACATTTGTAGGTGGAAGGCATGAACAGAAAAGTGCTGACTGATCACAATCGGGTTTGGTAATATTCAGGGTTTCAGTAATCCACTGGGGTTCTTGGAATATATCCCTCAAGGATAAGGAGATACTACTGTGTTTAGGAATAAACATTTAAAAGAAATGTGCAAAGCTTATGTGAGGAAAACTTTAAAACACAGCTGTAAAAACAAAAACAAACAAAAAAACCTGGAATTGGATACGTGGAAAGGTACCTAATTTGTGGACAGGACAATTCAAAATCATAAAGCTCAGATAAAATTTAATATGGATTAAAAAATCAATAGGTTTTTTTTTTTTCTGATGCTAGACAAGCTGATTTTAAAGAACACATAAAAAAACAAGAGGCAAGAATAGCCAGGAAAACCCTGCAAAAAAAAGCAATGGTTAGTCCTACTGATTTTAAAACGTAAGACCTCACTAAATAAATAGGAAGAAAGACCAATGGACAAAATACACCCACATACGTTCAGATATCTAGTATATGATGAAACAGACATTTCAAATTATAAGGGAAAACAGACTAAAATAAATGATGGTCCTACAATCCTATTATCATTTTGGAAAAGATAAAATTAGATCTCAACCTTATACTATATCCTAGTGAAAAACTTCCAAATGGATAAGAGATCTAAATGCAAAAAACATGAAACAATCTAAATTCTAACATAAAACATTGGTGAATTCCTTTATGACCTGGAAAAGGTCATATGACCTTGGTTTCTAATTATGACTCAAAAACAATAAAGTTCAACAACAGATTTTGTTGGTGAGGCTGTGGAGGAAACAAGCACTTTCATTTACTACTAATGGAAATGGAAAATGGCACAATCACAATGAAGCTGAATTTGGCAAAACCTAACAAAATTTAAGATACATTTACCCTATGACATGGCAAATCCAGTGTTAAGATCTTCCCCAAAGACACACTTCAACAAATATAAAACAACATATGCACAAGGTTATTCAGTGGCATTATTTGTAATTACAAAAGACTGGAAACAATGCAAACATCTATCCTTAAAGGAACTAATTAACAGTAGAGCACTCATATAATGAAGTACTAGACAGTGGTTGAAGAAAAATATGAATGTTTCTCTTTACTATTATGTAGTGAAATTCAGGATATTATTGTTGAAAAAAGCAAGGTGTGGAACACTATGGTTTATTACTTTCTGTGGAATAAAGGATAGAAAATAAAAAATATATTTGAATAAGTATATAAATAAGTATACAAAGGTGTATTTATATGCTTATGCACTTTGTACATATAAAACTGTTTACATACTTATTTAAATATATAAATATACGTATTCATTTACTTAATTTTATATATAGATATATGTTTACAAGAAACACTGAAAATGATAAACCAGAAATGAATAAAAATGGATCTCTATCAAGGTTGGGAAAAATGGAGTGGATGGAACAGGGATGAAAGGCAGACTTCCCTGAGTATAACTTTTAATATAGTTTTGACAAGTTAAATGTTCTACATATTCAAAATATTAAATTAGATCAAAATTTTAAAAAAGTAAATCCTAAAATTGAAAACGGAAACAAATGAACTTAACTAAATATCCAATTAGTAAAATAACCATAAATGAAAAGAAGTCCTTCACAATGACTCCTGAATAAAGGACTTTGTATCTATCCCTCTTAGTAATAGATACAGTCTAATAATAAAAAGAATTGCAAATAAATTTTAATTTTTACTGGCAAGTTTTATGGTTAGTAGTAATATTTCTATTTGAATTTTGGAAATATAAATTTGACATCTTTTTTTTTTTTTTTGAGATGGAGTGTTGCTCTGTCACCGGGCTGGAGTGCAACGGCGCAATCTCGGCTCACTGCAACCTCCGCCTCCTGGGTTCAAGTGATTCCCCTGCCTCAGCCTCCTGACTAGCTGGGACTACAGGCACGTGCCACCATGCCCGGCTAATTTTTTGTAGTTTTTTTTAGTAGAGATGGGGTTTCACCATGTTGTCCAGGATGGTCTCGATCTCCTCACCTTGTGATATGCCTGCCTCAGCCTCCCAAAGTGCAGAGATTACAGGTGTGAGGCACCGCGCCCAGCCTAATTTGACATCTTAAAAAATATATTGCTGGATACAGCAAACAAATAAGTATATTGCTGGGGTTTTGTTGTTGTTGTTGTTTTTTGTTTTTTTTGAGACGGAGACTCGCTCTGTTGCCAGGCCAGAGTGCAGTGACTTGATCTCGGCTCACTGCAACCTCCATCTCCTGGGTTCAAGCGATTCTCCTGCCTCAACCTCCTGAATAGCTGGGATTACAGGTGCGCCACCATGCCCAGTTAATTTTTGTATTTTTAGTAGAGATGGGGTTTCACCATGTTGGCCAGGATGGTCTTGATCTTTTGACCTCATCATCTCCCCACCTCGGCTCCCAAAATCCTGAGATTACAGGTGTGAGCCACCATGCCCGGCTTTATGTTACTGTTTTTAAGGACCCAGATTTTCAGTGTAAGAGAAGAGATAAAAATACAGAAACAAATAAGAAAAAATTCTATCATGTTAAACTTGAATTACTTTTATAGTTCAAAAGTCTGATGATTGGGTGTCATGCTCATGTGTGAGACATGCCTCCCTTAAGCTTTGTTATGATGTCAGCACATTACCTGTCTAGATATATTTTTTAAACACGTGAATTAGAAATATATCAATATCTATCAATCAATCAATCAATCATCTATCTATCTCACATTCTAGCTACATCACTGAAAGAGCCTAGAAACAGTGACACCCAGGAGCAATGAACAGCTTTAGAGCTGAGATCTCAGTTTCTAAAGGCCATTCCCTACAAAAAGAACTGTGGCTACCTGGAGAAATTATAGACTTCCAAGTTTGGGGCACTAAAGAAAAAAGGGTATCCTGGGATATCTTCCTGTGCCAGAAAGCCAGGATACACTCAAAATCTAATTAATGGGGACACATCAAAAGGGCACAGGCCAGCTTGAAGTTTCACTAAAAGGACAGATAAGACCCAAATTTAAAATTATCTTGTCAAGCTGGAATGCTCAACCAAACCAACATGATGAAAATTAACAGGGATGACTGTGAAATACTGGATTTAGAATTAAAATCAGCTTCATAGGTACAGGATAGGATTCAACCTGCCTGACAGCAGATCATCTGAAAAAAAGCACCAACATTTTAGAGTTGAATATGAAACTAAAGTGAAATGAGATTACTAAAAAAACTAACCCAATATTACAAGCAGCACTGGAAATATTTAGGATGGAGATCATGTGGGGTAGAAATCTTATACTCTACCAAATAAGGCCCACTGATATTCAGTTTTAGGCACTATATATTAAGAGAACTATTCTAGACATAATAACTCTCCCTCCTCCTCATAGCAATTTCTACTTTTTAAACACCTCCCATATGCCATGCACTATATTAGATGTTTTTACAATGTGTTCTCCAATTTAACCTCACGACCACTCTACTGAGGTGGGTTCAATTATAATCCTCATTTTACAAGAAAATGGAGGCTTGAAGAGATTAAGTAACTATCTATGTTAGACAGCTAACAAAGGTAACTTGTATCTTAAAGTTGCCTGATTCCAAAGCCTGTGGCCAGAATGGTAAAAAGTCTGGAAAAAGGAAAAAGTCACATAAAAACACCCCATTAAAGACAGTAAGAGTTTTTGAGCATGGAAGAAGAAAAGATTATGGAAACACTTGGAGGTATTTTCAAATATTTTAAAAAGACGACAGCTCTATTCTTTAACAAGTGAACTTCCTTGGGAGGTGAAGCACCTGTCAGGGCTATTGTAGATATGACTTTGGCATTGGGAGTGGAAGTTCCCCATGGATTCTACCTTAACATCTGCTGCAACTCCAGTTCAGCATGCTATAGGCAAAATTTCTGTTATGTTACTGATCTCCTGCCATACCTCTCACCTAAGCCTCAAGGGCTACAACTCTTGTCTAAGCCCACACAATATAGCTTTGTTACAATATTCCTTCTGTTCCACTGATTCCAAAGCCATTCCTATTACCAAAGGATAGGAAAAACTAGACTAGGGAGAGGATGCGGCTGTCAAACAGAGCAGAGAGATGCAATCCAGGCTTCAGGTCAAGGAGAGCAGAGATGCAGTCAGGGCCTCTGGTTAAAAAGAGCCAGTTGCAATTATGGCCCCAGTTGAAGAGACAGACTTGAGCATAACAAGCAGCTATTCTAATTGTCAAACAGAGCAGGCAACCAGGATTAAGCATAACACATAGGAAGGAAAGGCCTCTGGCAGAAATGAAATGATAAAAACCTAGCACTGAAAGAAAGACTCCGCTTTGAGAATACATAGAAGCCAAGACAGAATTCTGCAATTAGTAATGACCTTGAACCAAGAAGCAGGTATTGGCCGGGCGCGGTGGCTCAAGCCTGTAATCCCAGCACTTTGGGAGGCCAAGACGGGCGGATCACGAGGTCAGGAGATTGAGACCATCCTGGCTAACACGGTGAAACCCCGTCTCTACTAAAAAATACAAAAAACTAGCCGGGCGAGGTGGCAGGCACCTGTAGTTCCAGCTACTCGGGAGGCTGAGGCAGGAGAATGGCGTGAACCCAGGAGGCGGAGCTTGCAGTGAGCTGAGATCCGGCCATTGCACTCCAGCCTGGGCGACAGAGTGAGACTCCGTCTCAAAAAAAAAAAAAAAAAAAAAAAAAAAAAAAGAAGCAGGTATTTCCAGCCCAGACAGTATGGAAGACGAGTGGCAACAAGGGACACATATCGGCAAATCTGGCCAGACCCAACACAATTTTCCTAACAACATGGTCAAGGGAAAGGACCCTGCCTGCCAGCATCAGGCCCATTCTGTGTACTTAAAAGAAAGAGAGTGGCACACCACTAAAATTCCAATTTCCAACCTAAACATCCATTAACAGAGGACAGAATGCATAAGTTATAGTGCACTGCAACAAAAAAATACTGAAGCATTGGTTAAAAAAATTAATTACCAAGTTGTACAGCCAGACCTTATACATCTTTTAAAAGCATGATCTGCACTTACTTAAAAAAACAAAACGAAATGAAAAAGTACCAGTTCAATCCATGAGTTTATACTGACAGTGACAGGATCAATGGATTCTACATAATGCCACCAGTGTCTGGGAACAAACAGAACCTGAAAACCAAACAAAGAATGGTTAGCACAAGAACAGGACATTTCATTTTTATGTCAGACTCAGACCCTAATTGAGGCTGCTAGGAAAAAAAGGAATACAAATGAATTCACAATAATATTGCTGGAGAAAAGTGAAGGAAAAAAACCCCGCAATCCTTTTTTCCTTTTACTCCTTTTTTATTGACAAGTTCACATGTTCTACAAAGGATACTGCCAGCATCTCTATTCTCTTTAATCCTGGGCCTTCTTCATCTGCGCCTAAATCTTAGTACATGATTCTGAGATTCTAATTTTTCCTCCTTTCCATCACAAAATAGTTGCATGCATTCTGAGAAAGGGCATAGGTAAAACACATAGGACATGGCTTCTGTATTCTCACAGTTCGAAATCTAGCCAATGAGAAGATAAAGTAAAGAAAGGTGGCATTATAGAAGTGGTAAATTAGAAGAAAATGATGTTTGAGAATTTCAGAGGTAGGTGAAACAGGCATGAACTAGGGAGGTCAGGGGCAACATGGATGGAGGAAGTGTGATTTGAACCCGGGCTAGGAGAGAATTCAGACTGAGAAAAGAATGAAGACATGCCAGGAAGGATAAGAGGTACAGGAGAGGGAGGTAGGACTATAGAGGATAGCAAGTAGGTCAGTCTTACTATCACAGAGGGAATAATGGGAGATAAGGTAGGGGAATTAGTTTAGGGACAGTGGACTTCAAAATAAGAATTTAGATTTTATCTGGTAGGCATTAGGAGTCACTGAGAAATTCTAAGTAGGGGGATGGTTAAAATAGTGGTATCGAGAGAGTCTGAGAAGGACAGCAGATATTTGCAAAGGCCCACTTATTAAATGTTAAAATATAAATAGGAAGGTATAATAAACAAAAGCAATGGGCAGAGTCAAGAAGGATGGCATCTATCCAGACTCAGTATGAGATTTCCTATTGAGAGCAGAGCAGATGGAGATGATATGAAGCTTTTGGGCTTCAGATTTAGGAAACTACTGGTATTTGCTATGAACAAGGCAGGACTGGGAAATAGAAAGATCCTTTCAGGAAAACTGGAAACTATGAAAGTCCACTTGACAGTCATAAGTAGGTTATGCATGTCCTATCAGAGTAAAGTTTCAGTAAAGTGGTGAGAGAAAGAGCTGGGTTTGAGTGGATTAAAGAACGGACAGGAGGTAAGGAAAACTGATACAATGAACAAAACCAGTCATTCAAATTTGGCTATTAAAGACAGAAGAGAAAATGATTGGCAACCACTTCACACTCTCTGGAATGGCTGTAAAAATAATGATAAAAAAGAAAAACAAGTGTTGGGAAAGATGTGAAGAAACTGGAACCCTCATACAATGCTGGTGGGGATGTAAAATAGTACAGTTGCTATGGAAAACAGTTTGACAACTCCTCAAAAAGTTAAACAGAGGGTTACCATGTAACCCAGCAATTCTACTCCTAGGTATACCCAAGAGTATTGAAAACATATGTGTACATATGAAGACATATGTACACACAAAACTTGTACATGAATGTTCAAAGCAGCATTACTTATAATAGCCAACAAAGCAGAAACAACCCAAATGTCCATCAACTGATGAATGGACAAACAAAATGTTATGTGGCCACACAATGGAATATTATTAAGCCATAAAAAAGAAATGAAGTGCTAGTAACATTTTACAATGTGGATGACCCTTAAATACATTATGCTGTGTGAAAGAAGTCAGACACATAAGGCCCTGTATCATAATATTGCACCACGTGAAATGTCCACAATGGGCAAATCTACAGAGATAGAAAAAGATTAGTTGCTGTCAGGGGCTGTGGGGAGAGGTGAATGCAGAGTGACTAACAGGTTGAGGCAACTCAGTGAAGTGAAATTGTTTGAGTTGATAATGCTTGAGTGAAGGAAGCAGGAAAAGAGTGAGTGAGACGGGTACAATGGAAGGGAGAGGGATAATCAAGAGAATAAAGTCTCTTTAAGTGACTAAGAAAACCTTTCAAATTATTAATGAAATATCAGACAGCAAGCGCCAATGTTGAAAAGGAAATTTTCCTCACTGGGAAGCAGCACTATGTATAATACCTTTGGAAATGTTTCAGAGTTAGTAATTTATGAAAACAACATCCATTCTTGCTTAAAAGCAAACATTCTCAGTTCCTTCTGCCCCTGTTGGCTCACACCTGGATGCATTCCGACCTGTGTTTATGTGTCTGGGTTCAGTTCTATCATAATTGAACAGATATTAACTGTGATTAAATGTTCCAGAGATGCTCAAGTACCCATGCCTTGAACATTTTCTCCTGACCTAAATGAAAATGACTCTGTAGACTGTCTTCCTCCAAAGTCCATTCTCCTCTTTACCAATAGGAGGAGCTGTGTTCCCTCTTGCCATTTCCTTTCCAGGACCTGTGAAGCAGAGGTGTACCTGTCTGAAGCCTACAGCTGGGGCGGCTACCTTCCAACAGCAGAGCAGAGGGAAGGAAGCCATTCTCATTTGTACTGCGCGGGGAAGGGAAGCACACAGCATAAGGACTTGAGAGAGTTACAGCTGTGGTGTCCCCTGGCAGGTCATTAAAGTTTTAAAGCCTTATTACCTGTCCTGGGCTCAGTGTAACCATATGTCTTTGAGCTTTCTGGAACTGAGGAAAACGCTTTAAATCAGGATTGACAACATTGATTTTACTGAACACACTAGATTCTTCATAAGGGATTCTAGTTGGATAAAGGAAAGGAGTATCTTCAGGAGGAAAGAGATGCCATCGTTTCCTAATTAAAAAAAAAAAAGAAAAAAGATACAAGTTAGTACTCTGATCTTAAGACAAAACATGTAAGAAGGCAAAAGCTAAGTGTTCATTTTCACTCATTTAAATTCGATCCCTAAGGGAATACAAGCACCATCAGTGGTCACCTGGCCATCTCTGACTCAGCGCTAGAATCCCTCTGCAGATACTGGGTGGAAGGCTGTGTAGCAACTAAGGGGCTGCCTCATGGATGTCCCAGGACACCGTAAGGCAGCCTCTTACATTGCTGGGACAGAATCTAGTTCGTAAGATCATTCTTTCTTATCTCAAATCAAAGTCTGCCTTCTCATAGTTTTCATCCCTGACTCTAGAGCTATTCACAATAACCCCCACCCTTTCAAATATCTGTATTCTTATCTTATTCAGAGCAAACACTCATAGTTCCATCCACCAAATAGTTTCCAGACTTCTCCCTGTTTGGGTTATATATAAATTCCTTAAGTTAAACATTTGTTAAGTTAATCCATTAGGGAGTGGACATGCACAAATAACACCACATAAATAAAGCAGTATAATGTGGGAATTTTCAAAAAGAAAACTGTCAAATGTTTCTCACTTAAAACAGTTTTGAAAATGGAGGTAATAAATTCTAACTCACAAAACACTAGACACACCTATGCTTTATGCCAATAGGGGGAAGACATCTGAGGCAAAAGCAAGGGAAGTATGAGAAAAAAAAGAGACCTAGACATCTAGATGTTTAGATGGGGAGGCAAAGAGAAAAGAAGGAAAAACCTAGTTCTGAGAGAAGAAGCCCAAAGCCCTCTAGTGACCCCTTGCAGTTGTTAGAGTGGGGCTATCAAGTCCTTTCAGAACCAAGAAACAGGGGCTGCTGTTTTCGAACTAAGTAGTATATACTGAAGTCTTATTTTGCTTTAGAAATTTGAAGGTTTTATAGAAATAATGAAATGCTTTACTCTTCAGTAAACATTTACATTCAGGCCATGTGTGGTGGCTCACTGCCTGTAACCTCAGCACTTTGGGAGGCCAAGGCAGAAGGATTGCTTGAGGCCAGGATAGAGACTAGCCTTGGAGCCTGGGAAACATAGCAGTACCTCATCCCTATAAAAATTTTTCTGAAAAAATTAGCCAGGTGTGATGGTGTGTGCCTGTAGTCCTAGCTACTCAGGAGGCTGAGGTGGGAGGATTGTTTGAGCCCAGGAGTTTTGAGGAAGCAGTGAGCTATGACTGTGCCACTGCACTCCAGCCTGGGTGACAAAGCAAGACCATGTATCTAAAAAAAAAAAAAAAAAAATTCATTTCGGAGCTATAAGGCAGTCTATCAGTTTACACAGTCATCAGTTTAAAAACCATTGAGGTTCAAAAGCTGTTTGCCCAATCTTAAAGCTTTAATTTAATTTAAGCTTTAAGAGCTGCTCCATTCCACTGTATTAGTTTGAAAGCAGTTTTCAGTATCAATATGCTTCGGATGTTAGAGTTGGAAGGGCTCTGAAGAGATCATCAGTCTAATTTCATTTTCAAAGTAGTGGCAGAAAGACTCAGAGCTTGCTCAGTGTCACTCACTGGGGTGGTGGTAGATTCAGAACGAGGTCACAGATCTCCTGGCTTCTCCAGATCCCAGTTCCTTCCCCTGCACCATAGCAATATTTCCCAAAGGAATAGCCATAATGATAACCATCCCATCCAATCTGCTTTGTTTGGCTTAAAAAATGTAAAATGCATGAATCCTTCTATCAGAAAAGGTATTCAATCACCATGCGATCTCCTGCTTTAAAAACCTCTCATGCTTCTGGATGCTGAAGGAACAGAGAGTAACAGTGTTTGCCTGGAAGTCAAGACACTGGGGACTCAACCTACCTGCCTTTCTGGTCTACTCCCTCTGTCTCCAATGCACAACATATACTGGACAAATTAAGGGGTCCTCTCTACACCCCATGCTTTCTCAGGGTCCCTCTGCCCTTCCCATCTGGGTCTTTCGAGCACTTATCTATCCTTCAAGGCCCACCACAAATGGCAGCTCCTCTGTGAAATCTTCCCTGATCTTTCCAACAGGAACATGACCTCTTCTACTTCTCAGTCCTACAGCTCTGTGAAACCTTCCTCTAGAGCATGGGCATTCTGCCTTGTATCACGGCTGTCTGTCGGCTTGCCTGCAATCTGGTTGTGAGCTCTCCCACGGTAGAGATGGTGTATTACTCCCTCACCTCTGTACCTACTGTAACACATGGTCCCTGTACAGAAGGATACTCAATGGGTATTTACGAAAGCTATTTTATTATTCCAGAGTTATATAAGGCCAGAAAATGTCTTATTACAAAGTTAAAAAAAAGTGATATTAACTTTATATCATAGAAAGAATTCAGGTATTTTTTGATAATGTTTTTCCAACTTGAATTTCTCTGGCTTGTTTCCCAATTCAGAACACAGCTACTTAAAATGTTGTCTCTCTTACCAAGTTTAAGGTTTTAGCCTGTTAACTCCACAAAGGTTGAGACCACACTCATTTGATTGACTCTTGCATCCACAGTGTGTAGCTATGTACCTGACACATTCTGTGCCCTTTAATAAAGATGAAATGCATCAGAGAGTGGATAACTTCTACCATTCTGTAATTTTCAGAGTTCTTCACATGTGAAATGTATCCACAGACATACTGACTGTTTCTCCTGAACCTATTCACAATTCTTTTCACATCTAATAGGTCTGAGAACTTGTACATGGCCTTTTCTGTTTTACTCTCTGTGCTGCCCTGTAAATATCCCACATGACCAGGAGAAAAGACTGGGGCATCATTAATTAGGGGAAAATAAGGCTGCACATACATCTGAGTACATCCTCCAAGTGGCATAAACACTTAAGACTCTCGTAGAACTCCAGAAACCAGAAGCACTGCCTATCCCTTCTAGAGTCCACAGATAGATGGAGACAAAAACTGACCTAAGGTAACAATACACTGTATTGTGTCAGGTAGGCACAAACTAAAATTTACAGTTTAAAGGGTCCAGTATTTTTCAAATCAGGATCGCTGGCATCCCTTGGAGGGGAGCTTGAGGGCAACAGTGGAGCCTCTTCCTTTCAACAAACTGCTCTGCTCTTATTTATTTAGATTTGGAGAAAGGGTGTTCCCATTTTAAAATAAAAGTTTGAAAACTACAAACTCATGTAAAAAAGAAAAGCTAAGCATAGGCTGGGCATAGTGACTCACACCAGGACTTTGAGAGGCCAAGGCAGGAGGATGGCTTGAGGCCAGGAATTCAAGACTAGCTTGAGCAACGTAGAAAGACTCCATCTCTAAACAAAATTTTTTAAAAATTAGCTGGGCATAGTGGCACACACCTGTAGTCCTAGGTACTTGAGAGGCTGAGGCGGGAGGATGGCTTGAGGTCTAGGAGTTAGGATCACGCATTGCACTCCAGCCTGGGCAACAGAGCAAGACTCTGTCTCAAATGTCTCTAATTTACAAAAAAAAACAAAAAAAAAACAAAAAAAAAAACAGAGAGCTGTCTAGCTGACCTGGGAGTGGAATCCCAGAATTCTAGAATCAACTCTCTGAAGACAATCCTGATCACGGCAAAGCACTCACCTGTAAACCACCATTTTAACTGTTCTCATTTCACAGAGGAGAAACCAAAACCAGAGGTTAAGAGGTCTGCCCCAATCATAAGGCAGGCTAACAGAATGGGGCTGGGACTACACCTTGGGGTACTGCCCTATTCTCTCTGCCACCCCTGATGCATGCATGCACAGGTGCACACACACACACACACACACACACACATTACCTTCCTTGTACCTGGAATACCAAGTTACAACCATAGGAGTCCAGATGACAGGGTGTGTGGGCTCCCAAGGAGCCAATCCACAATGTACTTTCCTGTCCATTTCTTCCAGGAAACCCGAAGTCAGACCATTTCACATCCTGTTTTGAAATAAAGTTGCAATCCATCAAGAACTAACCAACTTCTCTGTATGGTAATGTTGCCCATTTTCACTTGCACATCTGTTATTTGGCAGTTGGAATATTCTGTTATGGAAAATGCTACAGATGGAAGAGGTTAGGTTTCCAGGGCAGTTCAAGAAATCTTTCTAGCCAATAACATATTTGAATAACCACACTAATAGTAATCATTCAACAAATATTTACTGACTACTTACAACATGCCAGGCACTGTTCTGGAAGCTTGTAATGAATCAATGAACAAAAGAGACAAAATGCCCACTCAGATGAAGCTTACATTTTAGAGTTGGAAACAGACAGGATTCTGCTGATATTTAGGGAAAGCGTGTTTTGGGCAGTTAAAACAGTGAATACAGTGGAAACGTCATTATTTCAAATATCTCTGAGACGCAACCGAGGAAGTCAGAAATCCTTATTCCCTCTAAGCAGTGCATATATTTGTGTATATATGCAACTTACTAACTTTATGTACTTCAATGACCACATAAAAGAAGCCTTCTCCTACATTAGTGGGGTTACTTAAAACTATCAATGCTGGAGCCTTAGCTCATACCTACTAGATCAGTCTTCAGGTGAGGGTGTCAAAGTACATCTTTTGAAATATACATCCATGGATGGCTTTCAATATACTCCCCAAAGTCATGAACTTCTTAAGTGCAATGATCTTTAGAACAGAGACAGCACAGTGCTCTGGACTGAGACTCTTCATATGCCTGGTTCTGTGGGCAAATCCTGCTCAAGTCAACTACTGGGAAAAGCCTATACTTTTAGAAGCCAACGGTGCATTTGCAGCACAGAAAAATAGGGTCACACATAAACCGAAATCCATGTGATTAAACAGATTTATAAGCTAGAAAAGAAAAAGAATATACTAGTGAACCAGGCATGATGGCTCTGCCTTATTTTTATTTTACTCACGAAATTTTCCTTTTGGTTTTAAAAAACAAAAGCAAAGAAAAAAAAACCCACTTCTATGTGCAGAACATCATTCTCAATGCTGACACTCCTTTTATCAGTAACTGCAGTCCAAATTTTCTATTTTTAGAGGGAAAACATTAACAGCTGTATTCAAAAAGAAAGGATTTTAAAGAGAAATTTAATGGATGGTTTTGAGGAACACTAGAAAGGGCACTTTTTTTTCATTTTTGTTTTGAGTGATGAAAATGGTTGAATACGTGCACATAACTAATGTCTGACATAGAAGGGGGAATTTTTGCAAGGTCAGCACCACTGTAAATGCATATGGCTCACATGTGGCAGTTCCAGTGGGTGGTAAAAATCCTGTTCTCTCTGCATATAGCCTATAACCTCCATACTGGGAGCTTACCCCTGTTTTCTCAATGCCTAACTTAGTATCAGGCTCAGGGTTAGACCTTGGAACACACTGGCTGCTTGGGAGGGAAAGAAGAATCCACTGACTTATGATGGTTAAAATAGTTCAGGCCAATGACATTTTTGAGCATACACCTGGTGTGATGCTGGGTGTTGGGGATACAAAAATTAATGTAACACAGGCCAACCCTTCAAATCTAATAATGGGTGATAATCCTATAAACAGAGCCTTTCAACATGATGTAACAAGTGCTCTGACACAAATATGCAGGAAATGCTTTAAGATCACAGCAGGAGAGCCCTGTACCCAAGCAGGGAGCTTAGGGGAGGCTTCCAATTAACCTGGTCCTTGTTGAACAATTTACCACACCTCAGTCTGAAGAATTTAACTAAAGGTAGCTGAAAGCCATTCAGTATAAAAAGGAAAAAAGAGACTTGTCTTAGCTAAGAAGAGACAGGTTATGTGATTCTTAATCTTATAGATACGTCCTTGCAGGAATCTAATGAATACCAAAGCCCCTTCTCCTCAGAAAAAGCACACATGAAATTTCATATATACTTTCAAAGAAGTGACAGACCAACCCCACATGAAAAACCCTGTTCTAGAGCCCTGCTTTGGAAAGAATCACTGAAGAAAGATTTTTCTACAGGGTGAGGTTACTGTATGAGAAACTGAGGAGAGGCTTCCCTGGCCTCTTGTCTAACAGTAATGACTTGAAAAGCAAAACTGTCAGCCAGGTGTGGTGGCTCATGCCTGTAATTCCAGCAATCTGGGAGGCTGAGGTGGGAGGACTGCCTGGGTCCACGAGTTCAAGACCAGCGAGGGCAATGTTTGGTGAGGCTCTGTCTCTACAAAAACTTTTTTTTAACAAATTGGCTGGGCGTGGTGGCATGCACCTGTGGTCCCAGCTACTCAGGAGGCTGAGGAGGGAGGATCATTTGAGCTTGGGAGGTTAAGGCTGCAGTGAGCTGTTTGCACCACAGCACTCCAGCCTGAGTGCCTGAGTGACAGAGCAAGACCTTGTCTCAAAAAAAAAAAAAAAAAAAAGCAAAATTGTCAGTGTAAAAATAGACAGCATTGAGAGTTGGGCTTCTCTGCCCAAGTAAGTTTAGCTACTTATGGGTAGTCAAATGTCTGAAGTCAATGTGGGCCCAGGAATCTGTCTTGAGTCTTGCTAGAAACAGGAGGCCCTGTTTGGGTGCTACATCTGTAAAACCAAAAAGGGTGATCAGTAGGGTGATCTGTCCTGGAGTCTACTCACACATACCTCAAGAGTTGGAAAAATCTTTAAAAATCATCTATTCTCAGAAAGTTCTATTCTACACCATCCCTGAAAAGAGCAAAAGTAGCTAGCTTGGGAGGGAAAGTAGCTAGCTGGTTGACCACTTACTACAAAATCAGTATCTACTTCCTGGTAGCTTACAGAGGAGGATCCTAGGTTTGCTTTCTATAACTAAAGAGAACAAGTTTATTTCCTGCCAAAAATTGCTATTTTTAAGTTATCAGAAAGACTGTCCAGCTTCTCCTTTATTATTATTTTTTTTAACCTAGATGCAGCAGCATTAACTTTTCCTTCCAATTGCTCTTCTCTCAATTTCCTTTATTTGTCAACAGGCCTAAAGCCTGGCTCCCAAACTGAACCCCAGACACAGTCTACACAGAACCCGTATCCATGGAATTGTAACATTCCATGACCCGGACATCATACCATTAATGCACTGTCAGACGGCACTTTTCTTTTTAAGCAACTAAATTATACCAAGGCTAATATTGGGCCTCCCTGTCTCTTACTTGCAGACTGTTGCTTAGCATATCTCTTCAGCCTTGACTTATAGTCAAGGACCAGCCTAATATTTCCTAATTTTCCTTGTGATTTACTATTTGACTTATGGATTATTTAGAAGTTTAAGGTTTAATTTCAAATATTTGGGGATTTTTCAGCTATCTTTTTGTCATGAATTTTTAATTTAATTCTGTTGTGGTGAGAGAACATACTTTGTATGACTTAAATCCTTTTAAATTATTGAAACTTGTTTTATAGCCCAGAATATAATCAATCTTGATAAACGTTCCATGTGCACTTGGAAATAATGTGTTTTCTGTTGTTGGGTGGAGTGTTTTATAAATGTCAATGAAATCAAGTGGATTGTTCAAGTCTTTTGTGTCCTTACTGATTTTCTGTATATTTGTTTTACCCATTATAGAGACAGAGGTATTGAAATCCCCCTGCTATAATTGTATATTTGTGTTTTTCTCACTTTAGATTCGTCAGTTTTGTTCATGTATTTTGAAACTGTTATTGGGTTCATACACATTTGGGATTATTATGTCCGCTTGGTGAATTGACCTTTTATTGTGATAAAATGACCCTCTCTACCTTGGGTTTCCTTGTTTTGATGTTAACTATGTCTGTCTCCTCCTTTGAATAGTATTGGCATGAAAAAGGAGTGCTTACTATATGATTCCATTTCTATGAAATTCTAGAACTGCCAAACTAACCTGCAGTGACAGAAAGTACTACATCAGTGGTGTCTGAGAATGAGGGTGTAGGGAGAGACAGGTTATGAAGGGACACTGGGAAACTTTTGGACATGATCAAAATGTTTGTCATCTTGAATGTGGTGATAATTTCTTGGGTGTATGTATACGTAAAACTTAATCAAACTGTTCACCTTAAATATATGCTGTTTATTATATATCAGTTATACCCCAATAAAGTTGTGTGTGTATTTTTTTTAATACAATGCTATTAGTACACTTTGATCCCACTGTCTCGACACTAGCAGTTTTGTTCACCATTGCATTTGTACCATCAGTGCAAATGTCAACACTGTGAAATAAGCAAATATCACCTTAGAAGTATTATGAAAATAATTTTTATCTCAAAGATCCTCTGAAAGGTTGTCAGGGACCCCCAGGGGTCTATGGGCCACTCTGGTTTACAACATCACAACTGTAATTACTCTATGTTCTTCTGTTCTGACTCCTCCTCTAAGTAATTCTAAAACAGTTTCTTATGAAAATAC
Organism: Macaca mulatta; assembly: GCF_049350105.2. Lineage (NCBI taxonomy): Eukaryota > Metazoa > Chordata > Mammalia > Primates > Cercopithecidae > Macaca > Macaca mulatta. Next base: position 161,016,899 of record NC_133407.1, on the reverse strand, counting down.
ATTTTAAGTCATACTCCAGATTAAAATTGAAATACTTTAATCATGTTCACAAACGTTTTATAACTTAAAATTATATAAGGATAGCATTTAAGACCCTCCCAAGTATGGCTGACGCCACCTGTCTGCTCTGCGTAAGGCCCTGTCCAGTCTCCTCACTGACCTATGCTCTCTCTTACCTCCTGGCCTCTGCTCATGCCCCTTTCAATTTCTGCCTGTTAAAGTTCTATGTTTTAGGACCTGGCTCAGTTTCAGCCTTGGCTATGAAACCTTCTCAACCACTTGTACCCATATCCATCTGTCCCTTGCCTTCCTTCCTATATGTTTTATTTGGATTACTATTTAAATGGTAAGTGACACAGAACGTTTGTGTCCTCCTGTTCCTTTAACAATATTGTAAGCTCTTTGGGCTATATTTTATAATTTTTTACTCCTGTAAACTGCTAACATACTGCTGAATACATAATAGGTATTTGAATGATTACATAAGTGGATTTTTTCCTACTCTTACCATTTCTTGTTTTGATATTTCTCTGGGTCTTTAGGACCCCTCAGAGAATGTTTTGACTTAAACCCCTAGCTTCACCTTTGTCAAATTCTCTGCGGCTTCTAGTTAATCAGTGTAGCATTTGTCAGCCTTGGTAAGAAATTCTTAATCTCCCTGGCTCTCTACTAGTTTTGTAAGTTTTTACTTACAGCCTCTACTTGAAGTTTCCTCCTATTAACTCTTTTCTTCCACAAATTAAATTTATCTATGAAAAATATGTATATTGATAAATATATTGGTATGATTGGAAAATATCCTGTAGCCTCAAGATGGCCTAAAAGTATGATTTTGACACTTAACTGACTTTTGTGTATAGCAAATAAAATTAATCTTATTATTTTTTAGTTATACATCATATCACTGACTAATCTAAATAAAGCACTTGTTTTGAACATTTTGTTCTCTACTTTCCTAGAAAGGTAGGGAATTTGTGACAGTACAAAACAAAATTTCTTTCTTTCAGACTCATTAGGTAAGAATGACGGGTTTTACCTTTTGCAATTATCAGTAAGTATCATCATAATTGAAGTCATTAAGAATCAACATGTAATAAAAGGAATTTTGCCCCAAGAATGCTTCTCAGGTAGAGTCCATTTGACTTTGTGATTTGAATTGGCTACTGAAGGTCAGGAGCCTTGTTAAGTCACCAGGTCACAGATTCCCAAAATACAGTAGATGGAAGAATAGTTGTAACACGTCTTGGACTTTAAAACATAGCTATGAGAGCATGTTGAAATTGAGGCAGGTGATTTGATAATGAATAATGGCATCCGATGGCCAATGATGCTTTCTGATGAGACAAGTTGGAATGTAAGAATTAAGGTGTTTATCGAGCCTATCGGTGGGTAGAGAGTTAATTACCTCTTTTCTGTTTATGTACCTAAGGTAATTTTTCTAAGGAAAAAGAAACTCAGACAATTGCTAATGTACAACGTCAATTTAAGGGGCTGTTTGAAATTTGGATTGAAATATTTATCCTTTGTAAGTTTTGGAGAGTAATTATAATTAATTGTATTATTTTAAAAGTTATATTTTGGGCTGGGCATGATGGCTCATGCCTGCAATCCCAGCACTTTGGGAGGCTGAGCAGGCAGATCACTTGAGTTCAGGAGTTCGAGACCAGCCTGGTCAACATGGTGAAACACCGTTTCTACTAAAAATCTAAAATTTAGCCAGGCACGGTGTATACTCCCAGCTACTCGGGAGGCCGACGCGGGAGAATTGCTTGAACCTAGGAGGCGGAGGTTGCAGTGAGCCAAGATCATGTGATTGCACTCCAGCCTGGGTGACAGAGTCAGACTCTGTCTCAAAAAAAAAGAAAAAGAAATACATGAGCCTGAAAGCTTCCTAAGACTTTTTTCTGATAAGAACAGTGGTATTAACAAACATGACTTTTTGAATAATGAAATGTATCAAGTATACTGAAAATGTGTCAACATTTGGAAGATCTACATAATTCAGTAAACCAATATTTTCCAAATGGTCCATGATAACATTACATAAGATCCATTCTGCGCAAGACAGACCAATGGATTTTATTACAAGGGTACAGAGTTCATTCATTACAGGTTCAGGTTTTATATTGCAACTAATGAGCCTTTAAGAAACTACCTCTCATCAAGTGTGGTGTGGTATAAAAACAATCCACAATTATCTGAAAAGGCTGTTATTAATAAATACTCCTCCCTTTTTCAGTTTCATATGTGTGTGAGGCAAAATTTTCTTCATATACTTTAAACAAACCAACAAATTGCAATAGCTTGAATGGAGAAGCAGAAAATCCAGCTGTCTTCTTACAGCCAGACATCAAGGAGACATGCCAAAATGTACAACAATCCATCCCTCTGATGACATTGAAAATTTTTTGAATATAGTTATTTTCTTAAAAATATTATTATGTTAACATATAGCGGGTTGTGTCATTTTAAATAAATTAATAAACATTTTTTAAATGTACCCATTTTAATGCTTAACTACCCACCATTTTATGACAGATATAAGAAAGCTTGAAACACAAGTAATAAGACTTGGTAGTTGAATGAATTAAACCAACATAGGTACCTGTGATGTAAGAAGACTTGGAGCCCAGAAAATTTCGAGACAAAAGGTGATATAATCCTAATGGATGTGGTTATTCATAGCAGAATTAATTGCCATAATATGAGCTGACAGAAAACTCATTCAACTCAAAATATCAGATTTTATAAGGGCTCAGTTAGAATTCCAGCACATTGCCAAAAAGACTGCCCTTTATATCCGCACTTAATGGACAGGTCACATACTGCTCAGTGCTGCCTTGCCTGGGATGAGACAGAACTACTGAGGTCAGATCAAAGACTCATCCAAGGCAGAGTGAGCCTAGACTCAGGACAGAGAGTCCCAATGGGACTGAATGTATGCACACCCTCTGTAGGCACAGTAGTCATCAAAGCTCTGGAGTAGCTAAAGCTCTGAAAGCAGACTATTTGGGTTACCCCTTCGTAGCTGTATAATCTTAGAAAAGGTTTACTTAACCTCTTTGGGTCTCATTTTTCTTAAAATGGGGATAATTATTAAATCATAGAGTTACTTTGAGGATTATAAATGTAAAACATTAGAAAAATTCCCCCCAAAAGTAAGTACTTGATCAATGTTACTATTAAGCAATATTTTACCTGAAATATGGAGTAAAGTACTAGTCTGATTTACAGAGTGGTGGGGGGTGAGTATGAGAAACATAACAAAACACTTTTAAAGTTAACTATGAAATCTGTAAGTTCCATAATTAAAGAACCATAAAGTGATCACAATTAAGGTTGTAAGAAAAAACATCTACCTTAAAATTATCATTTAAAAATGAGTAAATAGTAGATTTGGTATTGACTTTGAATTCAGAGTCATTTACTGAGTGTTTTTAAAACCTATGCATTTCTTTCATGGGTAAGAGAATGAAAATACATTCTCAACAACAATGACAGGCTGGGTGCAGTGGCTCATGCCTGTAATCCCAGCACTTTGGGAGGCCTAGGTTGGTGGATCACTTGAAGTCGGGAGTTCGAGACCACCCTGGCCAACATGGTGAAACCCTGTCTCTACAAAACCATACAAAAATTAGCTGGGTGTGGTGGCAGGCACCTGTAATCCCAGCTACTGGGGTTAGGGGGTGGGCGGTGGCTGTGGCAGGAGAATTGCTTGAACCTGGGAGGCAGAGGTTGCAGGGAGTTGAAATTGCACCACTGCATTCCAGCCTGGGTGACAGAGACTCCATCTCAAAACAACAACGACAACAACAACAACAACAACAAAACTATGGGGCAAGGTGACACATTTTTCCTTTTTTTAATATAAAAAAGCAAAATTAAGCCAGGCGCAGTGGCACATTCCTATACTTCCAGCAACTCGGGAGGCTGAGATGGGAGGATCTATTATAATACCTATGTTAACATCAGTATTTACATCTTGACTCAACATAAAAAAGAAAAATATACACTGAATGGAAAATTACTGAGGAGCCAAAGAACTATCAGCCTATGAAAGCCAAGTCCAGAGAGTGGGTGGTGGCAGAGAGGAAAAGAGGTGAACAGCCTGCAGGGATGGTGAAATATTTCTCTCCACAAAGAAGGGGCAGGAAGAAGGACTCTGGAGCCTTGGCCTGAGTGGGGGCAAGGCAGAGTCCTCCAAACAGCCTCTGGAATGGCTCCCATTCCTGCCCCACACCTAAGACACACATGGAAACAAGAGCAGAGAGTTTGCAAAATTATCTCACAAAATAAACTGCCAGTTTAAGGTAGAAAACATTTAAAAGAAAAGAGGATATGGTAGTCTGGAAACTCTTGTTGTCAGTTATGTCAACATACGGCAAAGAACTTCCATAATTTTACTTCTGCAAGTCACTCCCACACTTCTATAGGGCTTCTGCTACCAAATACTGGAAGCCAAGTGTTCTCTGCCTCAGGCCATGAACTGCCAGATAAAACAGCTGTCCAAAACCCCTAGAGCAGGTAGAAATTGCAGCAGCAGCCTGGTCACAGCCCAGGGAATGCTCCTTCACAGAATCGGCTTTATGCTTTCATCTGCCTCGCTGACGCGACAAGAACTTACATGGAGGTCAGGAGGCAATGAAGTTTTACATACAATCTATGCTTCTAACATACTCCAAACCGACTCAAGCACTGTTTAAAAGCAAACGAGGGTGTATAGGAAGTTTGCGAGCAGGAAAACAAGGAAGCCTGCTCATCTGTGTGAGCCAAATGATACACTTCTCTTCAGCAAACTTTCGGTTTGAGTGGGTGAAATATCCAGGACTCATGGCGATTACTTATGAGAGAAAAAGGCAGAGAAGGTGCCAGGGAGATTCTAATTTGTGTGTTCTTAAAAACAAATTCCTACCAAGATTAGAAGGAAGGTTCTGACTTACCTGGAAAATATCTGTCTTGTCTTCAAATAGACTGACAAAATATTTATAGTCAGCATAAGCCCAGAACTTGGAATGGTCATAATCTCTAAATGGTCCAGAAATACTAGACTGGTCACAGTTCCAGGTCAGAAACTCTTCGAGTGTAGCTTCTACATAACTACATGTAGTTTCAAACTGAGGAACTGCAATGTAAGAGAATGCAACTTTAAATGTATAATGAACACATTTCCTAATTATTGTTGTTTTTTAAAAAATAAAGATGATTTCAACCAAAACATTAACTTTGAAGACTAACTAAAAATTCGTTTTGAGCCAGGTGTGGTGGTGTATGCCTGTAATCCTAGTTTCTCTGGAGGTTGAGGCAGGAAGACGGCTTGAGTCCAGGAATTTGAGACCAGTCTGTGCAACAGAGCAAAACCTCATCTCCAAAAAAAAATTAATTAAAAAATTTAAAAATTGATTTGTACTTGTTATATAATTAGAGCCATTTATAAAATTCACAATACTCAGGATTAAACATAAAAGTATAAAGCACAGTTTTAACCTCAAGATTAAAGACTACCCTATGAGTAGATTTAGTAATCCAAACTTGAGGATTTAGTAAATAAAAACTTGAGGCACCATATAGTTAAATGCAAAATTTTATGCTGCTGACACTTGAAAAAGGCAAAGATCACTAGAGATGAGGGTTGATCAGGAAAGCTTCAAGAAAAGGTATCTTATCTGTCCACAGTGGCTTGCTATTATGGGTGTGACCCCAGTGAGTCAAGATTGGAGTCTCAGATTGACACAGACTATTCTTCTAAAAGAATGATGAAATTAATTTTATTTTTGCAACTTAAATGAACATAGGAAGTTAATATTTAAGAAATCTGATTATGACTTCCTTTACAAAACATGAAATCTTTTCAAGATGTGATATAGATCAGTTAGCACAGTGCTTGACACAGCAGATTTCAGTAGATGTTCACCACTATTTTTTATTTTTTGTTTTTGTTTTGAGATAGGGTCTTGCTCGTCATACAGGCTGGAGTGCAGTGGTGTAATCTCGACTCACTGCAACTTCTGCCTCCCGGGTTCAAGTGATCCTCCCGCCTCAGCCTCTCAAGTAGCTAGGACTAGAGGCATGTGCCACCACGCCTGGCTAATTTTTGTATTTTTTAGTAGAGATGGGGTTTCGCCACGTTGGCCAGGCTGATCTTGAACTCCCGGCCTCAACTGATCTGCCCGCCTGGGCCTCCCAAAGTGCTGGGATTACAGGCGTGAGCCACCGTGCCCAGACAATGTTAGGCACTATTATTAGTACTTCTTATCCATTCATATATTTACTTGGAACCCTTTAAAAGTCAGCTGAATCAGTAGCAAGAAGAATATGAATATTCTTCTTTCAACGGCTTTTATCTTTTCTCTACGTTTCTGCCTGTAACTGCTTAGAATTATCCAATCATCTTTTTCCTTTCCCTTCTTTTTCCTAAGCCACAGAATGGCAGAGAGGTAATAGAGACAGGGTGTATGTCAACGAATCATCCTAATTCATCCACTTTAACTTGTCACCTCACTTTGAGAAGCGGGAGAACTTAACTAGGGCACATTTATCTAAAATATTAAAATATACATATTCAAGAACTATTTAAATTTTAACAATTTTTGTAAAGCACTTAGTGCCTGGTACATAGTAAACAATCAATATACATAAACTCTTAACATACCAACATTGGCCAGGCATAGTGGCACATGCCTATAATCTCAGCGCTTTGGGAGGCCGAGGTGGGAGGACTGCTTGAGCCCAGGAGTTTGAGATTAGCCCGGGCAACATGGTGAAACCCTGTCTCTATAAAAAATACAAAAAAATTAGCCAGGTGTGGTAGTATGTGCCTGGAGTTCCAGCTATTCAGGCAGCTGAAGCGGGAGGATCACTTGAGCCCTGGAGGTTGAGGCTGCAGTGAATAGAGACTGTGCCGCTGCACTCCAGCCTGGGTGACAGTGAGATCCTGTCTCAAAACAAAAACAAAAACAAAACAAAAAAATTACCAACTTCATCAAAAATTTATCATAAAAGCACAGAAGTACATAAAGTTTAATTCTGACAAAAGTGCATGGGGCAAGAAAGCTGTATGACTCTGGGAAATAGGAGTCATTTCTAAAAGATTTAAGTAACTCCACTGTAAGTCTAAACATATTATACCGTCTTAGGAGTTTTCACTTCCTAGAATTCAATCCAACTAAATACTAAAGCCATTAAATGAGCTACTTGCCCCTGGGGTGGACTAAGCAGGACTTTTCTGTTGAGGCCAGTTATCTCAGGCAAGCCTGATTTGCCGCCCCCAGAACCTGGCCTCATTAGAAGACTTCATTTTCTGTTATAGCAAGCTCTGCATGTTAAAAAATGTTAAATCTAAAAATGTAAAAATTACATATGAGAACTGTTACTGTCAGGGGAAAATTATCATGAATGGAAAGAATGAAAATGACAGATCTTTTCATTTCCATAATGATTTCAAAATAGAATTTTTTCACTCTTTCCTGGTAGTAGCATCATCAAAGGTACTGCTCTGATTTTGTTATAATGACAATTTCTTTCTGGGTAGTACAGTTGTTATTCTTAGTTTGTCTTATGCAATGAAATTATTCCTTTCTAATTTTATCAAGATTCTTTCATTTAATGTTGAAGTAGTCTAGGCAACTATAATGTTCATCCTACTTACTGTAAAGTACTAGGTAAGAAGCGCAACTGAGGTCAGGATTTGGCAGTAGTGTACAAGCTGAGCTTGCTTTTAATTATTATAAAAAGGGGTCCTAAAATAGTTTTTGCACAACAGGATAACAACTATTTCTCCATTTTGTTAAACTTTCATCATTTTACAAGTAAGAAGTAATACATGATGCCTAAACTCTAAACAGGTCTTTTGATCACTCTATCCCCCTGCTTTCAGATGTTCAGGGTTATTTCTACAACTGCTTGCCAAATTTACTGCCAACTGAGATACAACACTGCCACTGAGCACGTATCTTGGGAAACAAATCTGATCCAAAATGCTATGTGATGTTCTCTATCTGCTTCCTAAAATAAACTAAGGAACACATGATATTCAAAAATGCCAATTATTAACACTTCTATTTCAAGTATTCTAGAAAAATTCTAACCAAGACCTAAGACCTAAAACAGAAATAAGAAACATACTCAACAGAGAGGAAACAAAGTTATCCTTACTTTTAAAATCATATGCCTGTCTAACTAGAAAACCCACAAAACAACACAAAACTACCTAGGCTAATTAGTAGGTGCACACAATATAAACACACAGAAACAAATGGCTTTCCTCTATGACCAATCACAACCAGTTAGAAAACTGTAACAGGCAAAAATATTTCCTTCATAACAGCTATAACAAATTTACAGTATTTTAAGGAATCTGTAGACCTATATAAAAACTATAAATCACTTTACTGAGACCCAAATAGACTTCGTAAGTAAAGATAACATGTTCCTGTGTAGGAAGATACAGTATTATAACAATGGGATTAATTAATTATAAAGCTTAATCAATTTTCATTTGAAATTCCAACAGGTTTCTTTACAGTGAGAACTTTGTGTAACTCTAAAGTTCATTTAGATATATAAAATTCAATAATATCTAAGAAAAAAGAGTAATTAGGGAGGATGAATTGTATATTCAAATATTAAAACACATACCAGTACTAAAAGCATGTTTTAAAACTGTTTTACTGGCCCCCAAACTGGTAGCTTAATATGTGGCCCAAAAACTGATGCTGGAATATACAAGAATATAGTAATATAATAAAGGTGATTTCCAAAGTCAGTAGGGTAAAAAAGAAATATTCAGTAAATGGTATTGGAATAAAATTTCCAAATTTAGCTATTTGTATAAAAAAATTCATTGAATACCATATAACAAAATAAGTAAGAAATGGATAGTTAAATGTAAAAAAGAAATCATTAATCAATTAGAAAAAAACTATTAGAATATTTCTCTATTTTCAGGATAAAGAAGGAATTTCTAAAGTTAAATGAAAATAAAAATGTTAATAAAGCATTATTTGATTATATAAAAATATAAAACTGTGAAGCTAAAATGAGAAAGCAAACAATAACTAGGAAGCTTATTAGTTAACAACACAGTCTTCTTTTTTTTCATCTGTTTTACTTATTTTTTTTATTTCTAGAGGCAGGGTCTCAGTCTGTTGCTCAGGCTGGTGGGCAGTGGCGTGGTCAGAACTTTGAACTGCTGGGCTAAAGCGATCCTCCTCCCTCAGCTTCCTGAGCAGCTAAGACTACAGGTGTGCACCATCACACCCAGCTAATTAAAACAATTTTTTTTTTGTAGAGACAGGGTCTTGCTATGTTGCCCAGGCTGTTCTGGAACTCCCAGCCTCAGGTGATCCTTCTTTCTAGGCCTCCTACAGTGCTGGGATTATAGGTGTGAGTCGCTGTGCCATGCCACAATCTTCATAATATACAAAGAATTCAAAAAAAATTTTAAACCCTAAAATCCCAATAAGGAAATAGTCAAAGACCAATTATCAGAAAAAAATACAAATTACGAATAAACATGAACATATGTTCAATATCACTAGCAATCAAATAAATGTGTGTGTGTGTGTGTTGTTTTTTTTTTTTTTTTGAGACAGAGTCTCACTCTGTGGTCCAGGCTGGAGTGCAGTGCCACTATCTTGGCTCATTGCAACCTCTGCCTCTTGGGTTCAAGTGGTTCTCATGCCTCAGCCTCCCAAATAGCTGGGATTACAGGCGTGCTCCACCATGCCCAGCTAATTTTTTGTATTTTTAGTAGAGATGGCGTTTTGCCATGTGCCCAGGCTGGTCTCGAACTCCTAAGCTCAGGTAATCCACCCACCTCAGCCTCCCAAAGTGCTAGGATTGCAGGCATGAGCCACTGCACGCAGCCAAATAAATGTTAATTAAAATAATGAAATAACATTTTTCATGTAACAGGGCCTCGCTCTGTCTTCCAGGTTTGAGTGCAGTAGCGTGATCACAGCTAACTGCAGCCGCAACCTTCTAGGCTCAGGTGATCCTCCCATCTCAATCTCTTGGGTAGCTGGGACAACAGGTGCACGCCACCATGCCCAGATAATTTTTTTGTACTTTTTGTAGAGACAGGGTTTTGCTATGTTGGCCAGGCTGGTCTTGAATTTCTGGGCTCAAGCAATCCTCCTGCCCCAGGCTCCCAAAGTGCTGGGATTACAGGCATGAGCCACCATGCCCAGCCTGAAAGATTTTTAAGATAAATTTCAGTTTTGGCCAAGGAGTAGCAAAACAGGAACCCTCACATGTTCTGAAAAGAATGTAAATAGAAACCACCTTCGTGCAAAGCCCTTAGCCATATGTTTCAAAGCCTTTCATTCTTTCACTTCACAAATTGAACGTCCATTAGGTGCTCAGCCCATGATGAGATGTGGCCCTTGCCCTCACAGAAGTGACCTTCTTGAGGGGAAGAGACTTTAAACAGGTAATTATACAACCATGTGATTACAACTGTGCTAAGTGTTACTAAGAAATACAAAGTGTTCTGAGGTAATTGAATAGTCATACCTGATTTGTGGTATGGGGAAGGATAGATTTGTCAGGAAAAATGACATTTAAGCTAAGATCTGACAGAAGGAGATGAATTAATTAGGTAAAGTTGGCAGAAAGGGAAGTGAGAAAAGAGAGGCTAGACACAGGGAACTACATACACATGCGAAGGTCCTGAAGTGGGAAGAAACAAAGCCCTGGAAATACAGAAACTGAAAAATGCTTGTCTGGCCTGAGCTCAGGGAGAGAAATGATGCTGGGCCTTCCACACCACAATGGACATTTTGGTCTTTAGCCTAAGCGTAACTGGAAGCCATTTAAGTGTTTTAAGCAGAGAAATAAGATTAGATTTGTTTTCCTAAAAGTCGTCTCTGGCTTCAGTACGAGGAATGGTGTGGAAAGGGAGGGCAAGGGGTGCAGACAGACTAGGATGAGGCCATACAACTATGGTGGTGAGAGAGAGTAAGCGGGGTAACGCCCACTAGAGGACGGCTGTGGAGACAGACAGAAGCAGGCAGATGCTAGATATTTAGGATGTAAGTCACTGAGTCACAAGACACCACTCAAGACAAGCAATCAGAATGACTCAGAGGTTCTGGTGTAAGGAGTGTCACAGATAGTGCTGCTAATGATGATAATGCTCATATCCTTTGATCCAGTAACTCTCCTAGGAATCAATCCTAAGGAAGTAATCAGAAACTTTGACAAAATTTGTTTGCAAAGATGTTCACTACAGTCTTTTTAAAATTTAAAACTTGTAAGCAATCTAAGTCATCAAAACTTTAAAATTAAATTATGATACTACCAAACAATAAAATATTAGGTAGCCTTTGAAAAATCATACAATCTCAAGAGAAGCTGCTCAGAGTAAAAGAAAAAAAAAGCAAGCTATGAAAATTAATATAACTTTATTTTTAAAATACAGAAAGGCCTACATGGGCATTCCTCAAAATATAACTAGTGGTTATCTCTGAGTAGTGGGACATTTGCAAGTCATATACTTACTAAGGGTAGTATCCAGAATATATAAAGAACTCTTATAACTCAATAATGAAAAGACAAAAACAATTAGAAAATGGGCAAAGGATTTGAACAGACATTTTTCCAAAGAAGATATACAAATGGCCAATACACACATAAAAAGATGCTCAACATTATTAGTCATTAGGGAAACACAAATCAAAACTATAATAATACTTCCCATACACTAGAATAGTTATAATTTTTTTTTGTTTGTTTTTTGTACTTTTAGTAGAGACAGGGTTTCACCATGTTGGCCAGGTTGGTCTCAAACTCCTGACCTCGTGATCTGCCCACCTCGGCCTCCCAAAGTGCTGGGATTACAGGTGTGAGCCACTGCATCCAGCCTAGAATAGCTATAATTTTTAAAATGGAGTGTTGGCAAGGATGTGGAACAAACTGGAACTCTCATACATTGAAAGTGAGAATATAAAATGGTGCAGCTGCTTTGGAAAACGGTTTCTTAAAATGTTAAACACAGAATTACTGTATGACCCAGCAATTCTACTCCAAGAGAAATGAAAATACATGTCTACACTAAAACTTGTACATGAATGTTCATAGTAGCATTATTTGTAATAGCCAAAAAATGGAACGACCCAAATGTCCATCAACTGATGAATAGATAAATAAAATGTACATATTCGTACAACAGAATATTATTTGGCAATAAAAAGAACTGAAGTACTGACACATATTACAACATGGATGAACCTTGAAAACACACTAAATGAAAGAAGCAAGGCACAAAAGGGCCAATATTGAATGATTCCACTTATATGATATATTCTAAGTAGTCAAATTCATAGACACAGAAAGTAAATCAGTGGCTGCGAGGGCCTATGGTAAGGCAGAATGGAAAATGATGCCTTAATGGGTACTGGGCTTCTTTATGGGATAATAGCAATATTCCAGAATTAGATAGTAGTGATGGTTGTACAATATCGTGACTATACTAACAACCAATGAATTGCATACTTTTAAATAGCTAAAATGCTCAATTTTATGTTATGTAGATTTTATTTAATAAAAAAGAACATTGTCTTTACTAAAAGCTCAGAGTCGTTTCTCACAACCTCAGAGAGTTATTTCCCTTTTTTTTTTTTGGTGCTTAAGTATTAACTTGAAAATGTCAAATTACTGTGTCTCATCTATAAAATGGGATAATAGCAGCACTGTCCTAAGGTTTTAGGAAGATTCAGAAAGCTAATACCGTATGTGCAAAGTATTCACAATAGTGTCTGAAACAATAGCTTTAAATAAATGTTAGCTATTGGTAGTATTGTACTTGGAATCTAACCAGAATGTGAAAAAATTACTATTTCTATTTTTATCCAAATTAGTGTCTAACAGACACTTCAATGAGAGGCAGATTTCTTTGACTAAAATCAACAAGGAAAAGGCACAATTTGATTTTTATGTTATTGCTGCTGGTCTAAGATTGAATTTTAAACAGTTTGATCTTTGATTATAATGAGATGACAAAGAGTTCCAGGTATATTCAACATGCTACATCTGTCACAGGAGTACAAAGGGGTTCCAGACACCAAAAACTAAATAATTCTGTCAGCAATGCTACAAGATCAAAATGAGAGAAAGCAGGTTGGAGCAGCAGGAAGGGAAGCTGGGGACTTTTCTAGTTCTCCTGAGCTGTTAATAGATATTAACAAGCTACTTTACCTCAATGCTTAAAAAAACTGAAATTCTAGACTACCAAACTTACCCATATTGAAATATAAGTTAAACAACAGAAAATGATTATAGACTCTCTTAGATTAGAAACAGTAGTTTTAGAGTTAATGGTAAATTATCTAAATTTTAGAGTTAATGGTAATTGCTTTATCTGAAAATAAGGCAAACAAATCAAAATGTTATGTCTTCAGAAAAGAAGAGGCAAAATCTATTTGCTTAAGAGAATAAAAGAGCGAGCTTTACATATGGTTCATGTTTGTGCAATGCAAAACAGGTCAGTCAGTCAATAAAGCAGAGGGATAAAATTACAACCCAGTAATTATACAACTATAAATAGTGCCTGAAGCCACAAATAAAAGGACACATTCTACTTGAGTAAAAAGTGGACGGCACTATTAGATTAGTATTGGTCTAATAGGAACATAAATAAGAGCACATTAACAAATATTTATTTATTAAGTATCTAACATTTAATGAACCACAATAATGTTTAGCAATATACATATAAGATACATGAACAAATACATTTTGTATGCGGTCATAAACTATAGACTGTTTTGTCTATACTTTATATAGACAAAAACAAAAAACACTTAAGCCAAACTGTTTTCCAAACTTTCCAATAAAATATTCCTGTATGTACAGTGAATGGTCAAAAAAAAAAAAAAAGGATTAGAAAGCAAGGATTTTCAAGAGATCAGGAGGCCACTGCTGAGAATGCAGGGATGCTCCTGAAGAGACATTATGATAGTGATTACCTATAGTGATACCTGTGCTCATGCTTTTCATCCCCATTCTGAATCGTATCTGTTTGCCATGAAGGACCTCCGAAAGGTATTTAGCATTCCAGTGTCGTGCTGGCCAATCAAACACCATGTTACAGAAGATTGCAGGTTGTTGTAAAGACATGATAATTTCTTTTGCTTTCTCTGGCGTAAAAGGTTTGACATGTTCACCTAGAAAGAGAAATGAATAGCGCAATAGATAGAAAACTATCAAGTTTTTTCATACAATATGGAGAAAAAAATAGCGAATATTGTTTTTATCATGGCAAATCATTCTCTACAATTACAATGATGTATACATCATTTACTGCTGTTTCTATACACATATGACCTCAAAAGACCTAATTCTTTTCTTTTTTTAGATCCAGGGGTATATGTGCAGGTTTGTTACATGGGTATATTGCGCAATGCCAAGGTTTGGGTTTCTATTGAACCTATCACCCAAATAGTGACCACAGTACTCAACAGGTAGTTTTTTAACCCTTGCTCCTCTCCCTGCCTCCTCTCTTTTGGAGTTCCCAGTGTTTATTATTCCCATCTTTATGTCTGTGTGTACTTGATGTTTAGCTCACACTTATAAGTGAGAACTTGTGGTATTTAGCTTTCTGTTTCTGCATTAATTAACTTAGGATAATGGCTTCCATCTGCATCCATGTGGCTGCAAGGGAAATGATTTCATTCTTTTTTATGGCTGCATAGTATTCCATGGTGCATATATATATATATATATATGTATGTATGTATCTCATATTTTCTTTATTCAATTCACCATTAGTGGGCACCTAAGCAGATTCCATCTCTTAGCTATTGAGAATAATGCTGTGATAAACACATGAGGGCAGGTGAAAAGACCTAATTCTTAAATGATTTTTCTCATACTAAATTTTAAGTGTTTAAATTTTGGTAGATATTTACAATATTCAATGTCAAAAATGAAATTTTAGTGTTAAAAAAGGCTTTCCAACTACATCTTTAAATTTTAGAAGGTGTGATTTTTTGGAAAACACTACTTCCTAAGTAGAGGATTATGTAAGAAATGCTGATGGGAACTACTCTTGAATAACTAGAGTTGCTGCAGTCAGCAACAATTCTACTTGTTATATCACAGGTTAATGCCAGAAAGACTACTGAGTCAATATAGCAGTCAACTGGGGAGGGAGAAGGATTATTTTTATTGCAATTTTAAAAGGATAAAAGATGTACTTAGATGGCAATCAATATTAATCCTTGGTTTCAACTGCATCTATAAACAGTACAGAAGAGCTGTACAAACCAACACTGTAATTTAAATAAATGTCACAGAATCATAAAATATTAATCTTGGATAGGAGAGCAAAGATTAGTATTTTTTGAATAAAAGAACAAGCAAGTTTCTCTTTTAAAGACGTCTTAAGATGGCAAGTTTTTTGGGAGGTTTAAAAAATGCTTCATACTCTCTGACCCTCAAAACATATATTTATGATTATCAAGAACAATCAGCTAACCCTCTATTTTAGTTACTTTATCTATAATTACACTGAATTCAAAACATTAAGAAAAATTCATAAATAGTCCAAATTCTTCTATCACCCAACCTTCTTCTCTATGATAAAAGGAAGAGGGATAGGGAAGGAATCATCAAAGAACTTGAGTAATTTGTGTTTGTCTAAAGGTAAGGCTTGTTTTTAAAGAAACTGAAAACTTAAATCAGTTTGGCCTCCTTTCTCAGACAAGGACAAAAACTTGGAATCCCTTCTTAAGCCCTCAGTGAAAGTCAGCAGGCTCTAAGCCCTTGGTAGATGACATTTGAGAACAATCTGTTACCTTCTACACAGTCATCATTCTAAGTGAGAAGGTCAGTGTGGATGCTCAGAGGGGAAAGGCAGGAGAGTCAGGGACTGCATGCAGTGAGGAAGAGAAGGCACCCTTGGTCTCACTGAAAAGCAGCCCCTGGTTTATCTTCAGGTGACCTCTACAAGGTAAAGAGCCCTGTAAAGGATAACATTATGTGACCAAGAATACAATTTTCTGTTTTTCCTTGAGATGGTTGCTTTTTATTGTGTTTTTCACTTTTGACATGTACAGCAACTTTGCATTCAAGTTCTTCATCCATTCCATACGGGTCTATAAGTCTAAGTACAAGGTTACCTATATTGCAGTGCACCAAATCTTCCTGGACTTGGTATGCCTGGATTCCGCGTATATGAAAATGAACACCTACATTTTTTTATTATATGTTTTTAAAGTTTTGCTGTAGACTACTTGTACAGAAGGTCAAATTTCTCCTCTACCCTCTTAAAGTCTCTAGCTGAGACTAACATAAAACAGGTTAACAGAGAAACGCATACAAACATTATTCAGAAATTTTTACATGTACATGGGAGCCCTCACAAGAAAAATGAAGACCGAAAGAAGCAGTTAGAGCTTAACATCTATATAGTAGGTTGGGCAAAGAGTAGTAAATTTTGAAAATGAGACAAGACAAAGAAGTTGGGTGAGTACAGGTAATTGTGGAAAAGTGACTGGGAAGATAAAGGTTGGTTTAACAAGGTTTGTTAGTACAGATTTCTCTCAGCCTTTATTACCCATCTTTGGTTACAAGAATGTCTTCCTCGTTCCTGGTACAGGGAGGGCAACTTTCACATGGAAGTTTTACCTCCCGCTCTTGGGAAGAAAAAGGGAGCTCAAAATGACCCTGCATCTGCTGTTTTTCAATGTTTTTTTTTTCTTTTTTTTGAGACAGAGTCTTGTTCCGTCGCCAGGATGGAATGCAGTGGTGCAATCTTGGCTCACTGCAACCTCTGCTTCCTGGGTTCAGGCGATTCTCCTGCCTTAGCCTCTCAAGTAGCTGGGACTACAGGCACGCACCACCATGCACAGCTAATTTTTGTATTTTTAGTAGAGACGGGGTTTTACCAGGTTAGCCAGGATGGTCTTGATCTCTTGACCTTGTGATCCACCCACCTCAGCCTCCCAAACTGCTGGGATTACAGGGGTGAGTCACTGTGCCCGGCCTTTTCAATGCCTTTTACCCCAAATAATCAATGTACCAAAGTGGCATATTTTGATCCCTACACTCTGAAAAGCTATAATATATTCATGATAAATAGTATTCTATTGTTCATGGCATATAAATTGGAATCATCCTTTGGGAAACAACTGGGAAAAGGAAAGAACTGTTCATTATCTCAGTAACTCATGTTATAGGAATTTACTGTAACAAATAATCATGAGCTATGTATAGCATACACATACACACACACAAATGTCTACTACCGCACTATAACAACAAAAAATGTAAACAACCTAATGCCCCAAAGCAGAAAAATATTTACTAAATTATAAGGCAATCCCATAGTATACTATACTCACTAAAAATGAGGGCTGTCTAGAAATATGTAGAGATGTGAGGTGGGAAGGGAGAGTTGGACCTGAAGTTGACTCAGAGCTATTACAATAGCCAAGCGATAAGTATGGTACAGGCCTGAACAACAGGGGTGGCAGTGAGTAAGTGAGAGATGGTAAAGATGAAGAAATACTGAGATAATAATATCAAAGGCTATTATAACCAGAGATGTGGGGTGGGAGTCAGATGTAGCCACAAGACTGAGTTGTCTAGACTTGGTGACTTGCCAAAAGAGAAGTCAAGAGCAATAACTCATTCTGTTGGAAAGATGAGTAGTTTGCTTTTGAACACAGGCACCATAATGATACCATACATTTAATTGTTTAATGCTTCACTCTTTACAATGCACTTTTACATTAAAAGTGCTCATCTGATCTTCTAAGAAGCCTGTAAAACACAGGCAGAGACGGTAATTCATTTCCATTAACTGAAGGAAGAAATGGAAGCTTAGATGTCAGAGGACTGGAACCAGATTTATCAGGTCCCCTCAGTTCAAGTCCAGTGCTCTTTCCACTGCACAATCCTATTTCTAGAGAATTGACTGTGCAACTTAACTAGGGCTAAAAACTCAGAAGAAAAAATATAAGCTGAAAGGATACACAGGAAAGCTCAAGATCAATTCATAAATAATCATTCACATGTGCTCTGGGGAGAGAGGAATGTTTTGAGGAGCGCATGAGTTGTATGTGCATAAGCACACATGGCAGGGAGTGCTAGTTACTTTTGACAAAGACTCTTTGCTTGGCCAAACTTTAGTCAGGCTTTGATTCTTTTGCTAGGTCCATCTATGCACTTCCTTGTAAAACCCAGTTTTAGGCAAGAACCTTGCTAAGTCAGTTTAGCAAGAATTGCCCCCATCCCTGACATCTGATCAGGTTTTTCATCCTCAACCGACCTCCAGGTGATATCTGATCACCTTGGCCTGCCTTCAGCAAGAATCCTGTTAGGTTGGTTTAGCCAGATTTCCCCTTACCCCTGGTGTTTCCTCTTAGTAATTTCTCATCCACTGACTCTGCTCCTTGGCTGTAAATTCTCACTTGCCCATGCTGTCTTTGGAGTTGGGCCCAATCTCTTTCCCCAACTGAGAGACCCCGTTACAGTAGTCCTTATATCTATGGTGATGGTCCTGAATAGTCTTCCTTACCATGCTTTAACAAGTGTCACTGAATAATTTTTTCTTTAACTTCTACTTACCCAATACTCATTCTCTTCTTCCTTATTAAAAGAACTTTGGGCAACAGGAGTGACTGAAAAATTTTATTTCCCAGACTTCTTTTCAGACAGGAGTAGCCAAATATGGATAGACAGATAGATAAATAGATAGATAGGGAATATATATACACATATATAATTTCCGTGTGTGTATATATGCGCATGTGCGCGCACGCTCATGCGCACATATCGAAGTTGTAAGTCAGCCTTTTTGCCCTCATCCTTTTCTATATACTGCCTGGAAAGCAGACATAATGTTTAGCCCTCTTGAGAGACAAATGAAAGGTCCAGAAAACTGCAAACCTTAAGCAAAAGAATGCAAATATGTTCATCTTTGTGCTACTGAACCAACTACTACCTCCTGAATCCTTTTAGATTAAAAAAAAAAAAAAAAAAAAAACCTTCTAGTCAAGACTGTTATTAATTCATAGCTGGTATAACACCTTGCTTTCTGAGGCCATCATTTTCAAGGATAACTATATTCTCCCTATACAGCGCTCTGTGGCTTGGGCTGGATGAATCATGGCTGGTCTGACACACAGTCTGACACACACAGTTCTAAGGTTGTAAAATACTCAACCTATGAACATTTTGCTTCTAGAACTTTAAAGGGCAGAGAAAAACAGAAGCATGAATTACTTTCGGGTAGGGATTTATTTATTCTACTTACCTTACATTAGAGCCAATAGATCACATGGCTTTGATTATTCCCAAAATGGTTCATATTTGAGTAGATATAACTGGGTAGCCTTTTATAAATATGTACACAGGTGACAGTAACACATGACTAGTGTTTTGACAAAAAAGCTACAAAGAAGTAAATATTCTCTAGCATAAAGTTAAATTTAAAAAATTTAATTATCTGATCTAAAAATCCCACACATCCCAGAGATTATTTAATAGGAGACCTCCAATACTAAAATTTGCTGAGAGAGTGCCTGGCCTAGTGACTGGTATATATTAAATGCCAAAACATTTGCTAAATGAATGAAAGCACTATGAAGTGTGTGCAAAGCAGAGTAGTAGGATGTTCATAATAACAGGAAATTAGTATATTTACAGAATTTCAGGCCCATCGTGAAATAAAACAATCAGCTGGTTGTGAGATAAAACTAATTTGGCTTCTGATAATTTAATCAACAATAAACTGGGCCATTAAATTAATGAATTTAAATGTTACAATTTCCTTTAAAGAAGAATGCGATGCTACCCTCTATTAATTAAACAGCCTACGGATGCACCCAGTTACTCCATGCTAGAAATATTTTGCAAAGAGCTATAAAAATTCTGAAGCAACCTCAAAAGTCTTCAAAGGATAAGGGTATTTAGGTCTAAACTTGCAGCAGGTAGTAATTTTTAACTAGATGACTTAGAAACTGCTGAAAAAAACAGATTAGTGATCTGGGTATTACACAGTAATTTTTTTCTCTCTCCAAATGTACACGTTCTCCAGTCAATTTATTACAGCCTTAGTTAACAACTAATTCTTTGGAGATAGTGAAACATCATCACAAATAAATTGCATCCTTCTCAGTAATTTTTTAAAATTAATGCAAAGTACAAGATAATTTGAAACCTAATTTCTCTGAGTATGCCAACTATCTGGTGTCAGTCAATTAACACCTGGCCTGGATTTGTATCTGAGATTTCAACTTCAAGACAAGAATAAGGAACATTTACCATGTGTCCAGAATACTCCGAATATTAACAGAATATAACAAAAATCTTGAAATTATACCTTGTCTCTCATCAGGTATAATTTTAATGAAAAAATTAAAAAGATGTTTAAAAACCTTCAGAAGTTGACATAAGAGTAAGTCTCACATTACAATACAGAGACTCACTATAATGATATAGCATGAATTTAAAACTGGGTCCTGGCACAGTGAGATGATTTATTTCTGAATGTATACATCTAAGTATATATGTGGTGTTTCATCAGACAACTATTGTATATACATATGAGAAATTTTAAAACCTCTGGAATGGTAGTTTTAGGGCAAAACATAATGACCATTTGGGCCATGTTAGAAAAACCCGACGGAATTGTGCAAGTACTAGCTAACAAAATGACTGGATTAGTACTAAAGACTGAATGGTAAAACTTACACCAAAAAGAATTTTTCATTTTGTAGCCACTATTTTAAAATGTCAACACAAACTAAGAAAATTCTCCTGAAAGGCAACATAATGCTTAAGTAAAATGATGGCTAACCATAAACCCTTTGAATTTCAATGTCTAGAAGGTGATGTCTATCACTGAAAAAAACCACAAACGTTAGTGCCGCGGCCGTTATGACCTAGCCTTATCAATACCAATGCTTGGTGTGGCAGTGAACATGCGGGAAGTTCAGGCTGGGCACCTGAGACAGTTACATGCTGGACAGTTACCAAAGGTTCATGAGCCTTTTAGTTTCTTTCCATCCTCCTACACTTACAACGTTTGTCCATTTAACCCAGAAAACTTATCTTTACCTCAAAAAATGGCTCGTAAATTCAAAAGTAATACTAGTCTTAAACTAAAGCAAGAAAAAGGAAATCTGTCCATATTTTAAGTGAAGTTAACACTAGAAGGAATGACATCTCAAATACTAAAGGTTTTTGCAATGTACCTCCAAAATTTCTACCAAAATGTTTCCATTGAAGCCTAGCCTCCCCTAAGTGAATTTTTGATAATTTAAAATAAATGATTATTTTATCTTACTTTTCCTCAAAAATATTCAACAGCAAGGTCTTGAAAAGACATCTGCACACCCATGTTCACAGCAGCACTATTATAATAGCTAAGTGGTGGAAACAACTCAAACGTCTGTTGACAAATGGATAAGCAAAATGCTTACACATGCAATAGAACGTTATTCCGCCTTAAAAAGGGAGGAAATTCTATCACATACTACAACACCGATGAACCTTGAACACAGTATGCTAACAGAAATACGCCAGTCACAAGAAGATAAATGCTATATGATTCCACTTATATGGAGTATCTAAAGTGGTCAAATTTCTAGAAACTGAAAATAAAATGGCAGTTACCAGGGACTGGGGGAAGAGAAGAAAGGGGAGTTATTGTTTAACAGATGTAGAGTTCCAGATTTGCAAGACGAAAAAGCTCTAGAGATCGCCTTCCCAATGATGTGAGTCTACCTAACACTACTAACACTTAAAAATGGTTAACATGGTACATTTTATGTTATACGTTTTTACCACAATAAAATAAATGGTATTGTTTTTCTGATACTCATCATTACCAAGCATTCAGTGAAATTAAAAATTTTATCTACATTATGAATTACATATGGATTCTAACATGGGAATTTTTTACTTTTTGAGATAACACAGGCTTTTGCTTTTCTTTAAACTCCTCCACCCTTTGCCCTTTAAAATGCGAACAAAAATGACATGGTGAGTATGTGTCGCCAGCTGAAAAAGAGTAAATCCAGTTATGTAGGAATGTTCATTCTAAATGAAAATCAATTCCATACAACTCTAGATGAGATATTTCCTCAGGAAGCACTGGAAGAAGAGTTACTAACACATTCTTCTTCTCTTCATCAAGGCATAATCTTGGCTGTAACTAAAAACTAAAAAACAGCCCAATAGAAAGAAATATAATAACCTCAGTTTGAAAGACAGAATCACACTCAAATAACTGCAATTTTTAATTTCAATGAATGCTTCAATCAATGTATGATTATGAGAATAACATTTCACATTCAGAATTTAAATTGATTCTTAATTAACAATAAGTAGTTTCATGTTTGTTTTTAATTATTTCTAAGCTGTTATTTCAAACAAACAATATCACATTCTTGAAGGCAAACCTCTTACTTTTATCTCCCTACAGATTAGTCCAGTGCGTGGCATAAAATGATGCTAAACAAATTTTTTTTTCAAATAACTGTATAAGAATACCTGATTTTTAGCAATGTATAAAACTTTATTGAAACTAAGCACTTCTGTATAATGAGCTATCAAGCATAACCAAGGTGATCAATTCTATGATTTTATGCTCACCTCTACCGGTTACCCTTTCCTGCTCCCAATCACTGACTCACTCCTAATCATCCTCAACCCTATGGCGACCATGCCAAAGCTTCTTTTTTTTTTTTTTTTTTGAGACAGGGTCTGGCTCTGTTGCTCAGGCTGGAGTGCAGTGCAGTGGCATGATCTCAACTCACTGCAACCTCCGCTTTACAGGTTCAAGCGATTCTTGTGCCTTAGCCTCCCAGGCAGCTGGAACTACAGGTGCGTGCCACCATGCCCAGCTAATTTTTGTATTTTCTGTAGAGACAGGGTTTCACTATGTTGCCCAGGCTAGTCTCAAATTCCTGAGCTCAAGAGATCTGCCTGCCTCGCCTCCCAAAGTGCTGGGATTACAGGCGTGCACCAACACGGCTGGCTGCTTCTTCACTCTGAAGTCTCCAGCACCTTTCTCTACTTCCTTACTTTTGTGGTGCCTTGCTCTATTTTTCTGCAAAGACTGAAACCCACAATTTTTCTCTTCTTCACTTCAACATTTCTGTTTTTACCCTGCTCTTCTCTGGACTCAATGGATACAAGTCTTCCTCTTTTTCACCCAGGTTCTCTGTCACTATTTCTACTCTAGTAGAATCAGTCTCCTCACCTGGCTCATCTTCAAGAAATTATCCTAGGAAGCACAAACCAACCCAATTTCTATTAGTTCCTTCTCCTCTCAGCCTCCAAAGTACTTCATGTGTATCATACTGAGTATTATATCCCAGCTAATTACATCTGACCTTTTGGATATGTCTTTTACTACAGGTCTTTTTATCTATGTCTTTATTGCCAAAAATGATATTTATAAGCTATTTTGGGGCAAAGACTGTCTTCTGCTTTACCACATGAAAAAGGTCTGTTTACCATATGCCATTCAAATACTTTTTGATCATGGAATAAGTTTGCTCAAAAAGGAACTTTTCAGCTGGGTGCAGCGGCTTATGCCTGAAATCCCAGTGCTCTGGGAGGCTGAAGTAGGGGCATCACTTAAGGTCAGGAATTCGAGACGAGCCTGGGGAACACTGTGAGACCCTGTATCTACAAAAATAAAAAATAAACAAAAAATTTTTAAAATGAACTTTTCTATGACTCCCATTGTATTCATCATTGTACTGAATGTACCGACCCTTTCACTTGACTTTATTTAATGTATTTATTTTTCTCATTCTCTTATATAACATCTCTAATTTCTTCTTTCAGTTTCAACATCAGTCACTAAGGCTGGCACTTTCTATTAATAATAAAAATGGTCACCATTCCTGAATATCCAATTCCTGCCAGATACTATGCTAGATAATCTACACATATTAACTCTAATCTTCACAATGATCATGCATTTTACAGAGGAGGAAACTCAGGCTCAAAGGGATTAGGTACCTTGTCCTCCAGTCTTTCTCCCTCCAATCAATCTTCTACCCTTCAGTCACAGTGATCTTCCTACAACCAAAATTAATCATGTTATTTCCCGCACCTAAAGCTCTTTAAGGCTTCCTACTATCTTAATGTCTAGATTCCTTAACCAGGCATAAGGTAACCTTTAGGATACCTCTTTTCTTACCACTCCTGACACTGCTTTCAGTTCTTGGCCAATGTCATGCTTTCTCCTTCTGCCTCTGGACTTGGCATGGAGTGCCCTTATTCATTCATTCAACAAATGTGGCATGTGCCAACTATGTGCCTGGCATTGTACTTGCAGCTGGGCACACGGCAGTGAATGAAACAGACATAGGTCCTGCCCTCAAGGTACTTACAATCTAATGGAAAAAACAAATAATAAATACAGATTGTAATAAGTAAAATGACAGAAGCAGGATGCTGTATTCCAGAACATCTAGGGTTGGGGTGTGCAAGAGAAATCACAGTGACTGTTTTAGATAGTTTGGTCTCTTAAGGTCTCAGGTGGTGACATACTTTAAAACCTAAAGATTAAGTCAGCTATGTGAAAAGCGAGAGGGGAGGTGAGTGACAAGAGATCCTGCTAAAGACATCAGCAGAGCCCAAACCAAGGCCACGGTTAAGAGTCTGGGTTTTATTCTAACTTCTAAGGGCAATGTAATTCACTGAAGAATTTTACATAAGGAAGAGTCACTTTTTGCTGCTGAATGGAGAAGGGATTAGAGGGGTACAAAATAGAAAACAGAGACACAAGTCAGGAAGATACAGTAGTAGCTGAGGTGAGAAAATGCGGATGATTTGAAGTGGGTCTGATAGTGAAGGAGGAAAAAAGTAGACAGATTAGATGCAGAATTGACCTGACTTGCAAAGTCATCACCTGAAATTAAGAAAGAGGCAGAGAGAGGTTATAGAGTTTGGGGATTTGTCATTGGAGAAAGTCGGTAGGCTCACTAGAGAAACAGAGGATCAAAGGGATCTCAAGCCCATACTGGCTGAATATTCAAGAGTTTGGCCATTTTCACTTTATACGGTCATCAATTTGTGCAGGACTTTTTCCAGCAAAGTTCAGGCGCATAGTGCAGGTAGAAAGTGGGCAAAAGGTTGACTTCATCCAGAGTAAGAGTTTTGTCAGAAAAAGGTGCAGGAAGGGACAACAGAATTTCAAAGGAACGATATACATTCTGGATAAGGGGGTGCAGTGGATAGAAAATGGAAAAATCAATGCAATGGAGGTATAGATGAAGGTCAAGAATTGTCTCCCTAGTAGAAAGTGGTCAGATAGTAGAAGGCTATAATTTGTTTCTTCTGCTTGGAATGGGGGTTCAGCAAACTATCTGATCCCTAAATACATCCATCCTTTTCTGCTCCTTGACTTCTTGAACCCAGCACCACTACCTGAGTTTGCCACCATCTCATCCAATCAGAAAGGCTCACCTCAGCGGATCACAGGGTCAAGAAATCGAGACCATCCTGGCCAACATGGTGAAACCCCGTCTCTACTAAAAATACAAAAATTAGCTGGGCATGGTGGCGCGCTTGTAGTCCCAGCTATTCGGGAGGCTGAGGCAGGAGAATTGCTTGAACCTGGGAGGCAGAAGTTGCAGTGAGCCAAGATCGCCCCACTGCACTCCAGCCCGGTAACAGAGCGAGACTCCGTCTCAAAAGAAAAAAAAAAAAAAAAAAGGCCGACCTCAAACTATTCCCTCCTTGAAGCATTTATGTTCTCTCCACTGAGATCCCTCCTCCTGATAACAACCCTCACAGAGTGTACTACTGGTAGAATAGTTCAGGTGAACATATAGTAAGTCATTCTTTTCCCTTTCTAGGCTCCTTTGGAAAAGGTATTGTTATAAATATTCAAAAGTCTCTGGATCCCGCGACAGTATCCAGAACAGAGCGCTGCACGGTGCAATCATTCAATAAATAATCACAGGGATCTCAGGCTCATGGGTCTCCAAACCTCATCTCCACTTGCTAAACCAGGGTTCACTGAAATAGAATAAAAATCCCTGTTCACAAGTCTCAGATAACTCCCATTAATCTCAAAGGTTGCCTTCAATTTCACAAATTTAATTTTAATCCCAACATTCAAAACACCCCTATTTAGCTAACGATGGGCAAATATAAAACAAAACAAAACAAACACCCCATGCGTGAAACAGCACTGGTAGGCTACCCTATGACGATCAAAAATCTGGATGCCACAATTCGAGAAATGCCACGCTCGCTAGAAAATACAGAATTTTCTTCATAGTCCAATGCAAGGCCAGAGAGACCTGGGACGGGGCTAAGGCAAACGGCCCCACGAGGGGTGCCACGAGAGTCAACTGGTATTGGGTTTGTACTCAGGGTCTGACCTCAGCCTGGCACCTACCTTCCTCCCCTCCAGCCCCAGCTGCAAGGATCACAGGAGTGGTCGCCTCGGAGCCTGCTGCCATGGCTACCGCAAGGCGGGTTCTGCCGGAACCCAAGGCGGAGCGGAGCTGGGGTGGGGTCAGGGTAGGGACCAAGCTCCGGGACCCGAAGCTGCACCACAGGAAGGAGCCCCGGCGACTCCCGCCCGCCTCCTACGGAAACGCAGGCGCTCACGTGGAGGTCACGTGATGGATGCTGGGCGGGACCACGCAGCTTTGTTTTGATACCCCGGGTGTGGAAATACGAACACGTGGTCTGAGTTGTGGCGCTTTTTTACCTAACCCGGACCTTAGGCTTCTTTCCTGTAGTTTTAGCTTCGTTTCTGTGTCTCCTTTTCTAGTCAGATCCTTGCTTTCCGCCTCGGCTTTTCTCCACCCTAGATGATTGGAGTTTTAGGGGAAGGTTTGACGCTTTATGGGGCTCCGGCGGTGGGATGGGTCTCTGACTTCAGCTTTCGCGAGCCGCTCTTGGCAGCCTTGAATGCGAGGCTAGCTCACGCTTCTCTTACACCTCTCTTGCCCTTCTGGTAGCAACCTGACTTCTTCTAATTTTAGTGGCTGCCGGGAAATACGAACCTCGGGCAAAGAATCCTGTGATTGCGTTCCCTGTGACTCATTTCCCGATGCAGACAAGCCAAATTGCTTGACTTAGGTTTTCAAGGACACTAATCCACAGCTGTCAGGCTTCTGGATTTGTATACCAAAATAAACAGCTGTGTGAAGAGATCAACAACCACCTTTCTTCTCGTTTACCCTGTGGTCAAATCATAATCACTGGAGATGGATCTGGGTCACTTTGGGGCAAAAATCTTACAACTTTACTGGACATACCTTTATTGCTCGCCTATTAAGTGACAGACGAAATGGGTAAAAAAAAGTTTACATATATATGAATGGAATTGGCTAGTTTGCAATCTCCTCTTTGGATATGTAAGACAAAAAAAAAAAATAACAAAAATAGGCAGTACTTATTGTACATAAATGATTTTTATGAGATAATCCCCTGGGACCAACTACGCCTAAATCTTATCCTCTGCCTATAATTTCTGAAGTTATTAACTCAACAAAAATAAGAATAAGCCCAAAATAGACGCAAGCATTAGGTTAAGTGAGCACAGGTCACTGAGTTGTTTATTACGCACAAGATCTAACTTGGACACTTCCTCCAAACACCCCAGGGTTCCTTGCCCAACCTCCTCGAATACAGCCTCTCTGCAAGTTTCCCTCTCCCCGACTCAGCCGCGCTTGTCCCTGCCTTTTCAGCGCTACCTGCCCTCAGTCTGGGACCTGGCTCCTTTCCTCTCGCCGGTGTCTACTAGCCACCGGCGGAGTGGAGGGCGGACCCCAGCCTCCTTGCCGCCTGCCCCGCCTCCCCGCCGGCCCGGCTCGGGCCGCGCAGGCGCACGAGGCGCGGCCCGGAGGCCGAGGGCGACCACAGCAGCCTCCGCCTGCCACTGCTCCGTACGATTCTGCCCTGGGCTAGTCGGCGGTGACCTGGACTGAGCCCGGCATTGGCTTCGCGCGCGACGCGTCGCCATGGGCTCTCGTTGGAGCAGCGAAGAGGAGAGGCAGCCGCTGCTGGGGCCCGGGCTCGGGCCTGGGCTGGGGGCCTCCTGGAGAAGCCGGGAGGCGGCGGCGGCGCTGCCCGCGGCGGTCCCCGGTCCCGGGCGGGTGTACGGGCGCCGCTGGCTGGTGCTGCTGCTCTTCTCGCTGCTGGCGTTCGTTCAGGGCCTGGTCTGGAACACCTGGGGTCCCATCCAGAACTCGGCGCGCCAGGCCTACGGCTTCTCCAGCTGGGACATCGCGCTGCTCGTGCTGTGGGGGCCCATCGGCTTCCTGCCCTGCTTCGCATTCATGTGGCTCCTGGACAAGAGAGGTGAGGGGTCGGGGAGCGCCAGCCCGCGCTGTCTCCTCGGGGAGCCGGCGCCTGCCCGCGCTCCAGGCCTGCCAGCCGCCTCCCTTGGCCCCGGCATAGGGGTTGTGTGAGGTGATGGAGTGTTGCTAGCATTCCATTTCTGATTTAGGAACCCTCCGTCCCCAAAGCGACAAATGTGGGAAGGCTACCTTGCAAATGTTTATGTTTTTATCAGGCCGTTTATGCAACACCAGGGATTTAAGCGATCTCTAAATGTTCAAGTTTTTACATATTGTGAACATCAGAGCATGCCCGTGCACGTGCAGTGTGTTTTACACCTGACAAAAATGACTGATGCTTTGACTTCAAAGGGATTTGGGGATGTTGAGGGTGAAAAGGTCGGAAAATAGATTGATGGTGCCCAGATGTAAGGAAATAATGAGTTGGTTTTGTGTAATAAATGACTTCAGCCCAGGAAGAGCTATTGGGAAACTCAGATCTGACACTTTGGTTTCTGGAAGGTGGTACTCGGCAGCTTTAAAATGTGTGTATGTGGCTTTCTCAGTTGAGAGTTGCGACTTTCAATTAAAGCTTGCAGATGAGTGAAGATGCTTTCTTAGAATGGTACCCTCGACATCTCTCTTTACCACTTGTCAGTGTGATTCTCTGAGGAGAAAAAAAAAAAAAAAAAAAAAAGCCATAGGACTGAGAATCAAGGCATACGTACCACATAAGTATGGATAAATGATTAGTAGTGACAGTCTACCCTCAAGAGGCTGTTGTGCAAGATTTTATATTTATTAATTGAATAATGCTTGGGAGCTACTTTGTACAGTTTCTGTTCAACGTTTTATAAGTTTTGTTGCAATGAGTTCTTTAGTCAGATTTAGAAGGTTGTCTTAGTTCACTGGAGCTGCTATAACAAAATACCATAAACAGGGTAGTTCTTAAACACAGAAATTTATTTCTCACAGTTCTGGAGGCTGGGAAGTCCAAGATGAAGGCTCAGGCAAAATTGGTGTCTGGTGAGGGCCTGCTTCCTACACAGTGGTCTTTTCATTATAACATAAGATGGAAGAAGGGGTTGGGGATCCCTCTGAGGTCTGTTTCATACAGGCAGTAATCCAATTCACTTGGGTTCCACCCTCATAACCTAATCACCTTCCAAAGTCTGCACCTTCTTATTCCATCATTTTGAGGGTTAAGATTTCAAAATGTGAATTTGAGGCCAGGCACAGTGGCTCAAGTAATCCCAGCACGTTGGGAGGCTGGGGTGGGAGGATTGCTTGAGCCCAGGAGGTCGAAGCTGGAGTAAGCTGTGATGGCACCACTGCACTCTGCCCTGGGTAACAGGGCAAGACTCGTCTCAGAAAAATAAATGAATAAACAAAATATGAATTTGAGGGGAACACATTCAGACCTCAGCAAAAGTCAAGTGTAGGTAGGTATAGAATTGCAATTGTCTGACATGTAGTTAGCACTCAAAATTAGTTGGTTATTAAGAGAATAATAATGGCAGGGTCATGTTAGTAGCTGTGCTTCCTTCTCTCCTCCTCCACTGGAATTACTTCATTGGAATCCATGTGAAAAAGACTAAGGAATAGTTGACTGTAAATTCCTTAATGATCAACAATGTAACGTAGCTGCTAAAAAAGAAAGGACAGTTTTAGGCATAGAAGCATGGTGTCCAAAACAAGAAGCGAAATAGTTTGATAGGCTCTACATTAGTGTTTAGTTCTGAGCTTGATTCTGAGAAGGCCATTTGACAAACTGCAGAACTTTGAAGGTTCTGCCACAAGAATGATAAAGGGTATAAAAATCATGATGTGTAAAGTGAAGGGAACTTGGGTATATCACACTTCAAAAAGAAACTTGAGGCAAAATATAGACTGTGAAGATCAAGTAAAAGAGGAATTAGACTTATGTGTAGTTCTAGAAGGAAGAACTAGACTGAGTCAAGTTACAAAGGAATGTAACTCAAAGCAATACAAGGAAGGACCTTCTAACAAAGATATCCAGCCCTGAATGGGTGTGTCTTGACAGCTGTAGAACTTCCAGCTACAGCAAATACTTTTGCAGAAGATGTGTACTAGATACCGAGGAAGGGCTTCTCCTACCAAATGGAGATTTTCTTTGGGTTTTTGTTGTTTGCTTTTAAACTAAATATTGATTTTCTTTGGGTTTCTGCTGGGCTCAGTGGCTCACGTTTGTAATCTCAGCACTTTGGGAGGCTGAGGTGGGTGGGTCACTTGAGCCCAGGAGTTAGGGACCAGCCTGGGCAACATGGTGAAACTCCGACTCTACAAAAAATACAAAAATTAGTCGGACGTGTTGACATGCGCCTGTAGTCTTAGCTACTGGGGAGGCTGAGGCTGGAGGATCAATTGAGCCCAGGAAGTAGAGGCTACAGTGAGTCATGATCGCTCCACTGCACTCCAGCCTGGGTGACAGAATGAGACCCTGTCTCAAAACAAACAAACAAACCCAAAGAAGTACTTTACCTATCATCAATGTTACAATAATATTTTTTTAAAAAGAAAAAAGATTTTGTTTCCGCTGATGTATTTTTCTTCTGTTCCAGGATTCAGTCTGGGGTCCTCTGTTGCATTTAGTTGTTATTTCTCTTTAGTTTCCTCCAATCTGCGATAATTCCTTGGTCATTCCCTTAACAAGTTTGGCTAAATTCAGGGGAAAATGCTGAGCTGTAGTTTCTTTTTATTTTTATCAGGAGCATTTTTCAGTATTATTCCCCAAATTTAGCCAACCTTGTTTTTTATGGTAGAAAAATGTTAATTTGCACCCTTCTTATTATAATTGTACCTACTATCCATCCGTGGCAGGATAAATTAGAAACTACCTGTTCACTTTATAAAATAAGGTACTTCAGTTCTTCAGTAGTTCTTGTGACTATATGGTGAATTCAATTTTATATTTTCCTTTGATTGAAGCAATAAAAAATATATTTTAAAATTCTCTTTATTAGGAAGTAGTTTTCATTTTTAGTAGAAGAAAGCAAATACACTTTTATATGTTGGCTTTCCTGCTACAGGTGTTCCATCTACACACGTAGAAAGAAAGTTCTTTCTTGCTTCTGGCATCCTTGGGTACTAAAACGTCTTTTTTTTTTTTTTTTTTTTTTTTTTGAGACAGAGTCTCACTTGGTCACTCAGGCTGGAGTACAGTGGTGTGATCTTGGCTCACTGCAACTTCAGCCTCCCTGGGCTCAGGTGATTCTCCCGTCTCAGCCTCTGAGTAGCGGAGACTACAGGCATGCACCACCAAGCCCGGCTAGTTTTTTATATTTTTTGCAGAGACGGGTTCTCACCATGTTGCCCAGGCTGGTCTTGAACTCCTAGGCTCAAGCAAGGCACTAAAGTGTCTTGTACCCTGGAGGGTAGGTGGTTCTTGGTCTTTGTGCTGCCTCAAGCCCCAGCCTGATTAGTATGGAAGAAAGACTGGTTATCTTCCTAAAATGGGTTTGTACCTTCCCACCCTTTTTCATTTACCAGCAAGGAGACAGAAAAGGACTAGCTAGAGAGATCATAGAGCCAAGACCAAGTGTGCCCTTGAAGCTAACTAAAAGTTTCAAGGAGATGGCAACCCAGTGTGTTCCATGCACTGGGGATATGGCCCTCACAGACCTTCCTCCTAATAGGGAGATCGAGACAGCAAACAAGAAAAGCAAATATTTAGTATGTCACCTGGTGATATTGATACATGGTTTGGAGAAAAGCAATGTAAAGGAGGAAGGGAATGTGATAGGGTGGTATTATACTTTACATAGGGTTTTGGGAAGGCATCACTGATAAGGTGTATTTGAGCAGACACCTGAAGGAAAAATGACACCTGACATGTTCGTTCTGGAGAAGACTGTTTCTGGCAAAGGGAACAGCAAAGATAAAGATTCCAAACTTGTCTGGCATATCCAGGAAAGAGCAGTGAGGCCTTTGTTGCTGGAGTAGAGCCAGTGAGGGAAACAGTGGTAGGAAATGAGGTCAGAGAGGTAGTGAGAGGCCAGGAGATACAGGGCCCTATAAGTGATTCTTAAATGGCATCTCAAAATGGCATCTCAGCCATTATCAAGTGAGGAGGCCTCACTCCATTGACAGGCTTTCCGTAGAAGAGTAAAACAATGACTACGCTCTTGTCTTTAGGACAAGAGCCAGAACAGGGAGACAAGTTAGGCTAGTAGAATAACCCAGATGGGAGCTGATGGTGGCTTTTGACTAAGGTGATAGTGGAGGATTTGAGAAGTGGTTAGATTGCAGATATGTGTTGAAAGTAGATTCACCAGTATTTGTTGAAGGATGAGATGTGGAGCGTGAAGGAAGGAGACGAGTCTAAGCTGTTTCTCAACTTTTTAGTATTACTGATTGGGAGAATAGAGCTTCAATTTACTGATTTGTGGAAGACTGTAGAAAGAGCAATTTTGGAACAGATGGCATGGAGATCAGGGATTTGAAATGCCTATTAGATATCCAAGTAGACAGATTAAACTGTCAATTGAATATACAAGTATGGAGTTAAGGGGAGAGGCCTGTGCAGCATATTTGGGAGTTGTCAGCCTATAATGGTATTTAAAGTCATGGGTCTGGTTCAAGCTCATTCTTATTGGTTAAAAAAAAAAAGAAAGAAAGAAAAAGAAAAAAATGTGTAAAAAGTGTTGTGGGACTGGGTGAGATCACCTGTGGAGAAGGGTGGAGCTTCCCTAGAGTAGAGGACTGAGCCTTGGGGCATTACAACATTTAGAGGTTGGGAAGACAACAAAGAACCAGCTAGTGAGGACTGAGAATAGAGCA
Source organism: Macaca mulatta (assembly GCF_049350105.2). Taxonomy (NCBI): domain Eukaryota; kingdom Metazoa; phylum Chordata; class Mammalia; order Primates; family Cercopithecidae; genus Macaca; species Macaca mulatta. The sequence goes on along the minus strand of NC_133407.1, from coordinate 160,983,831 downwards.
CTGGATTTAGCAACATGGAGATCTTTTGGTGTCCTTTAAAAGAATCATCTCCCTGGAATGATGTGGTGAGTCTGAAATAAAATGCAACGAGAAGAATCAAAGACAGTGAGTGTAGACATTTCTTTCAAGAAGTTATGCCATAAAGGGCAACAGAGAAATGGGCAGTAGCCAGAGGGAATGTGGGTACTAAGGAGGTTTGGGTTTTGTTTTGTTTTTTTCTTTTTTCGGTAAGAGATACTAAAGCATATCTATATAATGCAACATCGTAACAGTTCCATAAAAAGAGGGAAATTGATGATGCTGGAGGGAAAGGGAGGAACTGCTGTAGCCATGTAGGCAAGATGGGATGCTTTCCTCCAGGGCACAGGTAGACAAGTTGGCCTTAGATGGAAGCATTGACAGTTGATTCTTTAGTAGTAACAGGAAAGAAGATAAGAGTATACACATACAGATGCAGATGATGGATGATAAGAGCTTGTAGAAGTTATCTTTGCTTTTTTCCCCCTCAGAAAAATAAGAAACAGAATGATCCCCTGATGAGGGAGGATACAAATGATCCCCTGAATAGGGGAACAGAGAGAGAGGATACAAATAGGGAACAAATGAGAGAGGATAAATTATGAAACTATTTTATGGAAAAATGAAGGACACATGGTTTAGGAAGTTGTAGTAGGATTGTTGGGTAGCACTGAGGGCTGCTTTCAGTGACTGATCATTAATTTGAAGTGAGACCAGTCAGCATGGTTGTGTGTTTCCCTCCAGCCTGTTCTGCTGGGCAAGTACAGGCATGGGCAGAGTTGGCAGAGAGATTTAACCAGTTACAGTTTTACCAGGTGAATAGGACTGACAAAGTGCAGACCAAGAGTAGAGGGTTAGGTAGAGAGAAATCTGACAATGGACCATGGAATCTAAGGAGGACAAAGAAAACACATGAGGTGGTTGAGAAGAAGTAGCAAGCTCCCAAACTGTCATTCCATATTGAATCAAGAATTTGTTCTTGTTAGACTACTAGAGAGAATGAATGGGAAAGAGAGGAGGCCATGGTTGAGGAATGGGGTGCTTGAAATTGAGATTATGGCCTGTAATCCCAGCACTTTGGGAGGCCAAGGCGGGTGGATCACCTGAGGTCAGGAATTCAAAACCACCCTGGCCAACATGGAGAAACCCCCTCTCTACTAAAAATACAAGAAATTAGCCAGGCCTGGTGGCGGGCACCTGTAATCCCAGCTACTCGGGAGACTGAGGCAGGAGAATTGCTTGAACCCAGGAGGCGGATGTTGCAGCGAGCCAAGATTGAGATCGCACCATTACACTCCAGACAAAGAGCAAAACGTCGTCTCAAAAAAAAAAAAAAAAAAGAAATTGAGATTATGACATGGATGCAGTTATGGTAAAGATAAGGTCAGAGTATAAACAAAAGCGTGGATGGCTAAGGTAGGGCTAAGAGCCTACCTCAGACCATGGAACAAGAGGTCAGAGATCTGAGAGGCTAGCATACTGAAAGGATCATGTAGTGGATATTGAAATCACCAGGTTTTTGAAAGGATAGTGTCCTGAGGAGTAACAATGAGCCAAGACATCTTTAAGCAGTGAAGGCGAATAACCGGGAGGCAGGTATGTGGTGGTCTATAGACAACCACAGCAAGGAGCAGTGGGTATTAGTCAGAAAAAATTAGACCAAAGGCTGTTCTGGCCATGATGGAGTAATGGGAACTGAATTTATCCTTCTATCTTAATTAAAAATGAAAAATAAGGAATCAAAATATATGGAACTAAATAAATTTCAGGAGCTGGGCATGGCACACCTTTAATCCCAGCCACTGGGGAGGCTGAGAAAGGAGGACCATTTCAGGCCAGGAGTTCAAGACCATCCTGGGCAACATCGTGAGACCCTATCTCTAAAAAATAATAATAAATAAATATTAGAACAAAACAAAATACGTAAAACAATGGTTTTCAAACATTGGTCGACAGGCAGGGCAGGACAGGGCAGTGATCCCTATGACTGCTTCAGTTTACTATCCAGAGATAATTGCCAGACAGGAGCACAGAAATGGGGAGCTCACTCAGAGCCCAGCAGTTTTCCTGAATTAAGGAGACGGAGGTGAGAATTCGAAGAGGCCAACATAGCTAGAATTCTTCAGGTAGAAAACAATGGAGGAGGAAACTTCATAGAGAATGTTCTGGATCGGCAGGGTGTTCCTCTTGAGTCTTCAGCAGAAAACTGATCAGAGGATACATGTGAGGAAATTAGCCCAGACTGGAGGAAGGCCTGCCAAAAAAGAACAGGCAGAACAGTTCCCCAGGATCACACAGGCTGGAAATAGTTCATGTTCCCAAGACCTGTAATGGAAAAATCTCTGTAAACATACTACAGATGTTCAAGAAGATAGAAGAAAGAAAGCGTGAACACATTAAAGAGAGACAAAGAGGACAGAAAAAGAACAACATTGGGCCGGGCGCGGTGGCTCACGCCTGTAATGCCAGCACTTTGGGGGGCCGAGGTGGGTGGATCACGAGGTCAGGAGATCCAGACCATCCTGGCTCACACAGTGAAACCCCGTCTGTACTAAAAAATACAAAAAATTAGCTGGGCGTGGTGGTGGGCGCCTGTGGTCCCAGCTACTCAGGAGGCTGAGGCAGGAGAATGGTGTGAACCCGGGAGGCGGAGCTTACAGTGAGTCGAGATCGCGCCACTGTACTCCAGCCTGGGTGACAGAGCGAGACTCTGTCTCAAAAAAAAAAAAAAGAACAACATTGAACTTCTAGAAATGAAAAATGTGATCAATGTGGAAGGTGAAAAATATAATCAATGTCTGAGATGACAGAAATATACTAGACAGGATATAACAGCAGACTAGACATTGCCGAAGAAAAGGTCAGTGTGACTTGAATATATAGCACTAGAAACTATCCACAATGGAACACAGAGAAATAAAGACTAAAAATGATCAAACAAAAGACATGAGTTATCAGTGAGCTGTGGGACAATTTACATGTAATTGGAGTATGTAATTGCATACTATGCATGTAATTGGAGTCTCAGAAGGAGAAGAGAGAAAAGTAAGCAGGGAGAGCATGGAGTGAGATAGAGTGATGCAAAAAAAATGTTTGAAGAAATAATGGTCAAAACATTTTCCAAATTTAATGACATCTATACACCCACAAATCTAAGAAATTTAAGAATCCCAGGAGAAGACCCATAAGGAATCCTACACCAACACACATCATGTTCATACTTCTTTAAAACCATTGATAAAGAGAAATTCTTAAAAGCATGGGGAGAAAAAAGACCAGGTAACTTGGGTAACTTGTGGGCAGAGAGAGTAGGAATGATCTGGAAGTGGCAGGGAAAGCAATGTAAGGGATTTCTCTGGGAGTAAGAAGGTAGAGAGAATGTTTGGAGAAGAGCTTCGGGAAGGTAGTGATTCCACTGATTATGCCTGAGCACTCCAGAAGGCACAGAGGTAGGTTTCTGGGGTTGAGGAGGTAGGTGGCAGAGATGAGGTCTCATTAGGGGATGTATAAAGCCCTATCAGGATAAGGATGACCTGTGAATCTTGAATCTTTTGTGTCTGATTTAAACAGGAAAAACAGGCATGATGTCATTAGTTCTGACAATCTCCAAGGCAGATTAGGGTGACGAGGCTGTGAAGGTTATGAGCAGAGAAAAGAGGATCTACCCCAGAGCCAGCAGAGCTCATCTTCACTTCAGCTGATGGAAGTGTGGAGCCAGGGAAGGGGGTGGTCTTACCAGGTGAGCTCTGTGCCTGTTGCTGACTTTCCACGCTTCCACTATGGGTGTGTGGGTTTTGGGGGAGGGATTTAGTCAACTCTGCAGCCTGATTCTTTAGACATCTGCAGTGGAGGCTTCCATTCCTACACTCAGTGGTCCCCAGCAAAAGGAGTTATTGCATCTGTTGAAAGGAAGCATTCTGAATGTTGGATGCCGTGTTTGAAAAGAAATGTTTTTATTTTCAATGATGTTTGTTTTTCTGAAATTGTTCACAGATGGCTTTTGCACTTACATCCTATTACTGTTGTAATCACTTGGGGTCTATTTATGTAACAGTCCTATATGTCTCAGAAGCCAATGTGTTAGGCAGTTCCTGCATTGCTATAAAGAAATACCTGAGGCTGGGTAATGTGTAAAGAAAAGAGGTTTCATTGGCTCATGGTTCTGCGGGTTTTACAGGAAACATGGTGCTGGCATTCGCTCATCATTCAGGGAGGCCACAGGAAGCTTACAGTCACGATGGAAGGTGAAGAGGTAGCAGCCATGCCACTTGGTGAAAGCAGGAGCAGGAGAGAGAAAGTGGGGGAGGGGGGTGCCACACACTTTTAAAGGGCCAGATCTTATCTCCTGTGAACTCAGCAAGAGCTCAGTCATCACCAAGGCATTCATGAGGATCTGTCCCTATGATCCCAACACCTCCCACCAGGCCTCACCTCCAACATTGGGGATTACATTTCAACATGAGACCTGAGTGGGGACAAATATCCAAACTATATAAGGCTATTCTCCTGGGGTCCTCATAAGTCCTCTCCCTTGATGAGTTGATATCTTTTTGATGACATGGAATTCTAGAGTCATGCCTTGTCAAGATGTGAGTGACATGAAGAAAGCATTTTATTCAAGATCGCCAGCTGGGATAGATTAAACAACACTTGGCAGCAATTTAAAATACACAAGAAAGCCACCACACTGTACTTGTGAGGTTGCTTTATTTTTCATTTTTGTATTTTTGTGGAGATGGGGTCTCACTATGTTACCCAGGCTAATCTCAAACTTCTGGCTACAACGGATCCTCCCACCTCCTAAAGTGTTGGGATTATAGGCGTTAACCACGGTGCCTGGCCAGAGGTTGCTTTAGTAAGCAGTTTTTCACAATTTCTTTACTCTTAAAAGTTTATATTAGCTGTTGTATTGCGAAATATTTGATAAAAAGCATAACTGAGTGAAGTATGGTAGCCTTTAGCAGTAACAATAGGAAGCCTAGTTATTGGACCATATGGCCATAAATAAAGCCTCATTGCTTTGCTTGGTGTCTGCTTACCTTAATTGCAAACAAACTCTTTAGAAAAAAATAAGTATCATGTAGAATGTAAGCCTTATGGTCCCCAACCTATAAAAATTCTATTCAGTATCTTGTAGGGTACCCAGTATATCCTTATAAGAGCAACGTCTTGTGATTTTAGGATATTTATGACCATGTATGTACTTTTTATTAATTGTACTCTGTTTCCTGTGGCTGTAATGTGATTTTTAAAGTCTGTATTCTGTTAGTAGAAGCAGTAAATGAGCAGTATGTATGCATTACTTGTTACCAAGAAACACAGTTCCCTATGGTATTCCTTCTGGTAAATTGTATTAATCATATTCAGATTATATAAGAATATTATAAAGTAATTCAGTTCATATCACAAATTATCCTTAACGTAGCGTGTATGCCTGATCTGGATCTCAAGTTTATTTTATTTGCTATGTTTGATCTGCATAATTATAGTCTTGTTGACTTTGAATTTCCTTCAAGCAGAGTAGCTCTTTGAAAACCAAACATTTAACCATGTACCCTCTGCCAAAAGAGAGAGAGAGCGCCCTGGGAAAAAAAGAAATATTACATTAATTAGTTTATGTCTGTTCTCTGTGTGAAATGGTTTCGAGGTGATGTTGGATTTGGGAAAAATTTGAAGCAATGTGGCTACCTTTGCCATAGACTTAGTGTGAACCACCTATATGATGTGACTGCCACAAACAGTAAGATATGTTAATTTAGTATTAACAGAGGTGTAGCATTCCAACAATAGGAAGAAAGAGTTCTGTTAGATTATTCTGCCATAGCTAGAATATTGTGTCTATTTCTGATTATCTTATTTTTATATTTGTATATTTTGCCCTCTGTGTGAACAACCACTGACACACATTTTCAAAGTAATTGTTGTGTTTGGAATACAATGGGAAAAAACTATCTGATCCACGTTGTCTTCTAAAGTCCTAAGCCATGATTTTTTAACATTATTAAGCATTATTTTATAATGAAAACCGTCGGATAAATCAAGAAAAAATAAAGACTGATTATATTGATAATCAGAGAGGACCACTTCCTATGACCCTTTAACAAGCATTAGCTTGTTCTGATTATAAAATATGTAGTTCCCTAGTTGTCATTTTTGAGAAATCTTAAAGCTATGATCTATCACCTTAAAATACTTTTTAGGGACAGTTAAGAGTTTTTTTATTAGCAGCTTACATTTGAAAATTCAAATTTTTCTATTAGAGATGTAAAACTAAAATATCTAGTCTTTTAAAATTATTTGCCATATTTTTAAGTATTATATCTGAATGGAACATTTTAGACATTCCTTTTGAAAAATTAAACTTAATAGAACTTCTTCCTCCGTCTTTGATATGAACATTCCTGTTTTCCATTAAAGTTAGAATCATCTCATTTTCTTTTTTCTTTTTTTGGACACAGAGTCTCACTCTGTCGCCCAGGTTGGAGTGAAGTGGTGCGATCTCAGCTCACTGTAGCCTCTGCCTCCCAGGTTCAAGCAATTCTCATGCCTCAGTCTCCCAAGTAGCTGAGATTACAAGTGTGTGCCACCACAAACAGCTAATTTTTTTTATTTTTAGTAGAGACAGTTTTACCATGTTACCCAGGCTAGCCTCAAACTCCTGAGCTCAGGTGATTTGCCCACCTGGGCCTCCCAAAGTGCAAGGAGGATTGCAGGCATAAGCTACCATGCCCAGCCCATCATTTCATTTTCAGCATGTACGGTTTGTCGTCTTTTTTTCCCCCATTTTTAAAGTTATACAGAAAAGCCATAATATTAGCATATCATGTCAGTATGATTGACTAAAAGTAATCTTTATTTTTAACAGTGGACTTAGGAGAAAATCAAGGTAATTTCAATGTTTTTCTTTTCATTTTAGGTCTCCGGATAACTGTGCTCCTGACATCCTTCCTTATGGTTTTGGGAACTGGTCTAAGATGCATACCTGTATCAGACTTAATGCTTAAAAGAAGGTAAGTCCTGTCAATAACATTTCTCCCTCATTTTTCATTTTATTTTGTGTACACATTTTTAAGAAGATCAGTAAAGGGTCATATTTATAGAAGCATTTATTTTTTTACCTTATATGATGATTAATTTAATTGACATTTATTGTCATGGAAGACGCTATACTGGTTGTTGTGGAAATAAAAAGGGCAAGTTAATCTTCATATTATTCAGGAACAATTATCATGAGAAAATAATAGTATAACATACCATTTGTAAGTATAATAGTATAACATACTATTTATATAATAGTGTAGTTAATGCTACAGAAGAAATACAAAATTGCCCCAAGAGACTAGTAGAAGTTTTGGCTGCAGGTATCAAAAAGAGGAGTCCATAAAGGTGGTGGTAATTAAACTCGGCCTTGAATGATGAGTAGAATGTTGGTAACTATAGTCAGGGGAAGGGTATTCCAGGATGGGGGACTAGCAAGAGTGAAGCCATGGAGGCAGGTAAGCATAGGTCTTTTCTGGGGTGGATAGGTAGTCTTATTTGTAAATAGCAGCCTTTCTGCAACTGGGACCATGGATTTATTCTTAGAGAGTGTAAGGTATACGAAGGTTTTAAATTTTGTTTTTATATTGGTTATAATACAATATTATTTTACCAGTAATAATCTGCAATAAAAAGATGTTTTTGTTGACCAGGATGCCAATTTCTTAAATTAGTGTTTCCCAGACTGGGGTCCTTGAATGTGACCTTGAGAGTCATTGAGAAGTTTTTTTCCTTTCAGAAGGACCCATAAATTACTCAAGTTCGAGAGATATTGGTCTACAGATTAAGGTGTAAAAATGGGATGTAAAGAGATGAGGTTAGAAGGTGATATTTTGATTCTAAAGAGTCTCGATGCCATCCTATGTTATTAACAGCGTACTTTACTCACTGGATAGTGGGAAGCCCCTTAGGCTCTTAATCAGAGGAGCGCTAGTTTCAGATCTGTGTTATATTCACTATGGATTGAGACATGTTGGATTGATTATAAGGGGTAGAGATTGCTGGCAGAAGACCTGGAATGATACAGTGGGACCCCAAGCTGGAGTCATTCTTTTGTTGGTTCATTTATTAGGTCATTCATTCATTCAACAGAATTCACTGAGCTTCTACTATGTGCCAACCTCTCTTGTGGTCATTGGGAATATGACAGAAGACAAAGCAGATAAAAATTACTATGTAATGTAGTAAATTACATAGTACGTTACATAGTACATAGTACATTTACATAGTACGTAGTAATTTACTATGTAATGTACATTACATTACATACTGTGTATGTGATGTAGTTTCATTCCACTCAGGGAAACCAGCAATAAACTAGATAAATAAGTAAAACATATAGTATGTGCCAGGGAGAGTAAAATAGGAAAGAAAGATATGAAAAGGCAAAGAAAGGATGGTAAGATTTCAGAAAGAAAAACCTAACTGGGAAGATCACCTTTTGGGATAAAAACCTGACAGAAGTAATGGATGATGCAGTATCTAGGAATCAAGTGTTATATGCAGAGAGAACCGCAAGAATTCAGGGCAGAAGAAGGGACAGGGATGCCTGGCAGGGAGGCTGGTGTGGCATGGGAAGAGCAGGTAGCAAATGAAGTCAGAGCAGTTACGGGGTGGTAGTGGGAGTGTGGGACCAGATTCTTTAAGACCACATCATCTCCTCAGCTTTTTCTGAGCTAGGAAACCTTTGGAGGTTTTGAGCTGAGAGTGCCATGGTGTTCGGCTGCTCCACTGAGAATGGACTGAAGCTTGAGGTCATGGGCATAAGTAAGGAAAGTTGGGAAACGAGTACAATAAACCAGGTGAGAGATGATGGTGGCTTGGACCATAGTAGTGGTAGTGGGAGTGGTGAGAAGTGGTCAAATTCTGATCATCTTGAATATTCAAAATATAATTATATTCTGGTCCATTTGCTGATGGACCAGATATGGGGAGTAAGAGAAAGGAGTCCAGAATGATTCCATGCTGTGGGAAGTTGGGGGAATGGAAAGGGTGGCACAGACCTGAGGGGAAATGTGAGAAAAAGAGATGGGAGTGATATTGCTGGAAGTTTCACTCGAGAGACTCTGAAATTGGCGATTCCATTAACAGATGGGGAACATAGAAGTGGGGGAGAGTGGATTTCAGGGACAAGATGTTGACTTTCTTTTGGAACAGAATTTTTCAGTTTCAAAATAAATGTTCAGTTTTGAATTTTCAAAATGTGTTCTCTTTCTAGAAAATTTAGGGTACAAGGGTTCATATTTTAAAAGGGAGATAGTACAGTCATTTGGTTTCTATGGAAAGCTAGTCATAATTTTCCATCCTTCTGAGTTAGATTTTAACACAAGTCTCATTATTGTATTTGAGATGCTCTTAATTTTTCAAACATGCAGAGGTGTATTTTTTCAAGCATCCACAGATTTTAAGTACAAATTTTCATGTAAGCTTAAATTCAACACTGCTTTCTTTTAAAATGCCTATTAAGGCCAGGTGCAGTGACCCACACCTGTAATCCCAGCACTTTGAGAGGCTGAGGCAAGTGGATCTCTTGTGCCTAGAGTTTGAAAGCAGCCTGGGCAACATAGCAAGACCCCATCTCAAAAAAAAATGCCTATTATTATTTTTGCTAGCTTTTCTTCTGTTTTGGGCCATGCATACTATTACTTGTCTCCAGTCTCATATCCCTTTATATCCTTTCCAGATATAAAATTCTGGGAATAATAGAGTTGACTGTCCATCTTGTTGGAGAAGGTGGTATGAAAAAGAAACAATTCATAAAGAAATGTAAGCAAATGTAGAACAGGTAAGAAGTAGAAATAAAAAGTTCAGAGATTGAATCTTTCATAAAAAGAGTATATAAATTGATTTTTCAATCTTAGTCATTCATCTATAAAGACTACAGGAGTATTAACCCCTTGAAATAAGACTTCGTTTTGTAGTCTTTAAGCATTTCTTTTAAGCAGTATTATTAACAGTGCATGATGCAGCTGTTAAAATGAAAATGCTACACTTGGAACATGTATTTTCAACAAATCGAGTCTGTAACCATCACTTTTAAGCTTCAGTCTCCGCCAGTGTTGAAACAAGCATTTAGAAGTCTGTGTTTTTGTGGCCTTGTTTCACTCAGAACTTTTTGAGCTTCTGACCCAGCCTTTTGGAATGGCTCCTCTGCACCCTTGACTTCCTGTGTCTTAGCTCCCTTAAGTATCAAGACATGAGAATAGCAGCATTCTGACAAGCTCTTCCTAATGGTGTTCTACTTATATATAGTATCAGTGTTTCTTTTATTTGCATAGTACCGATGAAAATTCAGGAAAAAAATTATTTTCCCACGTTTCTCTTAAGTAAATAAGGAACTTGGAATAACAAATTATAAAGCATTTTTTTTCTATGATCTGGAGCCAAATAATACCCCCCAAAATTGTAAATGCCATCACTCTATTGCAATGAGCGCTTACTCTATGGTGTGAAATATTATATTGCTTTCCCAGTAAACAACGTAAGGACTTCCGGAGGGTGAACTTATAGTAAGTTATATCTACTCTTAATCATAGGTATATCCAGTGATTCCCATAACACATGCCATGTATATTTTTAAATTTTATTTAGTTCCGGGTTGCGTGTGCAGGATGTGCAGGTTTATTACACAGGTAAACATGTGCCAATACACACCACATTATCTTTCAATTCAGTGTAATTTTCATTAATATTAACAATACTTAATGTTTACCAGCATGTATTAAATAGTTTGGTTCTAGTAAACATAGACTTTCTAGAAATACACTACACTATGAAATTCTTTTTTTTTTTTTTTGAGATGGAGTCTTGCTCTGTCACCCAGACTAGAGTGCAGTGGCGCGATCTCGGCTTACTGCAACCTCCGCCTCCAAGGTTCAAGCACTTCTCCTGCCTCAGCTTCCTGAGTAGCTGGGACTACAGGCGCCCACCACCACACCTGCTAATTTTTTTGTATTATTAGTGGAGACGGGGTTTCACTGTGTTAGCCAGGATGGCCTCGATCTCCTGACCTCGTGATCCACCTGCCTTGGCCTCCCAAAGTGCTGGGATTACAGACGTGATTTCCATTGTGAAATTATTTGCAGCTGACAGGATTATGTTGAAAATGACCCTAACAGAAAAGGTGAATTGTTTCGTGAATGATTTTGTGACAGCTGCTTAGCTGTATGAATAAATAGGAAAAAGAACCTAGATCTCCCTGCCTTACCACTTAGTAAATCCCAGTTGGATCAAAGACTTACATGTAAATAATGAATCATAAAAGTATTAGAGCATGACTGTTTTACAGAATCTGAGGGTAGAGCGGGCCTTCCAATTAAGACACAAATCCCAGAAGCCATAAAAAAAAGCCTTGATACATTTGACTGTGTAAAAATTTAGATTATCTTTATGATTGAATATATTGTGAAACAAAGTCAAAAGATAAGTTAACTGGGAAATATTTGCAACAATAAGACAAATGAGTAATTCCTTAGTTCTTTGAAATCAGTAAGAAAAATAGCAACTCAAGAGGAAAATAGGTAATAGATATGAGCAAGCAGTTACAGAAGTCAAAATATAAATGGCATGAACTCAAGAGAAGTTCAAGAGAGTTCTTTCTTGAGAACTTGAGAGAACTCAGGAGAATATTCAACTTTCATTGTAATTAAATACATGACAATTAAAATAGCAGACATCTATTTACTGGCAAAGATGAAAACAAATTCATAATGTGCTATGCCTGAGATGTGGGGAAAAACAGGCACTGCTGATGTATGAGCAGTTTGGGACATCATTCTATTTGGAGGGCACTTTGGCAGTATTTACCAGATTCAAATATACATGTCCTTTAACCTACACCTATATTTGCACTTACGGAAAATCAGCCCACATATAAAGCTCTATGAATTTGCAAGAATTACCATGTTTGTGCAGCTTTGCTTGTAATAGCAGAAGGCTGGCTGTAACCCAGATGCCTTCAGCAAAGGACTGACTATGATGCAGTATATCATGGAATCATATTGCACTGTGAAAAGGAAGTAAAAGTCCTGTGAGTGCTAATATGAAAATATCTCCAAAATATATTGTTGAGTTAAAAGGCAAACTTTAGAATATTATGTTTAACATGTTCTTACTTAGAAAAAAATGGGAAGGGTATCATTGGTTTTTTTCTGGGGAAAGCATCTGAGGAATAGAAGTCTGAAGTGGAAAGGACATTTACTTTTTATTTTTTTTACTACTTTTGGGAATATTTTTACCATGTGCATATATTACTTTTTTTTTTTTTTTTTTTTTTTTTTTTTTGGAGACACTCTGTTGCCCAGGCTGGAGTGTGGTGGTATGATCATAGCTTATTGCAGCCTCAAACTCCTAGGCTCAAGGGATCTTCCTGCCTCAGCCTCCCACATAGCTGGTAGTACAGGTATGTGCCATCACGCCTGGCTAACTTTTAAATTTTTTATAGAGACAAAGTCCCACTATTTTGCCCAGGCTGGTCTCAAACTGTGGGGTCAAGTGATCCTCCCAACTCAGCCTCCCAAAGTGCTGGGACTACAGGTGTGAGCCACCGTATCCATCCTGTATTACCTTTTTAACTGAAAGTACTAGCTAAGTAAAACTAAAATCACCACCTCAGAGCTTTAATAATGAGAAAAGTAAAGAGAAGGAAGAGTTATATATAAATTTCCCCAGCATAGAAATGTGAATCTTTTGATGTAAAAAGGAGCAATTGGTAGATTTAACAACTAAGACTCTTCCCAGTAAAATACAGAAGATTCAGATTCCCATATATCAATGTCTTCTAAAATATAATTCACAGACTACCTGCTTATTAAAATACAGATCCCTGGGCCCCAACCCAGTCCCACTGAGTTAGGCTTTTGAGTGAACCCTGAGAATGAGCAGTTTTAACAAGCTCTTTTAATTAGTCTTATGCTCATTTAAATTTGACAACTACTTTCCTAGTTCCCTAGTCTTATACTCATTTAAATTTGAGAACTACCTCCCATCTTCACTTTAAATAATAATTGATTAAACAAATAGCTTTGTGCTTGTCCATCCTAAAATATAATCACACAATACATTTAATGTCTTATTTTAAAGCAGATGAAGGAGTAGCCTCTAATAAGTCTATTTGCCTTAATTTGACTCTTAAAACTGCAGACAACTCAAGGCAAGTAAAACTCATGACTGTATTTCTGCATAGTGGTCAGATGGACTTCAGATAAGAAAGATTGATAAGAAAAGATGATCAGTCATGATAAGCACTTAGCAGGGAAAAAAAGGGAGTAAAAAGATTTATAAAGGCAGGGCGTGGTGGCTCATGCCTGTAATCCCAGTAGTTTGAGAGGTTGAGGCAGGCTTATCATCTGAGGTCAGGAGTTTGAGACCAGCCTGGCCAACATAGTGAAACCCAGTCTTTACTAAAAATACAAAAATTACCCAGGCATGGTGCATGCCTGTAATCCCAGCTACTCAGGAGGCTGAATCACTTGAACCTGGGAGGTGGAGGTTACAGTGAGCCGAGATTACGTCACTGCACTCTAGCCTGGGCCACAGAGCAAGACCTGTCTCAAAAACAAAAACAAACAAACAGACAAACACACAAATCACAAAGGAAAAAGGTTTTTGGGTTAGAGTTAGGCTAACATTTTAACAACATTTTGCAGCTTTATGCTTTAAAACATTATAAAATTAAAATGCAAACTAGGAGAAATGGTGTTGCAAATATAATAGATAACTTATAAGTAACATGAGCATTTTTGAAAATTGAATAGAAAAATGGACATAGTAGACATGGCTAACAATTGTTGATTCTCAGATTTCATCGTTTAAATTTATAATTTAACCATCAACATTTATTGACAGTGTATGTTAGTATCAGTAAAGTACAGACTGAGCTGTATAACAAACCAAATATATTGAGGCTCAATAAGGTAGTAGTTCATTTTTCTCTCAAAAAACAATCTAAAACAAGCTTGCCTAATCCATGGCATGCATGCTGCCCAGGATGGCTTTGAATGTGGCCCAAAACAAATTTGTAAACTTTCTTAAAACATTATGAGTTTTTTTGTGTGATTTTTTTTTCTTTTAGCTCATCAGCTGTCATTAGTGTTAGTATATTTTACGTGTGGCCCAAGACAGTTCTTCTTCTTCCAGTGTGGCCCAGGGAATCTGAAAGATTGGACACCCCTGGTCCAAACGATAGTGGACTATTCAAGGGAAGTAGGCAGCTTTGTTTTGAAAGGTCTTCCAGGACCTAAGTCCCTTCTCTGTTGTTGCTCCAGCATCTCCTAGGGTGATATTATTGTCTGTATCTGGCTGTCATTCCAGCCCACAGGAGGGGAAGTGGGATATCCAAGGCAGGTGACCACATCTTCTTTTTTTTTTTTTTGAGACAGAGTCTCACTCTGTCACCCAAGCTGGAGTGCAGTGGCGTGATCTTGGCTCACTGCAACTTCCACCTCCCCGGTTCAAGCAATTCTCCTGCCTCAGCCTCCTAAGTAACTAGGATTACAGGCACCTGCCACTACGCCCTGCTAATTTTTATATTTTTAGTAGAGATGGCATTGCATTATGTTGGCCAGGCTTGTCTCGAACTCCTGGCCTCAAGTAATCTGCCTGCCTCAGCCTCTCAAAGTACTGGGATTACAGATGTGGGCCCCACGCCCAGCCTGTTTTTGTCATTTCTAGCCATATCTCATTGGTTGCAGACTTAAAACTTGGCCACGTGGATCTGGAAGAGAGATTGGAAAAGCAGCTCAGCAGCAGTGAATGTAGTTAAACTCAAGGATGCTATACCAAAACAAAGAAAGGGAGAATAAATAGGCGGAAACAGTTAGGAGTCTTTGCTGTCAGATGCCTCTATATGTCCATGCACTCCCCTCTTCCATGCAGAGAACACATTCATCCTTCCTCAATGGAGAAGACTCGAAGTCCTGTCCAATTAGTGTATCCAGCTCAGAATCCAGAATCTCTGGGCTCTATCAGATCTTTGTGGCTCTCTGAGAGTAATTTCTTTGATTATTGTTTGTGGCTTTTGGCTTTGTCCTCTGGAAGGCTCTTTTTTGTCCATTATCCCCAGTGACCACACCTGAAGTGGTTGTTGGACATTTCACCTTCTGCTTGATGCTGATTTGGGAACCTGAAGATTACTTTAGGGATCCAGCAATCTTAAACCTTGGTAGAAGTGTTTTGTAGTATCTTGGCAATATACCTCCCTCATATGCTTAGTAGTCTTTTGGTCTATTTACATCAGGTAGGTTCCATGAACTGTAGCCATGCCAAAATATTTCTCCTTCTGCTAATGGTTCTTATACCTGTTGAGTCTCATCTTTCCTTTACCAGCTTGGGTACCCATCGCAGATTTTCTCAATTTAGTGGTAGCCTTACCTTAATGCCATCTGAAAAAAGTAGGCCTGGGAAGAAAGATAACACCCTTAACCTAATTTTTGCTGCTAGACTGGCTCCGAAGCACATTTTATTTCCTGCCGTTTGGATTCAGAAGCAACCTGAGGCTTCAAATTTCTGGATTCTCATTAAATTTATATTGCAGGCCTCGGGCAGAGAAACTGTCTTAGCAGAGCTCTTGTCCGTTCCATCTCTGCTTGCAAACCAGCTAATTCTTTATATCTCTCTTGTGCCATCCTAAACTCAGTAAGGGGCAGGAAACACAGAGTAATGTTCTGATTTTTTTCCAGCCAATCCCAGGTCATCACAAGCAGTGGTATTGCTGCTGCCACAGGTCACCTGCCTTTTCTGCCTACAGCCTGACCACTAAGTCAGTGCCAATATCTTGTGCCTTTGTGAATGCAGCACCCCAATTCTTGAGCTAATTTCTCAATTGGAGGACAAGTTAAGTTGCTGTAATGAAGAGATATCAAAATAGCGTGGCTCAAAGAAGACGGTATTTCTTTCTTATTTAATAGTCCAGAGTAAGCAGGTGGGCCAGGGCAGGTAGCAGTTCTGATCTACAAGGTCGTCTAGGGACCTGGGTCCCCTCTGTCTTGCTACCTTCTCCCCGGGTAGATGACCTTGACAGTATAGTAAACAGCCAGTTCATCAGCACAGTAGTCACATTGTACCCCACAGGAAGAAGCAGAGCACAGGGAAGCAGTTGTCTTCATTCTTCATGGAGGAGGTCTTCCTGCTCTAGTCTCATTGGCCTGAACTTAGTAATAACAAGGCCCCAGCCAACTGTGAGGGGCACTTTTACTCCTGCAAAAACTTAAGGTCCTCTGTAACTAGAAGGAAAACAGAATGATGCTGGGGTAATAGTTAATCATCTCTGCCACAAGCAAATTGGCTACCTATTTGGAAGGAAAAGACCATTTTGTATCCTCGTGTCATATGATGTATCAAAATAAATTCAAATAAATGAAATGGTTACATATTTAGCTGAGAAACAATATATGGGGCTATTTATTTGATCTCCACATGGGAAAGATATTTTTTTCGAACATGAAAATAAAGGAAAATCATAAAGAGAAAGGCTGATAGATGCGAGGAAGAAAAGTCGGAGGAATGTTTCCTTGCCTTTTCCAGCAACTGCAGTTGCTGCTTTTGAAAACAGAGGAAGGGGGCCTTAAGCCAACAAATGCGGGCGGCCACTGCAAACTGGAAAAGGCAGGGAAACAGATTCTCTTCCAGAGCCTTTCGAAAGGAGCCCAGCCCTGCGAACACCTTGATTTTAGCCCTGGAGTCCCATGTTGGACTTCTGATTTATAGAACTGTAAGATGATGCATTTGTATCATTTTAACCACTAAGTTTGTGGTAATTTGTTATAACAGGAATAGGAAACTAATCAAGTTTTACGTGTGTGTGTGAGAGAGAGAGTGTGTGTGTGTGTTTGTGTGTATGTGTGTGTGTATGTGTATTATTTATTTTTTGTTTGTTTGTTTGTTTGTTTGAGACAGGGTCTCATTCTGTTGCCCAGGCAATTGTGGCTCACTGCAGCCTTGATCTCCTGGGCTCAAGCAGTCCTCCTACCTGAGTTTCACAAGTACCTGAAACTATAGGCATGTGCCACCATACTCAGTTAATTTTTTTATTTTTTGTGAAGACAGGGTTTCACTATATTGTCCAGGCTGAGCTCAAACGATCCACCTGCCCTGGCTTCCCAAAGTGCTGGGATTACAGGTGTGCACCACCTCACCCAGTGTGCTTGTATTTTTAAATAGTGATACTCTATGCTGATGAAGCGGACACTGTTAGCTACTACTGATGGGAATGTAAATTACTACTAACCCTCCTGAAAAACAGTTTGCGAGTATATTTCCTAAGATCTAGAGTGTTCATACATTTTAACTTACCCTAAAGAAATAATTTGGAAAGTAGCTAATATTCACATACAAAGATTTTCACACCAGCTTTATTAGTATTCACAAATAAGTTGTTGGAAACAACTATCCAACATTAGGAAAATGGTTAAATGAGATTTTATATATCTGTATAATACAATATCACAAACCATTAACAGTTATTATAAAGAATAATGAAATGAGAAAACACTTGATAGACTATAAAATGATTCAGTGCATAAGCTGTATATTCAGTATGATATCTGTGGTTACCTATGTATGATTAAGTATTGATTGATCAGCCGGGCGCGGTGGCTCAAGCCTGTAATCCCAGCACTTTGGGAGGCCGAGACGGGCAGATCACGAGGTCAGGAGATCGAGACCATCCTGGCGAACACGGTGAAACCCCGTCTCTACTAAAAAAATACAAAAAACTAGCCGGGCGAGGTGGCGGGCGCCTGTAGTCCCAGCTACACAGGAGGCTGAGGCAGGAGAATGGCGGGAACCCGGGAGGTGGAGCTTGCAGTGAGCTGAGATCCGGCCACTGCGCTCCAGCCCTGGCGACAGAGCGAGACTCCGTCTCAAAAAAAAAAAAAAAAAAAAAAAAAAAAAAAGTATTGATTGATCGAGAGCATGAGAGAGATGCATTAGGGAAAAAACTGAAAGAAGAAAAGACTGGAAAATCAAAATATTAGTAGTGGTTGTCTGACTTGGGGTATTCAGTTTATAGATGATTTTTTTTCTTCTTTATGCATTTCTTTTCAAAATTTTCTACTATGAATGTGTATTAATATATACTTTTAAACAAAAAGGCAAAATAAAAGTTATGTGACAAGAAACAAGGAATGAAACAAAATGAGGGGAAGTAGACATCTCTCAGACCAGTACTAAGGCCATTTTTCCCCTTTGCATTGCTGAGAGATTATTGTATATGATCTTAATAAAAATATTGTGAGAGAAACTGGGCTTGGTGGCTTACACTTGTAATCTCAGCACTTTGGAAGGTTGAGGTGGGCAGATTGCTTGAGGCCAGGAGTTCAAGAGCAGCTGGCTAACATGGTGAAACCCCATCTGTACTAAAAATACAAAAATTAGTTGGGTGTGGTGGCATGTGCCTGTAGTCCCAGCTACTCAGGAGGTGAGGCAGGAGAATAATCTGAACGCAGGAGACAGAGATTGCAGTGAGCTGAAATCACACCACTGCACTCCAGCTGGGCAACAAAGTGAGTGAGATTCCGTCTCAAAAAAAAAAAAAAACCTTGTGAGAGGCCAGCCTCGGTGGCTAATGCCTGTAATCCTAGCACTTTGGGAGGCCAAAGCAGGAGGATCACTTGAGGCCAGGAGGACTAGCCTGGGTAACATAGCAAGACCCTGTCTTTACAAAAAATTTAAAAATCAGTCAGGTGTGGTAGTACGTGCCTTTCATCCCAGCTACTTGAGAGGCTGAAGTGGGAGGATCACTTGAGCCTGGAGGTTGAGGCTGTAGTGAGCTGCCTTCACACACTGCAGTCCAGCCTGGGAGACAGAGCAAGACCCTGCCTAAAAAAAAAAAAATCCTGTGAGACAGAAAGTATCTTTGGAGAAATTGAAACAGAAAGAGAATGTGATTTTCTAAAGATTATATGGTTAATTAATTTAGCTAAGACTAGAAGCTAAGCCCCGTGATAGCTAATCTAATATTATTTTCACTGTGTTTTTAATGTATTTTCTATAGCTGGTATTTGATAAGATATTAAAAGCTTCTTTAGGGCCAAGACTGTAATACTCATCTTCATATTCCCTTTAGTGCCTAGCTGCAGGTGCCTTGACCATAGCAGATACTCAGTAGGTATTTTTAATTGAATCATTATTGACCAAAATTAGTAAAGGATACAAAAATAAAATAGATTTTTATGAAAGCAAACAGGCTGTGATACCAAAGTTTTTGGAAGGCTCATTACTTTTCCACCACCACGTCTATTTCTCTTTTCCTATCTTCCTTTTTTCTGTAGGTAATTCATAACATTTCAAACCCTTTTTATTGCCCACCTTTTCTTGGGCTAAATAAAGGAAAACTATTTCCAGCACTTTTGCCATTTTCAACATCAAAAAAATCCTATAACATGACTTTTTTTAAAGGCTTTTTTTTTTTTAAAGAATATGACCTAAGAGTTTATTTTGATATGGCATAATTAGGAATTGGGAGAAAGTTTCTGAACTATTGACATATTGAGTTTTGGAGGTATTTTTATGTATTCTAAATTACTTCATATTAAAAATATATAAAATTTAAATTCTGAATACTAGAATAGCACTGAGGAAGTGTCTGCCAGATTTCCAAAAAGCCAACTTTAATGTTAGCATCAATGTTAGTCATAATAAACTAGAGGTTTATAAATTAGGTTTATGAACAGAATAAAAATATTCTGTACTGTGTGCCTTTGGATTTAAGAACATTGGATTTTCTTAACAATCAGTAATTTTTTTATTATTATTATTAACAGAGAACCTTCAGAATGGGATCATGTGAGAGAGCAGAGATTTGTGGACTGATGAAATTAGCTATAATTTCGATTTCTAGTTCTGGCTGAGCCACTAGCTAGTTTTATGACTGGAGCTCCCCCCCCCCCGCCCCCGCCATACGTTTTAGAGAAAGGAAAGTTATAAAATTAGAAATGTGATTTTACATGTGTTATTAACTTTCTGGAAGGGGTTGGGTTATAAACTCTAAAGATTTTAGTTCTAAAACATCACATTATTTAAGTAGAGATAATTTAGGAATCGTAGGTATTTCTTCCAGGATATCAGAAAGCAAAAGGTTAGAATACCAGAGTATTAAATGCAAGCTACAATATCAAGTACATTAGAGGACCTGAACTGTAGATCTTCAGTTTGCACTTCAGCTATTGGCATTTGTGTGAAAAGCTATAGTCAGTTGAATAATATGAAAAGAAATGCAGCTGTGCACCAGCGCTGTCCCACGCGCCCCTGCAGGCGTTGTCCTCTGTGGGCAGGAGCACTAATTGAGGGCAGTGGGACTCTGCAGCGCACCCGGAGCTGAGCCTAGCTGGGTCTTCTCCTAGTCCTGCCACAGGCTAGCAGTCTCGGCAGTGCTAATGCTAGTGGGCAGCCCCAGGTCTCCCTCCCTCGTCTCCACCATCCCTGCTCTGCCAATGCAGGAGAAGTTCCCCTCTGATATGGTTTAACTGTGCCCCCACCCAAATCTCATCTTGACCTGTAGTTCCTATAATCCCTATGTGTTGTGGGAGAGACTTGGTGGGAGGTAATTGAATCCTGGGGGTGGTTACCCCTATGCTGCTGTTCTTGTGATAGTGAGTGAGTCTCGTGAGATCTGATGATTTTATAAAGGGCAGTTCTTCTGCACACACTGTCTCGCTTGCTGCCATATAAGACATGCCTTTATTCCTCCTTCACTTTCCACCATGATTCTGAGGCCTCCCAGCCATGTGGATCTCTGAGTCCATTAAACCTGTTTTTCTTTATAAATTACCCAGTCTCCGGTATATCTTTATCAGCAGCATAAGAATGGACTAATACACTCCCCCTCATCTACTTTTCCATCTGGCTTGTGGGGATAGGATGAGCCAGGCTCCAGAAGAAGACAGAGGCTAGGTAAGGAGAAAAGGGAAAAGGAAAAAGACTTCAGAGAGGAGGGAAGAAAAGGGAGTTGGGGGCCGTGGGTTGGGAGGTGGATGGAGAAACGGGAGAGAGTTAAGGAGTCAGTATGAGGAGACTGGGCTAAAGGAGGAGGCAACACATCTGCCTCCTGACAGATCTCTCCCAGCTTGTCCTGCAGAGGTGTAAGAGAAATGCAGTCCATTAACTGTGAGGATGCACCTGCTTTCTTCAGATGTGGAGTTTCAGGTAAGGAAGCCAGAGTCAGACCCCGTAAACTAGTCCATTTCCGGACAACTGCCTTTCTGCTCCAGAGCTTATCGCCCAGGAGACGAAGCTGCCTCCTCACACTCCTAACTTCTGCCCACCCTTCCAAAGTCCACTGTGCTTGAGACAGTCATGTCACGTTGGCCTTGCTTTTAAAACACCCTAAAGCATCTTTGTTTTTAAAGCTTTATTTTGAGAATATTTCTTAGTCATCTTTTTTCTTTTTTGTTATTACTGAATTTAAACTTGTTAAAATTTATCAACAGAACTGATCTGACGTGTGCATTTGGATAACTTTGTGTGGTTTTGGAAACGCAGTTTAGTTGTGTGTTTCAGTGACTGCATGTCCCTGTGCTGAGCTCAGTCTGTGAGTTCCCGAGAGCATCCACACTGCCTTAGTGCTATGGAAGTGAGGCCTGTGGGGACTGCAGCCATGATCCTGACCTACAAGGACCTTAACTATTACATGGTAAAACAAAACTGAGGCATGTAATGATGACATAAACAATTAATATTAAACTGTGTGGTTGACTTCACTGTACTGAAGATTGTGAATCACTCCTCTTTTGTTTTTCTTTGTCATTTTTAATAGTCAGCCCAGATCAATAGGTATTAGTTTCTGAAAGCCAGCTTCTTTCGTAAGTGCTTAGAAAGCATTAGGATAATCGTGAGTTGCATTTTATCTTTTAATGTGTGAAAGTGTTGAGACTTTTTAGTTCAGACTGTTCATTTAAGCTGGATGTTTTTTCTTTTCAGTTCACTTTGCTAAGCTTATATACCTAATTTTTATTCCTACATCTGTTTCTTCTAGAAATAGTCTAAATCTAGATTTCTGTTTCCTCATGAGTCTGACTTCCATGCTGAACACTCCACTGAAACTGCTTCTCCTCAGACTGCAAATGACCTCCTCTTTGCTGAATCCAGTGGTTACATTTTAGTTATTATAAACGATCTTTCTTTTGATGTGATGATGTTGACCACTTACTCTTATGTTCCTGGAATTCATCTCTCCTTAGTTGCTGTGATACCAGTCTTTCCTCTTTTACTTTTTTTCTGCCTTATAATGGCTCCTTCTCAATCGTCTTGCTCGACTCCCATTCCTCTATTTTTAAAATATTGTTATTCTCCAGTGTTTGTTCCCCAACCAAATCCACCTCCAACTTGTATTTCTCAGGTCAGACTGCTTTTCTTAGCTTCCGGCCTATAATAGCCACATATTGGATGTTTGTACAGAGTTGTGGGTGCCCTCCTCACCAGTGTCCACCCCCTCGCCTGGCCATATCTATTATATTACCTTGACGGTTCGCCAGACCATCCGTCCTCCACCTCCCCACTGTGTTGCCAGTACCACTTTAAACCATGCCATAGATTCCCTGTCCTGGACTTCATGCCTGAGGGTGTCCCATTCTGGCTTTCAGCCTTGCCCTTCCATGTGGGGCTCAGGATTTCATAGGGCCAAGGGGATGTGCACACCCTGGCCTCCACCCTCTAATCTTATGCACTAGCTACACAAGACCCCAAAAACAGTCCTTACAACAAGCCTCTTTCCCAGGCCTGCTCTTCCAAGAGTAGGCTGCATCCCTGCTGTGTACTTCCTAGGCCTAAGAGATAGCTAAGGGGCAGCTATTTGGAGGGGATAGATGGAGCTTAGATGGAGTTTGGACCTTCAGCTCCACATGTATATATGCAAAGCCCTGATATATAGACCAGGGCCAGAGGTCAGAAGAGAAGAAGGACATGCAGAGACCTCTGTCTGTATTCTTGTCATAGGCAACATAAGCATAGGGGCAGGCCAAACCATTGCCTTCTTTTTCTTTATATTCCTGCTACAGTGCTGGTAAGTGACGCTTCACCTGCTTTTTAGGGATTCTTAAGGGCAAGGGCTTTAGCTTTTTAATTTTACATTCTCATTTGCCTATCACAGTGCCTACCCAACACATGGTGACTACTCAGTATATGTTTGTTGACTTCAGTAATAAATGCATAGTTAACATTTTATAATTATATTTTTTCCTTTATTATCATTTTAAAGAGGTTATGGAAATGTTCATGTGATTTTATGATGTCTTAGGGTCAGTATTTTTCCAGAAAAAAATGTATCTCTAATTTTGCATTCCTATTAAATGGAAAAATTAGACTTAATATATAAGCAGAATTTTATTTTTAAATATCTTTTTATGAATTTATTTCATAAAATGGGGTTTGTTAATGGTAGGTGGTAGAAAATAGTGTCAGGCAAACATGAAAATCTTGATACTACAGATTACTGTAACATCACAGTCCCCAGTACAACAGTGCTTATGACCAGTTATAACACATTAGAAACTGCTGAACCCTGAGGGATGCTAGGATAGAAGTGTCAGAAGGAGCAGGACTGAGTTCTGGAAAACTACAAAGTGCTGGGAGGAGTGGGACTGGGTTTCCCTGCCAGGTTTCTCATGAATTCAGAGGCTAACTAGTTCTCCTACTGAGCTTGTTTATGAAGAGTGGTGTATGATGACTTTTAATGCAAAAGCATGTAATTATCTAAAATTGGAGTAACTTTACAACACCACATAAGCTTGTTTTAATTCCTGAGATGATTTTTAACTATAACCTATATGCCTTAGATTGGCCTCCCAAGTTCAAGGACCTTTAAATCAAGAACCCATCTGAAGTGTCCCTGGTGCTATTCCTTCTTTGGATACTATTTTAACACATACTGTGTCTCAGTGAGAAATGTTCTGGTCTAAGAGTCGAGTAAACTGGACTTGGATGGCCCTTACATTATCTGAAACTCACACATTCTCTGACTCTTAGGTTTGCTGCTTGGATAATAGTCTATTTGTGATTCCACTGAGAAGTATCAAAGAGTTCAGCCATGGGAATAATTTGAGTTTTATTCCTTAACTATGAGGAGCTTCTTTCTTTCTTTCTTTCTTTCTTTCTTTCTTTCTTTCTTTCTTTCTTTCTTTCTTTCTTTCTTTCTTTCTTTCTTTCTTTTTCTTTCTTTCTTTCTTTCTTTCCTTCCTTCCTTCCTTCTTTCTTTTCTCTTTCTTTCTTTCTTTCCCTTTTCCTTCTTTTCTTTCTTTTCGTTTTTTCCCTTCCTTCCTTTCTCTTTTCTTTCTTTCTTTCCCTTCTCTCCCTCCCTTCCTCCTTTCCTTCTCCCCTTCCCTTCCTCCCTCCCTCCCTTTCTTCCTTCCTTTCCTCTCCTCTCCTCTCCTTTCCTTTCCTTTTTTTCTCTTTTTTTTCTTTTTTCTTCTTTTTTTTTTGAGACAAAGTCTCGCTCTGTTGCCCAGGCTGTAGTGCAGTGGCACAATCTTGGCTTAGTGCAACCTCTGCCTCCCAGGCTCAAGCGATTCTCATGCCTCAGCCTCCTGAATAGCTGGGATTACAGGCATGCGTCACCACGCCCAGCTAATTTGTGTATTTTTAGAGGAGGTGGGGTTTTGTCATGTTGGCCAGGCTGGTCTTGAACTCCTGGCCTCAAGTGATCCACCCACCTTGGCCTCCCAAAATGCTGGGGTTACAGGCATAAGCCACTGTGCCCAGCCAGGAGTCCTGCTTTCTTATCAGTCTTTTTGTTTGTTTGTTTTTTATTTATTTCTTCCATGTTCTTGTTCTACCCTTAACATTTTTAGACATAGTAAAGTTTACTCATTCCAAGCCTTCTTCTAGTTGACAGGAGTCTAATACCTCATAAAAAGTATCAAGTATCAAAGCAGTTACTTTATGAACCATCACACATTGTCTCATTGTTGTGCCATCACAGGTAATGATTAAAACCACTTAATGATGTTATTGCTGGAACATTTCTATAATAAAACTGCTGTGGGACAGCTTGGGTTCCACTGGCTTTTGGAGGAAGTAAACAGTTTAAATTGTTTCTGTCATCTAGAAAATAATTCCCCTTACACAGGGAGATTTTTAAACTCAATTTTAAATTGAGTTTTTTAAATTTAGTAATATCAATGACACTTGGAGCTATGTTGCCTTCATGTAATTTTTCCAACATTATGAAGCTATGGGCAGCCCTAATTCACATATTTCACTTCCCACTCTTGTGTTTCTACATTAGGACACTTCCTCTCCCCATGTGCTTATTTTTCTCTTCTGCGTTCAGAAAACTTTTTTTTCTCTAACTGGCTTAAGATGGCAGTTTAAAAAAAGAGGATTTGAGACACACATAGTGCTTAGAAAGCAAAACAAGCGGAAGAAAAAGATGAGTTCATATCATGAAAATGTCACATGTACTGTCCCTTCCCTTTCCTCTACCTCCAGGGCAAGAGAGGTTGACATGTCTCCCTTTCTTGCCTGTGCTTTCTTTGGACTTCTGGCCTCTTTTCTACTTCAAGGCAGCTCTTAAATGTGAACGTGTATATTGGGGGTGGGGGAGCAATAGAATAAAAGAGTTGGCCAACAAGGAACAGGAGTGCTAAGTAGAATATTGGGAAAAGGTCAGCAAGAGAACAAATGGAATGGAAAAAAGGAAACTACTTTTCATTAATCCTTACAATTTAAGTCAGAATCGGAGTATAAGAACTGGAAGGGACTTAGTGATCCTGTCATTACAGTACCCTAACCTAACAGATGCTCCGTAAGTGCATATTCAACTTAAACTGATCTCCTCATTTCACGAGGAAGAAATGGAACCCCACAAAGTTAGGTATTGTTCAGGGCTAGCTCTGAGCTCAGCTGGAACCCAGGTCCTCCAGTTCCTCAATGACCTTTTCTATTAGAAGATACTTCAATGACTCTTTCATTTTTTGTATTTCCACCATTTGGCAAAGAGTGGGTATGAAATGTTGAGCTCAACTGTAAGGCTGTTGGCACTTAGTAGGTCTGTTAATGAGTGGCAGTCTAGTAGAAGGAGTATGGATTTTGGAATCAGACCTGGATCTAAATTTCAGCTCTGCCTGTCAGCACTTGGGCAAGTTTCTTAATCTTTCCGAACATAGGATTTTTCATCTCAGTAAATGGGGATCATAATAGCTACCACTTAGTGTTGTTATAACAACTAAATGAAGCAAGGTTCTAAGTACTTACAAGAAGTACTTAGTTTGATGTGTGGCACAAATCATAGGTGACAGTAAATATTTGTGAAATGAATAAATGGTAACTATTACTATGTTTGATCTCCCTCATAGGGAGTCAACCTACCTTTTTTAGAAGGTAAATCAACATGTCTTTTAGGCATGTCATATTCTTTACAGATATGTATACTTATTGACATAGTTAAAAACTGCTGTTTGGCTCATTTCTTTTTGTCTTAGAGAATGCCTGTTTCAAATACCTCACAGCCTTTTAATTTTTAAATTCCAGATTAATTCATGGAGGACAGATGTTAAATGGATTGGCAGGTCCAACTGTAATGAATGCAGCACCATTTCTCTCCACGACGTGGTTTTCTGCAGATGAAAGGGCCACAGCCACAGCTATTGCATCAATGCTCAGTTATCTTGGGGGAGCATGTGCATTTTTAGTTGGACCACTTGTTGTTCCAGCTCCCAATGGGACATCACCTCTTCTCGCTGCAGAGAGCAGCAGGGCACATATTAAAGATCGCATAGAGGCTGTGTTATATGCAGGTAATTTGAAGTTTATTTTCTTCTTGTTATACTTTGTCTTTTATCTCAATCATCTTCACTCTACGTTTTGTATACCAGACACCTTCATATGAAATACTTGAGAGGACTAATATGTAAACTTACATACACTGTGCATTCCTTATCATATGATATAGAGATGCTTAATTAAAACTTAGCACTCTTCCTGGGAAGTTAAATTTTAAATTTATTATTGCCACATGGAGGGGTATTTCTTAATTTAGTCTTTTTATCTATTTGCAGTTAAGCACTGTATAACACATTTTCTGTGTCCTCTGTAGATATCAGGATAGAAAACGTCGTGATTGACAATAACCATTTGTTAAACATCTATCTGTTGGTAGATGTTAAGCCCATTTTCTCCCTTGTAGTTTCTCCATTATTGGCCATGTTCTGTAACCTTATTTACCTTGATCATCTACAGTTTATCCTCATTTCCTACTCTCTGTATGTTTAGTCTGTTATTCAGGGATACTGACCTTTCTAAAATATTCTCTTTGAATTATTTTATTTCTAGAGTCGAGCCCTGGTCCACTCTTATAGTATAGTCTCCTACAGATTTTCATAGATATAGCCCCTCTCTCCATATGCCTGTTTATTATTTCCTCTGCATTCAGGAAACTTTTTGTAAGTGTTTACTATATGCCAAGCACTGTGCTAAGCACTAGGAATTGGTAAGGTCAATGATGAGACAATTGTAATACAAACAAAGATATACAGAAGTTGGGAGACCTAACTTGCCTGGGTTTGTAGGGAAGTTGAGGGGGGAGGATAGGCTTCAACAAGAATGTAATAATTAAAGTTAAGAATTTTGTAGGAGTTCACCAAGTGTTTGAGTGGTTAGTGTATTCCATACAGAGGGAACAGTAACTGCAAAGGCAGGGAAGGTATGAGAGAGCTCAATATGTCTAGGGAACTGCAAGTAATTGAGTATGGCTGGAGTGGTATAAATGTTTGTGTTTGGGTATAGGTAACAAGTGGCAGAAAATGAGACTGGAACAATAAGGGACCCAATTATACTGAACCTTGTTTTAACTTCTTTGTTCACTTATCAATTTCACAAACATGTTTTGAACGCCTGTGTATCTGTCACTATGCGAGTCACTGAGATAGGCATGGTTCCTGGTGTAACAGAACTTACAGTGTTCTGAATGGTACAGACAGGTCAACAGTTATAAAATAGAACAGTGAGTATTATAAACCAAAGGCCTACAATTGCTCTAAGAGCTCAGAAAGGAGCATCTAACCCAGATTTTGGAGGTGAAGTAGAGCTTCCTGGAGATGCAGCATCTAAATCAGAGTCTGAGGAATGAGAGAATGATGGTTAAATACAGCAGGCAGGAAGATTACACTATGGAGAAGAAACTTAAAGGAGAAGCCCGATGAAGGGAGACACCCTGGTACATTCAAGCCCAGAGTGGCTGAGATCTGGTGAGAGCAGTAGTAGGTGAAGCTAGAGAGGAAAGCAAGCCCCACGCAAACCTTCTAAGCAGGGCTGAAGGGTTTGAGGTTCACCATATTGTAGGCAAAGGCCACACTCTGAAGAACTGTACATCAGAGAGTTATTTGATGACATTTACATTTCAAAATATGGTTTAGAGGGATTAAAACTGAAAGCAGCAGTATATAAAGCATTTCACCTCCTTTACACAACTTACCCCTTTTAAAGAAAAAGTAAAAATGTAAAAATGAGTAAATAAAACTGAACGCAGGTGAAACGTAAGTTTTAAACTTCATTTTGGTCATGTTATTCTTTTTATTGAAAACCTAAGCAGTTATTGTATTTTTTACATGATGTTAACCACTGTTAAGCATGTGTCAGTGGAGTACATGCAGCTCATGGTTCCCATGCAGTCAAGCAGAAGCCCCTGCTCAAAGTCTCCCAGTTACTTCTTCATTGCTTTCCTGTTTGCCAATCTGCCTTTCTGAAATACTGCCCCATGACTTAATTCTATTCAAAATACTGTGCTAGGATTGTCATTTTAAAAAGTTAAAGATTCTTAAATTATTCCCGACAAAGGTAACATAAGAAAAGTAAACTACAGATCCAGATCTCAGATGAGTATAAACAAAAAGTCCTGAATAAAATATGAGCAAACTGATTCCAGCAACATATATCATAAAACGGTTGCTATACCATAACTAAATGGGATTTATTCCAGCAATGCAAGGTTGGTTTAACATTCAAAACTCAATTTATGTAATATATCAGCAGATAAAAGGGAAAAAAACATGATCACCTTAAAAGATGAAGAAAAAGCATTTGAAAAATCCAACACCCTTTCAATGAACTAGAAACAATCAATGAATTAGGAACTCTCTCAACCTAATAAAAAGCATCTATTAGAAACCCACAAGAGGCCTGGCATGGTGACTCATGCCTGTAATCCCAGCACTTTGGGAGGCCAAAAAGGGAGGATCACTTGAGGCCAGGAGTCTGAGACCAGCCTGCCCAATATAGCAAAACCCCATCTCTACTAAAAGTACAAAACAAATAGCCGGACATGATGGCACATGCCTGTAATCCCAGTTACTCGGGAGGCTGAGGCACGAGAATCGTTTGAGCCTGGGA
This sequence comes from Macaca mulatta, assembly GCF_049350105.2. Classification (NCBI taxonomy): domain Eukaryota; kingdom Metazoa; phylum Chordata; class Mammalia; order Primates; family Cercopithecidae; genus Macaca; species Macaca mulatta. The sequence continues at coordinate 160,954,458 of NC_133407.1, read as the reverse complement.
GACAGAGGTTGTAATGTGAGCCAAGATCACACCACTGCACTCCAGCCTGGGTGACAGAGTGAGACTCTGTCTCAAAAAACAAACAACCTGCAGGTAACATCACATTTCACTTCTAGGGTTATGAACAAGACAAGGATGTCCATTTTTCCATGCCTTTTTAAAACTGCTGGAGGTTCTAGGCAGTATCACTGAATAAGAAAAGCAAAAGATACCCAGATTGTAAAGGAAGTAGTAAAGAATGTCTCTGTTGAAAATGATGAGATCTTGAATATAGAAAATTCTCTGCAATTCACTAAAAACTATTAGATCTAAAAAAAGAGCTTAGAAAGTTTTATGGTACAAGATTAATATGTAAAAATCAGTTGTATGTCTATATATTGGCAATGAACAATCTTAACATACAATTCAATTTGCAATAGCATCAAAAAGAATATGTTTAGGAATAAACTTAACAAATGAAGTGTAGAACGTATAATCTGAAGACTACCACTGTTGAAAGAAATTAAAGAAGACCTAAATAAATGGAAAGACATTCCGTGTTCATGTTGGGAGGTTTAATATTGTGAAGATAACCCCAAATTTATTTGCAAATATAATACAATCCCTTTTAAAATCCCAGCTGCCTTTGTTGCAGAAATCGACAAGGCGATCCTGAAGTTTACATGGAAATGCAAAGGACCAGCAATATCCAAAACAATCTTGAAAAGGAACAAAATTGGAGAACTCACACTTCTCAACTACAAAACTTATTACAAAGCTACAAGATAACATAGTACTGGCATAAGGATAGGCATATAAATCAGTAGAACAGAAATGAGATTCTAAAAAATAAGCCATTACATTTATGGTCAATTGATTTTTCAGAAGGGTCCTAAGATAATAAGGGAAAAAGTCTTTTCAGTAAATGGTACAGGAACAACTGAATATCCAAATTCAAAAGAATGAATTTGAACCCCCTCGTTAACTCAAACCTGAATGTGAGAGCTAAAACTATAAAACTCTTAGAAGAAAACTAAAGAGTAAATCTTTATGACCTTGGGTTAGGTGAAGCCTTTTTATAAAAGACATCCAAAGCACAAGTGGCAAAGGAAAAAAGATAAGTTAGACTTCATCACAATTTAAAACTTTTGTGCTTCAAAGAACCCAGAAAGTGAAAAAGACAGTCCACAGAATGGGAGAAAATAGTTGCAAATCATATATCTGATAAGGGACTTATATCCAGATTATATAAAGCATTCTTACAACTCAACAACAGAAAGACAACGCTATTAAGAAGTGGGCAAAGGACTCAGACACATTTCTCCCAAGAAAATGCACAAATGTCCATCGAACACATGAAAAGATACTCAGTGTCATTAGTCATTAAGGAAATGTAAATTAAAACCGTGATAAGATACCCTTCACACCCAGTAGGATTGCTAGAATCAATAAAATGGAAAATAATAAAGTGTTGGCAAGAAAGTGGAGAAATTAGCACCCTCATACATTCCCATACATGGGAATCTAAAATGGTGTAGCCGCTTTAGAAACAGTTTCACAGTTCCTCAAAATGTTAAACAAAGATTACCATACAATCCAGAAATTCCATTTCTAGATATGTATCCAAGTGAAATGGAAACATACACCCATGTAAAAATGTATACATGAGGGTTCATAGCAGCATTATTTGTAAAAACCAAAAAGTGGAGACAACCCAGATGTCTATCTACTGATGAGTGGATGAATAAAATGTGGTATATCTGTACAGTGGAATATTATTTGACAATAAAAAATAGTAAGGTACTGATACTCCAACATGGATGACCCTTGAGAGCATTATGCAAAGTGAAAGAGGCCAGTCATAAAAGACCACATATTATATGATTCCATTTATAGGAAATGTCCATAATACTCAAATCTGTAGGGACTAAAAGTGGAGCAGAGGTTGCCTAGGGCTGGGAGATTGGGAGTAATGGGTACAGAGTTTCTTTTTGGGATGTTGAAAAAATCCTAAAATTGATTGTGGTTATGACTGTACAATTCTGCTGGTAAAGGAAAAACCACTAGATTGTGCACTTTAAATGTGTGCATTGTATGTCATGTGAATTATATCTCAGTGAAGTTGTTTACAAAAATACCAATAGAGGGTCAAAGAATATGAATAAGGCAATCACGGAAGACATACAAGTGGCCAATATGCATATTTTAGGTGCTCATTCAGTATTACTAATAATTAAAATAACTCTAAATTAGAACAGTTCATTAACTTCTTATTGCTCCCCAGATTGACAAAGAATAAACAGATTGAGAACACCAAAAAAAAAGAAAAGAAAAGCAAAAGGAATCTGTTAACAATCTTGTGTTTAAAAAAATAGGAATCTTTAAATTTCTAATTGCATTAAACAGAATTATCTGTGGTTAATTGTCTTATAGGAATGTTGTCCTTTTTGCTAAGAATAGCCCTAGAATTAAAATTATCCAACTGAAAGGACCTCTAGAAATCCCTAAATTCAATACCTTTATTGGCCTAGAAAGATTAAGGGATTTGTTCAAATTACAAGCTAATTAATGGCATAGACAGGTCTATATTCCAAGTTTCCTGACTTTTCTACTAGTGCTGTGCTTTTCTACAAAATTGTACACAGTTATCAAAAGCTGGAACTTCCAAGTGCCAGAATTATAGAGGGAAAGATTGGGATGCTAGAACCTTCCTTTCTATAATGGGGACAAATTAAGATTGTTTGGGTGTTCATTTTACTTCTGATTGTTTAATACTCTACATTAGCTACTCTTGTGTTTAAATTCTATTCTCTGTCTCTTGGTTTCTTATTTTTGGATGCTTTCTTATTCAAATTTCCCGTACAACCTGTAAATTGGGTCTATCTTACACAGCGCATCAGACTATCCTATCATGAATGAAACAAACCTCCTATCCTGTTATTTCTTACCAGTTTTTTTTTCTGAGTGCTATACTTATTAGACAATCATCCTAGACCTGTTTCACAATCTCTTTTATAGTAACGTACTGTTGGCTTTTAATATTTTCTCCATAAGGCAACATTTGTTTACTTCCTCAATCTTTTTATCTGTGTGCCATAGTACCAGCATATACATCATTGTTAGTATAACCTCTAACCAATTACTTGCTGAAATTTGTATCTTTATATATTCTTTTTTTTTTTTTAAACTACACTGAGCAATCTTGGCTAGATACTGTATTTTGCTTATCTTTATGAGCCTCAGACTCAGTTGATGCTCAGTAAATATTTGTTAGATAAATGAATACCTGAGAGGCCGGGCATGGTGGCTTACACCTGTAATTCTAGCATTTTGGCAGGCTGAGACAGGAGAATGGCTTGAACGACACTTGAGCTCAGGAGTTCGAGACCAGCCTGGACCACATGGTGAGACCCTATCTCTACAAACAATAAAAATAAAAATTAGCCTGGCATGGTGGCATGCATCTGTGGTTCCAGCTACTTGGGAGGCTGAGGCAGGAGGATCACTTGAGCCCAGGAGGGTCAAGTCTGTAGTGAGCCATGTTCATGCCACTGCATTCCAGCCTGGGTGAGAGAGTGAGACCCTGTTTGAAAAAACAAATAAATACTTGAAGTATTCAACTTTTTGTGTGGCCTGGTTAACATTTTACCTATCTTTTTCTTTCAGAATTTGGAGTTATCTGCTTAATATTTTCTGCAACACTAGCTTATTTCCCACCCCGACCTCCTCTTCCTCCCAGTGTTGCTGCAGCTAGCCAGCGGTTGAGTTACCGGAGAAGCGTCTGTAGATTATTAAGGTAAATATACTGAGAGTCATTGGATGGCTTTGACTGACACCTTCAAGATAACTTCAGATTTTTAAAAAATAATTTAAGATAGTAATTTTTCAGCAACCTATTAATTAGGTAGTAATTGATAAAATAGTAATTGAATATTTTAGATTTCCTACCAGAAATCTATCTTGAAAAATCACCAAAAACAAAAACCTCTGTAATTTTTGCCTTCTCTATATATCACCTATACTATTATTTGCTTAATGTTTTAAAAATCAAATATTTTATTTTTCTTAAATAACTTGATTTGTATTTGAAATTGTATGATATAAAAAATCCTGTATCATACAATAGTGTCTGTGAAATCATGGATTCTATGTGTTATACTTTTCCTAATATGCACATTATTTTAATTTATTATGTATTTGTTAAGGCATATTAAAATAAGCAGGCAATAGTCAATACAAAGTGAATAAAATAAATAATATTATTCTCATATCAACTGAAATCATTTTATGTACCAGCAGTAGGATCATACTTTAAGAAGCCTAATATATTATTTATTTTTATTGGTATAACTTAAGTATAGTTAGATTAAACTCTAGTCTTGAAGGCTCAAATGCCCAGTACTGAATTTAATTCTTGGGATATATAAAACACCACTATTGATTATGATTTGCAATTGGACCACTATACTTTGTCATTTGAAATTTTTTCTTTTTTTTTTTTTTTTTTTTTTTTTTTTTTGAGACGGAGTCTGGCTCTGTCGCCCAGGCTGGAGTGCAGTGGCCGGATCTCAGCTCACTGCAAGCTCCGCCCCCTGGGTTTACGCCATTCTCCTGCCTCAGCCTCCCGAGTAGCTGGGACTACAGGCGCCCGCTGCCTCGCCCGGCTAGTTTTTTGTATTTTTTAGTAGAGACGGGGTTTCACCGTGTTAGCCAGGATGGTCTCGATCTCCTGACCTCGTGATCCGGCCGTCTCGGCCTCCCAAAGTGCTGGGATTACAGGCTTGAGCCACCGCGCCCGGCCGAAATTTTTTCATAGTTAGTTGTGAGGAGTTTTTATTGATTCTTCCAACAACTCTCTCTCAATTGGTTCTTTATTTTCTTGGGTTCCTCTCCCCAAATGGTAAGTTTCTTGTGGTAAAGAAGTAGTATCTGTGTCTTTATATCTGCTGCAATAATACTGTCCAATAGGAATAAAATGGAAGCCACATAAGGAATCTTACATTTTCTGGTAGTTTTCAATAAATTTTTTTTTTAATTTATTTATTATTATTATACTTTCAGTTGTAGGGTACATGTGCATAACGTGCAGGTTTGTTACATATGTATACTTGTGCCATGTTGGTGTGCTGCACCCATCAACTCGTCATTTACATCAGGTATAACTCCCAATGCAATCCCTCCCCCCTCCCCCCTCAACATGATAGGCCCCGGTGTGTGATGTCCCCCTTCCTGAGTCCAAGTGATCTCATTGTTCAGTTCCCACCTATGAGTGAGAACATGCGGTGTTTGGTTTTCTGTTCTTGTGATAGTTTGCTAAGAATGATGGTTTCCAGCTGCGTCCATGTCCCTACAAAGGACACAAACTCATCCTTTTTTATGGCTGCATAGTATTCGATGGTGTATATGTGCCACATTTTCTTAATCCAATCTGTCACTGATGGACATTTGGGTTGATTCCAAGTCTTTGCTATTGTGAATAGTGCTGCAATAAACATACGTGTGCATGTGTCTTTGTAGCAGCATAATTTATAATCCTTTGGGTATATACCCAGTAATGGGATGGCTGGGTCATATGGTACATCTAGTTCTAGATCCTTGAGGAATCGCCATACTGTTTTCCATAATGGTTGAACTAGTTTACAATCCCACCAACAGTGTAAAAGTGTTCCTATTTCTCCACATCCTCTCCAGCACCTGTTGTTTCCTGACTTTTTCATGATCGCCATTCTAACTGGTGTGAGATGGTATCTCATTGTGGTTTTGATTTGCATTTCTCTGATGGCCAGTGATGATGAGCATTTTTTCATGTGTCTGTTGGCTGTATGAATGTCTTCTTTTGAGAAATGTCTGTTCATATCCTTTGCCCACTTTTTGATGGGGTTGTTTTTTTTCTTGTAAATTTGTTTGAGTTCTTTGTAGGTTCTGGATATTAGCCCTTTGTCAGATGAGTAGATTGCAAAAATTTTCTCCCATTCTGTAGGTTGCCTGTTCACTCTGATGGTAGTTTCTTTTGCTGTGCAGAAGCTCTTTAGTTTAATGAGATCCCATTTGTCAATTTTGGCTTTTGCTGCTGTTGCTTTTGGTGTTTTAGACATGAAGTCTTTGCCCATGCCTATGTCCTGAATGGTACTACCTAGGTTTTCCTCTAGGATTTTTATGGTATTAGGTCTAACATTTAAGTCTCTAATCCATCTTGAATTAATTTTCGTATAAGGAGTAAGGAAAGGATCCAGTTTCAGCTTTCTACTTATGGCTAGCCAATTTTCCCAGCACCATTTATTAAATAGGGAATCCTTTCCCCATTTCTTGTTTCTCTCAGGTTTGTCAAAGATCAGATGGCTGTATATGTGTGGCATTATTTCTGAGGACTCGGTTCTGTTCCATTGGTCTATATCTCTGTTTTGGTACCAGTACCATGCTGTTTTGGTTACTGTAGCCTTGTAGTATAGTTTGAAGTCAGGTAGCGTGATGCCTCCAGCTTTGTTCTTTTGACTTAGGATTGTCTTGGAGATGCGGGCTCTTTTTTGGTTCCATATGAACTTTAAAGCAGTTTTTTCCAATTCTGTGAAGAAACTCATTGGTAGCTTGATGGGGATGGCATTGAATCTATAAATTACCTTGGGCAGTATGGCCATTTTCACGATATTGATTCTTCCTATCCATGAGCATGGTATGTTCTTCCATTTGTTTGTGTCCTCTTTTATTTCACTGAGCAGTGGTTTGTAGTTCTCCTTGAAGAGGTCCTTTACATCCCTTGTAAGTTGGATTCCTAGGTATTTTATTCTCTTTGTAGCAATTGAGAGTGGGAGTTCACTCATGATTTGGCTCTCTGTTTGTCTGTTACTGGTGTATAAGAATGCTTGTGATTTTTGCACATTAATTTTGTATCCTGAGACTTTGCTGAAGTTGCTTATCAGCTTAAGGAGATTTGGGGCTGAGACAATGGGGTTTTCTAAATATACAATCATGTCATCTGCAAACAGGGACAATTTGACTTCTTCTTTTCCTAACTGAATACCCTTGATTTCTTTCTCTTGCCTAATTGCCCTAGCCAGAACTTCCAACACTATGTTGAATAGGAGTGGTGAGAGAGGGCATCCCTGTCTTGTGCCAGTTTTCAAAGGGAATTTTTCCAGTTTTTGCCCATTCAGTATGATATTGGCTATGGGTTTGTCATAAATAGCTCTTATTATTTTGAGGTACGTTCCATCGATACCAAATTTATTGAGTGTTTATAGCATGAAGGGCTGTTGAATTTTGTCAAAAGCCTTTTCTGCATCTATTGAGATAATCATGTGGTTCTTGTCTTTGGTTCTGTTTATATGCTGGATTATGTTTATTGATTTGCGAATGTTGAACCAGCCTTGCATCCCAGGGATGAAGCCCACTTGATCATGGTGGATAAGCTTTTTGATGTGTTGCTGAATCTGATTTGCCAGTATTTTATTGAGGATTTTTGCATCGATGTTCATCAGGGATATTGGTCTAAAGTTCTCTTTTTTTGTTGTGTCTCTGCCAGGCTTTGGTATCAGGATGATGTTGGCCTCATAAAATGAGTTAGGAAGGATTCCCTCTTTTTCTATTGATTGGAATAGTTTCAGAAGGAATGGTACCAACTCCTCCTTGTACCTCTGGTAGAATTCAGGTGTGAATCCATCTGGTCCTGGACTTTTTTTGGTTGGTAGGCTATTAATTATTGCCTCAATTCAGAGCCTGCTATTGGTCTATTCAGGGATTCAACTTCTTCCTGGTTTAGTCTTGGAAGAGTGTAAGTGTCCAGGAAATTATCCATTTCTTCTAGATTTTCCAGTTTATTTGCGTAGAGGTGTTTATAGTATTCTCTGATGGTAGTTTGTATTTCTATGGGGTCGGTGGTGATATCCCCTTTATCATTTTTAATTGCGTCGATTTGATTCCTCTCTCTTTTCTTCTTTATTAGTCTTGCTAGCGGTCTGTCAATTTTGTTGATCTTTTCAAAAAACCAACTCCTGGATTCATTGATTTTTTGGAGAGTTTTTTGTGTCTCTATCTCCTTCAGTTCTGCTCTGATCTTAGTTATTTCTTGCCTTCTGCTAGCTTTCGAATGTGTTTGCTCTTGCTTCTCTAGTTCTTTTAATTGCAATGTTAGAGTGTCAATTTTAGATCTTTCCTGCTTTCTCTTGTGGGCATTTAGTGCTATAAATTTCCCTCTACACACTGCTTTAAATGTGTCCCAGAGATTCTGGTATGTTGTATCTTTGTTCTCATTGGTTTCAAAGAACATCTTTATTTCTGCCTTCATTTCGTTATGTACCCAGTAGTCATTCAGGAGCAGGTTGTTCAGTTTCCATGTAGTTGAGCGGTTTTGATTGAGTTTCTTAGTCCTGAGTTCTAGTTTGATTGCACTGTGGTCTGAGAGACAGTTTGTTATAATTTCTGTTCTTGTACATTTGCTGAGGAGTGCTTTACTTCCAATTACGTGGTCGATTTTGGAGTAAGTACGATGTGGTGCTGAGAAGAATGTATATTGTTGATTTGGGGTGGAGAGTTCTATAGATGTCTATTAGGTCTGCTTGCTGCAGAGATGAGTTCAATTCCTGGATATTCTTGTTAACTTTCTGTCTCGTTGATCTGTCTAATGTTGACAGTGGAGTGTTGAAGTCTCCCATTATTATTGTATGGGAGTCTAAGTCTCTTTGTAAGTCTCTAAGGACTTGCTTTATGAATCTGGGTGCTCCTGTATTGGGTGCATATATATTTAGGATAGTTAGCTCTTCCTGTTGAATTGATCCCTTTACCATTATGTAATGGCCTTCTTTGTCTCTTTTGATCTTTGATGGTTTAAAGTCTGTTTTATCAGAGACTAGTATTGCAACCCCCGCTTTTTTTTGTTCTCCATTTGCTTGGTAAATCTTCCTCCATCCCTTTATTTTGAGCCTATGTATGTCTCTGCATGTGAGATGGGTCTCCTGAATACAGCAGACTGATGGGTCTTGACTCTTTATCCAGTTTGCCAGTCTGTGTCTTTTAATTGGAGCATTTAGCCCATTTACATTTAAGGTTAAGATTGTTATGTGTGAACTTGATCCTGCCATTATGATATTAACTGGTTATTTTGCTCGTTAGTTGATGCAGTTTCTTCCTAGCCTCGATGGTCTTTACATTTTGGCATGTTTTTGCAATGGCTGGTACCAGTTGTTCCTTTCCATGTTTAGTGCTTCCTTCAGGGTCTCTTGTAAGGCAGGCCTAGTGGTGACAAAATCTCTAAGCATTTGCTTATCTGTAAAGGATTTTATTTCTCCTTCACTTATGAAACTTAGTTTGGCTGGATATGAAATTCTGGGTTTAAAATTCTTTTCTTTAAGAATGTTGAATATTGGCCCCCACTCTCTTCTGGCTTGGAGAGTTTCTGCCGAGAGATCTGCTGTTAGTCTGATGGGCTTCCCTTTGTGGGTAACCCGACCTTTCTCTCTGGCTGCCCTTAAGATTTTTTCCTTCATTTCAACTTTGGTGAATCTGGCAATTATGTGTCTTGGAGTTGCTCTTCTCGAGGAGTATCTTTGTGGCGTTCTCTGTATTTCCTGGATTTGAATGTTGGCCTGCCCTACTAGGTTGGGGAAGTTCTCCTGGATGATATCCTGAAGAGTGTTTTCCAACTTGGTTCCATTTTCCCCCTCACTTTCAGGCACCCCAATCAGACGTAGATTTGGTCTTTTTACATAATCCCATACTTCCTGCAGGCTTTGTTCATTTCTTTTTCTTCTTTTTTCTTTTGGTTTCTCTTCTCGCTTCATTTCATTCATTTGATCCTCAATCGCAGATACTCTTTCTTCCAGTTGATCGAGTCGGTTACTGAAGCTTGTGCATTTGTCACGTATTTCTCGTGTCATGGTTTTCATCTCTTTCATTTCGTTTATGACCTTCTCTGCATTAATTACTCTAGCCATCAATTCTTCCACTTTTTTTTCAAGATTTTTAGTTTCTTTGCGCTGGGTACATAATTCCTCCTTTAGCTCTGAGAAATTTGATGGACTGAAGCCTTCTTCTCTCATCTCGTCAAAGTCATTCTCCGTCCAGCTTTGATCCGTTGCTGGCGATGAGCTGCGCTCCTTTGCCGGGGGAGATACGCTCTTATTTTTTGAATTTCCAGCTTTTCTGCCCTGCTTTTTCCCCATCTTTGTGGTTTTATCTGCCTCTGGTCTTTGATGATGGTGATGTACTGATGGGGTTTTGGTGTAGGTGTCCTTCCTGTTTGATAGTTTTCCTTCTAACAGTCAGGACCCTCAGCTGTAGGTCTGTTGGAGATTGCTTGAGGTCCACTCCAGACCCTGTTTGCCTGGGTATCAGCAGCAGAGGCTGCAGAAGATAGAATATTTCTGAACAGCGAGTGTACCTGTCTGATTCTTGCTTTGGAAGCTTCCTCTCAGGGGTGTACTCCACCCTGTGAGGTGTGGGGTGTCAGACTGCCCCTAGTGGGGGATGTCTCCCAGTTAGGCTACTCAGGGGTCAGGGACCCACTTGAGCAGGGAGTCTGTCCCTTCTCAGATCTCAACCTCCGTGTTAGGAGATCCACTGCTCTCTTCAAAGCTGTCAGACAGAGTCGTTTGCGTCTGCAGAGGTTTCGGCTGCGTTTGTTATTGCCTTGTCCCCAGAGGTGGAGTCTACAAAGACAGGCAGGTTTCCTTGAGCTGCTGTGAGCTCCACCCAGTTCGAGCTTCCCAGCAGCTTTGTTTACCTACTTAAGCCTCAGCAATGGCGGGCGCCCCTCCCCCAGCCTCGCTGCTGCCTTGCCGGTAGATCACAGACTGCTGTGCTAGCAATGAGGGAGGCTCCGTGGGTGTGGGACCCTCCCGGCCAGGTGTGGGATATGATCTCCTGGTGTGCCTGTTTGCTTAAAGCGCAGTATTGGGGTGGGAGTTACCCGATTTTCCAGGTGTTGTGTGCCTCAGTTCCCCTGGCTAGGAAAAGGGATTCCCTTCCCCCTTGCGCTTCCCAGGTGAGGCAATGCCTCGCCCTGCTTCAGCTCTCGCTGGTCGGGCTGCAGCAGCTGACCAGCACCGATCGTCCGGCACTCCCCAGTGAGATGAACCCAGTACCTCAGTTGAAAATGCAGAAATCACCGGTGTTCTGTGTCGCTCGCGCTGGGAGTTGGAGACTGGAGCTGTTCCTATTTGGCCATCTTGCTCCGCCCCCCAATAAATTTTTAAAAGTCAAAATCATATCAAGCATCTTCTCTGACCATAGTGGAATAAAACTAGAAATCAACTCCAAAAGGAACCCTCAAAACTGTACAAACACACGGAAATTAAACAATCTGCTCCTGAATGATTTTGGGGTTAACAATGAAATCAAGGTGGAAATTAAATTCTTTTGACATGAACCATAATAGTGATATAAGTTATTAAAACCTCTGGGATACAGCAAAAGCAGCGCTAAGAGGAAAGTTTATAGCACTAAATGCCTACATTGAAAAGTCTGAAAGATTACAAATTGACAACCTAATGTCACACCTCAAGAAACTAGGGAAACAGTAACAAACTAAAACCAAAGCTAGCAGAAAAAAAGAAAAAACAAAGATCAGAGCAGAACTAAGTGAAATTGAAACAAAAAATACAAAAGATCAGTAAAACAAAAAGTTGGCTATTTGAAAAGATGAACAAAATTGATAGCCCATTAGCTAGATTAACCAAAAAAAGAAGATTCAGATAAGCTCAATTAAAAATGAAAATGGAGACGTTACAGCCAACACCACAGAAATACAAAAGATCATTCGAGACTACTATGAACACCTCTATGGACACAAACTAGAAAATCTAGAGGAAATCGATGAATTTCTGGAAACATACAACCCTCCTAGATTAAATCAGGAAGAAATAGAAACCCTGAACAGACCAATAATGAGCCATGAGATTGATTCAGTAACTTAAAAATTGCCAGCCAACACATATACACCATGGAATACTATGCAGCCATAAAAAAGGATGAGTTCATGTCCTTTGTAGGGACATGCGTGCAGCTGCAAACCATCATTCTCAGCAAACTTTCGCAAGAACAGAAAATCAAACACCGCATGTTCTCACTCATAGGTGGGAATTGAACAATGAGATCACTTGGACATGGGAAGGGGAACATCACACACCGGGGCCTATTATGGGGAGTGGGGAGAGGGTAGGGATGGCATTGGGAGTTATAACTGATGTAAATGACGAGTTGATGGGTGCTGACGAGTTGATGGGTGCAGCACACCAACATGGCACATGTTGCTACATATGTAGCAAACCTGCACATTGTGCACATGTACCCTAGAACTTAAAGTATGATTAAAATAAATAAATAAATAAATAAAAATAAAATCAAGCAATAAAAATATATATATATTAATTTGAAAAAAAAATTGCTAACCAAGAAAAGGCCATGGTCAGATTGGCCAGATGGATTCACAGTTGAGTTCTACCAGACTTTCAAAGAAGAATTGATACCAATCCTACTGAAACTATTCCAAAAGATTGAGAAAGCAGGAATCCTCCCTAACTCATTTTGTGAAGCTATCGCCCTGATACCAAAACCAGATTAAGAAAGAGGGACTCCTCCCTAACTCAATCTATGAAGCCAGTGTCACCCTGATACCAAAACCTGAAAAAGACATAACAAAAAAGAAAACTACAGGCCAGTAGCCTTGATGATCATAGATACAAAAATCCTTAATAAAATACTAGCTAACCGAATCCAGCAGCACATCAGAAAGACAATACACCATGATCAAGTGGGTTTCATACCACAAATTATTTAAAATAAGCATGTCAAATGTGATATATCACATAAACAGAATTAACAACAAAAACAATATGATCATCTTAATAGATGCAGAAAAAGCATTCATTAGCATCTCTTTATGATAAAAACCCTCAACAAACTAGGCATAGAAGGGACATACTTCAAAATAAAGCCATACATGACAAACCCACTGCCAACATCTTACCAAATGGGAAAGCTTGAAAGTATTTCCCCTGAGAACTGGAACAGGACAAGGATACCCACATTCACCACTTCAGTTTGAAATCACTGGAAGTCCTAGCCAGAACAGTCAGGCAACTGAAAGAAATAAAAGGCATCCAAATTGGAAAAAGAGGAAGTCGAACTATCACTGTTTGCCAGTGATGTGATCATATACCTAGAAAACCCTGAAGACTCTTCCAAAAGACTCCTAGATTTGATAAATGAAATCAGTAAATGCTCAGGTTACAAAATCAGTGTACACAAATCAGTAGCACTGCTCTACACCAACAATGAGAAAGCCAAGAATCAAATGAATAACTCAATCCCCTTTACAATAGCTGCAAAAAAATTAAAATACCTAGGAATATTCTTAACCAAGGAGGTGAAATATCTCTACAAGAACTACGAAACACTGCTGAAAGAAGTCATAGATGACACAAACAAGTGGAAACACATTCCATGCTCATAGATTGGAAGAATCAATATTGTGAAAATGACCATACTACCCAAAACAATCTACAGGTTCAGTGCAGTTCCTGTCAAAATACCAATATCATTTTTCACAGAATTAGAAAAAAAAATCCTAAAATTCATATGTAACCAAAAAAGTCCAAATAGCCAAAGCAATCCTAAGCAAAAGGAACAAATCTTGAGGCATCGCATTCCCTGACTTCAAATTATACTGCAAGGTTATAGTTACTAAAACAGCATGGTACTGGTATGAAAGTAGTCAATGGAACAGTCCGATGGAACAGAATAGAGAATTCAGAAATGAGGCCAAATACATACAACCAACTAATCTTCAACAAAGCATACAAAAACATAAATTGGAGAAAGGACACCCTATTTAATAAATGGTTCTGGGAAAACTGGCAAGCCACAAGTAGAAGAATCAAACCGGATCCCTATCTCTCACCTTATACAAAAATCAACTCAAGATGGATCAAAGACTTAAATATAAGATCTGAAACCATAAAAGTTCTAGAAGATAATGTCAGACAAATACTTCTGGACATTGGCCTAGGCAAAGAATTCATGACTAAGACCCCAAAAGCAAATGCAACAAAAACAAAAATAAATAAATGGGACCTAATTAAACAAAAAGTTTCTGTACAGCAAAAGAAATAAACATCAGAGTAAACAAACAGCCCACAGAATGGGCAAAAATATTTGCAAGCAAGCTCTGTATCTGATAGGAAACTAATATCTAGAATCTATGAGGAACTCAAACGGATCAGCAAGAAAAAAAAAAACTCATCAAAAAGTGGGCAAATGACATGACCAGAAGACATTTCTCAAAAGAAGACATACAAACAGCCCAAAAAAAAAAAATAGGAAAAAATGCTCAACATCACTAATCATCAAGGAAATGCACATTAAAACCACAATTAGATACCACCTTACCCCTGCAAGAATAGCTATTATTAAAAAGTCAAAAAACAATAGATGTTGACATGGATGTGGTGAAAAGGGAATGCTTATACACTGCTGGTAGGAATGTAAGTTAGTACCACCTCTATGCAAAACAGTATGGAGATTCCTTAAAGAACTAAAAGGAGATCTACCATTCAACCCAGCAATCCCACTACTGGTGTCTACCCAAAAGAAAAGAAGTCTTTGTATGAAAAAGACACATGCACTTGCACATACATGTTTGTAGCAGCACAGTTTGCAATTCCAAAGATATGGAGCCAATCTAAGTACCCATCGACTAATGAGTAGGAAAAGAAAATAAGTGTATATACACCGTGGAATACTACTCAGCCATACAAAAGAACAGAATAATGCTTTGTACATCAACTTGTAGGGAGCTGGAAGCCATTATTCTAAGTGAAGTAACTCAAGAATGGAAAGATCAAACACTCTATGTTCTCACTTATAAGTGGAAGCCAAGCTATGCATAGGCAAAGACAGAGTGGTATAGTGGACTTTGGAGACTCAGAATGGGGAGGATGGCAATGAGTGAAGGATAACAAACTCCATATTGGATACACTGTACACTACTCAGGTGGCAGGTGCGCCAGAATCTCAGACTTCACTACTATCCAGTTCATCCGTATAACCAAAAATCATTTGTACCCCAAAAGCTGTTGAAATTCTGAAAAATTTGTTTTAATTCTTTGTATGTTTGGGATAAAAATCTTTGAAAATTTTTAATAATCTTATTTTAAAAGGAAAAATAAGTAAAATTAATTAGAAATAAGTAAAATTAATAAGTAAAATTAGTTTTAGGAAATGAGTAAAATCAATTTTAGTAGCATATTGTTTAACCAAGCATATCTAAAACATTATTTTAACATGTAATCAATACTAAAACTTATTAATGAAATATGTTACAGTCTTTTATTCATATAACATCTTTGATATCCAGTGGATATTTTGCACTTAAAGCGCATGTCAATTTGGACATTAAATTTTTGCTGGAAATACTTGATTTCCAGTGGAATTAAATGGAATACTTTAGGTATCACTAAATTTACAGTTAAAAAAGTATTCATTGAACAATGTCTCTTGTATTGCACTATTTATCCTAAGTTAAAAATAAATAATTACAGTTTCTGAAATTTTGAATCAACAGGTATTTGCTATCATTAGAAAGGATCTTACATTCTATAGGCCATTGTTTGGGGCTTAATTGCAGATCTAACACTTCTGTAGAATACTATTTTTATTATTTTCCCCATAATTTTGAACAAATTACCATAGCTAAAAACAATTCCTTTACCATCTCTTCATCTAAAATGCTTTTATTTTTGTACGAGGATCCAAACCATTTTATAGCTGGCCAAATTATAAGTTCAGATCTGTTAAAAATCATTTAAATGTTTGTCCAACATTTAATTCTGATTTCAGGCAACTAATTTTCTTAATTCTTTTTTGATCATTGAAAAGAAATGTCTATAAAATTGACCATGTGTTTGCTAAAATGCCTTTTAATATTATTCAGTTAATTATTCTAAACTTTTTTTCCACAGCAGACATTTTATTTTGCTCTGCTGCAGCAAATTGTACTTGCCATTCATTGTGAAGTTTGCAACATGCCTTCTTCTATTTTGGTCTCTTCTTTCTACAGGAAATATTCAAATACACAGATTACAATGTCACATGTCACATCAGTGTGTAGAAAAAAATAATTAGAACTGAATCCGTTCATTGACACCAAGATCAGTGATGGATTATAATACTAGAGACAACACCTGCCCCAGCATGCACACTATAATAATATCTTAGTGTTGCAGCTGTTCAAGGGAAACGTACTCCTACCAAACAGAGTTGTGTTTAATGGAAAAGTACCTTTCACTGCTTCTGCTTCAAGTTTAGATTTAAATTAGTTAAAATGAAATAAAATTAAAAACTCAGTTCTTTGGTTGCACCAGCCACATTTCAAATGCTATGTAATATTGTTTTTCAAACTGGTTTACAGCCAACTAATTCAGTGTGTTGACAGCTATTTTCTTTAAGCAAAATAGAATGGAATAAAATAGAATTGAAAATATTATTTCATCACATGAAATAAGGATACCTTCTTTTAGACTTTTGTTTCAGTATATATGTTGCATATATATGGGTAGGTCACAAAGTAAAAATAAATTTCTTACTAAAAATAAAGTGAAAAGTTTTTGAAAATCACTTCTCTATAGTACATTGCCTTTCACATAATAGGTTTAAAAAAAAGTTAGGTTGAATTGTGATTAGTGGCACACATTTGTAAGATGACAGTTTAAAATGATCGCTTTTTTAATGGCAACAAAAGCCAAAATTGACAAATGGGATCTAATTAAACTAAAGAGCTTCTGCACAGCAAAAGAAACTACCATCAGAGTGAACAGGCAACCTACAGAATGGGAGAAAATTTTTGCAATCTACTCATCTAACAAAGGGCTAATATCCAGAACCTACAAAGAACTCAAACAAATTTACAAGAAAAAATCAACTGCATCAAAAAGTGGGCAAAGGATATGAACAGACACTTCTCAAAAGAAGACATTTATGCAGCCAACAGACACATGAAAAAATGCTCATCATCACTAGCCATCAGAGAAATGTTAATCAAAGCCACAATGAGATACCATCTCACACCAGGTAGAATGGCGATCATGAAAAAGTCAGGAAACAACAGGTGCTGGAGAGGATGTGGAGAAATAGGAACACTTTTACACTGTTGGTGGGACTGTAAACTAGTTCAACCATTGTGGAAAACAGTGTGGCGATTCCTCAAGGATCTAGAACTAGAAATACATTTGACCCAGCCATCCCATTACTGGGTATATACTCAAAGGATTATAAATCATGCTGCTATAAAGACACATGCACACGTATGTTTATTGCAGCACTATTCACAATAGCAAAGACTTGGAACCAACCCAAATGTCCATCAGTGACAGACTGGATTAAGAAAATGTGGCACATATACATCATGGAATACTATGCAGCCATAAGAAAGGTTGAGTTCAGGTCCTTTGTAGGGACATGGATGCAGCTGGAAACCATCATTCTCAGCAAACTATCACAAGAACAGAAAACCAAACACCGCATGTTCTCACTCATAGGTGGGAATTGAACAATGAGAACAGTTGGACACAGGAAGGGGAACATCACACACCGGGACCTGTTGTGGGGTTGGGGGAGGGGGGAGGGATAGCATTAGGAGATATACCTAATGTAAATGACGAATTAATGGGTACAGCACACCAACATGGCACATGTATACATATGTAACAAACCTGCACGTTGTGCACATGTACCCTAGAACTTAAAGTGTAATAAAATTAAAAAATAAATAAGATGATCACTTTTTAAAAACAATGCCACTTAAATAAATTTTTTTCCCTGCAAACCTAGCTGCAGATGTTAGATAGCAATAGAGAAAGGTAGAGAGGTAGATTGGGGTCATATTATGACATACTAATAATTTTGGACTATTCTGTTGGAAATAATGAGTCACTGAAGCATTTTAAGCCAAGGCGTTATGTACAAGATTGTTCTGACAAGGAAAAACAGTTAACTTAAAATTGTCCCTCCAACCACTTTGACTTGTGTTTACTTCTAATTACCCTGGAGTCAAACTCTTCATTCTGTTTAAACCATAAAGTATAAGATCTTCCTTCTCTATAAAAAGTCCTTTTCACCAGTACCTAACATTCCTTTGTCTTTTATTGCTTACTGTGCACGATTGCCAGCTTGTACCTTTGGGCTCTCCTGGGGAGTTCTCTGGGCCTGCCATGCCCCATTCCCTTCCTACCAATGTAATTAACCCCAGTCTCTCATAGAATTCCTGAAATCATTGCTTCCTGGGTCAGATTATTTGCCAGCACGTGAACACATGTATTAATCTATTTTTTCGTCGTTTGTATTTTCTTCTCCCATTTCCCTCCCCGAACCCAGGCCACTTCTCAAATGCCTTTAATGTGTATCTCTTTGTCTCTGTACTTTTGCAGTATATGTACTGTTTTGTATGCATCTATGTTTAATTCATGTAAATTATGACATACTGTGGATGTCATTCTGTTTGACATTTTTCACTAAGTACTACATGGGTTTTATTTTTTAACTTTTCATTTTGGAATGTTACAATAATATACAAAGGTAGAATAGTATAACCCCTATTACTCGGTATTGACAATTGTCAGTCAGTTTACAACCAGTCTTGTTTCATCTTTGTACCACCCACTTCCCACTTCCCACCTTCCTGCATCATGAAACAAATCCCAGATGACAACTCCATTTCATCTAGAAATATTTCAGTATGTGCAATATATGTCAAAAATAGACTCTTTTTAACATAAATATAGTGCCGTTATTTTAACTAAAAACTTTTAAATAATAATTTGCTAGTATCAAATCAGTGTTTAAATTTTCAATTATCTCATAAACATTTAACAGTTGGTTTGAACAGTTTCCATATTAGGTCCACACATTGCAATTGGTACAAAGTGCCTTAGAATCTATAGATTTCCTTGACATGACTCTTTGTTTCTTATAATTTAATTGTTGAGGAGCCAGCACTTTTATTCCCAACATCTGGATTTTGTTGATTTCCTCATGGTATAGTTTGACATGTTCCCCTCTCCTTTGTGTTTCCTGTAAATTGTTAACTAGAAATATGTTGTGATTCAGGTTTTATTTTTGCTTTTGTTTTTGTTTTACAAGACTGCTTCATAAGTGATGCTGCCTCCTTTCATCAGGAGGCATGTAATGTCTGGACAACTCTCATTTTGTGATGTTAGCACTCTGTTTCAAGGTGCACCCCTGCTGCCGTGTGTACACCTAGTTCTTTGTACTCCATGGCATTAATTTATCACATTTCATCTACTTATTCTCATTGTGTACCCAGATTGCCTCCAATTTGTTGTTACCACAAACACTACTGCAGTGACATCCTCATTCACGTCACCATAGACCTGAAAATTTATTTGGAAAATAGACCCTGTAACATGACTGCTAGGTCATAAAATAGTCTAAGCTTGATTTGCCAAGCACTGCCAGATCGCAGTGACATGACCATAGCACACAGTAACCACCTGCCTCAGCCTCCCAATTAGCTGGGATTACAGATGCACACCACTGTACCCGGCTAATTTTTAAATATTTTTATAGAGATGAGGTCTCATTATCTTGCCCAGGCTGGTCTCAAACTCCTGTCCTCAAGTGATTCTCCTACCTCGGTCTCCCAAAGTGCTGAGATTACAGACATGAGCCACCATGCCTGGCCAGAGGTTTTTTTAAACTACCTACCCATTCGATGAAATAATATTGGTTATCTGTATAATAAACATTGAGAATTTTAAACAATATGAACAAAATATTTTTCTTGTAAAAATAAAAAATTTCAAGAAGCGAGCCGGGTGCCATGGCTCACGCCTGTAATCCCAGCACTTTGGGAGGCCAAGGTGGGTGCATCACCTGAGGTCAGGAGTTCGAGACCAGCCTGGCCAACATGGCGAAACCCTGTCTCTACTAAAAATACAAAAATTAGCTGAGTGTGCTGGTAGGTGCCTGTAATTCCAGCTATTTGGGAGGCTGAGGCAGGAGAATCACGAGCCAGGGAGGCAGAGGTTGCAGTGAGCCGAGATCACACCATTGCACTCCAGCCTGGGCAACAAGAATGGAACTCCATCTTAAAAAAAAAAATTTTCAGAAGCTTGAATTTATTAACTCACAGATTTTTTATTAACTGACAGACTTTTTCTTTTATAAAGCTTGCCACTTTGAACTTCTTGAAGAATATATATGTATATACATGTATATACACATATATGTATATATAGTTATTCATATGTATATATACATATATGTGCATATGTATGTATATATATGTATATATTTTTTAACTTTTAGGCTCGGGGTACATGTGCAGATTTGTTACATGGGTAAATTACATGTCATGGGGGTTTGGTGTACACATTATTTTGTCACCTAGATAATAACCATAGTGTCCAATAGGTAGTTTTTCTGTCCTCACACTCCTCCCACCCTGCACCCTCAAGTTGGTCCCAGTGTCTGTTGTTCCCTTCTTTGTGTCCATATGTACTTGATGTTTAGCTCCCACTTGTGAGAACGTGGTATTTGCTTTTCTGTTCCTGTTAGTTTACTTAGGATAATGGCCTCTTGCTCCATTCGTGTTGCTGCAAAGGTTGTGATCTTATTCTTTTTTATGTCTGAGGAGTATTATATGGTGTATTTGTACCACATTTTCTTTATCCAGTCTACCATTGATGAGAATTTAGGTTGATTCCATGTCTTTGCTATTGTAAATGGTGCTGCAGTGAATACACACGTGCATGTGTCTTTATACTAGAATGATTTATATTCCTTTGGGTATATACCCAATAATGGATTGCTGGGTCAAATGGTAATTCTCTTTTAAGTACTTTTAGAAATTGCCAAACTGCCTTCCCTGGTGGCTGAACCAATTTACACTTCGACCAGCAGTGTGTGTGCATTCCCTTTTATCTGCTACCTTCCCAGCATGTTATTATTATTATTTTTTTTTTTTAGTTTTTAATAATGGCTATTCTGTAGATATTTTCTGATTCTGGTGTTCCAGTTTCCAAATGACATACATTTTTCATGACTATGTTTATTCTAGATTTTTAATTTGTTGCAATATTTCCTTTTATTTCTCATTCACAGCAATTTTAGATTTTTGATGATTGCTTTAGCATATGCCATACCACTTGGTGTATTTGCTGGCTGGTCTGGAGTTCTGGACTTAATTTTAACACCAGCGCACGTCAGCCAAGTAAGTATTTTATTTCTTTATATGTTGTAGATATTTTCATTCATTTGATTTATAAATACTGGTTACGTGTTCTTGGTTTTAGCTTCAAGGACTGGGTAAAACATTGTCCTATACCATTGTTGCAAAAGCAAGATCTTTATGGAATGGGTAAAAAATAATGTTGATTTTCCTCCTTGATTTTGACAATAGTTATGAATTTCACATTTCTCTGGACATTATTAATGATACGACTGGCTTTTTAAGAAAGGAAGGAAATCTTAGTTTTGTTGACTCCATTCTTTATCCTTTCTTCATACCTTATGAAGAAGACTAAGATCCCATATCAATTATATAGCTATTTCTTCATCTAGTTTCTGACTTTCTCTGTGGGCTCCAAATAAGGGTATTTCATTTCTTTAAAAATAACCATTTCACCTATATGCTTGATACCATCCATTCCTTCTCTTTGCTTCCAGATAGCACGGTAGAAAAGAGGATAGAGAAATATGGAGAGGTAAATAGAAGAAAACACACTAATGTGATATTCTATTGTATGAGTGAAAAAAAAATTTTGTCTATTCTGCTTTTAGTGAACATTTGGATTGTTAACCTTTTTTGACAACCACAAACAATGCTATATTAACACTCTCATACATGTCTCTATGCACTTCTATATACATTTCTAATGGATACATATCTAGGAATGGAACTGCTGGTTATAGTATATGCTACTTTGGTAGGTGATGCCAAACTTCTCCAAAGTGGTGGTATCCATGTATAATCCTACCAGCAATATATGAAATTTCTCATCATCCCACATCATTTGCCACTTGTGTGATGATATTAGTCTTTTTCACTTTAGACGTGCTGATAGCTGTGCAGTTGTATGCCATCGTAGTGACTTCTGTGGTGTCTTTTCAGTGTGAATTGGATATTTTGAATATCCTTTTCTGGTGACATACCAGTTTGAGTCTCTTGCCCACTATTGGGCTACGTTTTTCTTACCAATATGTAAAGAAGAGAGCTGTGCAGAAGGGAGCTCCCCAGAGGACTTTGTGGGGACTCCAGTAATCTTTGGCTGAGAAATGGGCTGCACATATAAAGGGCAAAGCTACTAGAGGCTTAACAGAGAGAATGGTATGGATTGAAAGCAGAACAAAGATAGAAGAGGTCAAGCATTGTCTTGGAGTTCTGGCCCAGTCAAACTGTAGAATCAAGGACCATGTCCTAGATAGAGAAAGTCTTACTCTAGTTTAGACCCATCATAAACAAAGACAAAAATCTGAAGAGGAGACACTTTGGAGATCTATCCTTACAAAGCACAAAATGAGGCCTACACATCCTCAAGGTAATCAAGCAATAATTGAACTGTCTACTAGAACAAAAGTCAACCATTTTAGAAAAAGTAAAAGAATCTAAAATCTCTTTATTGTATCATCCACAACATATAGTATACAATTTTTTTTTTTTTTTGACGGAGTCTCGCTCTGTCGCCCAGGCTGGAGTGCAGTGGCGCGGTCTCGGCTCACTGCAAGCTCCACCTCCTGGGTTCACGCCATTCTCCTGCCTCAGCCTCCCAAGTAGCTGGGACTGCAGGCGCCTGCCACTATGCCCAGCTAATTTTTTTGTATTTTTAGTAAAGACGGGATTTCACCGTGTTAGCCAGGATGGTCTCGATCTCCTGACCTCGTGATCTGCCCACCTCGGCCTCCCAAAGTGCTGGGATTATAGGAGTGAGCCACCGCGCCCAGCCCAGTATACAATTTTTTAAAAAAATGCATCAGACATGTAAAGAAACAGGAAAGTGTGACCCCTATTTGGCCAGGTGCAGTGGTCTCAAAAAATAAATAAATAAAAGTTTAAAAATTTACAAAGCAATCATTAGAAACCAACTCTTAGAAACTCTAGATGTTTGATTTAGCAGACTGAGGCTGTAATGCTAAAAGATAAAGATAAATCTTTGCTTGCTCCAAGTTCATAAATATGTTATCTTGTACAACTGTGTCATCCTGTATAGTAGCTACTAGCCACATTCAAAATAAACTTCAAACTTAATTTGAAATTTAAACCAATTGAAATGAAATAAAAGTAAAAAATAACTTCCTTAGTTGTGTAGCACTTTTCAAGTGCAGGATAGCCACATGAGACTAGTAGCTACCATGTTGCACGGTGTAGATAGAGAACATTTCTATCATCAAAGAAAGTTCTATTGGACAGTGCTGTTCTAGGGCTTTGTTCTTTTACCTGTCACATTTACCTAGAATTTAAACCTAGAATTGATTTTGTACTTATTATAAGATAGGGGTTAAGTTTCTTTTTTCCCATAGATATTTGTTAACCTAGGATCAGTGTTTGAAAAGATCATTTTTTTCCTTCACTGCCCTCTGTTCATCTTTGTTGTAAGCAAGTTTCCTTCTATACACGGGTGTATTTCTAGACTTGATTCCTTTAGTCTCTTTGTCCCTGCACCAATACCAAATTGTGTTATTTATTCTAGTGTTATAAATAAGCACTAGTTTTGATATTTAGTAAATATCCCCCTTTATTGGGATTTCTATTAGAGTTTTTATATCTACAGATCATTTTCAAAATTAACTGCTTTATAATACTGAGTTTTCTGAACCATGATCATTATGTTTCTCCTCATTTGCTTAGGTCCCAATGTCTCTGAATGATGCTTTATAATTTTCAGCAAAGATACCTTCTGTGTGTTTATTAGCTTTATTCTCAGGTATTTGATACTTTTTGAAGCTATTGAAATTAGCAGCTTTTAACATTTTTATTTTATTTTTAAAATTGATATGTAATTGTTGCACATTTTGGGGGGATATATAATATTTTGATACCTGTACACAGTGTGTAATGATCAAATTGGTAAGAGTGCTATCCACCACCTCAAACGTTTATTTTTTCTTTGTGTTGGGAACCTTACAACTCTTATAGCTATTTTGAAATGTACAGTAAGTTATTGTTATCTGTAATTTCCCTACTGTATTATTGAGTACTAGAACTCACTCTTTCTATCTAACTGTATTTTTGTACCCCTTAACCAACTTCTCTTCATCCTCCCACCTTTCTTCATCAGTAGCTGGTAACTATCATTCTACGTTCTGCTTTCCTGAAATCCACCTTTTTAGTTCCCACATATGAGTGAGAACGTGCAATATTTGTCTTTCTGTATTTGGCTTATTTCAGTTAACATGATTTCACTTAACATCCATGTTGCTGCAAATAACAGGATTTCATTCTTTTTTGTGACTGAATAATATTCCATTGTGTATATATCTGATATTTTCTTGATGCATTCATCTGTTGATGACACTTAGGTTGTGGCTATTGTGAATAGTGCTGCAATAAACATGGGAGTGCAGATTTCTTTTTTATATACTGATTTCCTTTCTATTGTGTATATATCCAGAAATGGGATTGCTACATCATATGGTAGTTCTATTTTTTGTTTTCTAAGGAACCTCTGTACTGTTTTCCATAATGGCTGTACTTC
Source organism: Macaca mulatta (assembly GCF_049350105.2). Taxonomy (NCBI): domain Eukaryota; kingdom Metazoa; phylum Chordata; class Mammalia; order Primates; family Cercopithecidae; genus Macaca; species Macaca mulatta. Next base: position 160,929,781 of record NC_133407.1, on the reverse strand, counting down.
TTTAATTACCACCAGCAGGGTCCAAGCACTCCCCCTTCTCTGTATCCTTGTCAGCATTTGTTACTTTTTTTGGTGATAGCCATCCTAACTGGGGTGAGATGCTATTCATTGTGGTTTTGATGTGCATTTCCCTGATTATTAGTGATGCTGAACATTTCTTTTTGTATATTTGTTGGCCATTGTGTGTCTTCTTTTGAGAAATGTCTATTCAGGTATTTTGCTTGTTTTTTAATTGGATTGGTTTTTTTGCTGTTGAGTTATTTGGGGTCCTTATAGATAGTGGTTATTAATCCCTAATTGGATGTATAGTTTGTGAATATTTCTCCCATTCTGCAAGTTTTCTCTTCCCTCTATTGTTTCCTTTGCTGTTCAGAAGCCTTTTAGTCTTATGTAATCCCATTTGTGCAATTTTGCTTTTGTTGCCTGTCTTTTGAGGCTGTATTCAAAAAATCTTTGTCCAGACCAGTGTCCTGTAGTGTTCCCCCAATGTTTTCTTTTAGTAGTTTCATAGTTTCAAGTCTTACATTGAACCCTTTTCCCTTTTAGGGGAAAAAAAATGTGCAGCTCACTGCCAGCACTCATTTAATTTTATATAAACATGCTCTTTGATGCTGAAGCAAATCTGACTAACTTTCAATATGAAAATATAAAAACTGTTCTTGGAGTTATTTCTAAACAGAACTAACATCGGAATCATCTGAATCATCAGAATCGTCTATCAGATTCCTCAAATGAATCTCTAGCCAATGACTGAGAACGATGTTAACATCACACGTAGGAATGCTCCTTTTTCTAGGATTTGACATTTTCAGCAGTTGAGAATTACTGTTTTGTAAATGGAAATACCACTACTAAAAACAGAATGCTATAAGTAGAATGATGTCTCTTGTCTCCAAAGTTGATATACTAAGAGTGATGTGAAAATAGTCATAAAAGCAAGATAGTTCATGGCGAAGATATCTTGGGGTAAATGCTGCAGCTGCAAAAGCGCCTCTGGCGAGTACTCTCAGGGCAAACGGGAAAAAGATTAAATCTTTAATCCATTTTGAGGTTTTTTTTTGTTTGTTTTTTTGGGTTTTTTTTTTGATACAGTATCTTGCTCTGTTGCCCAGGCTGGAGTGCAGTGGCAGAAGCATGGCTCACTGGAGCCTCAACTTCTTGGGTTTAAATGATCCTCCCACCTCAGCTTCCCAAGTAGCTAGGACTACAGGTGCACGCCACTATGCCCAGCTAATTTTTTCAAGTTTTGTAGAGATGAAGTCTCTATGTTTCCCAGACTGGTCTGGAACTCTTGAGCTCAAACAGTCCTTGCACTTTGGCCTCCCAAAGTGTGGGCCATGTCGGGCCATCTTTGTGTTTTAATTGGAGTATTTAGTGCATTTATATTTAATATAATTACTGACAAGTTTGGGTTTAGACCTACCATCTTACTATTCATCTTTATTTTGTTCAGCCCTTTCTATTCTTTTTGCCTTCTTTCTTACCTTCTGGATTAAGTATTTTTTATTACTTCAATTTCCCCTGACTCTGTTAGGTTGGCAGTTATAGACTCTTTTACTATTTAATGATTACCCTGAAAAGTACAGAATGCACACTTGACTTATCAAATTGGAATTTTACCTTTTCTATGATAATCTAAGGTTTTTAGAACCCTTTAACTTCATTTAACCCTCTCCCATCTTTTGGGCTATTACTGTCATATATTTTAACTGCACAAGACATTATTGTTTATACAGTTGATATTCATTGACTCAAATTTATCTTCATATTTATTCATTTTGTTCTTTATTTCTTTATCTTCAGTCTTCAGATCTGTAATCATCTTTCTTCTATCTAAAGAGCACCCATTAGTGTTTTTGTTTGATTATTGTACAGGTCTGTGGGTGACAAATTCTTTAGTTTGGGGTTTGCATTTTATTTTATCGTTTGTTTTGGTCTAAAATGTCTTCATTTTATCTTCATTTTTAAAGTTTGTATCTTGTTGGGCATAGAATTATTGGTTGACAGTCATTTTCTTTTGGTTCTTTGAAAAAAATTTCCATTTTCTTCTGGCTTCCATTGTTTTAATTGAAAAGTCAGCTCTCAAATTTAAAAGCTGGCTGCTTTTAAGATTTTCTGTTCATCGTTGGTTTCAGCAGTTTTGCTTTGATTTGATACAACTAGGTGGCATTCTTTTTCTAAATTTATTCTACTTAAGGTTTACATAACTTATTGAATGTTGTCTTGTTAGCTTGATGTCTCTCATTAATTTCTGAAAATTTCTAGTCAGTGTCTCTTCAAAACTCGTGCTCTGTTTTCTCTAATTTCCTTTGGGTATTCTAACTATATACATTATACCTTTACACTGTATTCTCTAAGTCTCTTTACTCTGTTTTTTGAATTTTCCACTCTTTTACCTTTCTTTTCTTCACCCACTTTTTTTCTTTCTTTTTTTTTTTTTTTTTTGAGACGGAGTCTCTCTCTGTCGCCCAGGCTGGAGTGCAATGGCCGCGGTCTTGGCTCACTGCAACAGCCGCGGTCTTGGCTCACTGCAACCTCCGCCTCCTGGGCTCATGCCATTCTCCTGCCTCAGCCTCCCAAGCAGCTGGGACTACAGGCACCCGCCACCACGCCCGGCTAATTTTTTTGTATTTTTAGTAGAGATGGGGTTTCACCATGTTAGCCAGGATGGTCTCGATCTCCTGACCTCGTGATCTGCCCACCTCGGCCTCCCAAAGTGTTGGGATTACAGGCGTGAGCCACCGAGCCTGGCCATCACCCACTTTTTTTTTGTTGTTGTTGTTGTTATGACATATTCTTTTTCCTTCCTATGCTTCAGACTGGATATTTTAGCTATCTTTTCTTCCAACTCACTATTTCAGTTTTCAACTCTGTCAAATATGCTATTAAATTCATCTATGAGTTACTTTAAATTTTATAAAATTTGTCTTTGGTTCTTTTATTTGTTTGTTTGTTTTTGAGATAGAGTCTTGCCCTGTCACCCAGTCTAGAGTGCAGCGGCTTGATCAGTTCACTGCAACCTCTGCCTCCCAGGTTCAAGCAATCCTCCTGCCTCAGCCTCCCCAGTAGCTGGGACTACAGGCGCGCACAACCATACCCAGCTCATTTTTGTATTTTTAGTAGAGATGGGGTTTCGCCATGTTAGCCACGCTGGTCTTGAACTCCTGACCTCAGGTGATTCGCCTGCTTCGGCTTCCCAAAGTGCTGGGATTGCAGGCATGAGCCACCACCAAAGAAACCTGTCTTTGGTTCTTTTTATAGTTGACAGATTTCAGCAGAAATGCTTGATCTTATTTTTTTTCTCTATTAAAAATAGTTACTTCAAATTTGTATCTCATAATTCCATTATCTTGGTCCCTTGTAGGTCTATGTATATGTTTGATATTTGGTAATTTTAAAAAATCTCTTTATGCATTCAGTTATTTTTGATTGAGTGCTAGACATAGTACATGAAAAGCTGTGGAGATAATTTAAGTATCAAGATGATGTTGTTTTCTTTCAGAGAGAATTTATATTTTTTCTGGCAGGAGTCTGGTATTCACCTTAATCTAGTTTCAGAGCTTGAGATCACTTAAAGCTGGGCTTTAGTCCTTCAGGAGGCTGTTCCATTTCTAGTTCCTCCTACTCTTAGGTGTAGCCCTTCAGAGTGCCCAGTTAAAATGCGGGATTTTTACAAGGCCACCCCACAGCAGGCCCTAAACTGGTATTTTTTCTTCTAGGTCAGTGAGGCTGTCAATAACTTCTCAGTCCCTTAGCCACCTTCTCTGAAATTAGCAGACAACCCTAAAGGAAAATTGTCTCCAAATACCATGCTTATCTCTTCAGATTATCTTCCCATCCTAGATCATGGTTTCAGAATTCTGGATTATTTTCTTATCTCTCTGATGCCTTCAGATAAAATTTTCCCCAGGTTTTCTAGTTCTCAACCAGAATACTAATCTAAATTACCTAGTGTACATGTTTTAGTCTCTTCAGACTTCCACAACAAAATACTTTAGACTGGGTAATTTATAAATCATAGAAATTTATTTCTCACAGTTCTGGAGACTAGAAAGTCCCAGGTCAAGGTGCCAACTAATTTATATCTGGGGAGGGCTCACTCTCTGCTTCCAAGATGGCACCTTCTTGCTGCATTCTCATGTGGCAAAGGGGCAAGGCAGCTCCCTTCAACCTCTTTTATAAGGGCACTCATCCCTTCATTACCTCCTAAAGGCCCCTACCTCTTAATATGATCACATTAGGGATTAAATTCCAACATAAGAATCTGGGAGGGACACCAACATTCAGACCATAGCAGCACCTTTACTGTAAGAAGAAAGCCTTCCTTTACTTTTCTCACCTGTTTTTCTGGATGGCAGGTGTTCCAAGTATGCTCAGTTCTGTTAAGGAAAAGTGTAGCACCCATTTAAATGATACTGATTTTGACTGGGCATGGTGGCTCACACCTGTTATCCCAGCACTTTGGGAGGGTGAGGCAGGTGGATCACTTGAGCTCAGGAATTCGAGACCAGCCTGGGCAACATGGCGAAATCCTGTCTCCACCAAAAATACAAAAAATTAGCTGGGCGTGGTAGCACATGCCTGTAATCCCAGCTACTTGGGAGTCTGAGGTGAGAGGATCACTTGAGCCCTGGAGGCAGAGGCTGCAGTGAGCCCAGATCGCACCACTGCACTCTGGCCTGGGTGACAGAGTAAGGCCCCATGTCATGCACACAAAAAATGATACTGATTTGGCAGATCTGTGCTTCATGTTTTAAACCCTAAAAAGCCCTTCCAAGTATCTTTCTTGGTACAAACTCTGAGAGATATAGAGACCCTGAATCATATCAGTTATTAAGTAAAGTAGAATTTAAAATTAAATGAAAGCAATTTTTTTTAATTTTTAAATTAAGTATTGAGTAGAATTTTATTAACTAAGACAAATGTCATGAACAAAGCAAGTAGAAAAGTACAAAATGTTCTGAAAGTACCAGCATCAGTACAGCCCAATGTGCAGTGGTCCTTAACCTAGAGCATGACCCCACTCACCTAGAGGATAGAAGGAATTGTTTGTGGGAGCCTAGTGGGCCTTGGATTATAGATACCAAATGCGCTGCAGTGAAAGGAGTGGTCCTACAGAACAGAGAATTATCTTGCCTCAAATGCCAATAGTATGAAAAACTATACAGAGATAATTTAAGCTTCAGGATGTTATCTTTCTCCTGAGAGCCTTCGTGTTTGCTTCCGGCAGCAAACACCAATAGAGCAAAAGACTCATATAAAGTTACTGTATCGCTTAGAGTAGGCTATCCTCCTGGGAGAAGTAGAACTCCAAAATTCTGAGACTTAAGAAAAATTTATTTGTCATTCACATTGCAATCTGGGACAGTGTTTGTAATCTAGGATAGTTGTCCACAGTTTGAACAGCTCTTTTCCTCACACTGATTTAAGAGACGGAAGCTGCTTCCACTTGTATCTCTTCTGTCCCCTAGGACCTTGTCATTATATGCATGGGCGCAGCTGGGCAGCCACATCCAGATTGCAGCTGGCAGGAAGGGAGAGAAAGCATGGAGGAGGCATACACCTTCTTTCAAGTTCTAACCTGGAGGTGGCACACTTCACTTATGCTCACTTCCATTAATGAGAGCTGACACATGGTCACCTGTTCCAGCTAGGAACTGGGACAGGTCATCTAGCTAAGTACCCAAGTAGAAGAAGAAATCGTTTGGTGGACAGCTGGCAATCCCTGTCACAAGTGTAATGAAAAATATGACTCGAAAAACAATAAAAGGTAGAAGCTAGTTTGGACAATGCTCAAGTGCCAGGTCAGGTTTGAACTTTGTCCTGTAACCACAAGGAAAGCCAGTAACTATTTCCGAGCAGGGACGCGGAATGCTTAGGATAATTATTCTGGCAACAGTGAGCAAAATAGATTGTGAAAACTATTTAAGAAGCTCTTACAGGGTTCAAGAAGTAAGAAGGTAATAAAAGCAAGCATGATGGTTGTGGGAAGGAGAAAGAGGAGACAAGATGTACCAGTATTATTAGAGACATGAAATTTATTTCATAACAACTAACATGTATTGAGCACTTTACATTTATTAACTTATTTAACCCTCAAAAAACTTTATTATCCCCATTCCATTAATGCAGGAACTGAGACCTAGAGTATCAGTTGGGACAGAAACCAAGTCATAATAAGAGTTAAAGATACAGGAGTGATGAGGAAACGTAGGCAGCATTCATAGATTGCTGTGAAAAAGTGTGGCCGCACAGGCAGGAAAGAGACTAGATAGATGGAGAAGACTCATCAGTGAGTAATAATAATAACAGCTAATGTTTACTGAGCACTTCCTATGTCCTGGCCACTGATCTGGGTACTGTATACAAATTATGTCATTTAATCCATTTTATAGGTAAAAAGACATAATTTGCCCGGAGTCACACAGTTAGTAAATGGCAGGGCTGGAAATGTTTTCTCAAGAGGGGAACAAGCTATACATTTGAAACCCAGCTCAACTTCTTTTTCTCTGTCTACTCTCTTGCTCAGCCCCACATTTCCCCCTGACTTCCACCTTCTGATATATTTTTAGTTGTTGCCCCATGTTTTAGCATCTAATTATTACCTAGCAGTTTCCTATATTGGTTATATTTAAACTTTTTCGGGCTATGACTATCTTCCATCCTTTTCTTAATTTTAAGAGTTCCTAGTCCAACATCAGGCATGTAGTACATACTTGAAAAATATTTGTTTGATGACATTGATTATTTTGTTGACTTCAATATTCCAATAAAAAGTTAATCAAGGACATATTTTCTTAGATGCTTGTATACATTAGTTACACGTGAATTCTTTTATTTCATCCATTTAGCTATTAACATATTGATTATAGAGGACTTTTTTTCATTCCTTTTATATTGCAATATGATCGTCTTATATTCAATGTGTCTGCTTCTTTCTTAACAGGTAGATGCTGGCTGGATTGGATTTTGGTCCATAGTTGGAGGCTGTGTTGTTGGAATAGCTATGGCAAGGTGAGAATATTTTGTTAAACTTGTGCATGGACAGAGGAAGGGGAAAAAAGCCTAAAGATAAATAGGCTCCCCTAAATAAACATTGCAATTCAGGGAAAAGTAAAACAAGCAAAGGTCAGAAAGGGGTACTTGTTCAGACTACAAGAAAATTCACATGCGTTATATAGAATTACTGCTAACAGGATGGGTATGGTGTCTCACACCTATACTCCTAGTGCTTTGGGAGGTCGAGGTGGGTGGACCTGAGGTCAGGAGTTCAAGACCAGCCTGGCCAACACAGCAAAACCCTGTCTCTACTAAAAACGCAGAATTAGCTGGGAGTGGTGATGAGCACCTGTAGTCCCAGCTCCCGGCAAGGCTGAGGCAGGAGAATTGCTTGAACCCCAGGAGGCAGAGGTTGCAGTGAGCAGTGATTGCGCCACTGCACTCCAACCTGGGCAACAGAGTGAGACTCCATCTCAAAAAAAAAAAAAAAGAATTTGCTGCTATAAGAAAGTTTCTCTGGAGTAGTCCCTTCCTTGGGTGTTTTTCTGGAGACTGGAAATGTATTTCCAGTGTAATTAAACTGCTTCTTTCCGTGTTATTGGAGAACAACATCTACAAATGGAGTCCAAAAAAGGTAATGTAATAGTAAAGACAAATTAATAGTCGTGGAGACTAAAAGGGTTGAGAAGAAATCATTTGTAGAAGTGTCATTAGAACTTTCCATGAACAGGCAGTGTCCTGATTAGGAGATATTATATATTTATGGTCTTTTTTGGCAGGTATTTTCCTATGGTTATCCCTTTTTGATGCACAATGTCTGTGAAGACTTTCAGTTTCATCATACTCTCTTTGATCACAACCTATTACAACAACACATTGTTAGAATTAGTCAGAAGGAGGAAAAAGGTCCCATTTGTTCTAAAAAAAAAAAAAAAAAAGGAAAAGAATGAAAATGTCACTCTTTTAGGCAAATGCCTATAAAACTACTCTTGGTATTTTCCAAAGAGACAATATTCATTCACTTCCCAAATCATTTTACTATGCACAAAAACAAAATTAGGCAATCAACTTTACCATAAAGAGGAGAATCTAATTACATATTTGGGAAGATCAAATAAGAGCCATATATCACCTCAATATCTAAATACTTGAATCTAATTGATATGGGATAATGTTATACCTAGACTTTATGGTTCATATAGTGTTTCAGGGATATTAAAAGAATAAATTGACACTGTAATTTCTAAATCATTTTATTTGAAGTTTTAAGTTAGGAAAATATAAGAAAACTAAAAGCTAAAGAAGCAGAAGGGGAAAATAGTATTTGTAGGAAATCACTGATATTAAAAATACATCGACCTGTCTTATTTTGACAAGAATTATACCTCATTTTTCTAGTTAAATCTCCAAGCCAATTATAGTGAGTCATCATTGATCACATCCTATTCTGAACACCAAATTGGTCAAAGAGGGAACAATTATGTATCAAAAAATGATGTCTCAAATGTTTATTTCTCATTATTTTCCTTCTATACCCCTTAATTTTAACTAGATATCAGTATAACTAGAGGGAAAAGTTAGAATGAGGACTTTTCTGCTTTTTGTTTGTTGAAATGGAAGTTCTAAAAAATACTACCCTTACTCTGGGATCTGAAATCAATTTCAGTTATTTCCTAGCCCTAAAATCAACTTTAAAATTACTTTCCTAACACCATTTTTAGGGATTCCCTAGAACAGAGCTGCCTTGTAGACATGAGTGCTTTGGGTGATATTTTTGTAATTATGTTGTTAAAGACCACTATTAAAGAGACTTCTTGGTCCTAATAATATACTTCAATGGTATCAGCCTATTCAAAAGGACTGGGTCTCCAAAAATAGCAGACTACAGCTGTCGGTTTATTCTTGTATGATCCGTTTCTGTGAAACTTTCTTGCAATTCAGGTCTGATTTGTACCAAAAACCTGTTTGATTCTCTTATACCTTGTCACCTCTGTATCTGACAAATAAGTTTCTGCAGGATACCAAAATGTAACTCTGAAAACTGTTAGGTAAGCGTGGGATTAAAACAGTCTTTTGGATTTTCTTGAGGAACATTTTGTAAAGTTGTGGAAACTTTTTCAGCATATGTAAGAATTTTCTGCCTGAGGACAAATTTAAGTCACTGGGCAAAAGTTAATTCATTTTTCCCACCAAAAGATGGCATCAGCTCTCATAGGAAGTCATTTTATTCTAGAAAACACAAACATGATTAACCATATCATGTCAAATAAGTACAAAACAGAAGACAGTATTCAAAGTTTTAAGAAAGACAGTCACATCATTACAATAGAAATTAAAGTTAACTTCAGAAAATTCAAAGTGGAGCGAATATAGTAAATGTCGTATTTGAGATGGGATCAGCTATTCTATAACAGGAACAATTCTGAAGAACAAAATAAATTGTGCAGCCAGAGGATTGTGCCTATATAATCAACAGTTAATCTGCAGGTGAGGAAAAGCAGCTGGCAAGTGGAAAATTTTTTTGGCATAGCTAAATGATAAGCATCTCTACCAGATGCCCTTTAGTTTCATGAAAACTCAAACATGAAAACTTAAAATACTATAAAAGTCCCAAGTTTAGGCCGGGCGCGGTGGCTCAAGCCTGTAATCCCAGCACTTTGGGAGGCTGAGACGGGCGGATCACGAGGTCAGGAGATCGAGACCATCCTGGCTAATATGGTGAAACCCCGTCTCTACTAAAAATACAAAAAACTAGCCGGGCGAGGTGGTGGGCGCCTGTAGTCCCAGCTACTCGGGAGGCTGAGGCAGGAGAATGGCGTAAACCCGGGAGGCGGAGCTTGCAGTGAGCTGAGATCCGGCCACTGCACTCCAGCCTGGGCGACAAAGCGAGACTCCGTCTCAAAAAAAAAAAAAAGTCCCAAGTTTAGAAGAATAATATTCCTATTCCAGATGCTGTATATGTTTTCTTTTCGGGAAGTTTACAGTCTGGTAGGGAAGACAAAAAATAAATGCAAAAACAGGACAATTTCCAATAGAGAAAGTGCTATGAAGAAATAAAATAGAAAGTGGAGATGGGATGGGGAAAGATTTCTTCACTGAGCCCAGAGGGCCTTTTGAGCTGAGACCTGAATGACCTGAGGGGTAAGCAGGAGTAAGACATGTGACGATCCGGGTGGTACCAGCATTCCAGGCAGACGGAACGAGTACAAAAGCTACATATTGCTGTGGTAAGCAACCATGGCATGTACGAGAAAGAGAAACATGGCCATCCAACTGGAGAATGGAAAAGAGAGAGCAGTGGCAGGCAGCAGGTCACATAGGACCTCAGAGGCTCTGGTGAAGGCATCTGTATTTGTTCTCGGAGTGAGTTTGAATTTTGAGAGAGATCTTTGCAAGTTCATGTCAACAAATTAGCCTGATCTTCAAAACTGGGATAATACACCTTCATTATAGAATGTTTGGAAAGTATAGAAAAATATAAAGAAAATGACAGTGGCACTTAAAAACTCAGAATCAGCCGTGCGTGGTGGCTCATGCCTGTAATACTGGCATTTGGAGAGGCTGAGGTGGGAGAATCCTTGAGCCCAGGAGTTCAGGACCAGTCTGGGCAACATAGGGAAACCCTGTCAGTACAAAAAAAAAAAAAAAAAAAAATTAATTAGCCCAGCTACTCAGCAGGTTGAAGTGGAAGGATTGCTTGAGCCTGGGAGGCCGACGCTGCAGTGAGCCTTGATCACATCACTACACTCCAGCCTGGGCAATGGTGAGATCCTGTCTCTAAAAAAAAAAAAAAAGTAAACACTCAAAATATATCCTATAAATTATAGATCCTGAACAAAGATGCCATTTTTTTGTGTTTTATAAGAGAGGAAGAATTATCACAAAGTAACATCATGTAAGAAAATTTGTTTAAAAAACACACAAAACTGTCTTTTAAAAGAATACATGGAAAATTCCTCAAGTAGTTGTTAATGAAAGTGTGTCATTTGTTTAAATAGTATTTTTAAATCCCACTAGAATTAATAGAACATTTTTGTTTTCAGGTTTGCAGATTTTATCAGGGGTATGCTGAAACTAATTCTTCTCCTCCTGTTTTCCGGAGCTACGCTGTCATCCACGTGGTTCACCCTGACCTGTCTGAACAGCATCACCCACCTACCTTTAACCACAGGTGAACATAGGCTATTTTAGAACTTTTAATAAATATTTTCGTTCATAGAAATGTACGTAACTCTGACAGTAGGACTTCTTCTTGCTTTCTATAAGTAAGTGTTAAATATACAAAAAAGTTTCTCTTGTCCAGTCATCAAACTATCATCTTATCTAAAGAGTCCAAGAAATAACTAAAAATATTTTAATTGGTATTTTTCATATGGAAAAGAAGTATAATCTTTAGCCTTAAAATGTAGAGCATGGAAATGCTTATCTTTAGCCTTAAAATGTAGAGCATGGAAATGCTTATTTTTTAAAAAATTCCTATCGGAGCATAATGCAAAGATTTTTATCCTGGTTATAGTCATTATATCACTGTTAATATAAAAATTAACAAAGGCAAAAAAACTATGGTATACTTCAGTAAAATTATTTGAACCAGCCTCTATAGGTTTATTTTACATTTAGTTTTATTACATCATTAATATGAAGTAAAACTTACTGGAAATACCTGTTGAAAGTATATTACAGCCAGCTTACTTAGCTTATCTAATAGACCTGAAACATTTTTAGTTACTGTTATTTTTGTTGTCATTATTAATATAATCAATTCAGAGTCTATTAGTTTTCTATCGCTGCTGTAAAAGTTATGCAAATTTAGCAACTTAAAACAACAGAAATTTATTACCTTACATTTCTGTAGGGTAGAAGTTTAACACAGGTCTCACTGGGCTAAAATCAAAATGTGAACAGACTCTAGGGAAGAATCTTTTTTCTTGCCTTTTCCAACTTGTAGAGGTCACCCCCATTCCTTGTTTATGGCTCTGTCCTCCGCCTTCAGAGCCAGCAACCTTGGGTCAAGTTCTTTTCACGTCGCACATTATCTGTGCCTTTCTTCCATCATTCCATCTGCTTCTGAACCCTTCTGCCTTCCTCTTTCTTCCTCCTCTTCCACTTCCACTTTTAAGGATGCTTATGATTACACTGGGCCCACCAAGATAATCTGGAATAGTCTCTCAATTTTAAGATCAGCTGGTTAGCAACTTTAGTCCCATTTCAACCTTAATCCCCTTTGTCTTGTAAAGTAACATATTCACAAATTCCAGATTTTGTCATGAATATCTTTAGGGGAGGGAGGGCATTACTCTGCCTACCATGGGATGTTTTTAAAATTACTGTGGCTTTATTATGGATTATTATTGGCTTATAAACCAGAGACTGTTAGTGCGTCTTCCTTTCTTCCAGCAAAATATTAAGATGCATATTTTGTATTATTTGCAAGTAATATTCAGCCACCTTTTGCATTATATGTTTAATTATAGGATTATTTGTTATAAAGGTAGATCGTAAGATTGTAACAGTCATTTATAACAAGCATTTGTATGAGTAGAAGTAAATAAAAGTCTGAAAGTGACTCCATAGGGACCTGTTTCCCAGTGGCATGTATGTTCCATGGGAATCTTTGAGAAGGCAGGTGTTTTTGGTCCACATTATATGTAAGGAATATTGCATATCCCAATTTGAACCCCTATACTCTGTAATAAAAGAACCACCAGTTTACACATCAGAGGCATCAAATCTTTCAAGGACAGCCATTTATTTGGGATTTCCTACCACGTTTGCAGTGATAATAGGGTGAGGGGATAAGGTTACCCTATACTAAAAATTAGCAACCTCTGCACCAAGCCAGCCACCCTGGAGTGCCTCAGTAAACTCACAAGGGCAGCACAGGGATCTGCAACATCTGTCAGATACTGGTTGAACCTCTAGTTCAGAGAAGTTCCCAATTTCAGCATTAGATTCTACTGCATTCTGTTTGATGACATCATATCTTTGCAAACTAGTTTTTTTGGCAGTTGCTGTGATAAAAAGGAAGTACACACAAGTGCCAAGCAAAAATTAGTGTGGAACACAAAATGAGGGTGGAGGGTGTCCAGTCTGATTCCAAAACTTTTAAAAGTCTTGCAGTGCGCATCGGTGCACACGTCTCATCAATAGGTAATTGTGGTTCTTTAAGACTGAAATAAAAATATATTTCCGTTAGCTTATGGGTATTATTTTTTTAATGGCTACTAAATTGTTAGGACATATAATACATGTTATTAAATAGTTTGAACCAAATGATGTGATTAATGGGATTGTTGGCTATTTCTTTTGGCCTTGGAACACTGTGAAAAAAATTATTGAGACACTAGGAGTGCTAAGAACAAAGAAGGCTTGGAAATCCCTGCTCTACACCATCCTGCCAACAGTCCCTCTTCTCTGTACACATGCTTAGCCTGGAAAACCCAGTTGTCCAAAGTAATAATTAGATACAGAGTAAAATACTGTGCACTGTTGTACACACTGGCATCCTACATTGGGGTTCTGAACAATTTTGGCAAGTATTCTGAGCCAGAGCCAGAATTTTTTTAAAAATTTTATTCTGGTATAACTTCATAATTTAGCAGTTGTACAACATTCTAGTAGAACAGTCTTAGTTTACAACTCTTCTTATTCATGGCATTACATTCAGTTTTTGTGTGTGTGTGTGATACTGTATGTCAAGTTAGCATCTGTGAGATTTTACAAGAACATAGTCATGAGTACATCAAGAACAGATTTCTTTCCCTTGAATTAAGTATAGAATTTGTATTATAAGATAGTACATTCCATTAAATTTTATGTCTTTTCAATTTAATATGATAAAATTAACAGCTTTATCTCTGGGTGGAGAATTAAGAATGAATTTAATTTTTTAATCTCTTTTTTTGGCCTGGATTTGTAAGAGTATGTTTTAATTTTATAATCAGGGAAAAATGTATTTGAAAATTATACATCTTTTAAATCTTAAAATTGATGTGATTGACACTAGTCAAGACCATATTTTACCAGTCTGGTATTGAAAACAATTATATTGGACAGAAAGGAAAGCAGAATTCTAAATTAACTTAAGGCCAGAATTGAAAGATAGAGTTGATGTGGCCAACCTAACAACCACAGAATTTATAAGTTCTACTGTCTTTTTCAATTGTAAGTAAGTTTTTGAATGTCACTTCGATACTCCTGAAAGATACATTTTTACCTTACAAACACACTGAGTTAAGGACTAGATTTGTCCACATTCCTTCTTTGAATTATAGCAGGTTTTTGTCTCTCTCCCCTAATACTACTTAATACTTACCTGGGTATATATGTCTTATCTTCCCTGCCAGTCTGAAAATCTGGAGCATGGTTTTTTGCCAACTCCCACTGTGGAACCTAGCACGGGCCCTGAAGAAGGAGTGAATGAATGAATGAATGAATGAAGTATATGTTATCTCCATGTGAGCCGCAGTAAACATTACTTGTTGCCAATGGTAGTCAGCAATTGTGGTCACTCTTATTCAGCACTTGCTGTAGGAAGGTAGAAGGGCATGTTTTAAATGGAACACGAGAATTTAAATAAATCTGTCACAGACACTCTTAGAAGCCTTGTAAAAATCTGACCTAATTCCTTTTAAGTAAAAGAGATTTCATGAAAGGAAACTTACTACAAAATCTAATTATAGACAAATCTATACCTTTAGGCTTGTGTTTAAAGTCCATAATGGCAAATTCATGTTTCTTTTTTACTAGTATTTTAATCAGGAAAATATCTAGTCTTTTTCCTCTTTCCTAGCAAACTTAGAATTTCTATTATGGCTTTTTATATATCAGAAGACTCTACATGAAATGTATTTGTAAATATATGCATTAATTTAAACTGTTTAATAAATGGAAAGCTAGTTAATTTTGTTCAACCCATGTGTTATAAGTGCTACTGCTGTCTCATTAAAACTTTTTTTTTTTTTAGACAGTCTCACTCTGTCACCCAGACTGGAGTGCAGTGGCACAATTTCAGCTCCCTGCAACTTCCATCTCCCAGGTTCAAGTGGTTCTCATGCCTCAGCCTCCCAAGTAGCTGGGATTACAGGAGTGAGTCACCACACCCAACCTCATTAAAACTTTCTATTACAATCTTTCTGTAGTTCACCGGTTGTGATATTATTGTTACCATCTCTACAGAAAAAAATCTTGGTCATTCCAGTCTATCCCAGAGCATATTGTTTTGATACATTTATTTGCTTACATACATCCTCTTGGAGTCTTTTCCTTACGGAAACTCAGAATATTTAAAATTGCATTATGTCTTTATTAATTGAAGTACTTAGAATAGGGCGAATAAATAACCTCATGACTAGATAACATGAGTTTCAAAATCTTGAAGTTTATGCAATAAACAAAATTGTGAAAACACATTATTCATCTTATCTGAGAACTAGAGATCTAGCAGCCCTGTTAGCCACAACTCACCAAGTCATTTTGTACTGAACAGATGAATGCTTTGAAAATGGCATTTTGAAAAATGTTAGCACTTCGCTGAGTTTACTGAAACAGTATAATTTGACTGTTTGACAGAAGTTGCCTTGGGAGAGATTATTTATCTAGTTTCATCTAAAGTTACTAGAATGCTATGACAGTGATATCAGAAACACGCTGGGTGGGGAAGTAAGGAAGGACAACTAGCTAGACAGAAGCCCCCAGGGAGTGACAGCTGACCACAAGGTGACTTCAGGTGTTATTTTAAAGAAAGGAAACATACCCAGTTGTATTGAAAGGCATGCAACAGCTGGGTCAGTGGCTTATGCCTATAATCCCAGCACTTTGGGAGGCCAAGGCAGTAGGATCACTTGAGGCTAGGAGTTTGAGATCAGCCTGAGCAACATAGTGAGGCCATGTCCCTACAAAAAATAAAAAAATTACCAGATGGCATGGCATGTGCCTATAATCCTAGCTATTCAGGGGGCTGAGGTGGGAGGATCACTGGAGCCTGGGAGTTCGAGGCTATAGTGAACCATGACCATTCCAACAGAGTGAGATCCTGTCTCTTTAAAAAAAAAAAAAAAAAAAAAAAAAGGCATGCAACATGTATAGGCTAGAGAGTAATCCTCTTGCTATGTTTTCATGTATTTTGCCTCTGTTCTTAACTACTCTTCAATTTTATGGACTAAAAGTGACAAAGTCTTGTGCTTATGACAGACTGCTCAAGAAAGAAAAAGTAGAATATGGATTAAGAGAATGGATTTGTGAAAAATCTTAATGTAAGAATCATTAAATGCGGAGGAAGATCATATAATGTTTATCCACGGAGATTTTCAAGAAGAGAAATAAGTCTTCCAGCAGATTCTGTGTTTCTTAGAGTTGGAGGGCTTGACTAGGCATCAGTGAGTGTTCCATGATTTAATAGTACATTGCAGCAAAATATGCCTCATCCTCTTTTGGAACCGCAGTTGCATATACTGCGTATTTTAATCAGCGGTAGATTATGAAGGCCATAGCAGTCACTTTTTTTAGGAAGAAATGTGATGCTGAGAGAAGAGGTACAGCTCAGTGATATAGAAAAGTATATCTGTGTGTGTATACACACATACATGTATATTCTATGTATTCAGCACGCTCAAAACCTATGAAAAAGCTATGTAGTTAGCAAACACTGTGAATGTTTCTTCTGGCTGCTTATTGTTTCTCTTTATATGTACTTTCATTTGCAAAAGGTGTATTTTCACTTATTCAAGTTTAATTGGATTGTGAAATAGTTGTAATAAAGGTCTAATCTAATAATTCCCAGTTAACTTTCCTAACTTCATCATGAAATAAAAGTTCAGTCAGTATGCACAATAATAAAAGTTTTTCCAGTAAAGTATATTAATGTTATAAGCCTACCCTTCAGAGAAATTTCTTGATTCTACTCCTTAAGATAATTTATAATAAAAATCTGTTGTGTTATTTTATAATGCTACTTATTTCTTCATAAAACTCTAAGCAAATCTTCTATTATTCTTTTCCACCAAGAAGCACCTACAGGTTTTTTGTCTTTTTGTTTTTCTTCTGAAACAGTCTCACTCTGTTGTCCAAGCTGGAGTGCACTGGTGCGACCTTGGCTCACAGCACCCTTGACCTACCAGGCTGAAGCTGTCCTCCCACCTCAGCCTCCCAAGTTAGTGACTACAACGTGTGCCACCACGCCCTGCTAACTTTCTTTTTTTTTTTTTTTTTTTTTTGGTAGAGATGGGGTTTCGCCACATTGTCCAGGCTGGTCTCAAACTCCTGAGCTTAAGCGATTTGCCCACCTTGGCCTCCCAAAATGGTGGGATTACAGATGTGAGCCCCATGCCTGGCAAGATTTTTGTTTTTAATATCCTGGTTAAGTTCTCCTCCCTACATATGTTTAAATTTGTTATTGATCTACTTAAATGAACTTTAGGCATCATCTAATATAATTTATCATTCAGTAAGTGAATCTCTTCTATCACATCCCAGGTTTATGTTCATCTGTCTACAACTTGAATATCTCCCACAAGAGAAGACATTACCTGTTTTGTTGTTAGCTCTGGGGCCTAGAACATTCATCCTCCCAGTGAGTTATAACTGATTTGAAGCAACAAAGCTCGCAGAGAACAAGTCTACTCCCTTTCTCTTCCATTGACAGCCCTCAAAACATTTGAAGACAGCTGTCATGTCTGACCTTAGCTTTTAATCTAACCATCCCCCCTCCACCACCACCACCATTCTTAGAACCATTCCTCATCGGATGTGGATTCCACACCACTGACCTGCCGGATCACTCTCTTCTAAACTTATCATAGCTTGCTAGGGTCCTCCTTAAAATATTTTTCTAGAATTTAGCACACTTCCTGCTGCATTCAGCACCAAAGCTGTTGCTTCTATTGGTTAGACATGCTTTTTTTTTTTTTTTTTTTTTGAGAGAGGAATATAATTATCATCTTAACAATGTGCATATAAATGGTTGCTGGGGCAGCAGGTGTCCATCCTGTTCCTTAGAGTAAGAGTGATCTGAGGTATTTACTGCTCTAACATAGCAGCCTCCACATAATACGTATCTGATAAGTCGTTTTGAAGAAAGGCTTAAGCTAAGTTTTCCCTCTTCTATACTTAGACATTTGGGGCCAGTTTTATATTTATCATGATTAAAATTCATCTTTTTGTTTGTAACCTTTTGATGTTCTTTGGTTTTGGTTCTGTCATATAATGTGCAGTCACTTCCAGCTTTTGTGCTGAATACGGATTTGGGAAATATGCCTTTTGTGTCAATACCATTGGATTAAAAAATACCAGGCCTTGTTATTTTTTGTTTTTTTTTTTTCACTCTGACACAGTGAATTGGCAGAAAACATGCTAGAGAGTCTGTAGGCCTTAATCATATTGTTAGCACTGCTAATTTACAGTGTTTCTAAATAAGCTGTTTTTTTACTTTCAGAACTTTGGTCACTTCAACTGTAAAATACTTTACCTGACTCAAAGAGCTGATAGGATAATCAAATAAGATAATATATGCGAAAGCAGTTTTTAAAATATTTTTAGAAATTATATAAATCCAAGATTATGAAGTTGCAATTGTTACTGCTGCCTTGAGAATCTCATTAGATGTTGATATAATAGTTCTTATTCTTATCTGTGATTTGTTTTATAACCACTGATCCCCTAAGTTTTTAGTGTAACTATAGTTAATAAAAATGTATTCATACATAGTTTTATTTCCCTAAAGTTTAGTAATTTGGTTTGTTGCAGGAACAAGAGTGGGAAGGAGTACTTTCAGGGTTATGATCCAAGTCATGTGCTTGAAATACATTCATTTTTAACTGTAGTTTGTGCTGCACAGGACTTTGTTTTTTGCAATTTAAAGTGTAGGCCCATGAAATTTTATTAGCTTTTTATTAGAAAAAAAGTCTGCATCAGCACTTGAGTTGTGTTTGTTCTGCTGAATTACCTTGAATTTTTAATTGAAAGGCAGTTGATTATAATTTTAGTATCAGTATTATACAAAGTTATGGAAATATTTAATGATCATGTAGTTTGAACCCTCCATGACAAGCAGGAAATTATCTTGTCTGCCTGACTTTTAATAGATGACATTCACCCACTGAATGTATGAGACTCTAAACTGAAAACTCAAATGGAAGTCAAATTCAGACTTGGAATAATCAGCATCTGCTTTATGCATGCCCCAGAACACTGGAATATATTAAATCAGTCCTGACACAACTACCTTCCCCCATTCTGAAGATGAAGATCTTAATCTAACCCCTTCCTGGGTAAATTATTATCATTGTTTACTTATTGCAATAACAAGTGATTTCCACATGTCTACCCAGTGTAATAAAAACCTCTTGGTCATTACTTTTATAGTAATAAAGAAGCAAACACCAATACTGAGACAATTGAATGAAAATACCTAATTTTTGATTACTGGCCTCTGAAGTTATATCATCCATTTATCCTACATATAGTAGCCCATTTGTCCTCCATATATAGGAATTCTAACAAATGAAGTGGGAATCTTCATGTCAAGGATTCTGCGCCAAGGCTATGTTATGTGGCTCCTGGGTATAGACATCAGCTCTTTGGGTCAGCTCACCTGGTGATAACCAATTCTGAGCTCATCAGCTCACAAACTCACATGAAGTGGAGTTGTGTCCCTTGTCCATTCATTTGCTCATCATGAAATTTCTTTTAATTCTGTTAACTAAGCTATACACATAGTAAAAAAATTCAAATTCAAATAGTAGAAAAAGAGTATAGAGTGAAAAGTCGCTACTCTCTTGTGACCCCCAGTTTTCCTCTCTAAAGGCAAATCTGATTGCCAGTTTCTTCTGTATTCTCCTAGGGAATTCTGTGTATTTACAGACAGATAATGTGTATGTGTCCTTTATTTTAATATAACATACTTTTCAGCACCTTTTTCACTTATGTATCTTAGATGTTATTAATATTATTATAATACATACAGAGGTGCCTCATTTTTAATTGTATAATATCTCTTTGGATGTTTTATAAATTTTTAACCAACCAACACCCCCCTGCCCCATTGGGAGTTATTTAGCTTATTTTGAATCTTTTCATACTACATTTTTTTTGGTAAGTGTTCTTTGTATACCTATACCTGCATAGCAGTAGGATAAATTCCTAGGCATGAAATTGCTAGGTCAAAGAGTAATTACATCATTTATTTTGATAGACATTTCCAAATTACCAGAAGATGAACTATTTACAGTTCCATCAGGAATGTTTAACCACAATAAAAACTGTATCTTTCCAACAACAGTTATTTATCCCTCATCTTCCAAGTTCCTCCCAGGATTTAGATACATAGAAAGCCAAAATCCAAAGATTCTTAATAAGCATGAAATGAGGGCCAAGGGAGTTGTATGGTCTTGAGGTCTCAGGGTTTTCAGACAGAGTCCACTGCTTCCCCGTGAGATGTGTCAGAAGAGACTAGACTCTTCCGACACATCCCATCCCTCTTTCTTTGTACCGTGCTTGATAAAAAAAAAAAAAAAAATCATTAAAATCAAATCTCTCTTTTCGAGACTCTATATTGATAGTTCTCTTTCAGTGTGTTCTTACTATATTTTTATTATTTTACCACATAGAATTATTCTATTAACCAGATTGTGATTATTTTTCAATTATTACATTTTAATTTGTCTGATTATAAATTATATGTAGGAGTACATTTCCTTCAGAAATAAAAATGTAGAAAGTATTGTTTCAAAACATGTTTCCTAAAAACAGCTAATTCCATTGGAATTTGGGAATCTTTACTCAGAAGTAGCACTTGGTGGTCCTTAAGAGCTTGATTTTTTTCCTGTTATTTACTTCAGTATTTTCTTGTTTTAAACTCTTAGGCGCATCTATGTTTGGGTCAATGGTTCTCTTTCCTCTGACTACCACTGACTGATCAACAAATTTTTATTTTAAAAAATAACGATTATTATTATCATTATTATTATTATTATTATCATCATCATTTGGAGAAACAGGGTCTCACCATGTTATCCAGGCTGGTCTCGAACTCCTGGGCTCAAGCAATCCTGCCTCAGTCTCCCAAAGGGATTACAGGCATGAGCCGTCATGCCAGCTTGATCAATAAATTATTCTAGGCCAGGCGCGGTGGCTCACACCTGTAATCCCAGCACTTTGGGGGGCTGAGGCAGGTGGATCACTTGAGATCAGGAGTTCGAGGCCAGCCTGGCTAACATGGCAAAACCCCATCTCTACTAAAAATACAAAAAAAATTTAGCTTGGCATGGCGGCACACACCTGTAATCCCAAATACTCAGGAGGCTGAAGCAGGAGAATCACTTGAACTCGGGAGGCAGAGGTTGCAGTGAGCCGAGATCGCACCACTGCACTTTAGCCTGGGCAACAGAGCAAGACTCCATCTTAATAATAATAATAGTAAATAAATAATTCTAAAATGTTTTGGAAATACAATACTCTATAGAAGCCACCAGTGATATTCCATCCCTAGATTTCCTAATGTACCACTAATGAGTCATATGTAAGTAGAAAATGTGATGATTTATATGATCTATATCTAGCAGATATATAGTGACCATGAAGTATTATGTTTTGTTTTTAAGAATCTCTTGAAAATTATGTCACATTTTAAATGGTATTTATCATAGCTATCAGATGCTTCCCAAGTAATTGTTAACATAATTTGGTCACTGCCTTAGCCAGCAGTATGTTCTTTATTCACTAAGTGATTCTTTTGTTATCTATTTCCATATCAATCTTCTATTCAAAGAAACAGTCAAAGTAATTACCAACTATTTGTATTATCAGAATATACTAAATATTTTATAATCCCCAAAGACTAATGTAATTGGAGGGGGAAGCAAGAGTGGAGGTTAATTAGAGAAATTCTATTAGAAATCAGTGTATACTATTTTTTTTTTACCCCTTCAACAATGTCATGGACTGTTGATGATTGCATCAGTTGTGGTAAACTTTGGTAATATGATATGTTCTGTGAGTGTGTGAATAATACATAACAGATTTAATGTAACTTCCTTACTTTCTGCAATTCCCATACAGGATTGTTTTTTCCTTAACAAATATTTTTATTAAAAATATTTTCCTTGTAACCTTAAACTTAGGATAAATTCTACTCATTATTATCAGTGAATATGATATACTTATTAGGATATAGAGACATGTTTTAGGTTTCTAAATAGGGTATCATTTTTTCCTTTCAGGTTCTGTTTTCACCTTCAAGTTAAAATTAACAAAGGTTTATAGAGAGACAGTAGTAGCAATGATAAAATTAATTGTAGTATATTTCCCCAGACTTTCTTATAAGAATAACATCCTTATTCAATAGATTTTGCCACAGAATAGTGTTAATAGACTTTTTATGGTTTGATTGGGGATCCTAGTCACTATTAATTGTACATTTCTGGATGGAATCTTTTTCTGTGTTTCAGAAAAGTTACTCATTAAAAAAAAAATGTTGACCTAAAACCCATTCCAAAATTGAGGACTAATTCCATTGTGTTTCTCAAGAAATTACATACTGCATAATGTTTATTTTGTGCTTGAAAGCAATTATTAACCAATCTCTTTAAATATGTAATTTTCAGTAACATTTAATGTTTCTGACATTTATTCTTAGATTTTACATTCTCTTTCTAAAATTATGGAACGAGTCTGAAGGAGTGTGACCAAGCAGGAGAAGAATCCTTTTAATTATATGATAGTGGTAAATTGTTTTGTGCTCTGGAATAATCCACCAGAAAGATAAAGGAAATAAACTGGTACCCATCCAGCAATAAAATGGGTTGTGTCTACTCCAGAAAACCACAGCAGAGAGCTGGCAGACGTGTGAAACTTTGTCGAACTTTATCAACTACCTTTGAAAAGAGAAGACATTTTTGAGTCAATACTTGGGAAAGAGAACACCCCAAAGATCTGTCTGATATGACGCCTGGCCACTACCGTGAAACTAAAATGTTTGTGTTTTTATTTTAGTGACGTTGTATGCCTCCTGTATTCTCCTGGGAGTGTTCTTGAATAGCAGTGTACCTATATTTTTTGAGCTTTTTGTGGAAACTGTCTACCCAGTCCCAGAAGGAATTACTTGTGGAGTTGTCACTTTTTTAAGTAATATATTTATGGGAGTACTTTTATTTTTTCTCACATTTTATCACACAGGTAAGAAATTTGATTTTTTGTTTACTGTCTAAATGTGTTACAAGAAAAGTTTGGGTCAGTATAGAAGTTTTTATATGGAGAAGTCTCTAAGGCAAATTACTTAATGTGAGCTTGCATTGCCAGTAAAAGAAAAATTCCTCAATTGCTTTTCTTAAAATGCATTCTAGCTCAAGTGCACCCTCGCTTTTCCCTGGCCCGGCCCTGTACTCCCCGCCCCGTGAGTTTCTGAATTAATTAACCGGGGCTGGAGCCCAGGTGATTCAAATATGCAGATTCTCATTGAGGACCTCTGGTGTATTGCTTTTTAAAAACTACTTGGAATCTCTCTCAACACAGGGTGTAATTTAATGTTAGGGGTGTATATGGAGTTTAAAGCCTGATGAACGAGAGGAAGTCACCCAATGTAAGGAATGCTCTAAAATGCAACCTCCAAGAGGCCGAATTGTTTATAGGAATGTTTCTGACAGGGTTATAACTGAAATAATAACCATGCTAACCTCCTTGACTGGAAAACAAATTTTGAAACTTTTTTTTTTTTTTTTTTTTTTTTTTTTGAGACAGAATCTCCAGTCCAGGCTGGAGTGCAGTGGCACCATCTCAGCTCACTGCAACCTCTGCCTCCCAGGCTGAAGCAGTTCTCCTGCCTCAGCCTCCTGAGTAGCTGGGACTACAGGCAGATGCCACCATGCCTGACTAATTTTTGTGTTTTTAGTAGAGATGGGGTTTCACCATGTTGGCCAGTCTGTTCTGGAACTCCTGACCTCAAGTGATCCACCCACCTCAGCCTCCCAAAGTGCTGGGATTACAGGCATGAGTCGCTGCACCTGGCCAGAAACTTGCAAAGCCAGTATGAAACAGAATCCTCCCTGGGTTTTGGACAACTTCTGGCATAGCACTTTCACCCACCAGCACAAAGTGTCCATAGGATAGATGAATTTCTTAATATAATGAATAGTGCATTAGATTGTTGCTGTCAATCAGTAATGCAGGTAAAGTAGGTCTTTGCTAAACCTGATACAAGTTTGGTTTATCATATGAAGGAGAGTGATATTAATGAAGTCAGAAGACCACTCTTTGTTGTCCTGGAAACACGTGCTTCCATTTGGGAAAAGCGCCGTCACCAGGAATCAGGTTCTTTGCTTCCAATTAGTTTTCTCAACAGCGTGGTCTGACAATCATTACATATCAGCTTTAGTCCACTTCAGTTATATCACAATTTAAATTAAGTGGCTTATTGCCTGTCTGTCTGGTAAAGCATCGGAGATGGCTGTGATGCCCCCTGGGATGGTAGAAGCAGTTTTCCAGCCGGTGGGCACAGCTTTGCTTAGTGGTCGGTGCCGCCCAGCAGAGCATGGTTTTTTCTGTCAGCTAGAAATAGAGTTTTGTCCTCCCAGTATTTAAAAAGAACAACAGCAGATGCCAGATAATGTTATCTCCCAATACATCTTTTGCTTATGGTCTCTAGTATATAACAAACACATTTTTATTGATCAGTTTAAGGCAGGGAAGACACCAATAATGGAAACTGCCCTAAACTGTCTTACTGCAACAGAGCTCCATGCACACCTGACCATTTTGCCTGGCTAGTAGCTTATCTCTGTCACTCTCCTGGGTCCTGCTGCAGTTTTGACTTGTTTAACAGCATCTGGTGTCTGGAGTGAATTAAATGGAACTGACGTTAGTCAGTGCTCATTCCTCATTTTGCAAATTCATAGTGACCAGATACAAGCAGATATTCTATTTCTTTGGCAGAAGGAGCAGAAGAAACACTTAGTACTATTTCTGCCCATTTCTGATATAATCAAGGATTCATCTAGCTGGGAGAAACAAAACTTCCCTCTTTTTGGTTGGTTTCTGACCATGTATTCTTATACGTGTCTATATAGATGTTAAAAAGTTTCCACCTAAACTTTGTGACTATTGTGAACAAAAGTGAAACTTATTTTTTAAATAATTTCAATGTTTATTTTAGATTCAAGGAGTACACGTGCAGGATTGTTACATGGGTATATTGCATGACAATGAGGTTTGGGACACAAATGATCCCATCACCCAGGTAGTGAGCATAGTACCCTATGAAACTTTAAATAATTATTAATTTTAATCCACCAAGGTGGTTTCCAGGAAAAAGGTCTCATTAAATTTTGACATTTAGGCAGTTAATGAGAAGATACCTGTGAAAGAGCCTAGTCCAGGGCACAGCTGGCACCCACCAATGTTTGTTTTGTTTCTTCTAGATAATTAGCTGACTGATGCTAGGGATTTAAATATCTAGTCTTCCATTGCAAAGAAATGCTTTTATATGTGTATCTATGAGTGTGCATAATGAATACACGAAAACATCGTCCACATCTCTCTAGGGCTAAAGTTACTAAAACCATGAAATCTGTGTTGAAACTGTTTTCAGTAGGATTAATTGATCTTGCCCTAAAAGTCCTACAGCAGAGGTCCACATTCTTTATGGTCTGAGGTATGATTATACATAAATTGCAAATCTAAAAATTCTGTAAAACTGTTTCCTAACAATAACTGTTAGTTCTGCAGCCTAGTACCCTAAACATTTTATATGATAAACTGAATCCCCTTCCATTAAAGCTAGTGTTCATACGTCATTATTCAGTTATTTTGAAACTTGAAAACTCACCCACAAGTTAATTATATGTCAAAATTCAACTATTATGTGATTAGAAGGCCTGAAGGGATAGGGGGAGACAGGGCCTTGCTCTGTCACCGAGTCTGGAGTGCAGTGGCGCCATTATGGCTCACTGCAACATCAGCCTCCCAGCCTCAAGTGATCCTCCCACCTCAGCCTCCCAAGTAGCTGGGACCACAGGCATGCACCACCAAACCTGGCTAAATTTCTGTGTTTTTTGTAGAGATAGGGTTCCGCCATGTTGCCCTTGCTGGTCTTGAACTCCTGGGTTCAAGCAATCCACCTGCCTTGGCCTCCCAAAGTGCTGAGATTATAGGCATGAGCCACCACACCCCGCCTAGAAGTCCTGAATTTTAATCATCATAAGGATCTGTGGTTTTTTAAGTCACTTTTCAAGGAAGTACTAAACTTCCTGACTAGGGTTTTTCCCCCTACAGTGTGCTATCTGATAAGTGAATACATCAGACAATTTTTAGGGCTATACAGACTAACCCCAAAATGACCGCAATAGAATGCCTTGCCTAGCAAGCTAGGTTCTGCTGGCGATTTGCTTGCAGATTAGAGCCATTGCAGTCATTGAGGGCAAATGTGATTCAGGCTCCTTTACCAATGCCACTGGCTTATTTGGACACCTGGGTCACAGGGTCTCCACGTCCTATTTCAATTCTGCTTTGGGTACCTGGAACCTTATCAGAAGTTTTTTAGAGTTTTACTGACTTGGATTTTTCAAGACTTTCAAAAAAAATGTTGTTACTTGCTCCCTAATATAAGCATATTTGTAAAACTGAGTTGCTTCCTGTGTTTGTTTTGAGAATCTCATTGAGTTGATATAGCATGGTGATGCTTTATTCTAATAACGTTACATAGAAAAATCAATTTGAGAATGCTCTTATATCCTTTATGTGCTCTGAAATGTATTCTGTTTAATATTCTGAAGTTTGTGTTGTCTGTTACTTTTTGTTCTAGAAGCTTTGCAGTGGGTTTTGGCTAAAAGCATCACGATTTTTATCTCAGTCCTTTCATTTTAAAGTGGCTGACCATGAATGTGAAGCTGTTTTGTCACTCAAAAGATTCAGGGGCCTGGCAGAGGTGGGAGGCGTTGACTAATGGTTACCAGGAAAACAAAGAGCAGGTTCAACAGATGTGGACTAGTGAGAAGTAATTTTATATCTAAGAATTAGAATAATGGAATGTGATGGTAAAATCTACAGGGTAATTGATGTGGAATGAAGATAGCAGGGCATTATCCTGGGAAATCATGGGGTCAGCTGGCTGCTTACCTTGAGTGAGAAAGGAAACAATCTTATTAAATCATCATAGAAGAAAATAGGAAGTTGTTTCTGGAGGATGGTAGCTGGAAACAGACAAGTACTTATAAGTGGTAGAAACCGAAAGCATGGCGTCACTGAAGGGAAAGATGAAGTGCTTCCAGAAGAATAAGGTAAGAGGATGAGCAAAATCCCAATTAATTCAGTCCCAACAGAGCCTCATCATTTAGTGCAGAGCCCACTTCACTGAGTAAGGTCGAGCACCTGTCTAAACTGTAAGTTGGCAGAATGAGTACTGCGACTGCTGTGTAGTAGACAATAGTGGCCCAGCGGAAGTATGGGGCAGACTGTAGGGGCCTGCCTTCAAGTGTGGATTTATATTTTATCTAGTGAAAGGCAAAGGGAAGGAGTATTAGAAAACCATGCTTCTTTTAAAAGTTGAAAAGAATTATAATACGAAAATGTCAGTGGCTCAGGATTCTGTTAGTTCATCTACATCAGGATCAGAAAGGACAGCAGTTGACTTTGCTACTGCCAAGTCAAATTAGATTTTTAGGCAAGTTATTTCCTTGCTTATTAGAGCGCCTAAACAGTGGTTTATGTGAATGGTTTTCAGCAGGAAAATGTAGAGGTTCCTCTATCTCTGACCTTTTGCTTTCTAAAAAGGCAAATAATTTCAAAGAACACTTGCAGTTGACCGAGACAAGCGCATTTACTGAGAAGTGGATTTGACTTTTCAGAGAGAGGAACACAGTAAAAACCAGTCAACAAACCGTGGCGCTAAAGAGCAATTATGAGACGTTTTTAGAGATTTCATCTGAAGCTATGTAGAAGAAATGATTTTACAATTCTAATAATAACTCTGAAATAAAAGGTCTGTTTTGGCAATATTTGACAAGTTTCTCAGTTTAAGAAAAGCAAGGACAAGCTGATTGTTGCTATGTGTGTTGCTTTCGTTCCCCATAAAATACAGTCTCTAAGATTTAGCAACTGTCATTGTTGTAAACCGTTTTGTCAATTACCATACTTATCTGTTGCTTGAAATTCGACCCTGAAGTCCAAGTTCTCCCTTTTAATACAAACAAAATGCTATTGTCTATATTTTACTGCTTTTTAATTTTTTACTACTTCTTTTTGACTAGTAAAATTATCAGAAATCCAGGGGTTCTATAGTCAACATAAAAGCAGAAAATGCCCAGTGTGTCATTTCAGGAAACATGAGAATGAAGACCAGATCTCATAGATCACAGCTTCTCTGAGTATTTAGACTATGTTCAATCCAAGTAAAGCAGAGAAAACAGCTTTGCATAAAAATACCATTGAAATACATGTCTTTGTTACATGCTATAGAATAGCATGTCTGACTTTTAAAACATAGTAATTGAGAGGTGGGGAGACTATATTTGTGAGCATATTACAGAAAAAAAGGTATTGTAGCACCTTTTCTTGCCAGTCAGTCTTCTGATTTCCGTTCCTGAGCATAAATTGCTCCTTTAGCCATATGAATTATGGATTAAACTAAAGCAGCAGTGTGGAAATCTTTAGGATGACTTTTGAAGATTAAGGCAGAATTAGCATTTTGTAGAAGTACAAAGGGAAAATACAAACCCATAACAGTGACCAAAAAAGAAAAAAGGCACCAAGGAGCTTATTTTCCTCGTTTATTTTTTTAATTGAAACTGCTGAATGGATATTAAACTAGAAACATTGTCCCCACCACCTTTACCAACCTCTTTATGCCAAGGAGCTATTCACTTCAGAGCCTTGGGATTAACTGGCAGATGGGATTGGGGTAGAGGAAGGCTGAACAGATGCACAGCCCTAGGGTCCCCGGAGCTCCAGGAAGCAGCTAGAGGCAGCCGCAGTGGTCAGTGTGTGTTGGTAGCAAATGGCTCAAGATTGTCTTGTTGGAGAGTCCTGAATTCATGAGAGCATTTCTGAAGAACCATGTTCTTGACACATTAAATCAAACAACAACAGAATTGCCTATTCAGATGATGCCTATAGGTTTTCCAGTAATTGGTATCATACATAACCATTCATGCTGGTATAGAAAAAGACTAGAAAGAAATAAGCCAAGATATTCACAGTGATCTCTTTGGGGGCAGAATTATGGTTGATTTTTTTGTATGTTTTATTTTTAAATATATTTTCTAATCTATTTTACGGTGATTTCTTCTTAATGTTTTTGCTGAGAAATAGATACTTCTATCCAAAATATATACAAGTGTTATCCCAAAATTCAGGTGATTTTCGTATTTGTCTTTTTAATCCATCAGCTGTTTATAAACAGGGACAGGTGATGTGATAGAGGGCACTTAAAAAATAATTATCAAACTAACATTTAAAGGTGATTGAATTTTTTCTTTGAAGTAATTTATTTTGTAACCAAAGTCAAGGTGGATTAAATTGATGAAAAGTTATGAACAATATTGATTAAAAATATTCCACATGGAAGCCCCGTCATATATTACACACATCACTTAGTCTCCAGATTGTCACTGTTTATTGAAAGTCAGTTTCTAGGCCTTCCAGGATGCATTTATTATAAGTACTTTTCAATGCAGAGCAGACCCCTTCCGGCATACAGGTGGTGGTCTGCTGGTGATACATGAATGTTTAAAACTGCATGTTTTTTGTCTTACAGAGTTGTCTTGGTTCAACTGGTGCCTTCCCGGGTCGTGTTTGCTTAGTCTCCTCCTCATTCTGTGCTTCAGGGAATCCTATGACAGACTCTATCTTGATGTGGTTGTCTCCGTTTAATAGCACAGACTTGAAGGAGTTTAAAAGGAGGCTGGAAGTCAATACTGCACACTGCACATTTGCTCGGAATTGCACATCTAACAGAAAAAGAGGGAGAAGAAAGAAACTTCATTCAGAGGTTTTGTTAGGTTACAGATTATCACATTAATTTAATTACTACTAGGTAATAATAATAATGGGAGACTTGAGTGATAATAGGGGATTTTAAAACTCTACAGATGGCATACCTGTGCCTGATTCTGGGGTTGGAAGTGTGACTTCTTACACATAAAGCACTACCTAAGTAATACTCTCTCTGTTTTGTGCCAGTGCTAAACTACTGATTACTTGTAATTATGAAAAGAAATAAAGGGTGTCTATCACATGAAGATAACGCCTTCCCTAAGTCACATATCAGAATAGGAAGATATGCCACTAACTTCTAAAGAAGTTCAAACCCTGTATCCAATTTTAATGATAAAATAGCCAAGAGGTATATCGATGATAGAAATTAGCCATGTGTACACTACATTTTTTCTAATAAAGCCATTTCTTATATGACTCCTTATTTTAATCAGGTCAGAAGCCCTTGGCCATCTTTACTATGGTGATCAGGTGCTTTCCAGTGACTTCCGAGCATAGGCACTGTGTCTCCATCTCAACTTATCCTTGTTTCTGTGAAATACAATTTCATCTACTAGGCCCTTAAATAATTATGTGAGGGTGACTAAATGTTTAATATAATTACATTAAATATTGTATGAAAAATGTAATTCCATTAGGATCTAGCACTTTGTTACAAATGAAATGACAAGTCACATAGACATACTGTGTCTTCTGCCTGTATATGGTGGCATGAGATGTAACGTCCAGAGCCCATTATTTACCAGGGTTAGGTTTTATTCAGTGACCCTAGTTTAAAAATAATAATTTATCACATTGAAACTTTCAGCCCTGTGGAATGATTTCTGAATTACATCCTGTGTTTCAGCTTAGGTTGTAAAATACTCCGTTCTCTGTGGAGTCAGCATATTTGAGAGGGCAGTGTTTTGCCAGTACCTATCTTCTTTCTACAGACGATAGCTTTTTAAAAAGTAAGAGTTCCACATTGGGTAGCTCTCAGAAACAGATTTCACCGTGACATAAAATACGCTGCAGTGGGAGTATGGTATCACCACTATTCATATTTACATCATTCCCCTCACACACAGAAACCAACCCTTTTCCCAAAAAGTCAAGAATACTACTATACCTTTATTATTCTCAGCTTCCTCCAGCCCCTCTTCTTGTTTTTCCTCACTTGAAATTGTACCTTCATTGTCAGCTAAGTATATATACTTTTGTGTTTTTCTGGACAGAGTGCAAGTGGCTCTTACTAGCCAAGGTGGTGAAGTATGGTTCAGGAAAGCTGGGCAACACTGGGCCCTGCTCCTCTCTGCACCTGTGCACGCCATGACACACCCATATGCAGATCCCCAAGTCTCTCTCCCCTCCCCCTTAGCAAGTACAAGGCTGTGCATTAACTCACCTCGGTCCCAGAGGAGCATCCTTAGAAGTTGCTTGGCAACTTCTAAGACCCTAACTTGTGAAACTAGGGAAGTAAGAAACCGTTCAAATTTAACATCTGTCTTCAGTCATCTTTAAATCATCTGTCTTTATAAACACCCTGCTCACATAGCAGAAGGACTGAAGGAACTAAGGAACTTGCTAAAGAGAAGAAAAAAACAAAAGCTAGACTTAGTTCCAGTTAATTCTGTCATTCTTCTGAAATAAAAATGAAATAAAAGGAAGGCAGAAATCTTTTTTTTTTGAGACAGGGTCTTGCTTTGTGACCCAGGCTGGAGTGCAGTGGCATGGTGCGATCTCAACTCACTGCAACCTCCACATCCCAGGTTCAGGTGATCCTCCCGCCTCAGCCTCCCAAGTAGCTGGGACTACAGGCATGCACCACCACGCCCAGCTAATTTTTCTGTTTTTAGTAGAGACAGTGTTTCTCCATGTTTCCCAGGCTGGTCTCAGACTCCTAAGTGATCCACCCACCTCAGCCTCCCAAAGTGCTGGAATTACAGGTGTGAGCTACCATACCAGGCCAAGAAGGCAGACTCCTTGAAAATGATTCAAAACCAGCCATTAAGGATATCCACAGACCATGAACCAGATGCTAAATAAGCACCACCCCTTCCTCTTCGGAGGGAATGCAGAAAGGAGAGGGAAGAATTATAAGGTATTTGGTTTTAGTCAGAACTATTATGTTTGAGGATGTTATGGTATAAAGTTCTGCTATAGTAAGATTTCTTCTGTAGAACATTTTAATTATGGTTAATTGCACTTTTTTTTTAAGGGACAGGATCTGACTGTGTTGCCCAGGCTGGACTCAAACTCCTGGGCTCAAGTGATCCTCCCACCTCAGCCTCTCGAGTAGCTGGGACTACAGGCATGCACCACCACACCAGGCTTAATTCTTCTTTTAACACAAAGTAGAATAACACTTTAAAAGTATTACCTGAATGATTAGTTCAGGTAAACACAAAGTAGAATAACACTTTAAAAGTATTACCTGAATGATTACCTGAACTGATTAGTTCAAAACATCCCAAGTGGGTAGTGATTAAAAATTCTTGCATTGTTCAGAATTCTTGTTTTTAGAATACATGAGGTGAGATGAGTCCCTGTATTTTGTTTGTATGTTCTTACCCCTCCAGCAGGTAATTGTTCTAATTACAAACTGCAGCTGTTTTAAGTGATCAAAAATTTCATATACCAAACCTGACAGGAAGGGAACCAAAAGGCTTGGGGGTGGGGAGAAGATTACGCATTGTTTACTTGAATATTGCAAATCATATTTTCTTTTTTTTATTTCTATCATGCATCAAAATAGACCAGCTGCTTTCTTTACACTTTCTAACCATTATAGAATCCTAATGAAATGTTACAGCTGAAAGAAATCTTAACCCTTCACTAATCCAAACCCTCATTTTAGAATTTATAGAAATGAGTCTAGAGAGGTAAAGTACAACTGAGGCTCACAGTTTCTGACTCCCAAACCAGGCGTTTTTTTCCTACCTCACAGAATTGCAGCTTAGACCATTTTGGGTGTGCATGAATACCTTCCATGTTCAGAAATGATAGGGCTTAAGAGTAAGCCTCCATTATTGAGTATGGGAAGTACAAGGATTAAGTTGAGGTGACTATTTGGTTTATAAGTAAAATTCTTTTTTCTCCATCACTATCCTGTAGGTGCTCTGACAGCTCTTAGCTCTTGGGTTGCAATGACATCATGTAAAAAGATGCCGATGAATAATTCAGTCCCATAAACTATGAATTGGTAAGGACATGCTGTAGTGCAAGTTCCCTGTGGCTTATCAATTAATACTTCACAGTTTATGGGAAGAAGCATTTTTTAATATGATCCCTGGTGGAGGTATAGGAACAAGACAGTTGTACACACAAATGCGTTTCACTGGAGGATGGAGCTAATAACGAGAGAATCAAATACAAATGGAATTTTGTATATTTAAATATATATGGCCTGAGGGCCAAGTTTTTTCACAGATCATATATTCGTGTTTAATTATGGACAATGTTTACAGCTTGTTTTTATGAAGGCCTTCTAATGAGAGATCTAAGCTAAGGGATTTTAAATTGAAGAGATTAAATCCCCATCTACTTAACTTTTAATTAGTTTTTTTTTTTTTTTTTTTACTGTTTTACTAAAATCCAGGCATTCGTCTTACTGTTTGCGTAAGTACAAGCTTCACTTTAGGCTCAAGACTGAATAAAAATGCTTAGCAAATTTGCTTTAAATTAGTGTTTAAAAAATCACATTGCGCATTTGTCCCTGAAATCAGTACAGAAATTACTACCATTTTGCCATATTAAGGCAAGTACTAAAGCTGTGATATGAAGAAAATGTCATATTAAAAAAGAAACGCAGGAAACTATGAGAACATTTTATCAAACTTATTTTATGAATGTAGGAGAAAAATGCAATTCCACTTTGATTTGGAATTATATTCATGCAGAAGAGACAAGATAGTTTATTTCTTTACTATCAGACAGTGTGCTGGTCTGTTAGGAAATGTGAGCAATACTCAGAGGGGACGTGTCTGGGCGGTCTTAGAACAGGGCTTTACAGTGGGCTTTGGGGTGCTTTGTGCTCAGCAGAGGCAGGGTGGCCTGCCCACTCAGCAGACAGCTTGGCTCTCGAGCTCTCATTTCCTCATGTGTCCTTCTGGTTCAGATGGAACCTCAAACTTAGGAGAGGCTTCCAGGAACTAATACAAAGGCCCTTAGGGGTCCCTTGAGGGTGTCATCTCTGACCAGGGGGATGGGAGTGATACAGGCAGTTACATGGCCCTCAGTCTCTGATTTACATTTGTTTGTGGTCAGGATTTAGATCACTTTATGATTTTCTGAGGCTCTGCCTCATCAGATACCTTTCTCAACCCTTGGATGAATCTGACCTCATGAGACCTTCCACTTTCTTGAACTGACTTTCTGACAAAGGCTTCTTCACCCTCAACCCCTCCCCAGGGTCCCTGGCAGAAATCCATTCTCATTGTGAGTAGGAAGTAAGGCCATACGCCCAGTCTTTCCTCTCCTGAACAAGACACTAGCAAGCTCAGAACATGAGTAAGTCCAGGTGCTCCAGAAAGATTTAACAGGTCTTCTCACATCTAAGTCTTAGAAGTTCAAGTATTTCCTTGAAATGGGAATTACAAAGGTCTCTAACAAGTTTCTATAGTTATTACTTGTTGCATTTTTAGAATATGGGCTAATTGCTTTATGTGGTCTTTTGGTTGTGCTCTAGAATCTGATATGCCTCACACAGTAGCTTTCCATCTTAGCCCACTCTCAAAAAGAGAGAACAAAAAGCTACCCAGCCCCAGCTGTTCTGTTCATTCAACAAGGGAGAATTAAACTTTTTTTTAACCTAGCTAAAAAATGAAAGAATAGAATTGATTTCAGTAGCTTTGATGAAATGATCAAAACACATCAAGCTATTTTAACTCTAAACGTGCTTGCTGGACATAGTACATTGTAAGGCTTGGGATGCCAAAGGGGATACCAGAAAATAAACCCAAATATCACAGAACTCTTCGCATTCCCTACTTTATAAATTCTTCTGATTTATAAAGGCAGCTTCTGCAACCTTGAACAAAATGGCAAGGATAACTTGGAGAAACTGTCAGTTTACCTTAATGTTAGAAAATGATACTTCTTTTAAAGTACTATTTAATTTAGACTTCATCTAATTCAAATTGGCTTTCCCATTTACCCAGAAGGATCATAGAATCAAAGAAATGATCTAATTCAGCCACCTCATTTTACAAATCAGTAGAGAACCTTTTAGGTTAAATGACACAGCCAGGTTTTGGCAGATCACTCGGCTCCTAGACTAGCATTCTATCCCTAAATGATCAATGTGTTAGCCATAAGTAATTCTTTTAAAGTGTTGAAAATTACATGAGAAATACATGAGTGTGTAACTATTATAAAATAGCACAGGAATAGAAAGTAAAGTCTACCTCCATACAAACATGCTGTTTAATCTGTTCTCTCTGGAGGGAAGCATCATTCATTCTTTCAGAGGAAACTTGTATATGCATTTACATATCTATGTCTAAAAACTCGGGGGGCATTTAAAATCAAGTCACCTAGCAATCTCTTTCTTGGACCATATGAGTTTCTGAGATCCTTATTTGTCTCCCAGATGAATCTGCCAAATGTAGCATATTGTGGTTAATATAGATGTTTCATAGACCTGCTTATGTACCGTCAGGCTCTATCATATTCTAAAGTTCAAAAGTGAGCTCCAATATGCACTATTGTGTTGAGTTCCAATATACACTATTGTGTTTTCTTACTGGAAATACAATTTCTGTTCTTAACACTATGAACTAAGCTCCCTGTACTGTGAGAAAAGAAAGTGAATAACCGACCTACAAAATCCATATAAGTTTCCTCGACAGGGCTTGCTTGGCTTCCGTCTCAGCAGAGGCACACAATATTGTAGAAAACAGAAGTCAAAAGAATAATCTTGTGCAATATTTTTTTTTTTTTTTTTTTTTTTAGACAGGGTCTCACTTTGTCACTCAGGCTTGAGCGCAGTGGTGTGATCTCAGCCCTACAGCCTCAATCTTCCAGGCTCAAGCAGTCCTCCAGCCTCAGCCCCCCAAGTAGCTGAGACTATAGGTGGTGTATACCACCATGGCCAGCTAATTTTTTTATATTTTTTGTAGAGATGGGGTATCGCCATGTTGCCCAGCCTGGCTTGTGCAATTTCATTTTTTAAAAAAATAGCTAATGGAGATTCTGATAATTCTTATCGTTTCCTGGTCAACTTCTGTGTCTTTCCTAACTTTCAGGCTGTCAGTAGAAATGATGAACTGTAGCAGGCCAGGAGTTCAGCTTCATTTGGTCACTTCTTTCTTTCCTGTCTTCTTGCCCATGCAGCTTTCCCCTTTCTGGTGTTGTCTTCTTATTTCTGACCATGCTTGGGAGCGAGCTATGTGACACCCAGATTTTCTGAGTTGCCAGCAGTGGAGAGGAGAGACCCGGGCAAGCAGATTCTTCATGGACCCTACTAGAAAGGACAGAGAAAAAGAGCACTGGTATAGGAGCCCACGAGCCTGGCTCTTAACCCTGGCCTGGTGACTTCAGCTATTTGACCTTGAGCAAGTCACTTCATTTCTCCTTTAGCAACATCTCTAAAATGAGGGAGTGAACAAAGATGTTCCCTTAGGTTTCTTCCAATTCAGAAATACCAGTTCATTCTTATTTAAATATGAACATGACCAAGGCATGTGCAGTCTGTAAAGCTGGAGAGCTGCCCAGCACCATCGTGTTTCCATTTGTGCAGTAGCCCCCTCACATGAGCCCTGTACGTGAACATATGAAATCTTATGCTGCATCCACATTCAGTAAGAAGAAATTGCTTTTTCAGTGTCTGTGGGAGGAGATAAGCTGCAGGTGCTGTTTATTTTCCCAAAGGACTTTATATATGAAACGCAGGCTTTATTAAATTTATCAAATGCAATAAGAGAAAAATCTGTCATCTGATGTTAAGATAGCATTCTGGGAGCCGGGTCGGGGTACTGTATTTGCTCACCAGAATCAGATCAAACCAGATACGAGTCCTTTGGTGTGGCCGGATTCATTATGAGGCAGCATGGGTTTGCACCTGTAGAAATCAAAACTGTTGGGTCAGATAGGAAAGCCAATCCTTGAACTTACATCTTTAGTTGAGGCATCAAAGAATTGTAAGTTGCTTTGCAATGATGCCATCTCCACATGGTCAGATTCTTCCAGTACACTGTGCAGATATTTTACAGAATAAGAGCAAAGTTTCAGCATGTCAAGGAATGATCTGTACTCAAGTGTTAGTAAACAAGGCTCTTTTTTTTTTTTTTTAATGTTAGTAAACAAGGGTTTTTTTTTGTTTTTGTTTTGTTTTGTTTTGTTTTGTTTTTGAGACAGAGTCTCTGTCATCTAGGCTGGAGTGCAGTGGCACGATCATAGCTCGCTGTATCCTCAGACTGCTGGGCTCAAGTGATCTTCCTGCCTCAGCCTCCTGAGTAGCTAAGACTACAAGCGCATGCCACCACCCCTGGCTAATTTGTTATTTTTTGTGGAGAAGGGGTCTCACTATGTTCCCCAAACTGGTCTTAAACTCCTGGACTTAAGCAATCCTCCCACGTCAGTTTCCCAAAGTGTTGGGATTACAGGCGTGAGCCCCCATGCCTGGCCAACAAGACTTCCTCGTGACTACAATATGAGCATAATATTAACAGCTGTGAGAGAGAAGTGAACCGGAAGACCAGCCTCAGTGTCAGGAAGTCTGGGTCTCTGTCCTCTGTACGGCTGCCAAGCAGCCTTGGGGCTTTGGGCAAGTCATCTGTTCTCTCTGAACTTTGGCTTCCTCACTTCTAAAATAGGAGGGTCAGAGAAGATGTTTCTTTTTGCTGAAAACTTTTACAGTTCTGTGATCCACACCTCTTGGTCACACACAGCCGAAAGTAGAAAACGTGAATGCAATACTTTTCCACCAGTACTCCTAGTTTATACATTATATTTTTAAACCAACAAGGAACTTCTACAAGGCCCTGTTAGTGATGTGCTACAGGTACCAGCATTAGGGAAACTTTCAGACTGTTATATCTATTCGTTCCTTTGTCCATGTTTACTTCTATTCATTCTGTATACAGAGTAATTATATATGTACAATTACATGGCAGTGAAAGATAAATCAGAAAAACAAAGAATTTGTTTTGTTTTGTTTTTTTGAGACAGCACCTTGCTCTGTTGCCAGGAGTACAGTGGCGCAATCTTGGCTCCCTGCAACCTCTGCCTCCCGGGTTCAAGGGATTCTCATGCCTCATCCTCCCGTGTAGCTGGGACTACAGACATGTGCCACCACACCCAGCTAATTTTTGTATTTTTAGTAGAGATGGGGTTTTGCCATGTTGGCCAGGCCAGTCTCGAACTCCTGACCTCAAGTAATCCGCCTGCCTTGGCTTCCCAGAGAGTGCCAGGATTACAGGCATGAGCCACCATGCCCAGCCAGAAGGTTTTTAAAAAAACAAAGACACTCCTGAACTAACAATTACAAAGAGCTAGTGACAGTTTCCCAAATAATTATGCATAGTAGGAGCCCATATGTTGTCCTCATATCATAAACCATAACTGATTTCGAGGAAAAGACATTCTGCCCCACTGAAATTCCTTTCATGAGGAAGACCTGGATCTGTTTGGAGGCACAGAATTAATTTTAGCATGAGGAATCCAAACCCTTCCATCATTCCGTGGCTGAGGAATGGGTTATTACTCCTATGGGAGACTGGGAATGTTGTTGGTACCCCAGCTTTCTCTTAAGACAAAATTTAACAAATGCATACATGCTAAGATGCATATACTTACAAGGCTTTGTGGGTCTCCTTTCTAGGGGGAATTTGAATACTAACAAAGACTAAACACCAAAAGGGGGCTTTCTAATGGTAGAATTTGGGATATCAGCTAGCCACATAGAGCAGAGCTACTTTGGGGGCTGGAGACTGCAGAAAGCCTTCAGGTTTCTACCTGTGAGTAAACCGAATCACACTTGATGCATTGCTAGTGAAGTCCCAGCCCCCTGACCCTTTGCAGAAACCCAAAGAATGCTAAAAAGGGCAGGTTTTAGTTCCTGCCAATTATTTCATTTACTACAAATGTCCCCAGTTCCAAATTCACTTCCCTCCCCACCAGAAATAGGTCATTTTGGAGGCTTATGAAAATTAAGCATTAAGAAAATCCCGCCTCCATCCTAATACATTGCATCCACAAGTCCCAAACAAAATCACTTCCTTGGCCTACACACATAACTACCTGTTTCTGTTTAGGTCTGTGACTCAGAAAGTGCCTGGAAGAAGTCATGAGAGGGGGTCGATCCCATCTTACCTGCCATAGGAAGAATAGGGCCTGCTTAGTAAAGTTCAGTGTGTGTGTTGGGGGTGGTGGTTCTTAGTCCTTCCCTGAATTCACTGAGTCGCATTGCACTACCCTTCCTTGTCAATGAGTTGTTGCTGAGGAATTATTGTAGTAAGTAATACAGGTGTTCCCAGTGAAGCCATCCCTCTCCTCCAAACCTCCGCTGTCCTTTGGGTTTTGGCTCCAGGATCCTTGCCCCATGTCCCAAAGAATCCCCACCCCCAGGCCTCCCTCCTCTTTTGCCAATTGTACCTGACCTTTTCAGGAAAAAGAAATCAATTGATACCTTAGTCCTAATGTTTGACCCTTTTCTATCTCATAATAGAGAAGCCCCCATATTTGTTCTTTTTTTACTCAAGCTTAATATAGACCACCTAGGCACAGAAGCGCCATGCTATATTCTGTTGCCTATAATTATCCTTCCATCTAATTGGGAAAAGGTTACTCTATTGAACCAACTGCTGATTCCCTTACCTTTTCACTCTTTTGTCAGTATTCCTTTACCAGTAAATTATTGGTTATCTAGGTCCTGAAGTTTCATTCATGTTTTCTTTTTTAAAGCTTTAATTTTTCTTAGGAAAACTGTTTCTCTCATCTTAAAGCAGACTATATGATCTTTTCTATTCTACTTTGTAATATAATTTGAACATAATGAACACTCTAAAGTCAGACATGGATTTTATCATAAAAGCAGATCATATTAAGATTTTTTTAAAAAACAACCAGGATTGAGGAATCTGTAGCTAATAATTTAATAATTCACCAACATGTTTTGGGCTCCCACTTCGTGCTGGTCACTGGGCTAGGCACTGAGGATGCAGAAGCAAACAAATCAGCCTCCTGGCCCGCAGATTTGCATTCCAGTGAGTCCATTCATAAAAACTAACTCAGAGCCAGCAACACCCACCCCCCAAAGGGCTGTTGGAAGCTTTGTAGCTCATCTGTACAGCTGTCTTGGTTCCTGTACAGGATCTTACTCTCTTGGGAAAATATGTTCTAAATCCTGTTTCCTTGGGCCATTAAAAATCCATGCTGTCCCTAATCAATATATAGTTATGTGTGACCTTCATAGAATTAAAAAATGCCCCCGGATAGCCTTTGAAGGGAAAGGCAAATAAATCTGCTTTGATGGCTTGAAAATAAGTGAAAAGGTTTTTAGGGAAAGCTAACAAGCTTTCGAAGATTTCAGATCTGCCAGGATTCATTCATTAAGGCATGGGATTAGGCCAAAAGAGCCTCCTACCAAGGGAGAGACAGGGATCATGTAAGGAGATCTGTGAGACCGCAGTGGAAGAGGATTGAAATAGAAGCCAGACCTGTAGACGTATTTGTTAATATGTGTGCCGAGCCAAAGTACAGGAGGAGGCTTGGAGGCATGGAGCTGTGGTGGAAGCAGGTTCTGAAAAGCAGAACTCTGAAGCTGGCTCATTCTCACCAAGTCATCTGGCCCAGCCTCCCGCCTCCAAGCACATCCTGCCTGCAGAGGGTCTGGCTAGCTGCCTTTTCATCTCTCGAGGGATGGAGATTCTACAACCTCCCTCTGTCATCAGTTCCAGAGCCATTCCCCTTTGCACTAGAAGTTCTTTCAAAGAATGAGGGTGTGAGGGAGGGAGGGGTCAAGAAACAGAGTGACAGGGGAAACAGGCAGAAGAAGTCAGGGCAAAGGACCCCAGCATGAAGAGTTGTGGAGCTGGAGGTGGGGAAACAGCCTGGCATCTCACACTTCCTTCCTTCTGTTAAATGTGAGCAGCTGACTCCAAGGCTTGTGGAAACTCTAGAAGGTAGAACCAGCCATCTGGGGAAGCTGGCCTCACAGATGCCCCGTCTGGCATAGTGGAGGTTCCTGTGCTCTGAGGACGTAGTGTAAATCTAGACATACACTGCAGCCTGGGAAGAGTTGTGTTTTCTTCAAATGTCTTTAAATTTCACAATCACCCCTCTAAAGAAATGTTCTCTGATTGAAGGCATGCCTTCTATACCTACTTTATTGTGTTTCATGCATTCTGCCAGAGTAATTGCTTTTCATATCAGTTCTTGGATGCAGAGAAATCTCTGGTAGTCTAAGGGGATTTCAATCCAAGTAAAGCTACTATCTCTTATTCCATCCAGACTTCTCCATCTGCCTCCACTCTCTCAGTCACATACCTAGAAGCAAGCCAGGAAGCCTGTCCAACCAAAATCACTCTCCAAAGCCCAAGCACTTTATTGTTCTCCCTGTCTGTTCTCGAGCCAAGGTGTATTTGGCCTCATTTTATGCTATTAGTTGTCTGGCTTTCATGGCTCTGCACCACATTACAGTCAGAGCAGGAAGGCCGGCAGTGGAGATAGAATGATGGCAAAAACCCAGAGCAGAGGCCTCTGCTGGCGAGGGATCCTGCAGCACTCTCCACACTGGTGGATCCTAGCATGCCCAACAGACCCCCATCCCTTCCCCTCGGCCTTGGGCCTTGAGTCTCATTCCAACTCATCCCCTCCCCTTTCCCTCATTCCAGTCCCAGGCGACACTTGATGCCCCTGACTTCTTTGAAGACGATATCAAGAAGTGAAAGAACAAAGTCCTTTTCTGTTCGGTATCTGGGTCCATCCTGGAAAAAGTTTTTGGCAGAAATAGCTGCAGTGGAACCCTCTGACCGCCAGAGTGAAATAGTGCTCCAGCAGGCTGCGGTAGACTCGCTGCCAGAGTGGGTCAGGACAGTCCCAGAGGACAGGGTCATCTCTTGAGAGTCCTCCCAGCTCCAGGGCCTGATTTTAAAGCAGTAACACTAGGATATAGGTTATGTACAGGCTCCTGGAAGGCAGGTGCCGCAGCTCCTGTGACACCCCATTGCCTGAGCAAACTTCTCCAGTACGAGAGATAAAGCAAGTATGAATGGGTGCGGGGGAGGGGAGCTTAAAACCTGCCACACTGAGACTCAATGCCGGGGGCCATGCACCCGCTCTGCCGCCTGCTAGGTCTGTGCAATGGTCAGAGCAGGGGTGTGTGATGAGTTCAGCTCCCAAGCATATCCACACTTAGGAAGTGTTCTGTGTGTTTTTAAATAATCCTTACCATGTAAAGATTGTATTACATTTGTATACAAAATTTTTTTGCATTTTACTTTTGTAATATTTGGGGTTTTATAGATTTTTATTTTATGGCCAAGTATACTTTTGTAAGGAAATGTTGAAGTCTTGAGTATTTTTATTCTTTTAAAAAACTATAGTTAGTGTCAACTGTGAGCACTGATAAATATTATTCATGTGTGGTTTTCTTTCTTTTTAATCCAGACTTTTTAAGAAACCGTTTTGGCATAGAGTTTTACTTAAAATGCTGCTTCATTTTACATATTGTGAATACTGAAGATTCTAAAAAATAAAGATGCATTTAAAATCTCTGTGCTGTTCCATTGTAGAAATGGTAATGTGCATTGCTTTGCCAAAGTGGTAATTAAATGTTTAATGGTTTAGAACTCCTAGTTCACAATAGGGCTTCTCGTCATCACTCACAGCGTGTGAGCTTCCAAATAAGCCGCCATTTCTTTGGAAAACGCACGCACTTAGGCATGGCGATCTCCTGTTCCGTTAGGAAATACGGTTATGTTGACATTATGGTTACTGTGCCTGTGGTTTTGCAATAAACATGTATTGAAAGCACTTGTGATAACGTGGTCCGCATTTTGTTTTTAATCAAACTCCAAA
Organism: Macaca mulatta; assembly: GCF_049350105.2. Classification (NCBI taxonomy): domain Eukaryota; kingdom Metazoa; phylum Chordata; class Mammalia; order Primates; family Cercopithecidae; genus Macaca; species Macaca mulatta. Next base: position 160,886,806 of record NC_133407.1, on the reverse strand, counting down.
TGGCAGTAGAAGTGGAGCCAAAGCTTCCTGAGCGTTCGGGCAGCAAGATGTGGTGAGAAAAAAAACATGAGCAAGGAAGCAGAGGCGGCTGGGCCAAATCCTTCTCCTCCGCGACAAGCCCGGAGACGGGGATTCCTTTCTCTCTTTTGGAAATCCCCTGTCCTCATTCATTTAAGAAACATAAAATCAAGGAGGGGGATAATTACATTTACCTTTGCCTGGATTTTACGATGTTGGAATAGAGTGAGGAACACAAAGCTCCTGGCACATTTTGATTGCCTCATACGTGTTCCTGGCCTTCTTCCCTCCCTTCCCTCTTGAGTCTTCAGCATCTATTCAATGAATGCTGGTTGGGTGAACACACAGTGTATCTATCTTAATGCCATATAGGAAACAGAATTCTTACCCTGATTTTTAAAAATAATTTTTCCATTATAAAATAATACACAGGGCCAGGCACATGCCTGTAATCTCAGCACTTTGGGAGGCTGAGGCAAGAGGATTGCTTGAGCCCAGGAGTTCAAGGCTGTAGTGAGCAGTGATCGTGCCACTGTACTCCAGCCTAGGTGACAGAGTGAGACCCTGTTTAAAACAAAAAACAGTTATTAAAGATTTTTAAATACAGAAAAGTATAATGCTTTCTTCTTGCTATAAACGTCTTTTAATATAGTACAGATTGTACTGCGTTTTTGTTTTATATTCTTAACATTATATCCTGAACATTTTCCCATGACAAGGGAAACTTGGAATTTAAAATTTCATTTTATTGTTGAACATTAAGGTTGTTCCTGAGGAGACCGATTCTGGGGAATACATCATTGTATATTTATCCTAGTTTCTGATGATTTTCTTAGAAAAGATATCCGGAAAGCACATTACTTTGTTCAGATATGAAGACTTTAGCTCCCACTATGAGTCCCCAGGTTAGTTCTTTAGCCAGCCCCATAGGGTCCACTAGAAAATGAATGCATTTCAGGATTCTGCTCAGGTGAGAATGGTGACAGTAGAGTGAGTCGCACTGACCTCTCCTTCCCCTTCCTATTCTTTTCTCTACTTAGGGTACAAACCATATGCCCTTGATGTGAATGGGCCCTGTTTCAACTCTTCAGTTCTTACATAAAACACTGGACTTGATAGTGGGGTGCAGTGGCTCACGCCTGTAATCCCAACACGTTGTGAGGTCAAGACGGAGGATCACTTGAGGTCAGGACTTGAAGACAAGCCTGGGCAATGTAGTGAAACTCCATCTCTACCAAAATAAAAACTTAAAACACACATGACTTGATGATCTTTAAGACCATTCAATTCTTAATTCTAGCAAGAGACAGAAAGGAGACAATGTAAGAAGGGCTGGAGGAAGGGAGGCAAATTCTCATTTGGATAAATGGAGAAGGGGAGGCCCTATAAGGGATACTTTCATTTTTCACTAGCGGTGTCTTAGAGAGTTGTTTCATGCATAATTTATTGGATGGGTATCATTTGTTCCCTAAAGGATGCTAGGTTATATTTTCGAATTTTGTCAACAAAGCAGTCTTTATGAAGCTGAAGATCATACTTCGCACATTTACTTTGACATGTCTGTGACTGAGATTGCGGAAACAGGCCTGAACCCCCAGTGCTTAGCTCAGTAACAGTGGTGATAATTTTGGGTGCTTGCTCTATGCCTGATACTGTTCTAAGCACTTTCCATGCCTCAGCCTCACGGCAAACCCAGAGTAGATTCTATTATTAGCTCCATTCTGCATCAGAGGAGAAAACTGCCCCAGGTCAAATAGCTGGTGTGCAGTAGAGCTGGGTTTGAGCCCAGGCCATGTGGCTGCTGCAGAGCCCCAGGTTCTAACCAGGAAACAGTAGGTGCTGGGTAGCCCTTTGTCCAAATGTGGAGGGAAGGGGGTTTTCCGAGGGCCATGTATTTGTACCGGCTGCCCTTTGTGCTACACAAAGTCCTTTAATCAATTTACTCTTCTCAGAACCCCTGCAAGGTAGGTGTCACCACCCCCACATCACGCAGCACACAGCTGCTCAGTAAATGGTGGAGCGGAGTTCAGAAGGCCAGGGTCATCCCTCAGCATCAGGGGCCCTCGGATCAGGGCGAGGGGCACAAGAGGCTCACAGGCACGAGAGACTGAATGAAAGCAAGAACTGCCTTTCCTAAAACTGATCGAAGACAGTTCCTGCTGTAAAGAGGTCATGGCTGTGTTCTGCTTCCCACTTGCCCTTTCACCTTCTCCATGTTCCCACTTCACAAGCAGCACGGCTGCAGAGGTCCTGGATGTAAAAAATAAAAATAAAAAAACTCATAGTAAAATTAAAACCTCCTCACTGCCAGAAAAACGTGGGAGAAGATGATTAAGAATGTGCATCCACGGTACCTCTTACAACAGTTGTCATGATGAGTCCAGGGTAGGGCTTGGTATCTGTCCCTTTTCTGTATGTATTTCTGTCCCAGACAATGTGGCATTAGAGATGGGGTGCTTTGACTCGGGATGTTCAGGATTCAGATGGATTATAGAGTGGAGGAACAGAAAGGATGGCAATTGTTATTTAATAATCTTACTTCTCCTATTTCCCAACTACTGCGAAAGATCGCCAAACCTCTGAAGGCAAGGAGGGCATCAGTGAGCAACCATGAGGGCAGCAGGACCTTGTTTCTTCCACGTGACACCTAGGTCAAGGCTGCATGCCTTATCTAACTATATTCCGGGTTGGAATAAAACATGCTGCTTTTGAGCTCATCCTCTCTGCCTCTTCACCATTCTCAGTAGTAAGGAGGAGCTTCAACAGTACTTTCTTCTCTGGTGCCTTGGTCTGTGTCCCAGAGGCATCCTTCAGAGTATTGCAAAGAGGCGAAAGTAGGAAGTTCCCTATTCCTTACTGTACAGATGAATCCTACACCTTCGAGTAAAAGGAACATTGTAAGAGATAAGTTTGTATTTTACATTTTCTTGGACATTTACTCACACTTTTCTAACCACTTAATGAAGGTACAGTTGACATACAGTTAGCCTCACATATTTGAAGTGTAAAATAAAAGTTTTGACAGGTGCACACCCATGAATCCATCACCACCATCAAGATAGTGAACACATCTACCCCCTTTACCTTCCCTATCACCCCTCCTGTCTCCATACCCCCTCCCCAGGCAGTCACGATTTGCTCTCAGTCACTATAGATTCATTTTTATTTTCTAGAATTGTATATAAATGGAATCATACAGTATGCCCTGTTCTAATTATTTTTCCTGGCTTCTTTCACTCAGCATAATTATTTTGAGAGTTATTCATGATGCTGCATGTATCAATAGTTTGTTCCTTTTTATTGCTGAGTTATATTCTATTGTGTGGATATATCATATATCACAATGTGTGTATCCATTTATGTGCTGATGGATATTTGCATCCTGTGCAGCTTTGGGCTCTTATCAATAAAACTGCTATGAGCCTTTGTGTACAAGTCTTTGTGTGGACTTATGTTTTCCTTTGTGTTGGGCAAAAACCTAGGAATGGAATGGCTGATCATATAGTAAGCATATGCTGTTGAACACAAATTATAGCAACCTGTTGTTTTGGACTAAGCTCCTGCACCAAGCCCCAATGAACCACTCTAAAAGTCAAAATGGAGTCACTCATGCTAAAGTTCCATATCACCAAATGGAAAATAAGTTATTATCTGACCTTCTAAGAAATCAGAAGAAAGAACAGCCAATTCCCCAGACAGGCCAGTTTCAGTCTTTAATGGGCATGACAAAGAAGTTCCCCGTGTTTTCATCCTCATGACAAAAAGTCACCTGAAGTCACCTGACGGGAACCAGTTATCTTTCTCGTTTTGTCTCCCTGTCCCCCAAAACATGGAAAGTAACTTTGAAATGACCACTCTTTCTCTTAGTTTTTGCTATCTTCAGCCCTTCTCTGTCTATAAAGCCAGCCTCTTCTGCTCAGCTCATTGGAATACTTACTCTATTTTATGGAATGAAGTGTTGCTCAATTCTAGAATGGCAATAAAACAGAAAAAATTCTTTAAGCTAAATTTGTTGTGATTTTTGTCTTTTGAAATGCTTGACTTCCAAACTGTTTTCCAAAGTGGTTTCAGTTCTCATTCTCACCAGCAGTGCAGGAGAATTCCAGTTGTCCCACATCCTTACCGTGCCTGGTATGATCAGCCTTTTTATGTTTTTATTTTCATTTTATTTTTTATTTTTAGTTTTTGATGCAGAGTCTTCTTCTGTCACCCAGGCTGGAGTGCAGTGGTGCAATCTCAGCTCACTGCAACCCCTGCCTCCAGGATGCAAGTGATTCTCCCACCTCAGCCTCCTGAGTAGCTAGAACTACAGGTGCGCACCACCACACCCCGCTATTTTTATATTTTCAGGAGAGACAAGGTTTCACTATGTTGTGCAGGCTAGTCTCGAAATCCTGACCAAGTATCCACCCGCCTCAACCTCCCAAAGTGCTGGGATTACAGGCGTGAGCCACTGCCCCCAGCCTGATCAGCCTTTTGAATTTTACCCATTGTAATAATGTGCTGTGGTATCTCATTGTTTTAATTTGCATTTTTCTAATGACTAAGGATGTTGGTCATCTTTCCACTTGTTTATTTGCCATCCCTAAATCTGCTCTGGGAGAGGGTCTCTTCAAACCTTTTCCCCATTTTTTTATTGGATTATTTGTTTTCTCACTGGATTTTTGTTTCTTGGTTTGATTTTTGAGACAGGGTTGTGTCCGGGCTTGTCTTGAACTCCTGAGCTCAAGCAATCCCCCCACCTCAGCCTCCTGAGTACCTGGGATTACAGGTGCATGCCACCATGCCTGTGTCTCATTGGACTTTGATCATTTTTTATATATTCTGGATTTGCAAGTATTTTCTCCTAGCCTGTGACTTATCTCTTCATTCTCTTAACAGTGTCTTTCTTAATTTTGATGAAGTCCAATTAATCAATATTTTCTTTTATGGATTATCACGCCTTTGATGTCACATTGAGTCCTTGCCTAACCCAAGCTCATAAAGATTTTATCGTATTTTCCTTTTAAAAGTTTTACCATTTTTATTAAATTCTGCCAAAAGATTATCAAATACTATAAAATTCATATTCATCTTTTACTTGGGCACAAGTCTTCTTATCATTGCCAACTTGTCTATTTTTAAAAATTTCTGCCATAGATTTCAATGTCCACAATCTAAAAGATTTCGTCTGTAAGTAATTCATTTAACAACAATGACTTTTCAATTTCTGAACTTACCGGCGTTCTTAGGTGTCGCACACTCGCTCTTGTGCACACATTGTCTTTCTCTCCTGTTAATTTTTTTCATTCTGGTAATAAGTGACATTTGTTCTAAACTTCTGTTCTCTAAAATTTTACTTTGTATTTAATAATTGTCAAAGTTCAAATATCTTTATAATGTTTGACATCAATAATAATCATGAATATCTTAATCTCAAATACATTTTTAGACTTAGACCTTAGAAGACATTTTTAAAATTAAAATTATAACTCATATACATATTTTCATTGCAGAGAAGTATGATAGGTGAACAATAAAAGACTTTCAGCCTTAAAAATATATTACACTAGGATAAAATTCTGTGGGAGAAGTAAAAGGATACTCCAAGGAGTAAAAGGAACAAAGCAAATTTTCCAATTGTTCAAGAATTCTTTCTGTATTTTTTTAAACGCTGTACTTTTTAGATTCTCTTGACTACATTTTAACAGAACAGTTTTATTTTTAAAATGTCAGAATTTACAATATGCCAGAAATTACATCTTTTGCAGCTTTTTATGATGAGAAATTCTAGATGTCAACATAAAAATTGTGAGGGTGTAACTAATGTTTTGGAAATCTTTCAGAAAGTATGTGGTAAAAAGAAAATATAATAATAATAATAATAGTCAGTCTTCCACCCCACAGTACTTCACAGAAAAGAACAAATAGGAACGTGTGTGGCGCTGGCTGAGAGCTGGATTCATTCCTCTGAGTGGGGAGATAAGATGTCAGGGAACCGGATTTTGGATTTACCTCAGCACATAGACCGTTTATTTCTGGATGTGGCCCAGGAAGGCAAACACGAATGTGTCAAACTCCTCTTTTCTCTGAAAGGGAATTTAAAAGTAAAGATCATAGGCCAAGCCAATGGTAACATCTTTTGGGCAAAGAATCTGCTTTGTAGGGTATTTGGGTAGAGGGAGAAGTTGGGCCAGGAGAGTGAGTTCTGAGCCACACCCATAGATGTCCATGAGATAGAGAGCTCCTACAGTTAATAAGAATCATGGAGTCACTTCAGCCATCGTAAGAAGGTGATTCGACTGGATATGGGTTGGAGCCAAGAGGGGGCGAGCTACCCTTTCTCTCTCTCTCTCTCTCTCTCTCTCTCTCTCTCAATTTCAGCCAGCACAGTCTTTCTCCCTCTCAGTCTCGGTGTTTCTGCTCCATTCTTCCATCGCTACTAACCTATCTTATCCTCATTCTTCAGCCCGGATCCCACAGAGAGCCCCTCTGACCGGCTTAGCTGATTTCCCTCTGGGCTTTTGGGTAGGGTCCTTCAAGACTGCACACCGTGGCAGGCAGCCAATCCACGGCCATCCCTGTGCAAAGCCCAGCTCAACACTGCTTGTCTGATGGGAGGAGGATGGGTGGGAGGAGCTGTTTCAGAAACCTGGGAGTAATGGACATGACAGAACCGTCACTGAGATGTCCATTTGCCTGTCATTTTCTGGGGTGGAAATGCAAGTCTGGTCTTCCTATGCCCACTTGTCTCAAGTCCCTCCCACACATCAAGTGACAATAACAGCTTTTCTATCACCATTGAGGGACCATATGGACATTAAAATGAAGATGAAGAGAACACAGGAACTCTCTAAATCTGAAAAGATGCCCTAAACAGCCAGAAGGGCCCCACTCCTTGCCCAGATCACAAGTGCTGGTAACAGAGGGTCGGGGGATCCAGGGAGGAATTCCAGAAAGCCTGGGCCTTGTCCCTACTCCTGAGATAAGGAAAGGGGTGGAAGAAGGGAGGGTCGTAGGATGCCAGACAGCTTCAATGTCGAGGGCTTTGGGATTCCCTCTGCCCAAAATGCCCAGAGACAGATCCTGAAAGCCCCAACATCACTGACTTCTTTGCGGTCAGATCCTGAAAACCTTTATGCACGGTCAACCAGCCACACTTAGGCTAGAGTCTGCTTAGCCAATTGGTATTTTAAAGAAAAGGGACCCAGCAAGCCTATGACATCAAAAGAGGCAAGATTTGATGGCAAAAAAAAAAAACAAAAAAAAAAACCACACAACAGTTGTAAGCCGAGCGTGGTGGCTCATGCTTATGATCCCAGCACTTTGGGAGGCTGAGGCAGGTGAATCACTTGAGGTCAGGAGTTCGAGACCAGCTGGCCAACATGGTGAAACCCCATCTCTACTAAAACCAGAAGAAGTTAGCTGGGTGTCGTGGCAGGCTCTGGTAATCCCAGCTACTCAGGAGGCTGAGCCAGGAGAATTGCTTGAACCAGGGAGGCGGAGGTTGCAGTGAGCCACGATCGCACCACTGCACTCCAGCCTGGGCGACAGAGCGAGACTCCATATCAAAAAACAAAACAAAACAACAACAAAACAACCCAAATAACAAAACAAAACCAGATGTAGTGTGGCCCTCAAGGAGCATCTGACCAGGTTCCAGGGGGACCAGAGCCACGGGAGGAAGAAGGGACTCTCCTCCCATGAGAAGGGCCTGGAGATGCAGGGACTCTCAAGCCACTTTGGCCGACTTTCTCCTTCCCCTAGAATGACCCCTGCACTAAAAGTGGAGAATCACTTCTATAAGAAGAGAAAGACAGATAAAAAGAAAAGATATAATGTAATGTTACGTAAATTGGGCAAATCTATCAAAATTTTAAAACGTGTACTCTTTGAGTAATTCTATTTTTTCAGAATTCATTCTACCATTATAGCTGTATATATATAAGGATAGTATTCACCTATAATCCCAGCACTCTGGGAGGCTGAGGCGGGTGGATCGCTTGAGTCCAGAAGTTTGAGACCAGCAACATAGTGAAACTTCGTCTTCACAAAAAATATAAAAAACTAGCTGGGCGTGATGGCATGCACCTGTAGTCCCAGCTACTCAGGAGGCTGAGGTGGGAGGATCGCTCGAGCCTGGAAGGCAGAGGCAGAGGTTGCAATGAGCCGTGACTGCACCGCTGCACTCCAGCCTGTGTGACAGAATGAAACTTTGTCTCATTAAAAAAAAAAAAAAGGAAAAAAAAGTCTTTGCAACACTGTAACAAAAGATTGAAAATATCCTAAAAGTTCATCATTAGGGGTTTGGTTAAATAAATGCTGGTGGCAATTGTTAGGGAAAAGACAGAGGTGAAACACTCTAGATGACAGATTGTTAAGTGGGAAAGCTGGTGCAGAATAGTGTGTACCCAGAACACACACTTGGGCAAATGCTAAAATCAATATTGAATTAAAGTTGGGGTCAAAACCAAATAATACCATCTCAGAATGAAACTCCTGGGATGTAAGAATTAACCTGAAATTTCATCCCAAAGAATGTAATTATTCTTATAATTTTGCTAATGGTCAAATTCTAAGTTTGACCTTATGGTGCAAGAACAGTAATCACCCAGCATGATCAGCTGCAAAACAGCTCTGTGATCACATCACTGCAGTTTTGTTTTTTGGTTTTTTGTTTGTTTGTTTGTTTGTTTGTTTGTTTTGAGACAGAGCTTTGCTCTTGTTGCCCAGGCTGGAGTGCAATGGTGAGATCTCGACTCACTGCAACCTCCGCCTCCCAGGTTCAAGCGATTCTCTGGCCTCAGCCTCCCAAGTAGCTGGGATCACAGGCACCCACCACCATGCCCAGCTAATATTCTGTATTTTTAGTAGAGATGGAGTTTCACCATGTTGGCTGGGCTAGTCTCAAACTCCTGACCTCAGGTGATCCACCTGCCTCAGCCACCCAAAGTGCTGGGATTACAAGCATGAGCCACTGCACCTGGCCTTTATGGCAGTTTTGTCATAAGAAATAGATGCTTACTTTCCATTGAGAATGGGAGAGAAGCCAGGTATTTTTCAGATATTACATTTTCCTGCACTTTTTTTCTTTTCTTCATTTTCTTTATATCTCTTGTTATGTCTGAATCAAAGGTGATTTGTCATGGATATTGTACATGGTTTTGCAATTTTTTTTCTGCTTATGGAATGTTAGGTAGAAAAGCTAACATTCTATTTTTAAAAATTCATTTTCATAAATGTGAATTCCCAAATGGAATTTATTCCTGAAAGACTCATAACCTAAATGGAATTAAATATCAAAAATCAAACATAATTGTTAAAGGTGATTTTATTTACCGTAATGCATGTGAGATATGCACCAAACTAGTTGACAAATACTAGAGTTATGACTTAATCAAATATCTATTATTCTGCCTGGTATTATTGAAAATTGTTCAACATTCATTGGCTCACAGAGATGACAATGTTCTTCCTAAAGTTATCTCACTAACATTCTCTCTCAATATCCTTTTTCTCAGTCTTTTTCTCAATTTATTTGCTATTTAAAAGTGATTGTTTTTGAACATAAAATTAGCAGCTTTCACCATCATTATGTGAAACATTAATTATTGTGGCCTTTTAATCTTGTAATAATAAATATATATAGTTCAAATGACTGAGAATTTTAACATATGAAGCATAAAAGAGACATTCATTTCACTTCAAGACTCATTTGATATTTATAGTATCATCTATTAATAAATCTAAATGGTATGCCTTGTGCATATTACTAATGTTGACATGCTGATTAGATATAATGATAGACAAGGTGCAGTGGCTCATACCTGTAATCCTAGCACTCTGGGCAGCCAAAGTGGGAGGATGGTGTGAAGCCAGGAGTTTGACACCAGCCTGGGCAACATAGTGAGACTCCATCTCTACAAAAACTTTTAAAAAATTAGCCAGGCATGGTGGCATGTGCCTGTAGTCTCAGCTACTTGGGTGAGGTAGGAAGATTGCCTGAGCCCTGCAGGCTGAGGCTGCAATGAACCATGATCACACCACTGCACTCCAGCCTGGGCAACAGAGCAAAACCCAGTCTCAAAAAAAAAAAAAGAAGATTTAATGATAACCTGTGTAACGATGACTATAGATTAAGCACAAACTCGCAGGGGTATTATAAATAATATTGAGGTAGGCATTCAGCTACTGAGACTTCCAAAAGCTGAGATTGAAGGCCAATTCAAAGATTTTTACCGAATATCAAGGCCAAAGCCAACGTTTGGTGCATTTTATGTTCAGACATGATAAACATACATATATGTGTGTGTGTCCCTGATCTACCTCTAGGTGCCTCATGGAATGAGATCTTGGGGCCTAGGAATCGAGAATGGGAGATTCACTTTTTATTGGATATCCTTTTGTACCGTGAGCTCTTTGGAGCTACACCCCTAGGAATCTCGGAAGGGAGATTTATCAGGGGTGGTGGGGGAAGTGGACCCTCTGTTTTTGAGAGTGCTCAGTGCTGGGCAGAGCTGATTAGGAATGTCCAAGTACTGTGGGGATCCTGTGTCCTACCAGCCCTGGAAACTGGGGTGCAAACCTAGGGAAACATCTCCCTTTTAGGGTGCTTGGAGGGTGATTAGTGGAAGGACCTTATGGGTAGGGATAAATTTTCCCACAAACTTCAGAGTTCACATTCCAGACTCTAAAGCCTGAGCCTCCTCCAGTCAGCACTACAGAATTAGAGGCCCAGCCCCCAAGGACTAAGTGAGTGCCCTGTTGGCAGCTGAGGATAAGGTGCACGGATTTGCCAGAGGAGTGTGTTTGGGGCCGGCCTGCAGGGTTCTCAGTGAGCCGTCAGGGTGACCAAGCAGTGCAGCTGGGGGCCATGGAGTGGTCTGAGTGGCAGGCAAGGCTGGTCCAGAACAGCTGGGTCCTGGGAGGAGCCTGGGGCTCCAGTGAGCACAGGCCTGGTGGACCTCCAGTTGAAAGACTCCTTCCTAGCGAGCTCCTGAAATGCTGGACCTAGGTGACTGACATATTGTTTGGTAGAAATGGTGGGGTGTCTCTCCTCTTCTGGAAGATCCCCTTTTGGAATGCTGCAAGTCTCAGAGGCAAGGCTCGTCCAGTTGACTCTCCAAGGAAGACATATTCCCAGGTTCCTGTGTGAGGATAATGGGTTCAGGGTGTCTGATTTCCCCAGATGGCCCAGCCTATGGAACGCAGCTACTTCTATGACCAAAATTCTCTTCAGGGGATTGGTATGTTACACTCCCACCAGCAGTGTATGCTCATTTCATGGTTACTAACCTAAGGGCTAACATTGATGAGTACTTGCTACCTGCAAGCCTTCACTTCTGGGAATTTATCCTAAGGACATAGGAATATGTATAATAGAAGGAGGTCCATAATAGTATTCATTGGTAAAAGAAATGTTGAAACAAATGAGAGTGGTTTAAATAAATTATGATACATTTATGTAATATAACCGTACATCTACATAATAGAGAATAAATGTATGTCATAGAATGGATAATTCTTTTCAATAGAAATAGAACTTATTTAACAGAAAGTTAGGATTTTCAACCGTTATGCAAACCTTTTCCAAAGTAAATCTTAGTGGCACAAACAAATATATAAAAAGTGAACTTTCTCTTATTGAAGCGGTGGGGTGGGGTACATTGTTACCTGTGGAGTCCTGCAAACGAAGTCCTCTCTCCCTTCCCTGACCCCATCCTAGGGCAGCCACTGAAAGGGATCCTGAGACTCTAGGGAGAATTTTTTTTTTTTGAGATGGAGTCTCACTCTGTCACCCAGGCTGGAGTGCAGTGGCACCGTGTCAGCTCACTGCAACCTCCGCCTCCTGGGTTCAAGCAATTCTCCCGGCTTAGCCTCCTGAGTAGCTGGGATTACAGATACCCACCATCACGCCCGGCTATTTTTTTTTAATTTTTATTTTAGTAGAGACGGAGTTTCACCATGTTGGCCGGGCTGGTCTCGAACTCCTGACCTCAGGTGATCTGCCTGCCTCAGCCTCCCAAGATAATTTTTCACAGTGTAGGAAAATAATGATATAACGTTCTGTCTTAAAATCAGAATAAAAACCATCCACATAGAATATCTTAATTTTATGAAACAGTCTCAAATCTGCACAGAGCCATAGAAAAATGCCTGGAAAAAGAACATATTAAAATGACGGTTGTCTCCTGGTTGGATTTTAGAGCATTTATATTTTCTTTTTAATATGTTTTTCTTTTTATTTTCCAAAATTTCTTTAATGAACATGTACCATGGTTATAATTAGGGGAAAACAAGAAGTTATTTATTTCCCTCACAAAATTTACCCCAACATTCAGTTGGGACCAAAAAGCTCAAAGGCTTGTCCCTCTGGTGCTGTATCCTACATGATTAAAAATTGTAATATATATTAAAAAGTTATTATTAAGTCCATATACAGTGTTTCAGTTACTGTGATTATTATCAATATGATCATGGTTGAACCAAATGGCAAACAAGGACTACATTTCCCTTCCTTGTGCTCTTTTTGTTTTCCTTTCCTGGTGCTAATAATGATCTCATCTTTGGAGGGAAGGGACGTAACAGGGATGAGACAAAGAAAGGGATTCTGGGCTGGCTGTTAAAGCTCTATTTCTTGACCTGGATGGTTGTTACAAGGGTGTTTGCCCTACATTCACTAAGCTATACTTGCTTTTTAATGATTTTCTGTACCTGTGTTTTATTTTACCAAAAAAAAAAAAAAAAAAAAAAACAAAGCTTAAATAAACTATGCAACAAGAATGAAAAAAACTTCTTTTTATTTGCTTAGTTTTCTTCGAATGCAAATTTAACTCTTTCTACAACCCACCCCCAGTAGTTTTATAAAATAAATCTTCATACAACTTTCCATACAAACCTGCCACATAACCTATCAGTTCCATTTTCTCCTGGATCCTGCTGGGTGCATGCCATCCTCTAATACCCATCTGAATTGGTTGCCCACTAAGACTGCTTCCTGGCTTCAGCCCCTCTTCACCCCCTTCCTGTGTTAGGTCCCCTTTCTTCTGGATGCACATTTTCTTTGTTTATTTCCTTGTTTTAGTGAAACCAAGGCACATGTGAGATATATTCTTTGAGACTCTGCATGTCTAAATGTCTTTATTCTCATATGACTGACTCATAGTTCAGCTGGGTATAAAATTCACAACTGAACATCATTTTTACTCAAAAAATTTTAAGTACAATTTTCATCGTATTCTAGCTTCAAATTTTGTTAGTAAGAGATTTTACACCATTCATATCCCCATTTTTTTTTTTTCGGTCTGTTGTTGAAATGTTCTTTTCAAGCCTAGTGTTTTGAAGCCAGTATTTTGAAAAGTCATATGACTCAGGGGAGATCTTTTTCATCCATGGTGCTAGGTACTGAGTGGGGCCTTTTATCTGGAGACCTCCTCCTTTGGTTCTAGTGAATTTTCCTGTACTCTTTCTTTGATATTTCTCCTCTGAGTTTTCTCATGAGCTGTTAGACCTCCTAGACTGATCCTCTTGTTTTCTTATCTTTTCCCTCTTGATTTTTTCCTTTTCTTCTGTGTGTGTGTATGTGTTTTTTTTTTTTTTTTTTTAGTAAGAGGCAAAAGATTTATTCATTCCGAAGGGAAACCAGAGCATCCCCTCTTATTTTCTCTCTCTTTGTCTTTTGTTCAACTTTCTGGGAAATTTCTTGTCTCTTTAAGCCCTTTAGCTGTTTTTTTTGTTTGTTTGTTTGTTTTCTGTCATATTTTTTAATTTCTGTGAACCTAAGTATGTCCTTTAAAAATTACATCCTTTGGCCGGGCGCGGTGGCTCAAGCCTGTAATCCCAGCACTTTGGGAGGCCGAGACGGGCGGATCACGAGGTCAGGAGATCGAGACCATCCTGGCTAACCCGGTGAAACCCCGTCTCTACTAAAAAATACAAAAAACTAGCCGGGCGAGGCGGCAGGCGCCTGTAGTCCCAGCTACTCGGGAGGCTGAGGCAGGAGAATGGCATGAACCCGGGAGGCGGAGCTTGCAGTGAGCTGAGATCCGGCCACTGCACTCCAGCCTGGGCGACAGAGTGAGACTCCGTCTCAAAAAAAAAAAAAAAAAAAAAAAAAAATTACATCCTTTGTTTATTTCATATGGTATCTTTGCTTATTTCTGAAGAATGGGGTGTCTTTGAAGTGCTCTCTCTGTATTGTCTCTGTTTTCACTGAGTTCCACTTTATCTATTTGTTTGTTTTGGTGTCTCTTTCATGTTGGACCTTTTCCTCTGGTGTCTGTGATCCATATGTGCCCATTCGTACCACCCTCCTTGTGAGGGAGCACATTCTGAGATTCCTCACCTCTGAGGCCAGGGCTGGTTACCAAACAGCCTTTGCTTACTATGCCAGCTCATCTGCAAGCAGTGTGGATGCCCTAAAAATTAACTGCAAGCTCTGTGTACAGGGTACTGTTTGTAAACGAGTGTAGTTTGCTGTAGGACTACATAGCATGATGAGCAGCTGGCTTATTTCAGAATTTGCAGGGTTAGTTCATTTCTTCAAAGGGTCATTTTCTAGTCTTTTACCTGGGGAGGAGGAGGAAGAAGAGGAGGGGGAGGAAAAGCCTGTCTGTCAGAGTCTTGGAGTTAGCTTAGGAAAGGCAATGGCTGAATCCCACTGACAATGAGTCTGTCCAAACAACCCCTTACCACACACCCACCTCTGGGCCTGGTGTCCCCAAGTCCAAGGTTTCTCTGGTTCAGTGTCTTAAGGGAACATACTTATTGCCCCCTGTGGAGACAGAGGAGTGGTGACAGACTGTAAGGGTGGAGAGTGAAGACAATTTGAAAGTCTAGCTGAAGCTTACACACAGATATACAACCAATCCCTCTCTCTTCAGTCCCCACCTTAACCCCACCTTTCTCCTTCCTGGTTTCTCCAGTATCTGGTTCTTTCTGAAATCACTTGGATGCTTAGTATCTGGTTCTTTCTGAAATCACTTGGATGCTTAAGTTTGGCCCACATCCACTCTACCGGATGCCTGGTTCCTCCATCTGCTTTCTGTCTTCATGGATCATGATTTGGGGTTACACATACATCCTAGATTTACTGAAAATAGTGACAGAACTTTTGTTTTTCATTCTGTTTTGGTGGTGATTCTGAAAGAAAGAGGGATAAATGTCTTTATACCACCATTTAAAATCCCTAAGCCCCTGCCTTGGTTTTTAGTATAACTGTGTTTATCTTTTTGGTTTTCTGTATCCTCTAAATTTTCTGCAGTGGACACATATGACTTTAATAAGAAAATGCACACATACTCAAAAAGTCGTTTATACACAAAAGGGTGCAAAAAAGCCTGGAGCACCCACTCCTGCATCTTCCTTACTCCTGCTGAGCCAGCTGGGACAAAGAAGAACCCCTTGCCCTTCACACCTCAGCTCCCTGACATGTCAGAGATCTTCACACCCTCCTTGTCAGGGAGCACATCCCGGGGTTCCTCATCTCTGGGCCAGGGCTGTTTACTTAATAGCCCTTACCAACTTTGTCAGCTCATCTGCGAGCAGTGTGGATCCTTCATGCATTCTGAACAGTCATGCCTCCAAAGCCATGTTTTTGTAAAGAGAATTCAGCGTGTGTTTGTGTGTTTGTGTGTGTGTGTTTTGACCTGGCACTCAAGGATTTACATTCTGCTGATGCCACTGCAGTCAACAGTGGGTGGGCATTGCCTGGGAAGTCTCCATGACTGCCTCCTACAGACCTGCCTAATCCCTCCACTTGAACACACCATGAGTGACCCTTCTGAAGCAGGCACCCTGGGCCCTGGAACACTCTTTAAACTTCAATGACCCTCAGGTCCAAGGGGCTCTGAGACCCCAGGATCTAAAATGCCCTGCTGGCTGGGTGTGGTGACCCACGCCTATAATCCCAACACTTTGGGAGGCCAAGGGAGACAGACTGCTTGAGTCCAGGAGTTCGAGACCACCCCGGGCAACATGGTGAAACCTCATCTCTCAAAAAAAAAAAAAGTCAAGCATGGTGGCACATGCCTGTAGTCCCAGCTACTCAGGAGGCTGAGGTAGGAGGATCGCTTCAGCCTGGGAGGCAGAGGTTACAGTCAGCCGAGATCGCACCACTGTGCTCCAATCGGGGGGACAAAGCAAGAATCTGTCTCAAAAATAAATATATCAAAACAAATAAATAAATAAAATGCCCTGCAGGCCCCCATGAGCTCAGGACATATGGGGCTAGGAGGAACCAATCAGCAATCCCAAAACTGCAATACTCATGTGCTTCCTGAGCTCTCCGATGGGGCTCCACCGTGCTGATGACACTGCCATTCCAGTTGTCCCGGGGTAAACAGGAAAGATTTCAGGAATGTTCTTTCCTCCTCCTTCCTTCCAAGAACCTTTAAGCTTCAAGCACTCCTCCCTCCCTCCCCAAGAGCCTCTGCCTCCTCTACCACTAGGATGGCAGATTTTACAGCCTGACCTACAATTAGATTCTGCTGGGAATCCTAGGAGAATTGATCCAGCCAATTAAGTCAGGAAATTGCTCTCTAAATTTAACATGTCCGTCAATCTCATCCAAAATGGCAGCATTGATTTGGTGGGCTGAGGCTTTGAGGTTATCTTTATTTAATACAGCAAAAACTATATTAGGCTTCTCCCACCTCACAGATTTGCCTGTTTCTCAATTTTGATTTTATTAAACTCAGCAGTATAAATATCTCACAAAATAATTCTCATCAACACTCTCCCTCTGCACTCACACCCTGGAGCTATTGCCTGGAAGAGATGTTAAAGGAGCAGGCAGAACTCTCTCCTGTTTTGTTGCCTTTGGTGTACCTTACGACCCCACTTGTGAATTTGCTTATCCCCAACATCTTTTCCAAAAAGGGTGTAGGGCAATGTATGTGTACACTGTATGTCTATTTCTACTCCACAAATGGAAAGATATCATCTATTAAAGATAAGGCTACTTTGGGCATTTCCTCTGCCTTGAGAGACCATCTGCCACCCTGGTGCATTGCTCAGATTGCCTAGACCATGCAAGAGGAGCCCACGCACAGATGCACAGAGACATTTGGAGACTGGATATCATCTTTAATTAATAATGCCACAGCCCAATGTCTTTTATGTTGCTGTAGCAAATTGTGATTGTGTGTGTGTGTGTGTGTGTGTGTGTGTTCCTGAACAGATGAAGGGCCAGAAGAGACTCCCAAGCAGGTCTCAGCCAACAACTTTGTCAAGCAGCAACTGGAAGACAGTCTCCATAGAGGCACGGAGGCCAGACTTCTGCCTCCTATGGCATTGAGCCTCTCTCCTGGGCCACCTTTCGTACATTGAGGGCAAGGCTGAGGCCTGTACCAGCCCAGATTAAAGGACTTCTAAGCATAGGCCAGCCTCCAGTTCCCAGTACTCACTGCCTCTGACCAGAGGGATGCCCTGGGTAGAGTATAGACTTCCAGGCAGAGGTGGACAACCTGCGCTGACCTTGGTCCCATGTCACACTGGGGCAGCACCACAATGGCCCAGCACCACAATGGCCCAGCCCTGGCAGAAAATCCAGAGCTACTGGAGCCACTTGATTGATTACTTTCAGAGATCATCAGGATGTAGCACAGGCCGTTTTTGGGGCCAGCTGGAGAAGGCCAGACTCAGCTTGTGGGGGCCACAGGAAGTTGTTTCCAATCCAAACCTAAAAGCCTGCCCTCTTGCCATCTCCATTCTTCAGTTCCTCAAATGCCCAGTACGTCCACAGCCCAGGCATCACAGCGTAGGGTCAGCGTGACAGTGGGTTGCAAGATAACCATGAGAGACCTGGGCTGAACTGGACCTGCAGCCATATGCCAGCCTGAAGCCAGCCCTCTCCCCCATGGTCAATGCCAGCCAGAGCTCTCTGAAGCCGGATGGGACCACCCACAGGCAAGGCAGCAAGTTCTTGGCCTAGTGCAGAGCGAGAAAACCAAACTGGCTCCACTGTCCCATCTCCACCTGCTCTGTGCCTTAGGAAGGCAAGGAGCCCAAGTCCCCAGGACGGCAGTATCAGCTGTTGGGGAAGCACCGTTGTCCAGGTGAGGCCTCGGGCCGGAAGCTATGTTTGTTCAGGGGGCTTGGGTAGTAGGTAGTCGTGTACACATTGGTCTGCTGCAATGGGTAGAAGTTGGCTCTGTCATCAGGGATCAAGTTATTCTTGTTCAGGGTCTGTGGGAAGAAGAAGAAACCAGAGAAAGGGGTGAGGGAACACACAAGGGAAGGGAACAAGTCAGGGCAAGGAGTCCAGAAGCCAGTCGTGAAAGCACACTCAGACTGAAGATCCAGTGCTCTGTTCACACCACCACTGCCCAGTTCCACCCAGCTGAGGGCCAGAACCCCTGCGCTCTTTACCCTGCCCTCCTACCCTGCCCTCTTCTTCTACAAGGCGGCTCCCACCTTGAACTCCATGGGTGTGTACTTTTCATTCTTCGGCGTGCCTCCACCCTTGTAGTGCAAGTGGTTGGGGGTGGCAGGATGGACCAGTGTGGACTCCTGGGACTGACGCTGGCAGTGCTGGCAAGACAGGTACACTGCCAGGGTCAGGAGCCCAGAGCCCAAGAAGCAGGAGATGCCCGTGGCCACCAGGTGGATGAGATTGAACCCTGGGGGAAGAGAGGCAGGTAGTAAGATAAGGGCCACTGTGAAGAGGACAGACTCCTGCCTGCCTCCCTGGGAGCAGAAACAGCAACAGGAGGCTCTGAGGCATCCTGGAAAAGGCTCTGAGGCCACAGCCAAAGGAAACGGGGAGGTTGGGGAGGCTGTCACTGGGGACCTCTTTCACAAGGCACCCTGTGGCTCAAGTCAGAGGTGGCAACCAGAGAGTCTAGAGTCAGATGACAGGATACAGACTTATCATGGCCTCCTAGCTGGGGGGCATGGAGGGAACTGCCCAGACCACCCTACACACTATCTCAAAGCAGTGGGGACCCCAACAAAGCTTGGCTGTCTGGAGCAGGATGGGGAAAGAGTCCAGACTTTGGAGTGGGGTGCTGGAGGGCTGGGAGGACCGCAGCATGAGGTGGGGCCGGTTTCTTTTACCTGCACAGTCGGTGGCCTCCTCCATGCCGGAAGCTGGCAGGATGACTGCAGGAAGACCAGTGGACAGGGTGTCAGGGGCAGAGACGAGAGGAGGGTAGGCGCAACCCTGGGAGGATCCCTAGGTCAACGCTCAGCCGTACGACTGGGCGTGGGGCCTTCATTCCCCTCCCTCTCTCCCCAGACCCCACCTCTGAGAAGGGCTAGCCCATCCACTGGATGAGGAGGGCCCAAACCCCAAATGTATGCATAGAGGCAAATATGGGAGTTCTCTTTTGGCATCTCCTTCCCACCTCCATGTTTCATCCTGTGCCCCCCGTTCCCCACCAGGACACAAGCTTCAGAAGGAGAAGGAAGTTGGGAGTGCAGGCTGGGAAGGGTTGCTGTGCTGGTGCTGGCAGGGGGACCCACCAGGAATCTCGCTGTAGGGGCAGGGGCGGCTCTGGCTGCTGTTTCCAGCACAGGCGCTGGGCCCTGGGAGGAGCTCCTCACAGTGCCGGCTTCGGCTCTGGGCTCCGTCCTCAGTGCACGTACTCCACTCAGACCAGGGCGACCAGCCTTCTGGGGGTTGTGGGTAGGATAAGGTTAACTGCCCAGGGACCCCCTGGTGGGGATCAGAGGGCTCCATGGCGTTTCCCAGCCCTGGCGGGATGTGCCTCGTACCTGGGCAGGCCTGTGTGGCACATAGTGCCTCCTCCGTGTGCAGCCCGAGACAGATGTCCTCACCTGGGGAGGGTGCAGGGCTGGTGCAGGAACGTGTGCGTTGATAGTGACCCCCACCACAGGAAGCTGAGCATGGAGACCATGAGGTCCAGCAGGACCAAGCACCCCGAACTGCAAGGGGACGGGGTGTGTCAGGCGCTGTAGGGGCAGGCAGGGCCCGACACGGTCTTCCACCCCATACCAGGCCAGGCCACTCTGCCCTGAGCCACAGTGACCTCAACATCCACCTGATCCACCCGCCACCCAACAATCCACTGTTAGGGAGTGCCCCCACCCCATGCGGCAGGTGAGGGACACGCGGGAAGCAGCAGAGACACCCGGAGGGAGACAGACCGACTCCACCTCCAATCAAACTTCTTACCTAACTCATTAAGAAAAGTGAAACAAACAAACAAACAAACAAAAAAACCAGGAGGATAAGTTGAGGCCCTACTCCACCGGAGTAGCCATTGCATCTATGGCCGGGGCAGAAATTTGCTCTGGGAGTCCCTAGCACAGAGATGTCAGGGAGAAGGAGTCACCTACGCATGGGGGCTCCTGGGTAGGCCTGGGGCGGGGGAGGGGGGCCTCCAGGATAACAGGGTTTCCCTGGGCCAAGGATTCCTTCCGTGCAGGGTTACCTGGGCAAGCCTGGGGGTTGCAGTCCTGGTACTCGGCAGCATCGCCCACGCAGGGCAGGCCCCCGTTGCGGGGCTCCGGGTTAGTGCAAGTTCTCTTGCGGACGCGGAAGCCTAGCTCGCAGTCCCGGGAGCAGGACGACCACGGGCCCCAGGCGGCCCAGCCCCCGCTCACCGTGTGCGGGGAGGTGCTCCCGCTGCGCAGGAGGTCCTCCACCAGGGCTGCGGAGGGGCTAAGCCTCAGCGACTGGGCGCCCGGCCACCCCGACCCCGGCCCGGGCCTCCCGCCCCCGCCCTCACCGCGCCGGGGCTGGGAGGGAGGAAGGAGTGGGGCACCGGGGGGCGGAGTACCGTCGGTGTCACAGGCTCCGGAGCCGTTCGCAGGGCAGCTCCTCGTCTCGGTCCTTCTCCTGCCGAACTGCAGGCCGTGCGGGTCTGCCAGGGGCGCGCGGCAAGTGAAGCGGAACCGCTGTTCCTGCCGCGCCCCGCCCTGCGTTACGTTCACCGGCAGCCACGGCGTCCAGGGCGTATTGCGCCGCACTTCCGGGCAGCCGTCCGGGTTGCACGTCTTGAACTCCTGCGGGTGGCAAAGAGGCGACTTTAGAGCCCCGCGGCCTCCGGGCCCGCCCTCCCCTCGGCCCCAGCCCCCCACGCCGCGCCCCTGGCCCACGGCCCCGACCCTCACCACGCCGCAGCCCAGGCAGGAGTTGCCGTTCTCGCAGGCCCGACGCCGCGACTGCACGCCGCCTCCACAGTTGCTGCTGCACTTGCTCCAGGAGCCCCAGGAAGCCCAGAAGATGGGCACCGGGCAAGGCGTGTTCTCGTTACAGAACCTGGGGTCGGGGGAGAGGTGTCAATCCAAGGAGGGGGACTCCCTTCCCTGACAAGAGATCCCTGGGAATGCAAGACCGGAAAGGACGAGAGTCCCCGGAATCACGAGGTGAATCCAGGCCGCTTTCTGGGGGGCCGGGAAAGTCTGGGACCTCAGAGCAAGCGCGTTCTCCCTCACCGCTCCTCCCGGCTCTTGCCCACGCAGATGCGGCCCCCGTGGCGTGGTGCAGGGTTGCTGCAACTTCGCTGGCGGACCTGGAAGCCGATGCCACAGGACGTGCTGCACAGCGCCCACGATGACCACGGGGTCCACGCCCCATTCCTGGCGGGGTGGGAGGGGATAGAGACAGATGCCCCTCTGAGCCCTAGCTTCTTAGATCTAGTCTATCTCTGGGCCGATGTATTTTCTATTGCTGTCAGAAAGAGCTGGACAGTGACATAGAAATATCTTCTCCTAAACAGGTCATCTCAGGCAGACTCGCTCATCCATCTGTTCATTTGTTCCTCCTTCAGACATGTATTGAGAGCCTTCTTCTATATATCAGGTTGTGCTCAGGACTAAGGACGCAGAGATAGGACATGGCCCCTACTCACAGGGGACAAAAGGGCAGACTTTAGAGAAGAAGGTCTTAGTCCCCTTTCCAATCTGCAGACTCCCTTTCAGCCTTGCTGGCTGGTCACAATCCTTGCACTGAAACCCACACTCTGTCCCCTGTACTACACTGCATATGCTTTGCTCCAGCCTCAGACACTGTGCACTCATGCCTACTCTGACTCCAATTTTCAAATCTGGGCTCTACCACTTGCTGGCTGTGAAACCCTGGGCAAGTTACCAGAACCTTCTGTGCCTCATAGTACTCTTAATTTTAAAGTAAGGATAATGATTGTATTCTTACCCCCATGAGGTTGCTGTGAGGGCTACATTAATAATGTGTATGAAATTGTTTTAAGAGTGTCCAAGGCTGGGTGTGGTGGCTCATGCCTATAATCCCAGAGCTTTGGTAGGCTGAGGTGGGAGGAACACTTGAAGCCAGGAGTTCGAGACCAACCTAGACAATATAGTGAGACTCCTGTTTCTACAAAAAATTTTCAAAAATTAGCTGGGTGTGGTGTGGGCACCTGTAGTCTCAGCTAATCAGGAGGTTGAGGCAGGAAATTACAGTGAGCCATGATCACACCACTTCACTCCAGCCAGGTCAACAGAGTGAGATGCTGTCTCAAAAAAAAAAAAAAAGTGCCAGAAATTATGGCTTACTTATTTTATGGAGTCCCCAGGTACCAGGCACTGTGAAAGCTCTGTATATACCTCATCTCATTTAACTCTCTCAACAACTCTTGTGTGGGTACTATAACCCTCACTGAGAGAAACTCAGAGTGGTTAGGTAGCTAGGCCACGGCCACACCTCCAGACGGTGGTAATCCAGGATTGGCACCAGGTTTGCTTGACTTGCCACCATCCCATGCTGTCCCTCATGTTTGGGATGAGACTTACTGAGGCTCACCTTTGTCTGGGAGTGACCTCCATGTCTGCCCAGCATTCCTCTTTGCATCAAGAGCCACCAAGAGATAGAAACTTATCTCTCATTAGCGTGGAAACTCCTTCAGGGCTCAGGTTTCCTGCCTCAGATATTAGCCACCTATCCAGTCCCCAGCACAGCCCTGAAGTGGTTTCTGTCCCTTAGTTCAAACACCTGAGTGAGGGGGCTCCATTTCCCTAGTTCTCCCCATCCTGGTCCAAGGCAGATACCATGCAAGCCCTGTCCTCACATACCTAGAGCAGTTGGCGATGTGGATGGCTGGCCCCAGGCAGTCAAGGCCCCCACAGCGGGGTCGAGGGGAGTCGCAGGATCGGGCTCGACACAAGCAAGAGCCTGAGTTGTCCCCATCTAAGTGCTCACATGGTTGCCATGGTGACCAAGGGCCAAAGCCCCCATCCCGTGTCACATTCCGCACCTGCAGACACGCATGGGGGACAGTACCCCTATTACCCAAGGCAAGGGCAGGGAAGTCACAAGATCTCAGGGGATTGGGGGAATATTGGTGGGGAGTCATAGCCTGAATTGAAGGAGGGGTCTGAGATGGGAAGACATAAAGGGATTCTCACAGGACAGGCGGTGATGTTCTGGGTCCAGAGGCTCATGTTGGAGCTGTCCTCGAGCGTGCTGCAACGTTGCTGCTTCCCGTCCCAGCCACAGTACGGGTCCCGGGCCCCCAGGCATGCCCTGCCAGACAGACGTCCTGGGACTCAAGCCCACTGGCTTCCCAGTCTCACCTGTATCTCAGGAACACACTTGAACACTCCCCTCTGGGCACCACTTTCCATCCATTTGTCTTCCATGATAATAATGAAGTTCATTGAGCCTTTACTGTGTGTAAGGCATCATTTTAAGCACGTTATAAGCATGAATTAATTTAAATCCAGCACCCCAATGAAGTAGGTACTGTTACTATCCCCATGTTATCTGGGGGAAACCCAGTGACCTGACCCAGGACTCAAACCCTCATCCTCCAGAGACTGCACATTTAAAAGAGACGGCACTGCTTTCCCCAAATATGGGTGCCCCATACTCCTCACCCACAGCCACAGGGGCAGATGTGGTTACCAGGAACCCAAAGAGGAAGTGCCTCCCTGACACATGCTATGATCATAGAGTCATAAAACATTATAGGTGGAAAAAGCCTTACAGATGGTTTAATCCAGCCATTCTCAACCCTGGCTGCACATTAGAATCACCTGAGGAGCTTTCAAAACATACCAATACCTGAGCCCACCCCAATCAACACTCTCTGGGGGCGAAGTCGTGTTTAAAAGCTCCCTGGGTGATTCTAATGGGAGTCAGGCTGAGAACCACTGGGATCCCCTACACAGACTTTTCATTGTACAAAGGCAAAGGGATAAGTATTTTCCTGAGATCACACAGATCAGAGGTGGTGGAGCTGGGTCCAGACCTAAGCTTTTGACCACGCTTTTCCCCTCATACTTCTGCTTCCCATGGGAGGTTGTGTCTGATTTCACACACTGAATATGAGCCCATCCCTCAAAACACAGCACAGGATCAGCAGACACCTGGATACTGTCCATGGTCACCTGGAGCACCCACATGCTTGTGCTGCTTAGTGGCAGGAATCAGAGTCCAGTGGTTTAGCATCGTGAGAATGAGCTCAAGCTATAGGAGGTCACATCCTAGTTCTCGATTCCTCAACCCTGAGGGCTGGTCTCTCTACAGTGGCCCCAGAATGATACTGGTTCACACACTGTTGCATGCCCCAAATGCCTCCACTTCTCATAGTCCAGAGCTCCTTTCTTCCTTTTCTCCTTTTGATGTCTTCGTGTAATTTTTTAACAGAAAAATCTAACCTCCACTAGTAGGACTCCAAAGGGGAGAAAAAGTCTATGGCGATTATGGAATCAGGCTTTGCTATCCATTGCTAAGTACAGAGAGTAGCCAATCCTGGTGCCAAAAGGAGGGTCCCTCCAACACTCAGCCCACTGCCAATCCTGGAGGGATACCTCGATCCCTCTGTCTCCTGTCCCCAGCTTCCACCCTGTTCTGAGCCAGTCTGCTGAAGAGGGTCTGGAGAGAGCACTAAGCAGGGGCTCAGAAATTGGAGATTGGAAAACAGAAGAGGCTTTGGAGAAGGAGGTACTGGACTACAAAGAAGATGGAGCCTGGTGGGGAGTTTCACACCATTCTGTGAGTTTGCAGAGGGATCGTCCCATTGGACAAAGGGAACAAAGATGCCTAGGGCTAAAGAGATACACCAAAAACAAACAAACAAGAAAAGAGCTAAGAGTTGCCGCTTTTGGCTCCTCAGGGGTAGAATTTTTCTTATCTCTTGAAGCTTCAGGGAGAGTCACCTGTCAGGTGAATTCTTAACTTTCAGTGAGTTCAATAAATCCTGTCAGGCCCCAGAGAAAAATGAGGTTAATTATACAAAGAAGAGGGTGGGGCTTCTCCTTGTCACCAAAGGAGGGCAAAGAAGACAGTACTATCCGATGCTCGAGACCAACCCATGACCTCATATAAGCGAGGCAATCATGGGAGTCTGGTGAGTACACTCTGGCCCACCCAGGAATCCAGAATACTCAACTGTTGCTCAGGAATCTGTTTCCAGTTTATTCACTCAAGGGCAATTTCAGTAAATTATACAAGATAAATGTGGTCATATTTTCGTCTGGGATCAATGGTTTGATTTGAGGGTGTTTTATCAGCAGAGTCCATCAAACTGGACATCATCGGACTGCATGCAACACATGTACACAAGTAGTCCCAGCAACCTTGGTTTTGAGACTCTGCTTACTGGCTGACATTGGGATCAAGAGGAGTGCTAGCAAATTCAACCAATGAGAACTCAGTAAAGCCCACTCCTGAATTTATTTCCTTCAGCCCTCAAAAAGGGGTATCAACCTCTAGAGGCAGGGGATGTGGAATTTAGAAGTGACACAAATAAACTGGAAAAAATAATTAGCCATAGCTAGTGACTAACAATAATAATAAACAATATTCTATCCATCAAAAAACCAATGTCTGCCAGCAGAGAAAATGGGTAAGGGCAGAAAACCTGAATCAGCCTATATAAGACAAATGCAGAAGATTCTGGAGAAACGCAATTTGCCTCTTGCTCCTTCTTCCATCTAGAGCCTAACCAGTTTTACAGCAGGAGTTCCCAGTCTTGACTGCAAATTAGGATATCCTGGGCACCCTTTAAAAAGTGCAAGCAAACAAAACAAAAAGCCCACCCACCTGTAGTTTGGCTTTTTGGACTGGAATAGGCCCAGGCACTGGAATCTTCTAAATACCCCCCGGCCCCAGGTAACTCTGCTGAGTGCCCATGGTCAAGAACTGCTGTGCCAGGGGCCACTTTTGTCAAGATTCCCAAGCCAAGGGATGAAGTGTCTTGTCTTTCCAAACCATAGCAGAATAGGAAAGAAGAAAAACATGGAGTAGATGCTGGCTCCAGCCTCCTTTCTCCAAGCCCTCTCACCCCTTCAGCTTCCCCTGCCCTCAATTAAGTTCCAGAGAAGAGGGTACCAGATTCTCCATGGACACGCCTGCCCTGCACCTTCCCTGGCAGCCTGAGGGGACGCTTGAGACTTCTTGGAGCCAGTGCCTGAGCTCTCTTCTTGTGAATAAAAGGGATAACTGCCTCCTTGGCTCAAGTGGAACCACATTTGCTGCTTTTGGCCAAAGGCCACTTCAAAGCTTACAGAGCAGGGAACGCTCTTAGGAAAAATGAAAGCTCCAAGGATAAGAGACTTAGAGTGTGTCTCTGACTGTAGAAATGGGTGGCAGTTTAGAGTTCTTTTCATAAAGGAGCCATCAGACCAATAATATATCACCATGTCTTTCTTTTCTTTCTTTCTTTTTTTTTTTTACTGCAGTGTCTCAAGCAGCCATTACAAAAAGGAACAGGTTCATTCCATCGGCTCGCGGGACAGATGGATGGTGGAAGTTGCAGGCAGGCGAATTCCTGCACTGTGGTGCAATAGTCTCACAGTGGGAGCTGTCCAGGGTGGAAACGGTATCTCTGGAGCTTGTGAGCAAAAAATGGCTGAGAGTGGGCCTTCCCTGCGCTCATGGGGCAGCCAGGGGAGATCTGTGAGTGAATTGGGGGTAGAGGATCCCTCTCAAAGGCAGGGTGAAAGGCATGCTGGAAGGAGGAAAAGGGTGGTTCATGCATAAAACACCCGCTTTGCAGAGCCAGTCAGCAATTTATTCCCTGGGCTCCTCCTCGTGGGAGCACTGGTCTCTCTCTGGCCAGGCCAGGTCTCCGTGGTGCCCCATGGGGCTGAGATTCTCCTGAGTGAAAAGAGGCAGTTGGAGATAAGCCCCTGGATCCTGGGCAGAGGAGAGAGCCTGAAGAGGCCTCTGCTTACCCACCCTCATCTTCCTGCCGGTTTTGGAAGGCATGAGGGAAAAAGCATGAAATGTCTATCCTAGGACACAGTAAAACTTTGTGACAACACATCCCACAACAGTGCAAATTCTAATATATTGTGGCAATTGGCTCCCAGACTCCTGGAGTGCACAGCTTGGTGACTGTGTGTACTTGCTGTAGCCATTTTACTAATCTTCCAATAATGTGACCTTGCATTTCATACTTTTTGGATTCACCTATAGTTTTTTAGCAGGGTTTTCAGTATACACATCAAGGGCTCCTATCCCAAAGTCAGGAAACCAAATAGGATGAAAGCACTAAACTCCAAACTGACCTCTTTCTGCCTTGCTCCAGGGCAGGAGTGCAACGGGCACACTATGCAACCTCCCCAGCCCCTCTCTGCAGAATGTGAGCACAGGCCTCCCTAGCACACCCCACTGGAGCTGAACATCCCAGCGCCTTTCCTTCCTCCCATCCACTACAGGCCCCGTTCCTTCAGATCTGGCTTAGACTCATACTAGCCCACCTGGCATCCACTTGCTATATGACAGTGCTGTTCACCACTGTCTGGTTGATCTTTTCACATAGCCCATGACTGCACTCCACTGCTCTAGGACCACTCCAGTGCTCACAGCCACAGGATTCAAGTCAAAATCCTCCCTTGGCCTTCTCAGTTGGCCTCAATCTAGTTTCCAGTGCCATTCCCCATGTTTCTCCTGCACCAAACTCCTCTCAAGCCAAACAGTCAACTGAAGGATCAGTCATGTGTGGAAGGCCACGTTGTGCCTTGGGCTGGGTGGGGCTCGCTGGTGGAGTATAAAAAGTACTGGGCCACTGGGTTTGCCTTTAAGGATTTACAACCTCTCGGAGAACAAGCCATGTGTGAAAAGCTGTGATTCATTGCCAAGTTGTCCTGTCTATATTCAGCAAGACTCCAGAGGGCCTAGGAGGCTGGAGGGCTCCTAAATGCATTTGGGGAGATAAAAAAGTAATAAAGATACCAGCTACCACCTGTGATTCACTGGACTGGGCACTTCATGAATACCAGTCCCAATCCTTACAACTCTGCCTGCGTTAAACATCATTTGTTCCATCAAATGTCTCCCCGTTTTCCTGATGAGAGAGCCGAAGCTCAAAAAGATTCAGTTGTTCAAGATCATATAATGAGTAGATAATGGAGCTGAGATGGAGCCCCAGGTGTGTCTGGTTCCACCACTGGAGTCCTTCCCACCATACCCGACCATCTCTCCCCACATGTCTGATATAGGCCAAGCTTCTCTTCCCACCCAGATATCTGGAGATCTGAGAGAAGTCAGTGTTTGGGGATTATTTCTCTTGCCTTCTCTCACACCAACAGTCTTACAAAGTGCCCAGAATATGGTAGGGCTTAGTAAGTGTGTGGTGTCTTGTTGATGGAGCCCTGTGTTGGGGCTGAAAGGAGCTGGAGTGTCTGCCCTGAGACCCCCCCTCCTTGGCTGCCTCACCAAAACCATCCAACTCCTCCTGGCCCCATGGGCCTCTGCCCAGCTCCTAGCACACCCCACTGGAGCTGAAGAACAGCCCTGTATCATGGATACCATTTGTCTTCCGAATCTTGAGGACAGATGGCATAGCCAGGACTCTCAGTTGCAAAGGCCACAGAAGCTTGCATGGCTGTGGCGATGCCAGCTTCTGAGTATCATGAAAATGAGGCGATGCAGCCTGGGAGAGCCTCGGGTGGTAGGAGTCTGGTCTACATTTCCATTTGGCTTTGGAATAGGCTTTGAATTCCCCCTTAAACATTGATGCCACAGTTGTCAAATCTGTGAGTCCACTTGAAGCGATGGTGTGAAGAACCAAGTTCAGAAGCAGTGCGAAGCCAGGGCAACTCCGCCACGTGGCGCCTCACCTCTGCCCTACCTACAGCAGCCCTTTTTACCTCTTCTAAGGAAGGAAGGAAGAGGAGCAAAAACGTGGGGCTGACTTAAAGCACCATCTCCATCTGCCCCATATCAGGGCAATACGTGCTGTGGCTTCAAAGATAAAACCTCTCTGTACTGAAGGGACTGAGAATAAATCAAGTGGGCTAGAGATGGTTGACTGACCCTAGCTATGTGTTTGACAACAGAGATAAAAACAGCCACCCACCAAAATTCCCTAAGCACACACTTCCTCCAGGTCAGTACCTGGAGGAGATTATCTCAATTAACCTTCACAAAAACCCTGCAAGATGTTTTACCAGGAGAGAACCAAGGTTCAGAAAGGTGGAGTGACTCGTCCTAAGGCACACTAGTGGAGACTGCAGGGACCGACCCCAGGTCTCCCGGGTCCAAAGCCCCGCCTCTTAAGCACCGCCGCCGCAGTGGGGGCCTCGGGAGTCACCCCCGTCCCAGCTTACCCCTGGCTGCGGTAGGCGGCGCACCTCTCCAGTGGGACCCGCAGGACGCCGTCGCTCAGGCCCACGAAGAGCGCGCGGGCGCTGTGCAGGATGCGCAGGCTGCGCAGGGGCTCGTGGCGCCCAGGGGGCAGCACGTGCAGCTCCTCCAGGTAGCAACCGCGGACGCTGCGGCTCGCCGTGGACAGCGCCTTAAGGATGGTGCCTGACTCTGGGAGAGAGGGAGAGCCAGACCAAGGTGGCCTTGAAGGCCCTGGAAACTTGCAGCCCTGCCCCAACCCTCAACCCACCCCCGACCTGCAGTCCAGGTTGGGCCGGGCCGGCTCACCGGTGCCAATGTAGAGTACATGGTAAAGCGTGTCTTTAGCCTGCACCAGGTCCACCACGAGGTGTGAGAAGCGCACGCTGTCCTGGGTGACACAGGGCTCGGGTGTCACCGGCTGCACGGCCTCGCTCATCAGGAAGAGGCGTTGCGCGTCCTGCAGGCTGCGCTCCGTCAGGTTCTCGTTGGGACCGGTCTCAGGCAGGGTGCCACACTGCCGCGGGGAGCCAGGTCACACGCGCCCGGCCACCGGGGCTGCCGCCATCCCCCGCCGGCTCCCTCCTCCTGGCAACCCAGGTGGCCGCAGCAGCGGACGCTGATTCTCCAGCATCCCCCACCCCCAGCATCCCTGCTGGGCGTCCTGCACCCTTTCCAGGGTGGGATGCCTCTTCTTTGGGAATTAAGAACAGGAGGCTGGGGAGAAGGGGAAGGAGGATCCTGCCAGGTTTGGGGAAGAGGAAGGAGAAGAGCAAAGAGGACTGGACTATCTAAAAACGGATAATTTGAGTGTGGACGAGTGTCTGGTGATTTTTATGCTGTTGCTGCAGGTGCCCCCTCCTACCTTGGGCCAAGCCCTGCTGTCCCTCTGCTGTGTCCTTGCCAGCTCAAAGTCCTTATGATTTCTAAACCAAAGCTGGAAGCCAACCACTTTTTACCGAGCATCTCCTACATTCCAGGCATATGAACCTTCGGACATTATCTGTGAGGTGTTCTCTCTTACGGTATTATCCTTAGTTCCAGATAAGGAAAAAGAGACTGAAGGAGGTTGGATGACTTTTTTTGTCCAAGGTCACAAAGAGATAGGCTAGATCGGGGTCAGGATGGTAGGACTGCAAAGCTTGAGGTCTTTCCCTGCTCCATCCCACGCCCTGGGTGGGAAGCTGGGCGAACATGAAAGTCAACCATCAGCAGCCTCCTCTGCCCCCTCGTTCTTTCCCCTTCTCCATTACAGGATGGGGCATGCTAACACTACCCACGGCTGGGCCCTAACCACTCCCTGACCACTTCTAGCACTGACCACTTCCAGGAATTAGTAGCCATGTTGAACACACTGCGAGAAAGCTCTGGCTAACATCCCCAAATTCCAGCCAGACAGCTTGTGTAGTGCTTTCCTGGTCCTCTACACTGTGGAGAGCTGAGGTCCCACTTCCCTGCCTCCCTGGAGGTATGGGCTCACATTTAGAGATGGCTCCGACCATGCTTCCTCGCACTGCCCCTCACCCACCCTCCCTTTCTCCCTCACAGTGGTACAGGCTAATACCATCAGGAAACCATTGTGGATCCCAGAGATGGGCATGGACTGGCAGGAACGGAGCTGATGTCTGTCTTTGCTAAGCAGCTGGGAATCAGCTTGTGGCTGGTAATCTGGGGGAAAGGCAGTGTGTGAAGACAGGGAAACAGGAGGAGATTCTGTACCTGGAAATTGGGGATGGGGTTGGCGATGGGGAGCCAGGCAGCCCTGGGGTTCTCCTGGTAGCGAAATGGGCCATTGAAAGCCTGGGAGATAGCACTGAGGTTGAAGGCGCAGACAGCAGAAGCCGCAATGCTGTTTCTGAAAGGCAAGAAGTAGTGGGACAAGGCCCTCCCTGTAAGACCTGGCACCCTCCTCATATACCCCACAGCCAGCTGTCATGTCCAATTCCCAATGCTCTGTAAGCATCTATGATGAGTCTGGTGTACCACCGGGGGATCTCAAAGGGAGGTGATGTGGTCCTCACACTCTGTAAACCCCCTGGGAACGACCCACTGACAAGAAGCACTGGTGAATCCTTCTGTGCTACTGCCTCCCTCCCTCCCTCCCTTATCCAGCAGGAGGCTGAAATACAGTGACTTTCAAACATTGTAGTCCATGGCCCATGGTAAGAGATATATCTTACCCTACAACTCAGTATAATATGCACACATCCATGAAGAAGTGTATGAACTTACCCTTACTAAATATGTTAAGACTCTGATATTTTATTCCATTCTATTCTGATTTAGTTATTTACAAAAGCTGGTTACCAAACCACTGATTTATGCCATAGCCTGCCACACCCTGAGTCCAGATGACCCAGGAGACCCTTTCAGTCACAGAAGCATGTTTCCATGAATCTTACGTGAACAGCTCACAGAGAGGAAACCACCATACCAAATGCCTCCAGTTCTATTCTTCACATTTAGTTCTTCTCCCAAATGTGTCCATTTCTCTCCACCTCTGCCTGCTTTCAGCTTCCCCTCTAGGCCCCTGAATGCTGCACTGTCTTCCTGGTGGTCTGCCCACAGCCTGTCTAGTCTCCTAATCCATTCTCCACACGGCAGCCAGAGTGGTGAGTGTTTCAAAACGCACCTCCGAGCTGGTTGCTGGCCTGCTTCAAACCTGTCAATAATTTCTCCTTGCTCTTAGAATAAAGATTAAAGCAGTCTGCAGTGTCCTTTGGGACATACCCTCCCTGCCCTACCCCTTCACCCTCCTCTCCTGTCTTTCTTCTCCTCACCCTTAAATGTCTTGCCACACTGATCACTGCTCAGCTCCTGAAATATTTCTTCCCACCTCAAACCTCTGCACATGTTACCTCAGGCTGGAATGCTCCTCTCCCTTAGTTTATTCCTATTCATCTTATAGATGTCACTTCCTACAGGAAACCTTCCCTGATCATCACTCCTCTATACTGTTAGAGGCTTTTCCACACACTGCCCTTTCCCTTTGTAGCATTTATCACGATTAAAATTTGTTGTTAATATCCATCACCC
This sequence comes from Macaca mulatta, assembly GCF_049350105.2. NCBI lineage: Eukaryota > Metazoa > Chordata > Mammalia > Primates > Cercopithecidae > Macaca > Macaca mulatta. The sequence continues at coordinate 160,854,276 of NC_133407.1, read as the reverse complement.
TGTTTAAGCTTTTAAAGGCAGAACCATGTCTGCTTTTGCTCCCTGACGCCCCACCCCTACCAGGACAAGCACCTGCATGGAGAAGGCATGCAATAAATACACTATTTAGAATTCACACTGATGGCGTCAGTTTCGATGCCTCGCCACCTACTCCTGACTCTTCTCTCTGTCCACCCCCTCACACTGTCCTTCCTATAGCTAGCCTGGCCCTCATCCAGTGCCTGCTATCTGGGGCCCAAAGTGAGCAAACACTACTCCATCGCTCATAGGTTTCTGGTATTCCTACAAAGAACATTGTGCAGCCAGTGACTTCCTTGGTCTCGGTGCCCATCCATCATTGTCTATATCAGACTGCCCAATCTTTTGGCTTTCCTGGACCACACTGGTAGAATAGTCTTGGACCACACATAAAATACACTAAACACTAAGCATAGCTGATGAGCCAAAAAAAAAAAAAGAATTGCCGGCTGGGCGTGGTGGCTCATGCCTGTAATCCCAGCACTCTGGGAGGCCAAAGTGGGCGGATCACAAGGTCAGGAGATTGAGACCATCCTGGCTAACACAGTGAAACCCCATCTCTACTAAGAGTGCAAAAAATTAGCCAGGTGTGGTGCCACACACCTGTAGTCCCGGCTACTCGGGAGGCTGAGAGGCAGGAGAATTGTTTGAACCCAGGAGGCAGAGGTTGCAGTGAGCCGAGATCGAACCACTGCACTCCAGCCTGGGTGACAGAGTGAGACTCCATCTCAGAAAAAAAAAAAAAAAAAAAGAAAAAGAAAAGAAAAAAAATGCCAAAAAAAAAAAAAAAGTCTCGTAATGTTCTCAGAAAGTTTACAAATTTGTGTTGAGCCTCATTCAAAGCTGTCCAGGGCCACATGCAGCCCAAAGGCCGTGGGCTGGACAAGCTTGGTCTATAGGAGAGTCGCCTGATTGGGTTAGCCTCTTACACAGAAGGAGGTGTCATGATCTGTGAGGGTTACTCGTCCTCACACCTAGAAAACAAAAGGGGCTGTCATTCCCAGCCTGGTTTTCCAGCACAGTCTAGATGGGTGGTGATGGCAGGGTTACCAGAAGACTGCTGGTTAGATTGAACAGAATCCCATAGTCCTGAGGTTGGAAGGGACCTTAGGGAATCCCTGTTGAGCCTCCCTGAGGCTATTGCTGCCTGCTCCCCTCCCCCACATGGCTACATCCCCTCATCCAAGGCAGGCTTTTCCACTTTCATCACCAGCATGTTCCTCCTTCATGCAGCCTAAGCCAGATCCATTTGCTTTATTCATCTCTGGCCTAGGCTTGCCCTTCCCAGCAACCCAGAACACGTGCTTACCGCTCCAGAAGCAGTAAGTCACAAAATCCTCAGATGACCCCCGGCAGGAGTCATGGAAGTCCCCATTTTATAGATGAAGCCCACCAGGCCATGAGGCCAGGCCAGCTCCTGACATCACAGGAAAGGGGCTGGCAGAGGACAGGACTCACACATTGGTTGTGAAAACTCCGTAGATGAGGTCCTGCTCCGGCAAGTGGAAGGCACTCTGCAGCTCGTTATAGTAGAAGGGGACCTCGCCCGGGCGGGAGCAGTTGAGCCGGGCCTTCATGAATGTGGTCCATGTGTCCTCCAGCAGGAATCGGCCCCCCACGTCATTCTTGCACACGCGGGCCACGCGAGAGTACACGGTGCGTCCACAGTCATGCTCCACTGCGTTCTCCCGCAGGAAGAAGTATGCAAACAGCCCAATATCATAGGCTGCCACGAAGTTTGGCTCTGGGTGGGCAGAAGAGGAACAAGGGGCAGGCAGGCCAGCGGGGAAGAAGAGGGCAGAGTCAGGAGGACTCAACCACTTCAGTTTTCCCAGATGGGCACCTGACACCCCTCTCCCTGCAAGCTTGGTGGCCTGGGGACCCTAACTAACTCTCTTCCCACTTTCAATACCAAGTGCAGCTATAATATTAAACATGTGTCACCGCACACCTCTCACTGGGTGCCAGACACTATCCTAAGTACTTTATGCGGATTAATCCAGTCCATCAACAGATGAGGTAAATCCTATGATTATCCCCATATTATAGATACAACATTGCGGCACAGAGAGCTTAAGTACTTGCTCAAGGACACACAGTATTTAGGTTGGTTCAAAAGTAATTGCAATTTTCGCCATTACTTTTAATGGCAAAAACCACTATTACTTTTGCGCCAACCTAATAGTTAGTGAGGAAGCAGGGGTTCAGCCCCAAGGGTTAGGAAACTCATATGGCCCTTTCCATAACCTCTCTCTCTTTCTTTCTTTTTTAAGAGGCTGGCTGTCACTCTTTCGCCCAGGCTGGAGTTCAGGGATGTGATCATAGCTCATTGCAGTCTCAAACTCCTAGGCTCAGGGCATCCTATCACCTCAGTCTCTTGAGTAGGTAGGAACACAGGCATGCATCACCACGCCTGGCTGATTTATTTTTTATTTTTATTTTTAGAGACAGGGTCTTGCTATGTTGCCCAGGCTGGTCTCCAACTCCTGGCCTCAAGAGATGTTCCTGCCTCAGCCTCCCAAAGTATTGGGATTACAGGCATGAGCCACTATACCTGGCCCCATAATTTCTTCTTATCCATAACTTGTTTTCCTAAACAATTCCTAATTATCTCCCTCTCTCCTAATAGCCCACCCTTCATCTGTTCTGGGGCCTCGGGACATCATCTGTGATTTCATCTGGGGCTCATCTCCAGCATGCTCTGGTCTACAATGCCCTACTCTGGACCTCTTCCTTGATAAGGCAAGTGGGAGCGCTTGCAGAGGTTGGCAGGAAGGAGGATGAATGGGGGGCTCAGGGTGGGCTGGTGGGATCAGAACCAGGGGAGTCCCCACCCCTGGCACTGGGGCCTCCTTACCATTGAGCCACTTGGAGTTATACTGGGCAGTGCGAAGCGGTGGCCCACTGCCCAGGCTGCGGTAGATGGCAGGGTCCCGACCTGAGAAGTCGATGACTGTAGCCGCATAGAGCTCCCCCTGGGAGGAGATGACAGCTGTGGAGTTGTGGCGTGGGTCGTAGGGGCAGCGGGCCACACCATTGATCTTCTCAATAGTCCTGCTGACGTTCCCCACCTGGGGACAATGGGGAGAAGGGGACACTTTTCCCTGAGGCCCTGGGGCTGCCTGTTCTTTCCATCTGAGTTTTGTTTCCTCCTGGGCCCGGGTCTCTCTGGGTCTCTCCCCTCCTCCAGCATCATCTCACTGCCCAGCTCACGGTCCCTCTGAGGGAGCAGCCCTCAGGGAGGGAGAGGTCCTCCCAGTAGCTCCATCAGCCTCCAGCCCCAGTCAGGACCCTCCAAGGTAAGGCTGACCAGTAAAATACAGAAGGCCCAGTTCAATTTGAATTTCAGATGAACAGGGAATACATTTTTAGTATAAGTCTATCCCAAACACTTCATGGGGGCACATTTATGCTAAAATATCATTTATTGTTTATCTGAACTCCAAATCTAACTGGGTGTCCTTTTATGTTTCTGTTTTGGGTGTCTGTTTGTTTGCAAAATTTGGCAACCCGCCTTCAAGGCTGTGTGCCTGGGCAGGAGAGCCCCCGGCATGGTGCCCCCTTCAGTCTTCTCTACCCTGAGCTGCCCACCTGTCTGCTGGTGCACACGGGGGAAAAGGCATTGGTCCCACACATGAACACCTTCCGGCCAGTGACGATCAGGACTCGCACGTAGTTCTGACACTCCTCCTGAGGCAGGAAGGAAAGGAGCAGACAGCATAGCTCTCCAGGTGTGATGCTGGGTATCTCACCCTCACACCACTGCGTCATGAATGCCAACAAGTCTTCTAAAACACTTCCCTTGACCCCAGACCTACCTGTCCCGATGTCCCGGTCACATCTGTGGACATCCCCTCCCACCAAGGTCATCTCTCCGCCTCACTGCTCACTCAGATGCTCAGGACCAACTGGCCACAGAGCTATATCCCCACCTGCCCAAGGAGCCCCAGCTCATCCTGGCCAAGCCTCTCCAGCAGGGGACCTCATGTCCACACAGTGCCGCTCCATCCCCACAACCACAGGCCTCCTTCCAGCTCCAGGTGGGGCCCCCGGACCGCTGAGACCACGTACCTCCGTCTTCCCTTTGCTTTGGCAGGAGCGGCGCGTGTCCTCACTGGAGGCCCACTCTGTGGCCTGGGGGAGGAACACAGGAACACACAGACATCACATCGCTGTGTCATTCACTGCCACTCGCCACCAGAGCAGGCAGCAGCCGGTGTCAGGAGTTGACAGGAAGCTGTGAAGGAGGGATTGTCTGCAGGGTGAGGGCTCCTCTCACTACATCTACATAGGTCTGGGAGGGCTGCCCAGTCTCCTTACCCAGAGGCCTTTCACGGGTGGGCACCCTCAGTCCAACACCCACACTGCCTGCTTGGGTCAGAGGCGGCCTGGAGGAACAGCTTCTGAATCTTTCATCATCCCCACGCAGCTCTGCCCTCGGAGTCAGCCAGGGAGCTGGAAGTGGCCGAAGGACCTTCAATCCCACCCCAGGCCCTGAGTGGGAAATGCGCCTATTCTGTGCCAGATGGCCCTCAACTGAGCGGCAGGCAGGAAGGGAGAAAAGATTTGGCAAACCCTGAATGTAGGAGATTTAATTTTCTAATGACAACTCTGGGCTTTTTTCTTAGCAGATGGGGAAAACCAAGGTTCTGTGTGACCTAAGCAAGTCACACAGAACCTCGTGTAGAGCAGGGACTGGAACCCACATTTCTGATTCCAAAGGCTATGTGTGTTCCCATAGTCTTAAGGGCTAGGACTTCCCCTTTCCTAATTGCTGCCCTTCCTCCCACCCCCACTGTCTGCACTTTCCTTCCAGCTTCCCTGGTAGCATCACTCATGCTCTGCCGTGGGGTAATGTGTTTGGGGACACAGCTTTCATGTGGGGACCTGCAGGACAGTGCCATGTTCTCACATGCCCATGGCATTAGGAGAGGGCTGTCCCCAACCCAGGATCCCTTCTTCCCCTTCATCTGTTCTGCCTCTACTCTCTCCGAACAGCAGCTGGAGGGAGGTGTGATGCCCTCCACGTCCGGGCAATGTCAACAGCCCTGGTGTGGTTCATTATATATTTCTGGGTCACATGTATAAACATGAACTGTCTACCTGTCCTGGGAGAGGGAACCCTGAGCAAGCAGCTCTGTCATCCAAACGGGGAGGGAAAAAAGACCCCACCTACTTTTAACTTCTAACAAAGCTGTTTCCAGCCATGAAGTCACTGCCTGCAGAGCTCCAGAGGCCGCAGTGTGGGAGGGGAGGCAGGGGGCTGGGAGAGGGAGTAGCAGGCCTCTCTATGCTTTCCAGCCCACAGCCAACCTGCACCGGCGATGGCTGCTTTGTAAGGCAGAGGGAGGCTGACTCCTGCACACCCTGGATTCGGGAGCTGAGTGACGAGTTTGGAGCCCAGGCTTCTGTGTCTCCCAGACCTTGGAGAAGAGCAAAGGACCCTGAGTCTGGCCACAGAGCCACGGTGTTCATCTGGACAGAAACTGAGCACTGTCATACTCAGGACCCATCATCTCCCAGGCTGAGCCTGATATGAGAGAAGAGAGGGACATAAATAAGAAATCTCGGGCCTTCTGGGGCTAGAAAAGAGCAATGAGCCACAAACATTGCAGTTGTGCAAGCCCAAAGCCCGGGACGGTGGGTGGCTTTGGGAGGACTGCATGAGCAAAGGGTCCTCGAGTCTCTGAGCAGAGGTCAGCCTTTTTTTTTTTTTTTTTGAGACGGAGTCTCGCGCTGTGTCACCCAGGCTGGAGTGCAGTGGCGCGATCTCGGCTCACTGCAAGCTCCGCCTCCCAGGTTCACGCCATTCTCCTGCCTCAGCCTCCGAGTAGCTGGGACTACAGGCGCCCGCCACCACGCCCGGCTAGTTTTTTGTATTTTTAGTAGAGACGGGGTTTCACCATGTTAGCCAGGATGGTCTCGATCTCCTGACCTCGTGATCCACCCGCCTCGGCCTCCCAAAGTGCTGGGATTACAGGCTTGAGCCACCGCGCCCGGCCGAGGTCAGCCTTGATCCCATTGAAGGGGGGCTGTACCATAAAAGGAGTTAAAGTTACGCTGGACTCAACAATGGGATGGGCACTGTGCCAGGGACTTGACATACTTTTTCTCTTTGATCCTCACAGATAACAGTGAAACATGTAGCCTTTTGCTTGTTTTATAGGGAAGAAAACTGAAGTCCAGAGAGGTGGAGCAATTTGCCCAAGGTCACACAGCTAGTAAACAAGAAACAAGATGCGAATCCAGACAACTGACACCAGAACGAAGCTCTTTCTGCTATATCCTGCAGCCTCTCATGGTGAATAGATTTCTCTAACCAAAAGTTAGACCATATGCCCCCAAAAGAGGGTATGTGTTTATAGAGAGAACAGCACAGAATGGCTTTTTTGAGACCATTTATTTATTTTTAATTCATTTCAAAAATTATTTTTATCAAATTAATGATGCACAGAGTTTAAAAAGTTAAATAGTATTAAAATGTATTAATTAAAATCCTGGCGACCCACTCCTCCTATACCCCACCCCTTTTCCCAAGGACAACCACCTTCACTTCTTTTAGTTGTTTCTCTGTTTTTTAAAAATTGATTTCTAAAAAAGATGTATCAGTCTCAGGCTTCATCTTTTGAATTCCTGTTATGGAGGTGAAGATTTTTCCCACTTACCCACCACCATTCTTCCCAACACCAAAGCACACATAACATTTCCCGTCTCCCCATCCTCCCATTATAATGACAGTTTTAATTAAAATCAACATTGGTATTTACAGCCAGTACCCCAGATTTCACTGAATGTATGGCACCATCAATTTGTAATATGAACCACTGAGAAAGAAAATTGCTGCCAATCAAATGTTCTTATTAGTTAAAATTTTAACGTAAACATATTGAAAGTGCTCTTATTTAGACATATGTTTTATCATATATCAATCTCGTGCACACAAAAAATATATGCAAAATTGAGTATCCTTAAACCTTTGAATTGAGCATTTATCTCTTCTGAATCACTTTTTAGAGTTGTCAGTGCTCATTTTGTTGTTTGTCTGTTTGGAGAACCATTCTTTGGACTACCTAGGTGTCAGTGTTGCAGTAATTCTTACAGAGCGTTCCACTCTGGTCTCCACAATTTTCTTCCATACCATTGACCTCATCCTGCAAGTTTGGATGCTTACAGAATGGGCGCCATACCAAATGATGCCCACAGGTTTCTGACAAACCAGGACTCACATTCTTCCCTCGTGTAATCCTGAAGTGGTTTGTGGACTGAAACGTCGAGGGTTTGCTGTTGTCTGGTCAGAACACCAGAAAAAATGACTAAGTTCATACCTGCACGGGCATGACAACATCAAGACTGCACCTGGCTGATAGTGACTGTCAGATGTCTTTGACTGAAAGACACGTCCCGACTTCAGACTCATTGAAATGTGAAAACATGTGCATGTGAGTGAGAATCAATGAAATATTCGTATTCTGATAAGGTTTTCTTATTATTTGAACAACGTTTTGTTTTTCCTGGACTGAATAATTGTCTTGATTGTCTCCATTTGCTTGTTTTGCGTGGACCTATCACCGATTTTCCCCAAATGTCCAACAGGTCTTACACATCCCTCTCAATATGATTTTTTTTTTTTTTTTTTTTTTTTTTTTGCTTTTTTGGAGACAAGGTGTTGCTCTGTCGCCCAGGCTGGAGTATAGTAACACAATCATGGCTCACTGTGGCCTCGACCTCCCGGATGTTAGTCCAAACTGCACCATTTTAAGCTTCCCCACTATTTTGCAAACCTTGGTCAAAGCGAAACATTTCCCAGGCATTCGGGCTGTGAGAAACATCCTTCCTAACCACCTGACCACAAGGTAAACAAAGGCCCAACTAAAGAAACATCCCTGTTATAGCTCACTGGGCAAAGGTCCAAGGAACACCATGATGACATTCCATGGGAATAAGGGACAGAACCGCCTCATCATGGGAACATCTTATCAATATCCCACCGGGCAGCAAGTCATACTGCCCAGACCCCTCCTGCCCACACCTACAAGCACCCCCAGCCTGTAGGCAGCGGTGCGCTCTGGCATTAGGCTAGTTTCCCACTTCTATAGGTTTTATGCTGGACATAAAGCCTGCATTTGCTGTTGAGCCACCCTCTTGCTATGTGTGTGTCTTTCTTTAACCTTCACCTTCCCTTCAAAACCTAACACTGAGCTCAGATGATCCTCTTGCCTCAGCCTTCCAAGTAGCTGGGAATACAGGTGCACACCACCACACTCGGCTAGTTTTTAAAAGTATCTGTACACACAGGGTCTTGCTATATTGCCCAGACTTGTCTCATACTCTTGGTCTCAAGTCATCTGCTCCCCTCGGCCTCCCAAAGTGCTGGGATTATAGGGTAAGGCACCATGCTGGCCTCAATATGATTTTCTTACTGCACGCACAAATGATTCCGATAATCTGCGAGTTCCCATCCTCTTCCTCATCCCCCAATCTCCATCCTCCTGCTCAGTGTTCTGGCTGCTCTTGAGGCCTCCTGCTTGACTGTTAGCCTGGGACTTACCTTCTTTCCTCTCCTGCTTTCTGAATCCCATGTTTCCCTCTTTCTTGATTTATTTGCTTATTTTGGTGGAACACATCTCCAGTATCTTCCTAGGAAAAGGAACATGGTAGATCAATTTTTCAAATTCTTGCATGTCTGACTTATTCTTTCTTCATACTTGATTGGTAGTTTTGATACCGAATTCTAGATTGAAAATAACTTTCACTTGGAATTTTAAAGGCATTTATTCCTCCGTTGTCTTCTGAGTTCCAGCATTGCTGTTGAGGAGTCTGACGACATTTTCTTTTTCTTTTTTTCTTTAGGCTCCGGACACTTTTAGGATCTTCTCCTTAATAACAGTGTCCTGAATTTCACACAGATGTGCCTTAGGACGGGTCTCTTTTGGGAACTCAGTCAACCTTTTAGCATTGAAGACTCATTCTCTGTTTTGGCGAATTTTCTTATGTTAGTTCATCCTTAATTTCTTCCTCACCTTTTCCTCTATTTTCTTTTTGGAACTCTTAATATTCCAATCCACTGTTGGCCTTTGTGCATTGATCCTCTAGTTTTCTGATATTTCTCTCCTACGTTTCATTTCTTGTTTTTTGTTGTTCTGGTAGGTTTTTCTTCAACACTATTTTCTAATCCTTCAATTCAATGTTTATTTTCCCAATCACATTTTAAATTTCCATATTTTAAGTTTATTGTTTTATAAACAAAATACTTTGTATATCTCAGAAGATACTAATTGGCTGTTTATCATTAATCGAATTTTTTTTTTTTTTTTTTTTTTTTTTGAGACAGACTTTTGCTCTGTTGCCCAGGCTGGAGTGCAGTGACACGATCTCTGCTCACTGCAACCTCTGCCTCCCAGGTTCAAGTGATTCTCCTGCCTCAGCCACCTGAGTAGCTGGGATTATAGGCATGCCCCACCACACCCAGCTAATTTTTTGTATTTTTAGTAGAGACAGGATTTCGCCATGTTGGCCAGGCTGGTCTTGAACTGCTGACCTCAGATGATCCACTCACCTTGGCCTCCCAAAGTGCTGGGATTACAGGCATGAGCCACCCTGCCCAGCCAAAATTTTTTTAAATTATTTCTCTCATTGTTTCTGTTTCTAACAGTATTTCTCATTCCATTTGCTTGTTTTGGCCTTCTCTTTCACTTTAGAGGCTTTCCTCAAGTGTCTGGTGATTTCTGGCTATTTGTTCATACCTAAAAATAAATTACTAACCACTTCCCCCAGAAAGAAACCAGGGCTTCTTGGAGAAATGGCTGATTCCAGATCTGGGGCAACAAATGCACAAGGTAAGGCTGGAACTTTCTGTCACATCAGATACCAAGGACGTAATCAAAGATGACTAGGGTGGGTCTAAAGGACCCGGGAGTCAACATGAAGAGGTCCCTGCTGGTGAAAGATGGGGTAATCGTGAAAGATAACTGCAATGGATTGAAAGACATCAACAATGTTTATATCCACCAGTCTGTGGTGAACATAATAATAAAAGACAAATTAATTGATCACCATTGAAAGATACTAGCAAACCAGCTCATTATTTGAAAACTGGTAAATAAAGATGGAATATCAAATATTTATCCTGCCTTTCCTATATGACTACATCACTGGGTCATCATGTAGTAGATGAAGAAAAGGTGTTTTTCCTTTTTTTTTTTTTTTTTTTTTTTTTTGAGACAGAGTTTCACTCTTGTTGCCCAGGCTGGAGTGCAATGGTATGATTTCAGCTCACTGCAACCTCTGCCTCCCAGTGATTCTCCTGCCTCAGCCTCCTGAGTAGCTGGGATTACAGGTGTGTGCCACCACACCCAGCTAATTTTGTATTTTTAGTAGAGACAGGGTTTCACCATGCTAGCCAGGCTGGTCTTGAACTCCTGGCCTCAGGTGATCCACCCGCTTTGGCCTCCCAAAGTGCTAGGATTACAGGCGTGAGTCACTGCGCCCGGCCCAAAAAGTTTGTTTTTATAAAAGTAGCCCAGGTAATTGATTGTAATACCTAAAGAATTAAGGGATCTAGAAACAGATCATCATTCGTTACTAACATCAAAAGAGAAAATCGGACACTATGTACCTCCTAAAGAAAGAACACAAGAACACCTATGAAGAAATCTTGCCAGCATCTAAATTGAATGAAGTTTTTAGCTCTAACAATCAATGTACAGGTGATACAGGGAAGAAAGCAACATGTTCAGTCATGCCACTTGCATTACAATCAGCAAAATCCAGGCTGTGGGAAACTCTATAGGACAGGTGACCAGGCTTCTTCAATAAAAAATTGCACAGAGAGAAATATTGTTTTAAAGAGACATATCAACAAATTGCAGCATATTTGAATCCTGATTTAAATAACTGAAATTATTTTAAACTTTTATAAGTAAGGAAATGTAAACAATAACTGGACATTTAGTGATATGAAGTTTTAACTTTGGGCCACTTACATAAGAAGAATCCCAGCCTGGTATGGTGGCTTATACCTGTAATTCCAGCACTTTGGGAGGCTGAGGCAGGACAGCTTGAGGCCAGGAGCTGGAGGTTGCAGTGAGTAATGACTGTGCCACTAGCCTTAGTGACAGAGTCAGACCCACCTCAAAAAAAAAAAAAAAATTCCCTACTTTTTAGAAATGTATACTGAAATATTTATGGATGTTATGATATGTCTGAGATTTGCTTCAGGACAGAGATGTGGGGGGATATATGTAGATGAAAGATGATTGACCATGAGCTGATAATTGTTAAAGCTTTTAAGTGCTGTTGAATACACAGGGTTCATGTACAATTCTCTTTGCTTTTGTGTGTGTATGAAATTACATGATAAAAAAGCATCTTTGTTTGTTTGCCTTAAGAGTAAAAGTACTAACCAGCTCACTGGAAACTCCATGGGAGGGCTCATAGAGACTGGTGGGCTTCTCCTAGGGTGCTGGGTGAGGAGCCTTTTTCACTGGGAGACCCTCTATGTCATATTCTAAAAGTCTGGTCTCTGGAGTCATTGAGTTTTTCCAGCAAAGACTCCCTCAGTCTCCTGCCTGGAAGTGGGGCTGGGGGAGCAGGGGGTGGGAGGAGGAAGTAGACTTTCGTTTGATCACACACCATCAGTGCCCTTTAGGAGTCCCTAAATATAGGGCGTTTCCAGTTGAATGTTTGGAGAAAGGGTCTTGGTTTCCTTTCTTGGAGGGAGGGAGAAGATGGAAGAAGGGATTGCTGTTTGGGATGGGATAGGAGACCTGGGTCCCAACCCTTTAATTTAGAGAATTTCAATCAATCATCCCTTTTATCCTTGTACCTCATCTTCACATCACACAATATGGGACACCCAATTTTGGGGCCCTTCTGAGGAGTCAGCTGCCTGTCCACTGCATCCCCTCTGCAAGCCAATCTGCTCTATCTACTTTTCTTTCCTCCTTTTCTTCCTTTTCTCTCTCTCTTTCTCTTTCTTTCTTTCTTTCTTTCCTTCCTTCTTTCTTCTTTCTTTCTTTCTCTCTTTCTCTCTTTCTTCTTTCTTTCTTTCCCCTCCCTCCCTCCCTCCCTTCCTTCCTTCCTTCTTTCTTTTTGACAGCGTCTCACTTTGTTGCCCAGGCTGGGGTGCAGTGGTGCCATCCCTGCTCACTGCAACCTCCACCTCTCGGGTTCAAGTGATTCCTGAGTAGCCTCAGCCTCCCAAGTAGCTGGGATTACAGGTACCCACCACCATGCCCAGCTAATTTTGTAGAGATGGGGCTTCACCATGTTGGCCAGGCTGGTCTTGAACTACTAACCTCAGGTGATCCGCCCGCCTCGGGCTCCCGGAGTGCTGGGATTACAGGCGTGAGCCACTGTGCCCAGCCTCTGACCACTTTCCATTGCCCCAGAATGCATAATCTCCTCTTCACTGACATCTTTTTCATTCTCTCTGTTGTTGTGAATGTGCACCCTTTAAAATTTCTCACTCTTTTTAGTGGAGTTTTGTGAAGGGGTGGAGAGAGATGTGTCTGATCAATCTGGAACACAGAGTGCTTTAAACAAGGGCTGTCCCAGAAATTCCAGAATGATCTCTAGTAACAGTAGCTCTGTGGTTTTCATGCTGTGAGAGGAAGCAGGCGACACTCAGAGACGTGGATCATCTCCCTGTAAACTCAGCAACTCCCACGGACACTTGGGGGCCAGGGACAATGGCTGAGTGTCTATGCATTTTTGGAGCATTAAGTCCACTGCTCAGTGGAGTTTAAACTTCAAACCACTCCAGGGCTGCCAGATTTGAGCTTGGAGGACGTGGAGATAAACTGGAAGAGAGCTCAGGCACTGCGCTCCATGTCTGCCCAGGCCCGAACAAAGCCCCGTTGTGCGTCCTGACGCATATGTGCAGAACAGTCCTCGTTTCTGCCTCGCAGGATATCTGGCAAACCAAGATCATAAATCTGTTGCAATTAGGCCTCCAGCCAGGTCGTCCCATGGAACTGTTCTGGCAAAGGTCGCTCACGAGCTCCTAATTGCCAACTCCAAGACAGCTCATCATGCTGGTCCTCTCAGCAGCCCGGGGACGCTGTCGATCACTGGCCTCCTTTTCTTTCCCGGTACCAGTTCATTAAGTTAGACTGATAAATAACCATACAGGTGAGCTGATTTGATTTCCCCCTACTCCTCCATCCCCAACACACACACTGCCCCATCTGCTCCTAGCTGCACCTCTTCCCTACTTCAGAGCTTGGAGGATTGGGAAGGAGCTGGGCATTCAATTTTCTTTAAGGAAGAGAGGTTTACATAAATTGTTTAATAGGGGTTAGGTACTTAGAAGTCCCTTAATGGATACTGGTTTGCAAAAACTGTTTACATTTAGATTTTTCTTTACGGAATGTTAATTATTTAAACTATCAATAAAGCACTGAGTTTTAAGTTTGCTTAAATCATGCCCTGGGGCCAAGTGGGAGAATCAGTTGGCTCTTTAATGGGGAGTTTTAACCCAAGTGTAGCCCCAGGCCACAGGGAGAGTAGAGGAAGCTGGGCTGGGGAACCCTGGCCTAGCCGCCCCTGTCAGCGAAGTGGTGCAGATCATTTTCAGCACTTGGTTGCTGGTGACAGCAGACACTGAGAACTGAAAGCTTATAACCAGGGACCCAAAGCCCCCGGAGAAGGCACTGGCAGGACAACCCCTGAAGTCAGACTTTGAGAGTTACAAGTTGGGGCTTCCTCACCAGACAACAGACAGGAGGACCGGGCACTGAAGACCAGAGGCCAAGGTCTGCTCCAGGGGACGCTGGACGGCCCGCCCCAACCTCTTGCTTGTTCTCTCCCCTCTGTGGACAGATGGCACACACCAGGGTGGGAATGTGGACATAAAATGTATTTATTTCCTTAGTTCTGTCACAGTGAATCCAGCCTGAAATACTGAGGTCAGGCCCCTCAGAGACACGCTGGGAAAGGTGGTCAAGCCAGTTCCTGGCACTTTGGGGGCTTGTCTGTAGGGCCCTTCAGGGAATGCCCTTGGAGCTGAGACCCTGCTCCAAGCCTGAGCTATGGGCTGCCATAAGATACCTGCCCCAGGCTGACACCAGGGTCAACACTGACCTGGATGAACCAAACCCCAGAATTCAGTCATCAGGCGCAGAGTCTTAACAGCCTTGCTTTTATTTCTGTGTATCTATTTCTCTTCCTCCCTTCAGCCACATTACACTCCCAGAAGGCCTTCATCTGCACACCACAGGAACCAAATAAAAAGCCAGCTGCCTGGAGCTCAGGGTGGGACCCCTGGGTCCACTTCCTCCCGCCCACTTTGAACCTCCTCTGCACTGGCTTCCCCCAGGCCCCGACCTGCTGGGTTTGGCATCTTGGCTTACTTTCCTGCCAATTGGAAACTAGGCTCTGGACTGGCTGCCTGTGACTGAGCTGACAGGCCACAAGATGCTGCTTCTGGGGAACTTCCCCTGCCTCGCTCCAGCCCAGATCCCAGGAATACACTGCACAGCCCCTCAAGGGAATCATATGTGATCTCTTATGTGCATATTCCTTGCGGCAAGGTACCGGGCCTGATTCACTTTGGAACTCAAATGCCTTGTACCATGCCTAGGATGAGACTGGCCTTCAGTAGTTATTCGACAAATGTTTATTGGGTGGGTGAATTGATGGATGGATGGATGGATGGGCAGGCTGGCTAGTAAAGGTATGGATAGAAGGACAGATGGACAGATAGAAGGACAGATGGACAAATGAATGGCATTTTCTTTCAATTTGCCCTAGTTCCTCCCAACCCTTCCCTTCCATTGGGCACACATTTGCTTCCTTATACCTCCCCTCTAGCAACCAGCCAAGAGCTGCAACGCCCCTGGGTGTGTGGACCCAGGTGTGACCAGAATGTCATACCAGCTCCCCAAGAAAGTCTCCCCTGTGGCAGTGAAACTCTATACAAACAGCCCAGCACATGATTAGGTTCTAACTTCCGATTAGGTTAGTCACTTCTCATATTTTCCTGAAGACCAGAGACTCTTCATTTCTTATAGTCCCGTGGCCCCTAGCTGAGTTCTGGTACACAGTAAGTGCTCAATGAATGCTTAATCACTGGGAGACCAGAACATGTCTCCTAGACATGAGAATTGAGGCTCTCTCCTCATTGAAGAAGAAGAGATGGCCATCCTTTCTCTACAATATTCAGCCTCTGCAAAGATGGTTTGGCATCTGTTTCTCAATCTGGGATAAATGTTCTGGATCAAGGAGTCCCATTAAAACGCCTCTCAGAGCACTTAGGGAATTATGCTTGGGAAGTCCTTCTTGGCAGCAGATAATAAATCAATCACAGCTCAGAGAAAATGCTGAGTTAGAATGGGATCATTCAGGTTGGGCTAGGAAAGGAACTAGGAATACTCTTTCCGTGGAGGCCTGAACTCAGAGACCCTCCTGTGGATCCAGGTTGGGGACTTACAATAACAACCAACCCAGTTTGCCCAGTATTGTCCCAGTTTTTGCACTGGGAGTTCTGCATTCTCAGTCAGGGACAGTTGGTCAGCCCAGCCTGGTGGTGTTTTCCTCCCTTCCTCATTAGCAGCCTTGCTGCATGATGCAAGAGCCCTGTATGCCTCTGCGTTGATGTGAGCCACACCCCTCCACATACATTCCCTGCAGTGACCCTGATAGCTAGGGTCTGAGTCCATGGCCAGTGAAAAGAACAAGTGGCTCTTGTTTTCAACTTTAGAGGCTGAATTCTGAATGGCGCCACTTGCGTTGCCCTGCCTTGGGCTCTGGAATAGGGGAAATTACAGGAAGGGAAGGGAAGAAAGCAATCGTACCTGAAGAAGAGAGACATTGGCAAGGCTGAGTCTGAAGAGGTAGTTCCTGTGAAAATGGAAACAGACATCCTAAGTGACGCTGGTTCTGCAGGCAGGACCCAGGGAGCAGCTTCCTGGCTCGGGCCTTCTGGGATGCCAGGACTGGGTGCTGATTGCCTAGGGTCAACCCCCAAGGAGAGCTTTACCTCCATTTGCTCACTTAATCTTCACACAACCCTGGGAGGAAATCCAGGAAGCTCCATGTTACAGATGATGAAGCAAGGTGGGTAAATGGCCCAAGTCACCAAGATAGTAAGTGAAGGAGTTAGGATTCAAACCCAGACTTTCCTCCAAGTCCCATGTTGTCTCTGCTCCCAGCCAACTCAGCTGGCCCAGAGAGGAACCCCTTGACCCCACCTTTTCCAAACATGGAGGCTGTTAAACGTAAAGCCTCACAGCACTCTTACAGGGATGCAGACAGCCAGCTTCCTCCTATCCTGGCCCACCACCCTGACCCACCCCTCCTCACACAGGCCAGCCATCTCTCCTGGTTCCACGTCCCGGGGTCCTGAGTCCGGTTTGTTTGTTCATCTCCTGCAGTCTCTCCAGCAGTCGGTGACTCCGGGTCTGACCTTTCTGTGGCCACCTCTCTGGACCGCCCTCTCTCCTCTAGCCCAAAAGACCCCATCCACCACCTCACCATCCTTCTCCCCACAGTCCAGCCTGCACAGGGCTTCCAGGCTCACCTACCTCAAACCATTTTCACCTTCAGTAATAAAGAGGATACTACTACTAGGAATAATGATATCAGACACTTTTTGAGTATCATAAGTGTCAGCCACTGCTGCAATTTCTTTGCATGGACGCTGGAGCCAGGAGGCCACCATGTACAGACAGGGAGAATTCCAGCCCAGCCACCTGCCACCTTCTGAGAGCCTCAGTGCCTGTCTGTACAGTGGGGAAGTGAATGGCTGTGTTTCTTATTTCACAGGACTGTGGAGACAGAGGAATGGTGTGATGCACATTAAAAGGCTCTGTTCATGTTGAACACATGTAAAGTCTTGGTTTCCCCAACACTTTTCTTGCTTTGGTTCTTCTGTCTTCTTTGGGCTATTCCTATTGCGGTTCCTAAACTTTTTAGGAATAAAGACTTTAGAAAGTTCTGGCCTACCTCAGCTGAGGAGGGAAATGAAGGGAAAGGCTGTGGAGTGGGCCAGAAAGAGAAAGAGGGGCCCGTGTTGAAGGAATCCAGAGCCGGAAGGAGACGCCGCAGGCCGAGAGACTTCTCTTCCCAGCTCTGGCTCCAGGCCCACGTCCCACTCAGCTTCTTTGCTGTCCTGGGGCTGGGGGGGCCTCCTGGGTGACCTTGGCTCCAGGCCTCTGCTGTCCTTCCCCAACCCCCTCCCCAAGTCCTTAGCAGAGCTCCCCCCGTCCCACCCTCCTGGGCTGGGAACAGATGAGCTCCAGCTTATGGCTGTGCCCCAGCTGCCTGCTCAGGTAACACAGGCATCTGCTCACTTTAACAAATTAGGGGAAACATTGCATCACTTTATTCATTTTTATCCCATCAAAAATCATTCATCACAACATCGCAGTCAGCTCTCCTGGGAGCTGGAATATGAGAACAGAGAGAAATCTCTGTAGCCTGACCCACCCTAAATCCCTTGTGGAACAAGGAGGGGTATAAATGAATATAAAATTTCCCTAGCCTGAATTCCAGAGGTCCAGGGGTCAAGAAGAAGGGAAGACAATGTCAGGCAGAAGAAAAGGAGGAAGGAAAATGAGCTGGAGACAGGAAAAGAAAGTGGCCAAGGACCCACTACGTTGGTTCTAAGAAGCCTGAGGGACCAGGTCTAGAATTGATTTTCCTGTCCATCTGAGGGCATAGCCAGGCTCAAGGATGCAGGAAAAAGTGTCTCTCCATCTGTGTGTGGGAAGCCTCCAGACAGAAAACATAACCACCTTCTGGGGAAGCCGCAGAGCAGACCAGGAAGAACAGTGTGACCACAGTCACAGGGTAACCTAACCTCTCCAAGCTTCAGTTTCCTGGTCCATAAAATGGGGGTACATAGAACCCACTTCCTGGGTTCACCCACTTGTGAAGATTCAATGATTTACTGCGGGTATAATTTACTACATGTATTAGATTAAACACATGTGTGATTTACTACATTTACTACATGCAATAACTAACTTACTACATATACAGCACATGCCTGGCACATGGCCAGTGTGGAATAAATGGCAGCTTTCGAAATGCTTTCACAAGGCTCAGAGCAGAATCTTCGGATGCTACCATCTAGGTTTGTTAAAGTACACATGTAAAACGGGAGAAATCACAATTATGTTGAAGGATCACATCAAGGCCAGTTTCCTGATTGTAATGTTGTCCTACAGTAATGCAAGATGTTAGCCTTGGGGGAAACTGGGTGAAGGGTATATGGGATCTCTCTCTATTATTTCTTACAACTGTATGTAAATCTACAATCATCTCAAAATAGAGAGTAAAACAATTACTCTCTTTGCTGAGAAAATAAAGTCCATCCTCTTGTATACTTGCATATGGACAGACTTCCTCTGGGGGGACAGTCAAGAATCTCACCACTGGGTGCACCTTCAGTTGGGGGTCCTGCTTGTTTGAGAGGGTGGCCCTGCTTTTCACCATATACTCCTTTGTACCTTTTGAATGTCCTACCATAAGACAAAATAGTTAATTTAAAAATTAAAAAATTAAAAGAAAAATGCTTTCAGGCCCAGCTTCACAGCAGCCCTGTGAGATTGGTGGCACAGAGACAGTAACCCAGACTTTACACATGAGGAAACTGAGGCTCCAAGGTCAAGATCCCCCAGGACAGGAACCCAGCTCATCCACACCTAATCCAGAGCTCTGTTCCTGACTTGCCTCATTTTCATACAGCAAATGAAGGGGTGGAGACACTAAGGAAAGCTCCAGGGCAAGGATGGTCAGCTACAGCGTGGCCCAGAAGTGCCCAACCCAGTGGCCACCCTCTCCCCAACCCCACACCCACTGAGTCAGAACTTCTGGGCTGCAGAGCTGAAAAATAGTGCAGTCCCAGGTGATGACACAGACAGACCTGCAGAGCAACTCTAGGCCTGGGTTAAGGAGACCTGGCTGTAGTCCCCACACTCTGTTGCCATCATGCTATGTGATGCTGGGAAGGTCACCTTCCCTTCTCAGGGCCTCTGCTACCGCCTGCTTTAAATGAGGACAGTTGGGTGACACCAGAGATTCTCAAACTTGAGTGTGATCAGGCCACCTGGAAGGGTTGCTAAAACACAGGTTGCTTCTTCCCAGAGTTTCTGACTCAAGAGGTCTGAGAAAGACCCAAGAATCTGCATTTCCAACACATTCTCAGGTGCTGCTGGGCCAGGGACTGCACCCTGAGACCCTCTGGAATCGGCCCTCTCTAAGCCCCCTCCCTACCAGAGCCAGTGGTCTGTGGTTTCATGAGGAATGAGCTCCTCCTAGTCCACCCAGAAAGCCTCCGCAGGTTCCCCTGGAGAGTACTGTCTGTTGGATATTGGATCTGAACAGCGGACTAAGAAGTCAGGCCACAGACAGGTGAGGTCCTTCGGGAAAGGTTCTACCCCTACCCAGCCGTCCCAGGTGCAGGCCGCCGGCTGGCCGGCAGGGGGCTCCTGGGCACCTTCTCTGCATGGAGCTCCCAGGAAACTGGCCCAGAAAGCCATTCTGGCAGCCGAGCAGGGACCAGGCAGGGACCGGGCAGGAGGTGGTCAGCAGGCATCCCTGCCCTCACTAACTGCCAATCACAGAGGCCTGCAGCTGGCTGACATTGTGAAGTCAAGAGTCACCCCCACCCCCACCCAGCCAAAACACGCTTCCTTCTGTGGGGGACAGACATCCACACGGAGAGGGCCCAGCAGAGAGGATGGGGCCCAGCACATGGGTCTGCCCAGGTGAGTTCATCCTGAATACTATTCCTTCCACCCAGCTCCAAGCCCCTGCACTTCCGGCCCCCACCCCTCTGCCCCTTGTTACCTGGCTCCCACAATGAGCTGGTTCCTGGAGGGGTCCAAGGCGAGCTGGGAGAAATCCCGGGCTCCAGGGTAGGTGAAGTTAGAGACCCATGGCTGCAGATCTGGTGGAGGGAGAGGCAACACTGTGGTTACTGCTGGGCCAGGGGCTCCCAACTGCACCGCACAGACCACAGAACAGAAGGGTGAAAATCGGGGGGGAAGTGGGACAGTGCCACCCAGGAGATCTGGTGTCACCTGCCCACCTCTGTGGCCCCAGGGACTTGGGAGTGGGTGTTGTAGTCACTGTTCTGCCACATTCCTTAGCTCAGAGGAGGGCATTACCCTCCCTGCAGAGGCATGAAGGGATACCTATACTCACCCTTGACTTCCCCCAGACCCTCACTCGCCACATGAGTATACACTGGCAAATCCTGCCTGTTCTACCTCTAAACTGCCTCTGAAATCCTTCCACTGTTTTCCCACTGTATCCCACCCCCATCCAAGCCACCGCTAGCTCTTGTCTGGAGCAGTGCCAACAGCCTCCTAACCAGCCTGGTTTCCACGCCTGCCCCTTTAGTCAATTTCCCACAAAGCAACCCGAGCGTTTGTTCTTAAATGCAAATGTGGTCATGTCACTCCCCAGCCCAGAACCCGTCCATAGCTCCCAACCACCCCCAGGAAAAGTCCAACTCTTGCGAAGGCCCTTGGGTTCTGGTCCGCTGTCCTCCCAAGTCCAGTGCCTGGCACAGTGATTATTTACTGATCCCCTGAAAGACATTCCCTAAAGTCTTCACCCCAGCCACACTAAACAAACACTTCATACTTCCCCAAGTCCATCCCACAAGAGCCTGCAAACCTTTGTGCTTCTGTTCTCCCTCGATGGAACAATTCCTGTTCACCCCCATCCCTACCTCCTCCAAGAAGCCTTCCCTGACTGCTTCAAGCCAGGGTTAAGGGCTCCCGTAGTTTTCTACTTTACTGCCACACTGTGTGTCTAGCCTGGTAGTTTGCCCTGGGGGCCAAGAAAGACTTTGCTTCCTAGATCTCCAGTCTCAGTTGAGCACCTAGCAGTGTTTGAACGAATATATGAATAATCCTCAATCCCTCCTTGTATGAGGGGAACTGGATTTTCAGACAAGATTCTGCAGAGGTGGGAGGTGCAGAGATTGCGCGGTCAGTGTCCACCCTGCCTCTAAGGAAGGTTGTTCCCAATCAAGGCCTTTCAAAGGGATTGGGTGGGCAGAGAGGAGACCTCACAGCCTCTGGGCGGATGGGGAGTGGTCTGGGAGGGCCTGCTTAGAAAGTGCCAGCTGACTCTCTCTGTTTCCCTCCTGCTGAAGACACACTTCTCCCTTCTTGGTTCACAGCCTCCTGATAGCTCTCCCTCAGCCTGTGCATGACCCATGGATGGGTGGGAATTGGCACCAGTAAGGAGAGAGCCATGGAGCAGAGGGACTTTCATGCCGATGGTGGTAAAGATTCCGGGGTAATGGGAGGCACTGTGCTTTCTCCCCATAGCGCCTTAGCAACTGACTCACACAACGGCCGGCCGGGCGGCGGCGGGGGGGCGGGGGTGGGGGGGGATGGGGGGAGAGAGGTTGGGGAGGGAGAGAGACTGTGTGTGTAATCCAAGGGAAATAAATCATTGCTCATTATCCCTCCACTACAGAGTAAAAGCAGCCCTTCATTTCTGCACGACAGGCAAACACTTAATCGCTCCCTGGAGAACTGAAGGTTTTGCGAATTGGATGTTTTTCAGAAAACTGTGATAGGCATGATTAAAAAAAGAAGAAGAAAGAAATTCTGCAGCAAAATGAAGCAAACCCCTTGGGCCTGCCTTTGCCCCCAGCAGGTGATTATAGGTTGGCAAGAATTGTCATGTAGTCACGATGGTCTTTGGGCAATATAGGATAAGAAGTGGATCTGGAGTCTGGTGGGTTAGGTTTTTAGCTGACCTCTCAGAAATCCTGGATAAATATTATATTACCTTAGAAATGAAACCAAGGGTTCTCCTCTTCCAGGAAGCCTTCCTGGATTACAGCCTCTCCACCCTGATCTTATTTTGTTCCACATTCTCTCTATCCTTTTCATTCCATTCACATTGTATGTTATTGTTACTCTGAATGTGGTCAAATATTTTCTGTGTGTGTAGGGCGGGGTCTTCCCTGTCCCTGTGAGACTGGGTGCTCCCTAACAGCAGCAAACAGATTACACCTTAATTCCCTCCTTCCCTTTCAACAAGGGTATTCCAGATATAGGCAGCTGAATGAGGGAGGAGGTGGCATGATGGGTCTGCAGTGGATACTCCTTCTGGGGACTTCCCAGCTCAGTCTTCACTTAGCCCCTTTTCTGGGGAGGAGGGGAAAAGAAGAGGAAACAGGGTAGAAGCTGGGATAAAAATGGGGAGGTGGGAGTGGAGGTATGGAGGGTGGTGGCCTCTTCCAGTTTCAGTCCCTCTCCCATAGCCCCGACCAACATGGGCAAGGGGGATGGGGGAAGTGGGGACAGAAGGGGCCGGCATAGCACGTGGATCCTGGGGGAGCCTTGGGAAGGGAACCAGACTGCTTGTATTAAACAGGCCAAGGGGACCAGAGGGAAGGCTGTCTTTAAAAACACCAAGCACGTTCTGAGCTCCATGTATGGCAAAGGCTTTGGATGGTGACTTTAAGAGAAAAATGACATTCTCCATGACGCGCCTGTGATTTTAATTATAGTCAATTCAATTACCCACCTTGTGGGTTAACCACTGCCAGTGTTAAGTCCAGGCTGGCTTCTCCTGCTGCCTGGAAGGGTAACACTGGCAAATGAGAGAATATGCAGGCTGAAGAGAAACACAGCTTGGCCCCCCCAAGAGAAACCCACAGGAGAAAATTTAACCTTACACGACACAGCAGTGAGATTCTGCGAAAAACAGCAGTGAGATTCTGCGACTGGCAGCTCCTCTAGGGTGTTTAGGGGTTATGCACAGCTCAGTCAGGTGTCAGGGGAGAGGGAAACTCACAGTTACAAGCTGGCAGCCTACAGATTGGTCAGAAAAGAAGTGTAACATCCTAGGGGGCTTGGAGGCTGGGGTTGGTGCTGTCCTTGATTAGGGCAACTTCTGAGCACAGCATTCCAGAGCACAGTCCTTTGCCCAGTGTGAACTGAGTCCCTACTGTGTGCTCAGCCGTGCTAAGGGATGTAGGAACACAAGAGAACCAGTCCTGGTCCAAGACCAGAACCAGTACCAGCTGGGCTGAGGGACCAAAGGCAGTGACTTTTAACCAACAATACAAGATCATTAGGTACGCAAAGAAAACTTTTGTTCACCTCCAAGGCCCCACAGCATCCCCTTCTGTACCTGGCACAAAGCAGGGCCCAATACAAATTCGGCAAATGGATAGGAAAACTCAAAGCTGTCAGAATGCAGAAGGGGAGGAGGGCATTCCTTCATTCTGTAGGAGGGTGGGGTGAGAAGTCAGATTCATTCAATTCATACCTGAGGATCAAAAATGGTTTCAAGGACCCCAGGCACACAAGGAAGATATCTCCCACCTCCCTGACTTCCTCCCCCAATCTAATTTGCACAGATGGAGACCTGCCTGGTCGGGGGACAGGGATTCCCCAGCTCTCCTTCCATGTCCCTGCCCCCAGACTCAGCCAGGCCAATAGTGCCCCCAACAAAGCCCCTGGGAGGAAATGTTTCATTAGGAGCTGCCACAGGGGCCCCAATGTGAGGAGGGTAGCCCTAAGAATCCACTCCTTCTGTCTCCCTCTGTCCTCTTCAGGGACAGCCACCAGCACTCCAGGAGCCATCAGAAGTCTGAGGGTGTGCACGCGTTTTGCAGGCTTAGGACATTGTTAATTTACTTTAATCCACTTAAGCCTTCAAAGCCTTGGATCCCAGTTCAAACAAGACAGCGCCGAGAAGACAGCTGGAAACCTTCCTCCCTGAGAGGAACCAGCCCACAGCTGGGAATCCCACCCTTCCTCAACACCCCCAGACTCTCATACATACTGCCTCTCCCACCCCTCAAATCCTGGGCCTCACTGGTTGATTTTTCCAATTGGGTTCCATCTTGCCCCGCCCACTCCTGCAGGATGGGGCTCTGCATGTCCTCCCGTATGGGCCACTGGAGGGTAGAGCACCTGATCGCTCTGCAGTGGGCAGTGGACAGAGCACTGCACGTGGAGTCAGGAGCCCAGCACTGAGGACTGGCTCTGACAAGCCTCTCTGGCCCGCCACGCCTAGGCTTCCCATCTGTAAAAGGCAGTGACGATCTCCTTGCACTGCCTCCCCAACAGGGTTACTATGAGGAGGAAACCGGCCAGTGTCGATCAAACTTAAGAGCCTAGGGACCCCTGAGACTACATCTGCAGATCCCAGTGTGAGCTGCCAAGTAGGTGGTGGTTCATGAAGTACTAATGTGACTGTAACACAACCAGGACCCACCCAAACTGGGTAACAGGTCGTGAGAGAATGTCTGGGATGCTCTGGTATTTGTGTTTTGTTTTTTAGCAAGTATTAGAATGTATACACTAATTTTAGAAACTCTTATCAAGAATTTACAGACCCCTTGGAATATGTCCAGTGATTTACAGATCACAGTTTGGGAAACACTTTAATAGCACATTCTCATACCCTCCCTTGACAAACAGAAGGCATTATGAGTCACCAGGGCCCTTGCACTGAGGTTTCCCAAGACCCTAAAGAGAGGGATCCCTGCAGCCCCTTAGAGCAGAAGGAAGCTTTCCAGAGATCTCCAGGTACCTCCTAATGCGTGAGTCATGCTGAGACCCCTGGCCACCTCCACCCAGGGCATCCACAACTTCCTTTTCTAGCAAAAGACTCCCCTCCCCCAGGTTGGCATGCATGAAGGGCCTGAATAAATTACCGAGAGACAAAAATTAGACCCCTCCAGCTCATTGCTCCCCATCCTTCTTAAAACATCCAGCACCAGAGGAAGAGTCTCAGGACCCCGGGACCCAGCAGTTAATGAACATCCCAAGGACATCCAACAGCCAGAAACATCCTGCCAAGGCCTGACCTAAGTCCTTCAGGACACGGCCATTGCAAGACAGGGCCAAGTAGGAAGCAGCTCTTACCTTCAAAGGCCACGGTGGGGTGCTCGCTCAGGGCGCACAGCTGCTGCTCACTGCTGGGCTCACTGGGGACATCCTGGGAGTTGGAGAGGTGGGACACCAGCAGTGTGAGGCTGGGCAGCAACAGCGAGACAGCCAGGGGGCCTGCAAGCACCATGGTGGGCCCCTCTGCAGTCCTAGCTCCGGGAGGCAGACAGGGGAGAAGACCTGTAAAGTAAACACTAAGTCTCACCAAGGGCTCCCTCCATCTGGGCCCACTTCCCTCCATTTCCTTGTGGTTATCAGTGTCCCCACCGGATTTGAAAAATAAATTTCTATTGTATTTATGTTACTCAGAGTTTGCACTGCTCTAGTAAATGCAAAGATATAGATCATTCCCTGAAAGCTAATTTCCCCTGTAATAGCATTCTCTACAAAACTGACAAATTACAGTGCCTTTTCTATTTATGATTCCAAATGGTTTAAAATTAGTTTTAATGATAAAGGTAGTATCTTAGGGATTTTAATAATGGAGCTGAGGCCATGGGTAGTTGTTTGTATAAAGATAAATCTGGATCCGTAACTCATACTTTATATACTAGGAAAAAATTCAAATAGACAAAAGATTTCAATGTTAAGGATAAAAATCATAAAAATACTAGAAGAAAATGCAGGCAGGATCCTTTATACCTTGGCATGAGAAACCATGGCTCAAAATCCAGAAGCCATCAAAGAAAAGATTGATACATTTGACTACATTAAAATCGCAAACACCTGCACTTCCCCCTCCTCTCCCCCAAAACAACATCAATCAGGCCGGGCGCAGTGGCTCATGCCTGTAATCCCAGCACTTTGGGAGGCTGAGCAGGGCGGATCACCTGAGGTCGGGAGTTCAAGATCAGCTTGACCAACATGGGGAAACCCCTTCTCTACTAAAAATAAAAATTAAAAAAAAAAAAAAATTAAAATAAGTAAATAAATAAAATTTTTAAAAAATAATCCATCAAAATCATAAGGAAAATGACAAACTAGGAAGAAATATTTGCAATTCATATCACAAACAACAGACTAATATTCCTAATATATAAAGAACTGAAACTGCCTTTGCAAAAAGTATGACAGTGCAGGAAATCTGACCTAACAGACTCCATCTTGCTTCTAGCCTGCAAGTTGCCCTTGCTCATTCCTAGGCCTAGGCCAAGCTAACTGTGGAAGGAATTTAGTTTACAGTTTAACTTTGAAGCAGAGAAGATTACAGCCCCTTCCCAAAGCAAACCCCCTCCTTGCTTGGGGATCACACCTCCTTTGTAATACTAACAATTTAGCCACAGGATAAGACAATATGGCTCAGGAGTCATTCAGCCAGATGTCACAAGATTAATAATTGCTCCTATAGATAACATTATTGTAAAACCTGAGATTGGTGTTCTAGGTATTTTTTCAGACCCTGTATTCTATTGGATCTGCTGGTGCCATCCAGACTGATAAACTGGTTCATCTGACCTTGTGGCCCCCCTACCCAGGAACTGAACTCAGCACAAGACGACACGCTTCAACTCCCTGTGATTTCATCCACGACCTAACCAATCAGTGCTCTCCAATCCCTAGCCCCACTGCTTCCCAAACTATCCTTTAAAAGCCTTACCCTCTGAATTTTGGGGGAGGCTGCTTTGAATAATGATAAACTCCTGTCCTTCTGCTTAGCTGGCTTTGCATCTATTAAGTTCTTTCTCTATTGCAAAAACTTGCTGTTCTCAATGCATCAGCTTTTCTGGACAGCGAGCAAGATGAATTCATGCAGCGATTATAGAACTTCTAGGAATCAGGAAGGAAAAGACTAACAATCCAGTAGAAAAATAGGCAAAGAATATAAATATAAACAGGAGCTTAAAATATGAATGACAATTATCCTCACTCATAATAAGAGCAACACCAGTTAAAACATAGACTGAGATACCACTTCTCATCTATTAGTTTAGCAAAAATCCAAGTTAGATGCTGCAGTCTTTTGGTGAAGCAGTGGGGAGAGGGCCACTACCATATACTGCTGTGGGGGTTGGGGTGTGCAAGATGGCAAATCCCTGTGGGGTGATCCTGGCAATATCTGGCAAAACTACCCATGTATTTACCCCTCGACCTAGCAACCTAATTCTTTGTGTCTACACTCGTCCTCCTTGGAGTGTGTTCCACAAACCAGTGTCGATTCACACACTGGAACAACTCCACGGTCACAGAAATGCAGAGATCTGAGAGTCAGTGTTTAAAAATCTTTATAATAATTTGACAGAGTAATTTTATGTATATTGAATCTAATAACAAAATATTCAGGCTTGTATGTTGCATGTTTTATTTCAATTCATTTCTCTAGTAATTCACTTTTATTGAATTTTATGTAAGTATCCATCTGTGACAGATTGTAAATTGAAAAAGCAAACCTGCCTCTTCACAGATAGTTGAGGGCAAAAACAGACCACAGAGGCACCTGCAAATGTGCAAAGTGACTTACGTACGAGATTGTTCATTGTCACATTCTTTGAAAGAACAGAAAGGCAGGAAACAACCAAATATTCAGAAACAGGAGATTGCTCAAATAAACTAGGGTATATCTTCACAATGGAATATTATGCAGCTGTTAAAAGGTATGAAGATTTTTCTCTCTTTATTTTACTTAATTTTTAGAGAGGCAGGGTCTTGCTCTGTCGCCCGGGTTGGAATGCAGTGGCACTATCATGGCTCACTGCAGTCTTGAGCTCCTGGGCTCAAGCGATCCTCCCAGCTCAGCCTCCCTAGTGGTTGGGACCACAGGCATGCACCATCATGCATGACTAGAGGGGCATGCTCTGTTGTAAGTGGAGGGGTCGTCTTGTTCTGCTGCCCAGGCTTCCTCTAGGCTTTGATATGGAAAAATATCCATATCAAAAAAGTGAAAAAAGCAAGGTACAGAACAGCTTAATAGCATGGTACCTTTTGTGAAAATAAGAGGGTAAAAATAAGAACATATGTATTTATATATGTTTATAATAGCATTGATATACACTGGAAAAAGAAACCAAAACTAATTTTAGTAGGTTATCTTTAAGTAGCAAAATGGGAATCAAGGCTTCTCAGTAAATACCTTTTTATATTATTTTCATTTGTGACCAGGTAATCATATTGGCCACTCAATAAAGTTTTTAGATTTAAGAAACTTAAAAAAAAAACTAGTTTGGGTTCACTAAAACTCCTGGAAAACCCTAACATTTGTCTGACTTGTCGCATCTGAGTCCCTTCCACCTCCTCTCTCCTTCCCTAGTCCATCCAACATGTCACCACGCCCCACTGACCCTATGTCTCTCAAAGGTCTCTAACCCAGAGTGAACTCCTTGGTGTCACTTTCTTCAGCAATAAAATGAAAGGTTGAACTAGATTGGGGATCCCCGACCAGGAGCTGGGGTGAATTAGAATCATCCCCCTGAGGGAGCAGAGTCCGGGGCTGGCAGGTATGGAATTCCCAGGTGATTCTGATGAGCAGCTCCCAGGGTTGAAACTGGAGGACTAGAGGGCTGGGGCTCCTTCCTGCTCTAAGACGTTTGCCCCAACCCTTCCTCTCTCTTCCCTTCCTACTGCCACTACCTTACTCCAGGTCTGGAAAATCACAGTAGGATTACTTTTTTCCTGCCTAAGGTTCCTCACATGTGTGTGAAATGGAATAATACCCATCACTGAATGGTTGCACGCCTCCAAGGAAATAACAGAATGAAGCCAGTGCACCCAACTGGCCCCTTCTCCCCCCACTCCCTCCCTGGTCTGCACCCTACCCGGAATTAGGACCCACAGCACCTTTTTGATCCCCTTATCCTCAGGCTCAAACTCATTCATACTTTACTCCTCCCGAGAAGAGCCTGACCATTCCTCTTAGCAGAGACCCTCTGGGAGGGAGATTTGGTCCAAACCTACTCCCTGAAGTGATTTTTCACACTGTCACTCACGTGGAGTTTTTCCTAAGCGCTAGCCTGGGTCCGTCTTGTGGCATGGGGTTTGGCTCTGCTGCCCATCCTTGGAGCCCACCAATTTTCCTGACATTGACCCCTGGCCCCTCAAACAAGGCCACAGGACTGGGGAAAAGGGATTCAAAGGGCAAGGCCAAATCTCTGGAGCAAGACAACCTGAGGCCCAGTCCTAGCCCTCCTCTTTGCTAGCTGTGTGACTCTGGGAAAAACACTCTCTCTGCCTTAGTTTCTCCAAACTGGGGATGATAATAACAATATCAACTTCTTTAGCAGTTGTGAGGATGAAACGGGTTATTACCTTTAAAAGGCCTAGAGCAGTACCTGGCAGACAGAGTGATCAACTAGCATGAGTTATTCTGGTGCTCTGGGGAGAGAGGAACAGGGACTGGAGCATTTCCTTTTGCCCTCTGACACTTATGCTGGAAGCCCTCTGCCTGCACCTCCTCCCTGCTCTGTGCCTGGGAGGTGGACGAATGTGGGAGAACTGCATCCAAGGAGGCCCTGCTTGGGTTTGGCCAACAGAGGGAGGAGAAGGCGGTAGAGTGAGCACAGCTGCAACCCTCGACAGACCAGAGCTCCCCTGCTTCCAGGCTTCGGAAGGAAATCGCTCCCTCTGTCCTCCCTTCAGAACTAGGGGTGGTGCCGCCTCCTTGCTTACCAGCCCCTGGGTACTGCACAGGGAGTTATCCCATGTGGTTCCCAAACCCCCTTCCAACACCTTTGTAAACAGTTCCTTTATTAAACTGCCCTCACATTACCCCAAGTGAGTATGTCATCTGTTTCCTGGGGGGACCCTGACTGATAGAACACCTCATTAGGGATATTCAATGCATATGCAAATAGCAGCTTTTTAGCCCTTAGCTGGGGCTTTTCTCCTGTCAGCCCCTAAGAATATCCAAGGTGCCAGGACAATTGCCCTCCTCTCCCCTCACTATTTCCCACCCTCCCACTGACCTGTGCTCCCTTCCCAGGCCTCTCTGCCTCCCCGCCCCAGGTCTGACCACCAGCTTCAGAGCCACAGGCCTGGCCCTCTATGTGGCCAGATCCCAAGCTCCAGGGGCCGGAATTAGAAGCATATCCTGGGCCCCTTCTCCTACCCTGAACCCTAGGACTTAATGTACCTAAGTTCTGCAGCAGAAGTTCCATTCTTATGTAAATATGTCCTCCAAGTCCTTTTTGAATCAGTAATTGCAGATTAATATTACTGTGTCCCCCTGCGGCCCAGCACAGCACGTCTGTCTGCTGTTTCAGGAGAGAAGGGAAGGACAGGACACGACGAGTGGGGAAGGGATGGAGCAGGGCCTAGATCTGGGATCTCCTCTACTCGGTTACCTTCCCTCCAGGTGAGGCAAGAGCAAGGAGTCTACGCCTGCAGCTTTGCAAATTTCAGCACAACTGCGGGTATCATACTGAAAAAAGAAGAGTGGTCGGTTCCCATATCACTGGAAGTGTTCGGGGTCTGACTTTTCGAGGCGAGTTCTAAACTTGGGAGGTGACTTCCCAACTCCCAAGAATTACCCATCTATGGCAATCATCTCCCCTCCATTTGTGGTCAAAGGGGTAGGCCCCAGCAGCCTCATATGTACCATGGGGTCCCCATCCCAGCCACAGCTACTTGTACCAGGATGGTCATGTGATCAGAACAAACAAATCAGGTCTCTCCCACAGCAATGTGGGTGTGTGAACCCCCAAGGTCAAGTCAGTCTTTGTAGAGGAAACTGGAATATGTAAATGTGGACCCTGGTCATATTCTGTTTTTTGTTTGTTTGTTTTGTTTTTTGTTTTTTTTAATGAGATGGGATATCACTCTGCTTCCAACCAGGGTGGAATGCAGTGAGCATGACCATAGCTCACTGTAACCTCAAGCTGCTGGCCTCAAGCAATCCCTCAGCCTCCCAAAATGCTGGGATTATAGGCATGAGCCTCTGTGCCCACCGTGGGGTGGTTATCTGCTACCTGCCATGTGAGCTGAGGACAATCTGAAGGCAAAGACAAGTGACAGGAGACAGAGGCGTGCTGACAGCTTTCCAGTTCCCAATTCCAGCCCTTTCCTGAGGTTTAAATATGTTCTGCTTCCATGAGCCACCCCCACTCCCAGATCCTTGTAATAAAATTTCCCGTTTTTACTTAATCCCATTGGAGTTATATCAGACTAGGAGTTGCCGACAGGCGTTGCCTCCTAAGTCTGTCCTTGCCTTCCTCCTTTCTAAAGGAGCCTCGGCTTCATGACAGCAGGAAGCAAGCCGCCCTGCGCAAAACTTTCCCTAGTCTTTCAGGCAGAGGTGGCCCATGAGCTGCATGAGGAGGTTGTCAGTGGGGCTTAGAGGGATGTGTTCTAAGAGAGCTTCCCTTTTTCCAGAGTGGTCAGCAGATAGGAGGAATGGTGCCACAGTAGCCATCTGCAGCTGGTAAGTGACTTTTAGCCATATGCTAAGGATGGCAAAGCAGGTCAGGTCAGTCTTTGTAGAGGAAACTGGAACAGATAAATATGGACCCTATGTAGTGGTCATTTTTTTTTTTTTTTTTTTTTTTTGGAGACAGGGTCTCACTTTGCCACCTAGGCTGGAGTGCAGTGGAATGATCACAGCTCACTGCAGCCTCAACCTCCCAGGCTCAAGCGATCCTCCCTCCTCAGCCTCCAGAGTAGCTGGGACTACAGGCACATACCACCAGGCCTGGCAATTTTTTAAATTTTTTAAATTTTTTATTTTTTTGTAGAAACAGAGTCCACCATGTTGCTCTGGCTGGTCTCAAACTCCTGGACTCAAGCTATCCTATCACCTTGACCTCCTGACCTACTGGGATTACAGGTGTTGAGCCTACCTGAGTAGTCATCTTCTCTTCTTCTTTTTCTTTTTGTTTTTTAGACCCTGTCTCTAAAAAAACAAAGGACGTGACCTTTAGCCATATGCTGAGGTAGGTGGAACCTGGGACGTTGAAGATGGAACCAACTCCATTCTGTCTACCTCCAGACTCCTTTTCTATGCTTGCTGTGTCTCTTGTTTCCTTCTCTGCAAAATGGGGAGAATAATAACACCCAGCTCACAGCTGTTGTGGAGATGAAATAAGTTATTTTTGTCTAACAGGCCTAGAACAGCATCTGCCACAAAGTAGGCATTGTATAAGTGCTATTATTATTATTATGAGCAAATAATACACTCCTAACTAGTTTAAGTCCTTGCTTTTCACATCTCAATTATATTAACTAAATATAATTCATATCCCATACAGTTTGGTTTCTCATACATACAACCAAATACTCCCAAGACAAACAGAAACTTCTATTTCTAACACGTCTGTCTGATTTGATGTTAAAATAGTTCCAGAAGTTCCCACCAGCAGTGCATAGCCAATCCAATTATCCTGAGGGTTGTATAGTATCATAGAAAGCCCTGAGCTTGGGAGGCTGCCCTACCTGGTTGCAAACCTTGGTTTCATCACCTGTGAAATAAGGTTAATAGCTTCTTGCTTAGAGAGAATGCTTTGATACACCCAGAACTAAGTCTGGTACCGAGTAGGCTCTTTATGAAATCCAATTCATATTTTAGTTTACTAGTAATATGTAAAACATATTCCACTAGTTACCTAAGTATCTGTTCATTCATTTATACA
The DNA here is from genome assembly GCF_049350105.2 of Macaca mulatta. Classification (NCBI taxonomy): domain Eukaryota; kingdom Metazoa; phylum Chordata; class Mammalia; order Primates; family Cercopithecidae; genus Macaca; species Macaca mulatta. Next base: position 160,821,824 of record NC_133407.1, on the reverse strand, counting down.
ATACTTCACTGAGCATTTACTGAACACCTGCTATGTGCTGGGCCCTGTATAGATGAGAAAGTAGGGAGGAGGGAGGTTCACAAGACAAAAGCATGGTCCTTGCCTTCAAGGAGCTTACAGTCTAAAAGAGGAGAGGAGACATGTCTCCAGTGAGCAGAGACAGCAACCCGTGGCCCGGGGTCTGGATGGGGAAGGGGGCACAGAAGGCCCGTGTCTTGCCCTGCCTCAGGCCTGCTTGGCACTGGAGCTGGGGCAGAGTGCTCTAGGAGTAGGGGAGTGGAGATGCAGCACCAGCTGACTCCTGCTATTTTGGGAAATCTTCAGCAGCGAAGAAAGCATTTTCCCAAATCTTTGGCCAGAGTTTCTCTTGCCTTCTCTCACGCTGCTGTCCCAGTTCCCTGTGGGTCCTGGGTTTGGGGTCACTCTAATGGTGCCTGGAGGCGTGTGAATGCACATGTATGTGTGTGAGAGAATGCATGCCCACGCACATGCCCCCTGAGGCCTCCCCGCCTTGTATGGGACTTCTTCTGGGCTCATTTTCCCAGCACAGAGATTAGGAAGAGGGTTTGCTGAAACAGGCGGAGGGGGTGCAATTGGCGAGTGACAGTGAAGGAGCGCAGAGAAGTGGAGGCAGGAGCCAAGGCCAGAGCAATCAGGAGGCCCACAGCTACAGAGCGACCCGTGCCCTCTGCTCAGGGGCAAAGGACGACGGAGACAGAGGCGAAGAGAGTTGAGTATGAGAGCTGAATTCCCCAGAGCCCAAACTGGCCTCCTAACAGGCGCCCCCTGCACAACTGAACCCTCCCCCATTTTCAGAGAGGGGACTGCCCAGACCACTCTGGGGTGGGTAGCAGCTGAGTTGCCACACTGGGATCATTCCATTCAGCAGGAGATTGCATCGGGCCCGGCTCTCCTGCAGGGTCCAGCAAGATGGATGCATGGGTAGAGCAGCAGGAAGCAGCCGATGACAGTACCCTAAAAGGGAGAAGACGCCCTGGGAAAGTGGGTGACAGGCTGCAGTCAGGAGGGCGGCTAAGAGGCCTCGTGTAGAAAGCGGAACTCTCTTGAAGAGAACAAGGGTGGAGCTTCCCCAGCCACCAGGAGCGAAGAGCATTCCAGAGGGCACAGCAGGGGAAAGACTTGGCCCTGGCCTATCCTTGGACAATCTGGAGAAGCTGGTGGAGGGAGGCAGAGAGGGAGTTGAGTCTGGAAAGGAGGACCGAGGCCAAATCACAGTGAGACTTGAGCACAAACCTAAAGATTCAGGAGGTCTCCGTCTGCTGAAGAGGACTTGTGGCTAGTTTGGGACAGTACAAAGATGTGGTCAGGTCCGTGCATGCTTTGGGAAGTTTGGTGGCAGTGAGCAAGGGGACAGGTGAATTAGAGCAGGCCATTTATCAGCAGGGCAACTGTAGACATTGGGAAGCTGGTCTTGCACCCAGAATGCAGTTAGATCTCAGCCCCATTTGCACCCTTGTGGAGAATTCCCCAATCCAACTGCGGTGCTTGGCTCCAGACAGAAGCAGGGAGAATGAGGGACCAGGTTGGAAGTCGTGTGGCCCACAGAGCTGCACCCAGGCAGGAGCAGCACGGCCACTCATACTGCGGCTGACAAGGAGGTCCTCTCCAGGGTAACCTCAGACCTCTTTTCTTTTTAGTGAAAAAAACCATGAAAGGGTGTCATCAGGAAGAAAAAGACAACTTACAACCCTAAAAGATGAGGGCTTGAGTGCAAGTGCCTGGAGCATATTGACAGCATGCTAGGCACTGTGCTAAGTACGCTCTTTCCCCTGCAGGATCTCACAGCAGCTTTGCAAGAAGGCCAAGAGGTGCCCACATAAGCATCATTCTTGAAGCTGAGGCACTTGCCCAAGGTCCCCCTGCCACTGCCAGTGAAGCTGGGATTTGAATCCAAGACTGTCTGCTGCACAAGCCCACACCCTAGGCCGCTACACTCACCATCCTCCCTGGAAGACAAACTGGCCCCAGCCCTATCGTTGCATTCCACAGCCCTGGCTCCACACGCTCTCCAAGCAGCCCTCCCAGTTTAATTTGGTTTTCTGAGTTGGCTTCCTTACTAGGGAGAGTGCTTTCTGGCTATAAATTATTCAGCTGACTTCCTGCTGCACACCAGCCTCCTGTGAGTTTGGGCTGTGGGAGGCAGGTTTTCCGGGTCCTGAATGGCTCCGGAGAAATTCTAGAGGTTCCAGATGGACAGGGCAGAGTCTGGAGCCCTGAGCCCAGCGTGATGACAGCCACCTGGCAGCTTCCCCCAGCCCAGGCCTGACAGCCAGGGGCCAGGGTGGGTGGGAAGGAAGGCGATGCTTCCTTTACTCCCCACCTCCAGCTCAGTACATGAGGATCTTTGGGGAAGGGGATTCAGGCTGGTCCTCTTTCCTGAGTCCCCTCCATCCTTGCCTCCATTCAAAGTCTCCACTTGGCTGCCTGCCTGGGAAAGGGGGAGAAAAAGAGAAGGAAAATAAAAGAAGAGGAAATAGAGGGGAAACCAAGAGCAGGGAAGAATGTGTACTGTCTGCAGTTTGGCAGGGGGGGAAAGGCATTGTGGAGGCAGCCCTCTCCTGCCCCTGCCCAGGGCCACGAATATGGTGGCCCCGCAGCGGGCTTCTCCGTGGGGGCGATGAAGGCATCTTCCCACCCACCCATCACTCACCACTTGGGGGGCCAAGCTTAGCCCAACTCAGCACAAAGATAAGATTGAGATGCAGATGCCTTCCCATTGCTCTGAATAGAGCAGATTGGATACGGATTTTCCTCTTTTCTTCCCTTTAAGACCATCTGGGGGACTGGGGCCCAGAGGGAAGGTTTGGACCAGAGCTGGGAGGGTTAGGGGGAGGAAACCCTTCCTAGCACTTTTCAGCTCTAAAATCTGGGGGGTGAGGACATGGGGAGCCTCTCCTACTCCAACTCCCTTGCCCTCTCCCAGTGGCAAGTTCATCCCCTGCCTCTGCTTTCTGCAATCTGGGTTGAGTTCTTCTCTCCTCCATATATTCCTAGAAACCTCCAAGTCACGCGTGTGTGTCATGAGTGTTCCGGCAGTCCTCCCTGCATCCCACCTACATCCCTCCAGCTGCAGTGGGGAAGATGAAAGGGACAAGGTGATGACCAAAAGTTTAACAAGAAGGACTCTGACACAGATCACATGGTTCAACACTGTACTTTATAGATGAAGAAACTGAGGATGGGAGGACAGAGCAAGATTGGGCAGGGAGCTCACAGCAGAGACTAAATAATAGCAGGATCAAGTAACAGTGACAACAATAATAACAATGTTATCATGTACCCAGAAGTGTTCTATGCTCTTTATATTATGCCACTTAATCCAAACAATAACCCTGTGAGGCGGGTATTATAATCATCCCCATTTCATGGATGTGAAAACTGAGGCACAGACCAGTAAAAAGTAACTTGCATGAGGTCAAACTTGTAAAAGCTGGATTCAAACCCAGGCAGTCGGGCTCAGGAGTCTGCCCCTTACTCAATGCCAGCACATCACACAGGACTCAGCCATTTAGAAAATGACATTATTTGACATAGCAATGTGGGTAGAGCCCAGGCCACTCCAGGGAATGTTTGCAGATGGCGAAAACCTCTTAAACATGGTCTATAATCTGCTGTATTTGTGATCATAGAGACTAGTCTTGCTCCTATGAACAGAGTAAGTCAACACATGGTAAGAATTGAAAACAAGAATACAACAAGAATGTTTACATCACTTGGGAAAACAAAGTGTGAACATCATGAGGGCAATTGTGTAGAAGACAGGCATGTGGAGGAAGATGGACCAAATGCATGCGCTGAGAGCGTGCAATCATCAGGGAGAACCAGGCCCTTGCCTCATAGAGTAGCAGTGTGGCTTAAACAAAATAAGGTGAATAGCATGTTTGGTTCATGCCTTGCACAGATTAGCATTACAAATGGTGGTGGTGGCTTCACTAAGGTAATATGATGACTAGGATTTTGTTTTTATTTACCAAACATTCTGTAATGTTTTATTGTTTTTGCAAGGAAAAAGAAAACAAAGGAGACTTGCCTACTTTAATTGCTGAAATTAAATGCTAAGGATGTCACCAGACGCAAATCAAGCTTATCTATTCATTAGAGCAGCCTCCTTTTCCTCCTCCCCATGGGCAGGCTCTCTCCGTGGAAACATTTCACTATCAGATACTCAGTTGCGGCATAAAATGAAAACTGCATTTGAAAACATGCCCACAGCTCAAAAACAGGCAGCAAATCCAACTAAAGGCCTGGATTTTCTTGGGATTTCCAGCATAAATTCAGTTGCTCAGCATAAACCTTTGTGGGGAGGGCCCATTTCTGCTCACTTCCTCCAGTAACGTTCCTCACATCCAGAGAGTTAGTTCTCTGTAATTCAAAGAGCTCCTACAGAGATGGATGGTGGTGATGGTTACAGGATGGTGTGAATACTTAATGACACTGAACCGCATAACTTGAAAATGGTTAAAATGGGTTGGTGGCAATGTAAAATGGTGCAGCCGCTATGTAAAGCAATCTGGCGGTTCTTCAAAAAATTAAACATAGAGTTACCGTATGATCCAGCAACTCCACTTCTGGGTATATACCCCCAAGAATCAGAAGTAGGATATTGAAGAAATATTCCTACACATGTTCATAGTAGTATTGTTTACAATAGCCAAAAGGTGGAAGTAACCCAAGTGTCCATCAACAGATAAATGGATACATGAAATGTGCAAGATATATACAATGGAATATTATTCAGCCTTACAAAAGGAGGAAATTCTGACACATGCTACAACATGGATGGCCCTTGAGGACATTATGTTAAGCGAAGTAAGCCAGTCACAAAAATATAAACACTGCATGATTCCATTTATATGAGGTACCTAGAATAGTCAAATCCATGGAGATAGAAAGTAGACTGGTGCTTGCCTGGGGCAGAAGGAAGCCGGAGTTATTGTTTAACGGGTGTAGAGTTTCAGTTTTGCAAGATGAAGTGTTCTGGAGATGGAGGGTGGTGATGGCTGCACAACCATGTGAGTGTACATGATACTACTGAACCATGGACTTAAAAAGAGTTAAATGGCCAATTTCATGTTATATATATGTTACCATAATTTTTAAAAAGGAAGAGCTGCTCAAACACAGTGGACTGAGGTCTTAGGAGGTATGCTGATGATACCCCAGATGAGGGGGTCTTCTCCCTGCTCTCCCCTCAGTCTGGTACCTGCTGCAGCCCCCTTACACTCCCCTGGGCACACTTACCCCTGACCAGTGAGAGAAGCCAGCCCCCTACTGTCCATCCACACCTTAGCTGTTGGGCTGGGGTATCAGGTGGCCCAGGGACGAGGTGGTGGGCAACAGGAGACGGAGTGAAGCCTCAAGGCATCCAAGAGATGCAGGCCAGGCACCAGCTGGAACCACTCACTGAAGGGGGAGAATTTTGGGTGAGTCATGGATACATGATGAACTAGGCAAAAGAGATGAGGTCAGATATGAGGCCAGACAGCCCCTGGGACCACATGGTTGCTGCTGTGTTTGTTTCTTGGTGCTGCTTTAACAAATCACTACACTAGTGGCTTGAAACAAACTTTTTTTTTTTTTTTTTTTTTTTTTTTGGAGACAGGGTCTTGCTCTGCTGCCCAGGTTGTAGAGCAGTGACACGATCACAGCTCCTTGCAGCCTGGACCTCCTGGGTTCAAAAGATCCTCCTGCCTCAGCCTCCCAAGGAGCTGGGACAACAGCCTGCACCACCATACCTGGCTAATTTTTAAATTTTTTTGTAGAGATGATATCACTATGTTGCCCAGGCTGGTCTTGAACTTCTGGCTTCAAGTGATGTTCCTGCCTCAGCCTCCCAAAGTGTCCTCCTGTCTCTCTCTCTCCAAAGAGACTACAAGCATGAGCCACCACACTGGGCCTAAAACACACATGTATTATCTTATGCTTCTATAGGTTAGAAGTCCAACATGGGTCTCAATGGGCTAAAATCAAGGCATTAGCAGGACTACATTCCTCAATGGAGGCTCTGGGGGAGAATCCATTTCTTTGCCTTTCCCAGCCTCTAGAGGCTACCCACATTTCATAGTTAAAGCCAGCCACATTGCAATCTCTAACCCTTCTTCCACTGTTACCTCTCCTGTGGACCACAGCTGGGCAAGATTCTCTACTTTTAAGGATCCATGTGATTACATTGGGCCCATCTAGATCATCCAGGATAATCTCCCTACCTCAAGGTCCTTGACTGAATCACATCTGCAAATTCCCTTTTGCCTCGTAAGGCACCATATTCACAGGTTCTACGGATTAGCACATGGACATCTTTGGTGAGCCATTAATCTGCCTGCCACAGCCACCCTAGAGGACTCCCGCTCAGTCATTCCCACATGGCAAACACATTTCTGGCATCCAGAGACTCATCTGTGACTGAATTTCTGAAGAAGGAGTAGCAGCCAGTAAATGGATCCCAGCAAGTCATGGTCACATGGTCTCAGGGAAGAAGGAGCTACTGCTGGAGGAACATCAGGAAGCCGGACATGCAGGCCCGGGGGGCGGGGAAGACGGAGGAGCAGAGATGTGGAAACGACAGGCATAGGAAAAGCGAACAGGGTCTGTCCCATGAGAAAGAGGACAGCCATAAAATAGAAAGAGGGAGATTGCGGGAAGACCTTCCAGGTGAACTGCACTCCAACAAAAAGAAATTCATCAACACCAGCACACACGGTGATTATTATTCACTTCCCAAAAGGATTTTCCAAAGTGTTCTTTAAGTAATGAGTTCCACTGTGTTCTTAAAATAGGATTTACACCCAATTTTTCAGTAACACATAAAGGGACGCTTGTAAATCTATGGAAATGAAGTGAGACCAGCAACATCTGCTGCCTTGCTTTCTGTGCTGGTGGTGTCAGAGGGACACAGAAAGAACCACAGACTGGGGTGATGGGCTCAGACTCTGCCCCAGCTTCCTCAACCCCCTGGCCCCCCATGAAAATTATCCTATTTAATGCACACACCACCCTTACTCTCATTTCACACATGTATAAACCAAGGCTAGAGAGGTGAGGGAAAAGTCACAATGGGTGGCTGCAGGTCAGGTCTGGCCCAAGGGCACTCTGACTCCAAAGCCCCGTTCTTTTAGCCACTCACAGAGAGCAGAGACTTTTCAGGGTGGCAAAGAGTCGTGTGTGTGTCTGTGTTGGTCACAGAAGCTGCATCCCTCCTACACACTCAAGGAGATGAGCAGACAGCACCAGGGGCCATTGCTTACCTAGCGGGTCATTTCTGGGATGCTAATGAAACTTTCAATTAGAGACCAAGCCTTTCTTTCTAAAGTTATTAGAAATAAGAATCCGAACTGGCCGGGTGCTGTGGCTCATGCCTGTAATCCCAGCACTTTGGAAGGCCGAGGTGGGCAGATCACTTGAGGTCAGGAGTTCTAGACCAGCCTGACCAACATGGTGAAACCCTGTCTCTACTAAAAACACAAAAAAATTACCAGGTGTGGTGGCTCGTGCCTGTAATCCCAGCTACTTGGGAGACTGAGGCAAGAGAATCACTTGAACCCAGGAAGCAGAGGTTGCAGTGAGCCCAGATCGCGCCACTGTACTCTAGCCTGGGTGACAGAATGAGACTTCGCCTCAAAAAAAAAAAAGAAAAAGAAAAAGAAAAAAAAGAATCTGAACAGCCTGAAAGAGGCTAAAAGGCTGTGATATAGGGCCAGGCATAGTGGCTCACGCCTGTAATCCCAGCACTTTGGGAGGCCAAGGTGGGCGGATCACGAGGTCAGGAGTTTGAGATCAGCCTGGCCAACATGGTGAAACCCTGTCTCTACTAAAAATACAAAAATCAGCTGGGCACGGTGGTGGGCACTTGTAATCCCAGCTACTTGGGAGGCTGAGGAGGAGAATCACCTGAATCTAGGAGGCGGAGGTTGTAGTGAGCCAAGATCATTCCATTGCACTCCAGCCTGGAAAACAGAGTGAATCTCTGACTCAAAAAAAAAAAAAAAAAAAAAAAAGAAAAGAAAAAAAGAGAAAAAGCTGTGATATAAGTGGCTGATTTTATTCCAATGTTATTAGAGCTAAGAATCTGAAAGGCAGGAAAGAGGTTAAAAAGCTGATATAAGTGGCTGATTTCGTGTCTCACTGGGGAGCCAGCTGTAGCAGATAAGAAGGGAGACAGAGAACACGGGGCATCGGGAGGAGCAGAACATCTGACTCCCTTGGCTTTCTGGAAATACCACTTGGGCATCAAAACAGATCATATAGAGGAAAGTGCCAGAAAAATATTGAACCCTGTTTCTACTTCTCTGTCATTACACAGTCCAGGTTCTTTCTACCCTCTCAGTTGACCCTAACTTTTCTTTCTGGTTCTTTCTCCCAAATGTGTGGTTCCCAAAGTTCTATCCTCAATTCCCTCTTCTCTCACTGTAGGCAATACTGGGTGGTCTCAGCCGCCCTCCCTCCCTCCCTCCCTCCCCAGGGCTTTCACTTCCACCCCTGCCCCACCAGCTCTGCGGATTGCCAGTCCTTCTCTTCCAGACTCCAGACCACCAGGCCGCCTCCGTCTCCATGTCATCCAGGCATCACTACCGCAGCCTGCCCAAAATAAATTTGCCATTTTTCTCCCTTAACCTGCTCCTCCCACATTCCTCATTTCTGTCATTGGTCCTACAATTTCCCCAAATATCCTGACTCACATTTCAGCATTCTCAGGCTCTCCTCTCTATCATCTCCTACAGGCAACCCATTGTCGAGTCCTGGCACCTGTACCTCAGTGGATCCCAACCCCAGATGGGATGGCAGGTGACATGTGACAGATGAGCCAAGTATGTGGGGTGGAGGCAGAGGAGGATGGGAGGACACACGCTTCGTCTGGGCGGGACAGCTACCAGCTACCCAGCTCCACTTTCCACCAGTTAACTGTTGCTGTGTAAGGACACAGGCCCAGACCTGCCTAGTTTTAAAGATCTGCACATCTGGATTTATGTGACATTTTCCCCATTTTTAAATGCTTGCAACCGCTTGCATTTTTTGAAATCCCTACATGCACCAAACAAAACATGTCTCCTTTGACCTCTGGGCTTTGGTCTCTCTCCCACTGTTCCTTCTTTCCCTTCCTACCACCAAATATGTCCATGCCTCCCTCCTGGACAAGGGAACCCCCTCTTCCCTAGCCAGCTTTCTCCCTTCACCCTTTGCTGGTCTCAGGGCCCCACTGAACAAATGTTGAGTCCTTTAGCTTCAAACTCAAGGCCCTCCAGAGAAAAAGAGAATAGTGAGGGTGAAGGAAATAGAGAAGAGAAGGCTGCTGCCACTCAGGGTGACAGAGCCATTAATTAACAGAGTTAAACATCTGGTGTTTAATTAACACTCTCCCTCCTCTTTCATTCTCCCTCCCTTTAACTTTCCCAGAGGGGCTCCACAGTGGGTGAAACTGAGCAGAAACCAGGAGAACAGCCTCCTGGCTGAGTCAGGGAGGGAGGGCGAGGAGGCTGGTGTTTGATTCCGTGTGCTGGAGGGAAGAGGACAGTAGGGTAGCTTTGTGACTGGCTTACTTCACTTAGCATAATGTTCTCAAGGTTCATCTAAGGACGGGCTAGGAAGAAGCAGCTTGACGTTTCAGTGGTAGGGACTGTCCAGAAGTTTCTTGGGCAGGAGCTCAGTGCCTGGGATTATACGAGGAAGTCACCAGCTCTCTGTGGCTAACGTGATTGCCTCCCTGAAATTCATTCCCCCATTGTCTTCGATAATAAACTCCCACATTGCACAGAGTGGCAATGTTTCCAGCCTCAGGCGAGACACTTGCTTCTTCAGCCTCTTTTGAAGCTACGGGTGCCCAGGTCTGACCAAGGAGAAATAAGCAGAAGTCTGCTACAGGCTCTGGGAGGACATTTGTCTTCCTTGTAAGAGATAGACTCAGTGGGCACCAATCCCTTTCCTTTCTCCACCTTCCTCCTTTGCACTTGAATGTGATGTCTTGAGCTACAGCGGCCCTGTTTTAACCATAAGACAAGAGACGAGCCAAGAGGGCAACAGAATACCTTGATGCTGTTGAGCCAGTGAGCAAAGACCAGCAGCTGCTGCCCCTTCTGAAACCTCTTGGGAAGTGATTAAATAAATCTCTATGTTTAAAGTTATTGTAGGTGGTGTTTTCTGTTACATGCATCCAAAAGCATTCATAAGTGATACACTCCCTACCCTAAAACCTCTTCTCTCTAGGGAGATAAGTAAGCGACCACTTGTTTAATTAGAGTGGGGTAAAGTCAAGAGCAGACACGCTGCTCAGAGTGCCTCCCAATCTGGATGACCCAGGACGCAGGATTAGGAACTGGAAAGCAGCTAGTAGAGTGGGCCATGGCTGCATGAGATGGGAGCTCCGAGGGAGTCCTCTCACAGCCTGCCAGACAGTGGGAGCTCAGCCGACACGGGTTTGTGTGAACACATGAATGGCTGGATGTGCCGCTTCTTGGCACAGGTGGCCCAGCGACAACCAGCTGGAAGAAAGGGACTCTCCAGCAGCTAGCTTGAATCTCTCTGATTCCAGACCCTTCTCAGAAGGCCATGCTGGAACACCGCTCCCCTTCAGAAGTTCCCTCCTCCTCCCCACTTCCTGTGATGCCCACCTACCCTCTTATTTGGCACTTAATCAAACCTCCCCATTCGCTCCAAATATGGCTCTTGGTTTGACTGCAAACCCCGGGAGGCAGATACCACTTCCTTTTTCAGCCTCCAGGACCTACCAGTGTCTTGAACACTGAAAACAGTTGATAAATGTTTTCATTTGAAGTTGATGCTTTGGAGGGTGCAAAGAGGTTTGTGACTTAAAGAGTTGCTCAGAGAAGGGCCCCTCTTAAAAAGAATAGTCCCAGAAGTCTGTAGTACTGCCTGAAATTGTCCTATTAGACATGGACCGTATTGACTGGCTGGGTCACCTTAAGAGAAACAACCACTCTGAGCAACAGTTCTGTGTGAGGGGAGTGCCGACTCAGCGTGGAAGTTCACTGTGAGAATGTTTATTATTATTATTATTATTCTTTGAGACGGAGGTTTGCTCTTGTTGCCCAGGCTGGAATGCAACGGTAACATCTTAGCTCACCACAGCCTCTGCCTCCTGGGTTCAAGTGACTCTCCTGCCTCAGCCTCCCAAGTAGTTGGGATTACAGGCGCCTGCCACCACGCCCGGTTAAATTTTGTAATTTTAGTAGAGACGAGGTTTCTCCATGTTGGTCAGGCTGGTCTTGAACTCCCGACCTCAGGTGATCTGCTCAACTCAGCCTCCCAAAGTGCTGGGATTACAGGCGTGAGCCACCGCACCCAGCCTTAAGAACGTTTATTATAATAAGCTTTTAAAAGTGACAAGTCTTGGAAGAATTATCCCAGCAATTATTCACTTTTGAATGTAATCCTGCAGATTTTAGGGTGGTGAAGAACCTTAGAATTCCTCCTCCTAACTACCCCCACACGACTTCGAAACTATCTTCAGAAGTAAGCAAGGATCTTCTTGAGTTGAATTAACATGACATTTCTTAGGAGAGAAAGAGTAGCAGGCGCTGTTGGTGCCTGCCCCATGCATGGGTGGGTGCACCCATCCAGATTGGCTGTTAATGGTTCACACCTGCAACCCTCTCCAGTGGCCTGCCCTTCACCCACTGCAGACTCCTGGAGACTACAACCCTCACCACCATTCCAAGGCTCTTGGGCAATCACCAGCTGACAGAGAAGTATAGAAGCCCAGCCCCCATGTCTCCAGGTGCAGCAGATTCTGTGGTGCTATTCATGCTCCAGGGCTCCTCGTGGGATCGTGGGATCGTGTAGCCTTGGCTTCACCCTCTGCTCTACCCTGGTTCTTCTGGAGGGCACTACCTGGTTGGTCACTTGCTCAAGAATCTACTCAGGCTTTGCTTCTTCCAGGGAAGCTGGACTGAGAAAGGCCTTTTGGCCCTTTCTGCCTTCCCAGAAGAGGACTGAGAAGGAGGTAGGGGAAGAAGCAGGCTGGTGTCAAAACTAAGCTCTTCACACTTCTCTTTTGGCCCAGGGCTCTGCCCTGACACTCTATGTGCACGAGAGACCACGCACCAGGCCCAGCCCTCAGCCCGCCCAAGGACAGCAGCCTTGACCAGAGCTAGCATGTGTTCCTGCATCCTCCATGCGCTCCTGACCTCCCTGGCTACTCCCTTCTCTCCAGAAAATGTGCAGATCCTCTCCAAGGCTCAGCAACACTTCCCAGAAAACTGTAAATCCAAAAGTCAATTGGTCTTCATGTCACCACATTATCAGAATTGGGCACCCAGGAAGGTTTAGGCTCAGAGACTCACAGAGTATTCGTGTAAAAAGGGCCTTGAGAGGTGATGTAGCTACCTCCCTCACAGTTTAATTTGGATTATACTTCTGCATCTGTGCCTCTCCCCTGTTATTATAATTGTGATAATTATGGTCTGCTTTATTCTCCTCTGGACCATTTACACAGGTGCACAGAGACAGAAATGTATGGATGCAAATCCCCGACCCCAGGCTCTTTTTTCAGGGTTTGCCTCCCTAGAGGCAATGAACATGAATGAGGGACAGTGGCCTTGGGGGTGACCTAGTAGCAGGGTAGGATGGGGGTCCAGCCCACAGGTGCTGTGCCTCTTAGATTGGAAGGGTGGGAGAAGCAGCTGTTTGCACTCTTATGTACCCTACTCCAACGCCCACCCCAACACTACTGGAAATACATTTTTTTTTTTTTTTTGAGACGGAGTCTCACTCTGTGGCCCAGGCTGGAGTGCAGTGGCGCGATCTCGGCTCACTGCAAGCTCCGCCTCCCGGGTTTACGCCATTCTCCTGCCTCAGCCTCCCGAGTAGCTGGGACTACAGGCGCCCGCCACCTCGCCCGGCTAGTTTTTTGTATTTTTTAGTAGAGACGGGGTTTCACTGGGTTAGCCAGGATGGTCTCGATCTCCTGACCTCGTGATCTGCCCGTCTCAGCCTCCCAAAGTGCTGGGATTACAGGCTTGAGCCTCCGCGCCCGGCCGGAAATACATTTCTTTCCAGTAGAAATGGAAGGGCAGTGGAAATCAGGTCAGTTTGGATCTTCCTATGGTTGATAATGTCTCTGCGGGCATCTGAGGTCATCCTGTCCATCCTCCAGGCTCCAGGGAAGACAGTTCCTCCTTCAGTCCAGGGCAGCTTTACTCCAGCCACATCTCTTGGTGACCTCAGCTGTGTCTGGTGGCCATCGCTGTCAGGACATTCTTACATCTTTTCTGCCACACGACCCAACATTCATCAAGGGTCCTAATAAATGCTATGGGCCATAAGCCTTGGGGCAGGTCATTTTCTCTCTTTGGGGAACCCCTCTTTTGAGCATTCTATCCTCTGTTCACTTGCCAATGCTTACATCTGACTCCATTTTTCTCACCAATGATCCTCAACTTGTCAAATCCCAGATACCAGGACTTCTGGTGAAAATACATGGGTTCTGTGCTCGAATAATTTTAATTATATCTAAGCTTTCTCATGTTCTTTTTTCTATGACAGACAGTGTGCTAATTGTTTTTCAAATGTGATCTCATTTTATCCTCACCATATGGCTATAAAATAAGCTTTGCTGCCTTTTTTCAGATGAGGAAACTGAGGCTCAGAGAGGTTGGGCGGCTTGCCCAAAGTCACACCAGAAGTGGCAGAGCCAGATCTGCCCTCAGATCTCTTTGATGCCAAAGCCCATGCTCTTAGTCAACCTGCTTCCTGCCTCCTTCCAGGGATGCTTTGGAGAGAGGTTCCCCAGGAAGGAAGGTGAAGGGGCTTGGTGCTCTCTCCTGGCTGTGGGGCACAGAGAAGGGATGCCACCCTTTAGGGATCAGGTCTCCTCCTGATTCCCTGTATCCAAAGCTGAGTCCAGCCCAGTTCCTCTCCCACTGCCCAGAGTTTCCTCCCTGTGTCCTATCCCGTGCTGGGTTCTGGATGCATTTTCTTTCTCTCTCCTGGTCAGGATGCCTGCTACTGCCAGGGCCTCTGATCATAATTCTCTATTCCAGTGTCTCCAATGAGAGCTCCCAGCTCCACTCCCATTCTGCTCCACCTCATGGACACCACAGCCCCTAGGTGCCCCCAGCCTTCCTGGCACCCACCTGCATTGATATTTCTGTGTCCCACTCACTGTTGCGGATGCTGGAGTCACTGGTCCCTTCTGCTTTCCGTTCCCTGACGCAGGGAAAGTCACTGCTCATTAGTTTGTGCCAACAGCGCGGGTGGCAGAGAGCAGCGAGGCAGATAATCTGAGGTAGTGGGGAATGTAAGAATCGTCTCTATTTGGCTGTGGAAGGTATTTTTGGACTTACAGTTGAATGTGGGTGTATGTTATATGCTGGGAACTCACAACACTTCAAACCAAATACTGAAGCTCAACCAGCAAGACCTGGCTGCTGGTTTCAGGAATTAGAAAGTGGTCCACCCTGTTTCTATTTCCTGCAGAGCTGGGTGGCTCCGTGTCTCTGCTGATGTTCAGGACCCGCTGAAGCAGAACTGCTACTTCTCTAGGGCTCAGAAACCACACTTGCCCCTGACCTAGAGCCTGGGCTGCAAATGTGGACACCCACAGCAGGTGGGCAGCCAAGTGAGGCCAGTTGGTGTCACACAAAAGGGAGTGGCAGAGCGAGGACTGTGAACCCCTTCAGGAGGGCACCATCACTCCTCAGGGGGAGCTGCTCCTCAGCTCCAGCTGATGACAGAGGCCAAACAACTGACAACTGGTTTGCAGTCTCCAGCCTCGCAGTTCACACACTAATGTGCATCAGAATTGCCTGGAGGGCTTGTTACAACCGATTGTCGGGCCCCTGCCCCAGAGTTTCTCATTCAGTTGATCTAGGGTGGAGCCCAAGATTTTGCATTTCTAGCAAGTTCCCAGGTGATGCTTACAGTCTAGGGGCCACACTTTGGGAACCACTGCTATAGCCCAGCAGCTATAGAATAGGAGAGTTTCCCACTTCCTTACCTTTTAATATTGGCAAGGCTTTGTTTGGTAAGTATCAACTCAAGAGGTAATCGTGTCCTTTAGAAGTTAAAAGTCAGAAGAAAGGGTGAGACACATTTATTAAATGGCAAATATGCATCAGAAACTTTCATGAACATCTCGTTTAATCACCACAGCCTTCCTGCAAGGTAGGTAGGTATTATTGCCCCTACTTTACTGCTGGGGATCTAAGGCACAGAGATGTTCATGACTCGCCCAAGGTCGCAGAACTAGGAAGGACAATTCTGGGACTGAAGTCTAAATCAGCCTAACTCCAGTGCCCATGCTTTTCCCAAATCATCAAACTGCACAGAGAAACTGGGCCTCTTTGCAAAATATACCTTCTTTCTGGGGGTTGAGCAGAATAGCCTTCCCTTTAGGGGCCCTTCTAAGTGTGTCCATCGGGGCAACTCACAGGAAGGGCTGGGTCAAGAGCCAGAAGGCTTGGAGAGGGGAGAGTCCTTTGCCTCCTTCCAAAGGGAATGATCAATAAAGACCTGGTCCTGGAGCACTACCCAGTGGCCTGTAATTCCCAGGAGACAGGAGGGCTGACCCTGAGGCAGCATAGTGCCCTGAAGTGCCATGCCTGAGGAAGTCACTCCTGAACAAACCGCCTTAGTCCTTGGGAATACATCAGAGCGGGATGGGAGAATTATCTGGTTAATGTCTGCAAACTCATGGCAGGAACTATGTCTGTTTTGCTCAGTGCTATATCCCTAGCTGCTAACCCAGCACCCGTCACATAAGAGACACTGAATTATTTGTTGAATAAGAGAATGACTGAATAGTGGAACAAAGGGCAACGAATCTTTGCTCTCAGGCAAAGGGACTATGGATAATGTGCCCACTCATGGTTGAAAGTGTAGACACTCATAAAGCAGCCAGCCTTGAGAAGGGAGATGTGGCAGGTGATAATTCTGCTCCAGGTAATTGATCGGAAATGTTTTCCAAATCCATCGTGGGCCATGAAACAAAGATATTAACAGGCCTGCCTGCCAAGAGCCAGAAAGAATGAGGTCTTATTCACCTCTGGATCCTCAGCCCATGTCTATTGATGAATGAAAGCGAGTCTCTGCTCCTGAATGCCCAGTGGGGAAGGTGTTCACACACTGATTGCTGCGTGGGTGCTGGTGGCCCTCTGCCCAAGAAGCCTTCCCCAAGGCTTTCTGGAAGGCAGGTGGAGCATGGTGAGAAGAGCATGGACTTGGAGTGGGAAACTGTGGTTCAAGCCCTGGTATCAGCCACTCCTGAACTCGTCAATAGACACAATCCCAGTGGGAGCAACAGGCACCGTCTTCTTCATCCCTGAGCCTTGCTGCCTCCCTTCTCTTTAAAAAACAGGGGGAATAATGATAGCAACAACAATAGCAATCATAACAACTTCTTCACAGACTTGTGAAGGTGGGATACTTGTGCACTGAGAGCGGAACAAGCACTCAACAAATGCTTGTTGTCCACATGGATCCGCTGATAGATCCACCATGGCTGGTTCACTTCTCCAGCGTGGAGAGTTTTGAGAAGAGTCCCTCACTGCTCCAGATAGGAAGCTCTACCACTACTTGACTTGCTTTCCTCTTGCTGCAACTTAAACCCTTTTACTCCACTGTCTGTGGTGACAAGGAATAGGCTGGCAGTTGGTGAAAGCTCTCTCTAACACTGGTCTCCCCTGCCTTCCTGGGAAAGCAGCAGAAACACACTTTTTGGAGCCAGGAACTAATGCTATGGAGAGTGTACAGTGACTTAAGATGTATTCAAATGAGTGCAACTCCAAGCCACATGGTAAGACAAATGGTTCTGCTGCCCGTGTGTAAAGCATGCCAGCCCTTTTCCCTGGCATGTGGCACACTCCAGATCTCTCCCCTCATCCAGTTACGTGTGTGCAAAACTCAGCCTGGATCAGTCACCCTCGAAATTTGAGTCAAATAAAATTAAAAATAAAAATTGTTCTTGGATCACACCCTGTTCTGCATTATCTGTGCTATGGTTTGACTTTATTCAGCTCTTTAACCACTGGCTCCAGATGATCTCACAGATGTAACTGGGCCAGCACTGGGGAGAGAGACCCCCACCTGAGTTGGTAAGAGCCGTTGGGATGCTGGGCTGGGTGCAGGATAGGTGACAAGCAGAAAGGCCGTGTCAGGAATCATGTAAATCCCCATGTGGATGGGTCCTTGCTGTTCTTCACAACCATGATGCCATCAGATTCCCTGTGAAGTCTGCAGAAGGCTTGTCATGGCTCCCATTTAACTGATGAGAAGCCAGAGGCCCTGAGAGCAGCTACAGATCCAAATGCTCAGAGTGGGAAGTTAGCCCAGGTCTGCCTTCCCAACCCGCAGCCTCTCCAGGCTCCCGGAAACACCCTTATTCCCCAAGTCAAGGCGTGATGGCTCACACTGGATAAGGCCCCGAGCCACTGGGAGCTGGGAGCCTGGAAACTGTGGGAGAACCCCTACGGATTAATGACAGGTCATTCAGAGTGTCTATATACCTTGTTTTGGAAATCTAAGAGGTAAACATAATAGGATCCCAAGGTCTCCAGAAAAATCACTCACAATGCTCTCTTTGGGGAGTGAGCAGTATTGATTCCGGGGCAGCAAAGAGAAATGATGGATGCTCATCCCAGTCTGAGCCCCTGACTCCAGCCTGTTTTCAAGCTACGTTTACGTCCTTCTCTCCCTTTACACCCCTAGCTTCCAGACTCGATGCCAAGTGGCCCGGGGCCTCTGGTGCCCTGAGGGGAGCCAGCCAATGAGCTGCTAACCCAGAGGACATAAGCTAGTCCAGCTCAGCCTCTGCCATGTGACCAGCCAAAAGCAGAACCCCAAACCCCACCCCAAGATGAGTGGGGCCCAGCCTGGCAGGCAGTGGAGGGTGCTGCAGAGTGAGGAGGGGTGGAACACCGACAGTGATCAGAAGGGAATAAAGAACACTGAGGCCAGTTCATCTGTGAAGGTCGTGAAATGGACAGAGTTTTGTTCCTTTTGGTGTACGTTATTGCAGTTATGATGGTGTTTGTGCAATAAATGAAACAGTGAAGGGAAAGTGTTTGGGGTCTGTGTTGGGGTTGCACGATGCTGCAAATTTGGTGGGTTGTAGATTCCCAGGGAGGGCAGGCAATGTGGAGCCTCACTATCCCACTCTGGAAATCTACAACCCACCAAGTGTGGAGCCCAGGACAGAGGGGCAGAGGTATGGGAGTGGGGATGGGCGGAGGGGGAGGGGAAGGTAGGGAGAAATTCCTTAAACCCCATTCAGGATTTCCTTCTGGAGGGCTGTGAGTCTTCTTCACCAGGCTCAATTCCTGGTACTCTGGGTCCTGCCAGCTCAGATTCCTGAACTTCCAGAACATAATTGTCTTCCAGCTCAGCAGGGCACAGCGTCGGGCCGGCTAGGAGCAGGCTGCCATTCCCCGAATGTACACCCTGTCAGTGCCCAGATCCATCTGGAGAGCAAATGGCTGGCTGAGGGGAGACAGCCCAGGCACACCACCCCCCATCTGCTCCCGCCATGTGACACACACTTGCAGGCGGGGAGGGAGAAGCCTGAGGTGGTTGGCTGATGTAGTGGGGAGGGTGGGAGAAAGAGCAGGGACCAGCAAAAACCCACTGTCCAGCCCCAGCCAGAAGCCTTTCTGGGAACTGCTCTCAGCCCTACTCCCATTGCCAGGTGAACCCCCTCACTCCTGCACACACACAGGGGAAAGACAGGTCTGAGTGAAGGCCAGGCCTGGGACTCCACCACCACCACTGCCCCAGACACAGGAAGGTGGATGTGGGTGCACACTCGCCTGCGCACATGCCTGAGATCCAGATCACTCCTTCAAAGCTTCTTTGCAGGTGCAATGATGCAGCCTCACTGCCGCCCTAGCCCTGAGCGCCTACAAGGCAGGTGACTAGTCCTTCTGGGTTTGGGTGTATGGGCTGGGGAGGGTGAGGCAGGGACACATGCCTGAGGACCTCTCAAGTCGAGGGTGTCCAGGAGGTGAGCAGGCCATGGGGCTTGGTTGTGGGCAGAATAGAGAGCTCCAGCCCTGGGCCAGGGGATGGGAAGAGAAGGGGGGTGGTCTTTAAGAGAAGTACAGTGAGCTCTTTCTGATATGGTATAAAAGAAGCCCTTCTTGGAGACAGAAAGATGGTCAAGGGCTGACAAAACCCTTCCAGTGCTTAATGAATGTCTCTCTTTAAACCTGGCCATTGGTGCCAAAGCCCCTTAAGTTCCATATTCATAGAGCTCAGTTATAATAAGAATAACAGCTAACAGGCTTACTATTTGCAGGACTTTATCTATGACTCACCCTGTAGGCCCGGCCCCCACCCCCAGCTCTCCTTTTCCACAATGGAACTGGAATAGAGTTATCCTCGTAGAGGCCTGTTGGAGAAGCATCTGAAATGCAAGAATTCTGGGGAGGGAGCCCGGAAGTGTCCTCCGCTCAGGTCCACAAGGACAGCAGAGATATGGAAGGGAGCGGGAAGCCATGTCATTTTCCTCCCAGAAGCTTTAGTCAAGTGCCCACAGGTGTGGTCTGCAGGCAGACGTGGGGAGCACCAGACAAGGAGAGATGGAGTGGGGACCCTGGGTCCAGGGGTGAGGAGCAGTGGAGTAAGCAGAGGCACAGCTGAGCCCCTGTCTGCCAGGAGAGCTGCCGCTGCTGCCTGGCAGGAAAGGAGTGTGATGGATGCTCCCCTGCCCAGCTGCGCCTCAGCCTTGGCAGGGGAAGGAAGGACGATGAGACCCAGAGCCAGGGAACACGGATTTCTGCCTGAGGAGGCGGAGACCAAGGCAGAGACCTGCCCTCCCCCTTCTCCTCCCCACTACCCCCCTCCTTTGGCACAGCCTGGGTTGACACTGAAGCACTCATGCCACAAAACGTGCAGCCCTGGGTTCAAATCCCAGCCCAGGCTCCCTTAGCCTCTCTCAGTCAGTTCCCTCAACTGTAAAACCACACAGGGCAGTTGTGAAGATTAAAAGACAATGTTTTCGGAAGCACATACCACTATCTGGCACCTAGAAAACACTCAATAAATGTCAGCCATTATTTTATCATCATTATTAGTGTTGTGATTATGCGGACCTTCCGTCTCTCTCTCCAGATGCTCACAATAGCCTCCTAAGTACGCTTCCTATCTTTCATCTCTCCTCTCCAATCCGTCCTACACAAAGCTGCCAGAACACAGTCTACAGCAATGATTTGGTCACATTATTCTGCTGCTTAAAACCCCCACCAGCTCCCCACTGCCTACACAATCAAATCCAAATGCCCTGCATAGCAAGGCCTTTCCATCTGCCTCAAACTCCCTCTCCTGCCTCCTCTTTGGCCATTCCCCCTCTATCCAACCTCCTCATCACATCCCAAATCTAGATACTCTTCACGTCATGCACTTGCCCACCTCGATCCCTTCACTTCTGCTCGCCCATCCTTGTAGAATGCCCTCTCCTCCAACGAAAACCTCCTCAGCCACCAAGGCTCAGACAAATGCCAGCTCATCCATGAAGCTCCTTTTGACCCTCACGCAGCCAACAGCTTCCTCTGCTGACAGATGCAGCATGTGGTTTATATACTCTCATCATTTCCCCGCCCTGTGTTGGGCTGTGCAGATGCAGGAAATGCTTCTCAAAGTGTGCTCCTAGGACCAGCAGCATCTGCACCTCCTGGGAACTTGTTTAAAATGCAAATTCTCCTGCCTCACCCCAGATCTACTGGATCAGAAAGTCTGGGGGCAGGGCCCAGTAATCTGTGTTTTAACCAGCTCTCCAGAAACTATTGCACACTCAGTTGGGGAACCACTGATTTAAGGTACCTGTACCCTACAGGTGATGCTTGGTACACAGAGAGAAGTGATGGGTTAGATCAGATCACTTGGGTAGCTTTGAAAAAATACAGCTGGTTGGGCCTCACCTGCAGAGATTCAGATTTAATTGATCTGGGGTTAGGCCTGTGCATCCATGTTTTTTTTTCTCCCAACATTTTATTAAGAATATTTTCAAACATACAAAGCAGTTAAAAGACTGCACAGTGAACACTGGTATACCCGCCATCTAGATTCTATTACCAACATTCTGCTGTATTTCCCTTATCACACATCTGTCTACCCATGCATTCATCCATTTTATTTTTTGGTGCATTTCAAAGTAAGTTGCAGACATCAAACACATCACACAAACACATCTGAGTGATTTAAAAGCCCTCCGGGGCCAGGTACGGGGGCTCACGCCTGTAATTGCAGCACTTTGGGAGGCCGACGCGGGCAGATCACTTGAGGTCAGGAGTTCAAGACCAGCCTTGCCAACATGGTGAAACCCAGTCTCTACTAAAAATACAAAAATTAGTCAGGCACGGTTGCACACCCCTGTAATCCCAGCTACTCAGGAGCCTGAAGCACAAGAATTGCTCGAACTGGGGAGGCGGAGATTGCAGTGAGCCAAGATCGGGCCTCTGCACTCCAGCCTGGGCGACAGAGTGAGACTCTGTCTTGAAAAAGAAGAAAAGCCCTCCAGATGGTTACACTGTGCAGTCAGGGCCTCTCTCATCACAGGTGAGAAACTGACAGTCTCTTAGGCTCAGCTCCTGCTGTGAAATGAGGAGGAGGAGAAGGATGATGCCTACTATGCCTCCCTGTCCCACTCTTACGAGGACTGAATGAGATCACATTTGAGAAAGCCCTTTGTAAAGGGTCATATGATTAACAGAAAGCAATCCCTGACTCCATGCTGGAGAGGAAGGTGTCCAGAGCTGTTGCAGGATCACTGAATAATAAACGAATTGCAAATAAATGACAAATAATTATTTAGTATAAGTGTATCCAAAATATTGCATGAGACATACTCATACTCATACTGAAATACTCTTTGTTGCTTACCTGAAATTCAAATGTAATTGAACAACCTACATTTTTACTTGCTAAGTCTGGCACTCCTAGAACTCAGTCGTGTCTTATGGAGAGCACCAGGATCAGAACCCTCTACCCAGAGAAGAGTCAGGGCTGGCAACAGGGACTACAGCTCTGCCTAGGATTTAAATGTTAATGTCATCCAAAAACACCCTCACAAAAACACTAGAATAATGTCTGATCAAATATCTGGGCACAGTGGCCCACCCAAATTAACATATAAAATTAACCATCACGGTCAGCAAGTCTCAAACATTAGAGTACAAAAGTCTCACTGGGGAGAACCAATTAAAATGCAGGTCTCCAGGCCCCACCCCAGAGATTCTGATGCGCCAGGTTTGGCACAGTGCTCAGGAGCCAGCATGTTAGCCACCGCTCCAGATGGCTGGGATCCGAGGGCTCCACGGGCCCACTTTGGGAAGCACAGCAGTTGTCACTCAATAAATATTTGCCGACTAAAGGGATGTTGGAGGTAGGAGTGTGGGCAGGAAGGCATCTGAGCCAGGGCCAGACCAGCTCTGCAAGACTGTGTCCTAGGGGCTCTGTGAATGGCCCCCAGTGGAGTGATGGCAGATGGGGAGCCAGCCAGCCAGTCCTGCCCCCAGGCAGGGACCCACAGCTGAGTTTACAGACAGACACAGGAGACAGAGCTGCAGGCAGTGGGCAACTCCACTAGCCCTGGCACTAACCCAAAGGGCAAACCCTTGAACCAGGCCTAGCCCCACCTGGGCCCCAGGGTGCCCTTCTCTGTCCCATGCGAGTCGGTGGGGTGGACGTGCTCGGCCTCTCATGAGCCGATGAGATCATGGCTCAGGAATCTATGTGCAGTCGGTTGCCCCTGAAAAGAACCGCTCACTCAGCTGGGGAAGCGAGCAGCTGAATGTTCACAGGCCGGCTGGGGAGGTAGGGCGTAGGGCCACAGGGACCCGCGCAGCATCCCAAACACTTCAGAAAGGAAGAAAATCAGCCCTGGGTTGTACAAGCCCATGATGACAGAGCTGTTTCGTTTGTTTGTTTGTTTGTTTTTAATAGACTCCCATAGACTGGTGGTTAGAGTTATGTCCCTGAAAACCTTACAGCTAAATAGGTAACTGCCAGAGAATGACAGCATCTGGGCAGAAAGAGACTCTTGGTGGTGGGTTAGGTCCATCTCCCAGGACCAGCGTTCTAAACATTTCATCGTGATAGAAGGCTGGAGGCGGATCCCTCCGCTGGGCAGCCTCCAGGAGGGGAGAGGCATGGGCAGCCAGCTTCGTGTCAGAAGGGGCATTCATCCTCAGGGCCTTGCCTGATGGGGAGTAAGTAGGTGCTCAATAAATGCATGTTCAGCTCAACTGAGCAAAGGGTAAAGCAAGAGGAGAGGAGACTAGTGGCTGCCCCTCTTCCAGGCCTCTTTTACCCCTGTTACCACGTCCTGCAGCTCTGGGCTGCTCTGTTTCCACCCCTTCTGTGTGACCTCAAATGCCACCTGGCTCCCTTCATGCCCGTCCTCCTGCCCAGGTCCTGCTTGGCCATCTTCAGCCTGCCCTGTGAGCCATCGCACAGCAACTGGGAAGGCGGTTCAAAGAGGGAGACGCAAGACACAAAGAATGCCTTGACAAGAAAGGACAAAGCACTGGGGCTCTGCAGGCTGGAAAGGAACAATGGGATAAATGGGATGGGAGGTGGGGGAAGAACCAAAGTCCTCAGGTGTCTGAAGGGTTATAACTGAGAGAGGATGACCAGAGACACCATCGCTTTCAGGACAAGGCAAGGTGAACGTGGACAGTGGAAAGACCCGCCGAGGAGAACATTCAGGATGGGAGCAGCAGAGAGCCCCTCTGTCTCTGAGATCACCTGGGTGTCTCCAGGAAGAAATGCTTTTCTGCCTGACATGGCCTGCAGAGCCAGCCAAACAACCTGCCATCCACAAACGCTTCCACATCCTCCCCAACTCTCTTCCCGGATTAAGCTTGTGCCACTTCTGGGGGTTCCCAGTTCCACATAAGTTTACTACCTGCTGTGTAAATAGCACTTACTTTCATTTGTGCTACAGTTTCTTTTGGCTGCCTTCAAGGGCTCCCCTTCTCTCTTGTTCTGATTTCAGGGACTTGGAGATGAAATCTACATGTCACCCTATGGCAGCCTTAAGGGAGAGGGGCATTCACAATTGGGATGTCCCCCCCTCACTGTCTCCTTTCTGTCCTGGGATCCTGGTAGATTTTTCAACTAAATCCAGAAAGACAATCCCTTAAAGAAGGAACAACAGGCCATCCACCTGGTTTCCCCAAGGCCGGGACCATGTTGTCTCCAACCCCCCTGCAATAATGCCCGGCTCTCTGGCTGTTTGTTTTGGCCAAACCAGCATATGCGCTCAAAACCTTTAAGGGAACATTCTAACAGCTAACATCCTTAGATTTACATTCTAACATCCTTAGATTTACTGGGTTATGTCAGAGCACTGGCAACTCCCCATTTGTGGATATGACTTTACTGATTTTCCCCTAAGTGTGTGGCCTTGCATATCCAGGGTGAAGGGATGCTATACTTATCTGGGCCATATGCAACAGCTTGCCTGACATTTCATCACTTGGAAGCTGCTGATGTTACCTACATTTTGTACTGGACTCTGCCACTGACATCCCCCACCCGAAAAGTATCATTTCTCTTCTGTGTCATTCTTAAGCCAGTCTCTGACCCAAGACACAAAACTCCATCCCAGTCCCAGGATGATGTATTCTGCTGTGGATCTAAAGGACCAAGGAAGCACTCCCTGTTTCAGGGATGCTGGGGTGGGCAGTGGTGACTGATGGTCAGCTTCCCTGGAGAGCTTCAAGACCAGGACCAAGGCCAATAATTCTGGCCAGCCATGCTCTTCCTGGATGCTCTTCCATTTGGGCAATGACCCAAATTATTATTATTTTTATTGTGGTGAATTATCCATAACACAAAATCTACCATTTTAACAATCTTTCAGTGTCCAGTTCAGGATCTTTAAGTGAATTCACGCTGCTGTGTACTATCGCCACCATTCATCTCCAGCACCCACTCAACTGTCCCAGCTGAAACTCTGCCCACTAAACAGTAACTCCCCAAGCCCCACTCCCCACCTGCTCCTGAGAACCACCATCCTACTATCTGTCTCTGAATTTGGCTACTGTAGGTTCTTCATATCAGTGGACTCTTACAGTATTTGCCCTTTTGTGTCTGGCTTATTTCACTTAGCATAATGTCTTCAGGGTTTATCCATGTTGTAGCATGTATCCCTAAGTTATTTTTTAAAGTATGTCACCAGGTAGCGCTTTGAGGACATGGCAAAGAAAGAACGGACATGGTTACTGGAGTGGCACCCATAAATGTGGGCACGAACACACACTTGGCTCTTGCAGGCTGGTGTGTGTTAAATAGACATGTGCTTGTGCACCCCCTCCAACTGCCCTCCACGAATTGCAGGGGCCTGCCCTCCCTCCCTTTGGGAGCAGTTCTCACACCATCCTGCGCATAACATAGGAGACACCTGAAGAGCTGGTTACAATGTGGGTCCTAGGCCCCTCAGAGCTTGTGTTGGGTCCCGTGCAACAGGTGATGCTGAGGTAGGGGACTGGGCACCCCACTTTGGGAGGCCTTCCATCCCAGGGCTGCTCCACGTTCCACAAGGGAAAGACATGACCCCAGCTTTGGTTCATGTGTGGCCAGGCTGCATTTGACGGCTTCCTGGGAAAACCAACAGGTAGGGTCCCATTGGGAAATAAGGTCAGCACATCCCTGAGAGCATGTCTGGCCTATGAGAGTCAGATCTAACTTCCTACACTCACTTCCTACTCTTTCCCATGGAGGTCCCCACTCGCTTCTCAACGAACTCCTGAACAGCACACCAGCATGCTGGAGGCACACACAGGCACTGTTTTTTGAGTGGAGACAGAACACTTTTGGAGCCGGAAAGGCTTCTCAGCTTCTCCGAGGAGGTGGCACTTGAGATAGACAGAATCCTGACAGTAGATAGAAGCAGCAGGGGTCACATTCCAGAAACAGGTGATGTGGGTTTGGGAGGCAACCAGGATCTGGTGTGACACGGATGGATGGAGTCTCTGAGTTGGAAGTCTGGGTATAATTCCAAGCGCTTTGCATTTGGCCACGTGACCATGGCAGGTCATCAGCCCCTGTAGGCTGTGCTCCTCAAGTCAGGGCTGGAGTGACAGGAACAGAGGCTGGGACCGTACAGTGGAGGGCTTTGGCTGCACTTAATTTAGAGAGAATTTGGGAGCCATGCAATGCTTTAGAGCAGAGACCCACACTCCTTTTAGCCACAGGTAGGACAAGGGTGGAGGGTCGTGCCTCTTGACTTCTCGTGTCCCACGAGCAGCAGCTGGTTAGCCTGACACCTCCAAACCCTTCCTCATTTCCCATGTGGAGGATTTCCTCCAGTGAGGGCATAGTCTCCGGAAGAGGGTTTCCTCTGGCTCCTGGGAGGACTGACAGCCCCCTCCCAGCACTGGTTCACAAAATCAGGAAATGTGGATGCTAAATAATTCATAAACACATTAAATAACACTGGCTCTAGCCTCGATCCCTGGGGAGCTCGCTGTTAATACTTCCCTCATTTAACATCAGCCTGAGCCAGACATCATTAGGAAGGGAAATCTTCTCTCTCTTTTAAAAAATCATGTAGCTTAAATGGTTTGGGATTGTTTGCTACTTTGCATGATTCCTGCCACCGCTCCTGCCCATTACGGGGATAATTAAGAATTGACTACGGTTGGCAAAAAGCATTCAATAGCCAACTTTTTATTTGGTTTTTTGAAGTGCCCCAGCCCTCCCCCTGTTCCCCCACCAACCCCTGGTCTTCCCTTTCTAGTCCCTGCAGCCACGCAGCCCAGATCCCTTCATGCACCACCCCCAACTCCCCAGGTCTGCTGCCTGTAAACACTTTTAGAGTCCCATGGAAACCACACACTGAATGGAGAAAAAGCAGGGAGACCATTCACTCTCCTCTTATTCTACTGCCCCATTTCCTCCAGGCACCTTGCCTGATGTCCCTTGGGCCTAGGGCCAGAGTGTATTTGTTCGGCTGCCCTGGTCACCCGGGAATGGCATGGGCTCAGATCCCAGGCCTGTCCACCAGCTGGTCATTCTCTCTTTCGAGAGTCACTCTCTCTGACGGGCTGAGGCAGGATTAAAGACATCAGGAGGAAGAGCATGCCTCTGATCACAGAAGGAGGGGTTATAGACACCTGGCAGACCCCAGCTGGCCAGGCAGGGCGGCTGCAGGATGTCGGGCAGGACCTGGTTGACCAGGGCCAGTTCACCTGAGCCTGGTGTCCATTCCCCCAACCCCACCTGTAGCACTCCTCCACCTCCTGCTGGTCAGAAGAGGCAAGGGGCATGTGGCCAGTCTAATTTTGAGGGGCAGCTCCAGGCATTGGGGTGATCTTTAAGGCTCGTCTCCTTTATTTCCCTGCCTCCAACCAGAAGTACATCTAAGTCATCTCAAGGATTTTGTTTTGTTTTGTTTCATTTTTTTCTCTGTCCTCATGTCACTGATTTCTAGTGTTCTAAAATCCTGAACATTCTTTTTACAGTCTAACTTAAATTTTTTCTCCTGCAGGTTCAATGCATTATGGGTTGTTCTGAGCTCAGGAAGCTGGAGTCTTACCTTGTGCACAATAAATCATCCAGGGGAGGGGAAAAACCCTATAAAGACACACAAGAAAGCCAAGCTACTTTTGGGGGAGCACAGAGAAGCTTCTAGAATGGCTGACAGAGTCCTATTACTTGACTTGGGTGATGGTGTAAAAAGCTTAACTTTATAATAACCCATTACTAAAACATCTACTTTGTGTGGTTTTCTATATTTGTTTTATAGCATCTCAAAGTTTGAAAATTAAAATTAAAAAAAGTCATCAAAGTGTTTAGTCAGTTGTATCTTCATTCAGGCTCCCATATGAAACTCTCCTTTAGGGTGAACAACCCCCATTTCTTTAGCATCTCCTCCAAGGCTCAGAATCCCTGCACCAGATGGTTGACCAAATCCTGTGGCAACTGTCTTGAGGGAACCTTTCAGGCCTCGAGGGAAACTTTCAGGCCTCGAGGGAACATTTCAGGCCTCGAGAGAACCTTTCAGGCCAGGTACTGCTGGAGCACTTAAAGGATCAGAGAGCCAGGACTTCCTTGAGTTTCCAGAACAGGCTGTGTGACTGTTTTGTGCTGGTTTGCTAATAAATATCTTAAACAGGCAGAATTTGGCCTGAGATTGACTTTCATGGTAACCCAGGAATGAGGTGAGGAGGAGGCCTACAGCCCTCACCTACCACTAAAGATTGGAGGCTACTGATGTTTACCAAATTGAATTTAAGAGTTGGGCAGGACCTGGTTGACCAGGGCCAGTTCACCTGAGCCTGGCACCCAGTAATTGCCCAACAAATGTTAGTGTTATGATTATCTTACTCCTGCTGTGGAAGCAGAGGGAAAGGGAGTGGTAAGGGACAGGGTAAGGGATAGGGAAAAGAGGAGGAAGGAGAGAGAAGCAAGGGCAGGTCATTCCAAGAGTTTGGCTCTTAGTAGGAAATTCATCATCAGCTTCATCATTGGTCTTACGTGCAGAGGAGCAGAGGAGGAAAGAAATAACCAGCTAGTAAAGCTGGTACAGGCCGCCTTTTCCTTCCTACAACGTTTTGCTATGGAGGGCTTGCCCATAGTTATCTAAGTAACCTTCCTTCTTCTCTTCTCCTTCACTCCCCCACATGCCCCCACCGCCCCCATCCTCTCCCCACCCCACCTCCCCCTCCCCCACCGCCCCACCACCTACAGCTCATTCACATAGGGCCATCCCTCAGGGATTGGAAGCTGCAGGTGGGCTCTGAAGGTCCAGTGGGAACCCTCCCCTCAGGTCTGTCTGCCTCACCTCCTCCCCAACTCCACAGCTAATGAAGAAGCCTGGCAAAGTGTTTGGAGGCCCTCCCATTAACCTTGTGACTCCCATTCTGGCCAGCAGGGGTGGCCTCAGAAGGAGAGCATCTGGGTTTGCCACTAAAACCCCCCTTTGCTGTCACTTGTCAGTCGGGGGCTGCCAATATGTCCATGCCTCTTCATGTCCGTCTGTGGCTTCTGTTTGGGCCCATGTCTTTGTCTCTTTGCTCTCTCTCCCTCTGGGGCTCCTCTGCTCCAACAAAAACCCACAGCAGAATCCTGGGCACATCACAAATAGTTTTCATTAAGAATAACGACAAAGGTTACCCATTGGGTACAAGGTTTGCTATTTGGGTAATGGGTACACTAGAAGCCCAATCCCCACCAGTACACAATATACCCATGTAACAAGCATGCACTTGTATCCCCTGAATCTGAAGTAGAATTTAAATTGAAAAAAAGTTCTACTTAAAAAAAAAAAAGTAATTAAAACGAAAGCTTCAGAGAAGGAAAGAGGAAATTAGATTTTATTCTAAATTTGTCTGACATAGGCAGTTCCCCAGGGACACAACCGAAAATGTAAAGGCCCAGAAAAATCACATACGGGAAAAAATAATTTCCCCCTGTTTGTCCCAAAGACTTCTTTGAAATATACGATTTCAAATACGTTTCTGGATCCTAAAACTTTTTAGAATGAATAAAGTGTCTAGGACAGGGTATTTTTATGCTCCCCAACCATTTCTAAAAATTACACCGTAAGATTTTAAGTTAAAAAAGCTACATCAATCTTTTTGTCTGCATATAATGATGCATCTTGTTTGACATTCCTTTCTAAATGACCTACAGAAAAATCAATTGTTCCTGAGAATCCAAGTACATTTCAACTTATAAGTACAGAGGAAGTAAAATGGATTACTGTAATGAAAAATGGCCAGGCACAGTGGCTCACACCTGTAATCCCAGCACTTTGAGAGGCCAAGACAGGAGGATTGCTTCTAGCCGGAGTTCAAGACCAGCCTGGGCAATATAGCAAGACCCTGTCTCTAAATTTAAAAAAAAAAAAAATTCTTTTTAAAGAAATTAGCCTGGTGGGTGGCACTTGCCTGTAGTTCTAACTACTCTGTCCCAGCTGAAACAGGAGGATCCGTTGTGCCCAGGAGTTGGAGACTGCAGTGAACTATGATTGTACCACTGCACTCCATCCTGGGTGATAGAGTGTCTCTTAAAAAAAAAAGAAAAAGAAAAATGAGAAAAATGTTGTCCCCAGCAACTTCAGCTTCCATGAAAGTACTGGATCTAGGATTTGGAGGCAGACCTGTGAAGAGGTAAAAGGGGAATGGCCACAGTGTTTGACAGATCTACCCCCCAAAAGCTCCCAAACCTCAGCGCCCAGCTGCTCAATGCTGCAGATAGCTGGAATCCTGCAGGAGGAGGTGTGAGCCCGGAGAAAGCTGGGGGATCTCCCAAGAAAATTCCATCCCCCAACAGGGTGGCCACGCCAGCCTATGGTTCCAATCTGCCCCTTCCATCTTCTACTGCATGTGAAAAGAAATGGAGCCATATTTGGAAAAACATAGTCCAAATCAAGAAATAAATTAACATGTGAAAAGAGAGAGAAGCTTGTCCCAATTTAGGCAAATCTTCAGTTTTCAGGACTCCGGGAAGATGATAAAAACGAAGTGTTAGAAGAATCAAATATGACTCAAGGTGATGGCTCAAAGAATGAGGCTGATTAGATAAAATTCTATGGAGTAAATTGTGTTCAATGAGATTTAAAGGTTTTCCTCTCCTTTCTTTTCACAATTCCTTTTCTGAAAATAAGTGCTTTTCTGTTTCTTGCCAACACCAAGTCCAGAAAGCATAATACTGTCCTTTGTCTTACTCTAAGTGTGTTGTAGATGGTTTCTTCTCTTCAAGGCTTTGCCTGCTTATTAAAAAGTGTCAGAAGACAGTGCATGCGAGACTTCTGAAAGCACAGGTGCTTTTATAATGGGAAACTTGAAATTATTAGCAGAGCAAACTGCAACATACAATTTGATCTACCCAACAAGATAGTTTCATTTTTATTAAATCAATTATATACAACCATTTTTGACATTTTGAAACAAAGAGACATGAGATCTTCTGAAAAATCACCAAAACCAAAGTTGCACACAAATTTTCATCTTCCTTCTAATATTCGAGAAACAAATGATCTTTTTTCCCTGTGCTTCCAAAGAATGTTTAAATCCAAGACAAGTCACTCCTGTTGCTCCCTATAAGGCAAGAGAGGCAGGAGGGGGCACTGGGAGATGAGGCAGGCCCAGAGAGAGAGAGTGTGTGTGTGTGTGTGTGTGTGTGTGTGTGTGTATGTTGGGGGGGGTGTGTGTGTGGTGTGTAAGTGTGCTGGTCTTCCCCCTACTTCCCTGCAATGCAAATGCTGGGTAGAAAGCACACACACACACACACACACACACACACACACTTGCCAAGGGGGTGTCCATTCAGCCAAGAAAAAACTCTCAGCTGAAGTTAACCCTATAACCCTGCATTTGCTCCACCATCTTCAAAAGAGGTTTGAAATTCTTTCCCAAACTTTGCTGCACTTTCCATGAGAATGGGGATGTTCCTGCATAAAACATGAGTTTAGGAGGGCCATGAGCTAGCAGGCCTTGGGGAGCTTGTGTGGGGCCCGGGACTGTGGGGAAGAAGAACAGAGAGGTGGGGGAAGGGAAGGGAGGCTGTTTTCTCAGGCTGCATTTCTTGCAGGCTCCTTGGAGACCGGAGAGAGGCCAGGAAAGGTCTCAGCTGGGGCTGGGCCCTCACAGAACCTGTGGAAAAAGGGATGCTGTGCCTGACCCAGTGAAGCCAGATGGGCTGGGGTTTGAGGACCTCCAGGAAAGTGATACCGGGAAGACAGGGGGGAGAGAGAGAGAGAGAGAGAGAGAGAGAGAGAGAGAGAGAGAGAGAGAGAGAGAGACAGAGAGAAAGCTTGGAGAGGGGAAGTCCTGGGAAGGGAAAAATGCAGGCCAGGGGGTAAACTCTACTAAACATTGAACATGCAGTCTTCTTCCCCCCGTACATGGGTTCACAAAGGACAGGGACAAAAGGTCTGCCTCTTTTGCTATCTCCACAGAATCCAGCCAGCGGCGGGCCTTTTACGTGCCGTTTTGGAATGGCTGCAGGTGGCCGGGCAGGATTCTTATCCTGTTATCAGCACCCCAGTGAGTAGGATTTAGGGGTCTGCAAGAGGTCCTCTCCCTCAAACTGGTTATTAGCACTGCTCGAATTAACTCAGCAATGGGCTAAATGCCAGCAGCAGGAGAGGGATGTTAGGGCATTCTGCTGCTCTGGGGACAGAGCCCTCATGAAAATCACTGAGGCACCACTCTCCCCAGAGGTCCTGGAAGGGCAGGAGTGTTTATGCTGCTGGGCCATGGTGTGTGCTACGGACGGACGCCCTGTATTGGTCACAGGATTGCACAGATACTTCTGCAGCCTCCTCCTGACAGGGACTGGGAGAAGACAGACACTGAAATTAATGGGGATGTAAACTACCTTGAATCCCTTTCGGGAAAAATCAGGACATAAGGAGTGGGTTTTGCTGGGGTTGGGTTTTTTGGATTTTTTTGTTTTCAATTTTGAGAATTTTATGATACCTGCAAAATAGCTGGCAGTGCTCCAGAATGTGGTCACTGGATCTTTGCACGTCACTGGTTACTTACCGCAAGTTGGAAAATGCTGAGACCAGCCACAGAAGTGCAGTTGGAAGGGGGCCCCAGAGATGTGCAAGAGTAGTGGTCTTCAAACCTGAGCTGCATCAGAACCACCCAGAAGCCATGCAGAAACCCTGGCTGCTGGCCCCCAGCCACGGAGATCCTGATTCTCCATCTGGGGTGAGACTCGAGAATCTGCATTTCTAACAAGTCCCCAAGTGATGCTGTGCTATGGTGCAAGGAACACACTGGGAGAACAACTGTTCTAGAAAACCCCTCCTTTTGTAGTTGAGGAAACTGAGGCGATAGGGCTTTAATGGCAGAGCCAGGAACTCACAGCCAGGTTTCCTGAAAAGAAGGTGTGGCACCCAGCTCTAGCATGAAACCCCAGTGTGGAGGTGAGGCAGAAGGGATAGGACAAAGCCCATACTCTGCTAAAATCAAACACCGTCTATATCCTCCATGTGCTAAGGTTGAGTCTATAGAACCCCAACCACCCGGATCCCACTGGAGGGGCGGAATGGGAAACTGAGGATAAAGTGACCAGTTGGACAGGCAGACAGCAGCAGGAGGAAGAGCGGGAGCACACAGATTACGGAAAGCAAGTAACACAGAGTGAACAATTAAGGGACACTGGGGAGCCTCCTGCCAGCCCTGGAGGGCAGATATTAATAAGTCTCTCTAGGACTTGGCAGTTTGGGAGCAAGCTTGCTGCTTCCAGCTGTGACTTGACCTCACATCTGTTATCTCCTAAGGCCTTGGGGTGGGGCCTGGAAAGCTCTGCTGGGAGAATGGCCAGAAAAAACAATTAATCTCACCTCATCTGGGCTCTCATGCCCGTGAGGGCTACCACACCTCCTCGAGACACATCAGCCTCATCCTCCTCGAGACTGGGAGCTCCTCAAAGCCAGAGACACATCACCTAGCTCTAGCCTGGTAAGCACTTGGTAAAAGTTGGATAAAGAAATGAATGCAGGCATGAATGCAGCCCTTCTGCTCTGGAGAAACAGGCTCTGCCATCAGTGTACTTCAAGAGGAATCCCACCTGTGTAATCCCACCAGTTGGGGATGGCCAGTGGGGTGTCTGTTGCTAATTGGCACAGTATGGACAGGAGTCCCTCTTCTCCAAAATGTCCCCTCCACATCTTTCTCCCTGCTCTGCTAGGGGAAAACAATCTTTTTGCATCTAACCAGCGTATGTTCTGAGAGAGTCCACACCCCTGCTCTGGGAGACCGGTCTTGGAATCCCTAACCCTATGAGAAGCTCCTATTGTCCACAGATGGCCCCTTGTCCCATCAGTTTCAGATGGGAGGCTCAGAGCCCCTGCAGATTCCCAGCAGCCACACAGAGGCTGCTGGCGGGTCAGGGAAGGCTGTGAGCTGGGGTCTGCTGCCTGATGTTGCCAGGCTTAGTTGTGGGGAGAAAGGTCCCAAGTGCAGAGCTGCGCTGAGACTGCAGAGGCAGTGTCCTGGCTCTGAACCTTCCCCTCATAGTCGACCCTGGACTGGCCCACCAGGGTTCTGGGAGGGCTTCCTGATTCTGCACCTGGTCTCATGGACATGTGCTGTGCCTTCTACGGCAGCCCACGAGGGCCTCTGAAGGACCTCTCTGTCTCTGTTCCACGTTGGGTAATCCTCATGTCACTTTTGGAAGTTTCACAGACCAGCACAGAACAGAATAGACACACGGTAGATGTGACCCAGCTCTGTCCTGGGGCCATGAAACTGCAAACCTCAGAGCATTACACCCTAGAGGTTGGAAAGGTGCAAATCACAGAGTTGCTTATTACCCCAAAGCTGTCCATCTGGGGAGATTTCTCTCCCTTACTCCAATGCCCATTGAGCTATTCAGAGAAAATTGGTTCCTTGGGGGAGTAAAGGTCAGAAAAAGAGAAAGGTGAAGGCTCCCAAACAGTTGCTGGGGGCAAACTGATTCTGCGTAGTTAGGCAGAGACCATGAAGACTCAGGGCCCTAAAAACAATATGCTGTGGCTTGTCTGGGGTGACTAAAGATCCCAGGCAGCACTGTCCAGCCACCTCCCTGTCCCTGTTCTTTAGATGCTGTTTAGAGATTGTAAACTTACCTACCAGTATTGAGCATCATTAGAGATAAAATCTGCTGAAATAGATCATACAAGGCATTTCAAAGCCCAGCAGGCTGATTAAGAGATGATTTGCTGGTTTGTGGCACCTGGAGCACCTCTCAGCTCCCTTCCACAAACTGGATTTTGGCCAATAACTTCTCTGCAACATGAGGCTTCCTATCAGTCCCTCCTCTGCTAAGGGGCAGCTGGGGATCCTGCCCTCCAGCTCTGGGGACAAGTTTCTGCACAGTCAATGGGAGACATGGAAAGAAGGGCGGCGCCTTTTTTCCTACACAGGAGGCAACACTTCCTACACAGAAGGATTTTGCCCTTGGCCAAATACTTGGCCATGTTGAGACCCAGTCTTATGGGGCCAAAGGCCACATGAGGGCCCAAGGAGAGGATGTAGCAGCAGCAGCAGGGTTCACCTGAACCAGTGGTTCTCACCCAGGAGTAACTTTGCCTGCCTGGGAGGAGACAAGGGCACTCCTGAGCTGTCTTCTCTACCTGCCCCCCAAACTCACTGTCAGGTAAGAGAAGGACTCGAGGGCTTCACAATATACGACATACATGTACACACATGCACACACACAACCACACTGCCACCTGTTCACATCATAGGTTCTGGAATGTCTCCTTCACGGAGCCCTCCTGGACCGATGAAGAATAGGACCCCTGTGACCCCACAGGGATTCTGATAACAAGAAACTCAAGAGGCTCTTCTCCTCTGCTTACTCTTCCTCAGAATTATTTTGCCTTTAGGATGAGACTTAATCCAAGCAAGGTACAGAATCCTCTCAATTGATTTATTTCATTATTGGTGCAGAACATGATGTCTGTCTCACTCAACAGCTCCCCAGGGCAGGGCTCACCTCCACATCGTTCACATTCAGTACAGGACCCAGAATGCTGCCAGCAAGTGTATGTGTAAATATATGCACACGCGTGTGTATGCTCACACATGCTCTGGATGCTAAGCCCATCCTGGCCTTGATGGCACTTTTAGCTTTTGAGCAGGAGTCAAGAAGGAACAGTGGTACCCCACAGTGGGATTTTCCTTCCCAGATTTCACACTGCACAGATGGAGGACCCAAACCAGCAGCCGAGACTCACCACCGCATTTCCACTAGAAAGAGCTGGAGGTTGGTGGAGGCTGGGAGAAGTGATTCTCCAGTCAGGATTGGGTGAGAACGTGAGCAAGATCACACACAAGCCCAGAACCCAAGCCTTTGCACTCTTAGGCCAGACATGGTTACACTTCACTTGGCTAGGATGAGACCGAGTCTCAGGGGACCAAAGACCACATGGGGGCCCAAGGAGAAGATGTAGCAGCAGCAGTGTTCACCTGAACCAGTAGTTCTCAGCCAGGAGCAATTTTGCCCTTGAGGGACCTTTGGCAATGTCTGGAGGCATTTGGGGCTGTCACAAGTGAAGGTGCTACTGGCATCTCACAGTTGGAAGCCAGGGAAGCTGCCAAACTTCCTACAAGGCATAGGACACTCCCCTTCTGCCCCACCAAGAATTATCCATCTGCAATTTTCAATGTGCTGCTGTTGAGAAACCTTGACCTAAACACTGCTGCACCCTCCATGCCGTGATTACTGAGTGAGTTGTAAGAAGGAAAATCTCAGATGAGTCAGAATCATGGTCCTTCAGCCCTGCCTTAGATTTCAGACAAGCTCCAAAGGATTGGAGTATACTGGGTGGGGGTGGGGCGCACCACAGAGTTTTCCCACACACAACCTTCTGGAAAGTTGGAAATGTTCCCAGTGGGACCTCAGAGGTTATCTTGTCAAAACATACTCATCGTAGGAAACTTAGGGAGATATAAGCAAAGACCATACTATCACAAAGGAGAGAAAACACAATCGCAGGCATGTTAGGAATTCCAGGAAGATGGGCATCCCTGTGATGGCAAAACAGATCGCTGAGAACCCGTTATGGATACAGGAAGCATGTGGCGACCTCCTAGGCCTCCTTATTCCCAGACGCAGCCCAAGCTGAAAACAAAACTGTAACCACCAAGGGGAAGGGTTTTAATGGATAGGCAGGGATCCAGGCTATAACAGAGGGTCCCTGGGTTCCCAAGGCTGTGGTTCTCCAGCCTTATGGTGTTTCATTTTGCGCACATTCAAAGCGGGGACCCACCACTGTTTGCAAAGAAAAAAAGAGTTCCCGTGTCCTTTCTTGGCAGCGCTGATAGCAAAGTGACTCTGAGAAGCCCAGCAGCCCACGGGTCAGGGACTCCAGGGCAAAAGCAGAAGGATCACAGAGACTTTTCAATGGCTTTGGGAAGATGATGTCAGCGTGGGAGGAGGCCACATGGCCAGGGAAAGGAAAGGGCAGATCTCACTCTGCGATCTATGCGCTTTACCTAGCAGGGGTTAAGCAGTAAGAGTACAAGTGAAAGCCTGGAGCACCTGTGGGTGTGGGGCATTTCGGAGACACCATCCATCCACATGCTCTTAGACACATCTCTACCCAACCAGGAGAGGGAAGAAGTAGGAGAAACTTCTTCCAGGGTCTCCTGACTCCCGAGAAAAATACCTGCAGCCCCAGCTCCCTGATGCCCCACCTCCTCACCCCCTATTGGCCCTGCTCCCTAGATCTCCCACCCCATCCAGCTGGCATGAGGTGAGGCAAACTAACGTCTAGTCTGAAAATACACCGTCAGAGCTGGTCCACTGTGACTCACTTGGGTACATCCAGCGAGCGCAGAAAGGGACACCCGTCCAAGTACTCACCCGTAGCAGCTCAGCTGCGGGCACCGTGCAGGGAAATCAGACAGCAGGCAGGAGAAGCAGTCCCGGGAAGCCAGCACCATCAGCCTGCTGTCTGCCAGAGCCTGGGCAGCAGCTGGGCTCTGGGCTCTCCCACTCCTCGCCCCCAGCGACAGAGGTCAGGACTTCAGCCCACGCCTGGGAGCAGACCTGAGGCCACAGGCACTCCGGTTCCAGATCCCTGAAAGGGGCTCTGGGCTTCCTGGGGCTGATGAGTTCTCAGTCCAGGAGAGCCGGGACTGCTGCTACTGTTCACGGGGAGAAACCAACATTTCCTGTAGAGTCCACCCAGGCCACTGTGCTCAGGTGAGGTCAGCAAGAAAACCTGACGAGCAGCTCCAGGCGGCTTGGTCTGGCCCCGGGAAAGCAGGACACAACGCGGCAGCCTGCCCCCGAGCAGCTCCGATTGTCCCTCGCACTGCTGAGCCTCACTCCCAGCGCCAGACAAAAGCGCTGGAAGCAGCTCGCAGCCCGGCTGTGACACACCAATCACCAGCGCCAGACTGTCCTCCCAGCTGGCCAAGCCCTGGCCACCCCACAAGGGCTGGCTTCCTCTCCCGTGTTTCCTCAAAGCTGCCTGAGGATGGTTTAGGATGATTTATCCTCGTGGAGTGGATTATTCGTCCCAACTTTGGCTGGACCAGAGAGCAGTGGTGTAATGCCCTGGCTTAGAGAGTGAGAGAGGGAGGAAGAGAGAGTGTGTGTGTAAGAGTGTGTGAGAGACCGTATGTGTGCATGTGAGCAAGAGAGGAGGGTGAGAAGCAGTGCGTGCATCTTCCCAGAGCATCTCTCTGTCCCTCTCTAATTTCATCCAATCCCTCTTTCCTCCTGGATTTGGAGACGGGGGATGGGCAGTGAGAGACACAGATTCCAGAAGAGGCAGGAGACACCATCCCTTCCTCCCCGCCCCCTTGCCACCCGCTCTGAGAGGGTGATAATGCCACCCCTCCCGCTCCTGCCACCCCCACAGCTGCTGCTGTCAGCAGTCAGCTCCCCCTGCCGAATACTCTCGGGGAACAACTTTGGAAGAAGAAGCATTTCACCAAATAGTCAGCGGCATCGCCCCTCCTTTTCCCAGCCCAGGTCCTTTTATGCTCCCATATTGGTCATTGTCCTCCCCTCCTCAAGCCCACCTGTCCCCACGCCCATTGTCCATAAGCCTCAGAAGCCTCTCCCCACCCGCCCATCTCAGAGCTATATCGTCTTCACCAGGCTTCCTGTGGGTCCTGGGCTGGGAGGACAGCAAGCCCTTCTGGAGTGTGCCACCAGCCCGGCGCCACTACAGCCTGACTTCCTCAACCTTCCCTCCTCTGTGCTGCCCACCAAGACACCCCACAGATAACAGGATGAGTGGTAACTCCAGGCTGCCTGCACAATTCATTTGGAGGGAAGCCAGGACTGCAGAGAGTGTAGTGGGGAGTAGAGGATATTCCACAGCCTCTCATCTCTCCCTCTCCTGTAAGATTAGCCACCTGTAGGGCGGAACACCTCTCTGTTTCACATCTTGGCTACCACAGAGGAGGCCAGGACCCCATCTATGGCTTTCATATTTACCTCTTGCTTTGCAAACAATTATGGTGGTTCTCAACGAGTGCAGAAGTGATTACTCTTTCTTGACCTGTGAAAGCAGGGAGGCCCCTGCCTCTCCTTCCTACATTTTCCTGCCATGGTGGGTGTGTGCTGATGGGTCTGTAGGGAGAAATGGGGAACGAGGTAAACAGAGTGAGGGATTTGGCGCTGGGAGGAGCTCTTTGGAGACACAGCACCACAGGCTGTGCCACCCTCGTCCTAAGGGTAATTGGCTTGACCATGCGAAGTGACCGCCCAGGCAGCTCGCTGTTGTGGTTGACTGCCTTGGCTTAGGGGTTAGGCAGGACCAGAAGTGTAAATTTATCAACTGTGTGACCTTGAGCAAGCTGCTAAATCTCTGAGACTCGGTTTCCCTATATGATAAGTGGGAATATTAATATCTATTTCATAGGGCTGTTGTGAGAATCAAATGGGATGAAATGGGTACAATGCTGCCCACAATGCCTGGCCCTCAGAGATGCTGGATCCTTTATTTCTTCTTCTACGGAATCCTGGGAAATGGAGGTGGTGGTTCTTGCACTGGGAAGGAGGCCCCCAGGTGAGCTGCTTAAAGGGGAAGGGCCGGCTGGAAGGAGCTGAGAGGGGTGTTTAGCAGGAGGAAAGCCGGGGATTGTAAACCCAGAAAGGAGAGGCGGAGGGGCAACATGTCAGGTTGGAAAAGCAAGTCCAGCCAAGGAGGCGGAACGTAACCCAGGACAAGCCAAGCTGGGGACCAGGACTGTGGCCAGGGCTGGAGGGACCCTGTGAGAAGCAGGGCATCGGGTGGTGGGGGTGGAGAGAGCTGCTTGCCTGGGAAAAATGTTAGTCTGGGGTTTTCTGGAACAGAACCCAGGGACCATGGCAGAGGGCGGCTGGGTCAGCAACAACCATCAGAATCCCAAATGGACAAATGGAGGCCTGAGTAGAACAGGACAAGTTTCTCCAGAGACCAAAAGGGAAGAAAAGGCAATGGCCTATGCTCTACCAGAAAACCCTTGATAACGACCAACAGCCCCCCGGGATGACAGGGTGTCCATAGCCCAAGCATCGGCGCCTAGAGACAGGTTCTAGGCAGAAGAAGCTGTAATCATGGGTCAGCCACAGGTCTCGATTCATACCTGAAAACAGCTGGCCTGGGCCACACATGGTTTACATCCTGAAGCCCCCTCTAGCATAGCTAAAGCTGAGAGGACACAGCACCCAAGCTTGAGAGCGGGGCCTGCGGTTCAAAAGAGGGGATGGCCGTGAATGCTCAGACCAGTACCTCAAATGAGACAGCCCAGTATCATGGGGAGATCATGGCTGGGGAGGCAGGAGGCTTGGGTTCTAGTCCCTATTCTGCCAACAGTTGGCTGGGCTGCTGGTCTTCCCTGGCCCACTGTATCTTCCTCTTTGAAATGAGACCAGATTTGTGGTCTTCAGACTGTTTACTTTTCAGCAGCAGAACCCATTCTCATCACTCTGAGCCTCCATTTCTCATTATTAAAGTGAAATCTTATCTAGAATATCTGTATATATCCAGATCAGACAGAAGCAGAGCTACGTTGATGGGTCAAGGGCTGGAGCCTGGCTGCCAGCCTCCTTCAGCAGCTCTTAAGGTAACTTGGAGGTGCTCTAGAGCTCCTCAGAACACAGCCTGAGATCACAGCACTAGTCTGAGGGCCTTTCCCCTCTCTGACTCCAGGGCTTTTCATCCCCACGGAACACTGAGTAGACACCAACTTGGATGGGTGCCAGCTGGAGGGCGAAGCCTAAGAGGGTCCCAAGGGAGGGGGCAGCTCTCCCCCAACACACACACTCAGCATCTACGGGGGTTGCAGGTCCCACAGCAGAGGCTGCTGAAGGTGGGAGCTGGCCTCGGTGGCTACGGGTGGCAGAAGGGAGGCCGTCTGGGCCCCGGGATCCGGGTGACAAATGTACTACACAGCAAGGCCAGATGGACGTCCCTGCCTTTGGCACCACGGCTGCTCCAGGAAACACTGGGCTGCCTTTCATACTCTGGATCATCGCAGGCTCCCTCTCTCCCCAGCTCAGCCAAATCATAAATCTAGCCTGCCAGGGGAGCTGGCTGCCCTGACCCCGGCCCCATGCTTCCCCGCCTTGGCCTCGCACATGCCAAGATCCAGGCACGAGCAGTGGAAGGAGGGACTGTGGGGCTGGGCCCACGTGGACTGAGAGCACTGTCTTGGTTTGGGGCTTTCCAGAATGTTCTTCAGCCATATTTTTCTCTTTTTGTCTTTCTAGCCTTCCTGTTCAAGATTCTGTCAAAGGCTTTCTTTTATAACCGTGCACCCCTCACACCAGCCTCCTCAGCCCTTCAAGAGTTTAAGTCTGACAGAAATTGGGATGTTCCGTGAGGCCCCAGAGCCCAAGACTGCCCTGTCCTTGCCCTGGGCCTCTGGGAAGGAAGCCAGAGTAGCGTTCGACCTGTCCAGTCCCCACGAAGAATGTTCTTGCACAGGCAAAGATCCCTCAGCTAGAGACGCAGGGAGCCCCTGGATTCTGTCTCCTGGAGGGGGCGCAAACGGCCTCACCAAGGGAGGATTGGTTCCCTCCCTGGTCCACCTGTGGGTTCTTTACTTGCCACTCCCACCGGCTGTCCTATGTCCACACCCAAGGAAAGGGAAGCCCCGAAAATGCTCTCTCCTGTTGCCCTGGCTCCACCTTCGCTACCTCCTTTCTTGCTTTTTTTCTTGTGAATTCAACATATCACTTTGTGTGGCACTTATGGTTTGTGAACTGCCCTTTCCCCCTTCGCAACAGTGCAGTGGGCACTGCCATCTCCTCTTCGGGTGTGGAAGCCGAGGCTCAGAGTGTCTGACCGGATCCAGGTCACAGACTTCACCACGGCCAGGCAGAGACTCGAACACCTGTGTTCTGTGGGTTGCTCGCTTTCTCATGGCTTTCTTCACCTCCCCCTCTCCTCAGCCTCCTTCAGTTTCCTCTCCTCCCCTCTAGCTCCTCCTCTTCTCTCCTTTCTTTCTGGCATCTCCTCTCAATCCCTCCTCTGCCTCTCCCCAGAAGATTTTCTCTCCTCCAGACCCACCTGAGGTCAGAGCTGATGGGGACCTTACCCCATCCCCTGGTTCACAGGCCAGGAGACTGAGGCCACGTTACCTGGCTGGTCCCCAGACCTCTCCCCTCCCCATCTCCACCAGGGCATGTTGGTGGCTGTGGGAGGCCAAGAGGGGTAATGGATTTCTTAAGTCATCCTGATTTTATTACTTGAAGCATTTCTAGGGCAGGACCCAGACGAATACTCGCTCCCTCCCTCCCTTCCCTCCTCCCTCCCTCTGCAGCAAAGATGCTGCATCTCTGCATAATGCCTGCGCCCTGTTTCACTCAGAAGGGAAAGGTCAAGGTCTGTGTCTCTGCAGCCAAAGTTACCAGCAGCCAGAGTCTTTGAGGGAAGTTCATCGGCCTGAGGCCTCTACCCCCAGGCCAGGAGACCCTGCCCCTGCCCCACACCACCCAGAGTGGGCCTCTCTCGTCACTGGGTCTTGTTATAGTTTGTCTCCTTGGGACAGAGATACCCCAGTCTCTAGGTATCACCCCTTCTCTTCCTCACGCCTCCACTTTAGGACATTCCCAGCTTGATGCAACCTCAGGCGGCAAACACTGCCTGACGACTGCCATGGAGAGCTTGGTGACAGTGACGTACCTGGCTGAGCCGGCTCCCAGGAGCAAGGCCACAGCCTGTCAAGACACTGAGAAGCCTCACAGGAGCCTCCCTTGGGGCCTTCTTACCACAGACCAGGCATCCCCACCTCGTATACCAACCTGATCTTTCCTTCTCCCAGGGCCCATCCACAAAGCCAAGGCCCAGGGAGCCTTGGCAAACCCTCTGGGAGTGCTCTGAACAGCAAGACCCATTTCACTCCGGGGTCGGCCACTCACAGCAGCCCGCAGAGGTTGGCCCACAGACTGGAGGAGCTAGTCGAGTAGAGCAGAAAGGATGGGGCTTTGATATCAAGAAGCCTGGCTGAATCCTGATCTGTCACTTATCAGCTCCCTGACCTTGGGCCAGTCACCACTCTGAGCCTCCTTTTCTCATCTGTTAAATGGGAAAGATAAAAGTTCCAGGCTTATCCATTTCACCAGGCGTGAGAGGATTCCACAAGGCGAAGCAGGTGAACATGTTCTGGAAATGGACGGAAACCTGGGTCAGTGTTACCCAGGTCTGCAGAGCTGTCAGTATTCCACTCCACCCCACAAAGCTCCAGACCTACCCTGCTAGTCCACCCATTTGGCTGTAGGATAGTCAGCTAGCTACCCAGCTTCCCCTGAGGTGTGACTTCGTCCCTGACTCCTGGCCTCCTTTAGTCTCCAAGTAGGAGCCTAGAGTTCTTTGTTCCCTCTTCCCAGGGGCTCCGCTCAGTGAAAAGGCACTCCAAGTCTCATCTTCTCAACTCATTGCAAGAAGTAGAGAGATTTACTGCTGAGGCCTTCATTACCACTTAATTGTGTTCCCACTAAACTCTCATTCATTAGCCACTCTAAAGCTGTCAGCACAATTAAACAGACTTATTGACTTACAGACTTTGAGGGTGGGAAGACAACTTCAGCAAGTCCAATCTGTCCAACCCTTTCATGTTAGAAATGAGGAAAATGAGGGCAAGAGATGGTAGTTGACTCAACCAAGGTCACACAGCAGCTAGTGATGGAGTCGGAGTTAGAAACCCAGGCCGTACAGTTCCGGCCCGGAGGCCCCCCTTCCCATTACACCACATTCCTAAGGGAAGGCAATGCCACCTCTCACCTTCCATCATCTTTCATTTCCCAAAGCAGCTATTTAGAATTGAGGCGTGTCCCCAGCTGGAAGAAAATATAAATGTAGAATTTTAAGTAGATTAAAAAAAAAACTCACCAAAGATAATGACATCTGTACCTGAGGCAAATGGTGACCAGCTGTAAACACGAATGAGCCTCTACCTCCTGGAGCTGAGGGCAGCGAGGACCCTCCCTTCTCCCTTCCCCTCCCCAGGGAGGAGCAGTCATACAGACAGGACCAATGGAGCCGCAGGCTGGCTCCACGAAGACCGCCAGCATCTGGTTCCATGCAGATACTCGGTCCCAACTGGACATCCTGTAGCACAGTCTCTGAAGTGGGACCCAAGAATCTACACAGGCTAAAACAGGTTCTAAGGAAGAAAACACCGAACATCCACAACAGCTATGGGGACACAGAGAAAAAGACAGCCACAAAAATAGACTTCTAATAAAAGGAACAGGCCGGGCACGGTGGCTCACACCTGTAATCCCAGCACTTTGGGAGGCTGAGGCAGGTGAATCGCGAGGTCAAGAGATCGAGACAATCCTGGCTAACATGGTGAAACCCTGTCTCTACTAAAAATACAAAAATTAGCTGGCCGTGGTGGCGCACGCCTGTAGTCCCAGCAGGTGGTTGAGGCAGGAGAATCGCTTGAACCCGGGAGGCAGAGGTTGCAGTGAGCCATGATTGCATCACTGCACTCCAGCCTAGGTGACAGAGTGAGACTCTGTCTCAAAAAAAAAAAAGGGGGGGGGAACAAAGGGGCAGCCCTC
Organism: Macaca mulatta; assembly: GCF_049350105.2. Classification (NCBI taxonomy): domain Eukaryota; kingdom Metazoa; phylum Chordata; class Mammalia; order Primates; family Cercopithecidae; genus Macaca; species Macaca mulatta. The sequence continues at coordinate 160,777,394 of NC_133407.1, read as the reverse complement.
CTGAAGGACAGAATAAGGCAAGGGCAGGAGGGAGGAGCTGGACTGGGAAGGAATGGGGCAAGGGGAGCTGGTCCTAGAGGTGGCGCAGGTGCAAACCCTGAGCCAAGGTTCTCAGTCATGATGGCTATGGCCCAGTCGTCATGAGGCAAGCGCCAGGACAACAGTTTCAACCTGAGGCCAAAGGGGTGGCCCTGGAGGCCAGGCAGGAAGAGGCTATAAAGGGCATCATAACAGCAAATGGCTCTCTGGCATTTGGCACGCACCTGGCACTGTCCAGAGTGCTTTAGGTGTATTCATAAATCTAACCCTATCTAAGCTCTGTGAAGTGGGGTCACTGTCATCACCCCATGGTGCAGGTGAGGAGACAGAGGCTAGGGAACTAAAGTAACAGGGCCAATAGGTGGCAGAGCAGGAACTCAAACCCAGGGACTCAAACCTACTGTGACTCCAACACACTGCCATTGTAGAAGACTAAAGCTAGAACTCCAGCCTGGGGTGCACAGTGCTTCTTAACAGGGGAGCCCATGGCATTTTTTGAGGGATGCACCTTCCTGGTGAGCTGCAAGGATTTAGCATCCCTGGCCACCAAATGACAATAGGATACCCCAGTCACCTGAATACCCAAAACAGCCCCGTACTTTCAGACACCTGCGTACGTGGTGGTAGTCGACCCACTCCAGGTGGAGAACCACCTGAGGCAAGAAATAAGGATGAAGTGGGAGCACACACTGAATCCCAGAGGCTTGGCCTCGCCCTGCAAGGGACTGTGCTAGACAGGGAGCTGGTTGATCCCCAGGAGGCAGCCCTGGGAGGAGCAGGACGGATTTCGTATCCAAGTGTCCCCCAGAGCTCAAGGTACTGGGCCCCAGCAGGATGTGACGCGGGGTAGGGGGTGATGCTGGAGAAGAAGGAAAGGCAGTGGGAAGAGACCATAAACTCAGACAGCCAAGGCTTGAAGGGAAATCTCAGGGGAGTCTGAATGTGGGGATGACCTCGGCATCCCCACCCTCTCTCACACAGTGGGTGGCAGCCACCAGCCACAGCTCAGCCTCTGTGGGGTGAGCTTTTCTGCAGAGGCTTGGGAAGCAGCAGGAGTATCATGGAGAAAAAGAAAAATAAGTCCAAGAACCATAGATTTTGGAGAAGGAACTACCCCCACCCTGACTCCCTCCGTTTTTTTTTAAACCTTAGCTGGTGGCAGCAGAAAATTCACAAAGAGCTGCAGTCATCGGGGCAGTGGAGGAATCTTCAAACCTTTTTCCCTTCATACTCAATACATCTGCGCCACTCTATCCAACTCTTCTCTTCCTACCTCTCTCCCCTTCGTAATTCCCAGTGACCGAAACTCCAGAATGTATTTATAATGTACTGAAGAATGCATTTATAATGTACTGAATGTACATTTATCATTTACATTTATAATGTACTGAAGAATGCATTTAGACAACATGAGCTAAGTTCATACCCATTCATGCCCTTAAAAGCCCAGGCCTGGTGACATCTGCATTCAACCTCACAGCAGGCAGCCAGGCAAGGTACTTAGTGGCAGGAGGAGCGAGCACAGGGAATCCATAAAGCAAAAAGAAGAGGTGATGACATTCCTCAGGCACTTATTGGGTAACAAACTCCTTTGATAACTCCAAATTCTACACAATAAGGTGCATGCTGGGCACTGCTCATTCCTCCAAAAGCAATGTAAAACACAGTCCTTGCCCTCCGGGAGACAAGATACACATGCAATGCCATTTTTGAAACAATGTCAAAATAAGTGTTCTCCGCAACAATTTCTATAGGTGTTTTGAAGTGAAAGAGAATTCAGCTAGACAACCAAGGCACAAGAATCAGAATAGGCTGCGCATCCCAGCATGTCGAGAGGCCTCAGTGGCACAAGGATGAGGAAACCCAAGTGCCAGAAAACACAAATGGGTGAAACCCATGGGGTAATGGGGAGAGAGCAAGGGAAGAGGCGTTGGGAGGGCGTCATTCTCGGAGCCCTGTGCTGGTGTCAGGTGGACAGGCATCACGGATGGGGTATGCAGGTGGAGCTCAACTTTCACTATTCCATTAACCCAGTGCATTGCATTCCGAAGGAGCCTGTCAGTCTTGATAGACACAGGAGAATGCGTGCATTCCCTCAGAAGCAAACCTACTCAGTGTCCCGCTCCCAAATGCTTTTGTGTGGATAATCACCGTTCTAAGTAAGAGACACTTCAAGTTTCCCAGTTCATTTTCTTGCTGCAAAGCTTGCAAGAGCAGCAGACGGATGCAAACTCCTGCTTCTCTTCTACTGGTGAAAACAACCCAATTTGAAGAATAAGCACCAATTAACTAAGTGGGAAGCTCAAGCTGTGAATCCTGAAGAGCTGTAACCTGACAGCAAATTGCAGTTCTTTGGAGGGAGCGGTGGGAGGCAGGGGCAGCCTCCAGTCAAAGTAGCCTCCTGAAGCCCCGACCGGCAGACACTGATCATTATAAGTCATTCACGTCTCAGCAAACAGTGGGACACTTGTTTAGGAGAAATATTAAAAGAGGGGTTCCTTTTTGAGCACAGGGTTATTTATTCTCAAAGAAAATGCTTTGGATGCCATTTCCAAATTAAATTTGTTAAGAACTAGCCAGAAAATTAAACTTCACGTAAACACACAGTCCTTTAGTTTTCTTACCTGTAAAACGGTGATGACCCCAGACATACTTATTTCCAGAGATAAGGATGAGGTGGTGCTTTGTAACCCGGAAAGCACTACAAAAACAATTACTAGCATCCATAGTGTGTCATATGTCTATCATCCTAGTGAGCGTGACAGGTAAAATCAACAAGCAGGTACAGTTACCTCCAAGAAGGGGAAAGCACGCTGCAGTCACCTGCAGATGGCTGAGTTCAAGTCAATTTAAGTTTTTTGAATGTCCAGTAAGTGCACGGCACTGCAAAAAGTACTGAGGACACAAAAGTGAATGAGAAGCAGCCACTACCCACCGGGAAAATCTCATAAAGAAATAAGCCTACTTCCAAATCAAAACATAAAACCACTTTCAGAGAAACAGAAACACAGTAACAAAGTGCTCCCACTAAAGCCTCAGGCTTCCCCTTGCACCCACACACTATTAGCTCATCCACTCAGTATTTACCATTGGCATGCTTTTAGTTCAAGTAACCCAAAACTCAATTCAATTCAAAGAGGCTTAAACCAAAGAAAATAGAGTAATTCACATGAGAGGAGCTTTAGAGATAATAAAAACCATGCAGTTCAGGTTCTTTCCATCTCTCCACTCTGCCAGCCGCTAAAATTCCACATCCTGCCATTCTCCATCCTCAGGAGGCCTCTCCCCAAAGAAAGTTCTTGAAGTTTGCCAGGTGTGGTGGCTCACGCCTGTAATCCCAGCACTTTGGGAGGCCGAGGCAGGCAAATAATGAAGTCAGGAGTTCGAGACGAGCCTGGCTAACATGGTGAAACCCCGTCTCTACTAAAAATACAAAAAATTAGCCAGGCATAGTGGCAGGTGCCTGTAATCCCAGCTATTCAGGAGACCGGCAGGAGAACTGCATGAACTTTGGAGGCGGAGGTTGCAGTGAGCTGAGATTGCGCCACTGCACTCCAGGCTGGACGACAGACTGAGACTCCGTCTCAAAAAAAAAAAAAAAAAAGAAAGAAAGAAAGTTCTTGAAGTTATAATTCAGCTGCCAAGAACAATCAGGGCAGCCTTCCTTGTTTAGCATCTACCTAGAGAATGACTTCTGGTGGCTTTCTATTGACAAACAGGAAGAACTTTCCTAGAAATCAAAAACCTCTCCTCAAATCTCATTAGTCAAAATTGTGTCATGTGTCCATTTATGGCCCATGCTAAAGTTAAACAGCATACGTACCCTTAAACCTGTCAAGGCCATCTCCTTAGTCAAGCCCGAGTTTCACTGCTGCTACTCCGGGAGGAGGTGTGGAATGGAGGATGGGAAGTTTACTACAAGGTGCCCTACTCAGAACTTTAGTTACCCACTTTCCAAGCCCATATAAGAAATGCAAATTAAACGTGAAGAAAAATTTGCCTTAGGCAGATACACTGTGTCTAGCAAGAAGGGACATCCGTCAGCAAGAGGCACAGCTGGAAAAAGGAAAGAGCAGGCACAAAATTCAAAACCTCAGGGGGCCATTTGGCGTAAGCAAATTGTCCCATACACCCCACTGAATCAGAGCCCAGTCCATTAATTAAGGTTTCTAATATACCCTTGGGACACCAAGAAAAGGTTACATTTACACTTGCATTACCCCGTGTAAGAAGGCAGGGATGCATATAACACATTTTATAGAGAATCACAAACTCAATGGCTAACAATGTAAAAGTGTTGTTGCTTAAAGAGGCCGATCTAAAGTGTGGTAGAACACTTTACACTTTAGAATGACCCACCCCAGCTTCTCTGGAGAGCTGGGATTTCGGGTGCAGACTGCAAATATAATATACCCAGGCAACAATATGTTACAGCTGGCCTCCCACCAGGCTCCTCCACGCTGATGGAAATTGATTGCACCTCATTTCCAGTGAACAAATAGTTGGTATTTGGATTAGGATGTTGCTCTTTTAGAACAAACACTCAGGCTTCCAGCCCCACCTGGACCTATCAAATCTGAATCTCATGGGTGGGCCCAAACTCAGTCTTTTCTTAAAGTTCCCCTAGTAAATCTGATGATCAGTCTGACCAAACCTCACACTGCCTCCCTGAAAATCCAGAATACTCTGTAGGAAAAACTTCCTGAATGGGAGAACCAGTGCCTTATGGAACTCTGAGAGGTTATCTCTTCTACACCCTCTCTTGCCTTCAAGAAGGCCAGCATGAAAGGTCAGAGGAATGGCAGAAGCCCTGAGCACTCACTCCTTCCGGGGATGAGCACACTTTCACTCAAGCACCATAGCCAATCCACCACTCAGACCCCATTGCTCCCCTACACACCCTCTTCCTGCCCACAGCCTTCCTCCACCTGGCCCCACCCCTGACAGCATCAGGGTCCTCCCTAGCCAGAAAGGACATTATCTGTCACCTATTAAAGGACATCATGCCAGTTTTTACCTCACAAGTTCCTTTTGTAATTGACTCCCCACCCCATTCTGTCTCACTGAAGAAATGTTCTTCATTTGATGCTTATTATTATTATAATTATTATTATTATTATTATTATTATTATTATTATTTAGAGACAGGGTCTTGCTCTGTTGCCCAGGGACTGGAGTGCAGTGGTGCGATCATAGCTCACTACAGCCTCAAACTCCTGGGCTCAAGTGATCCTCTCACCTCAGCCTCCCAAAGTGCTGGGACTATAGGTGTGCATCACCGTACCTGGTTAGTTGTTTGTGTTTTTTTAGAGAGATGGGGTCTTGCTATGTTGCCCAGGCTTCATTGTATATTTAACTCCAATTCCTCTCATTGTAACAGGCTGAGGTTGAGGGCAAGGGAGGTGGAATAGAGAATAAATAGGGACTCAGGACTCAGGACTCCTTGGCCACCAGAATGTGACTCCCAGGGATGAAAGAGTGATTGGCCTGAGGGGGTCATTTGAGCTCTTCATTTTTTTCCAGGCAATGGAGAGAGCAATCCTGATACCTGAAACACTCCAGTTTCAGGGGGACGCTGGTCCTGGGGACCTGCCTACCATGCAGACTGTTTGTCTCCATCCCACCAATTCCTGTAATCTTTCATTGCCAGCCCCTGCATGGCCAGAGATTATGGGCTTGGCCATTACTCACAAGGCTCTTCTCTTTCTGGCTTGGTCAAACACCACCTGTGTGACTTTGGAGCTATTCTGCAATGTCTCTGAGCCTCAACTTCCTCCTAAGATGGATAATGCTTGCCTTGGCTTGTCTCCCCAGTTCTCATGAGACTCAAAACACAACAAATGTGACTGTGCTCTGTCAACCTGAAAGCACTGTCCACTCATGAAGGGTCACTGTCCACTGGGCTAGGAGTGTCTGCCGCTGGGAAAAGCAGTTCATCCATCTTTGTGCCTCCAATGTCTGGTGTTGGTAAATGACCCCCGAGGGGTGGCTGCTGGGTGGTACATGAACCAAATGAGGGGACGACAGAGGAGGATGGGAGTAACTCACAAGTCAGGAGCGTGAAAATGAAGAAAGAGAGAGAAAAGAAGAAATGCCTTTCTTTTCCTGCCGCCCTCAGTCTCCAGGAACTAACAATGCTCCCCAAATAGTGGCCCCCACCACTGATTAGGTAACTTTTTAAAGTCATCCCAGCTCCAATTAGAAAAGGATGTTAGTAAAGCTTTCCCATACCAATTTAAATAAACACTGAACACATTCAACATTTAAACTGAATGGAAATCCCTACTTTAAACAACAGCCTTCTAAAGGGCTTGCTGGTGCTGCACTGAGAGCTGAAATTAGGAATTGGGAGATTTGGAAGCTTGGGGTGGGGTCCTGGGGAGGGGCAAACCCTGTCCCCAACTCTGGGCTGCTTTGGTTTCCTGGAGGAAGAGGTACTCAAGAGGCTGAGAGAGCCAGGATGGCAATTGGGCTTTTTTAAGCCCAGGGAAGCCTTGGTCTTCTGTGTTGAGCAACCGCCAGGCCTGGGAACCCACAGAATCATCCTTACCATTCTCCTCCCATCTATGTTCAGTTCTGCTCCACACACATCCCCTACCACCATCACCCCCGTTCTCAGAACAGAAACACAGCCGTTTAGATGAAAAGGGCAGCTGCTTTGCACCACAAACAAGCCCTCCCACTACAATCCCAGCTGCGTTTTCAGATATTCCAGCCTCTCTTTGCATCCTCGGGTCTAAACTATAATGGAATAATTGGAATAAAATATAAAGCAGAACTTCCCACCCAGAAAAGCATGAGGAATGAGAGGGTGGTAATGTTTAGACATAAAAGAATACTCCCACAATGTTACCCTTGCCCTCTGAACATGGGGCAAATTTGCAAGCCAGTGTACCCTTGGGGACATCCCTGGACCTCCCAACACCTACTCATGCACATGGATCTTGCTCTTGACCCCTTCCTTCTGCCCCACTCAGTGTTAGGGCTGTATCAGGGCTTTGCTCTCAGGAGCTGAGGGTGGACAAGGGCTCACTAGATAGCCCCTGGGACTACCTCTAACATACACAGACCCTGACCCTCCTCTCATTCTCTAGGGTAGATCCCAGGGAGGCCAGAGCCAGGGTAACTTTCTTTGGCCACCTCCTCCCTCACTTGAGAGTTAAGTGATTATCTGCTAAGCACTTCTCAATTGAAACATTGATTCTTCCCCTTATCCATACTGCTATGGTCTGAACATCCCCTTCAAATCTCATGTTGAAACTTAATCCCCTGTAGCAGTATTAGAGGTGGGGCCTTTGAGAGGTGATTGGATCATGAGAGCTCACTCCTTACGAATGGACTAGTTCATTCATGGGTTAATGGGTTATCATGGGAGGGGAACTAGTGGCTCCTTCCAGAAAAGGAAAAGACTTAAGTGAGCACATTTGCATGTTGGCCCCCTTGCCATGTGATACCCTGCACCACCTTGGGATTCTATAGAGTTCCCAACAGCAAGAAGGCCCTCACTAGATGCAGTCCCTCAACCTTGGACATCTTAGCCTCCATAACAGTAAGAAATAGATTCCATTTCTTTATAAGTTACCCAGTTTTATGTATTCTGTTATAAGCAACAGAAAATGAACTAAGACAGATACCAAGTACAGTATAAATCCAATTCCAGTATACTCCAATATAGTATAATTCCAATTCCAGAAATGCCAGGAGGCAGACCAAACTAAGTAAAGACACAGAAAATGTATAAGCCACTGTCAAAGTATAATTTTCAAAATGCTCTCATATATGTATATTTATTTAACTCATTAATGAGGAATGGTAAAGCTGGCTCAAAAGAACTTGAAGAACGGGGTTTGCATGATCAAGAAAGGCATGCAGAAATAAGTCTGTTAGGTCGAGACAGAACTGTCCTACAAGGCAATAACACCATAACTTTTGGAGTTATGTTTTCTACTGGACAGAAATAATTTGCATCTCTACTTGGTAAAAATCACTTGCAACTTATCTGCCTATATGTTAACATCTAGCTTCATGAGGCCTGGCATCTAATCAATAATAAACTGAGAATCGAACACTGTTTTTTCTGTCTCCCCTGCTTAGAATATAAACTCCATGGGGACAGGGTTCTTGTCAATACTTTCCCCTTCCAAAGCGGTGGAAGAGTATTCGGCACCTGTAAGTGTATAGTGGGTATTTGTTAAAGGATTATTTGAAGGCACCCCAGAGTTCGGGGCCCAGGAGAAGAGGCCTTTTGCATCAGGAATGGCTGGATATAGCCCTGATGGGTGGGTGGGATCCGAATGGGAAGGGAGGAGAGTGGAGGCAGAGGAGAGAGTGAGGACGAGGTGTGGAGGAGGGTCAGGAGGAAGCTGGGGAAGGACAGGGTGTTGAAAAGATGTTGTCAACAGTGTCAAATTTGGGAGATTACACAAATGCAGTAGGTAGGGGCTACACATTCAGAAGCCTAGCAGACAAGAAAAAGCATAGACAATCCAGAAGCCAGCTGAGTTAGGTGCAGGTTTTTAGAGAAGGACCACATTGGGCCCATTTGAAGACAGGGGGAGAGAGGTGTGGCCATCCAAGCAGCAGGTAGGTGTCAACCAACAGTGGCAGGGGTTTCCCCTGGGCTCAGGGTTCAGGAGCTGAGGGGCACAGAGGCCTCCAGCTGGAGCTGGGGGGCTGCAGCTTCCCAGGGCTGGGTGTCGACAAAGGACAGCCCGAAGAGCAGTGCCCTGCCCCCCACCACAGGTGCACCTTTGATGTGGCTCAGGCTGCTGGGCAGAGGAAACCCAAGCTTCCCAGCGCAGCCTGCTCCATCAATGCCACCCAGTTTTCAATGAGGCTGCATAAGACACGGACCCGGTGGACCTGTGGCAGGGCAATTGCTTTATGGACAGAGCGGCTGGCAGGAAATCAAGGCTCAGTGTTTCAGCCTGAGATGAAAGGGAGCTTTTACCCAGACTCCTATCAATGCACCCACACTCCCCTCTCCACTCTGTGAAGAGGGGTTCTCAGTGCAGGGAGCGGGGGTTGACACTTCCCTACTTTCTTCTCCATTTCCTCTCTTCCTTCTGGGTAAGCACACACAGTGGGAGTGTCTTTAGGAGAGGGGACTGTGGGTGAGGGAAGGGTCTGTGTTACCTCTGCAGGTTTTAATTATCTAAGCTTCCTCTGTGGGATGAGGGAGGGTCCTGTGAGCACACCAGGGATAAATACAGAGTACAAAATGTGTTCCCCCAAGCTTTGCACATCGCGCCCACCCACCACTGTATTTAAAGATTTACTCCCTCCATTCACATGTATGTGTGTGCGTGTATGTGTGTCTGTGCATGTGTGTGTATGAGAGAGAGTGAGAAAAAAAAAGAGAAAGGAAAAGAAAGACAATGCTATTCCATGGTTGCTCCACGCAGCAGCCAGCCCGTTTCCCTTGCTCCATTTCTAGGCCCTGAGGCTCATCAAGTGACCTTGAAATCCTGCAGGAGTTCAGGACCTCTGGTCCTCACCCTACAGTGGAAATAGAAAAGGATCTTCTTTTTGAGAAGATGCTCTGTCCAGGCTTTGAAAGACAGATGCAGGAGGGGGAAACTGGGATGTTTTATGGCTTTAGCTCTCTCTTTAACCACAACTCAACACACATTTACTGAGGCCTTGGTGCCTGGCTTTGGGCTGGGCAAAGGGACACAAAGACAAATGCTGCTCTGTCCCTGCCCTGGGAAATGAAGTTCATAGCAGGGAGACCACATGGTGATGCAGTACAGGCAGCACCAGGCGCTGAAGGCAAAGGCAGGAAAAGGTGCCTGATTCACGCGGGAGCCCTAAAACATATGCTGACGCCCAAGCTCCCCGCTGGGTGAACTGAGTCCCTCTTTGATGGTGGGGCCTGGAGGACGGGAGGTGGCTGGCTCTGGATGGGTGAGAGGTGGGGAGTGCCTTCGGGAGGTTTGGAACCCCACGGCTCAGGGCCAGGGCCTGACACCCCATAATCCCCCAGCATGTTCACACCAATAGCAGAGGCCATGTGGTAGGACGGGACAGACCATGGAATTTGGAATTGGAAGACAAAGGTTTAAAATTGCCTCTTAGTAGATGTACGACCTTGGTCATACCCTTTCTGGAGAATTTCTTCACCTCTAAAATGGGTATAACAGTACCAAACTCAGAACTTAGTAATTGTAAGAATTAAGTCAGGCAATGCACAGAAGGCATTAGAACAGTGTCTGGCATGGAGTTCAGGAAAGGGAAGTTGTGGCTTCTGGGAGAAGTAAATGAGGATGCAGGTGTCCTTCAACAACAGTGAAGTGGTCCATTAAAAAATGGTTTCAGCTGGACGTGGTGGCTCACGCCTACAATCCCAGCACTTTGGGAGGCTGAGGCAGGCAGATCAAGAGGTCAAGAGATGGAGACCATCCTGGCCAACATGGTGAAACCCCATCTCTACTAAAAATACAAAAACTTAGCTGGGCATGGTGGCACGTGCCTCTAGTCCCAGCTACTCGGGAGGCTGAGGCTGGAGGATCGCTTGAACCCGGGAGGTGAAGGTTGCAGTGACCTGAGATCACGCCACTGCACTCCATCCTGGTGACAGAATGAGTCTCCATCTCAAAAAAAAAAGGGGGGTTTCTCTCAATATCATCATCATTTAGCCCAGAGCAGGTGAAGGTGAATTATCTGGGACCCACCACCCCAAACCTCTACAGCAAATAGCAGGTGTGAATCGGGCTGAACATGTGGACCGACAGTCATGGGCTCTGTCACTGAGGCCAGGACACTCCTGTGAAGATGGGGGCAGACAACCCGTCCTGGGAGCCTATTCTCAAATGCACAGGCCCAAAGGCCATTCTTGAGCACATGGAAGTACAGGAGATGTACAGCAAGCCCCTCCTCTCATGTAACAGTGAAGCCCCTTCCAAAGCTGCCATCTCACGACCCTCACTCTCCCACCTCCATCAGAGCAGCAAAGGAATGGAAAGAGTGTGTCTTGGGGTTGGTGACTTAGCTACCAGAGCCTTGGTTTCCCCATTCATGAGATGAAGGAACAGCTCTTGGGATGGCCCCCTGGGGATTAGGGAGCCTGTGTTTAGAAAACAGAATGCCTGTCATATCGAGCATCCAAGATATGGTCACCCCATTCAGCCTCTGTGTCACACCTGAACCAGGTCAGGACTGTGCAGTTCAGTGTGGGAGACTGTGGGGTAGCCAGGGCTCATCCCAGGCCTCGATTTACCCATATTCCCTGTGCATATGGAAAGATCTGAGACGGAATCTGGGGTTTTGCCCAAGAAGGGGGGAATCCCGAATTCAGGCCCAGCTGGAAGGTGGGGTTTCCCCAGGACAAAAGACTCTGCCCCTGGGCCTCTGTGAAATGAAGCCCTGCCCAGCATACTCATGCACAGAGTCTGCAACCCAAGGTTAATGCCTGCATCCTAGAAGCTCAGAAACAGAGCCCAGGACACATGCTCCTGACAGAGGAACAGGCACTAAGGCTGCTACCCCAGAGAGGCCACAGGAGAGGGACAGCCTGGGAACCAGTACGGGGCTAGAGAGAGGAGGAGGCCAGGGCAATGCTGGCTGAGAAAGCACTTCCTGTGCTGAAGGGTAGAGTGGCTTCCCATCACCTCTCCAGAATAGAGAATGAGCCAGAAACCCCATCTGGGCCTCCCAGCAAAGACAGGGCTTCTGAACAACATCCCTGCAGTGAAACTCTGCGTCCTCGAATTGCTTGACCCTCCTGGTTTCCAATCTCCCTCCAACACCACATGCATTTCCTGGGCTCTGTCTGGCACTGTGCCCCGCAGGAGCCACAGGAGAGGCCCAGTGTCAGGTAGCAAGAACACGCTTTGGCTTCACTGTGGCCTAGGTTCAAATCCTGCCTCTACCTCTATACAGTTGTGAGATGTGAGGCAAGTTTCTTAACCTCTCTGAGGTCTTTTCCTCGTGTGTAAACCGGGGCTCATCTCTCCCTCGGAGGCCTTCATGAGGACTTCAGTGAGAGACTGGCCCGTAGTAAGTCCTTACACATGGAAGTTGTTATTTGAGAATACGATGCAGATCCCATCAGAATCCCTGGAGCTGAAGGCTTTCAACCACCCCTAAGCCTTCTTATGCCTTCTCCCCCATGTTCCCCCAACCCCCACCACCATTTTCCTCTGTGCCCCTGGAGGAGGCCAAGCACCGAACCAGGCCAAGATTCATCCTAGGTTAGGGAGATTTCCCCAGCAGATGACCAGGGCAAAGCCATAGGCATGGCCCCTCCTTCTCTGCCCCACCTAGACCCCAGGTCTGTGTGAAGCCATCCTCACCGGTCCTACCCTTTCAAGGAGAGGCTTTCCTGAAGTGGAAACTGCTGCAGACACTTAGCCCAGTGCGACAATCTCTGAACAATCTTCCCTCCCAGCAGGATTGGGCTGCGAAGTGTCATTAAAGCCACAGGTTAATTAGGTGTGCAGCCATCTTGAATAGAGAAGCACCTCACCTCCTCTCATCAAGCATCCAGAGGTTCAGGGCTGCAGGAGGCAAGAAAGGGACCCACACCACCTTTCCCCCACCTTCTTCCTTCACCCCTCCACCCCAGTCCTAAAGCTCTCCAGCCAGGCCATGCCAGAATTGCCTTCCATCAGCTGTAGTCTAACTGATGACATCCTTTTTTCTACAGATTGATGGAGGGAGTGGAGAGAACAGATCTGGCTGTGACTAGGGCTTCACAGAAGGTGCCTGGAGAGGTGTCCTTAGAGATGCACAGAGCCTTGAGTCCCCTCCTGCCCCCAACGCAACCATGAGGAGGAGACAGTGTAAGGACTGTTTTCAATGCAGGGTCCTGCAGAATGGAGCCAGGGATGGAGGCAATGCAATGGATGAAGGAAAAGCGGGAATGAAAAGAACACACTGGTCAGACACAGGAGAGAGTTGGGAGGCACTGGCCCACATGGCTAGGAAGACTGGGATTGGCTTACTAGTTATCTAATACCTTCCTATCTCAGCCTGGCTCAGTCACTCCAAAATGGGGGTGCTGTGAGGAATTTCATGAGCTAAAACATATACAGCTTTTAAAACAGGCTGCTACAGTGTAAGCTCTCAGGAAACCAGGAAATCCTCACAACACCCGTCCCCTTCTGCAAACTGCTGAGTCCTGGGCTCCAGCTCGCTAGTCCACTCTGCAAAAGGCCTGGTTCGCTTGGTACCTTGAGGTCCCAGGTGCTTTACCAGGTGACCCGCTATACAGAAAGGAACTTGTGTCGTTCAATTCCCATAACAACCCTCTGAAGTAGGCATGATGGCCATTTTACATATGAGGAAACTGAGCCTTAGAGAGGAGAAATAATTTGCCCAAAGTCCACTCTAATAGTAAGTGGCAAAGTAGGTGTTCGACCCAGCTCTGTGTGGCTCCCGGCTTTTCCTCCCACCCCAAGCTGCTTTCCAAGCCCCACTCCTCAGCAGAGTGTCTGAGGCCCTCACATCTAGCTCTTCTCCCTGCTCCCAATCTAGCCAGATTCATGCCCCCCGTCCAGCGTCTGGAGGCACACACCATCTTCACTTATGTGCTTTCCCCACGGAGTCAAAGAGCCAGAATAGGAAGGAGAGAGAGAAGGGCTTCAGGGAAGAGGGGAGCTGGAGGGTAAAGGATGCTGAAGGGGAACGAGGCTGCTGCTCATCAATCTGGGAGGCTTCTCTGGCACGTCCTACAGCTGTCTCCAGCTTGGCTTCTGTCTCCCCCATCAGGGTGCGGTATTCCACAGGAAGGAAATGGTGAGAGGAGCTTTGGGCACAGGAGGGCCAAGCTGGAGGCTGGTGAGAGGCCCGCAGAAACTCCAGCTGCTCTGAATGTGTTCAAGCCACTTGGCCGGGACACACATTCAGCGAACAGGGAACATGCAAATGAGGCTCAGAACAGCTGTAGATTCCTGATCTCATAGGAATCATGATAGGATCCTGGCAAGCACTAGGGCGGCTGGGAGGCCTCCAGTGGACCATGCAGTCAGTCTTCACTTCCACAAAGGGGTCTGAGGTGGGTTTTGCAAACCACAGAGGTCAACTCAATGTGCCTCCTGCAGAGACTCTAAACGAAGGCTAGTGGGCATTTAAGAAGGACAGCTACTCTGGGAGGCCGAGGCGGGCGGATCACGAGGTCAGGAGATCGAGACCATCCTGGCTAACATAGTGAAACCCTGTCGCTACTAAAAAAAATACAAAAACTAGCCGGGCGAGGTGGCGGGCGCCTGTAGTCCCAGCTATTCGGGAGGCTGAGGCAGGAGAATGGCGTAAACCCAGGAGGCGGAACTTGCAGTGAGCTGAGATCCGGCCACTGCACTCCAGCCTGGGCGACAGAGTGAGACTCCGTCTCAAAAAAAAAAAAAAAAAAAGAAGGACAGCTGAGATCACCAGCAGACAGTGTGTGTTTGGTAGAAAAGTCCTGTCAGGCAAAGCGCATCTCCTCCACTGACAGGGTCACCATGGTGGTAGACAAGGGAAATGGAGTTTGCTCATCAACCAGATCTTAAATGAGACATCTGACAAGCTCTTCATGAAATCGTTGTGTATAAGCTAGAGAGGAAGCTGGAAGGCAGTAGCATTAGTGGGACATACAGCTGGTTGTACCCCAAGGGGGCTTAGCAATGGATCCCAGCCACCTGGAGGGAAGTGTCTAGGGGTCATGCTGCAGAGCTCCCACACACACCACCCCATTCAACCTCTTAGCAAATCCTTGGATCAATGTACAAGAAGCACTTGAAGTTGACAGCAGCAGCAGATACATTGGATGACAGAGGCAGGATCCGAAATATCTTCGTCAGGTGGAGAGATTATTTCAAGATAAGATAAATTAGGGAAAAATGTAAAGTCCCAAACGGGAGGTCAAAAAGGTACAGCACTGTTGTAGGATGAATTGTGTCCCCCCAAAAAGCTCACAGGTTGAAGTTTTAACCCCCGGTATGTTGGATTATTGCCTTATTTGGAAATAGGATTGTTGCAGATGTAGTTAGATGAAGTCCAGTGAGAGGGGATCCCAACCCACTATGACTGGAGTCCTTATAAAAAGGGATAATCTGGTGACACACATGCACACAGGGAGAACATGTTGCAAAGATGAAGGCAGAAATTATATTGATGCTTCTATAAAATAAGAAACACCAAAGAATGCCAGCAAACCACTGGAAGCCAGGAGGGAAGCACGGAGCAGATCTGCTGTCATATCCCTCAGAAGGAGCTCTGCCCACACCTTGATCTCAGACTTCTGGCCTCCTGGACTGTAAGACAATAGTTTCTGTTGTTTAAGCCCCTCAGTGTGGGGTGTTTTGTTACAGCTGCCCTAGAAAACTAATTCAAACACAAAGGTAAAATTGGGAAGATGCGGCTGAGTACATTATGTTAAAGAGACTCTGGGGTGCTGGTTGGCTGTAAGCTCAGTAGAAATCAGCAGTGCTGTGTGGCTGCTAAAGACAGCCAGATCAGAGTTGAGGTTATGTTAACAGAAGGTGCACTAGCTGAGTTGATATGGATATGCTGGTCAGGCCTCACCTGGAGGGCCACCTTTGGTCCCTGGTGACCTCAACTGGAGAGAAGTGGGAGATCTTCAAAGTCCTATGCCCAGAGATGAAGAGACAAGCCAGAGGAGGACTGCTGAAGTGAGGAAGAGGTGGGAGGCTCACCAGCTTCCAATGTTTGAAGAGCTGTGGCATAGACGAGGGACGAACAGCCATCCACACCAAGAAGTGATGGAACCCACAGGGAGAGAAACAGACTTCAGAGAAATAAAAGAATGCTATTGGGCAGTGTCGCCCAAAATATCAAATGCGCTATCTCGTGGGGACCTGAGCTCTCTGTCTCTGAGAAACTCAAGACTCCACCTGCTGACCACTCAGTAGAGACTTGTGCCAAAGACTCAGGCAACTTGTAGCTCCAAAGAGGGTCCACTCACATTCCCAGCCTGGCTTGACACCAGCAACTCGAGATTCTTACCTATTTAAAGTTAGAGGCCACCATGCGATGTCTGGGCCTCAAGACTGTCCATCCATGGCTTCAGCAGATTAAACTGTGTGCTGACTCATGGGTCTCAGAAGATCAGGTTTGGTGAGACACAGGTCCACTGGAGGGATGAACCTGCTCATGCTCACAGAATAGGGGTCCCAGGAGGATGAGGGGTGGGAAGGAAAGCTGCCCTGACTCTCCACTGTCCAGGGAGTGACGGAGCTGGCAGCCCAAGCCTTAATTGATCCCTAACTTGAGGGAGCCCCACATTGGTGTGTGCTGTGAGGGGACACAGAGGAACTTACACTCAGACCTCTCTTTGAGGGGCTCAGGGAGAACTCACCGGGAAGACAGTATTCTGCAGGAGAGGCAACTGTGATGCCGGTAAAAAGACGCAGTGATCCCTAAGTATATCTGGGGGATCAGTCCCAGGACCTCCTGCAAATTCTCAAATGCACAAATGTTCAAGTTCCTTACATAAAATGGTGTAGTGTTTGCCTATAACTACACACATCCTCCTGTATACCTTAAATCATCACTTGATTACCTATAACACCTAATACAACGTAAGTACTACGTAAACAGTTGTTATATTGTATTGTTTAGGGAATAATTACAAGAAAAAAGTCTCTGTACATGTTTAGTATAGATACATTTAAAAATTTAATTTAATTTAATTTTTATTTTTTAGAAACAGGATCTCCTTCTGTCACCTAGGCTAGAGTGCAGTGATGCTATCGTAGTTCATTGCAGCCTTGAGCTCCTGGGCTCAAGCAATCCTCCTGCCTCAGCCTCCCAAGTAGCCAGGACTACAGGTGCATAACACCATACCTGGCTAATTTTAAAAAAAACTTTTTTTTTTTTTTTTTGGAGAGATAGGGAGAGCCTTGCTATTGTTCTGGCTAGTCTCATAATCCTGGCCTCAAGTGATTCTCTGGCTTCAGCCTCCCAAAACACTGGGTTTACCAGTGTGAGCCACTGTGCTCAGCCTCAGATACATTTATTTTATATTATATTATATTATTTTATTTTATTTTATTTTATTTTATTTTATTTTATTTTTTTTGAGACATAGTCACTCTGTCGCCCAGGCTGGAGTGCAGTGGCATGATCTCAGCTCACTGCAAGCTCCACCTTCTGGGTTCACGCCATTCTCCTGCCTCAGTCTCCCGAGTAGCTGGGACTACAGGTGCCCACCACCACGCCCGGCTAATTTTTTGTATTTTTAGTGGAGACGGGGTTTCACTGTTAGCCAGGATGGTCTCGATATCCTAACCTTGTGATCCGCCCGCCTCAGCCTCCCAAAGTGCTGGGATTGCAGGCGTGAGTCCCCGCGCCCGGCCCAGATGCATTTTTAAAAAATATTTTCAATCCAAGTTTGGCTGAATCCTCACATGGATTACACAGATACACAGGCTGACTATACTTCCCAGGATTATTAAATAAGCTCATTTAATCCTCCTTTAAACACAGTCCTACCTCATCTTACAGTTAAAAAAAAAAAAAGAAAAAGAAAAGAAAAGGATGCTCAGAAAGGGAAAGGAACTTACACAAAACTCACAACCAAAAAGCAGCCATGCTGGGTTTGAAGCCAAGTATCTGTCTCATTTTCAAACCCACACTCATTCCGAGGTTCTCCAATGCTTCCCTAGTAAAGGGCTGTAGGTTGTGAGTTTCAAATAATCACCACAAGCATCCAGCAACAGAAAGAATGACCTAACGTGGTCCAAAGCAGTGTCTCCAGCTTTAGCATGCAACAGGGTTTTTAACAGCACAGGTTGGCTGGGCACAGTGGCTCACACCTGTAATCCCAACACTTTGGGAGGCCGAGGTGGGCGGTTCACTTGAGGTCAGGAGTTCAAGACCAGCCTGGTCAATATGGTGAAACCCCGTCTCTACTAAAAATAAAAAAATTAGCCAAGCATGGTGGTGGGGGCCTGTAATCCCAGCTACTTGGGAGGCTGAGGCAGGAGAATCATTTGAAACTGGGTGGCGGAGGTTGCAGTGAGCCGAAATTGCACCACTGCACTCCAGCCTGGGTGACAGAGTGAGTGAGACTCCATTATCTCAAAAGAAAAAAAAAAGGTTTTTTTGCTAGGCCCCAGCCCAGCAAAAGGTTGACTGAACCTTTTTAGTGGGTCTGGGGTGCAGCCCAAGAATTGTTGCATTCTTAAGAAGTTCTAGTGGCACTAATGCCACAGGTCAGGGGCTTTACTTTGAGAATCCCAGCTCTAAAGAGATCAGGAAAGGAATTGGTGTTCCAGCCTCAGAGCCGCAAAGACATAGAGGTACACTGGTAGGATGATCACCTGTTCCCAGGGCAGGAGTCCCGCAAAAGCCAGGCAGCAGAACTGCTGGCCAGTGCTGAAACAGAAGCTTACTTCACTAGAGTCCATCTGGTTGGGAAGATGCTCATTCTAGAAAACCTAGGTTCCTGTACTTTTCACTCTGGGCTCTTCTGGTTCTCCCGGGCTGATGAGTATGTTCTTCCATAGGAAGCCCTGCTTCTTCTGTGGTTGACCACAGTCACCCTCAGCGTTTTCTCCCTGTCTTAGCAGAGGAGCTTCTTTCACCAGACCTTTTGCGGCTGGGCTTCCCAACCTCCTCCTGATGCCAGATGCCCTCCACGAAGCACATCTGAGTTGGGCAGGGTCCCCTCTCAAATCCATATTCATAAATGAGCACAGAATGACCAGGAAGAACCCAATCTGGACCCCACATTTCTCTTAGCTCCATTTAAGATGGTGTTGTTCTGCGCCACCCCATCACCTTGCCGGCTCTGATGAAGCCTGTGTGCAGTTGAACCCCTCAGATCTTTTTCTCAGGACCTCAACCAAATCAGGTCTGTCCCCAACCCTCTCATGAACTTGAGTAATTAATTTCTGCAATCTAAATGCAACTTTCCATCTGCTGCTGTTAGATTTCATTTTGTTAGTTGAAACCCAGCATTCCAGTTTGTTGAGATCATTTTTGAATCTTTATTCTGTCTTTTATTGGAGCTGCCTATCATGGCCTTGTCAACAGATTTGATTTTGCTTACTCCAGTTTCATCCAAGTCATGGATAAAAACGCGAAGCTTCATATTCCAGAATCTCACCTTCCACAAACTGTCTTCTCTTTTAAAATCCCTAATTCTAGGATCATAATTCCCCAAGTCAGACTTCCTATAGTCTAAGGGAGGTCTCCCGGTACATGGTTTCTTTCCTTGGCTATTATAAACACCAGGCGCATGTGGTCACTTTCATCTGATCATCCTATCATATCTTGTCACCTCATTCTGGATCACGGTCAGAATTGAATCAGGATAGTTTCAGTTGCCATTTCTTGACCTTCTCAGTCATGACAATGTTACAGAGGCAAGAATGCAAGAATACATCCAATTCTCCACTTTAAGCAGCATCTGGTTTCCAGTAGAAGTCAAACTGCCTATGCCCTGTCATGACTATAGCATGCCTCCCTGACAGCCTTATATTCCACACTGGGAAAGTAGCACCCAAATTCTTCCAACTGGCTGCAGAAGCTGTAATAGGAATACATCATAACTTGGACCTACTCAGCTGCAAGGCATGCTGGAATCTTGACAGCTGGTCAGTGAGGAGCAAGAAATGTTTTCTAGCATGGGTTACCTGGATAAAGGGATGATGAGGACATGACCCAGGAAGTAAAAAGGAAAGGGGGGCGTTGATGAACAGCATCCCAACTCTCCTGCTGTTTGTACTGAGAAATGCCCCTCTTCTACTGGAGAAAGACACAGCATATGTCCATGGGATGCTGAGGGAACATTTCTGAACAACTTGTTGACAACAAGCCAAGAGTTAACATCAAGAAGATTGAGAAAAGCGTATGTGGTAGTTAAATGTGTAGGTTCTGTGTTTAAATCCCAGCTCTACTACTTATTAGCTGTGTGACCTTAGGCAAATAATTTTATTTCTCAAGGTTTCAGTTTTCTTATGAGGAAAGGGGAGATAAAAATAATATGTGGGCTGGGCGCAGTAGCTCATGCTTGTAATTCCAGCATTTTGGGAGGCCAAGGGATGTGGGTCGCTTGAGCCCAGGAGTCTGAGACCAGCCTGGCTAGAAACCCCATCTCTACATGAAACACAAAAGTTAGTCAGTCAGGTATGGTGGTGTGTGCATGTGGTCCCAGCTACGCGGGAGGGAGGCTGAGATGGGAGGATGGTATGAGCACAGGAGGGTGAGGCTGCAGTGAGCTGTGATTGCACCACTGCCCTCTGGCCTGGGTGACAGAGTAAGATCCTGTCTTAAATAAATTAATAAATATTTTTTTAATGTGTACATAAGGCACCTGAGGATTAAAAGAGATAATGCACATAAAAAGTTTACCAGGCTGGTGTATAGTAACAGCTCTATAAACCACAGCTGTTTTTACAGAACACTAGCTGGAAGGCACTGAGTGTTACGGTTCAGGGGCTGGAGGTATGACGATGAAAGGGCTGAGCAGGTAAAAGGAGAAACAAGGATGCTGGAGGTGGGGGCAGGAGAGCCTAGGAGTTCCTACAAAGGGAGAGGCAGCATTCTGTGGAACTGATCTGGAGACAGAGCCTCGGACCAAGGCTAGGTCAAGGGATGCTGACCTCAAATCCGGGAGGGGGAAGCAGTCAGCGCGAAGTCTCAGAGGAGAGCAGTGAAAAATGTCTCTAAAACTCTGAATCCAAAAACTTTTTTTTTTTTTTTTTTTTGAGACGGAGTCTGGCTCTGTCGCCCAGGCTGGAGTGCAGTGGCCGGATCTCAGCTCACTGCAAGCTCCGCCTCCCAGGTTCACGCCATTCTCCTGCCTCAGCCTCGGGAGTAGCTGGGACTACAGGCGCCCGCCACCTCGCCCGGCTAGTTTTTTTTGTATTTTTTAGTAGAGACGGGGTTTCACCGTGTTAGCCAGGATGGTGTCGATTTCCTGGCCTCGTGATCCACCCGTCTCAGCCTCTCAAAGTGCTGGGATTACAGGCTTGAGCCCCCGCGCCCGGCCCCAGAAACTTTTTATTGCTGTAGGAAGTCAGTCAAAAATGGTCTAAATGGTCCATGTGAAAAGGCATCAATATTCCACTTCTAGAAATCTGTTCTGAGGAAATAATCATTGATAGGCACAAAGATTTATGTGCAAGGATGTTCACTGCAGCATTGTTTATAATAGTGAAAAGTGGTTTACAATTTAAATGTCCGATCCTGGGGGTTTGTTAAATAAATTATGGCGCATCCACATGATGGAATACCAGGCAGCCATTATAATGCCCATCTTAGTAGGATACTTAGGAAGGGGGAAATTATCACAATATGCTGTTAAATGAAAAGGCTGGTTACAAAGAGTACAATCACAATTTGGTTACATACCTATCTAGACGAAACACACAAAAATGTTGGATGAATATTCATTACTTTTATAAATGCTTTTTAAGAAAAAAATGACCAAAAAGAAGTAACCAGACAGGAGCTCTCACAATCAGCTTATAATAGAAAGTCATTAAATTCAGAACACAAACAGTAGCTATGATCTGAATGCCAGGAGCTGTAGCTGGTGCCTATTAGAAAGGACCTGGCTGTTTAGAAGGGTTGAGGGCTAAGAGGTTCTGCATGCCATTGGCGTGAGGCCAGGTAGAGCCTAGAAAAGAAGATTTAGGTCAGTGGCTCTCAACCATGGCTGCCTATTTGAAGCTCAAAAAAAATACCAGTGCCCAGGCTCCCCCCAGAGAAATTCTTTCTTAATTAAGGTCTAGGATAGGGCTGTCAAATATATATTTTTTAAAGCTCTGCAGGTGATTTTTACGGAAGTCAGTGAATTACTTGTTGAGCTGGACCAAGCCACTGTTACCTGTATACAGAGGTAGACTTGAGGCTGCTCACCCCACTTCACAGCTGCCTTCTCTCTGGACAGGGCCTAGGCAGGAAAGTGAGGAAAGTCTCACTCTGGAACGTGGAGAGCTGTTGAAAGGGAGCAGGTGCCCCAAGGTACCTGGTCTATGCAGAAACATTACCCTCAGCCTTGGGGACATTAACAGAAGTGCTCCTTAGACCTTGCCTGTTTGGAGCTTTTACCACGAGGACACTGCTCTATACTTAGACTCCTGATGGGACCCAGGGTACCCCTGACGCCAAACACTGAAAGTCCAGGCTCTACAAAAGGGGGAAATCTGCAGGAGCCTGACCCTGCATCAGCCTGAGCTAGTGGGATTTTCCTCTTCTGTCCTGCTTTTGGGCAGAAATACACACCAACCAACAGGGCAATGTGTAAACCTTAAAAGCAGTCTGCTTTGAGTGGATGCGGTCTCTCTCGGAGAGGGCTACTAGTTTCCCCCAGGCGCCTTGAGGGAAGAGAAGCAGAGGGAGCTGGCTGCTAGAAACAAAAGTTTGTATTAAATGATAAGATCTCCCCCAGCTTCTCACTACAGATATAGAGTTACTCAAGGCACTGAAAGAAGGGAAAGAAGAGGCCTGAGTTGGGTGCTTCACACACTGGATCCATCCGTCCCTGAATAATTAAGAGTCAACTGCAGGTCTTTTGTATTCTTAACAGTGGGGCTCTTGGGGGGCCTTTGGGATGATGACTAGGGCAGTAGGGAGGGAGTTTTGGCTCAGGTAGTCCAGTGGGGTTGGCAAATAGGGATGGATCTAAATTGTTACCCTGCAAGCCATTTCCCTAAAGTTGCCTCCAAGGGCGGGCTCATATCAGTGCCGGCAAGGAACGGAACTGTGGATAGAACTGCGGTTAATCAGATGGTCAACCGGTAACACACAGCTTTGGAATGCCTTGCATCTACATTTATATGTGTGTGTATATATACATATACATGTATATTTATATGCACATGTATGCCTCAGTATACAGCAGATTTACCTTCCAAATGATGTTTGGCTCAGGCTGAGGCAAACAGGAAAATGCATTCTCTGAAGATGCAGCGACTGGCAGTCGGTCAGATGGGTTAACAACAGGGGGGCTGGATGGTAACTAGAAACTAGCCTGAGACTCACATTCCCCACAAAGAATCCACAGAAAAGTCAATGAGCCACTCCTGGAAAATCAAGAAGCAACTGTAATATCCATTCAAAACCACTGACTTGAGGGCCAGAAAGGGCTTTAGGATTCTTGTGAACACCTCCCATTCACAGATGAAGAACCCAGTGGTTTAGCAGAGGTGCTCAAGCAGAAAAGCCTCCCTCATTTCTAACCCAGCCTCCCCGCTCCATAACTGAAACCTCGAATTTGATCCTCAGGGGACTGGCAGGACAGATGGTCACCAACCATCCTTCACGTACCAACCTTTCCCATCACAGAAGATGCTGGCCAGAGACATTCCTGGTTCGAATGCAAAGATACTCTGATCATATCGACAAGGCTTCAAATTCAAACGAGTTCCACGTGTAAGTCTGATTAAGTCATCCTTATTAAATGCAGATCAATGAGGACAGTGTCATGGAGGGATTCAGCACACACAGCATTGCCTTTAAAGCTTTCGTGTACTCAGGGAAAGCCCGATGGAATCCTTGTCCCTCTATTTCAAGTCAGAGAGAGTGGAGGAGAATCAGCAGACCAACTGCCAAGAAGAGCTCAAGGTTAAACTCTCCTGACCCCAGTCCCTGTCCCAGAGATCCCTCCTTCTGCTTTCTCTATTGTGCCCAGCAGCAAATTGGACAGAAAACCATCTTCGTTTTTTATTCCGCTTTGAAGCCACCAAGTCGAATAATTTCTCACTGGTGAGTCTCCCACTCAAATCAGGACTGAGAGGCCATCATGCAAGGTTTGGGTTTCATCTCTCATGCTCACTAAAACAGAAGGGAAGGGAAGTGGCATGGCAGAGCCACACAACATTCAGCACCCTCCTGTCCCTTTCCTTTCAAAACTCAACTCTCAGCTGGAACTTCTCCCTGCCATTTTCTAGCATTCAAGCTGGTTATAAAGGAAATTTCTTCAGAAGGAAAGTATTGCAGGAGATCCATCTGAAAGAGAATGGCATTCACGAAGATCCTGTTCCAGATTACCCATTAGAGGATTATCTCCTCAGCTAAGGCAGATGTCATCAAACCAAAAGTCACAAAGAGGGGGATTTGCAAAAGTATAGTACGATGCCAGTGAAAAATCCAGGTGTTGTCCACACATGCTATAAATGAAGGGCTCAATTCTGTCAATTCAATGAAATTCCGTTAGTCAAGGCATTTGCTTTGGCCTCTTGCCATACATTTAAGACCAAGTTAGTTAAGTGTTGTCATAAGTTTAAGGCCAACTTAGTGATGGCTAAACTCAAATGCAAAGATCTGAATGTAAAGAAAACTCATTCATTAGAAGTAACCATTTCCAGCGCGCGCACACACACACACACACACACACACACACACGAAATGAAGACAAGCTAGTGATCAAGGTGACTGAATGAGGCAAAAGTTGGTCCCCAGAATCCACTGTGGTTTAGACGCTTAAGTATAAATAACACTCCCTCCAAGCATTTGTCATCCCCAGAGCTCCAGATGCCCAGATCTCCAGGAGCCTGGCTTTGCCTCTATCTACACCGTAGGTACAAAGTACATGTTTACTTTTGATGAGTGAGGAATCTGAGGCACAGAGAGGGAACTTGAAACTAGGAAACAGCTAAGGTGATGGAATCCTAGCCCTCTGACCCTCCCTCAAAACCCTGGACTCCAAGTCCTTTGGACGACTCCACATTAGCTGTCAGGTCTCCCAGACAAACCCACAGGGGGAAAAACACCACAGTAAATTCCACCACAGATGTTGAGGCAATGCTGATAATTGTGTACTCTTAGTCATGCTGATTTATCCCATCCTGGGAGATCAGAGGCATATGTTGTTTACTGTTGTATCCACAGCTCCTAGAACAGTGCCTGGCACATAGTAGGTGAGTGAATACAGGAGTTTACTGCCACTGATGGTCTCTTCTACCCTGTACCCAGGCAGTGACAAAGCCAACACTAGAAGATCATAGGAAACTTCTGTCTACTGCCAGGGTATAGGTGATGTGGCACCAGAACTCAGCTCTGGGTTCTTTAAGGCAATAGACATAACAAGGTGACATGCACTTCTAATCAGGGATCTTGTCTTTTTGTCCTCTCTGTCTATTCTACCACCTCAGTCATCAATGAAAGTGGTGAACTGGTTGACTGGTAATGAGTTGCTAACTCAGATCATTGGATATAAGAGGGTGACCAAGACTAAGGACAGGAGTGTCATGGTCAGTGTTCAAATAATTGGACCCAATAGCATCTTCTTCCCAAATATATGTACTCCATCCATAAATGTCCATAAACCCCATGATGGTTCCCATTCCTCTTTTTAGATCCCCACTCAGGGATCAGGGCTTTCTGGATGTTCCTTGGAATCTGCAAACATCCAATGTGAGCTTCTAGTCTTATCTCATCTAACCCTATTGCTACATTAGATGAAACAAAAAGTTATGGTTGAATTTTCTCTTTTTTGTAAAGAATAAAATTGGTTTACACCCACTGGATTCCCAGTGGGAAGGGGGACAGGAGATCTGAATCCAGTCTTGGCTCTGCATGTGGAACCTAATATTGATGGATGCGACGTGCTCAGATTTGAGTAAAACAAGATGGCTCCCTCAAGGAACTTATCATTTCACAGAAGAATCTTAATGGGCCCTGAGAATGAGGGTGAGCCAAGGGCCCAACAGGTCAGAGGTAGAACCAGGCCATGAGATATTTCAATCAATCCTCAAGGTATAGGGAGAAAAGATAACATGTACATTCAAGGCAGATGAGCTCACTTCTTAGAATCTTAATTTCTTACTCTATAGATATAAGGGGTCAGGCTACTTAAAGGCTGTTAATTGATTTTCTTAAGACCATTTCACTTGGCCAGTTTGGCTTTGAACTCCCAATTGCCCATAAGCTGGGCCACTCTAATTGCCTGATCAACACATTGTGATCTGCCTGCCCTCTGTAGGCATTTGAATTTGTGCTTCTCCTGACATGGACAATCTCCAGGGCCTCTTCCAGCTTTGAGTCTCAATAAGAAGTGACCAGTGGAGGGTCTTTCAAACAAGCCAGGAAGTTCACCCTAAGACAAGAAAGTTTCTGGGGCTCCTCAGTCCTAATGGGGAGGTAGCAATCTATAGTTTGGAGCTGGCCCTCTCGGCTTCTCTGGTTTTCTAGTCTGGCACTAGAAGTGGTAAAGGAACTTTTTCTCCTCGCTAGTGGGTGTCCTATCTCAGGCCAGAGTCAATAAGCTCAGCTCTCTGGTTGACCTGAGTCATCAAGCTTTCTTTAACCCTTCCTCTCCTAAACCCTTGGGTCATCAGGAACCTTGCTGCCTGTACAGCCACTGCATTTTCCTCTCCATGTTCTCCCTCCCCAAACACGTAGACAAGTGTCTCAGGATCAAACTGGTGAACTTAGTAACCTCTCTAGGCATGGGCTCAGCACTGTACCTCTTTTTATCTACCAGCATTTAGCATGGTGCATTGCACACAGTAGGGGTTTAAACAGTGTTGGACGTCCACAGTGATGATTATGTTCACTACTGTTGGCTTTGGAGGAGGAAGGCTCTGGCATTGGCTGCTTGGAAAAAGAAAAGGGATGGAAGATCTGCCATTCCTTCTCAGACTGGTGGTGATAGGTGTCCACATGGAGAAAAGAGCACCCCCGGAAACCCACACTCACCCACACTCACCTTTCCCAACACAGCACAGCCAGAGGCAGCCCTTCCTTGCGAATGGTCTACTCACACACCCCAAGGTCAGAACAGTTCTCACCACCCCATGAGTGACCAAGTGGCAAGTTTCCCCGTCTCTCCTATATTTTATTTCCTCCTCCGTTGAAAATCTAGACTTGGGGCAAGGTACTGGCTATTTCTTTCCAAGCTGTTTTTAAATCTGCCCCTCTTTTCCTAACTTGTGAGGTCCAGTTGTAAGGTTCAAGTTCCCCTCTTGCCCCTTCCTCAAGGTCATCTGTCCCGGCTTAGAAAAGGTGAGAGGCCACTGCTGATTGTCAAGAAGAGAACAGGCTTAAAGAGATGAGCGGAAGTGGGAAGTGAGGAGCAAGCGGGCAGGGAGGGCTGTGGAGAGAGGCCCCGCGGCCGAAGTGGGTCGCGGTGCCTGAGAAACGTGGAAGGAGGTAGGATTCACTAGGGGCTGAAGGAAAAAGATGGGGCTAGGGCCAGAGAAGGTAGGATCGTGGTGAGATCTAGATACGCAAGCTTCCAAACCCCCAGTCCCAATTCCGTTAGCCAGGAAGGAGTGCACCCCAGGGTAGGCAGCTCTCCCGGCTCCGGCTGCTCCCACCCCGCCCCTCTGCAGAAAGCCTGGGCAGGATCGCAGGGGTGCGGGCAGAATCCAGCGCTCCTCTCTCCTCATCCAGACTCGCGGCCCACTCCCGCCTGGCGCGGTGGGCAGTCGGAACGACCCAAAGACTGGGCTTGGGGTAAGAACGGCGCTGCAGGTGGTCCTCCTCCTTGTTTAAAGTTTGCGGTGGGCAAAGGAGTCGGCTCCGTTGGGCCGGATCCTCTCGAGCCTCGCCTTCTTCCTCCTCCAGTCCCGCGACCACTTCCCTCTCGGCTCCCGCCCCGCGCGGGTCCCCGATCCCCTCTCCCGTCTGCATCCCTCTCTGTGCCCAAGCGCCCCCCGCTCCCTCCCTTCTCGCTGGATCTCCCGCAGGACGTGAGCGGAAAGTGAATGGGCAGCCCCAACCACAAAGACAAATTACCATGAGAAACATAAATCGGGAAATCGCCGCTCGCGTCCCCGCTTCCAGCTGCCGCACCCCTCTCCACCCTCCCAGGGCCCTGATCCACTGCCCCTGGGGCCTGACGGGCAGAGTTCGTGCTCCGCAGGGCAACAGTGTCCTGGAGGGGGGTCTGGGAAGAATCCGGGCGGCGGCTCCGCAGGCGGCGGCGGTGGAGCGGGGATGTCCCTGAGCGGGAGATTTCACACTCCAGGCGGGCCACGCGTTCCCACGCGCCTCGCCGCCCGCACTCTCCCTCCGAGCTGTTTACTAGCCGGCCCTACCTAAGCCTCCATCTCCTCACCTCTGTCCCTCTGTCCCTCTGTCCCTCAGCCTCACTCGTCCGTCTCCTTCTCCAGGCCTGGGTCCCGGGTCCCCATCGCCGCTGCAGCCCCGATGCGCCGACC
This sequence comes from Macaca mulatta, assembly GCF_049350105.2. Classification (NCBI taxonomy): domain Eukaryota; kingdom Metazoa; phylum Chordata; class Mammalia; order Primates; family Cercopithecidae; genus Macaca; species Macaca mulatta. The sequence goes on along the minus strand of NC_133407.1, from coordinate 160,749,297 downwards.
ACAGCCCGGGCAGGGCCCAGTGCAACCGGGACCCAGAGCTGGCGGGCGGCGGGAACGCGGCAGCGCCAAGGGCTCTTAAGCCGAGGTGGCAGCGGGTGGCGCGGAAGCCAGGGGACCCCCTGTCCTCCCGCCCGCAGCCTCACCTACCTGGCTTCAACTTGCCAGAGCCCAGACCCCTACCTCCCTACCCCGATACCCACCCGAGTTGCTGAAGTTTGCAAGTTGCAGCCCCAACCCGCGCAGGGGAAGCGCCCGGGGCTCCCGGGACTCACCTCCCAGCGACGGGTGCAGGTACCCGATTCCCCGCGGCTCCCGACTCCCGGGCGGCGCGGAGCGTCGGGGGCGAACCAGGAGAGCTGGCGGCCCGTCTGGGAATAGGGCGGCCGCGCAGGAAAGGCCTCCAGCTCTCAGCGCTCCAGTGCAGTCCCGACCCCGGCCCGCGCCAGCTGCACTCGGGCTCCCAGCAGCCGCTGAACGCGCTGCCGACCCGCCCGGCTCGGCGGAGCTGGGCTCTGGCACCAACCCCCGCGCTCCAACTAGCTCCCGACCCGGCGCGCGGAGAGAGCAGGGAGGAGGAGACCGCGGGAGCAGAAGGAGGGAGGGGGAGGTGGGGGAGGAGTTGCGAGCGAAAGGAGAGAAGGAGGGGAGCGGCAGCGAAAGAGAGGAGGGGGCTGGAGCGGACCTGCCGCGGCGGGCGCTGCACCCGCCAGCCTCGAGGCGCGCGGAGGAGCGCGAGGGGGCGCCCTGCGGCGCGGCCGCTCGGCCGACTCCCGCCCAGGGCCTGCAGAGTGTGGTTACCAGCCGGGTGGGCTGAAGCCCCTTCCCCGGCGGGCATTCCGGCGGCGAGACCTAGGCCCCCGAGCATTTGCCGCCGTTTGCCACATCCCGCCTTGCAGTGCTCGGTCACCCCATCTCGAATGTTACATCTTCGCGGGGCATCGGCGGGACCTGCCCAACCCAACACTCCGGGCCTGAGGAAGCTCCCCCAAATCCCACTCCGGACTCCCACATTCCCCAGCCCCATCAGTTCGGAACGATCTTCCTGCCTGTGGATTTGAAGGGGAAGGGACCTTGTGTAAAACGTGGGAGAGCCGTTATAACCTGCAGTGGCAGAGAGGGAGGCTAGGCTGCTGGGCTGGGCTGGAAAGCCAGAACTGGCCGATTAGGGTTAACCTTGCAAACTGTACGATATTGAGCGAACCTCTCCAAGCCTCAGTTTCCTCAGCTGTAAACTGGGGTTAGTAATACGCACCCTACAGAATTGTGAAGAACGAGTAGGGGATACGGGGAGTAAAATAACATCAGGAACAGTGGGAGGGCAGCCAAGAGATGAGCGATCCGCGGAGGTGCTGGAGCGTTCTCGGCTGAGGACGGAAGGTTTAGCGCAATCAAAACAAGCGAGGCCGAATTGTTTACAAGTTTAAGTGATCTAGTGTTTCTGATGGCTAGAAGGCGGGAGAGAAAGACGCAGGGGGCAAGCTTCAAATCCTAGCTGCCCGGGCTGCAAGAGGGATGGGAAGGGAGCCCTCTGCTGAACAAAAAATATATTTGAAAATTTAAAAAAAGGTGACCTAAGAACGAGTGAGAAAGACAAAGGATCTGAAAAGCTAAAACCAGGAAAGTGTGAATCTAAGAGATAACCAAAGAGAACTATGGAATAAAAATAGATAAGTTGGAGGAAGGAAAATATCAAAAGACTTTCTAGAGTATGCCAAAAATCGGATAATTAGAACAAAGTCTGAGTGAAGCATTTTACATAATAAAATTCTGGGTAAAGGAAACCCCGATAAAGCAGAAGAATTAAGACACTAAGAGCCCCAGAGAAGCACCTCCTCCCTGCCATCCTCCTACCCCTGGACCATGGCAAGAAGCAGTTTGACAGGATAATGGGAAAGAAGGGGTGGTTCTGAATCCAAGAAGGGAGTTTATGAGACACTGTAGAAAGAGAAACAGTGCAAGACCTCAAAGATAGACTTTCTAAGGCAACGGAAATGCTGAAACTCATAATGTGCAGAATGGAGAGAAACTTACAAAGGGAAAACACCTTCTGGACACAAAGGCAGAGACGCAGAGAAGAAAAGGAAGGAAATGGGCATGTGCGGGCATACCAGTCTGGTAGCCCATTCATTTAATATTGGGGTGAAAATCAAGTTGGAAGAGGCAGCACAGGATATTGAGTGAAAATCTATCATGAGCCCTGGACCATTCTTCCAGGTCCCAGGTTGAGATGGGGATAGGTCTCCTGATCCCCACTGTGGAACCTTCCCACTGTTATAAGCGTGCCCCCCTCATTCCCTACAGAGCTGTGGGGAATGTTTTTGTCATCACAAAAAATAGAAGTATGTGCAATATAGACATACCTTTTAATTAACACAAAAAACCTTGAAGCTATTTCATACTGTAGGACCAGGGAACGAACAGGAGAGCTTCCAATTTGTCTGGTTGGGAGAACAGACAAAATGCCTTCTAAGTGGCTCTGTCAGCCACAGCTCTCTCTTGAAAGATAACCAAAATATTCTCCACCCTTCACACATTCTCTCACCTGCTCTCTTGTTTGCTACCATGTTTTGATTGTGTTCTTTCTTTTCTTCCCACTGTCAAGTCAAGGCCCTTCCTGGCTCTCCCTCTCCACGTTGTAAAGTGGAGAGGGGGTTGGGGACTGGCACAGGAAGAGAAGAGAGGAGACCCCAGGCTGGGGACACAGGGAAGGAAATTTTCCTTTTCAGGGGAAGCAGGAGCCAAGATAAGGAGGCACCCAAAGAGACAGACCAAGTAGCAGGGCAGCTAGCAACACTGGGCTAATTAATCCTAATTGCATCCTAAAGTATTGTATTGATTAACAGTGATTACTCAAGAGCTCTCAATACAAGAGAGCTTCAGAAGCCCAACCCTCCGGAAGGGACAGTTTCTTTACTGGCCTGGCTTACCACCTGCTCTTTGGCAAACCCAGCCTGGTTAGAATCTGAATCACTTACTTGGAGCAAAACCTGGAGTGTTGATCCCATCACCACAGTGTCACAACCAGCTTCTGCCACCTTCCTTAGACCTTTGCAATAACCTATAAGATAATTGTTTCTGTTAGGAGCAATTCTCCTCCTACTGAGAAACATTGTTAATTAAGCAGAATGGAAATATAGTAATTAACAGTGTTATCTCAAGCAAACAAGCTAAAGAGCAGTGAATAAAGGAGGTGAGAAGGAGTTTTTAGGATTCACTCTTGACCTAGAAATTCCAAACCTATATGAACTAAGGTTCCAAGAGGTTAAGAAATAGGTCCAGGGGCCGGGCGCGGTGGCTCAAGCCTGTAATCCCAGCACTTTGGGAGGCCGAGACAGGCGGATCACGAGGTCAGGAGTTCGAGACCATCCTGGCTAATACGGTGAAACCCCGTCTCTACTAAAAAATACAAAAAACTAGCCGGGCGAGGTGGAGGGCGCCTGTAGTCCCAGCTACTCGGGAGGCTGAGGCAGGAGAATGGTGTAAAAACCCGGGAGGCAGAGCTTGCAGTGAGCTGAGATCCGGCCACTGCACTCCAGCCTGGGCGACACAGCGAGACTCCGTCTCAAAAAAAAAAAAAAAAAAAAAAAAAGAAATAGGTCCAAATTATCATGCTCAAGGGTGGAACAGCAGAAGAATGGAGACACTAAGAGCCCCAGAGAAGCACCTCCTCCCTGCCGTCCTCCTACCCCTGGACCATGGTAAGAAGCAGTTTGACAGGATAAGCTGGGAGTACAACACTTCTTCCTCCTACCTGAGGGCATTTTCGGGGAGATAAACCTAAAAAATGAATGCGGGCTCTCCCAAGAGGCCATCTGTATGTGTGTGTCTGTGTGTGTGTGTGTGTGTGTGTGTACACATGCTTGTGCATAGCCCAGGCACAAACACAAACCTTGTCTTGCAGCAAAAGGCAAACAGCCAGTCATATACTAATAGGAGACAGAGAATTAAAAATAAAAAGTAAGCAAGTATAATGTCCAAATCATTTTCTGGTCCCAGAATTGTCTGCTCATTGTGCCTGGGGATGGCAAAGAAAAAAGAAAATACCCACCCCAGAAGTCATTGTCAATTTGTGAACCAAAAGCATGCTCAGGTCAGAGGAACTGAAGTGTCACAGAATGACTGCTTTGCCATACATTGTCCTGAACTAATGTGAAAGAAGAGATCTTCCTTCCTTCCTTCCCAAACATTTAAGTGTCACTCAGTATGCGAGGCAGAGAGGTCACAGGAAGAGCTTCACAGGCAGGCAGGGGAGGCAGACGTAGCCATAGCAAATGCAAGGACTGCCACAGGATGGGAGCTCTGCAGGCACATGGAGAGTCAGCTACCAGCTCTACCAAACAGGACAAAGAAGTCTTCATTGGAAAGGGCCATTCTAGCTGGGAGTGGAAGATAAGGCAGGAATTTGCCAGACAGAGAAGCAAGAGGAGGCAGAGTATTCCAGGCAGAGGAAGTAGCATGTATAAAAGCACAAGGCGATATAATTAGATTTCTGTTTGAAGAATTACTTGGCCCTGGTTAACAGATTCAGAGAGAGCTGAAGCAGTAAATGTGAGCAGGTGTTTCACGTGGTGGAGAGAGCACCGCACCAGCAGTTAGGGCTCCCCAGTCCTAGGATGAGCTGGGCCACTGATGAGCTGAGTGTCCTTGGACAAGCCTCTTAATCTCTCCAACCTCAGCTCCTCCTGGATAAAATGAAAGGGGTTGATCCACTGGTTTGTAAGCTTCTCCTTGCACATGTATTCTATGATTCTGACTCTACCTGAAGATACTTCTTTAAATCCTGCTCTACATTATGCTCTTTACCATATTTGCACACTTGGTCCTTTCCTTGTGTGTAGCACTTTACAGTTTACAAAAGTATTTGCCATGTTCTATCCCCTTTGACCTTCAGAGCCATGTAAGGGAGATAGCCACACTGAAGACCTAGATGAGCTTGTCCAGTCACTGGCTGGAAACCTCTCTGTGCTGATGACGTCCAAGTTTGTATCTGCAGCTCTGACCCCTCGCTCTCTCTTAAAATCTGGATGTACAGAACCAACTACCTGCCCCTCCTCTGCGTGACCTTCTAAGAGACATCTCCGACTGAACACACCCAACACTGAACTTCTGATTTGCTTTTCCAAACCAGCTCCTCCCTTAGTCTTCCCCATCCTGGTAAATAAAAACTCCATTCTTCCAATTCCTCAAGGTCAAAATCTTGAAGTCATTTCATACCCCACATCCAGACCATCCATAAATCCTATCGTCTCTATCTTTGAAATATTTTCAGAATCTTACCATTTCACCCCACCTCATCCACTTGCGCCCTAGTTCAAACCACTCTCTTCTCTCCCCTGGATGTTTGCTGTGCTATTTCTAACCGTTGTACCTAGTCTATTCTCCACACGGAAGCTGTCCTAAGTCAGATCCTATCACTCCTCTGCTCAAACACCTTCTATGACTCTCCAACTCTCTAGAGAAAAAGCTTTAGCAGCCCCACAAGGCCTGTCTGACATTATCTGCTAGCGCTCTCCCTATTCTCACTTCTCTCAGGCTACCCCAGCCTCTCTGCTGTTCTTCACACACCCAAGGCTCTCACCTGAAGGCCTTTGTACTTGACGCTCTCTCTGCCTGGAAACCTCTTTTGCCAAATGTCCACATAGGTCATTTCCTCACTTCCTTTAATCTCTGCTCAAATATCAGTTCATCAGAGATATTACCATCTTTTCAAAAATGACAAATACTTGTCATTATCACCACCTGACATTGTACATATTTATTGTCTGTCTCCCCTGACCAGAATCTAAATTCCATGAGAGTAGAGGCCTTGCCTGCTTTGTTCAGCACTATAGCCCCAGCTTACAGAACAGGGCTTGGTTTTTGTTTGTTTGTTTGTTTTTAAAGGCACAAAATAATGATTCAATAAATGAATGATTATTATCCTCATTTTACAGATAGGAATCAGGGATGCAATTGGTAATTTTCAGAGCTACACTTTAACTGAGATTTTTCCATATAAATTTTTTTCTCCAGTTGCTTAATTATTAGTTAATATTTATATTTGCAATTAAAAACTCTTTAATAGAAAATGTATATTATAGTTAAACAGATGATAATTGTTTTTCAACCCACTTAACCACCTGCAGCGTTCCAAGTCACAACAGAGGGGAGAGTTAGCTCTGAAACCCACAAAAAGTGTTCATCAGTCCCATAGGCACACATTTTTCTGGAACCATTTTTGTTCCCTGTGTTACATTTCTAGTTTTTCTTCATACAGTCCTAAGTCAAGGGTGTGGTGAGAGAGAGGAAAGGCAGGCTTTGTAGCTGGGCCTCGGGCTGACACCCAGGGGTAGTCGCACCTCTCTTCCTGGGCATTCACAAGTACCTCTCTGCCTCCCTCTTTCCTGCTGAGCCAGCACAGACTGTCAGATTTGGGCTGAGGAAGTGAGGTGTGGGGTGCGATGATCAGAGGCATGGCTAGTTTAGGGATGACACCAGGATTCCTGGCAGATGAGCAGGTTAAAGGGTCAAGTCAAGGGCTGAACTCCAGGCAAGGAGGACAGCGGCAACTCTTAGGATGTTTAGACCCAAGGAAGAACACAAGGTGTGGTCACCCTTCTTGAAGGCATTTGAACACTAGAGATCTGTGTCTGTGATTATCTCCCAGGACCAGTGTGAAGCCACAGAGGTCCTGGACAAGATCAAAACAGGATGGGCATTGGCCAAGGTCACCTAAAGCAGTGTTCCCAGAAGGAGATCGCATCCCATTAGAAAAAGGATCCCGGCCAGGTGTGGTGGCTCACTCCTGTAATCCCAGCACTTTGGGAGGCCAAGGCAGGCGGATCACCTGAGATTGGGAGTTCGAGATCAGCCTGACCAACATGGAGAAACCCCATCTCTACTAAAAGTATAAAAAATTAGCCGGACGTGGTGGCACATACCAGCTACTCAGGAGGCGAGGCAGGAGAATCACTTGAACCGGGGAGGTGGAGGTTGCAGTGATCCAAGATTGTGCCATTGCACTCCAGCCTGGGCAACAAGAGTGAAACTCTGTCAAGAAAAGAAAGAAAGAAGGAAAGGAAGGAAGGAAAGAAGGAAGGAAGGAAGGAAGGAAAGAAGGAAGGAAGGAAGGAAGGAAGGAAGGAAAGAAGGAAGGAAGGAAGGAAGGAAGGAAGGAAGGAAGGAAGGAAGGAAGGAAGGAAGGAAGGAAAGAAGGAAGGAAGGAAGAAAGAAAGGAAGGAAAGGATCCCAGGTTGTAACCAAGAAGGGGCATGGACCTGGCCTGGTGCTTAGAAGACCCAAGCAGGACCAGATCCCTGGGTACGGCATAAAGAGGGAGAACCTCCTGCCTGGTTGGGGGTAGAAAACCACTGGAGTGGTTGAGAGGTCCAGAAAGGCTTCTTGCCCCCACCAAAATGTCTCTCCTCTGGTGTTCCATGGACTAAAATCCTCATAGCAGTGAAACAGTAGGTTGGCCTAATGCCTTATCTAAACAAGGCAACCCACGCATTAAGAGCACCTTAGCAGGAGTGGGAGATAAACAGTTGTTTCCTCTGAATGATCTTTTGAGCACACCACTGTACCAGGACCATACAAAGCACCTAGAACCCTAGCCCCTGGAGAGAAGGCATTCAAGATATTATTATTGATAGAAGGCATGGAGGTATGCAGTAGGAGATGATGTGTGATTATGGGAGGGCCAGAGAGGCCTTGAATGCCATGGAAGGTGGCAGGAATTTTTCCTATAGTCCAGGCAAGGGAAATAATCCAGTTTGGGGCAGAAGGCTGATACAGTGAGAACGGTAGCAGTGGCTGAACTTGAATGAGGGAGACCAGTTTGAGACTGTTATGACAGCCCCAGCACCTGAGTAGGATCTTGATTGGGGCAGATATGCCAAAAACAATGAAAACCCATTATCCACCCTTATTGCATGAGGTAGTACCCTAAGGGGTCAGAAAGCAGAAGAAGAAACTGAGATGGGGAAGAATAAAAAAGAATAAGAGAAACTATATGAGTGCGCAGTAGAGAAAGGGGGAGTGTGAGCCAAGTGAGGTAAGTGAAGGCCTGATGAAGGCAACTTTGCCTGAACCCCATCCATTTGGCTTAGTGCTGGCTCTGCTCCCATCTGGGAAATGAGGGGGATAGAACGTGTCCTTAACACATCCTGGCGATGCTGCAGGTAGCTTGGATCTGAGATGTTAGCCAAGAAGCCCTGATTTGAGTGGGAGGCAGCAGGCTTCCTCACTTCAATTAAATAAGAATTTTCACACCCCTGTTATTTGCTCAGTTCTGTTCTGAGGCTAGAGAGGACACACACAGAGGATAAGCACTGCTTAAGGGATGATCATCTTAGTGGGAACGTGAGGTGCAAGCAAGAAGTAAATAGCAGGTAAATGCCAGATTGACTGCTGCAGGCAATAAACACTGGAGAAGTTCAGGGGAAAGGGAGTCGCTGAGGCTTACTGTCCAGGAAGGCTTCTCCAAGGAGGTGGGAATTGCCTTAGGTCACAAAGAAAATGTAGGCGTGGACAGGTGCAGGCGAGGAAACATGCATTTAGTGGAGTTCTTTAAGAAAGTAAAGGAGGATTAGGTATAATAAGGAAACACCTATAACCCACTTAGACTTTTAAAGAGCTTTTGACAAAGTTCTCTAAGAAAGGCTCTTTTAAAAGGTTAAGTCACCATGAAGCTTGAGGGGGAGGAAAGAACGATATCTCTTTTATCAAGAGAATGGCTTAGAAACAGAAAATAGATGGTAGGAACAAATTTAGGCTTCAGCCAGGCACAGTGTCTCCTGCCTGTAATCCCAGTACTTTGGGAGGCTGAGACAGGAGGATTGCTTGAGCTCAGGAGGTCAAGACCAGCCTGAGCAACATAGCGAGACCCTGTCACTCTAAAAGAATTTTTAAAAATTAGCCAGGCATAGTGGCACACACCTGTAGTCCTAGCTACTCGGGAGGCTGAGCAGGAGGATCCCTTGGGCCCAGGAGGTCAAGAGAGCAGTGAGCTAAGATCCAGCCACTTTGCTCCAGCCTGGATGACAGAGCAAGACCCTGTCTCAAAAAAAAAAAAAAGAAAAAAAAATTTAGGCTTCTTTAGATGGCCCATTGTTAAAATATTCTCTTCAAGAATCTATGCAATAAGTGGATAAACATACAGTGAAATATTCAGCCTTTAAAATGATTTAACACATGTTACAACATGGATGAACCTTGAAGACATGCTAAGTAAAAAAGTCACACACAAAAGGATAAATACTGTATGATTTTACCTTTATGATGTATTTAGAGTAGTCAACTCACAGAAACAGAAAGTAGAATGGATGTTGCCAGTGACTTGAGAAAGGGGTAAAATGGGGAGTTAGGTTTTAATGGGTGCAGTTTCACTTTGGAATGATGAAAAAGTTGTGGAGATAGATGGTGGTGACGGTGGCTGAATGTGAATGTGCTTAATGCCACTGAACTGTGCACTTCAAGAGCACTGAGACAGCACATTTTATGTTAGTGTATTTCACCACAATTTAAAAAGAAAACATACATATGTAGAACGACCCAGTTTATGTATTAAAAAGTAAATATTTTTTAAATAACAGTTAACATGATACATTTTATGTTATTTATATTTTACCACAACAACAGCAAAAAAAAAACAAAAGAGTCTGTGCCAAGACTGGTATAATTTAACATCTTTATACATGTTCTGGAGGGGAAGGTCACATGACAAATCTTTCCCTTGCAGATGGCTCCAACTATAATCCTCCAGGTACAGTAGCAAGAAACTGACAGGCTTTGACAGGAGGAGGCACCAGAGCATTGGTCTTTGACCCTGGATGGACATTGGAATCATCTCCGGGAGCTTTTGAAGATCTCTCCAGAGAATCTGATTTAACTGCCCTGGGTGGGGCCCCAGGAATTAGTGGTTTTTTCCAAAGCTCCCAGGTGATTCCAATCCACAGCCAGGGTCGAATGGTTAGAGCATCAAGGCTGAAAACCCCAGACTCCCTGAGTTTGAGTCTAGGCTGTGTCATTTGCCAGCTGTGTGATAATCAAGTTACTTAATCTGTCTGTTTCTCAATATCCTTGTCTTCAACATTGTGTAATAATAGTCCTTACCTCATAGGGTTGCAGAGAGAATTAAAAGAGATACTGCAAGAAGAACATTTAATACAGTGCCTGGGGCATTGTAAAAGCTCACTAAATGTTAGTTATTGTTACCCACCGAGTTTGTATAATTTGACAAGAAAAGGGGCAGATAAATTTAATGTGGTATGTGCAGATACGTTTAAAAATAAAATCCGAACTCTGTGACTAACATCTCTGTCAAAAGTCAGGAGAGGGCCTTTGGAAGAATTTTCCCTTCCAATACATGAGTTGAAAGTCCTGCTTTGCTCCAAAAGCCAAGAAAACACGTCAGGCATCAGCAAGGGGAGGAGGTGGCTGAAAATAACAGAGCCCCCACCCCCGCATTTCTTTAAACATGATACATCCACCTCTCACTGATTTGTGCTGGGTTCTAGTACCTGAACCTCTGATGTTCAGATACTGGAGAAGGAACGGAAAAGAATAACCGAAGGCTGCCGAGGGAAGACAGGCCAGAAAGGGTTAGAACCCTCCAGACTGGAAAAGGACACGAAGGCAATCAGTAAACTCATCAACAACCAGAAGGTGAACAAGGACTTATTCAACCCAAATACTCGCTGGAGGGGAAGATGAGAGAGGAATAGTTAGAGCAAATAAAAGGAATGGGTAATAAACTTGTGGAACACTTTACTCCAAGATGTAGTACATGAGGGAAATATAAATGAATTCACAAAGGATCTGGACAAAGCAATGTCAGAGATGTAAATAGATGCCCAGGGAAGCTGACATACCCCCATCTGGAAAGTCCGCATCAGGGAAGGTAGTGGGCATGTCCCTCCTGACAATGGAGGGACCGTGGTCTGACCAGCATGTGCATTCTGATGTGTTTAGTGTCCCTAGGGAGGAATTTGCCAAAGAGTCAGGAATGGAAATGAGTGTGCTGTATTCAACGGACAGTGAGAAAACTGGCTTGGCTAGAGCGAAAGGGCCAAGGACATGAGGGGGATTAGTCAGGATACGTAAGACTGGATCAGATTATCAGCGGTACCCAGAACCAGTGAAATCAGCCCAAGAATCACAGAATATTGCAGCTCCTCTAGTCCAACAACTCCCTTCAAAAGATGAAAAAGTAGAGCTCAAATCAAGGGAATACATTCACTTGTCCAACATCTTACAATGTGTTAACAGCAGAGCAGAGATGGGAACCCTGAAGCTCTTCTAAAATACCATATGGTGGACTGGGTCTGGGAAGGACTTTGGAGAAAGACTATTACCAAATCAATGACCTTGAGAGAGCATTATCTCCTCTGAGCCCCAGTGTGAAATAACTTAACCCACTCCAGGCCACATTAGCCTGGGGATACAAGTAGAGACTTGGCACAAGTCCCAAAGCTGTTTCTCCAACTCCACCCTCTTAACTTGGGAATTGCAGCTCTCCCCGAATTTTTCCCAATAAGTCCTTGCAAGCCCCAGCACATGCCTCAGTCAAGTCCAGGGCCCGAGTCCTGTCAGCTGCCCTTGCTCTGTCCCTCCTTGCCTTGGTTGTTTGGGTCAATGCCCCTAGACTCTATTGATGTCTCATTTTACGTCCCCTTCTGGTGTCCAAGAACGTCTCCAAGTTAAGTTTCCTGATGTTTGTGAAGAGGGATTGTTTTGCAGGATGTAGAACACATTGGCCTCAACTTTTCTCTCACTCTTCTTTGAAAATGGAACTAAAGCAACTTTTGGTGTTTCTTGTCTCTGCACTGCAGCTGTGGTGCCTTAGGACTGTCTGGGTCAGAGGGCAAGCCGAGCGATATACTCACCCCTGCTGCACTCAGAACTCTTCCTCTCCTCCAAAACTGGCTCACTGCCATTGAATTGCTCACCATTGTATCCCTAGCACAGTGCTGGGTACATTGTAGATGCTCAATAAATATTTGTTGAATGAATTAACAAATTCTTCTCTTCCAGGTGGATTCTCTCTTCAAGCTCAGAAAATTAATTTTTTTCACAGGAGACTCAAACCAATCTCTGCCTATTTGTCCACCCATTTCCCCCTGCAGTCTTACAGATAGGCTTGTTTGAACCATAGGGTAAATATGGTTTGACTCCAGCTAGGAATTTGGGATGCATGCAGTAAGATAATGCAGACAAATATGTCCAGCATAAAACCTGGGATATCACAGATAACCCAACACCATTATTCTTTTTCTTTCTTTTACCTAACTAGGATTACTGACTCAGAAGGAGGAAAAACATCAAAGGCTTCACACAAAGAAATCTATTCAAAATGAAAGCAATTTGGAGACAGGAAAATTATGGTGTATCCACATCTGGCATAATGTGGGTAGTTCTAGGCATTTAACCTTAAAAAGGCTACACTGGTGTTATTTATTACAATTTTAATTTAGACCTCATCTATTTCCAAAAAAGATTCAAGACAAGTAAAAAGGTTAAAAAATAAACAAACACTTACATAGAAGAAAAGAAGGACATGAAAAATAAACATATCAACCAGTTGGTTGGGTTCATGCAATTCAAGAGTGGAAAGAGTGAAACGTGGAGCTGGATGGAAGCTGAGATTGTCCATAAGTGCAGAGCAACAGGTCCCAGGTGCAGGGGACCGATGGCTGAGAGGGCAGAGATGGCTGGCAGTGGATGAACATTCACAGGGCAGCACGTTTGGGATGGAGACCAAAAGAGTACATCTGTGGAAGTTCCTCAGGGAGAGGAAAGTTCCCAGTGTTTCTTTGATCAATCTGAGAAGGAAGTAGAAACCTGGTTAAAAGGCAACAAAAGAAGCATGTTGGTAGATTTCAACTTGGAAATGAAAAAATAGCACTGCTTTGGAGGAGGCAATGTGTACTGATGCAACAGAATGATATTTGAGATGATAACCACTGAGTTCTTTTCTTCTCTTTTTCCTCTTCTCCATCTCATTCTGGCCATAAGGCAAGAGGACAGAAAGCCCTTATCCCCTGGGCTTTCTAGGCCTTGAGAGTGACATGAGAGGGTGAGTCAGGTTCTTATGGGTGGGTCAAGGAAGTTAACTGAGAGAGAGCCTTAGGAGGGGATCTCAGTTGGGATGAGGGGTCACGCATCAGAGGGATGTGGTGTGGACTGTCCCCATAGCAAATCTGACTGGGATGTGATTACAACTCAGGGATCCCCAGCACCAGGACAGTGCAGTCTCTGTTTGAGCAGGACTATTTATTACCCCAGCCAAGCCCAACAATGAGGCCCCCAGAAGCTGCAAACAGACACCACCATCCACCTCAGAAGCACATTGCCAATGGGGGACCACTTAGGGAATCCCACCTTTCTCCAGGAGCACAGAAAAGTGGAAATCATACTGAGTAGACTAAGTTTTGAATTTAAAAAAGACTGAGAAATACTGAAGTTTATTGATTGTACTTGAAAGTGACTAGAATAAATTTCTTGCCTCAAGCAGAATACAGGCTTGGGGTCAGAAATTAACTGAGTTGTAAGAAAATGAAGTTACACGATTCCACACCTGAGTCTTTTGATGTGAAATTTGCAGCTACTTCGGCCGGGCGCGGTGGCTCACGCCTGTAATCCCAGCACTTTGGAAAGAGGCCGAGGCGGGCGGATCACAAGGCCAGGAGATCGAGACCACGGTGAAACCCCGTCTCTACTAAAAATACAAAAAATTAGCCGGGCGCGGTTGTGGGCGCCTGTAGTCCCAGCTACTCGGGAGGCTGAGGCAGGAGAATGGCGTGAACCCGGGAGGCGGAGCTTGCAGTGAGCCGAGATCGCGCCACTGCACTCCAGCCTGGGCGACAGAGCGAGACTCCGTCTCAAAAAAAAAAAAAAAAAGAAATTTGCAGCTACTATTCTGATTTGTTTTGTTGCTGTTGCTAGAGTAACACCTCAATTAACCAGAGAGTATCCTTCCATGAGCTTTAAGCTCCAGGAACAGCCTCAGAATGGATATGAAGGCTATTTCTAGTGCCCCGGACACGGAATGACAATGAAAACAGTAAAAGTATAAAAGGTCTGCAGAGCTCACCTGAGACTGATTTGTATGCCAGAAATCCTCATACTGTCTTCTCTCTTCCACCATGGCTGAGTTGCGTGACCTCCAGGTCATTTAATGTCTCTGAGAACAGTCACTGTGGAGGGGGAATTGTGAGCATGCCTAGGACACCATGATGTGCTTTTTGTGTGCAGCCCATAAGTTCCCTATTAGATGGTTGTCTCCTGAGGGTCACTCCAAGTTGTATTTGTCTCTCAGCCCCTCACATAGTGTTTGGCATATGCTAAATGTTCACTATATGTGTGTTGAACCCAAACGAACAGGTTGGCAACAGCTAGTGAGGTCAAAGTGCTCCCTGGGAAAATGAAGAAGATAAGAAGAAGGGTAAGGAGGAACTGGAAAAGAAAAGAAAAGAAAAAGAAGAGGAGGACACAGTAAAGTAGAATGAACAGAGCAGGGAATGTTGAAAAAGTCAGTCAGGAGCACGCTAGAGCCAGATCCACTAGCTGTGTGACCTTGGGCAAGTGAATTTATCAACCTGAACCTCATCTGCCAAATGGGAATAATAATAGTACCTACTGCATAGTGTCTATGTGAGGATTAGATGAGTTGGTTTAAGTAAAGTACCTAGTGCATAGTAAGAGTTGTGTATTAACTATTTCTACTATTAGACACACACAGGGCATATGAAAATGTGTACTCTCATTAGTAGTTAAAGATATGCAAATGAAAACAAAATAATATTGTCGTCTATTGGCAAAGGTTTTTAAAACTTATTTACAGGCCAGGTGTGGTGGCTCATGCCTGTAACCTCAGTACTTTGGGAGGCTGACGGGGGATGAATGGTTGAGCCCAGGAGTTTGAGACCAGCCTGGGCAACATGGCAAGACTCCGTCTCTACAAAAATACTAAAATTCACTGGGCATGGTGATGGGCACCTGTAGTCCCAGCTACTGGGGTGTTGTGGGGGTGCTCAGGCATGAGGATTGCTTGAGCCTAGGACATTGAGGCTGCCGTGAGCCATGATCGTGCCACTGCTCTGCAGCCTGGCTGACAGAGCAAGACCTTGTCTCAAAAAAAAAAAAAAAATTATAATTCTTGAACCCCTCGTGTTCTTGAACCCAAAGAATTGAGGGTATGGCAGTTGGGGAGAGGGGGATTATCTTAAGACAATTTCCTTGGAGAGCGTTGTGCCGAGAATCACACACACCCCATCAGAGCTATGCCAATCCCTCAGCTCAAGCCGAGTGAAGGGGGATACAACGGGATCACTCAGAAAAGTAAGTATGTGACCCTCACTGTCAGAGGCCGGGAGCACAGGAGACTAGTGTCTGTCATCTGCTTCATGAAACCTAGAAAGCTAGAGAGGTGGGCTACTTGGGAAGCTGAGAGCAAAAGGGTTGTGGTCAAAAAGACAGTAAATGAGTCTCAAAAAAATCCATGAAGGTGCCCAGAGACAAAGAATCATCTTTAAAACTCTGCTCTGCCATGAGAACACAAGGACATTTGATGACAGTACCAGTTAAATACAAACTTTCTTGTCCTCGTTCCCATGCCTTCCACCCTCGCTGTGACCAGGGAGGGATGAGAGGGAAAGAAAAGTTGACCACTCTCATGACCAGAGGCAGACAGGTTGCCTGCAACTGATCCCTGATCCCGGGTAGGGAACTGGGGAGGAGTCTTATCTCTGAATGAAGATGAAAGTGGTAATAAAATTAACATTCTGTTATTGAAATAACATTCTGTTATTGAATTCCAGTGTTTGCATCTTAAAGTGACCGCGGGTTGTTTTACTATCTAGAAGTAAGTAGAGTTTACAGTCAGGGTAGAGTTACAGTCACAGGGTAGATTTCCTCCACCAAGCAGCTTTAAATAGACATGGGAAGCAAAGCAAGAAAAGTTATTTTATTGTTACATTCTATGAATCCTGTTTGCTCCATGTGCTGCTTCTGTGTTTCTTTCAGGCAGTGCTCATTGTTGCTTTGGGTGTCTGTATTTGCTTGCCCAGCATCCAGCCCCCAAACACTGATTTCCTGATGAGGAAAGACTCCTCCCCCAGTTTTGCAGTTTTGATAGGCATTTTAATAAAAGTGCCCCAGCTGCCTCTGGCTAACACAAGGGCCTGTAGCTAAGCGCAGCCAATTGGACGTTCTCTCCAGACTCTTGAATCTGAAGGCAGGATTGGCATGCAGGAGTGAATTCATCCCAGCAACTAACCGTAATTAGTTCCTGTACGCAGATCCCTGGATCTTCTCTTGATTCTATGGACTCCAAATAAATTATTTTTCCTTATAAATTAACCATGATCGATTTCTGCTACATGCAATGAAAAGATTTTCAGTGTCAAACTGGAGGGGAAAAAAAAAGAGCTTGCAATATGATGAGTGCCATCCTATGAGAGGGATTCCCAAGTTCCTCTAATGAAAATGTCAAAGAGCACATCTTAGCTTTTGTGGAATGTAGACAGTTATGAGAGGTGGCAGGTGGATCGATGGGTGCACAGAGATAGATAGGTAGACAGTCACACATATAGGTATATATGGATACAATTGTTATTTCAAATATCATACAGTCATCCTCTCTCTGGCCCAGTGCTAATTGGAAAAGCAAAAACAGATTTGAGCAAGTGTGGTTGATGGAGTCATTTGTTTTCTGAAGGGCTGCCTTGGCATTTCAAAATGAGACACAGAATTTGATTATATCAAGTTAGTGAAAAGGAATCACTTCGTCGTGAAGTTGTAGAACAATTTTGGGACTTTTTCAAGGAACTCTTTTCTGAATACTGTCTCTTTCGAGCACTTTTATAGTTTTCTGAAACCAGTTTGTTATTATGTGAGGCTTAATGATGTCTATCTCAGTAAGTATCAGTGAATCAAATGTCCTGGGGTTTAAGCAGAAATAAATAGATTAAAATCAAGAAATGTGTAGTGAACCCTGTAGCAGATATTGTTGATGCCCTGCCCAATAGCTACCTTTTTGTTAAGAGAATATATGTACTCTTCAGATATCGGGTAGTCATGTATTTCAAGGATGGATCACTCCAGTCCCAGTCCAACAGTCTTAGTCATTCAAAACTATTCTGCTAATTCTGCTGGTGATTGGCTTTGAAAAGGACACGTGACTGAATTCTGTCCAGTGACCCGTTAGTAGCTACTGACTGGGTAGATTATTCCAAGAGAGGTTTCTTAGTCTTAAATAAAGGCACAGGGCCAGGCACGGTGGCTCATGCCTGTAATCCCAGCACTTTGGGAGGCCGAGGTGGGCAGATCATGAGGTCAGGAGTTCGAGACCAGCCTGGCCAACATGGTGAAACTCCGTCTCTACTAAAAACACAAAAATTATCCAGGGGTGGTGGTGCATGCCTGTAATCCCAGCTACTTGGGAAGCTGAGGCAGGAGAATCACTTGAACCTGGGAGGCAGAGGTTGCAGTGAGCCAAGATGGCACCAGTGCACTACAGCCTGGGTGACAGAGCAAGACTCCATCTCAAAAAAATAAAATAAAATAAAAAATAAAGGCACACAAAAAAAGACTGTCCAGTTTCTGCTTCTGGATGGTGATGTGTGAGGATGTGATGTCTAGAGATAGTGCAGCTATCTAGTGACTGTGAGGAAAGCTAGCAAGTGTACTGAGAATGGCAGAAAGTAGAGATGGACAGAGCTGGGGTTTTTGAGGTTGTTGTTAAACCAATAAATTGACCAACCCAAAAAACTGTCCTTGTTACATTAAATAATAGTAAATCTCTTCATCGTTTCATGCATTTTAAGTTGTTTTCTGTTATTTGAAAGCTCTTTCCCACCAGGAGTTTACAATCTTTTTTAGAGATTTAACTGAATGAATCTTTTAAATACATGACACCAGTTGCTCTCAGACAAATATATTTTTCCTAACTGGTACTAACATCCATTTGAACTTTTCATGAATGATTATTTGAGAACAGCAGAACTCCCTAGGTAAGCCAAGCTATCTTATTATTAGGTAATTATAAAATGCTCCCCAAGGTTATGAGCTGACAATATTTTCACCGTCTCCCTGCCCTGCCTCCTCCCCTTCATCTTCTCCATGTTACTTTCCTGATCTGACCTGTGGAGAAGGGAGATACTCAGAATATGAAGTATTATTACAAAACAAATGTCATGAGCAAGCTGCTCTGCCATGTAGACACTATAGAAGATTTTTTTTCCAGCCTTGTGACAATATTAAAGATATGGTTTTCATATTGCTTGTGCTTAAGAGGTTGTTGAGAGTCAAACATTAAAAGAACTTGGGGAAATCATGATCAGTGGCATATCTGGAGAAAAGTGTCACCTGGTGATGAGAAAGATGATAATGTCAGTGATGGGATAAGCTGGGGTCAAAAGACACCTGTGCAGCTTCTTGGCAGTGGCAAAGGATAATCTTCCCTCACACTCAAAACAAAAACCTCCTAAATATAGAAGGCACAGTGCGTGAGTCTAGTTCCTGGGGGGTAGAGATGCAGATATAACTGAGCCAGCTTCCATGGCTGCGCAAGAGTTAAAGGATACCAACGGCCACAGTGAGGAAGAAAAAGCTATTCTGGAGGTCCAAGCAATCACTGAGGAGGCAGCTCCGACCTTTGATTTGCTAATTAATTTTGCAAAAAGGCAACCTGCAGTACATGGCTCCCAAGAGCAGACAGGACACAACCTTCATCCAGCTTTCAGAGAGACAAACAAACAGCCAAAAGCAAGCTGACTTTGGGGCTTTTCCAAAAGAGCAATTTGCAGCATGTTTCCTGGGGTCATTGATCACTCAGCCCTCTGGGCCATCCTGTCTGCTGCAATTACCGCAGTACAAAGAAGTGGCCGATGTTTGGGAGGCTGACCAAGGAGCCTGCACGGCGCAGAGGGACACCCCAGGCTTTGATGCCACCTCTCTCTTGCCACACCTGCCTCTAGTCTCCACCTATTGTTAGGAGTGTGACCTCAGCCAAATTTCTTATCCTTTTTTTAGCCTTAGTTTTTCTGCTTGTGAAGACAACAGGCCCACCTGCCTTACAAGATTATTGTGATAAAAACTAAAGGAGATGGTGTGAATGTAGTGAGGGCCTACTGTTTTGTGGAGCCATACCCCTTTGTCTGGGGACTCCCACTCCCATTCCACCTACACGGTTTCCAGGGCAGTCATCCTATGGTGTCAAGACCCCCTGCTCCTTGGCCACAGTTAATCGGTTCTGAGATGCACACCAACCAAACCAGGCCAACTGCAGCCCTATCCTGGGAAGTTGAGGAACTGAAAAAATGAAGAAGGGCCAATCTCGGTCCTGGAAACTGAGGACCAATAAAAGATGAAGATATCCTTGTTCTGCAGAGCAGAAAAAGATGGGCCTCAATGGGAGAGAAACCGAAAGAGTCCAAAGACAAGCAGGAGTGAGGAGAAGGAGTTCTTCCTGGGACTCCACAGGGCTCCAGCTGGGTCCTAGTCAATTCTCAGTACAACAGTGCCTTTATAGGCCCCATAAAGCCCTTGGATACATTTCCAGTTTTGCCTAGCTTAGCAAAAGCCATTTTCCAATATGTACGGTGCAGAGAGTTCTTCATAATACAGCTTATTGGAAGTCGGGGGTTCTCACTCACTCATTCAACAAATAGGTCTTGAGTGTCTCATTCAACAAATATGTCTGTGCCAGGCACATCCTGAGGGCTGGAATGCACAGTCCCCATCCTCACAGAACTTATGGTCCCGTGAGGAATATGGACATTCCCCAAATAATCACCCAAATAAATATATGATGATATAACTCTTGGTTCCTTTCCCTTGCATTATTAGAAAAACGCTAACTTATGTCTTACACCGACATTTAAGAAGACCGAGAAGCATCTTAATGGGGTTAAAGGTCAACTCTGGCACTTCAACAGTTAAACTTCAGTCATGTGGAAAAGGCAGCAATCCCAGCAGCTCCTTCCCTTCTGCCAGATGAGGGAGGCGGCACTGTGTATCCATGGGCTTCACGGTTCCCATCGTCACCTTTATTGCTCTCTTTAAATCCTGGGGTTTCAATTTTCCTTCCCATCAGAATGATTCTGCTTTTAACAACCCCAGACCTTTCTCCTTGTTATTCTCTAGCCCCAGGCTGGTGCATCCACATCATCTAAGAGAGGCATCATTCCCAAGCAGAGGGCAGCACGGACCCCAAGGAGCTGTGTTGTCACTGATTTATGACTCCCCATCCTCTGCCTGTTGAGGAAAATCACTTTATCAAGATGAGAAATCAGGGCTGGGGGTGGAGCAGGGTTTCCTGATTGGCTCCAAACAGTCTCCTGCATATTTCAGAGGCACTTATATTTACAAGTTATCAGGACTGCATGCAAGTGTTGTGGAGAGAAATGACCAAATATTGAACAGAAGGGCGTGATTTGCCTTGTATTTATTCAGTTATGCTTTTCAGGATTTAAAGGGTGGAGTGTAGCAATTCTGAGTGTAGAAACAAGGAGCTGGAGCAGCTGGCCTGCACACATTTTAGGACAGATACTTTTCTACCTCTTAGTCTCCCATTCGATGGATCTGAATGCACTTGGGGTTCAATAGTATCATCTTTTTCACCACCCACGTCATGATCATCACACTTCAGAGCCGCCAGGCTCTTGAGCATCCTCCTGGTCGAATCTTTTGTTTCACAGATTAGGAAGCTGAGGTTCAGAAAGGAGGAAAAACTTGCTCAAGGTCACACTGTGAAGTTGAGAGTGGGGCTAAAAGCCAGGTCCTCTGACTTCTGATCCATTGTTGTCAGGCCTTTTGTAGGCAGCCTGAGGTGCTGCATGCTGTACAATGGCCTTAGCATTGTTTGTGTTTTTTTTTTTTTGACTGAGTTTCGCTCTTGTTGCCCAGGCTAGAGTGCAACGGCGCAGTCTCAGCTCACTGCAAACTCCGCCTCCCAGGTTCAAACGATTCTCCTGCCTCAGCCTCCCAAGCAGCTGGGATTACAGGCATGAGCCACCACACCTAGCTAATTTTGTATTTTTAGTAGGGACGGGGTTTCTCCATGTTGGTCAGGCTGGTCTTGAACTCCTGACCTCAGGTGATCCACCTGCCTCGACTTCCCAAAGTGCTCTAATTACAGGTGTGAGCCACCACACGCCTGGCCACGGATCTTAACATTAGGGCGTCTCCAGTCTCCGACAGACATATTAAAAAATGCACAAGAGAAATTTTTTGTTTTTACCATTTGTTTCCAGCTCAACAGTAATGTAATCATATTATAAAAACCTGGAAAGCAGGAAAAAGAAAGAATTAGTCTTAACATTCTAACACAATCTATGTTAGCATTTTGTTCTTTTACTTTCTGCTTCCTTTATATTTCGTTCCCTTTGCCTGTAGTTGTGATTATAGTGTATCTGCACAATTTTGTGTCCTACGTTTTCATTTAACTTTATGGCACAAGCATTTTCCATGTTATTACTTTGGCTTCATAACCATAATTTTAACGATTACTTAATATTCTACCAGGGAGATGTGCCACAGTTTACTTATCCATTCCTGTATCATTGGACATTTAGGTTTTGCCAGTTTTTCATTAACATAAATAATGCTTCGATGAACATCTTACGCATATAGCGTCCCCCTACATTTATGTTATTTCTGTAGGACAGCTTCCAAAAGTGGAATAACTAGGCCAATGATTCTGAACAGTTTTATTCTCTTGATACATATTGCCAAATTGTCTGCTAAGAGCTTCTTACTAATTTACATAAACAATTTCGAACAAGAGTCAAAAGAGCAACTAAATAAAAACTTGGCAAAGAATAAAATAGGAATAAAATAAGAAAATGTACACAACACGGATGTTAAATGCATTCTGGTGCATATGCTGTGAGATAAGCATCTCGCTCTCATAGTTGAAAAGAGGAAGAAAGCAAAGACTCTCAGGCCTGTCATGCTGTTATTATTTCCAGGCTTAGGCACTCTAGCTCTTGCAGTTGCACAATAGGATCACCTAAAATATTTCAAATTGCTGCTATCCAGGGTTGGCGCCTAAAGATTCTAGTTTACTTAGCCTGGGACGTGGTCTCACTCTGAGATGGCAGAAGTTTTCCCCGTGATTCCACTGCGAGGCCAGGTCAAGCACCCCAGCGTGGGTTGGGAGGTAGTCAGGAAGATTGAAGAGGTCAACAGAGACAGAGACACTGAGCGATGTCCCTAGCCCCAGTGTTTCCTCCTCTGTTTCCTGTGCCCTGGGGAGACCTCAGCCCATGGGTGCCGACAAGTCTCTCACTGCTCCTCCCATCCTGAGGCCGGATATGCCGGCTACATCCAGCTCCCACGGGCCCCAAGGACTCCTAAGAGGATGAAATGAGGAAGAGCACAAAGTCAGGGACAACTGTGGAGCTTCCAAACTGCCAGCCTAAGGGACCTTAAAAGGATGGGAGGCCAGGCGCAGTGGCTTAAGCCTGTCATCTCAGCACTTTGGAAGGCCGAGGTGGAAGGATCGCTTGAGCCCAGGAATTCAACAGTCTGGGCAACATAGTGAGACCTTCATCTCTACAAAATTGTTTTTAAAAAATTAGCTAGACATGGTAATGTGTGTCTACAGTCCTACCTACTTGGGAGGCTGAGGTGGGAGGATCACCTGAGCCAGGAGTTCAAGGTTACAGTGAGCTATCATCACACCACTGCGCTGCAGCTTGGGTGACAGAGCGAGGCCCTGTCTCAAAAAAAAAAAAAAACGAAAAAGCAAAAATGGGAATTCCAAATGTTCAACTTTAGCACTTGGTAAACACATCATAGTATATTCACATCCTGGAGTGTCATGTACCACTCGAAAGAATTTATTTGTGCTAAAATGAAAAGTTCTTCAAAATTCTAAATGAAAAAATAGGCGCAGAAGAGATGTACAGTATAATCTGATTTAGGTAAAAAGAACCCTATTACATACATACTCACTTGTGTACACACAGAAGGTGTCGGAAAAGATACATAAGAAATGAACAGGGCTGGTCGCAGTGGCTCACGCCTGTAATCTCAGCACTTTGGGAGGCCAAGGCGAGTGGATCACCTGAGGTTGGGAGTTTGAGACCAGTCTGACCAACATGGAGAAACCCCGGCTCCACTAAAAATACAAAAATTAGCTGGGCATGATGGCTCATGCCTGTAATCCCAGCTACTCGGGAGACTGAGGCAGGAGAATCACTTGAACCCGGTAGGCAAAGGTTGCAGTGAGCTGAGATTGCACCATTGCACTCCAGCCTGGGCAACAAGAGCAAAACTCTATCTCAAAAAAAAAAAAAAAAAAAAAAAGAAAGAAAGAAAGAAAAGAAATGAACAGGAGTATCGATCTTAGAAGGGTGGGTTTGGAGGCGTGGGAGTGAGGAGAGTGAAGGGGAGTTGAACTGTTCACCTTGGGCCCTTCTCTACTGCTTATAGTATATGTCTTAAATATGTATTAATTTTGCAATTTTATTTTTAAAAGACTCTTATATGGTTTTCCAATAATGGGAGGGCAGGGAAGAAAGACAATAGTAAGAATAATAATCTCATACATTCCTCCTAGCACATTACAGTTCAAAAGTATAATCACTCTTTTGTGATGAGTTGGGTCAGTATTATTCTCATTTTATAAGCAAAGAAACTGAAGCTCCAAGAAGCAAACAAACAGCAAGATAATCAGGACTGATCACATGTAGACTTGAGTTCCAGGCTTCCAACTTCTAACCCTCTGACCTTAGCATCCTTTCTGTGATTCCATGCTTCAGAAATAAATCCCAGAGAAGCAGGATTCGGATGTCCCAGAAAACACTGATTTCCACCTGCCATGGCTTTTCCTGTCCTCAGCCACCCACACTGGAGGCATGGAAAAGTACCCCGGGGAGCCTGCTCCCACAGGAGAAGGGGAGAAGCAGAGCTGGGCAACTGACCTTCAAGGAGGCCAGTGGTGATAATGGGT
The DNA here is from genome assembly GCF_049350105.2 of Macaca mulatta. Taxonomy (NCBI): domain Eukaryota; kingdom Metazoa; phylum Chordata; class Mammalia; order Primates; family Cercopithecidae; genus Macaca; species Macaca mulatta. The sequence goes on along the minus strand of NC_133407.1, from coordinate 160,725,359 downwards.
CCACTTAGCAAGCAGGCCCCTCCCCTGGGAGCTCTGTGGTCTGAGGCTCCCTGTCTGCCAGTATGTGAGTTGAATGAAGGGGAGAGGCAGTCTGAGAGTGACCTGGCTAGAAGTGTGTGAGGGAAGAGGAGAAAACACAATCACTGATCATTGAAAATGCAACATGAAGCACGAAGCTTAGCAGCTAAAGTTAGCTCCCAGTCCAACCCTAATCACCAACTCTGGGCCGGAAAGGGTTAACCAACCATCACCACTGAGTTTGGGCCTCAATTCCCCCTTGCCTCCAGGCAGAATTCTTCAGAGCACAGCAGAGAGATAGTAAACAGCTCAAGCTCCATCAGAGCCCCATAAAACACCACACTGGCTGAATCCGAGAGAATCTTTTAAAGGTCATTTGTGTACCTGGCTTCCACACTGTACACCTCTCTACCACTCTCCACTATATCTCCAGTGCTTGTTGGGCAGGTGTGGGAGGGGTGCATCTTCCTGGCCTCTGTGTCCCCCACAGCGCCTTGCCTTCAACTGGCATAAAAACACCTCCATAAATGTATATCAAAGTAAAAGGAATGGACACCATCAAAGATGGTGATGGCCAATAATTATTCCATTTAATTAATTAATGTCATCAATTATATACATTATATATTATATGTTATAAGCATAACATATTATTACATTTCATCAATTTTATGTTTCTATATATTTTTAATTTATAACGCATTTGTTTATTTACAGCTCTTTCTTTCTTTCTTTGTTTTGTTTTGTTTTGTTTTGTTTTTGAGACAGGGTCTGACTCTGTCACCCAGGCAGGAGTGCTGTGGCACAATCACGGCTTACTGCAGCCTTGACCTCCCAGGCTCAAACGATCCTCCCACCTCAGCCTCTTGAGCAGCTGGGACTACAGGTGCTTGCTACCATGGCTGGCTAATTTTGTATTTTTCATAGAGACAGGGTTTTTCTGTATTGCCCAGGCTAGTCTCGAACTCCTGGGCTCAAACAGTCCTGAACCACCCACCTCGGCCTCCCAAAGTGCTGGGATTACAGGCATGAGCCAGCATGCCCAGCCTACAGCTAATTTTTTATGAAGTTTGTGAAATAGAAACTAACCCTTACTACTCCATTTTACGGATGCAGACACTAAGCCCTACAGAGGTAAAGGAATTGTGGCCTCAGGCTGCACCGTGAGTAAGGGGAAGCCTGGAGTCTAGAAATGTGACTCAGAGTTAGCACTGCTGCCCATACGACTTTGGAAGGACAGTGTGTTTCTCCAGCAGAAAGTGTAGAGCCATAATTAATCGGTAAGAGGTTTCCCAGGGAAGGATGGGGTAGTCAGAGTGGTGGGTTCAGAGCTACATTTGATAGGGAATTATTTGGAGTTGTTAAGGTAAAGAATGAACCCGTGAGGTGTTTTTATCTGATGAAAAATCTATCAAACCACACTTATGATTTGTGCACTTTTTTGTATGTAGGTTATGCTTCAATAAAAATTAAATTAAAAAGAACGAGTGAGCAAATGGTCCCCGAGGCCCCGGTGCTGTCTTATATAGAAGGATGACTGGTTAATGCTTTTGCCTCCCAGTGGGATAGGAGAAGACAGGTGTTCGCTCCCTTGGAATCTCTCCCTGCTCCACAGCATCCTCCACACTGGCACCAAGCTGTCATCCTGAAATAAGGGCCCAATCAGGTCCTCCTCTGCCAACAACTCCTCAGTGGGTTCTTGTTACCTGCAGAATAAATTCCACACTCCTTGGCAAAGCCAGTCACATTCTGTGCCTACGCAGCTTTCCAAGCTAACCTTTCATAGGAGAGGGGGCAGAGGTAGTAATTGAGCATGGAGACCCTGGGCTCAACCATCTCCTGGCCATGTGACCTTGGGCAGGTCCCTGAACCACATCTGTAGAATAGGAGTGATGGTAAGGTACCAAAGTAGAGGTCACGGTGAAGGGAGCAGAGATTATGTACATCAAACATATAAAACAATGTCACATATCCGGTTAACTCTCATTGAATGTTTGCAATCACTTTCCATTTTTCATCTGACTAACCTGACACCTTAGATTATTTCCTCACCATTCTGTGACCATAGGATCATACTCTTCCCGTCCTATTCCTGCATCTTCTCTACCCACCAAATTCTCCCCTTGTCTCTAAGATGAACTCAACTGCCATTCCTCTGGAAAGGCTCTTTCCAGCCCCTCCCTACCAATGTGAAACTTCTCCACCCTATCTTGTGGTCCCATAGTGCTTTGTGCCTCCACGGGAGCACTTATTCTGTGGCACTTACTCTGTGCCACATTCGTTCTTCAATAGGGGACTTTGCCAAGCATCACTGCTGCATAAACATCTTGCTCATTTCCAGGGACCTCCCACTGAGTGATGGGCACTTTACACATTGGAGAGGACAGCACCTGAGATGATTGTCCAGCATGTGAACATCCCAGCCCCTTTCTCTGAGACATGTCACTGTCCCCAGCAATTATTTTGTGCAGTGCAACTTCAATCCCACTTCCCAAGCCACTGTTGATAGGGCTAGGGCTGAGCAACCGATCCAAGCTAGCCTGATCAGTATATGCAGTCCTGGGAATCATAAGTGGACGGAACAGCTGCTGCCGGTCTGGCCAGCACTGCCCCATCCCTGCCTATTGTGGGTGGAATTGTGTTCTCTTTCCACCAGATAATGTTGAAGTCCTAATCCCTAGCACGTGAATGTGACCTTATTTGGAAATGAAGTCTCTGGAAATAGATGATCCAGTTAAGATGAGATCATTAGGGTGGGCCCTAATCCAACACGACCAGTGTCCTTTATAAAAAGGGGAAATCCAGACACAGAGCCAGACATGTACAAAGAGAAGATGATAAGAAGACACAGGGGAAACACCGTCTATAAACCAAGGAACCCCGAGGCTACCAGACACTAGGAGAAAGGCAGGGAAAAGATTTTTCCTCACAGCCTTCAGAAGGAGCCAACCCTGCTGATACCTTGATTTCAGACTTCTAGCCTCCAGAACTGAGACACTAAATATCTGTTCTAAGCCACCTAGTTTGTGATACTTTGTTACAGCAGTCCTAGGATACCCTCCTTTTGGTGAGCTTCTCCTCTCTTCTCAAGCATGTGGTTCCAGAAGAAGTTACTCCTTTCCTCCTCCCCTGTGGTCATTGTCATTGTCGTCGTCATCATCATCATCATGGTCAACATCATCATCATCATAACTAACCCATAGGGAGCCTAACTTTGTGCTGGGCACTATTCTAAGCAGTCTAAATTTAATCTTTATAAAATCTATAGGATGGGTCCTGTTGATATCCCTACTTAACAGACAAGAACACTGAGATATAGAGAGATTTAAGTGCCAAGAGTCCCAGAGCTAATCAGTAAAAGAACCAGGATTTAAACCCAGGCAGTCTGACTTCAGAGCCTATGAGGAGTAGAAACATGTCCCAAGCAGGATCAAGTAGAGTTCTAAGGGTTCTTTTAAAAAAATTGAAATTTGGGGAAGAAGAGTCAAGCCTCTTAGATACATCAGTCGTCATCAGGGGTTCATAGCCTTCAACATGTGTAAAGGGCAGGTCTGTATTAAAGAAAGGATGCTCACAGTCAGAGAAGAGAAATGGGGATATGAATGATATCCAGTCCCTGTCACCCTCTGTCAAGGAGGCTTAGTCCCAGCCCTGCCCTTTCCAAGGCTTGTTTATAAGATCCCATAAATTATGGTTTTGTCCAAGCTAGTTATGTTGGGTTTTCATCATTTGCAAGCAGAAGATCCTGGACCAGCACACCTGCAAATTACAAACTGGGACTGAAAGACTCCATTTCTATTGGGAGTGGTCTTTTGAGTGGCAGGGATAAAAATAAACCTTGGCTCCTTTGAGACAGGGATCTCCTGTAAGAGACTGGGTATCAGACAAAGCTGGGCTCTGCAGCCGGGGAGGAGGCAGTAAATGCCAAGAAAAGCAGAGAGGGGATGGAGAGAGAGCACGCTGTGGAGTCCTGAGAGTTTTCTAGTTCTGAGGCTTGGCTGCGTTCTCCCTGAATCCTTGTAATCAACACCCCCTTTTTGGTTTAAACTGGCACAAGTTGGATTCAGTAGGTTGCATGCAAAGAATCATAAATAATACACATGCAATAGGAACTCAATAACTGTTAAATAGAATGGAAGGTTTTTAAGTGAGGCAGTAAGTAAGATGGAGATTATTTCTCAGGAATATTGCTCTGGAGCCTGTATGACTGAGAGATGAGGTGGCAGAGTGCAGACAGGGGCAGAGATTATAAAGATACCCACGGAGGTGAGCATGAGAGGGGAGAGGCCAGAGTGGCTAAGAAGGGAAGTGGGGGTGCCAAAGGGAAGGTCTTGGTAGAATTCCACAACCAAGGAGATATGGGAGTAACAAGAAAGGGGATGTCAAAGATGACTGGGAATTTGTGACTGATTTCCAGAAGGAAGGATGATACCATTAATAGGAGGGAAGTCAGGAGAGAAGATGAGCGGGCTCTGGCTCTCACACACTGTTGCTGAGCTGAGGCACCAGTGACAGAGCTAATTAGCGTTAACTGAACAGAAAGAAATGGGGCCTGGTGTTCGGGAGAGAAGTCAGCTGCTGAATTAGAAATTCAGGGGTTCCCCTTAGCTGAGAGCTGAGGCTTGAGAGAGGCTGAGGCAGCCCAGGGAGAGCGCAGAGGAAGAAACCAGGGGAGACACATTATTTAGGAAGTTAGAGACTAAATAACCTAAAAAATAAAGAAAGAGCAGTGGGAGAGGTGGGGCAGAAATGTAGCATGTGCAACATAGAGGAAATCGAGGAAGGAGAGGGTTTTCAGAAGAGGATCCTGGTGAATGGTACCCAAAACTGCACACAGGCCAAACAAGGACATTCTCAGAGGACTGAGACCAGGCGATTTAACTCACTGAGGAGGAGACGGTGGGAAACCTCCACGGGAGCAGCAAGTCAGTGATGAGGGTGGAAGACAGATGGGAAGGCCTTGCGGCAAGGAGGCTGCAAGTCATTTAATGCCACAGTGGTCTCCAGCTGTTTTTGCCTTCTCAGGGAGTGGTGACAATGATTTTACAACTAGGAAAATACCTGGATGGCCTGTTTGATGAGAAAGGTTGAAGATTCCAGGACATAACCTGGATATGCCGGTGAGGTCATGAGAAACCTGAGCTACGCTGCCTAATAACAGGGCAGGGGTTGAGGGGTTGGGGCCATGGATTGGGAGTGGAGGTTAGCAGCCGCCACATTAGTAGAGGGAGAAGATGTGGAGTGGTATCAGCCAGGACGCTTGTTTGTAAACAACAGAAACCAACCCTGACCCTAGCTAACTTAAGCAGAAAAGAAACTCGCAGGGAGGGCTCACAGAATCCAGGAGAAGGCTGGGTGCGGTGGCTCACACCTGTAATCCTAGCACTTTAAGAGGCTGAGGTAGGAGGATTGCTTGAGCCCAGAAGTTCGAGACCAGCCTGAGCAACATAGTAAGACCCCATCTCTACTAAAAATACAAAAAATTAGCCAGGTGAGGTGGCACGGGCCTGTAGTCCCAGCTACTCGGGTGGCTGAGGTGGGACGACGGCTTGAGCCCGGGAGGTCAAGGCTGCAGTGAGCCATAATGGTGCCACTACACTGCAACCTGGGCAATGCGAGTGAGACCTCTCTCAAAAAAAAAAAAAAAAAAAAAATCCAGGAGAGGTATATTAGCTATTATGGTACACAACAAATTACCCCAAGGCTTACAGCCAAAAATTAACACACATTCATTATCTCATAATTTCTGCTGTTAAGGATTAGGGAGCAATTTAGCTGGGTAGTTCTGGTTTGGGGTCTCTCATTAGGCTGTAGTCAGGATGTCCGGTGGGCTTCAGTCTTCTGAAGTTTGACTAGGGCGGGAGGAGCTGCTTCCAAGATGTCTTACTCACCGGGATGCCAATAGGAAACCTTATCACTTCACTGGCTATTGGCATGGGGCTTCATTCTCACAGGCAGGGCTCTCCATAATTCCACCTGAGAGTCCTTAGGACATGAAAGGCGACTTCTCCCATGTGGGCAGTCCGAGAGACAGAAAGGAGGAAGCCGCAGTGCCTCTTCTGGCCTGGTCTCACAGGTCACACATGGTCACTTCTGCCATATTCCTTTTTTTTTTTTTTTTTTTGAGACAGAGTCTCACTCTGTCGGCCAGGCTGGAGTGCAGTGGCACAATCTCGGCTCACTGCAACCTCCACCTCCTGGGCTCAAGCAATTCTCTTGCCTCAGCCTACCGAGTAGCTGGGATTACAGGCGTGTGCCATCATGCCTGGCTAATTTTTGTATTTTTAGTGGAGACAGGGTTTCACCATGTTGGCCAGGCTGGTCTTGAACTCGCAACCTCAGGTGATCCGCCCACCTAGGCCTCCCAAAGTGCTGGGATTACAGGCGTGAGCCACCACGCCTGGCCCACATCTGCCACATTCTTTTCATAAGTGAGTCACTAAGTCTAGCCCATCCTCACAGAAAGGGGAATTAAGCCCCAGTTCTTGCAGGTGAGAAGTATCAAAGAATTTGTGGACATATACTAAAATTAGAACTGTCCAGGAAAGTTGGAGAATGAGACTTGAAAAACAGAAAGCTGGACAGCCGGTGCCCCAGCCAAGGCCACACCAAGGAGTAGCCTGCTCAGGGCTGGACACCCTAGGCCATGTTGCCCAGACATGGGTGCCCCTCTTATAAACTATAAACATTCCTTCCGTTATTCATAGCACTCCCTCCAAAGATACAGTCACTGGCCTAGGCAGCTGGTTGGCTGAGTTTAGATCACTGTGCCCAACCCTCAGTTGCAATATGGCCTTTGGGGATGCTGCAAATATGAGGCAGGATTCTGACTGTCACCAAGACCTGCATGGTTGCAGGTCTGCCAAACACACATACATCCACAGGTACCACTAGAGCAATCCCCATCACAGAAGGGTTTCTGTGTGATTCTCCAACCCCAGATGGGTGTCCAGCAATTCAATTCAATTCTAACACTGACTCCCAGAGTTAGTGTAGACCCCAAAGGTTAAGGGGCCGCCTCATGTTTGTGTCAGCACAGGAAGAAAACAAACCAAAGTGCCAGTATCTCTAGCTCCAATATCTTGTTTCCACTGAGATGTGTATGCCTTGGTGGAAACGAGATATGGGAGCTAGAGATGACAAAGGAAAACATCTCATCCCCGGGAGCCCCCAGAATCCCACTGTGAGAGTCCTCGATTGAGACTGTCCAAAGGTATTTAGTGGGGAGAAGGTGTTGAGTTGCTTCCCATCATAAGTGGGAAAAGGTTTTGAGTCATTTAAATTTAACTATTAACAGAAGGGTGACCCCACAAGATAGAGGATCTGAGGATATCCTGGATGCTGACATTTGGCTTTAAATATAAACTTGGAGTCTTCAGTAATGTGAATGTTATTGTTAAGGAAGAAAATGATGTCTTCTAAGGTCAGCCCTAGATTTGGTTATAGCAAGTCAATGTGTTTTTGTTGTTGTTGTTTTAAATGAGCTAGAGCCTGGGACCTTGTAGGTAAAATCAGTTGGAGAGCTAAGTTATGAGAAAAAATGGGGAAAGTGAAAAAAATACAGACACATTGGAGATATAGTTCTCAAGGGAGACCTTCTGAGTAGGATGAAGTTCAAATGCACTACCACAGGGTCATATGGTTTCACTTAGGGTCCATGAAAGAGGCCCAAAAGCACAGGTCCTAGAACTGGGTAGAGTTTGTCTGGGGGACTCCAGCCACATGAGGGGGTGGTCATAATTCTAACTGAAGGCCAAGGGGTGGGCCTGCAGGACTACAGGGTTAAACAGCTCACCAGCTGGAGTCAGGATGGGTAGGTGGAAAGGAGGGCAAGATGGTCAGAAGAGATAAGGACCCAGGCTGGAGAGGACAGGCAGAAAGCACACATACCAACTTAAGAACTGGGCTTTGTAATGTGATGTTTTCTTAATGAAATGTCAGAGGCAGGCCCTACAAATGAGTCTATGATGAATGTCCAATCAATGTCCAATAATGAGTTACTAATTATTGTTCAATAACCAACCACACGCTTCCTAGGCCTGCCCTGAAACAAAGGTTGACTGTTGTCACGGTCAGTCCCTCCTGGGGAGATGGGCTGCTCACCCAGTTTCATTCTCCTGAAGCTGTCCTTCCATATGCCCATTTTTGGAAGGATGTAGCCTAACCCAGGTCTGTGACAGTTCTTTTTTGTCTTAAAATTACTTGATCAGTTTGTTCCGCTGTTTGTCTATATTCATGTTGACAGGGTTTCCTTATCTGTGTTGTCAAACCCTCTTGCTACAGTTCATTTCAGACATTTAATGAGCTCCTACTATGTGCCAGGCACTGGGGATACCAAGATAAATGAAGTAAACCAGATGCCGTGCCATCTTTGTCCTTAAGAGTTAACACCGTGTGTGTGTGTGTGTGTTTGTGTGTATGTTGGGATATGGGTGTTGGAGGGGTTGAGAAACTGGATGTTGTAGGAAAATATAATATTTTGTAAAGAGGACTATCAAAGAAGAGCTAAATATCCATCCAGTACAAATGCTAGCTAGATATTTTACACAGGTAATCTCACTTACTCATCAATATAACTCTGTAAAGAAAGTACTGTTACTATTCCCATTTTCCAGAAGGGGGATGTGAGGTCATGTCACTTCTCTAAGGCCACACAGCTAGTAAGTGGTGGAGCCAGGGCTCGTATCCATGCCTTTATAGGGCCACATTTTCTTTTAATTGTAGTAAATACACATAGCATAAAATTTACCATAACTATTTTTAAGTGTACATTCAGTAATATCAAGTACATTCACATCGTGGTACAACTAAACTCCAGAATGCTTTTTATCTTGCAAAATAGAAACCTTATACTTATTAAACATCTACTTTCTATTTTCCCATTTGTTTCTCCCCTGACTCCTGGCAACCACCTTTCTAGTTCCTGTCTCTATGAATTTGACAATCCTTGGTAATTCATAAGTGGAATCATACAGTATATGCCTTTTTGTGACTGGCTTATTTCACTTAGAATAATGTCCTCAAGATTCATCCATGTTGTAATTTGTATCAGAATTTCTCTCCTTGAAGGATGACTAATATTTCATTGCATACCATATTTTGTTTATCCAGTCATTTGTCAGTGGACAGTTGCATTGCTTCCACGTTTTGGCTCTTGTGAATAATGCTGAATGAATATGGGTATACAAATATCTCTTCAAGACACTCCTTTCAATTCTTTTGGATATATGCTCAGAAGTGGAATTGCCAGGTCATATGGTATTTCCACGTTTAATTTTTTGAGGAACTGTCATGCTACTTTCCATAGTGACTGCACCGTTTTACGTTCCCACCAACTGTGTACAAGGGTTCCAATTTTTCCACCCATTGCCAGCACATATTATTTCTTCATTTCTTTATTTATTTTCTTCCTCCCTCCCTCCCTTCTTTCTTCTTTCTCTTTCTTTCTTTCTTTCTCTTTCTTTCTTTCGTCTTTCTTTCTCTTCTTTCTTCTCTCTCCTTCTCTCCTCTTTCTCTCCTCTCTTTCTTCCCCCGTCTCCTCCCTCCCTCCCTCCCTTCCCTCCCTCCTTCCTTCCTTCCTTCCTTCCTTCCTTCCTTCCCTCCCTCCCTCCCTCCCTCCCTCCTTCCCTCCCTCCCTCCCTCCCTCCCTCCCTCCTTCCTTCCTTCCTTCCTTCCTTCCTTCCTTCCTTCCTTCCTTCCTTCCTTCCTTCCTTCTTTCCTTCCACTATAGCAGCCATCCTAATAGGTATGAGGGGGTGTCTCCTTGTTGTTTTGGTTTTCATTTCCCTAATGATTAGTGATGTTGAGCACATTTTCATATGCTAGTTGTATATTTTCTTTGGATATGTGTATTCAAGTCCTTTGCTTATTTTTAAATGGTGTGTGTGTGTGAGAGAGAGAGTGAGAGAGTTCTTTCTATATTCTGGATGTTAACCCATTATTAGATATATCATTTGCAAGTATTTGCTCCCATTCTGTAGGTTGCTTTTTTACTCTGTTGATTGTGTCCTCTGATGTATACAAGTTTTAAATTTTGACACAATCCCATTTACCTATTTTTACTTTTGTTGTTTGTGCTTTTTGTTTCATATTTAAGAAATAATTGCCAAATCCAATATCATGAAGGTTTTCTACTGTGTTTTCACCAAGAGTTTTATAGTTTTAGCTCTTATATTTAGGTCTTTGATCCATTTTGAGTTAATGTTTGTATATGGTATGAGATAAGGGTCCAATTTTATTCTTTTGCCTGTAGACGTCTAGTTCTCCTGACACCACTTTTTGGTTCTCCATTGTTAGCCACTTTTAAGTGTACCATTCAGTGGCATTAAGAACATTCATATTGTTGGGCAACCATCACCATTATTCATCTCCAGAACTTTTCATCATGCTACACTGGAACTCTGTACCCATTAAACAATAGCTCCCTCCCCCTGACCCCTGGAAACCAGGTTTCTACTTTCTGTCTCCATGAATTTAACCCAGTCTTTGTTCTTGAGGACCATGTTCTACATGGGAAATTGTAAGAGCACAGAGCAGGGACACTTAGCTCTGGACTGGTAGGGTGTCAGTAGGAGGATGACAAGTGTAAGAAGAGGCTTTTGAAGGAGTGGTGCTCAAGCTTGGTAGGTACCAGCCAAGCAAGGAAGTGAGGGAGGAGCTGCATGTCAGCAGCTGGGATGAGCAGAAGCAAAGGCTTATGAGGCAGCTTGGGGTATTCTGGGCACCACGAGCTGTCCTGGCCAGTCCCTCTCGGGGGTATGGACTGCTTGCCCAGGCATTGAGGTTACTGAATTTTTTCCCAGCTGTTTCTTCTTTGGGATCCCCCGTTCCTTTCACCTTCCCTGTTCAGAGCTGACTTTTCTTTCCTTCCATCTCATTCCTCCTCTTTTTAAAAATCTTGAACTTCTTTGTGAAATGTAACATATGTACCTTGTATTATTAGTCCATTCTAGCACTGCTGTAAAGAAATGCCAGAGACTGGGTGATTTACAAGAAAAGAGGTTTAATTGGCTCAGGGTTCTGCAGGCTGTTCAGGAAGTATGGCAGCATCTGCTTCTGGGGAGGCCTCAGGGAGTTTTTACTCATGGTGAAAGGCAAAGCGGGAACAGGCATCTTCACATGGCCAGAGCAGGAGGAAGAGAGAGGGGGGGAGGTGCCACCCACTTAAACAACCAGATCTCACGAGAACTCACTGACTATACAGTACCAAGGGGGGTTGGTGCTAAACCATTCATGAGACCACCCCCATGATCCAATTGCCTCCCACCAGGCCCCACCTCCAACACTGGGGATTACAATTTGACATTTGGGTGGGGCAACAGATCCAAACCATATCTTACCTTATAATCCATGGATGTGTGTGATTAATTCTCACGGTGTAAACATGCCCGTGTGCCCCAATTCAGACGTGGAATCTTACCAGCACCCCAAGAGACCCCTTCCAGTGACTACTGACATCCTTCCCCCAAGGGTAACCACTATTTTGACTTCTAACAAAATAGACAACCTTCGCCTCATGTTGCTCATATAAACGAATCCTACAGAATATACTTGTCTGTGTCTGGCTTCTTTGGTTCAACATTCCTCCTTTTTTTCTGGGCCGATTCTTATCTTGCCTGAATGTCAGAAAATGGTCATTGTGCTAGTCCTCATCCCAGCTGAGATGATGGAGGGGAACTGGCTACACAAATGTAAGGTGGTGTCACAATTCGCAATAAACTGCAAGACAAGAAGTGTCTCTGGCCTGGCCCCGCGGGGCTGCTGCTGGAAAATGGATGGTGCCCATTGAGGGCTCTAATGGAGGAGGGACAGTGCTTGCCCTGTGCTATTCTCCTAATATTTCAAGGAGAGTGAAGTGAGAATTGGTAAGCATTCCCAGAAGGGCCACAAATTGCATTTTAGCTTGTTTCAATTGCAGAATGAAATGGCTTGTTTTCTTGGAAATTTTTATTCCACCCCCCTCAGTCCCTTGCCCTCTGTTTCCCTGGCTCTCAGGTGCATAGCTTCCTTCCTCCCTTCCTCCCTTCAACTCTTGCCCCTTTTGGCAGTTACATTTCTGCAGAGTTTAGCCCTCCCTGGACCCAGGAACTTTTAGCCAGTCTTGAACTTGGAAGATACAAGAGCTACAAGGAATCCTGATGATTAGCTGATTCATACCACCCTTAAATGTTTAGACTTAAGAAAAAGACTGAGAGATAGTGTATATAAAGTATAAAATATTGGTATAGAGTTTAGATAATAAATCAATTCAGCTGGAATAATACATTAATTTTAACACATGTTAAATGTCATGTAACTACCGTTGAATCAAGATACAGGTTGGGCATGGTGGCTCATATCTGTAATCCCAGCACTTTGGGAGGCCAAGTCAGGCAGATATCACTTGAGCCCAGGAGTTCAAGACAAGCCTGGGCAACAGAGCAAAGCCCTGTCTCTACTAAAAATACAAAATTTGGCCGGGCGCGGTGGCTCAAGCCTGTAATCCCAGCACTTTGGGAGGCCGAGACGGGCGGATCATGAGGTCAGGAGATCGAGACCATCCTGGGTAACACAGTGAAACCCCGTCTCTACTAAAAATACAAAAACTTAGCCGGGCGAGGTGGCAGGCGCCTATAGTCCCAGCTACTCGGGAGGCTGAGGCAGGAGAATGGCGTGAACCCGGGAGGCGGAGCTTGCAGTGAGCTGAGATCCGGCCACTGCACTCCAGCCTGGGTGACAGAGCGAGACTCCGTCTCAAAAAAAAAAAAAAAAAAATACAAAATTAGCCCAGTGTGGTGGTGTGCGCCTGAGGTCCCAGCTACTCGGGAGGCTGAGGTGGGAGGATGGCTTGAGTCCGGGAGGTGGAGGTTGCAGTGAGCTGAGACTGCATCATTGCATTCCAGCCTGGGCGGCAGAGTGAGACTCTGTCTCAAAACAGAGAAACAAAAAAGCAAGATGCAGAGCGTTTCCAGTACCTGGAAGGTTTACTCATGCTTTCCCCACAGTCCGTCTCTATTCCTCATCCACTTGTTTTCTTTTATCACCACAGATTGTACTTGCTTGTTCTTGAACTTTAGATAAATGGAATCATACAGTATATATTATTTTGTGTCTGGCTACTTTTGCTCAACATCGGGGTTTTGAGATTCATCCACGTTGTTGTATATAATCAGTAGTTTGTTCTCTCTCTCTCTCTCTCTGTCTCTCTTTTTTGCAGAATATGCTATCATTAATTTATCTCCTCTCCTGTTCTGACAGTTGGGTTGTTTCTGGTTTGGGCTGCTGTACCAATTTGTTAGGGCTGCCGTAACAGACCACCATAGACTGGGTGGCTTCAATGACAGAGGTTTGGTGTTTTTTTTTAATTATTCTGAAAGCTAGAAATCCATGATCAAGGTTTTGGCAGGGTTGATTTCTTCTGAGGTCCTCTCTCCCTGGCATGTCGCTGGCCATCTGTCTTCTCTCTGTGTCTTCACACGGGCTTTCCTCTATATATGTGTCCTACTGTCCTCTTTTTATAAGGATACCAGCCATGTGGGATTAGGGTCCACTACAATGACCTCGTTTAACCTTAATTACCTCTTTAAAGTCTCTAAGTACAGTCATATTCTGACGTAGTAGGGGTTAGTTAGGACTTCAACATATGAATTTGGGGGGACACAAGTCCATAACAGCTTCTATGAATAAAGCTGCCATGAATATTTTGGCACAGATTTTGTACATGTACAGTTGTCCAAAGTAGGTGAGCCAATTTACACTCCCACAGCAATGTGTGAGTGTTCCAGTAGCTCTGCATCCTCACCAACCATTTCATTTTACAAATGAGCAACAGAGACCCACAGAGAGGTGCAAAGCTCACTTTCCCATGTGCAGATCATAAGTTCGAGGTTGCAGAGCAGAGCGTGCCAAGGAAGCCCTGTCCCAAAACTGCTTTAGGAATTTCTGACACTTCCCAACACATTACATCGCTCAATCATTCAGTCATTCATCAAAAAGAACATTGAGAACCATCTGTGGCTCCGTCCTGTGCTAGGCCCTGGAAGCAAGGTGATGAACAGAGAGACAGGAAACTGACATTCAGGCTGGAGCAAAAGACAATGAACACAAGGACTCAGTAAGTCTTGTGGATTGTAGTAGGTGCTAGGCAAAAAAGCAACAGAACCTAAGCAGAAGTTGGGATAGAGAAAAAGGAGCTCGGCCGTGGGGAAGGTAAACTCACCTGTAGATGGACTGCTCTTGAAGGGCCTCTCTGAGAGGCCATGGATAGCAGAACCCTAAAGGATTCCAAGGCGCCAGCCAGACAAAGGCCTAGGAAATTGCTGAGGCAAAGAATTTAGGAGGAGCACAAGCCCTGAGGTAGGAGCAGCTCTGGAGAGGGGAGGAATGAGGAAATGATGGTCTGTGTATCTGAACCCAGTGGACAGGGGTTGGGGGAGGCAGGAGATGAGGTCTACCAGGCGAGGTCCAAGACCATGCAGGGCTTGCAGGTTGTGGGAAGAGTTTGGATTTTATTCTAAGGGTAATGGGAAACCACTGGAGAGTTTCAAGGGAGGGGCAAGCAAGATCCAACTGACATTAACAAATGGATGGTATGGGGGAGAAGCAGGCACACTCCTTCAGAGACTGTTACCCTTTCCTAGGTAATAGTCACTGACATGTCAGCAACTTAGACTCGGGAGGAGATGGAAGAGATATATTTTGGAGGTAAAACTGACAGGATGTGGTGAGGGGTTGGATGGGCCTGTTGGGAATAGGAAGTGAGTGATGGATAACTTCTAAGTTTTGAGCTTTGACTCTCCTGACAGAAGGCAAGGACTTTTCAGCTATAACTTACCAACCTCTGACTGTGCAGTTCTCTTGTTCATCTCACTACTGGATATCTTGAGCCTCAGGACATAGTAAGTGTTCAATAAACATTCTCGAATGTATAAACTGACTGCATGCATGAATGCTTTAGCACAGCAGGGCCCAACCTTTTTGGCACCAGGGACCAGTTTTGTGGAAGACAAGTTTTCCACAGACAGTGGGGGGACAGGGGATGGTTTTGGGGTGAAACTGTTCTACCTCAGATCATCAGCATTAGATTCTCATAAGGCACCCACAGCCTAGATTCCTTGAATGTGCAGTTCACAACAGGATTCACACTCCTATGACAATCTAATGCCACCACTGGTCTGACAGCAGGCAGAGCTCAGGCAGTAATGCTCGCTGGCCCACCGCTCGCCTCCTGGTTCCTAACAGGCCACAGACTGTCCAGAGGCCCAGGGTTTGGGGACCCCTGCTTTAGAACATGGAATGGGTTAAATAGTTTTTCTCTTTTGAAAATGTTTACCCAGGTAAAATTTGCATAACATCAATTAACCATTTTAAAGTGTACAGTTTACTGGCATTTAGCACACTCACAATGTTGTGGAACCATCATCTATCTAGTTCCAAAATGTTTTATCACCCCTGAAGGAGTCCCTATACTCATTAAGCAGTCATTCCCCATTCCTTCCTCCCCACCCCCAGCCCTGGGCAACCACTACTATGCTTTCTGTCTCTGTGGATTTACCTATTCTAAATATTTCATAAGATGTAATCACATCATATGTGACTTTTTGTGTCTGACTTCTTTCATTAGCATACATTTCTGAGATTCATTCATTGCAGCATGTGTTATGTTAGCATTTTATCCCCCCTGCTCCTTTTTTTTTTTTTTTTTTTTTGAGACAGGGTCTCACTCTGTGGCCTAGGCTGGGGTGCAGTGGCATGAGCTCAGCTCACTGCAGTCTCCATAACCCAGGTTCAAGTAATCCTCCTGCCTTAGCCTCCCAAGTAGTTGGAACTACAGTTCCTTGCCACCACACCGGCTATTTTATTTTTATTTTTAGCAGAGATGAGGTCTCGCTATGTTGCCCAGTCTGGTTTCAAACTCCTGGTATTACATGATCCTCCTGCCTCAGCTTTCCAAAGTGTTGGGATTACAGTCATGAGCTGCCCTGCTGGGCCATTTTATTCCTTTTAATAGCTAAATAACATTCCATTAGATGGATGTATCACACTTTGTTTATCCATTCATCCTTTGACAGACGTTAGAGTTGTTTCCACCTTTTGGTTATTGTAAATAGTGCTGCTGTGAACACTGGTGTACATGCATTTGTCTGAATATCTGTTTTCAACTCTTTTGGGTATTTACCTAAGAGTGGAATTGCTGGTCAAATGGTAATCTATGTTTAAGTTTTTGAGGAGCCACCAAATTGTTTTCCAACAGCTCAATAATGTTTTACTGAAGTTAAATAGAATAAGCAGCGGGGAGTCTGGGAGGCAGGAATGAGGGCTTCTCCTGTCCTTCACAGGCAGCACTGGACTCTGCCATTTACCGGCTGTGTGATCTGGGTCAACGTACTTAAATTCCCTGGACTGCCTCCTAATCCTCAAAGTGGAGAAAATAAAACCTAATTTCTGTGAGCTGCGTGAGATACTGTTTCTGAAGCTCCAGGCACAGAGTAAGCCCCCGTGCATTAATTGCCTTTCCTTACTCCCTGACCTTGCCTTTTCACACTTCACTCGCTGCCACGTGGCGTCGGAGGCCAGTCCGCACCCGCAGCCCCCAGCTGAGCCAGGCTGCAGACTACAACTCCCAGCGAGCACTTCTTCCCGGCCGCCTCTCCCCGGCTGCTGCGCATGCTTTGGCAGACGTGGCACCGGGAACTCGGAGGCGGGGAGCGGCTGGGAAGTAGCCGTGGTGGTTGGCCGAGGTGGAGCTAGCAGGCGGGCGGGCGGGCGCGGGCGCCGGAGTGGAGAAAGGAGCCAGCGGTGGGCAGCGGCTGCGGGGATGGCGCGGGCTGGGCCGGCATGGCTGCTGCTGGCAATCTGGGTGAGACTGTGGGGTAGGGGTCCGGGCTGGGCCGGCACGTGTGCCCCGCGTGCCCTTCTGCGCTCTCTGCTCCAGCTCTCTCCAGGACGTGAGGGAAGCTGCCCCGGGGCACCGGGATGAGGGCGTGCATGCCAGGCAGGCGGGCACCGGGTGCTACGCGGGAGACAGCGGGAGTCCCGGTGCCCTCCCCGCCAAGCGCTCCCGGGCGCAGGGGCAGGAGGCAGCTGTGGGGCGCCGGGCGATCCCTGGCAGGGTGCTTACGCCACGGCCACAACTTTGCGGGGATGCAGGTCGGGGCACAGCCACCAGCTCAGGCGGGACGCCGGCGGGCTGCGGGTGTGCTCAGCCCCAGACTCCGAGCCCTGCACCTGTGTGAGTGCGGGGTGGGATGGGGGTGCTTACTACCTGCACTGCCGGAAACCTTGGTTTAGGGCCACCTTGTTCTTGGTTTCGGCCCCAGGCGTCTGGGAAACTGCGGGCCACCACCTGGGCCTCCGCCCACAGGCCAGGCTCGGTGGGCTGGGTGGGGTCGACGCAGCCCGCCCCTGCTGAGGAGCTGCTCCTACACCCAACTGAGGGGCTGGCTCGAGCCTCAGCCACTTTCTAGCCGTGTGACGCGCCGGTTCATTTAATGTATCTGAGCTAGTCTCCTCATCCATGATATAGAAAGGCAAAGGTACCCCCACAGGGTGGTTCTGAGGGTCGGATGAGGTCTCAGAGAAAGAAGCTGTGTAAACTGCAAAATCTTACGAAAGTGGAAAAGGAGTGGGCTCCAAGAGGAGTTTGCTACACTTGGTGGAGGGACTCCAGGCATCCCTGAGAGAGGTCGGAATGGGTGTGCCTGCTGGCCCAGGACTGGGGTTTGGCCTTCGTGTCGCTGTGGATGTGTGATGGGATATTGTGGCCATCTTTTCCATAACTTATGCCCTCCCTTATTTTAGGACCATCCTGGCTCCTTTTCTCCTGAAGTTCCAGGGAACTTCCTGCTCCTGGCACCCTCCCCAACCCAGATTTTCCCGTTATTTTCCATTTGGGTGTGGCAAGGACACTGGGCAAAGAGGAGGAGAAAAGGAGTGTGGGTTGAGTTGCTTGAAACACTTCCATCTCCCAATACCCTGGATCACCAGTGAGGAGTGGCCTGGGACTCTCTGGTTGGAAGCGGCTGGGGAAGGAAGCCCCCTGTTCTCTTAGGTCTGTGTTCTCACTCTCGGGGAGAACCAGGCTGGAGTGGGGCAGTGTCACTTCATTGCGTCTGGGTTTGTTGAACGCTATTTTGCCATCAGTCCCCTGGAGCCAGTTGGTCTGGACGGGTCTCTGGGCCAGGAGAAGGGAGCTATCTTCTGCAAGGCCCCCATGGGTCTTTGCACTTGGACTGAGTAGGAGGTCCTGCTTTCCTCCCTTTCCCCTCCCTCTTGTGAAAACAATGGGCTTGAGAATCTGAAATTTCATTCGGCAGACATTTATTTATCAATCACATTGTTTGGATTGATATTTTGCCCTCCACTGGGTTGGATTTTGGGTGGAGAGCAAAACACACATTGTGCCTGCCATCTGGTGTTGCCCTGGATTGGGCAAAGGAGTCAGTCCTGTGAGCAAACAATGACAGAACAGTAAGTGCTGTGACCTTAGGTACTGGTACCTTCACTGAACGGGAGCCATACATTGATTTAAAGGGAGGTCAGCCATGGCTTTCCTGAGGTGGTGGAGTTGAACAGAGTCTGAGAGGAGTGTGGTAGTTAGCTAGGCACTGGAGGGCTGCGGCTCCCCTTCACTGGGAGGTGCGGAAGAGCAGGTAGGTTTGCTGAAAGCACTAGAACCTGGGAGTCCTGAGCAAGCAATTTCTATCTTCTCCTTTCCCTAAGCCCTAGAGTTGGCTTAGCAGGTAGGAGGTGGAGGGAGCATGCCAACAGGAGCAGTGGTGAGTGATTGCTGGACAGTGGGTTGGGCCTTTGTAAATTTAAATGCTGTGCCTATCTGATAAGGGCTCTCCAGGTTCCTGGAAGCAGGTTGGGTTTCTTTGTTCATTCAATATTTACTGAGGGCTGATATGTGCACAGGACTGGGCTGTGACCTGAAGGGTATAAAGGCATCTGCAGGGATTCATGTACAGGGATATACACCCACCGTATTTTTTACAATAGCAAAAATGCGGAAATGGGTTAAATGCTCAATAATAGTGGCTTGGTTAAATAATATCTGGCCTTGTTCATATCATGAAAAGTGATGTTTATTTTTGTCAGTTTGGCCTGCTATAACAAATATCCCATAGACTGGTGATGCAGAACAATCGAAATGTATTTTTCACAGTTCTGTAGACTGGAAGTCTGAAATCAGGGTGCCAGCATGGTTGAATTCTGGCAAGGACCCTCCTCCAGAAGACTGTTGGCTTCTCATTGTATCCTCATATGATAGAAAGAGGACTAGACAGTTCTCCTGGGTTCCTTTTTCAAGGGCACTAATCCTATTCATGATCGATCCACTCTCATGACCTAATTACCTGCCAAGGGCCCCACCTCTTAATACCATCACTTTGGGGGTTAGGATTTCAACATATGAATTTTTGGGGGAATGACAGAAATATTCAGTCCTGGCCGGGCACAGTTGCTCACACCTGTAACCCCATCTCTTTGGGAGGCTGAGGCGGATCACTTGAGGTCAGGAGTTTGAGACCAACCTGGCCAACATGGTGAAACCCCATCTCTACTAAGAATACAAAAATTAGCCGAGCGTGGTGGCAGGCACCTGTAGTCCCAGCTACTCAGGAGGCTGAGGCAGGAGAATTGCTTGAACCCAGGAGGCAGATGTTGCAGTGAGCCGAGATTGTACCACTGCACTCCAGCCTGGGGGATGGAGCAAGACGCCATCTCAAAAAGAAAGAAAAAACAAAGAAGAAGAAATATTTCAGTCCATTCCAATGTTTGTAAAGAATATATATATTTACTAGAATGTTATGTTTATTATGAAAACATTTTATGATGTTTATGAAGAATATCTAAGGATGTGGAAAAATGCCCAAGTGTGATAACTAAGGGAAAAGCAGGATATAAAACCAAACCCCAGGGTGGCTGAAGTTACGTGCATGAAGAATTAGCAGTGCATCAAAATGTTAACAGTCATTGTTCTGGAAGGTGGAGTTGTGATGACTTGTGCTTCTTTGCTTATGTTTTTCTGTGGTTTCCAAGTTTTTCACATGAATATGTATTAGTTTATAATCAGGAAAGTTAATGAAGATTTTAAAAAAATGTTCCTTTGGGAACCCTCAGCCTTCCAGAAGAATACTGGGGTGGAAGGTGTCACAGTCAAACACATGGGACAGGTTAGTTCCAAGAGCTTCCAGGCTGGGTGTCTGTGCCCTCAGAGGCTATGGGTGGTGGTATCTTCCTTCCCAAGCACTTCTGGGCACAGGGGCAGGAGGTAGCCCTAGGGTGCAGGGCGATCCCTGGCGGGCCGTGCTGTCCTGCTCCCATCCCTGCGCTGACTGCCTGCTTTCCTGCTGTCCAGCTCAGCTCCTCCCTGCAGCTGACCCTTCTCTAGGGCTATCCATGCTGATTGTCCTGTGGTCTCCACCAAGCCTGTAGGATGGAGAAACATCAAGCTGGAGCGAACTCTAGGTCTCCAAGCTCAGTGGTTCTCAAGCATCGGGCCAAGGACTGAAGTTGGGCTGGGCTGGACTTTTCTGGTCTACAGTCAAACTGGAAAAAAAAATGGCGTATTTGTTTGTTTTTCATGAATCCAAATGTTTTCAGTTTAAGAACTTGTCAATTTTTCTGACATGATGACCATATTTTGAGGGGGAGGGGGTTACAGCATCCTTTTGAAAAATGAGGCTGGTTGTGGTACATTGTGATTTCTTTTTAAAAGTCCTTTCTTGATAAAATTTATTTTTAATAATATAAAATCCATGTTGCATATTTATATTTAAAAATACATATATTCTGCTGATCCGTGAGATTCAGAACTGATCTAACTCAGCCTTCTTCTTTTATAAGAGAATAGCGAGGCCTAGGGAGGGAAGGGACTCACTCAAGGCCACCCAGTTAGTGAAGGCAGAGCTGGGAGAAGAGCCAGATCTGCTGAATGTAAATCAGGTTCTTCCCACTCCTCCATCTCCCGCCTGCTTCTCTGCCTCTGCCCCTGATGGTCGCTTGAAGCTTAGACCCTGGAGGACAGTGGGTGGAGGTGCAGGAGGCAGATGTTTGCTCCTGGCTTCTCCTGTAGAGCTTTTAAGGTACACTTATTTAGGTTCTGTACTTCTCTGGGACCATTATATATTTAATAGGCTTTTGTGGGCTGGCCTGAGAACTGAATTGCCATTTAAAATGCTATTTGGAACCTGGAATGCACATTTCCCACAGAAATAAACACATTACAGTGGAAGTCTTAAAACAGACCCGGCATATAAGGTGGAAGTGTGGCTGAGTGCCATAAGAGCGGCAACCCCCGTGTGCTGGGGATTCAGGACGAGGCCAAGCAGTGGGACACTGAATGACCAGAGAAGGCCCCAGGAAAGAGCAGGGTGTGAGCTGGCCTCACAAGGAGGGCAGACTTGGAGCTCTGTGACAGCAGGGAGTACCCTGTCCTGGCTGTGGTGTCCCCAGCACCTAACTCAGGGCCTGGCATGTCATCAGCCCTGGTCTGTGTTTGGCTGATGGAATTAATGTCACAGGCAGAGAAGGAAACCTTCTAAGCCAGAGACATGGAAAATGAGGAATGATAGGCCAGGCTGGATGGAGGGAGGGTTTGAGTCTGGGGATGAGGGGAATAAGACTGAAAAAGTGGATCGTAAAGAACCTTAAATGCCTGGCAAAGCCATGGGGACTCGATTCTGAAGGTAATGGAGAGACATGATGAAAGCTGCCCTTTTAATAACAAGATCAATCAGGTCACATGCAGGGTTGGGTGGGAGGGGGAGAGACTGGATTAATTTTCCCAGAACAACACTTTCATCCTTACTTTCCTCTCTGTTATCTACAAGATAAATTCAAGTGTTATGTAGTGGAAAGAACATGGGCTTTCAGCCAGCTAGACACTCAGGAGCTGCCTGACCTTGGGCCCTGCCTCAGTTTTCTTGTTTGTAAGTGGTGATAATGATATCCATCTTGAAGTGTTGAAAGGATTAGAAGAGATACAGGAAGCACCCAGCACAGTGCTTGGCACAGGAAAGTGTCCAGTCACTGGGAGTCTCAGCAGTCATTGCCAGTTGTTGAATAAGAGATGATGGGGAAGTCAGTTAAGAGGAGGAGGTGGGCAGGGAAGGGCCAGAGAGAGGCTGCACGATTTGAATGCCAGGTAGGGGGCCCTCTGTGCTGCTAGGATTCTCCCCACGGGAGTTACTTGGAGCTGAGCTCTTGACTCCCTCCTTGCCCCCTCTCTGCCAGGCCGCTGCAGAGATCCCATGTCGGGGCGGTGTGCAGAAGGGCTCAGGATATAAGTGTGCTTGGTTTCTCTCTCCTTTCTTCTGAAAGTAGATCCCCTCTTGGGAATGAAGACAGCAAACACACTATATCCCTGGAGGTTTTGCCCCAGCTTTGCGGTTTTGTTCTGTCGGGCTCTTGTGTCTTGCTTGGTGGTTGTGGTAGGTTTTGAGGCTGTCTGAGTGACAGTGGGCCAGAAATGAATGCATGGGGTATAAGGAGAGACTGAGGTTCTTCCACATTACCTGGACTTGGGATGGTTTATTTGCCCCCCACCTCTCCTTCCTTGTGCGTGTGCATGTGTGTGTGGGGGAGGGGTTGGGGGGGTGGTGGTATTGTCTTTAACACCTGACATCTTAGGTCCCAACGGGAGAGGGAAGGAGCAGGAGTTCTCAGCCCTGGTGGGCTGGCCCATCCCTTCTGCCTGGCCATCTTTCAGCACTGCCTGGAGCCTCTGGCTCCCCATGTGATCTGTTGGCAGAATTGTTAAATCGGATGCATTTGTAGAAGGCTTTAGAGTTTGCAAAGCCTTTCCATGTATTTCACGTCAGTGTGGTTTTGAGCCCCATGTAACTTGGTGAGGTGAGTAGGCTAGCCCAGTACCATTACCCCTGGAGAGGAATGGGTGGCTGGACAGGGAGGTGGGGGGCGACATGCCCTTAGACGAGGTGGAGGAGTCTGTGGCCTGGAAGGTGAAGGAATAAAGAGATAGGTGGGGACCACAGTCAGAGTTCTCAGTGCCTGGCTTGAATGTGTAAGCAGCTGTGTTGGCAGCCATTTTCCAAGAGTGTCCCTGAAACTTGTTTTTCAGCTACTCCCTGGTGGCTGTGACATTGTACGGGAGTGGCCAGCCAGGCACGTGCTGACTGTGTCCTTCCCCCGAGGAGCTCCAGTTCGCTGTCCCCTGTTGCCACCCTACATCAACAGGGCCTCTTTCCATATACCAGTTTGCAACCACTTATAATTAATTAGCTTTGTGATCTTGCACTGGGGGGTTGAAGACACTCATGTAGTGTGGGATTAAAAGAGCCTTTATTCCTCAAAATCATACTGAGGCACCAGTTTGATGCACATTCCATTCCTAGATGGTGTGATGGTGGGCCTGTGTCTGGCTTCAGAGTTTCCAACTCATTAAAGCTGCGGAGGCACAGGGGTTGAATGTCCATTTGCTGCAAAGAATCCTACAGTTCCTCCAACCCCTGGTGCAGGCAGATTTCTTGAATTTGTGAGCAGGTCCTTTAATCCTTGTTAGAAGATGTTGATGAAAATCAAGGTTAAGCATTGTAAGCTGGGGCTTAAACATAAAGGTGATCCAGTATCTGAGCCCAAATGTGGGCCTGGTAGGAAAGCTCTGTTGTTGGGCCAAGCAGGGAAGGGTCTTGAGGACCAAGTGGATTTGTTCTCATCACGGGGTCTAGTCTTTATGGGTCCTGAGCAGAGTATTAGTCCTTCCCCCCTATTTCAAAGGAAAGTGGACCAGCATCCGCATCCTACATGTGCCACAGATGTTCATTCATTCAACAGATACTTCTTTTTTTTTCCCAAATGGATATTTCCTTGAGAATCTTTTATGAGCCAGGCCTCATGCTAAGGCATTGGGGATAACCATAAATAAGTCAGACAACATCTCTTTCTCTCATGGCCTAGTGGGACAGCCACTGATTAATTATTTAGTTCAGGTAATAAGTGCTGAAAACAGAAAGTGTTAATATAATGTGGTAAGAGAATGTATAACAGGGCTCCCTAACCTAATTCAAGGAGTCAGGAAAGGCTTCTCTGAGAACCTCTGGGTTTTTCTTGGAATAATGTGTTTAAATGTATAAAGTAAAATGCATAGAATTACAAAGAAAGCAGTTATATTGAAATACAGTTATCAAAATATAACAAGGTTGTGATAAAATAATATTTATGTTTATTAATGCATCGTATAAAAAGATTGAAGGTACAAGTTTGATAACTTCTATAATTTTAAGTAGTGATGAGCATAAATAGTGTTTCAGGATATCTTGTAATGTGGTAAGGAAATCTGATTTCTGTTGGTGGCAAAGTCACAGACACTGGTACCCTAATTACTACTGTAATTTATTATCTACATTCATAAATGTAGAAAGCATTTATACATTTATAAATACATTCATAAGACAGGAAAGGCTAAATTTCAGTTAGAGGTTAGTGAAGATAAAGATGTCATTTTTCTCCATCCAAATTCGTAGACTACAGTGGAAAAAAATTATCTAAAACTTAGAAATAAAAGATGATTTTGTGACCTTTTAGTATCGTACTAGAGTATTGTATAAAAACCACCTAAGGACCAGCTGTGCTCTAGGGGATGTAACTCTGTTTATTATTTGTTATGGGCCATACTTTGTAAAGTTAGGTAGGATGCAAATTATTTCTGTTTGGTAAAGAAGAGAAACACAAAGATTATTGCCCTGAAGGACATTAACCTGTTGGTATCTAATGTAGCAGTCTTATATCAGGATTATATCCTCTTTTTTAGGGTCTCTTATTAGCAAGTTAAGTAAAACTTTGAAATATGCTCAATACCTATTTGTATGAGAATTAGGCTTTTAACATTTTAGAATTATACTTGACTCCAGTTTAAGAACTGCTGAGTAAGCAGAACGTAAAGATGTGTTGCTTAGAAGAGAGGTCTGGTCTGGAGATGTTGATTTAGGGGTGCTGTTCAGGAGAGTGGGTGAAGTTGGCTGGGCATATAGGGTAGGAAGAGAGGGTAGACTGAGTGAGCTGCAGAACTTCAACATTTAAAGAATGGGAAGAGGAGGGTTTACAAAGAAGAAAGGAATGATTGTTAGAGAGGTAGGAGGGAAACCAAGTGTCGCATGGAGTTCAAGAGGCCAAACAAGATGAGAACTGGAAGTGCCTGTAGGGTTTATCTACAGGGAGGTCATTGTTGAGCCTTCACCAAGAGCCTTTTTGGTGGTGGTGGTGGTAGGGAGGGCAGATTTCAGAGGGATGAGCAATAGAAGGAGGCAGGAGGATGGGAGGAGCTGGGGAGATGGAAAATTCTGGCTAACAGTGGACAGGGGAGTGATGTGGGGCCCAGAGAGAGGGTTTTTAAAAGATGGGTCAGTGATGGAGTTTCTTCACCTTAAGGAGATATGTGTTAAATGGATTCCTGCGCTCCCAGCCCCTGGAGATGTTTTTCTTCAAGAATAAAGCCCAGGAATCTGTATTCCCAGAATACTGAGTGCTGTGGTACAGCTACAAAACTAGACACATTTCGAAGTTAATCTTATATGGCTGGTGGTACTTTGCCAGCCGAGCTGGGTGCTCTCGATTGAGTGTGTAGCACAAGTTCTGCTCACATTGGAGCTGTGTCACCGTTGTCTGCTTGCTGTCACGTGACCTGAGCAAGTGCTTTTCTCTGAAGGGATCTGGGGGCTTGTGAACGTGCTGGTAGCAGAGGGAAGATGGATCAGGTTGTCACTGTGGCTCTTTTCAGCAGGTCATGCTCAACAGCTAGATTGGAAGGGAAAGCAGACTTGCCAGCCTCTCAGGTATTATTCTGGGTGGAGCAATGGGGAGTGGATGATGCTCCAGGGATGTCTGTCGGAACTATTCACATTGACAGGCCAAGAGAAAAGCATCAGATCTGTCCTGGCAGGGTCCTGGCTCTACTGTTTTAGGCTTAATCCGAGGCAAATCCCTTCTCTGAGCCTCAGTTTTCACATCTCTAAAGTGGGGATAGTACCACCTCTGCCTATAAACACTGATTGTTTATGATATAGTTTTTCAACTCCTGCAAGAATAGTCATACATTTTACAGTGTAACCCAGTAATATTCGGTTCACTGAATGCACAGTGTTGCTACCTATACTACTCACTGATGTTTTCTAGTCAATGTAATTTTTTTAAAATGCTACTGTAACTCACTGATTCTATGACTAGACTCTTGGGTTGAGACCTGAAGGGTGGAAACAGTGGCTTAGACTCTCAACTTTAGAGGATGAAATGAGATCATGTGTGTAAAAGCATAGATGTACACCATGGGTCATGAGCACTGAGTTGTTATTTTCTTATCAGTTAACGGAGCTTGGAGGCAGAGTTGATTTCCGGAGTGGGAATTCACCTGCTCTTCCTCCCTCCCTGCTGCCTAATTCAATGTTCCCTCTCCCAGTTCTTCCTTGTTAACAGGCCTGGCACACCAAGCTGGCAGTGATCCAGAGCCCTCTTGGCTCAAGAAGAGGTTTTCCAAAACATTAAAAGCTTTAGGGACTTAAGTCCTGGCTAAATGCACTGCAGTTGCAATTTCAGGATAAGAAAACCTGTTTTCATAACCTCTCAGATAAGTTGCCCTGCCCCTGAATTGTCTATTGTTGACAACCACATTTGTGCCGTGGGGAATACGGGAGGGGAGAAACTGTGCTGCGTAGCCCCAAATATAAGGTGTGGCTTTTTAAAGGAAGCGAAATAGAAGAAATGCAGCTGGCCTTGTATTTACAGCAGCAAGCAGTAAGATGTATGTGGCTCTGGGAATCTGTCTTCCTTACGCCCCACCTCTGGTGCTGGAGTCTGTCAGACTTGGGTCTGAATCATAGCTCTCTTACTTGCTGTGTGACCTTCAGCAAGTTTCTTAACTCCCCTTAGTCTCAGTTTCTTTATCTATAAAATGGGAACAATAAAAGTGCTTACTTCGTACACTTGTCAAGATAATTCAGTTAGATAACACGTGAACTGCTTAGCTCGCTGCTGGTCATACAATAAGCACTCTGCTTTTGGCTGTTGTTGTTATCATGGGCTAATCCCTAAGCCCTGGATTTGGAATTAAAGGATCCTCTCTTGCATTCTGTTCCTTGCCAGGTGCTTTTGCATTTCTGTTTGTTAATAAGCACAGTTAGCTCTCTTGGCTCCCAGTAGCCAAGGGTCTCACATCCCAGGGCCAGCCTCTCCTGCCATCTCTCTCTCTCTCTCTCTCTCTCACACACACACACACACACACGCACACACACACACACAACAGTATCACCACCATTCAGGGACGCATGGTGCTTGGTTTTATTTCAGAGGCTGCTGGGTAGACATTTGAACATTGGGAAGCATCGGTGGTGAGATCCCCAGGCTTGATTTAAGGTTAGGCCTTCACTCCTTGTGCAGAGTAGTGTTTAGCTATGGTGGCTCATGGCAGATGTTTAGAATTTACCCTTTTAAGGGGCATACAGTATGCATATTTTAAAATTAATTTTCTTTCTTTCTTTCTTTCTTTCTTTCTTTCTTTCTTTCTTTCTTTCTTTCTTGAATTTACCCTTTTAAGGGGCATACAGTATGCATATTTTAAAATTAATTTTTTCCTTCCTTCCTTCCTTCCTTCCTTCCTTCCTTCCTTCCTTCCTTCCTTCCTTCCTTCCTTCTTTCTTTTTTTGAGACAGAGTCTCACTCTGTTGCCCAGGCTGGAGTGTAGTGGTACGATCTCAGCTCACTATGACCTCTGCCTCCCTGGTTCAAGTGATTCTTCTGTCTCAGCCTCCTGAGTAGCTGGGATTACAGGCGCGTGCCACCATGCCTGGCTAATTTTTGTATTTTTAGTAGAAACGGGGTTTCACCATATTGCCCAGGCTGGTCTCAAACTCCCGACCTTGTGATCTGCCCACCTCAGCCTCCCAAAGTGCTGGAATTACAGGCGTGAGCCACCGCGCCTGGCCTAAAATTAATGTTCTTTCTTATATCTCTCATCAAAACCATTCTACAAGTATTTGCTAGGTATATGTTGCATGCCAAGTACTTTGCAGATTCCATATAATAGTTATAAAAAAAGCCAAACCACCCAGTGTCTCATGACCAGAGACGAGACTGTTCAGCTAGCAGTGCAGAAGGACACATGAGCACTGCACATACGTGGGAAAGGACACAGAGCAAGTGCTGGGCGGGGAGGAATCAGAAGGCCTATGCAAGAACTAAGGGCAGTATCTGGTTGTGTTCTGGAAGCCTCTTTCTTTCCTTTCTTTTTTTTAGGCAAGTTTTTTTCTTTTTAACTTTTATTTAGAAATAATATCGGATTTATAGAAGAGTTGCAAGAGGAATCCAAAGGATTGTTATGTGCCCTTTATTTCGATTCCACAAATATTAGTATTTTATCACATTTGGTTTTATCATACTTCTCTTCTATATATATGAAGTTTATATATGATATTCCTTTGCCCCCTAAATACTTCAGTATTTCCTAAAACACAAAAACATTCTCTTATGTAACCACAGTACAACGATCAAAACTAGGAAGGTAGTATTTGATTCAGGACCCAAACCAGAATCACACAGTGCATTTAATTGTCCTTCGTTAGTCTCCTTTAATCTGGAACAGTTCTTCAGTCTCTGTCTTTTGTGACCTTGACATTTTTAAAGAATTATCCTCAATTTGGTTTTTGACGATGTTTTCATTTAGTGCATTATATCAGGGGGCACCTGACGTCAATTTGACCCATTACTGGTGGTGTTTCTGTTGGCCCCTTAGTTAAGGGGGTTTCTGCCATGTACAGTGGGGAACCACTGTAAAGTTACATTTTCTGATGGGGAGACACTTTGAGGCAGTTAATTATTTTCATAATGGTAGCCAAGTGGTGGTAATTTTTTTCTTTAAACATTTAGATTGGACATGCTTATTATGACAAGTTGAAAAAATAGAGAAAGGGGAAGAATAAATACTACTGAGGGCAAATCCTCAGTGTTTTTCTGAGCATACTTTTGTTTACTTATAGTTGTGGTTATACCATGCATATTTTAAATTCTATTTTTAAAGACAACATTAAAGCCAACATTTTTGCATTGCGAAGTCTTTAAAAACACCATTTAAATAAAATACCATCTAAATGGCTTATTCTTCTATTGAGTGGCTTACTCTGTGTAACCATTCTGTCGTTGCTGGACATTTAGGTTGTTTATAGGTTTTAACTCTTATGAGTAGAATGGTTGTGAGTCATATGTGTGTCAGACCTCTGCTAATTTCCTCAGGACACATTCCCAGAAGTGGAATTACCAAGTCAAAGAGCATAAATACTTTAGAGATACATGATAAATTATGCCAGCTACCTTTCCAAAAGAATGGTACTAGTTGAGGTTTCTGCCAGCAGTATATGACAGTTGAGCTCCATATTTTAAGAGGTTCACTAATGGTGTTTCTCAACCTTTTATTTTTTTTAAACTGTGACCCACCAATGAAGATTTGGGTTGAGATTAATTTCCTATATTTTGATTTATGAGAGCCTAGGTATTTATTTCTAAAAACAAATTATGGTATAAAATAGCACATTACTCTTTTCAAGCTGTAACAGTCTGAAACAGAGCATTGGGAAGAGCTCTGGGAATCACTGAGGTGGCGGTGTCTGGACAGTGGGGGATTTGAGGTCACGCATGAGGAATTAGGATATTTCACCTAGAGAATCCTAGAAGAGACATGTTTGCTGTCTTTGGAGTGTGATAGGCTGACAGATGTGCGCGCGTGGCGGGGGGGATTTAACATTTCTAATGAGGAGCGCTCCAAGATGATATGGGTATGGTGTAGGACATGGGACTTCCACATATTAGCATATTGAGTTCCCACAGCCTCCTGGTCCAGCTGAGTTGAGTGGTCTCAGGAGATTTTCAGTCCCTGGCTCTGGAGGGCTACCTGGAGGCTGGAGATGGTATGTGAGGAATTTTGAGGGGATTTCTATATTTGTGGAAAACCAGTCAGCCCAACTCAAATCCGAATTGAAAGAGATGTCCTGGCTTTTTTGTCTCCAGAATGGTCCTCTTACCAGAAAAGGGCTGGGGTAAGGAAACAGGAGAGTTCCTGGGCTAATTCTTCTTTCATTTGTGGATAGCTGGCATCAGGTGACCAAGGTACCTGATAAGAACAGGCACACTGAAAATCTGGGCTACTAGGAAGAACGCTGGGTAAATCAATCCCTTGACAGTCTCTCTGTCTCCTTCCTTATAGATAACATATCTAAAGTTTAATGCATGATTTGGTGCTTAAGGCACTTTGAAATATCCCAATTAGAACAGATGTTTGTATTTCTTTCTAGTTAAAGCTTTTGTTCAAGATCTATTTGTATGTGTGCCAGAAGACCCAGAATGAGAACTCCTTAAAAAGATCATTTATTGGCCGGGTGCGGTGGCTCAAGCCTGTAATCGCAGCACTTTGGGAGGCCGAGATGGGCGGATCACGGGGTCAGGAGATCGAGACCATCCTGGCTAACCCAGTGAAACCCCGTCTCTACTAAAAAATACAAAAAACTAGCCAGGCGAGGTGGCGGGCATCTGTAGTCCCAGCTACTTGGGAGGCTGAGGCAGGAGAATGGCGTGAACCCGGGAGGCGGAGCTTGCAGTGAGCTGAGATCCGGCCACTGCACTCCAGCCTGGGTAACAGAGCGAGACTCCGTCTCAAAAAAAAAAAAAAAAAAAAAAAGATCATTTATTTCACTCATGCAGAAGCCTGCACAGGGATATTCCAGGGCCAGAATATCCCTGTGTAGTGTCAGGGACCCAGGTAACATCTATCTTGTTAGCTCCTCTTTAGCAGGCCCTTCCTCCCCATTGTCTCAAGGTGGCTGCTTGAGTTCCAGCCATCTTGTCCAAATTCCAGCTGGCAGGAATGAGGCAGGGACTGAGAAGAGTCATATCAGATGTCTGTTAAAGTTGCCACATCACACTTAAGCTCGCGTTCCAGGGGCTGGCACATGGCCACACTTGCTGCAAGGGAGACTGAGAGGTGAAGAGGTTTTTACTGCAGGTGGCCACTTACCCAGGGAAACTCAACGGTTTCTTCACAAAGCGTGATTACCTCACAGTCCTCTGGTGGTGATCATGAGAATAGGTTTACCAAATGATACAACTGTAAAGAACTTTGGAAATCACTCTCAGTTCCTCAGTTTTCCAGAGTAGGAAGCAGACTTGGAGAAGGAGAGATGCCAACCAGTAATAATCAAAGTCATCACAAAACTTGAGCTTCTGACTCCAGGTACAGTGCTCTTTCCGCCAAAACACAAGCTCTAAATTCTCAGCCCGCTCAAGTTCTCTGACCTTGGATTCAGGGCCACATCTGTTTTCTCAGGTCCTCCTCTTTTCCCTGAGTCCCTTTAGTACCAGCTTCTTAAGAGTCTAGACTTAGATTCTGACATTTCAAAACTATTTTGAGCAAAATGTGGGTTAAACTAAATTAAACCTGTTTCTTCACAGTTCTCAACATAAGGGTATCTTTTTTCCAGGTGACAGAGCAAAAGAGGTTGAGTCCCACCTTCACCCTTTTTCCTCAATGTTAAACTTCTGTTCCCAAGTCTTCCTCCGTTAGCAAGCTGCTTTTACATAATTGAATATCGCTGGCTTCATGGTCTGCATTGAATAGTAAATCCATAATGACAGACGGCTTTGCTAGTTATAGAGAATGTGAGGGTGCTGGCACACGCCCCAGAGATGAGGAGCTTTTTAAAGCTGAGGTGTAATGTGGCAAGGACTGTTCTCCCTGATTATCTTCCAGCGTACCGGGACTCTTATCTCTTTAGTTTGATGGTGATGCTGGGTGGCGATCAGCCTCATTAAGTGAGGTAAGTGAAGAGGGGAGTTTGTGTGTGCTATGTTAGCAGATGGAGAGGACCACACACTTCCTGCACACAGTCTCTGGCTGGGAACAGACCTGGGCTAATTGCCACATTTAGGATCTTCATGCTCTTGGCCCCAGGAACCTTGGGAGACTCCAGGATCTGCTGGGCTTGCAGAAAGCAGAGGGTTAGTCTAAACCCCTGCTGGGACCCTCCTTGCCCTGGGATTCTGGGAGATGGGGGCATTTCCTGGTTGCTTTGGCAGGCTCTGCCTTGGAAGGAGATGTTCCTTTTCTGCTTGGGTTGTGCCATCTGTTGCAGCAGTCCAGGGAGCCTGTGGGGTTGAGAGAAGCAGGCCTCCTCTGGCCAGGAGTCGGGAGTTGGGAGGCCCAACTTGTAGTCCTGGCTCTGTTACTTACCTACTGTGTGACCTTCGTAATTAATGTAACCTGTCTGAGCCTCAGTTTCCTCATCTGTAGGATGAGGCAGGTACCTACTCACTGGGGTATTGTGAGGGGTAAACGAGTTAGTGGGTATGAAACCTGGGAAGTGTGCTCTAAATGTGCCGTGTGACCTCTTGGTCTGGGTCGCTGTGCAGCTGGTGATGATTCGAGGCTTTCTGGTGGCTGAATGTGTGTACGTGTTCGCTCCTTCCTGCCTGGACCTGCTGCCCTGCCTGATTGCAGACAGGGCCCCTGGAGAGGAAGAGGTGGTCCCCGTGTTACTGCTGTCCTTGCTCCCCTTCTAAGTTGTCTTGTTAATACAGAGAAGTGCAATTATTCTGTGCTTCTGCATGCCAAACGTTAGATTCTTTGTCATTTCCCCCCTCATGTAGTCCTAAGCCACCCTGCAAACTGGGCATTGGTATTCTCCTCTCCACCTTGTAGGTGGGGAGTTGACACTCAGAGGTCTAGTAACAGGCCTGAGGTCATCTTGCTGTAAGTGGTGGCACCTGGATTTTCCCCAGGTCTGTCTGACTCCTGAGCCAGTGCTCTTTCTGTGGTGTCTGGAAGACTGCAGAGCGGGGAGAAGAGAGTGGGTTTCTAAGTGGATGGTGGTTTGTCTGGCAGGCTCTGAATGAGCAGACACCTGTTACAAGAGCACGGCAGGGGGTCTGGAAGATGAGGAAGGACTCAGTCTCCACCCCATTGCCTCCAGACATGGCAGAGGTGGGCAGTGAGGACCTCCGTGCCCGGCACTCTGTTGCTGCTGGACTCTGAAGAGAGCCTGTACTCAGGGGAGGGATTGGGTGGTGGAAGGGGACTGGTGCTCTGGAGGGAGGGGGTGCAGTGAAGCTCTGTGAGGGGGTTTGGAGGTTGGGGGCATTGGTGCTCTGACAGCGATGTGCTGGTTGGCTGATAATAGGCAGGACCTGGCATTGGGGGCCTCTGTTTCCCAGAAGCAGAAAAGGGGAAAACCATTTTTGCTGGCAGTGTTCTGCCCTGCACCAGGGAGATGCTTTATGGGTCTCAGCTCAGCCAGCGGGGGCAGCTCAGCCCTGATGTAAATACTGTTAAAGCTGAGGGTTGTGAGCAGAAAGAAAGCAATTATTGGAGAAGGTCAGAAGGGGTTTGCATGGTGAACAAAGGGGATCTTTTTTCTCTCCTTTACCTCTAGAGCGATTGACTTCGAATGTAAAGAGCCTGCCAAGCCCAGGAACAATGCCATGACTGGCATGGAACCCTGGCTGCCTTTGGAAGCACTTCTCAAATCCTGCCCTTTCCCCCCAAGGGCTTGACAAAGGAGCAGATAGTTTTTGCATCATTAACGTTGTTATTGTTGCTGTAGTTATTGTTGTTATCAAGGTTTGTGGGTTGTGACTTATGAAGTCTGCAGTAAGGCTCTTGGCAAGGTGCTCCGAGGTTTGCTGGGACTGCATCTTAAGGAAAGGAAGGAGCGTGTACATTGGAAAGGTTAAAATAGACTGAAGTGGAGGAGAAAGGAGAATGTTAAGTGGCAGGAGGAAAGTCCCCTTGGGCTTATGGGGAGGGAGGAAACGCCTCCTACTTGTCTGCCCCTGTGGTTGTTTGCTAGGGTGAGGGTCTGTCTGAGGCCAGACACAGAGGGGCCTTTCATCCTTCCCCTTCTCAAAAGCCCGGTTAGTGTCTCAACTCTTTGGACCCCATGTCTCAGGATTCTCCCTGGATCGGCCTATCTTGATGATTTTTCCTCTCTTGTTCTCAGATCCTGCCACTCTGGGCAAATCCTGCTTCGCCTCTGCCCACTAATGCCTGCATGCCCCCATCTTCATGGGATACAACTTATCCTTCTTCTGACCCTGTGGAACCTCCTTGCACCTTCCCATTATCACCCCAGCTCCTGTGCTGGGTAGACTTTCTCTCCTCTGCAACCTGGCTTCCAGCTCCCGCCACGTGTGCCACTGACATTCTCTCCAGTGTTCCCAGGGACTTCACTGCCTTTGGCCCTGTCCCAGCCCCTCCCCACTCTGCCTGCCTGTGGATCACTCCCTTTTCTTTAAAAGCGTCCCCTCCCTAGTCTCTGTGGACGCAGCCCTCCCCACCTCCCTCTTGGTCCTGACTCCTCCCTCACTGAGGGTATTTCCTGTCTCCTCCCTCTGAGCCTGGCCCACGGGGACTTCATTTACTTGGTGGCTCACCTTGCAACCTGGAGAATGCCTATATTTGATGCCTCACTGTCTACCTGTCCAAAACCTGAGCCTATTATCATCTTCCTTAATGTGAGAGAAAAGCCTCCTTCGCTGCTGCTTCTCCGTTCTTCCATCTTTGGCTGTTGTTCCAGCCTCCCAACCCAGAATTCTGGGAGTCGTTTTAGACTTTTTTTCCCTTTCTTCCTCACTTACCTATGAATAGTCATTGGGTTTTGCTGTTTTTCCCTCTGAGGCTTTTGCATTGATCCATGTCTCTCCACTCGGGCAGCCACCCAGCAGGGCCCTCCACCTCCGGCCTCCCTGGCTGCTGCCCAGTCTGAGGTCACGGCCAGATGAGTCTCTACAATGCCATGTTCATCCTTTCACTCCCCTGCTAACTGGGCAATGATGCTTCCCACTCTCTTCTTGCACCAGGCCAGGCCCTTGGGCAGACTTTGAAGAGCCCAGCCTGCCCCGCTGACTTCTGCCGTGCTCCAGCCCAGACACCCCCTGAGCTGTGATCTGTCTCGTTTCCATAGTCCCTTTGGGCCTCCCAAGGGCTGCTGTGGACTCACCCCATCACATGCTGATAGTGGGTGACCTCTGCTAAGGTCAGGAGTGTGGTAACAGTATAATTTGTCATGTTTATAATTCTGGGCAAACATTTCCTGAGGGCTTTCAATGGACCAGGCCCTGTGCAGGGCCCTGCCCTCCTCCAGAGCTCTTAATCTTGGGGGTGGGGGTGAGGGTAGGGAGATGGACCCTTCACACAGCTTCCAAACCGGCTTGGCTGTGGGTTATGCCCAGTCTGAGCCTCAGCGTCATGCCCAGTGATGGTTTTCAAGCAAAGTAAATTTGCTCAGCACGTTTCTGGTTGGGCTTAACTTCTCTACTGCGTGACACCAAACGCTGGGTGAGGGGCTTGGCTGGCTGGCTGGAAAGTGGTGTGTTAAATCTCAGTGGCCCTTGGTTAGATGACCTGCGGGATGGACTGGGTTTTATGGGAAGGAAGCTGAGGGTGTGCTGTGAGCCTCAGCCTCTTGTGGTTTCTCTTGTACACGCTTTGTTGTCGCTGCAACTCAGCTGCACACAGCGCTGCCTGGCAGATGAGCTCTGGGCTCACCCTCCCTCCTGCCTTCCCTTTTCCTTCTCCCCAGTTCCAGAAGCTTAGGTGCCTACCAGCCTCAGGAGAGGCTGGGCTACAGGTCAGAGTCCTGAGGCCCTGGGCAAGAGCAGTTGTTGCTCTCCACTGGTCAGATTATCTGAGGATTAAAAACAGCAGTGAGGCAATGTGTTTTTCCAACAGATTATTTTTTTCCCTTTAATCATGTGCATTGAGCTGTGGAGTTTTCAGTCTGAACTCCATTAGCTCCCTGGGAGCAGTAGGATAACATATAATAATAATAAAGTTTAGCAAGCTTTTTGGTGAGCTCTTAAGGTGGCCTGCATAAGGGCAGTGGGTCCTCAGGCATTTTACCCTGCTCTGCAGGGTGTGATGAGGGAGAAATCATACCTTGGCTTCCTCTTGGATGGCTTTACTCTGGGGAGAGGGAAACTTTGAATTCCAATGGCAGATTATATTTAGAAACACTAGAATATGGTCATGTTTCAGTCTTCTTCTCTGCTGAGATGGAAGTTTGTGTTGCATATTATGGTAACTGATACTCTCAGAGTGCTTTCTGATTTATAAAACATGTTCAATAAATTATCCCATTTCATCCTCACAGCAATCCCACGAAGGAAGTATCATTATCTCTATGTCAGACGGGAGTCACTAAGCCTCTAAAAGGTTGAGTGACATTGGCTAGGCATCTTAGCTCTTGAGTGGTAGGGCTCAGACTCAATCCAAGGCTTCTGGCTGCAAAGAGGCAGGGGGCTGAGAAGGTGTGAGCTCATATTAGAAAGACTGGGATTCAGGTCCTGGCTGTACTTAATGAGCTGTGTAATTTTGGTCATATTATTTTTAAAACAATTTTTTGTAGCATAAATTAAAACTCCTCTCAGTATGACCAAGCATATCAAATAAGCTATGGTTGCCTCTTCTTATTGACCGTGTTCCTCCATGAGCTCTGTCCTCACTCTGTTCTGGTCTGGTTGCTCTGCAGGCTGTTGAACAGTTGTCATCCTGGGATTTCTCTTCACCATCAACGTGGTCAACCTTTTGTATCTCTCTCTCATTAAATTCTTTGTTTCCATGTCTAATTTTTCATTTACTTTTTGTTTTAGTGGAAAATGGGTCCCAGTATCTTTCTGAGAAAGGGTACACTGGTGGTAAATTTTATACATCTGATATCTTTAATCTGTTCAAGTAAGTTTATTTTCATGATTGGTGGATAGTTTAGCTGGTTACAGAATTCCAGTTAGAAATCATTTTCCTTGAGAATTGTGAAGCCAATGTTTCATTGTCTTTTGTGTGCTGATGAACAGTCTTATGCCAGTTCTGACTCCTGATCTTTTGTATGTTGTATTTTTTTTTTATTTGAAATGGTTAGGATCTCCCCTTTGTCAGCAGTGTTCTGAAAGTTTTCAGTGATGTATTTTGGTAAGAGTCTTTTTATTCATGATGCTGGGCCCTGCCATCTGAAGACTCACATCCTTCAGGTTTGGAACATTTTCTTGAATGATTATTTTTAATTTATTTGCTTTTTTAGAGATTGAGTCACTGTTGCCCAGGCTGGCCATGAACTCCTGAGCTCAAGTGATTCTCCTGCCTCAGCCTCATGAGTAATTGGAACTGCAGTCATGAGACGCTGTGCCAGGTCTCGAATTAACTTTTTGATAATTGATTTTTCTCTTTTTTTTCTCTCTTTTTCTTTTTCTTGAGTCTCTTTAATTTGGCTCTTGCACTTAATGGGTCCATTCTCTTATTTTTCTTAAGTCCTTTTTTATTTCTTGATCTTTTTGTTGTGTTTTCTAGGAGTTTGTTTTTGTTTTCTCAATTCTACTTCCAACCCTAATTATTTCTGTGATAATTTTACTTTCCAAGAGATTTTCATGATTCTCTTTGAGTATTTATTTTTCTTCATATCATTCTATTCTTATTTTATGGATGCACCATTTTATTTCTCTGAGAATAATAATTTTCTTGTTTACTTCTGTGCTTTTAATTTTCTTTTTCCTCTACATTTTATCTTTCCATTGGTTTGTTCTGGTCTCTGTCATTTGTAACTGGTGAACTTTGATCATCTGTCTGTTTTGAAGAGCAAGGTACTAGCCCATGGACTGGCAGCTCTGTGAGTGTGTAGA
The DNA here is from genome assembly GCF_049350105.2 of Macaca mulatta. Lineage (NCBI taxonomy): Eukaryota > Metazoa > Chordata > Mammalia > Primates > Cercopithecidae > Macaca > Macaca mulatta. The sequence goes on along the minus strand of NC_133407.1, from coordinate 160,687,703 downwards.
GGGAGTGGAGAGTGCTTGTTTACTGGGAGAGCCTCACAGTGGAGATTTGAGCAGGAACTCAGCTGTTTCGATTGAGGATCTCCAAATCACTGTCTTTAGGTTGTTTTTCTTATGCTTCTCAGTTTCCCCAGAGGGAAATTCTCTAATCTCTTGCCTGGGGAAAAAGACTGGCAGGTCGCATTCCAGAGAAGGGAAGGGAGATGCTGGGGGCCAGGAGCTTGGAGAAATGAGTGATCTCAAGATTCAGTTTGTAGACTTCCTCTGAATCCCCTTGTCTTTTCTGACGGCCATCCTCCTACCCTCTGCCGGGTTATCTCCCAGTGGAATTTTTCTTACTCAATCTCTCCATATAGTAACCTTCTTGCTTTCTGTCAGGTGGGCAAGGGGCTGTTGCCCAGCTGTGCAGTCTGGGCAAGGGGATCTGCTTTGTGTCTACTCCTTATTCACACTTTTAATAAACCCCCACCCACTGCTTTTAGCCCACCCTTCATTGTGCCTGCAGAGGTGCCTGACACCTCCAGTTCCCAAAGTTTCCCAGGGTTCTCTGGGGGAGAATTGGCTCATTTCTTGTTGACTAACCTCCTGAGATCACTTGCCTGAGTAAGAAAAGCTAAAAGCCTCTTACCCATCCATTCCCACCCTAAGCATTAAGGGATGATCTTATTTCTCTGTATATTTTATGCTTTGATGCTGCTAGATGGGATGGAGTTTTTACATTGCCCGAGAATATGGCATTGGGGTAACATGAGGAATATGGACAGACATTGACCTCCCAGGGGGCTCTCGACTGATGTGTAACAATGCAGAATGTTTATACAAACCTCCCTTGGTATCCTTGAGGGATTGGTTCCAGCATCCCGCCTCCACAGGGTACCAAAGCCCATAGATGCGCAAGTCCTTTATATAAAATAGCATGGTATTTGCATCTAACCTATGCATGGCTTCCTGTATACTTTAAATCATCTCTAGATTGTTTATGATACTGAATACAATATAAATGCCATGTAAGTAGTTGTTATATTGTATTATTTTTATTGATATTATATTTTACTGTTATCCTGTTATTTTTTATGTTTTCAAACATTTTCCATCCATAGTTGGTCAAATCTGTGGATGCAGAACCTGCGAGATAGAGGGCTGACTATGTATATCTGTAGTCCATACAGCCTTATAAAAATGCATGGGGAAGGGAGACTGGGAGTGGGCTGCGGAGTGTCCCTAGAGGTGAAGAAGTAGGTGTGGTGCATGAGATGTGTTGGTTTGCCCTCATCCTCTGGAAGGAAAGCAGCTCTAGGCAGCACATCTGTGGGCACCGATTCTTCTGGGGCCCAGCCAGAAGCTGGAACTCACGGTCGTTGGCTCCTTGATCCCCAGGTGGTCCTGCCATTGTGGCTGTCCTCTGCAAAGGTCTCCTCACTCATTGAGAGAATCTCTGACCCCAAGGACTTGAAAAAACTGCTCAGAACCCGGAATAATGTACTGGTGCTTTACTCCAAATCTGGTGAGTGTCCCTTCCCAGCCTTGAGGTCAACCATCGGGGTAGGATGGGATTCAGGGGAAGGAAGGGGGTGGACATGGAAAGCAGGAGACCTTAGGATGAAAACCACTCAGGGAGGGTCCAAGGGGCTTGGAGTTTGTCAGCTTTCCTCAGAAGACAGAGGCAGAGGCATACAGGAGCATTAGCTCTGCCGCTTTCTGATCCCAGGGGTGGTTCCGTTTCTTTTTATGAGTGTTGGGAAAGTCCTCTGGAGCCCCTCGCTCCTCAAGAGGGAGAGGGCGTGTGTGAAGTAGGATGGAGGATCACAATGGCGGGCACTGGGGATGGATGTCCTGGCTTCCTGCACAGGCATGGGGCCGATCCCTGCCAGGGCACACTTTGCCAGAGCTGTTGATTTACTGGCCAGGCCGGCCTGTTGCCAGCTGAATGGGCCCCAGGCTCGGGAGCACTCACCCCAGCTGGCAGCCCTGGCCCTGCCAAGCCCATCTGTCCTGCTCTGGGGTCAGATGCAAGACTGAATTTGGAGTGGGCTCTAAGCTTGGGACACAGCATTTCTTGGGGGCAGGAGCAGCAGCCTGCCTCTCTTCCGACCTTGAGACTGGCAAGGACATAGCAGATGGAGAGAGGTTTGCTTGGCTCTTGGCAGTGACTTTGGGGAAGGGTGAACACTGACTCCGTTGAAGTTGTTCCAGCGGAGTTAAGTGTTTTTTGCTGCTTCTAAGGATGCCAAGTTTTCTGTGGCCCTGGAGAAGCAGCAGCCAATGGCTGGGCCGGTTCCGGGCACAGGTTTCCCTGGCAGCTCGGCCTCAACACTCACTGGCACCTGGGGGATGATAGAGGCTCCAGATGTGCCTGCATTCTCCAGGCATCCCTGGCATGTGGGATGTCTTCATTGCCACTTGTGGCTGCTGCTTCCGCTTCTGAGGGTCTGACGCACATACCCCGAGTGCATTGTTGGGAGCCCAGCATGTGACTAGCATTTCTCTGCTGTCACCTCTCAGGAATAGAGGTGAAATCAAGGGAAAGGGAAGCAGTGTACTCTTGAGGCCTGGGGCATAGGGCCCTGAAAACATGTGGCTTGCTGCTTTGGATACTCCTGGAGTTGGAGCTAGGATGATTGTCAGTGATAGACATGTTCCATTCCTTCTCTAGGGTAGATCCCACCATATAAGCTCATCATAATACAGTCTCATTTGCTCCTTTGCCAGGAGGGAGGCAGTGCGGGTTGTCAGAGGACATCCAGTGTACATATGAGGAAATGGAAGCTGGGAGTAGCAGACTCGTTTGAGATCTCCTAGCAGCAGGTGGGAGCTGGTCCCCTATGCCCCGCTGCCTCTTATTTTCTCTGATGGAGGATGGGAAGAGAGTATTGATTCTGCAATGAGAGAAGGGCTTTGAGATCAGGATGGGGCTGAGGCCGGAAAATCATTAGGGAGTTAGAGAGTGGAAAGGTGGGGCCTGTTGTCAGGAGCTTGCAGGGCAGGAGGTAGCGCCTAAGCTCTCTTTCCCTCACCCCACCCTGTCTCGAGCTATTGCGAGTAGAGGCCCTGGTGCTTCCCACTTGTCAGCCTACCTCCTGCTTTCATTGCCTGATGGGGCCTGGGCAATTATTTTAACTTCCTGCCTCCTTGCCCAGGCCTGCTGCACAAGAGACATGTGACCTTCAGTGGGATTTTGAGCAGTGCAAAAACTGGATTTTCTTTGCTCCCTCCCATCCTTCCAAGCAGTGCCTCCCTTTCCATGGCTGAAATGCAGGTTAGGGCAGGGGGTACTTTATCTTGCTCTAGTTTATTTCTCCCCCTCCCCTGCTTCCCAGAACCCAGTCAGAGCAGTGAAACAATGGCTTCCCTGCTTCAGTGGCTTGCCCTCCTCCTGTCACCCTGGCCGTGGTTTCCTGGGAGTGCCTCCTCCTAGTGACTCCGTGCATGTCTCTTGAGCGATACTTTTGTTTGCTTCTGTGAAAGGCTCAGCATGCTCTGTATTCACAAACAGCTACCATTATCCACACTAGAAAAGGCGATCTGTGGAGGCACATGATTCAGACATCATTTCTGCTTGGCGTGGGGATGTATCATACGGTTTCTGGCGGGAGAAAGCGGCAGATCGCTCTCCCCACCAGTCTTTGTCTGGCAGGACTTTCAAGTGAGCTCACAGGTGTCACCTAGGAGAATGTGACTCAAGAGCCTGCTGGCCATAGGAATCAAACACTGGCCACAGCCACTTTGCAGTGGATCATTGCAGGCTGGCAGTGCTAAAATCCTGGCCACAGAGGCTCTGTCCCTAAGACCCTGCCCTCCCACAGTAGTATCCGGGTGCCTTGCCCTGACCCATCAGGATTGACACCTGCACCAATGAGAAAGTCTTCCTTTCTTGCAATCACTCCATCCTGTCCCAAGGCGTGGTCCACATTCCTGCAACTGACTCCTGGAGGTGCTGTCAGGACCAGCTCTTGCCCCGTGGCTTCTGGGGAAGTGGGCTGTTAAATGGGGCTTAGGTGTCTTTGGCATTGGCCCATCAGAGCCTAGTGTCACGTATAGACCTCATTTTAGCACCAGGTTGTACTGAGCTCCTAGATAAGCATGTGCTCCACAAGTAAAGGAAGGATCTGACCCCAGCTCTCGTCAGCTCCTAGGTGGGGTGCCAGGACATTTGAACATGGAGTCAGCAGCATCATTCCCTGCTTTAGTTATAGGATTGTCATTGTTTATGGAATTTTCAAAATGTATCCCAGAAAAACATGAGTCAGAGACTTTACTGGCCTTGAGGATCTGGCTGAGAGATTCTTGGAAGAGTAAGGTGTGAAGTGTGGATTAAGGCAGGGTGACTTGGGGGTTCTGTGTCCAAGAGGAAGGCCCCTGAGGATGGTGGGATCAGGGGTTTCTGAGAAGAGCCAGGACTATTCTTGCAGCACAGGCCCTGGCACTGTTGAGTGCAGGGATAGGTGTTTTACCTGGTGCTCAGGACTTTTCCACCCGCTCTGGGATTGGTCTCCATCCTTCCTCACCTCTGAGGGAAGATGGCAGAGGTGACCCAGTGCCTTTGGGCACAGATGTTTAATTTTCTGTTTTTTTACAGAGGCGGCAGCTGAAAATCATCTCAGGTTACTGTCCACAGTGGCCCAAGCGGTGAAAGGACAAGGCACCATCTGCTGGGTGGACTGTGGGTATGTGCTGGGGCCATGTGCCATGTGGCTGCTGGGCAGGGGGCACTTGGGGCTTTGAAGGGTGGGGACGGGAACTGTCCTTTGATTAATAATCTGGGAGGGAGTATGCGATGGAAAGGTTCCCTCTAGTGATACTTCAAGGTCACTCTGGACTGGAAGAGTGGTGTCTGGCTTTCCACCCCTTTCTTCACAGCCCAGCCCCCTTTCTTCCCTTTTTCCATAGAGATTTCACTTTCTTCTATTTCTATGTGTTGCTTTCTTCTGTCTTCCCAGAGGGAGGTGAGTGGCAGAGGGGGCCTTCCTGTCTTACAGAGGGTAGCCTTGATACCCCGAGAGGCAAGGTGATTTTCCGGGTTACCCAGCAGGTTTGCCTGTGGTGGGTCTGCAGCAAGAACCATGAGCTTTACCCCCAACCCAGGACATTACCACTAGATGCCTCTGCTGCTCAACATGCAAAGGTAGAATCAGTGGGTCGAGCTGCCTGTGCCTTGGCTTCTGAGGGGCCCCAGGCCTGTAAAGGTCTTCTAAATCTTTAATGTAGCTATTATTGCCTGAGTAATATGCCCTGTTACTACCCTGCAGGTTAAGTGAACATTTATGGTACCCACCCCAGTGTAATCCTCTTCCTCTTCAGTCTGAGTTCTAAATGGTTACTTTTCAAGTGAATTTTTGGGACACAACTGATTTATAAGTTGATGACCTCAAGTTTGTTCTGCCTGTGATTAGAGAGCATTGAAGGAGATTCATATTTTGACAAAACACTGAGTGAAACTAGGATAATAAGTCTTAGCCAAGTGGTGTGTGCTGTAGAGGGTGTGCGTGTGTGTGTGTGGCCTCATACTTCCAGATTCATTCAGATGCTAACTGAACAGAAAAGGCTGCTCACCAGGCAGTAGGTGAGATCTTAGCCATTGGTTAATTCTAGTTCATAGTTGATCCGAAAGGGTGCTTGCCTTCCAGGCATCTCTCTGTCTCCCATATTTGACCAGCCATGCTCTGTGTGACTGGCAGAGTAACAAAGCCTATTAGATGGAGACAAGGCACTTTGGAATTTCCATATCTGGAGGTGACAGCAGTTCTTCCAAGCTGATGGAGGCTTATTGTAGGGAGTTCTTACAAGGCTTGTAGGTGGCAGAAATGGGCAGAGGAGCTTTGACTTAGTTGCTATCTCCACCTGGGTCCATGTAACAGACATTACTGGGCATTTACTACATGCTTTGAGAACATACAGATGGATAACTGCATCCTCAAGGAGCTCAGTATGTGAGGAGAGGGCAGACACTTAGCCCAGTGATTCCAATGTCAGGTGAACAGTGCCGCAAACACAGACTATATGTATGGAGGGAGAGCCCCTCCATTCTGCCTGGAAAGGTTGAGAAAAGCTTCACAGAGGAGGTCGTGTTCACATTTGGTGCAAAGACCTCAGAGCACAATACCACGTGCTCACAGTGCCCTGGCTTTCCCTGCAGGCGGCCACCTATGGAATGGACCCCTAGAACTGCCTGTGGAGGTAAAAGGCCTGCTGCTGTCCCTGAGTAGCCTGGAAAACATGCAGCGCAAGGTGCCTGAGTGAAATGGGGTCAGGGTAGTGGGTGAAGACAGACTATGGAGATTCAACTTCAGGACTCAAGTTTGGAAACATGATGTCTGGAGTCAATAAAAGTGCCAATGAGAACATCCTGTGAATTTCCACGTGCTCAAATTAAAATTGGGGCAGGGAAGCACCTTGGAGCTTGAAAGAGTTAACCCGAAGACGGAAGGATGGACTGTTCCATGTAGTTGCCTCACTCTGTTGAATTTATTCCTGTAAGAGGAAATAGAAACTGAAATGTTAGATAGCTTTTAAAATAGTGTGGATAAGTAGGTGAATTATGGAGCCAAAGTGGATTAAGTTGGACTCAGGAATATCTGGGTGTGAGTTTGAAATTAGAGGCAGGGTGCAATCTTTCCTGAGTAGCCCAAGGTTCAGAACTCTGGGCTGTGGCCCAGGTAGGCCACTCTGGGTGGCAGCTGTCACAAACCACTATTGGAAAAGGAGATCTCCAAGAACTCAGCTCCTACCCTCCAGCTCATTTACTCCTGCTTCTAGACTTCTAAACTTGCCTGGAATCGTCAGGACATGGGGAGCCCCCGTGTTAGCTCCACAGAGCCCTGCAATGAGAGCTCTCGCGGTTGTCCTAAGTGTGTCCAGTCCATTCTGTGGGTCTGTGAATGAGACACACCCAGGGATGGGCAGAAGTGCCGTTGGGAACTTTGCTTTCTGGTGCTGTCTGCTGAGGAGCGAGTAGGTGGCATGGGGCCAGGCTACCTTCTTTATCCTTGTCACTGTAAAATAGCAGGTAGCCAGCCAGAGCTCACCTCCCTCAAATGGGCCCTGCTGAGGCACCCATCTCTCATCGTTTCCAGCTCCACTTCCTGCCCTGCCCACGAAGGGTTGGTGGCTAGGATGGGGACAGGGCTTGGGGTTGGGGTGACCAGGAAGGTCAGGAGGTGACACAGGCCACCCTGCTTTTCCCTTTAAAAGGCAGGCGAGGGGAACAGGGAGCATCTGGGGTGAGAGAAGATGCTACTCCAGTGTCAAGGTGTCTTTGCAGGCGTGTGGAATAAAAGAGAAAGCCTTGGGCTTAGGAGGGGGCCCGGGCTGACTGCTGACTAGTTAGTTAGCTGCGCTGCTCACTAGCCCTGTGACACCAGGCAAGTCGGTCACCCTGAGTCTGTTTCCTCAGCTGTGAAATGGGACAGCGATACACATTCTGCCTTCTTTCCAGGTCTGTGATAAGGATCGGATAAGTGAAAGTTCTTTGTAAAATAGGAAATACAATTTAAATGTGAGACACGGTTCTCCTAGTGTTGTTTTTCATCTAGACAAGTTTGTTCAGGAGGAAGCTGGAGGGGGAGAAATGGTATGCTTGTTCACTCAGCAACTGTTTACTGGGTGAGGACCCCTTGGTTCTTGTAAGGATGAACCTGAAGAAGGTTTTGGGCATGGGAGTGAGCCCCAGGCCATGGGTGTTTTGCTCTGACCCTTAAGAAGTACAGGGTGCAGGCTGGGCACAGTGGCTCACACCTATAATTCCAGCTCTTTGGGAGGCCGAGGCAGGTGGATCACCTGAGGTTGGGAGTTCGAGACCAGCCTGACTAACATGGAGAAACCCCATCTCTACTAAAAATACAAAATTAACTGGGCATGGTGGTACATGCCTGTAATGCCAGCTACTCGGGAGGCTGAGGCAGGAGAATCACTTGAACCCAGGAGGTGGAGGTTGCGGTGAGCCGAGATCGCACCATTGCACTCCAGCTTGGGCTACAAGAGCAAAACTCCATCTCAAAAAAAAAAAGTACAGGGTGCAGTGGAATTTGTAGGACTAAAGGTCAGGAGACCCAGCTTTGAGTCTAGGCTCTGACATCAAATAGCTGTGGGGCCTTTGGCAAGTCACTGCCCCTCTCTGGGCTTCAGCTGAATCTTCTGGGAAATGTGGGGTTGAGTCTTCCAAGTTGCTCTCATCCCTAAATAGCCTGGTTCAGAAAATGCTGGAAGCTTCCAGGCTTGGTGTGTGTGTGTTATAAGCATGGTGGTGGGCGCGTGCCTTCTAGTCTTTGAGGGGGGTCTTTTTCTCTTTGTGCCCCTCCCTCCCCATTCCCCATTTTGGAAGGGTTCCTATCCTTCTCTCTGAGGTTCTCTCCTGTCTCCCTCTTTTCTCTCCCCTTATTAGGTTTCTGTTCCCTTTTCCCAATCCTGAGTCCAGGACTCCCTGCAACCTGGCACGGCCCTTTTTGTTTTTGAGACAGTCTCTGTTGCCCAGGCTGCAGTGCAGTGTCACAATCTCAGTACATTGCAGACTTGACCTCCCAGGCTGAAGCCTTCCTCCCAGCTCAGCCTCCCCAGTAGGCGCATACCACAATGCTCAGCTAAGTTTTGTATTTTTTTGTAGAGACCAGGTTTTGCCATGTTGCCCAGGCTGGTCTTGAACTCCCAGGCTTAAGCAATTCACCTGCCTCTGCCTCCTAAAATGCTGGGATTACAGGCATGTGCCACCGTGCCTGGCCTGGCCTGGCCTTCTTTTGGCCTCTTTTCTCCTCTCTCCTTTCTGTATGGATATTTCTTTTCCTTTTCTTTTTTTAATTTTTTTGCTTTTCTGGCTCTTTCCTCCCTATTCCTCTATGCGCACCTGCAGGAACACACGAACACTTCTCCGCTGGTTTTCTCCCTGCTCCAGGTCCTGTAACTTGTTGCTCTGGGGTGTCTGTAGGGCGTCTGACTTCTGTCCAGGGTTTTGTCAGCTTTCCTTCTCCCTCACTCCACTCCTGGCTCAGACCTCAACAGCCACGCTCAGTCTGGCTGGTGGTGGTTGTCCGGCTGTTAAGCGGGTTGTGTGTGCGGGAGTTGGTATTCCCCTCGTGCCCTGCCAGCTGGGCGCTGGGGCTCGGGCTTGGCGTGGAGTGCTGCTGTCTGGGAAGTTGAGCTGGAGCCAGCATGGAGCTGTGCCTGGTTTGCTAATTCCTGAGGCTGCATCTCACAGGGGGCAAGGCTGTCCTATCAGGTGCTTGCTACTTTCTTTTCCTTAAGGCTTAGGGTCACTGCTTAACCACATCTGCTTTCTTCCCTGCCCTTCTCCCCATCTGCTTGATTTCCCTGGAGCGGTGACAGCTTCCCAGATGTAAGATTGGGGACCTGCCAGAGCAGGCATAACATATTTTGAAGACTTATGTTTTTTCCTAAAAACTATTTGAATTTAGCATTTGCTCCTCAGCATGTTCAACATTACTTACAGGGGGTAAAACAGACTCCCAGAAGAAGTGCCATGTTTATCTTGTGGCTTCAGATACCTTCCAGCACAACACCATGCACTTGTTGGAGTGACACATCCCCTTGAGGAGCAGAGCCTTAGAATTGCTGGGCTGGGAGGGCAGTGGAGGGGAGGCACCTTACATGTCTTCAGAAAAGCCATGTTCCTCTCTCTTTTTCCCACCACTCTTACTAACTGTACTGTGTAATCCGGACCCTGTGATGCACCTTCTTGAGGCATGTGCCAAGGGAAACAGCCAACTCGGGGAGGAGCCCTATTGTAGGGAATCCTTCCTTCAGAGGGTGCTACGTGACCACCATGGCCTGTCCAAGGTCAAGGTTCAGCTCTTTCAGGACTTCTGTCTCATTGCCTCCTGCCTTGTATCCTCCAGCCACATTCTTTCACATCGTCCTTGGTACTTGGCATCAGGCAGTCACTCAGTATTTCTTGCTCAGCACTCGCCCCCCTTTTCTTCACGTCCTTGAAGTGAGGACACTTTCTACCTTTCTTCTCCTACCTGGCCCCAGGAGATCATGGGTCCACCTGGCCAGAATCCTGCCATGTTAGACCGGGGCCGGTGGGAGGAAGAGAGTTAGCCCTTCTTTGATGGGGAAATGGAGCTAGAGAGGCTGGGGTAGCCATGGGCACAAAGTTAATGTTAAGACAGGCAGAAGCCTTCCTTCTTGTCTTCAGTGTGGTCTTGTTTCTACCCCACCAGGAGGGGCTGAACATGGTCTGCCGTGGACGTGAGAACCCCAACTGTGGCTGGCTGAGGATCCGGTTGGGAGGCGAGGAGAGAGATGACAGGGGTTCAGAGGTTATTTTGTCTCCATTTTTCGCCCCAGGTTCTGGCTCGTGGTTCATGTGTCAGGATATAAGGCAACCTGTCTCAATGCTTTATTTAGTCTGACTTGACCCCGTAGAGAAATCAAGCTCCATTCAGTTTATGTGGATAACTCTGGCATTTTGCAGCTCAGGAAACTAAGGGTCCTGCCAGAGGTCGCTAATGGCAGAGCCAGATGTTGAAACTGTCATTCTAGTGGGCTGTGGTACTCAGACTGGACTGGTGAAAGACCTCAGACCCCCACCCCCTGACCCCGCCGTCTCCCAGACCTTGTTTTTCCTCTTTCTTCCTGCTCTCACCCCCACTTTGATCCCTGGGCCTGACTCCCCAGAGTGTGTGTCTCCAGTCTCTTGGATAGTAATTACTGCACAGGAAAATCCAATAAACACAGCACTGTGTACCTGCAGCAGCCACTCCCGACTGGCAGCCAGCTGTCCCATGGCAGATTCAGATGAAAACACCCATGCTCATGTGTCTGTCTGGGTGTGGGGGTGTGGGGTGGGGAGGGAAGTGTGTATAGGCCTCTGCAGTCTTTCCTTCCACATTATCCGTGGAAGAGAGCCAAGTGAGGTGGGGAAGGATAGGATGGAGCAGATCAGTGGCCTTGGCGCCTCATTCCTTGGAACAGTGGTGAGTAAATGGGCAGAGGGATGGCTGGTTCTTGCAGGACCAGGGGCCAGGGGAGTGGCGGGTGACGGTCTTTGCACTGCCAGCCCCTTCTCCATGACCCACGGTGGCGTTCTCCATCCCCTCAATTCTAGCAAAGCATCTCGTTTTCCTGCTCACTGCTTTGTCTCCTTTCTCCCCTAGAGCCTCAGTCACTGGCTGGGGGAGGGAGGTAGGCAGTAGATCAATTAATTGTACTTAATCTCTCAACTCAGATCCTTTTAAGTCTCTGAGCTTAGGTAATTTTCTCCCCTACTTGAACTCTTCTGGTATTTATTGTCTGCACTGCACAATTAGTGTGTGCACACATGCTTGCGCACACACACACTACTCACACTTATACACTCTGAGAGACAGAACTGTGGGAAGGAGGGGAGCAGTGCTGAGAGAACATTGTCAGGAATTGTCATCTGGCAGGATTCCTGGAGCTCAGTAGACGGAGCCCAGAGATCCCAGAAAGCCAGAAATGCAGAGCCTTATCCCAGCGGTGGTAAGATAATATCATTCATTTCAGCCATTCAGTCAGGTGATTTATAGAGTGCCTACTATGTGTCAGCTGCTGTTGTGCCACTGGGAAGATAGCTGTGCACAAAACCAAGCCCTTGGCTTCACGGAGCACATGTTTCTGATGGGGCAGGCAGTGGACAAGTTGGTCAGATGTTGACAAGCGCCGTGGAGAGGAAGACAACAGGGGAGGGGAGATTAGGAGTGCTGGATCCAGTGGTCCTCGGGTCTGTGCCGGAAGTGTGCTCAGACGGGACAGGAAGCCTCCTCCCCACTCACCTCTCAGGGAGAGAAAGAATGCAGGGAATGGGGAGAGGAGAGAATCCTTAGGAGTGTTACAAAACCTAACAAAGAAGGTGGCACAGAGTCTGGAGTGAGGGCTCGTGGGGCACTTGCTTAGGTGGAGTGAGGGCAGGAGGCTGCGCACTGGGCTGAACCTTGGAGGCCAAGCTGAAGAACAAGCAGGGGTGCCTCTGTGGCCCCAGCTCTACCAGCCAACTTAGTTGATTTGGATTCTTAGTCCTAAGACTTGCCTGGGCCCTCAGGGAACCTAAGGCTGCCGTCGTGGGACTTTTTCGTGGAAGGGTTTCCCACAGAGTGGACCGGGATTGGCGTGGGAATGAACCAAGCCCCTGTTTCCTCCCTCTGCTTTGTGATAGTCACAGGCAGAGGCTGCTAGCCAGGCTTGATGGAAGAGAGAGGGACATGGGGTGGGGATTCTCCCCTCCAGTTGCTGCCTTGCAGCGTCTGAGCCGCCCAGGCAGGCACTGCAGCATGAACTGAGAGGCGATGAGCCGGCCCTTCACATGCCGTGGGTGCCAGGATGGGGCTGATGGGGCTGATGGGGCTGAGGGAGGCTGCGCACATCCCATCCCAGCCTTGGCTCCTGCCCCAGCTGCTGTTTGTTGTTGCATTTGGGTGGACGGTAGGTGGTCACAGAAACAGTGGAGCACAGAAGAACAAAGGCCAACGAGGAAGGTGCCAAGTGAGTGGTTGTAAACATCCCAAGTCGAGCCCTCTGTCCCGGGGAATTAACTCAAGCGGGGAAGGGGCACCTCATTCACAGTTGTTATCAAACAGACCCACCACCCCTCAGTGCAGCTTCACCACAGAGTCCCTGCGGGACAGGGCACACCTGAACTGTAATAGCGGTGGTCAGAAGAGGCATATGTGGACCTCAGAGGGCTTTAGGATAAGAAAGTTTTCAGCGGATGCCCTGGGCTGCCCTCTGTATTTGGAGAGCCCACCCCCAGCTTGCCGCTTCTCTCTGGACTCTATCCTAAAATGTCCTTGCCACCTTGGGGGAGGAACTATTGCAGTTCCTCTCTGGATTCTTCATGCATTTCATGAGTCCCCACTGTTTGCCAGGCCCAGGGTTGGAAGCTACAGTGGCTGCAGCGATGGCTAGACAGCTGGGACTAGTAGGGAGGAAACCCCTGGGCCTGAGGGAGGAAGGGAGCAGGGAGGCACTCCTCCTCTCTGACCATCACACACCTCTCCAGTAAGACATGCTTCTTGAGTTGCAAATTGTATCTTTACACTTAAAATGAGGTCCTGCGTTTTTTACATGTCCACTGATGAGTGTTGCTTTTAGAATTGAGCTGAGTGGTTTAATTAGTCCATCTGTTCTGGGCTGGTGCACAGCTGTGTGAAGCTAATGGCTGTTGGTGGAGGTGAGGTGTGTAAGCAACAGGGGGATACAGTGCCTTGCCTCAGGTGGCTGTCGTACCTGTCCCAACAAAGTTCCCCAAAAGATGACTCCAGTTGTGTAGTCAATGGTGACCAGTGGGCACTGGGTAGCCGAGATGCCCTCACTGAGTCTTTTCAGGGCTGGGGAGATGACCCCCAAGTAACAAGCAGAACTCTCGGACTGGCTGAGTGCAGGCAGGACGGGGAAGCTGTGGGAGCAGGTCAGGTCTCTAAGGGGCTGGTGTAGGGCACAGGGGAGCCAAACCTCGTGGAGGTAGGGGAGAAGAACATGAGCCAGTGAAGGAGCTAGTCTAATGCAATGAGTGGTTGCCAAACTTGAGCACACATCAGAATCACCTAGAAGGTTCTTCAAATGCAATTGCTCAGGTATCCCCAGGGTTTCTGATTTAGTAGGTCTGGGATGGGGCTGATAATTTGCATTTCTAACAGGTTCCTGGATGATGCTGGTGCTACTGGTTCAGGGACCACATATTGAAATCCATTGTTCTAACAGGCAGGGCACTAAGATGAAATGAGGTTGTGCACGAGTGCTTTGTAAACGGGGAATGGTACCTGACAGGCATTTCTTATTGGAAGAGAGTGTAATATCCCAGATGCCAAGGGAGGGGCTCCTTTAACCACAGCCTATTCCTTTCTCCTTTTGTCTTTTGTCAATACCTGGCCAGATTTCATAACTTCTTCAACATGGTAGCGTGTTTTCCTCTTACCTTGGTCACATAGTGTATAGCAGGTAGCCTATGTCAGAGCTCTAAAAACAAAAATCTTGCTTGTCCCACCCCCGACAGTGATTCCAAGTTAATAATCAGGGGAAGGCCAGGGCATCGATCTTTTTAAAAACTTGCCTGGTAAATCTAAAGAGTGGCCAGGATTGGAGTTTATTTTCTTGTTACCATGGATTGTCCACCCCCTAAGCTGCTGGGGCACCTCCTTTGTCTGGACCTGTCTTTGTCTGGGCCTGAGGGAGGAAGGGGGCAGGGAGACCAGTCCAGCTAACATAGCAAAACCCGATCTCTACTAAATGTCCTTCTCCCTCTGTCTGTCTGTGTTGCCACCTACAAGTCATGACACACCTGCTCCTGTCTGCTTGTCTCTTTATTTTCTTTTCTTTATTTCTTTTTCTTTTTTCTTTTTTTTTGAGGTGGATTCTCTCTTTGTCATCCAGACTGGAGTGCAGTGGCACAATTTTGGCTCACTGCAACCTCTACCTCCTGGGTTTAAGCGATTCTCCTGCCTCAGCCTTCCGAGTAGCTGGGGTTGCAGGCATGCACCACCACGCCTGGCTAATTTTTGTATTTTTAGTAGAGACGGGGTTTCACCATGATGGCCAGTCTGGTCTCGAACTCCTGACCTCAGGTGATCCACCTACCTCAGCCTCACAAAGTGCTGGGATTATAGGCATGAGCCCCCGCAGCCAGCCTCTGTCTTTCTTGATCAGCCCTTAGCCTCCTAGTTAGTCTCCTCCCTCCAGTTCTCACAGCCCATCTGTAGTAAGGCCCTCATCTGCTATTGGGAATTCCAAGTTACCTGGCTTATTTCTTAGGACACCAGCAGATTTTGCTGTCAACACCTTTATGAGGACTTCAAGTGATAAATGGTTCCCAACATTTGTGTCTTTCAGTGATGCAGAGAGTAGGAAATTGTGCAAGAAGATGAAAGTTGACCTGAGCCCGAAGGACAAAAAGGTCGAATTATTCCATTACCAGTAAGTACACATGGGCATTTCCAATTTCCAAGTAAGTGCCGAACGTTTTCATTGGTATTTTCAGTGAACAGCAATTTTTAGTTAGATTAATTTTATTTCAGAATGGTTTTCTTCCTGTGTTTACAATTGTTTCTTTAAAAAAATAAAATCCTGAACTGCATTCAAAAGCTGAACCTTATTAAGATGCTGCAGGAAACCAAAGGTATGTATCTTCACAACCATTCTTAAAGTTAACACATTTTTCTCCTCATTTGACAGGGATGGTGCATTTCATACTGAATATAACCGAGCTGTGACATTTAAGGTAAATTTACCTCCCTCATTCTCAGCAGAGGTGGAGTCTGAATGGACGCCCAAAGTCTGGCAGGTTTTCTCTCTGAGAAAAGAAAGGGCAGATTGCACAAATAGCTCTTCTGAATGACCTGAGAGATTCTTATCTCTAGAGCATATGTCAGCAGAATATCTGGAAAAGTTTGTAGCTCTTAACACAACAGATTAACCCAGCTTTGGAGATGGGTTTGTGAATGTATCAGCAGTTGTCCAGTGAGGCAGATGATGTCACCTCTCTCTCTGCCAAAGGCCTGGGCCTCCTTTTGCTGTAGCTTCAAAGTCCTCCCCTCATCTCTGCGGTAGTGGCCACCCTCAGGCTGGGTGGGACGTACGGTGCCCAGGTTAGCACAGGGTGTCACACATGGGCAGGTTGGCACCTTTGGCCTGATGCAGCTTGTTCCAGATGAGATATGGGTATCATTGAAGAGTTCTCTGCTATCAATCCAGTTTAGAAGTAGATGAAAAAGCATAAATGGAAATAAATATAAAATCCTGTAATCTATACATGCTTTGTAACCACAAAGCAGCTGCCCCAGCCCTTAGTCCTCCTGAACTGCAACTCTCCTCCTTCAGGGTTAGGATTCCCTTCCTCCAACCTGTCTTCTGCTTTCTGGTCCTGTGTTGGCTGAAGCCATATATTTCTTCTGGTCCTGACATGTTTGAACTCACTTCCTAACCCTCCTGTTTCCCACACTGGGTTGGACCCTGCGCTCCTGTCTCTTCATCTGCCCCTCTTTCTCCATCTGTGTCTCTTCCATTTTTTTCCTATCTGTCCATCTGTCTGTGCAGCTGTCAGAGACCCTCTCCCTCTGCCCTTCCTTCTCCCTCTGTCTCTCCCCACCATCTCTCCAGGTCATTTCTTGCTTATCCACTAACACTCATTCTTTTTTTAAGTTGCTACAGCGTTCACCTTATATAGGGACTCAGCCTGATTACTCATCACCTTAACACCTACTTAGACACTTAGAAAGTTCTTCCAACTACAGTTGCTCAGCCCTTCTTATTCTATGTTAAGACGTCAACTGAAATTATTGGAGAGAACACACGTTCTCCAGGAACAAGATTTAACTGGGTGGGATGGGGGAAGCGCTTATGCAATGATGGAGAGAGGGCTAGGGTTTTGTTTTATTATTGGAGGCTGTGTATATTTTATGTTTAACTGAGACCTCTGAGGAATCCGTCTTGGGCTTATGGAGCAGGGAGTTCTGAGCAGCTACTCAGAACTGTGGTAGCAGAGAAGCAGCAAGGAGCCCAGGCGGCCCCAGCGTGCCACTGGGTGTCTGGGTGGGAGAGGCAGAATCCTGGCTTCGCCCCACCTCTTACAAAGATCAGGTGTGTGAGGTCGGCATTCTCTTGACCTTCCCGTGATTTTGGCATCAACAAGGTGAAGAAGTGGCTGAGCATTGTACGGGGCCAGAGTCTTCAGTTTCAGATGGCACTCTTAGTCCCAGCACCCCCAGCAGGACAGGGGCAGAGTCCCTGGAGTTCTCCAGGGCAGAGGGAAGGGGACAGGATGGTTCCCTGACTGCTGATGGCTTCTGCTTTTTCAGCTTGAGACAGCTGAGATCAGAGCTCACCTTAGTCACTGATTAACTTTCCTGGGACCCTGACTCCAGAGAGACGGAGGAGCCCCCAATAGGAGGGGCCCATGGCCTGCAGGCCCATATTCTGGCTGTGGTTTTTGTCAACCCACATGGTTGGGCAGAAGCCTGGTCACAGATGCTGTGCCACGGCATCTAGAGAGGTCACAGGCCAGATAAGTGAGAACTTATCTCCCCATTGGCAAAGAATAGGAAACTCAAAGCGGGGAACATCCCCTTTAAGCTGCCCTTTCCTTGTTCACACATACTCCCCAAATCTTTACTGTAGAAGTGGTGAGGGCCAGAGGTGCCTGGCAGTCTGCATTCAGATGACTCACTGATGACCTCAGGGCCCAGTAGCTGTGAGCCAGGATCACAGCCGGGAAGGTGTCCTGAAGGCCAGATGCAGTGTCAGGCGGTGCCTGGGACTCAGAGCACCCAGAATAGGACCATTGAGGGTGGGCTTCCAGTACTGCTCCCCACAGACTTTCCCCATGAGGTCTTGTCCAGTTAGATCAACTCGGAGAGAACCTATGGGTGGGGTTATTCAGCTTCAGTTAAATGAGAATAATCCTCACCTGAAAAGCAAGGTTGTGTGTACAGACATGTCAGTTGTCACATTAAAAGGTCATTTCTCTCCTTTTTCCATCCACTGCTGTCTTTTCTTCTTGGCCACCCTCAGACTGGATGGGACCTCAGGCTGAGGTGGAGATGGGGGTGGGGGGCTGGGCGTGGGGCCAGGAGTCCCCCAGAGCAGCAGTTCTTAACTTGTTCTGGGGTCCTGATCCCACTGAGCACCTGCTGAACACAGACCTCCCTGAAACAGTGTGTGTGCATACAGTCAAAGTCAATGTTTTCACATGAGCCTGGGGTTTCACTGACTCCTGAAGTCCCTCGTGCACCCTAGATTAAGAACCCTGCACCGGGTATTTCTGGAACCCCAGGCAGGTGGGTGCCTACCAGCATCTTTCTCACATGGCCTCGTGGACAGGTGCCTCTGCAGCTGTGGGTGAGTGCGGGTGTCGGGAAGATCCTGCCAATTCCATAGTTCCTTAGGTTGTCATGGCAAAGCTTTGACAAGGGACCGAGAAAGGGTGGATCCGCCTTTTGCTGTGGCAGAAATGGCTGTTCTCTTGCCAGGAGGCGTTTCACAGCTCCACTTGGACAGGCAGGAAGCACTACCTGAATGAAATCCTATGAAGTCTTGGCTGTCTCCCATTCTCCCGTAGTAGTTCTTTCCAAATAGAGTTTCCAGAAATAATAAGCCTTTCTAAGGTCCTCTCCGTGTGTGACCGGTGGATGGGCTGAATGCATACCCTTATTATTATAGAAGGGCACCTCCCTTTCTCATCTCAGGCCGCACACACACACACAAACACACACACTCTCAGTTCAGCATCTGCTCGCTGGAGCGTGGTCAAAGGTGACAGAAGTAACAGAATCTGACTGGGGTCTGGTACCTGATCCTGGCTTTCACAGACTTTGAGCACCGTCTCTGAGTGACTGAGGGGGAAGGGAATGCTGCTTCTGCCCTGAACTGATGAGAGTGGCAGGGGGGTACGGAGGAGGGTGGAAGGACAGTGCCCCTCTTCCCTGCCCCTGTACGTCTTCCCCAAAGGGAGTGGAGATTTGAGTCATTGTACACATAACAAAGGCCAGCAAAGTCCTTTATCTGTAAGAACTTTGTCAGATCTTCAATCCAGGCAGTCTGGAAGAGGGGCCCAGGAAGAGAAGTATAGCCACAAGGGTGAGGCCACATTGGTGCTCACCCTGCCCTGGGGGCTTCCCAGCCTGGACCCCACTTTATTCACATATAGTGGAGGATAATCAGGATTTAATCCACTCCAAAACCAGTTTAGATCATGAAATACCAAGCAGGTCGTAAGTAGGCATGATGATCTGCTTATGGGATGACAGTTTTAGCGGCTGCAGGAATGTGGAAATGTCTCCTTTGGATGAGACTGAGACCATTATTCCATTAGTCAGAAAGACTTCTTGGAGGAGATGAGATTTAGTAGAAGCACTAGTATGTCTCTGGTTTGAATAAGCCAACTCATTGTCTCAAATTTTCTTTTTTTTGTCTATGAAGATGCATAGTAGGCATGGACCACCTGACTGGAGTGGGCAAGGTGTCTTGTGATTGAAAAAGCCTGGTGGGAGTGGTGGAGGTGCATTTTTGGGGCACTTATCCATGATGTCAGTGGACAGTGGAAATAACACACCCTCAAAGCTCATGCCACATGCAGTCCTGAACCCAGCACCTGGTGTGCCCAGGTCTCCAGGCAGGGAAACAGGACAGGTTCCTGATTCCCCCACCTCCCTCTTTTCAGGGCTAAAATGCATTTTCTCTTCTCTCTTTTTTTCCTCAGTCCATAGTGGCTTTTTTGAAGGATCCAAAAGGGCCCCCACTGTGGGAGGAAGATCCTGGAGCCAAAGATGTTGTCCACCTTGACAGTGAAAAGGTAATGTATTCCTGCCAGTTCTGATGGGTGCTGGAATCTTCCCTAGTACTAGGGCCTCCCAAGGAAAGGAGCCCAATGAACTGAGAAATGAGACTATTCCAGGATCACTTGTACTTTCCTCTAGGGAAGCTAGGCCAGGACCCTAATATTTGACTCCCCTTCCCAGCTCCATCTTGTAACCAGTGGCGATCACACGTTGCCTGAGAATTTTCTCCATTCTTCACCTTCCTTATTTAATGTATTTGAACACGTTTAGATTTTCCATACATTAATATAGGTTTAAATGTTCTCTCTCTATTGTGTAATCCAGATGTTGCTAGGATTGGCTTTACATCTTGTTTTTTGTTTTGTTTTGTTTTGTTTTTTTTAAAGAATAACCTTAGAGATTTAGGTTAGATTTCCAGAGACTTGAGGCAGATCTCTATGATTCTGGATCATTCTATAGCTTTCAACCAATTATTTACCCTCTTATGCTTTGATTTCCAAATTTGGCCAGGGGTGGAGGTAGAAGGGTAGATCTAGATTATAGTCTTTGTTAGTTCTTAAGTATTTAACAAAAGCTATGACAGGCCGGTTGTGGTGACAGGTGCTTGTGGTCCTAGCTACTCAGGAGGCTGAGGCAGGAGGATCGCTTGAGCCTAGGCGTTCAAGGGTAGCCTGGTCAACGTAGTGAGACCCCATCTCTAAAAAAATAAAGAATGCAAAAGCTGTGACACACATTGCCCCTCCGTCCACAGCCTGCCCACCTGACCTGAATGTGCATCTTTAGCCATGTGCATCCGTGTTTGTATGATGCCTTCACTTAGGATGGGCAAGAATTTCTCTGTGATTGTCCAGATGGTCTGTGAGTCAAGCAGTGCTTTCTGTAGATGGAGGGAGAAGGTTCATTCCTATCTCGATAACATAAAACATAGCTTTCATCTTTCTCTTCCTCCTCTCCCTTTTCCTTTAAAATTGTTGACTCTTTTTTGTTGTTGTTTTTAGAGACAGGGTCTGGCTCTGTCACCCAGGTTGGAGGAGTACAGTGTTGAGATCATAGCTCACTGTAATCTTGAATTCCTGGGCTCAAGCAATCCTCCTGCTTCAGCCTCCTAAGTAAGTGGGACTACAGGCGCATGCCACCATGCCTGGCTAGTTTTTAATTTTTTACTCACGCCTGTAATCTCAGTACTTTGGGAGGTGGAGACGGGTGGATCACTTGAGGTCAGGAGTTCAAGACCAGCCCAACCAACATAGTGAAACCCCACATCTACTAAATTACAAAAATTAACCGGGCGTGGTGGTGCATGCCTGTAATCCCAGCTACTTGGGAGGCCAAGGTACGAGAATTGCCTGAACTCCAGAGGCAGAGGCTGTAGTGAACCAAGATCATGCTACTGCACCCCAGCCTGGGTGGCAGAGTGAGACTCTGTCTCAACAACAACAAAAAGACATCTTCAAGATGACAATACTGGCTCTTTGTATCCCAGAAAATGTTGTGCCCAGCCCTTAATTTGAATCACCACTGATCCACTTGGTTGGCCTACAATGATGATACATTTTATCTTCCTCCAGAAGGTTAAAAAAAAGGCATCACTTTCTTTTGCGCCAACAAGCATTAAGAGTACAGTCAATAGGTAAGTTACAGAGGCCCATGCCTGTAATACCAGCACTTTGGGAGGCTAAGGTAGGAGGATTGCTTGAGGCCAGGAGTTCAAGACCAGCTTGGGCAACATAGTGATAGCCACCACGCCGGGCCCACATGTTTTTTAAAAAGACATCTTTAAGGCCGGGCACAGTGGCTCACGCCTGTAATCCCAGCACTTTGGGAGGCCAAGGAGGGTGGATCACAAGGTCAGGAATTCGAGACCAGCCTGGCCAACATGGTGAAACCCCATCTCTACTAAAGATACAAAAAATTAGCCAGGCGTGATGGCACGTGCCTGTAATCCCAGCTACTTGGGAGACTGAGGCAGGAGAATTGCTTGAATCTGAGAGGCGGAGGTTGCAGTGAGCCAAGATCATGCCATTGCCTCCAGTCTGGGTGACAGGACGAGACTCCTTCTCAAAAAAAAAAAAAAAAAATAAGAGGGGCAAGTGCCAGGAGAGAATGGCACATGTGCCTAGAACCATGGAAATACCAACAGCCTAAACGGAGAGCTGCTCCTGTGAGGATGAATGTTGAGAGTTCCTCTGGAAAGTGATTGCCTGGTGCCTTCCTCCCCCAGATACAACGTCCTAACCTTCCTCAGGTTGTTCTTCTGTAACTGTAGGAATATCAAGCGGAAATATTTCTTTCACACCTGTAGCGAATCCTCTCATTCCGCTTTGTGCTCTTTTCTCTCCTATGGAAATAAGAAGTATAGCTGGTTGTCTGCTAATAGAACGTCCACATAAGTAATGAAAAATTCCAAATTCAAGTTTGAATTGCTGATTCAATTTGTAGGCTTGGAATTTCCTACTTTGTGAAGGTAATTAAGCATCTTTGAATGTAATATCTGTTACTACTCAGGATATGAAACCAAATTGCTATAGGCTCAATAAAAATCTCTTCTCGGATCTTGTACTAGCTTTTATCTCCAGAAATTCCAGAAGACAATTTTAGAAGCGTTTGCATCCTGTACCTCTAGTTAGGGTTAAATATCTTGGTTACTAATTTTGTTTGGAAATTAGTGCAAACAAAATTTGTTTGAAAATGAGTGCCTTAACCCTCTCTCTAGTTATGGAAACGAGGGTAAACTTTTCCAGAAATTATTCTAGTGTTTTGGATATCCACAAAAATTTAAACTTTTTTTAATCTAACTGAAAAATTTTAAGTTAATGCACATTGTTGAAAATTTAGAAAATACACCTTCAGCATAAAGAAAAAAAATAAATCACCCCATACCTTTACATTGAGAGAGATGCCTGCTGATATTTTTGTAGTCTTCCAGGCTTTCAAGGTAATGTGTACATAATGTTTTTACTCACAAAGATGTCATTACATTTTATATGCTGTTTTGTAACTTGCTTCCCCCCGCTTTAGTGCACCGTGCACATCTGATTGTGACATTAAACACTCCTCTTTATCAGCTTTAATGAAGCAGTAGTATCCCATTGTGCTGGATGTGCCATCATTTATTTACCTAATGCCTTCTTGCTGCCAGAAAGCTGCATTTTGAAATTTTCTTATTTTCCTTATTATTCAAAAGAGAAAACCCTCTCATTTTCTTCCGTAAAATGTGGTTGAGCAGCTTACTTTAATCAAAATATGCTCTTATCGTCGTGCATCACTGCAGTCCTTGGTAGAGCTGCTTTTTCCCATCCATCATTGGCTCTCGTTGGAAGAAAAGTCTCTCTACCCTGTTCACACACTCAAGTCTTTACATGAGCACTGTGTGGCCGTTTGTCTTTTTGCCTTTATTGTATGTATCTAACAAATCATTATGTATTGCTTAATAACATGCCCGGCACTGTTCTAAGGGTTTTACAAATCCATTTTGCCTGTAACCTCCTGGAGGGTGGAGCAGGCCCCCTCCTTCTGCCCTGTGTGCTCCGTGGACTCCTGGGGACAAGGATGGTGGTGGCAGAGCTGGAGCCTGGGAAGAGATTAGCAAGAGATTAGTGGGTATGGGTTAACCCCTCTTCCCACAGTGAGCGGATCCCCATCTGGCCAAGTCGGGCACACATGAAAACAGCCATCCGCACCACAACAAAACCGCTGTGTAAGTCACAGGAAGGGGCAGCCTATTCAACAACCCCATGGGACAAAAGCCGCTGTTTGCCATCTTTGAACTGTTCAGGTGGAACTGAAAGGAAAGCCAGCAGCCTGGACCTCACGACTCCCTCTCACCAGGTGGCCAAAGCCATTTGTTAGCTTGAGGCCTCAGTTTTCCCATCTGTAATACACGAGGGCGATGGTGGTCTCAAATAGATCATCTCTGTGGTTCTTCCAGCTCCTGACCTGCCGCGGCTCTGCCCCCACCTGCAAATCAGCTGCCAGCGTGTACTTTCTGAAGTGCTCATTCCCGCTCCCCTCCCCATCCCTACCCTTCACCCCACTGTGTGCAGAAGGGTCAGGGAGAGTGTCTCATCCTGTTACTGTGTTGTGTGTGAGCTGCTGGTATTCTCTTTTTGTGCCTCAGGACTTCAGACGGCTCCTGAAGAAGGAAGAGAAACCGCTCCTCATCATGTTTTATGCCCCCTGTGAGTAAACTTTCTCCCTTGGGCCAGAGCTAGTTGTTTAGTCTCTTTGTGGGAAGGAGGCGGGTGGGGGCTGCGGGTGGGGTTGGGGGGACTAGCCCGGGTGCCTTGCTTAGAATGCTGAAACTCATCTCTCCATCTGCTCCTCTTTTCCTTCATCTTTGCCTTTTCATCTGGCTCCTCCCCTCCTGCTGTCCGCCCTGCACTCTGTCTCCACTAGAATCTGTGTCCTTCTACCCTCTTTATCCAGAGCTCCACCCTGTCTGGTCAGCTCCACCTTCCCCAGCCATGTCCCGTTTCCTGCTGGTGGTGCCATGCCTCAGTGCCGGTCACCCTGTGGCTGTTCTCCACCACAGGCTGTTCTCAGGCATGGTGTCACGGTCCAGAGCCTGGCCCACCTCTGGGGGCAGCAGCTCGTCTAGCTCTGACTCCTGCATCCTCTGCTGGCATCCTCTGCAGGTGCTACCTGGGAGGATCGGGGAACCAGGAGCAGAGAGAAATGGGTTCCAGGATTTGGGCTTAGTCCCTGTATGAGGCAGGAGGATGTGGAAATGGCAGGAGGATATTTCAGATGACAGCCCGAACATGTGGCTTTGAATCCCAGCTGTGCCACCAGCAAGCCGGGTGAACTTGGCCAAGTCCTTCACCTCGCTAGGTCTCCGTTTCCACATCTGTAAGAGAAGGGACTGGATCACAGTAGTGGCTTTCAAATTTTTTGATTGAATTTCACAGAATTAAAAACGTTTTATATTGCAACTCAGTATTAGAAGTATGTATAAATTATATGCAAATAAGCTGAAACAAAAGTTTCGCAAACCACTCTTGCCCTTACTATTGCCATCTGTTGTTTACCAGATGTAATGCCTACTATTTTCTGTTCTGTTTTATTTAAAAATTATTGGTTATTCCTACTGCTTCATAACTCTCTGACAAGGGGTCACCAAATTATGGCCCACGGGCCAGCTGCCTCTTTTTGTAAAGGTTTATTAGAACCCAACCATGGCCATACATTGATGTGATGTCTGTGGGTGCTCACGATCTATACCAGCAGAGTTGAGTACTTGTAACAGAGACAGTGTGACCTGCAGAGCCTCAAATATTCACTGTCTGGCACCTCCACATTCTAATGGGTCCCAACTCACAGACTGAAAATAACCCTGGGTTTGAGCCTGGCAAGGCCCTTTGTGCTGCCCCTCTGTGAGCTGCATCGGCCCTTCATGAAGCCAGCAGGGTCAGTGTCTCCCTGAAGGCTGTGGTGACAGAGGGGCTGTATATGATGCAAGGCAGGTGTGCCCAGGTGTGTGTGTGGCTCAGGAGGGTGTCATAGGCTCTGGTTTGTCATAGCAAACCAGAGTTCTGTTTGCTCATGAAAGCCCATCTCGAATCCCGCTTCCTGAGTTATTTAAGCAAAAGTTCCTCCCATCTGTGCCCTGGGGATGACGCCCCCTGCCGGATGCCCCTCTGTGGCACTCTGGTGTTTCTGCCTGACTTGAGCCAGTAGTTTATTCGCCATAACAGCAGCCTTTCCCCAGCCTGTTTTTTGTTTGTTTGTTTTTTGAGACAGAGCCTTGCTCTGTTGCCCAGGCTGGAATGCAGTGGTGCCATCTCAGCTCACTGCAACCTCCGCCCCCCGGGTTCAAATGATTCTCCTACCTCAGCCTCCCAAGTAGCTGGGACTACAGGTGCCCATGACGCCCAGCTAATTTTTTTATTTTTTGTAGAGATGGGGTTTTGCCATGTTGGCCAGGCTGGTCTCGAACTCCTGACCTCAGGTGATCCACCCACCTCGGCTTCCCAGAGTGCTGGAATTACAGGCGTGAGCCACCGTGTCCAGCCCTCCCAGCCCTGTTTTGATTGCTGGGTGTCCTCCAGTCTCAGCCTCCTCCCCAGGCCTCCTCGCTGGCCCCAGGGCTGTGCTCGCCTTTGGGAGAAGGCCCTGGTGTCTTACCTGCTGTAGATCCAGCTCTGCCCTGAATGGTAGCTACTTTAACCCTCTTTATTGATGTTCATTAGTTGGTTTCACCCCTTTTTGTTTCTTCTTGGAGGAATATTATTAGCTACCCAGCTGTGAATTGCTTTAGGAATTATCCTTGTCCACACAGCTCCTAGAGGATGGGCCTCCTTTGGTGTATCTTAAAGTCCTTCGGAACTCAACACATTGGTTAAATGA
Source organism: Macaca mulatta (assembly GCF_049350105.2). Classification (NCBI taxonomy): domain Eukaryota; kingdom Metazoa; phylum Chordata; class Mammalia; order Primates; family Cercopithecidae; genus Macaca; species Macaca mulatta. Next base: position 160,662,126 of record NC_133407.1, on the reverse strand, counting down.
AGCTGTAAAACGGAGTGTATGTCAACATGCAGCACGTGCCACAAGACAGCATCCAGGTGTAACCAGGCAGGTCTCAGTGTGATGCCATTAGTCATTTAGAAGTGGTGCACTGGCAGTTTGCACCTGCATGCTGTGCCCTCTCCTGCCACGCACCCAGGCTGTGTGGCAGTGTGCTCATCTCACCCTTCACAACAGAGATGCGAGCACAGTTATCATCTTTACAGAAGAGAAAGCTGGGGCAGGGGAAGTTAGGTACCTCACAGAGTCACAAAGCTTATTGGTGGTCAGGGAGGGAGGAGAAAACTCGGAGGTTAGGTTAAACTTTTGGTAGAGGGTCAGATTGGTTGGACTCCTAGGTCTCAAGGAACCTCAGGACTCTTTTTTTGATTATGCACACGTGTATGTTTTTTCACAAAATGAAACAAGCTTGTGCTTTTAGCACACTAGTCTAATCTAGTCTTCATGGCATCAACATTCAGCTGATTCCTGGGATACACAGCAGTTCCCTAACTGGGACGTCTGTTAGGACTCTGTGACCCTTTGGTCACATGTGGGGTGAATGGGCCCAAAGGCAGTGGGAACCTTCGGTGGTGACAAGGAACCTGGCTCCCCAGGTTTGCTTTCTGAATTAATGATATAGAAAGGCTGACTACTCTGACTTTTGGGGTTTGAGAGTGATAGTTAGTCTTACCTCTCCCCCTGCCTCCCAGTGGAATCAGCTAGAAGATAAACTCAGGAATCACAGGGCCAGCTCTATTTTTGGTAAAGTTAAATTGGAAACTGGCTTGGCCTGTGGTTTCCTACTCCTCCTCCATCACCTTTCCCCCACCAATAACCTCCACCCAGCACCGCTGGCCCTGCCCACTGGGACAGCTGGCCGACTTATCCCCGTTTCAGGGTGTTGTTGCTGCAGGCTGCAAACAGGCAGCACAGGAAGAGAGAGGCCCCACTGTGGAGACAGATAAATAAAGTTCTTGATAGATGAGTGTGGCCCAGTGGGCGTCAGACTCGAGTCACTGAGCGAAGAATGAGTGAAAGGCTGCAGGTGTCCCCTCCTTATTTTCCTCCCTGGGGAGTGGAGCGACATCCTCTTCCCTCACTGGAAGTGTTTCCCCCCCACGGAGCGGGAAGCACGTTCTCAGGCCTGGCTTGAACTAAGATGTCTCTGCAGGCACGGAATGTTCCCCAGCTCTGTCTAACACCTGCGGGCACCTGTCCCCACTGCGCAGATAGGGAAGCCAAGCCAAGCCACTGGCCCAGGATCACCCAGCCAGCAGGAGTCATGGGGAGATGCAGACCTCGGTCTCGGCCTCGTTCTTCCCAGAGCTGAGCTCCTTCCTCTGCACCACCTGCAGCCTCCTGTTTTCTACCCGGTGCATTTCTCCCAGAGCATTGTTCCTGCTTCTGTTCCCCTCTCTCTGAATCCCCACAGTGGGAACAATGCCCCTGACAGGTGTCATATCCCTTCCTTCATGCTGCTGGTGGTGTGCGCATTGAGGTGGCAGGTCCCGAGGAGAGGTGCCTCTCATCTTCTGAGGGCAGATTCGGCAGGCTCCCACTGCAGGCTGGCCTCGAAACAGCCCCTTCTCTCCTGCCAGGACTGATGGCAGAACTTAAGCCCAGGGTTCACGTACTGGGGGGGGTGTGAGTCCACCTGTCAGGAATGTCAGGAGGGGGCTGTGGGGCCATTTTTGGAGCCTCATGGCCAAATGTCCTGTGTCTGCATCTTGTCCGATAGGCTTGGTGCTGGGGAGGTTCTGGTGACCCAGAAGGAATGTTGGCCTTCTGGCTTCACAGCCTGTCTAGGCGTCAGCTAAGCATGGATTGGAGCTAGGCTGCCTGTCGCCACATGGACCCGGTGCCCGCTGTGCCAAGCTGCGATCAGCCTGACACATGGTTCCAGGCAGCTTTGGTTCTGTGGTGTTCAGATGCATCTGAAGCCTTGTTTTGTAGCAGAGAGGTGGTCAGAAAGGGTAATAGCCTGGCACTTCAGAATCCCTGCTGTCTGAAGAAACTGCTCATGTCCTGTGGGATCAGTGCTGAAACATGGTCTGCTCTGGTTTAAGGGAAGGAGTTTAAGGTCACTCTGATGTTTTAGTGGATGTTTGGGACCTGGCCTTCCTGGTCGCTTGAGCCCAGGAGTTCAAGGCCCCCTATCAAGGCTGTGGGTCTTCACCACTAGGAGAGGAGTGTGACCATGGTAGATCACAGAGCCCCAGAGGGCTGAGCCAAGGCCATCGCAGACAGAATCCTTTGCTATCAGAGCTGGAAGGGGCCTGAGGTTGTGTGGTCCAGCCCCCCTCATCTGCCAGAAGAAACAGCTCAGGAAGAGGGAGTGACTTCTCCAAGGCCTTCAGCAAGTTGAGCAAAGATCAGAGTCCGCGTGGCATCCCAATTCCTGGCCCGTCGCTCTTCCCATGGGCCAGAGCCAGCACTGTTCACGGTCAGCCTGCCTCCGGTCATTGCTTAATTATCCTTGTTTTTTTTTTTTTTTTTTTTTTGAGACGGAGTCTTGCTCTGTCGCCCAGGCTGGAGTGCAGTGGCCGGATCTCGGCTCACTGCAAGCTCCACCTCCCGGGTTCATGCCATTCTCCTGCCTCAGCCTCCCGAGTAACTGGGACTACAGGCGCCCACCACCTCGCCCGGCTAGTTTTTTTGTATTTTTTAGTAGAGACGGGGTTTCACCGTGTTAGCCAGGATGGTCTCGATCTCCTGACCTCGTGATCCGCCCGTCTCGGCCTCCCAAAGTGCTGGGATTACAGGCTTGAGCAATTATCCTTGTTAATGAAAGAGAAAGGAGGCATGGACATTCCAAAAGTGATTGTATTCGTGGTCACACGTTTTTCTTCATGATGGCATTTGACTCTGGCTCATTTGCAGCCCTGCCTGGGCAGTGGGGGTGGCTTTTCGCTGCGCACGCAGCAGTTGCTCTCTTGACAACTGTTCTGGTTTTCTGAATTTCTGTTGAATTTATTATCAGCACTGAAGCATTCTAGGCTCTGCTCTTCTCCCATCGTGTCATGTTTGTTTCTTCAGTCCAACATTTATGAGTGATTGCCGGGCAGTGCCTTGTTTTGCACTACTGATACTGTAAGCTCTTTGGGGACCGGGACTCCCACCTCCTGTTCCTTTTGTGTTCCCAGGGTATGGAATAGTCCTGAGCTTCTCAAGGCTGGATAAGCTCTTGTTGGGTAGAGGATGGCCATGGGGAGGCAGGGCAGAGTGGAAGGGCTCAGCCATCCCTGTAACCGGATGTGGTCTCTCTCCTGCCTGTGACCAGGGTGCAGCATGTGCAAGAGGATGATGCCGCATTTCCAGAAGGCTGCAACTCAGCTGCGAGGCCACGCCGTAAGTGAGGCACCATTGCCTGGCAGGGCTGGGTCACTCTTGGACTTGGCAGAGGAAGCGTGCCGGGGGTGGGGTGGGGACAGGTTTTGAAATGGTGAGGGTGGCTGACCCAGCTGCCTGGGCCGTTGCTGAATCGAAGCTTTGCTTGGAGCTCAGAGACGAGACCTGTTTTCTGTGAAGGTTGAGAACTCCACCAAGTTGCTAGGACCAGGAGAGTTTGACACCTGCCAAAGGCCAGTGATGAAATAGGACACCAGCAAGATGCACATGTGGCATTGTCAGGGGACCAGGGACCAAGGTCAGAACATCATGAGTCCGGAATTTTGAGGGCTGGGCTCTGAAGTGAGCTGAGGCAGCTGTTGGGGAGCCCAATGGCAAAGAAGAGGGTGCGATGACCTTAGGGGTGGACCAGAAGCATAAAGGGGGCTCACAGAGTTGATGGCCTGTCCAGGCTTCCCAGGCTCTGTGGTTCCTGTGGGGTGAGAAGAATGGTGGAAACCAGAGGAGGAGGTGGGTCTGGATGGGGAGTGAGACACCTGGGAATGCAGGCATTCTCCCAGGAAGGAGTAGGCAGAATGGAGACACGTGTCCTAAGGATGCCTACCTCCACAGGAGGAGGAAGAGAAGCCACTAAGGAAATGGGACTTCAGAGAAGTAGGAGCAGCTGGGATGGGGCAGAGAGGTAAAAGGGGAACAGGGAGTGTTGCAGGGGAGAAAAGAGCTGGGAGGGGGGACAGACCTTATCCAGAAGGGCCAAGGGTCAGTCACCAAATGCTCCCTGGTACCTCTGTGTTCCCCCACCCTGCCAGGCTTTTTTGTTCTCTGCCTTATGTCTTATTTTTTCATTGTGGTAAAAAACATGTAACATTACATTGACTATCTTAGCCATTTCTAAATGTACAGTTCAGTAGTGTTGAGTATATTTACACTGTTGTGCAACCTTTCTCTAGAACTTTTTTGTTTTGCAAACCTGAAATTCTATACCCACTAAATATGAATTCTGCCTTCTCATCCCACCCCTGCCCTTGATAAACTGCCTTTCTACTTTCTGTTTCTATGATTATATATGTCTATATAGTCTGTCTGTTTTAGAGACAGGGTCTCACTATGTTGCCCAGGTTGGACTTGAACTCCTGGGCTCAAGCGATCCTCCCATCTTAGCCTCCTGAGTAGCTGGGACTTCAGGGGTGTGCCATCTGGCCAGGCCTATTTCTATGATTTTGACTATTTTAAGTTACTCCTATGAGTGGAATCTGTAGTATTTGTCCTTCTGTGACTGGCTTATTTTGCATTATATCCTCAAGGTTCATCCATGTAGCATGTCATAGGATTTCCTTCTTTTTTTAGGGCTGAATTATATTCCACTGTATGTACGTACCATATTTTCTTCACATACTCATCAGTTGATGAGTTGCTTCCAGCTTTCTTGGATGCTGTGAATAATGCTGCAATGAACATGGGTGTGCAAATACCTCTCTGGGATCCTGCTTCTAATTCTTCTCGATTTCTGTTTGTCCATTTTTGCACTTACCCCAAGTAGCAGAAGTATCTTGTTTTGATGGCAACATAAAAACAGCTGCTGGCTCCTCTAGGGAGTGTGGAAAAATCCATACATCTTTCATGAAAGATGATCGAGAGGAGCCATCTCAGTGGTGTGGCCAAAGCCCCATTAAGGGAGACCTGAGGTCCTGAAACTGCATCATGATCTTTGTGGATCAAATTAAGTGGTGATTAGCTCCAAGTCAACTTAAAAAGTTTAAGTGGCAGCACCTGGGCATGGCGATGGCCCTGCTCGCCAGCTGCAAGATGGGGCTGCAGAAAGCCAATGCTTTCTCTTTTGACCTCATTCTGGGGTGACACTGAGGTCCTGCTTGCTTCTCACTAATGAATTTTTAGTAACTTGCCTGGAGACATTTGGTCTTGGGGCACACATACATCACTCCAGGGAAGTTTCGCTTCACATTATTGGGACCTCAATAGATACCATATTTTGAGATTATTTAGCCTGGAGAAAAGAATTAATTACCCACAGTATTTTCTCTGCCTGCACCCGCATACGCTTAGAAATCTGCTCAGCTCAACTTCCCAAATTCTGTGCTGTGGAAGGTAAATAGCTCAGCCCCAAATCAGATCACAAGTTATCCTGGCCAGACCCACTGAAGCAGAAGAGGACTTGGTGCCAGTCTTGGTGCATCTCGTGGGCCATTCTCAGCCAATGCTGCATCCACTGCCAAACTCAGTATTCTTCCAGGCCCCCTCCCACACTGCCACAGAGCTTGTCCCTGTCACGCACAGCCAGATACGTTCATCTTTGCTTTTGTTCCAGATCACTTTGTTCAGCACTTGAAACTAATTATGATATGTGAGTTTCTTGGGCACGGGAGTCGTGTTCATGTCTGTTTTCTTTAGCACATAGCACAGGGCCAAGCTCACATTAGATACCCGGTATTTGCCAATGAATGAATAGGCTTGTGGCTCATCACTCCTGATGGGTATGTTTTATTTTAAGCTCTATATTAAGAGTGATGGTTCTCTCTTTTAAAGGAATTCAGAGCATTTGTTATTAAGGCCAGAAGCATAGTGAGAAGGACATTTGTGGGACAGGTTATAAGGTTAACTGCAAAGATCACTCGTGTTCAGAATACCAGCTTCCGGCAGGGCATGGTGGCTCACGCCTGTAATCCCAGTGCTTTGGGAGGCCAAGGCAGGAGGATCACTTGAGGCAATGCCAGCCTGGGCAGCACAGTGAGACCCCATGTCTACAAAAAATTTTAAAAATTAGCTGGGTGCAATGGCATACACCTGTAGTCAATGCTAGCTACTTGGGAGGCTGAGGTAGGAGGATCTCTTGAGCCCAGGAGTTTAAGGCTGCAGTGAGCTATGATTGTGCCATGCTCTGCACAACAGAGTGAGATCCTGTCTCTAAAAAAAAGAAAAAATGAATTTCAGCTTCTCCTGCCTGGCCCAGGTCTAGAAATATAAAAGTTACCCATTCCAATTCCCTCAACATTACAGAAAAGTCGGGGGCGTTGTCTACAAAGCTGGGCAAGTCAAGTTGTGACCAGGTGTTGGCTGCCTTGGCCTAAGACATCTGCGTTGTGTAAACTCATTTCTTTGTTTGTATATTTTCTTGCTTGGGTTTGTTTTGTTTTATTTTCCCTTTCATTTCCTAGAAAAGCATCTTCTGGAAAGTTCTAGCCCTTTCCCAGCTACATAAAGGGGGAAGGGCCCTGGCCACTGCAGGCATCACCCATGTAGGAGGCCCATAGAGGCTAGGGCTTACTCTGCAGGGGCAGCTCACCAGAAACTGGGGACCGGGCTAGAGGGGTTGAGTGACCACAGGTGTCAATTGCTTTTTGTCTTCACACACAGAGAAGAGGTGGGACTGATAAATGGGCTGCTGTTCCCCAGAAATCAAAGCTCACCTCCTCCTCGCTGCTGAAACACAGCTGGATTAGGTCCTTCTGTCTCCTCTTCATCTCTGTCATCTTTGAGCCTTTTTGGCTGGCTCTGTCTCTGGCAAGGGTCAAAAATCTTCCTCCTCTACAGATTTCTTGGGAGGTGTTCAACCTGATGATATCATTAGGAAGGAAGGCATGCCGGGTCACGGATGCACAGCCTTTGCCATTTCCAAACTTAGGGCTGCCTCTTTTTTTGCTGTCATTGACGTCTGGTGACTCATCGTGTCTGTCCCATCTACTCCTGCTAATTGACATCCTCATTAGCAGCCACGCTGCCCCCTATCTCAGAGCAACCGTTAGAATGAGCCCTGTCTCCATCTGCCTCTTCCCAGCCTTGCCAGTTATTGACATCTGCACTGAGCCTTTGAGCTTTGCCAGTCTTTGGTGGACCTCGACCATGTCTGGGTATAAACACCATGAAATAGAACCGTCATGACGACAGATTTGTACAGACCAGGCTCTAGTGCTGGTTCTTGCTAACCAGCTGGGAGATCTTGGTCCAAGTTCCTTAGCCTTAGAGCCTCCATTTTTCCATCTGTAAAATGGAGATGATAATGCCAACCCTGCCCACCTCACTGGGTTGTGGTGAGGAACAAATGGGCTGTGTGGAAGAAGCCCTGTACCCCACAGAGCACTCACAGACAAAGATGACTGATCCCCTCTCTTCCCGACAGCTGCCCTGCACCATGTTCCTCCCACCGGCTAGATGGGGGTGCTCCCAAGGTTCCGCTTTCCTGTTAACACATTGGAGCAAGGGTTTGTGTTATTACGGTTTGCCTTCCAATGACCGCATCTCTGTCCATAGCTTCAACAAAACATAACTCTGTGGAGCCCGAGTCCTTCCCCTAAGTGCCAGTGTCACATGTCAGATGGCTTGCTTCACATCTCCGTCTGGATTTTTTCACTTGTGTCTCAAATGCATGTCTGAAAATTCAGTATCTTTCCATCTGGCAGACTGTGAACTTTGCATTAAGACCTTTCCCCAGGGGCCAGGCTCTTTCCCCACCCCCCACCCCAACATCTCTTTACTGAGGCATCATCAGGCATCTTCCTCATGCGCCCTTCATCCTCTCCCTGCCCACCAGTCCTGTCCATGCTCTAGTGGGCCATGCTAACTGGTTGCCAAAGGCTGCTGACTTGTCTCCCGACCACAGCATTCCCTCATAGCTCATCCTTTCTGCTTCGAGAGATGCAACTGGGTTGCGGATTGCTTTCTTACTTAGAAACCCTCGGGAGGTCTCCATCACTTCCTGAATACAGTCCTGATTTCTCAGGCATTTCAAGCCTTTCCCAAAGTGATCCTGGCCAACTCATTCAGCCTTTTCTCTCATGTCTTCTCCTTTCTGTGTATCCTGCCTTCCAGTTAGAAGGAAATGTGCTCCATTTCTTGGGCCACATCTTTCTTTGCCTTGCCTCCGGTTCCCCATCCCAGGATGTCTGTTGAAATCTTACTCTCCTCTGAGTGCAAGCTCACATACAGCCTACGCTGAGAAGCTGCCGTGATGATTCCTGGCAGCAGAGCTGAACACACAGAAGAGCATGTCACGCCAGCTGAGTGGCCCCAAGCATGCAGATGGCGGTGGGGAGGGGGGAGGCTGTGTTCTTATCTTCTCCATAGGCCGAGACCAGGTGTTTCGCCTCGTTTGACTTCACAGATTCTAACTCCAGAGAGTGTTTGTATGTAGTTGTTCAAAAACCTTTGTCTCGTTAACTAATAGATGCCCCCAAAGTGGCACAAAAGTGCTACAGAAACTTGGAGAATTAAGAGCTCACCCCCAGCAAAGGTGGTTTGAAAAGGCTGCCTAGAGAGGTGAGGTTTGATTTGCCTTAAGGGATGGGTGAGTCTGGGGGTCTCCAGGAGGTGAGGGATGGGCAGCCTCAGCAAGGGGACTGGAAGGCACCAAGTGGGGACCAGGAGAGAACAGCGAGTGTTCCAGAAATGTGGGCAGAATAGAGCACCTCCTAGTCCTAGTAACAAAAATAGCTAATACATTTTGAGTGTTATTGATACTTCCCTTGTATTATCTCATTGAATCTTCTCAACAACCACATGAGGCGGCTGCAGATGAGGAAAGTGAGACACAGAGACAACTGTGACTCGGTGAAGGAAATGCACGACCACATGGGGAATCAGGACTCAAACCCAGGCATCCCGAGCCCATGCTTCCAGCCACTGCACCATGTTGCTGCTGCACTCAGCAAGATGTCTGAGAAGGCAGACGGCCCAACTTCCTTCCTGTGCAGAAATCTCTGACTGTCTTGTTCTGGGAGAATAAAAAATCTAGACCCTAACAGGTGTACAATGAAGAGTTTTGTAAGAAAGAAAGATTCAAAAATGAAATAGGTAACATATGGGCATTGAATATGGAGCTGGATTTTCGCCTATATTCAATGAAATTGGAAGGTTTTGTGCAGGGAAGTGATGTAATGAGCGAGGAGGACATGTAAGATTAATCTGTGGTGAATGTACACTGACACTGGGGAGATCAATTAGGCAGAAAAAAAAGGACTTTTAAAGTAGACAAATATTACTGGAACAGGCCACTGGAGCAGTCTGGGAAATGAGCAGAATGACTTTTATAGAACGTTCCAGGGCTTCAAGTAAATTTGAATTCAAATTTATTCTCCCTGTATTATTTGCTGCATCCTAAAATGGGTTAGCAAAAAAAAGAAAATCAGTGATTTAGTGAGCATTTATTGTGTCCTTGCTGTATGTGAGGCCTTGTGCTAGGGACTTAAAACAATTGGAAAGATATCCAGGTGCCCCTAGGAATGGAGAGGCCAGAGGCACAGCGGCTCCCATCACCAGGAAGACTTGGTAGGAAGATGACAGTTACTCAGCTCCAGTTTTGTGCTAAAACCTCTCATCTCATTTAGTTCTCTAAAGAGCCCTGTGACGTTCACATCTTCCAGCAAGGGGCCTCAGTGAGGGTGAGTGACTTGCCCAAGGTCACATGACTCATAGGTGGAAACTGTCTTTGCAATCAAGTTTATTGTCCACTGAAACTACTATTTATTTTTCTCTCTGTGTGTGTCCCTGTATATTATTCAGTGAAGTCCAGCTTCCTGGGTTTCTTCTCTCTGCTTCTGTAACTGCTGCTGGCTTTTTTTTAACTTACTTTTCCCTTGCTTCTATGCCACTCTGCTTTGTGGAACATCCTTTGTGTGTCTGGCCATTCTAGCTACGTTCTCTGGAGAGAACAGATTCAAAGTCCTGCCTGGGCATGCTGGCTCATGCCTGTAATTCCGGTGCTTTGGGAGGTTGAAGAGGGAGGATCGCTTGAGCCCAGGAGTTGGAAGCCAGCCTGGGCAACACAGCAAGACCTCATCTCTACCAAAAAGAAAAAAATTATTAGCCGGATATAGTGGCACACGCCTGTGGTCCCAGCTACTCAGGAGGCTGACGGGGGAGGATTGCTTGAGCCCAGGAGTTAGAGGGTGCAGTGAACTATGATCATGCTACTGCAGAGGGAGTTTTAGGGGATTCTTTATTTGAGTCAGTCTTAGTATTTAGCTACATCATCAGTTACCCAGCTACTAAAATACTCTTTCTGATTCAGGGATAGTGGACATGTGGACCCCTGGAGCCAGAATATGTTCAGAATTCTGAGATGATGATCCAGCCAGGCTGTGGGTAATGGTCACCAACAGGAGGAAACATTGGGGAGACACAGCTCGGCCTAGAGGGAGGAGAGTTAGGCAGGTGCCTCGTTTCTCATGTTGTGTTATGAGAACCACACAGCTTCCCTGGCCACAGATAAGCTGTGAGTTTTGAAAACATCACACTCAAGCCTAGGTGGGCAAACCGTGAGGTATCGAGGAAGGTGTCTAAGGATGTTGTGCAGAGCTGAACTGGTGTATGAAAGCCACTTATTTCCATTGCTTAGGAAAGAGTACAACCCTAGTTGACATGAGCAGAGAAATAGGCGTTAACACATCCTTGACTGTGGCCCCTCTCTGAGAGCAGTGTGAAGTTGATGGCAAGGCCAGGCTTCTTCTGCAACCCTCAGAACATTTGTTTTGCTCTGGGGTGGTTCTTCCTGCAGGGAGGCAGAGGGAGCAGGCATGCAGAGTGTAGCACTCGGCCCAGCTGCCTGGCTTCTCCAGTGCCAGGTCATGATTCCTGGCTGGCTTCGCTGGCCTTGTTTCTCCGCAGCCCTGATGCACATCAGTCTGTGGGGCTTTGTCCCACATGTCTTTCTGGTGGGACAGCAGCTGGACAGATGGCGTGTGGACTAGAGGGTGTCTGTAGGGCACAGGTTCCACACGGCTGTTCTCCGCTTCCTCCCAGGTGCTGGCCGGGATGAATGTCTACTCCTCTGAATTTGAAAACATCAAGGAGGAGTACAGCGTGCGCGGCTTCCCCACCATCTGCTATTTTGAGTACGTCCCCCACTTTCCTTCTAAAGCTCACCTCCCTTCCTGGTGATTGACCATAATCTCAGGGTGGCATTTGCATCCCTGACTGAGCCCACGTTGTTTCTCCACGTTTCACAGGAAAGGACGGTTCTTGTTCCAGTATGACAACTATGGGTCCACGGCCGAGGACATCCTGGAGTGGCTGAAGAAGTAAGTGGGGGGTGTGTGTGTGTCAGGGGGCGTGGACCCAGAGGGTGGGGCACCTGCTGGGCCTGAGGGTCGCAGGGCTCTGGCTGGGGATTGGGGGAGAGAATAAGGAAGGGAATTGTGGTACTGCTTGCATAGCTGTCTCTGGCTTGAGTCTAGGTCACTATGGGGATTGTGGGAATTTAGGTTGCAGGAGCCATGAGGATTTGGTGTGATTTTGGCCTGTGATGATCAGACCTGCCTCGGTGTTGGGTGTGGAGTCTGTCTCCCCTACCTCCCTTCTCCACGGGTTGGAATTGGGGAGGGGCTGTCTAAGCCTATCAGCTCTTCTGGAATAGTCAGGGCCTTTCTGAAATCTTCCCACATTTCACATCAAGTTTCTCCTCAACACGTCTATCTGGTGGATAGAGGTATTTCTCACCTAGGCTACCAGGTTTGAGAGAGGTTCCACTGCAGGTCTCTCTGAAAATAGAATTGTCAGTTGAACACTTATTTCAAACACAGCACTGTCTTAGGTGCTGTGAAGGTACTAAGAAATATTCTAATGCCTTAGGCTTGCTGAGTGCTTTACTGTTCAACCCCCACAGGCATTGCTTCATAGCAACCTGTGATCCCTGTTTTATAATGTGGTTAGATCCTTGTAATGCCAAACCCCACCACACTGTTGGCCCCTGCCTCCTTACCTGGAGCCCCCACTGTGCTAGGCCTGCTGCTTTGTCCTGCCAAATCACCCCATTCCCACTTCTCACCAGCACTTCCACAACAGGCTCACGATGTCCCCTTCTGGAAGCCTCCCCAGGCCACCCTCGCTGAGCACGCACCCGGCTCAGGCTGCGCTCTGTGTGTCACGAGTTTGGCACTTACCAGCCACTGCTGCTTCATGGGTATTTGTGCATATGTGTTGGAATAATAACAGCCAATGTCTTTTGGGCTCTCCTTTGTGGCTGACACTGTTCTAAGCTCTTTACATGGATTATCATTTTAATCCTCACAACAGCACTGTAAGGAAGATGTTACCGTTCTCTTCATTTTATGAATGAGGTTCCTGAGGCACAGTGAGGGGGTGGTGCTGCCGGTAAGCAGTGGCAGGGCCCTGATGGATCCCTGCAGCCCCTACAGTCCAACTCAGCCTCCTCAAGTTCTGCTCAGACCCCCTCTCCTCAGCTGCCAGCACAGTGGATATTTATTGACATCGTTACCTTAGGGACATAGTGTGCAAACCCAAGGGTTAAAGAATTAGTTATCCAAAGATATGGAGGTTGAAAATGTGTATTTTCAAAATGGGAAAGAAGGGTGGGTTTTGTACCAGGAAAAAAAAATGCACATGAAACTGTTAGATTTCTAAAGGTGGAGAATCTCCATCTTCTGTTCTGCCTACTCCCGGGAGATAAGACACAAGTGCTAGCACATGTTTGCATCATGTCTTTTATTTCTTGGAAGCGTTCTCACATCTCTGTCCCCATCGGCCACCTCATTTCCAGCCCCTGCCTGGGAAGGCTGCTGCCCATTATCATGTGTTCATTGTCTTAACCTGGGCCTTTGCTTTCCTGTTTTACTTTTTCATTTGATAATAAACGTGTCCTCTCCTCCAGCCAGACACATCTCATTCTGCTTTGGGAGAAGGTCTCAACAAATAGCAATCTCATTTGTCACCAGAGCATAAAATCTGTCTGCTTCCCTTCCCTTCTCTAACGTTTTCTGATTTCAAAACACCCTCCTATCTTTTTTGGAAGGATAAGGTTTGTGTGTTTTTTTTAAGTGTTCAGAATTGCCTGCTAACCCTAGACAAAGGGAGCACATCAATGGCATTTCTGAACTAGGTTGTTATCTCCCCGTTGGAGCCTCCCACCCCATCCTCTCACTCCTCTCCTCTCGGTGTACCCCATCCCAGCTCCCCCACCCACATTGCTCTGGCTGGCCTGCACCCCACAGCTGCCTCCAGATTCTGGTCCTGGGCACCCCATCCCCACTTCCTACTTCCCCCCATCCCCCGCCGTGGGAGAGAAGGAGCTCTTGTTAACGGCCTTATCCTCTGCAAGAGCTAGCAATGTCATTCTGCTACCAGCTGGCTTAATTTTTAAAAATCTTTTCTGATTTTAGAGATACTCAACTAAGATAGGCTTATTATAGAAAAACCTAAAAGTGTGGTTAAACAAAAAGTCCTCCCCCACCCTATTACCCAAAGATAGCATATTGTTATTTCCCCTGCACAGATCCAGCTCCGCATGTGGGTTTTCCCGGTCCCATGTGGATTAAGCCTTTTCCAGTTTCCCCTCGGATCCTGGTGGGCAATAGTGACCTCATCTTTCCTGCTTTCTCCGTTGGCCCTTAGCTGCTCAGGGCTTCTGTGCAGCCAAGTATACAAAGATGAGGGTGAAGCCAGCCTAGCTAATTCTCCAGATGGCTCTCCAATGCCTAGGAGAGAAGACCCAGGTCCCGCCCTTCAATGTGTGACGCTGGTGGTTGGACCAGGGAAGGGTGGCACCAGGTGAGGCAGGGCAGGGAGTCAACCCTGGCGTCTGAGTGTATGAGGGCTCTGGAGTAGATACGTTGATCGTGGCGCTGGTGTCTTTTGTGTTCCTAATGGCCACATATCTCATTGGCCCCTTGAAGCTGTCACATGCTGAGTTGGGCTAGCAGACAGGGGGAGGGGTGCATAAGCAGTGATCCATTTTAGGCAGGGCCATTTTGGCCTGTGTAGCTTTATACCAACCAGAAGTGAACTGAATTAACAAACACCAAGTTTTCTGGACTCATAATGTGTAGAGTTGCGTCTTCTCATCTATGGCACATGCATCTTGCTTAGATGAGGGTCTGACTGTGTGACCCTCCCAGTCCTAGAGAGCCTGGGACAATTGCTGTCTCCAAACTGCGGAGCTCATAAAATCAGTCACAAGAAGGGAGATCGTAAGGGAACATACAAGTCATCAAATCTGCCCCAGCAATTCTCCTTTCAACGTTTGCATTTCCTCACTCCCACTGGACTCATTCTGAGGTTCCCCATTCATGCTTGAATGACTCTTATTATTTAGGTGATAAATTATATCTAGGAGCATTGGGGTAGTACTTTATAAAGTTACAAAGCATCTCACATCCATTCTCAGCTTAGCTGAGCCTGAGAGCTAGGTAAAGAAAGGACCACAATGCACTGTCTTGTCACTGTTTTAAGCTGTTTGATTGTGGCTAGTGGAGGAAACAGGACTCAAGCCAGGTCTTCTGACTCCCAGTTTGGCCTTCTTTCCCTCTCCCCTGCTGTAGACAGAACACTCTTATTTACACCAAACCGAAGTTTCTTTCTCTGGAGCTTCCACTCATTAGTGTTGATTCTCCTCTTCAGGGCCCTAGAAAACAAATCTGAATTTCTTTTCTTAATGCAATTTGGAATATTTGACGATAGCCACTGTGTTCTTTTATGTCCTCTCTCGAAATTAAACACTTCCGGTTCCTTAAGCCGTTTTTCCCCGAATGAGAGAAATGAGCATTCCCTCATTCAAGGAATCTCCTATTCAACAAGCATGTATTGAGTGTCTGCTGTGTATTGGGTGCAGGAGTTAGTAAAGAGGTGAGGGAGAGCCCAGTCTTCAAGGAGCTCACGGCCTGGGGTAGGCAGGGAGTGAAAAGCATCATTTAGCGTTTTGGGTTCAGACTCCCACTCAGTTCGTCTCTTCCCAGTACATCCTCTTACCACGGTGCCCAGTTCTCCAGTCCTCTCCCGCAAAGAAACTTCCAGTCGTCTCCTGGGTGGGAGAGGGGGGCGCCCTAGGATCTGAGGATCTGACCACTCCTGTGACCGCTAAACCTCCTGTTCTCAGCTGTAGGCTGTAGCTCTGCTTCAAGGAGTGGGCCTCCGGGCCCTTCAGAGCCTTGTCTTCTGTGTGGGTGTTGTTCTTGGGCCCCTACTCTGCTTTTTCTGCCCAGAAAGTTTTTTGTTTTTTGTTTTAAACTCCTGAACTGTTATTTTAGCAGTTTTAGAGTGTATTCGCCTCTGTGGTTAACTAGAAGTTCCTCCGGTTGTTTCCTTACGGTGCCTGTACTCCTGCAAAGCCATGGCTTCTCCATCCTATATTTGTGCACTTGCTGGACTTTTTAAAAATTTAGTTTTTGAGTCGATTACATTCACATAATTCAATTTTTTTTTTTTGAGATAAGGTATTGCTCTGTCACCCAGGCTGGAGTGCAGAGGGTGCCATCATAGCTCACTGCAGCTTTGAACTCCTGGACTCAAGCGATCCTCCCGCCTCAGCCTCCTGAGTAGCTGGGACTACAGGCATAGGCCACCATGCCCGGCTAATTTTTTTATTTCATATTTTTGTGGAGATGGAGTCTCACTCTGTTGCGCAGGCTGGCAAAATTTTAAGATGCTTAAAAAGAATACATTCAAAAGTCTCCCTTTCACTTCTTTCCTCCTTCTTATCCTCCCCCCCCATACCTTAGAGTTTACAACTTAGACCAGTTTCTTTCATGTTCTTAGAGTGTTGCTTTATGTAGATATTAGCAAATGTGAATAAGTATATTTTATCTCCCCCCTTTTAATGCAAAAGTTAGCAAATTCTAGACTGTTCCTTCCATCTCCAGCAGTTTGTCCACATCAGTGCGTACAGAACATCATTCTTTGTAGTGCTCAGCCCTCCCTCGTGTAGATGGACAGCAGTTTACCTAAGCCATCCTTCCAGTCTCCGCTATGACAAATAACCTGCAGTGAATGCCTTCAGATGCACATAATTGTGCACGTGTGCAGGTGTATTGTAAAGATAAGAAGTGGAATTGGTAGTGTTTTGAGGGGTCAGTAGTTTGAGCCCAAGTATAGGAACCTAGATTGCATGATGTTTGTCTAGGACCATTGTCTGGCTGGTGACTCATTCTGAAGCTTGATTTTGCCACCAGTCCTATCTGACATTGGATATGCATGGGCTGAGATTGATTTGCCCTCTCCCTGCCTCCTTCCATTTCTTGGGACCCGGGAGGCCGTGGCAGCCAGTGGGGCCCAGTCAGAAGGGCCAGAGAGGGCTTCTGAAGGCGACATCATACCCGGGCTTCTGCGGAGGGAAGCGAGTGGCAGATTTCCATTGTGTCAGCCACTTCGCTCCCTCTGGATTATCCAGCCCTGGCTGCTGGAACTTTAAAATGTTTCCTCCTGTAGGCTCTCAAAGGCGGGACACAATGGTTGTCTTTTCACATTTGTCATCCTCGAGGGTTTTTTCAAAGCTGCAATTTGAAAAAACTGGCAAGGGTAGTCGTGGCAATAAAGCAGCAGAGAGACTGTGTCACCACCAGCCGCCTTGTCCTGAACTTTGGAGCAACGGAGGGTCCCTGCAAGCCTCCCTCCTCCTAGCAGATGATGACATAGGACTGGCACACAGTCACGCTGCGGAAACGGGCTCCAGAAAGGTCAGGCGGCTGCCTAAGGTTTTGCAGCTGATGAGTAGTAGAGTTGATTTGGCTTTTGGGAGAACTAAGTAAGTTGGTTGTTGGCCTCTGGGAAGGATTAGTGATGTAGCGTCCACACTCTCATAGTTAGGATACCCCCAGCCTTGCTTCCCTCACTGCGACCTTCCCTGCACCCCTATGTGGCAGCTTCCGCTTGCATGGCCTAAATCTGAACTTTCTCAGATACCTGGCCTCTCTCTCTCCTCCTCACCCCCTCCTCTCTGTATCCTCTTCCTCCCCTCCACTGCCCAGGGGGCAGTTTTAAACACAACAGTGAGCTTTTCCAAAGGTCACCATTCACTGTTGCTATTTATTCTTTCCAGTTTGCTCAAAGTTTGAAATAGGTTGAGAAAGCTAACAAGCCCCCAGATTCCCAGGAGGAAGTGAGATTTCTTAGGCTATCTAGAGAGCTGTAGCCAGAAGCCACTGTTTATAACAGGATATCAGCTAAGTACCTGTCTGGGGCTTTGTGGGGAAGGTGGAGGTGGGCAGGGCAGCACCACTCATCCCACGACACCTCCATGAGGGCAGTTTCTGGTTTGTTAAAGGCTGAGCCCCTGGAGTGGGCCATCCCGAGCCTGTGGGGAGCTTTGTGTCCAGGGGGCTGGAATGAGAAGGGCTGCCCAGGCCCCAGGGCCTGCTCTGAGCTCTGCCTGTTTTTGGTCTTCCAGTCCGCAGCCGCCACAGCCCCAGGTCCCTGAGACTCCCTGGGCAGATGAGGGCGGCTCCGTTTATCACCTGACCGATGAAGACTTTGACCAGTTTGTGAAGGAACACTCCTCTGTCCTCGTCATGTTCCACGCCCCATGTGAGTGGAACTTTGCTCCTCCCCCTCCACACCCTCCCCTCTCTCAGAGTAGGATGAGCGTGGCGCTTTGCAACGTGAACCCAAGAAGCACTTATTTGTTGGATGCCAGGACTCGTGCTAAGCTGGGGGATGCAGTGGTGACGGGCAAGGTCCCCACCCTCATAGTGCACATGGCCTACCCCCCATTGCCATAGAAACAGCACAGAAGTCCTGACTGGGCTGCATTTGTCACTTAGCTAGAGTTCAGTGAGGCTCCACCACCCCTAGCTCTGAGCATCTTCCTCCCAGTCAGCATGAATTGGAGAAATTAGGCTGGAAGCACCCTGAGATGTTACCTAGAACAGACTGGGCCTGGAAATAAAATTAGGGCTGGTGCCTCATCTGGGGGCTCATGCCTATAATCCCAGCACTTTGGGAGATCGAGGCAGGAGGATTGTTTAAGGCCAGGAGTTCAAGACCAGCCTGGGCAACATAGCAAGACCCCATCTCTACAAGCAATAAAAAATTAGCCAGGCATGGTGGTGCACACAGGAGGGCCTGTGCTTGCCCGGGAGCTGAGAAGGCATGGGGAGGCCAGACTAGAGCTGCAGATCACGTAGCATCTAGAATGCCTTCTGTCTGCTTCACCTGGTTGCAGTTTCAGCCTGAAATGACCACAGTGAATCAAGGAAGTAAAATGCTGTAAATGCTATCAAACGTGCTTGCGATAAGGGCTGGAAGGCCTGTGGCTCAGGAGTTTTCTGGGCCAGTGTCCTCCCTACTCCCATGGAGTGTGGAAAATTGACCATCAGTGGTTTCCAAGAGGGACAGGGCTGCCCCTGGGAAGGCAAACAAGGCCACGTGAGAGCCAGGGGATGGCAGGCACAGGCACAGAGTGTTGTGAGTAAGAGATTGTGGAGGAAAAGCAAGAGGTCAGTGCCTCACGGAGCAGGGCTGAAATCGCGAGGTCACGGTGCCTGAGGACGGTTAGTCCATACAGGCATATTCTGTGAGGAGGAAATGTTATTACTCCTCTTAAACATAGGATCCTCATGCCAACAATTGTGTGTCACCTGACGGCGGTAACAAATTGTCTTCCTGAAGGGTCATCTTTCATTTTACCCAGAGTGCCAAAAGTGAGTACGATTAGCCCCATTTTACAGATGAGACCATCACACAGAGAAATGACATAGACCGCCCACGGCTCCATGAGTCCTGAGCTGCTTCAGGCCTCAAGAGCCTTAGGATCCAGGAAGAACAGGGTCAGAGCCTGAGCCCTGGTCTCCTGGCTGCCTCCCCTTCCCCCACAGTAGCTGTGGGTTTGGCTAGCCTGGGAATTGTTCACAAACGTACTCTTACCATGGATTTTCCGAACTCTTTCTTTCTTGCAAGTGCTAAATTCTTAAGGGAATCCAAAGGAAAGGTTTCCTATAGCTCTTCTTCTGAGTTCCTAGAAAAGAGACCAAAACAAGCCCCCAAAACTAAGTTTCAAAAACCCTCCAGTCTTGTGGGCCTCTCCTGATGAAGCGCAGTGATGGGGCCTTAGGGGTGTCTGCCTCAGGTCTGCTAGGGCCTTGGTGAGGGCATCCCCGAGGGTAAAGGTACCCGAAGAAGTGCCCACCATGAGGCCAGCCAGGCAGCACTGCAGTTCTCTTCCTAGCTATAAAATACACTCCCTGGCCAGCCTCAGAGCTGCTGCTGGAAGCAGGTCTTTCAGGAAGTTATGTTGAACCTAGAGCCGAAATCACCCTGCTTGCACCCCGTCCCAGCCATGACGGCAGATACCGGCTGGCTGTTTTCAGTTCTTCCTTGGGAACCTCCAGCGTCTTCACCGCCATGTGTCTGTCCTTCCAGTTACAGTCAGGAGAGGCCACCAGTCCCCTGGCCATTCATGGTTCTGCGCGTGTGAGTTTATTTCTGCTGGGCTGGCAGAGTGAGAGGGATCAGGGCAAAAGCACGTGGTTAGCTTCCTGATGTGCCGCCCGTTAATGTTCCCATTAGATGGTAATAGCTCTGGAATAATTCTCTTTCTACACACTCTTTCATTAGGAGCATGGTCTTTAGCCTATGAAGGGATGGAATATACATGCTTTTTAGGGAGTTCAGAGCTCAGGACAGGTGAACTGAGAGCAGAGAGCTCGTAGCTGCCTGGCTTTGTACCTCGTGCCAGAGTGCTTCTGAGAACCCCCAGTGATCAAGAAACCACTTTTGCAGTGTTTGAGGGACCTGGAGTAAAGGACAAATGCCAAGAGGCCAGAGACCAGCAGTGTCATCCCGGGTTTCCTAAGTGCAGAAAGGGTGAATTCCAGAAACCACAGTGTTCCAGGTGTCAGTCCCAGGCCAAATACGTAGTGATTTGGAGACAGACCATTTTAGAGACTCACAGAAACAAATTGGGATCCATCTAACATAGCAGACCACAGCTTCTACTCCAGATGGCTGAATGCACTGCTTGGTTTGTTTGTTGGTACAGGATTGCTGAGCTTGATGAATTAGCATGTCTTTCTTTTATCAAGACATTTGACAAAATGAGTGGCTCTTTTCCTGAGTGTGATGGGGAGAATCAGACAGGATGGAGCTACCCTGAGGGGAAGCATCCCCTGAATATATTGGGACTGTGAATCTGGCCTGAGTCTGTCCAGAGGGTATGTACTTGTTTTTAATTAGCAACTTTGTTAACAATATAAAAAGGCATACTTTCACATTTGGCAGGGTTAGCCTTGGGAAAAAGCTAACCAGCTGAAATATCAGGCCATGCATTGACATTTTGAAGCACCCCAACAAACCAAAATAGTGGGGTTCAAACTAAAAAGCTGAATTTATTTTTTATGACTCTATACTAATTAGAAAAGTAATGCATGTACATTTTGTCAAGGGATAATATAGGAAAGTATGGAGAAGAAAATTAAAATGCTTCCTGATACTGATTCCCAGAGAAGACCATGGTCTTTCTTTGCAGTGTTGTTTGTTTGTTTGTTTTCTTTTCTTTCTTTCCTTTTTTGACATAGGGTCTCACCCTGTCACTCAGGCTGGAGTGCAATGGCACAAACACAGCACACTGCAGCCTCAACCTCCTGGGCCCAGGTGATCCTCCCGCCTCAGCCTCCTGTGTAGTTGGGACTACAGGTGTGCACCACCACACCTGGCGAATTTTTAAATTTTTTGTAGAGATGGGATCTCACTTTGTTGCCCAGGCTGGTCTGCATTGTTGCTTCTATGTCCATAGTAAGTACCCAGTCAATGTTAGTTTCTTTCCCGTATCCTGCTTAGAAAGGCCAGGAAGGGAAAGGGCCTTCAGCTTCCTCCTGATCTGTGCTGCCCCAAGGCGGTGCTCTCTGTCACCTGTGGGTTCCAGAGGCAAGTCACTTGCTTCTCTGCCTGGAACTGATGGGATACTTGTGAGGCCGCCCTGCTGGGCTCTTGGTAGGAAAGGCACACGGCACCCCTCCCTGTTCTGTGTTACCCATCACCATGAGTGATGACCGACCTGGAGATGCCATGGGCCCTGCTCCTTTACCCTCTTGCCAGCACTCCCGCCACTCACTTCCCACCTCAGCCTCCCCCGTCTCCCCATTGTCTTCCTTCCCTTTGTCTCCCAGCAACAGCCCATTAGAAACCCTCCACAGACACTTCAGTGGCCTCTCCAACTGATGCCTAAGTTGTCACTATATACATGAGCCTGAGGCAGCCACAGTGCTAGGCCCTTCATATGGGTGATCTCCATCCTGCCGCAGGCCACACTGTCCCCCAGGAGCTGGGCTGGGCCTCCTGGGCAGGACAGGCTGAGTGTGAGCAGAGGGCTCTGAGAGCGGCGTTTGTAGCACTGCCAGTGACAGAGCCTGGGCCCAAAGCCAGGAGCAGCCTCTCTTGCTAGCACTTGGCTTCCCCTTTGTAGCGAGGCTTCATGCCTGACCTCCCTCTGGTCCTCACGGTGGGGCCTCACATGTACCCCCAGGCCCGGTTTTCTCACCCTGCAGGCAACAGAGATGCTCTCTGCAAAGGGTGTGTCAGCAGGACACTGGCTGCTGCCACCCGTGGCACCTTTTGTTTTTCTGCAGCGTTCTGTATGAGAGAAGTCAGAGTGTGTGTGGCCATACTCATCGCCGCTTGTCACTGTTTTTTTCCCTCTCTAGTAACTCCAGGCCTGCATTAGCAGGGGAAGGACAGGCTGCTGTGGGACCACCTGAGTAGACATCATTTATGTGGGGATGTTCAGGGGAGCAAAGCGGGCATCCCAGAGAGGGGTGTTCCTGAGGAGCAGCTCGTCTCTGCTAGGCCCGTGGACACCCATGCAGGTGCTGGGGATCCTGAGCACCCCCGCCCTTCCTCTCCCCTTTGCTGCAGGGCCTGTGGGGGGCCACGTGGCTCTACCCTTGCCCACCCCCTGACTCATCAACCCATTTTCCTTGGCAGCAGGTCTAAGATGGGATGTTTTCTTTGCCATAACTCGCCTCCAGCAAGTGTCTGCACTGCCTTCCAGGAGCCGGGCTGTTTCTGGCAGCAGGTCCCTATCAGACTCAAGATTTTCTGCTGCCATCTTTTTTTTTTTTTTCCTCAAGCTTTTAACTTTATTTTTGTCTTATTCTCAAAGCAATATATAACCTCTGTAGAAAACCTAGAAGGTACAGTGAAATATAAATGATCAAGGAAAGAAACTACCTATAATCCCATTATCCAGAGGAAACCACTTTTTTTTTTTACACTTTTTGGCATCATTCTTGCTATTGTCGTTCATTTATTTTTTCCCCTTGTTTTTAACTTTTATTTTTAAAATGAATATACCATAAAATTGACCTTGTTTTTTAATCACATGTATAGATTTGTGTAACTATCATGCCACTAAGTGCCTTCATGCTGTCATTTTACTTTATTCATTCATTCATTTATTTCTCTTTTTTTTTCTTTTATTTTTTTAGAGATGGAGTCTCACTATGTTGCTCAGGCTGGCCTCAAACTCTTGGGCTTAAGTGATCCTTCCACTTCAGCCTCCTGAGTAGCTGGGACTACAGGCACAGGCTACCACATCTGGCTAATTATTCGATTTCTTTTTGTAGAGATGGAGTCTCCTTGTGTTGCTCAGGCTGGTCTTGAACTCCTGGGCTCAAGTGATTCTCCTGCCTCGGCCTCCAAAGCAGTTGGGATTACAGGTGTGAGCCACTGCACTTGGCCACTTGTATTTTCTAATTACACAAATAATTTAAGAATAATATTAACAGTATTCTTGTTATCAGCAGTGCAAGGTTCAAGGGATACATAAGAGTACAGTGTAGACAGTGAAAATCCCTCACTTCCCATGCCGTGCCCCTTCTCAGGGCTGGTCACCACTCACAGTGGAGGATGGATCCTTCCTTCTCCTTCTGCAGTGCTTCTACCTAAACAACAGGGGTTGGGTTTTTTTGTCTTTGTTTTTAACATAAATAGCACTACTTTCTATCCATTTTTCTGTGACTTGCTTTTTTTAAATTGTCAGTAGGTCTCGAAGATATTTTCACGTAAATGTAGATATTGGCACCTAAATCTACCTCAATCTTTTTAACCATTGAATAGTATTTTATAATTTGGATATGCCAGAAATTTTAAACCATTCCACTATTGATAGGTATTGTATTTATCTCCAGTTTTTCACTATTCAAACAACATAGTGAGCATTGGTAAGCATATATAATTGGGAACATGTATAAATATTTGTGATTAATTCCTAAAAGTGAATTTCCCTGGCCCTGGGGTAAGTAAGCTTGAGCTTTGATAGATGCTACCAAATTGCCCTACAGAAAGGTTTTCCCAACCCCAGCATGTGACAGAGCCTTTGTCCTCGCAGCCATGGATACTATCTGCCTTTTATATTTCTGCTAAGCTGGGCAAAAGAGCAACTTGTCTGCAGCTATCTGACCTCTCGGGAAGCTGGATATCTTTTCATGTGATAATCAGCTTTTCATGTTTCTTCCATGGACCACCTATTCATACGCTTTGCCCATTTTTCTGCTAGGTCTTTTTATTTATTTGTCTTTTTATTCTTGACCTAGAACTCTACAATTATAGATATTAATCTTTATCTGTTTTCTGTTTTCCATGTTCCGATAGTCTATTTCTTGCTCTAACTTTGTTTATGGTGCCTTTCATTGTACAAAGCTTTACATCCTTTTTAGCTAAATAATGGCTATTATATTTATTGGTCACTGATCACACTTACTATGGATCAGGCGTTGTTCTAGTACTTTCCATATTTTAACTCATTTAGTCTTCATTAAAAAATTCTGTGAATTTGATGTCATGATTAATTATTCTCATTTTATAAGTAAGGAAGGAGAGACACCAAGAGGTCAAGAAACATTCCGAAGGTCGCATAGCCAAAAAGTGCAGCCAGGATGAAATCCCAGGCTGTCCCAGACGCCACAGCCTAACCATTGAGCCATTCTGCAAGTCTGCCTTCTCCCATCCTGACCTCTGGGGTTTGTGGGTTGTTTAGGAAATTCTCCCTTAGGATATAAAAATAGTGCCCTATATTTTGTTACAATGTTTGTATTTTTCCATTTCTTTCTTTAATTCATCTCTATTTTTCATTTGTTTGTTGTGCCAGGTGGGAGGAAGGGATCTGATTTTCTTTCTTTCTTTTTCTTTCTTTTTTTTTTTCAGACAGGGTCTCACTCTGGTCACCCAGGCTGGAATGCAGTGGCATGATCGATCATAGCTCACTGCAATTTCAGACTCCTGGGTTCAAGTGATCCTCCTGCCTCAGCCTCCTAAGTAGCTAGGACTACAGGCACACACTACCATGCCTGGCTAATGTTTTAAATTTTTATAGCAGTGGAATTTCACTATGTTGCCCAAGCTGGTCTCAAACTTCTGGCCTCAAGCAATCTTCCTGCCTTGACCTCCCAAAGTTCTAGGATTATAAGCATGAGCCACTGCATCTGGCCCTAATTTTATTTATTTAAGTCTTTCATATGCATCTTTTTCCTTTACATTTTCCCCTTAACATTATCTTGTAGGCATTTTCATACGTTACTAAAAATGTTTTTTTAACATGCTTTTTGTGGCCACATAATATTCCACTGTATAATATAATGACACTGTAAATTAGTTAACTAGCATCATAATATTGAAAGTTTGAGTTGTTGACCATATTTCCCATTATAAATCATGCTGCAAAGAACATTTTAATGCATAAATATTTGTCTACATGTCAGATTATTTCCTTAGGATAGAAACCTGGAAGTAAAATTTTAAAAGCTTGTTTATCCACATTTTGCACTAACATAAAGGAAAAAACAAACTCTTTGTATAAAAGGAAGGGCCATGTGATGAATAGAGGCGTCTGTGAGTGTGTGAGTCTTCCCCAAGATGCCTGTAACCGTCAAGGAGTCCACTTTGGTGCTTATGCATTTGGAAGCCTTAAAAGAGCTCTGAGGTCTCTGTAGGCCCCTCCGTGTCCGTATTTCTGCTGCATTTGTAGGAAACCCTCCCTCCCTGGCATGCCCCAAGCCAGATTCCAAGCAAGGCAGGAAGCAGGCTCTTCTAGAGGCCCAAGTACTACCCCAGTACCCTGGCTACCAGGGAGCTTTACAGATTAATCTAGTCCCCTGGGAAATTCTGGTTCCAGCATCCAGGAAAGCCCTATAGCTGGTCTGTAATAAAATCATAAGAATAATTGAATTTAATGAAATCCAGAGGAATCCGAGGGCTTGGGGTCGACAGGAGGCCAACATTCCCACAGCCAGAAAAGAGCATGATCAAGGAGTTGATGTGCAGACCTCTATGCCAGATCATGGAAATCAGAGTAAGTGCACTTACACAGATGATAAAAGCTCAACAAGGAAGTTTAGCAATAAAACTTAATGGCCCCTCAAATCACAGTCAGGACACAGAATGCAGTGGGCCAGAGTCCCACTCCCCACGTGTAACCCTCCTCCTCCAGCTGTCCCACAGCCAGAGACATCATGAAGGCCAGGCCCAGGGGGCTGGTGCTCAGGTCACGGCCAGCTCTATCCATCACCCACGGCTCCCCAAGACAGGAGGGTGTCAGGGAGGGAGGTGTTTGCTCAGCCAGACCTTTCTCCTCCTGTGGGCCTGGCCAGGTTCCTCATCTTAAACTCTGTTTGCAGAAGTTTATTGCTTAGCCTTAGTGTCTTATTCAGGGTCAGAGGGAATTGATGCTAGAATTGAAAACCATAACGATATCAAGAGAATTCTAGGGTATGTATGGGAAACTTTAGAACAGCATCCTTAGATATTAGAGATTTTGGGAGACATTTTTCTCCTAGTGAGGTGCAGAGGAGGCACAAAGATGGTAGTGGTAAGGGGAGGGGAGGGGGCGTGCACAGTAAATGGCTTGGTTGCCAGTTCTGCTCATTCGAGGTGTTTAGTCATATTAACGACTATTTGAGTGCAAGCCATGACCCTTGCCCATAAAGAATTTAGTCCTGCCAAACCTTGTGTGCACAGGTGTAAACC
Organism: Macaca mulatta; assembly: GCF_049350105.2. NCBI lineage: Eukaryota > Metazoa > Chordata > Mammalia > Primates > Cercopithecidae > Macaca > Macaca mulatta. The sequence goes on along the minus strand of NC_133407.1, from coordinate 160,636,086 downwards.
TAGCAACCTAACAAGTCATGAGGCTAATTCATTCAGGAAGTGTGTGGAGCAGCGTGGGCAGTATCAGGAATACAGTGGCCAACTAGACAAGACAGCTGAGCCCCTGCCTGCACATACGGAGCCTCCATTCCAGTTGAGGGGATGGGCAGGGAACAAGTGAGCAGATTACTCCAGCTGCTTTGAGTACAATTAAGAAAACAAAACAGGTTATTGGGAGAAAGCATGATAGCGTGAGGCGCCTTTGGGATGGGTGGTCAGGGAGGGTCTCCTAGAAGGTGAAATTTGAGTGGAAGCCTGAGTGGCTGATGTAAAGGGTGAGCCGCACATGGGAAAGAACATGTTGCAGGGCCCTGGGGTAGAAATGAGCTTGGTGTGATTGCAGAAGAGAAGGAGAGCCAGAGGCTGCAGTAGGAGTGACCTGAGTTGAGGTTGAAGGTAGGCAGGACTTAGACTGTGTGGGGTCTGTAGCCATAGTAAGTTTGGATTTGAATCTACCTGTGATAGGAAGCCACTGGGAAGTTTTAAGCAAAGGGATTTGATATGATTGATGTTTTGAAAATATACCCCAGCTGCCCTTAAATAACAGAAGACAGCAGTATCACAGTCACAAAGCAACACAAAATTAAATGCCATAGAAATACCTGAATAAGAAGTATTTTGTAATTAGAAGAGAAACAGATCATTTGATGGGGCTACAGTGAACTGGGAAGACTCAAAGCAGGGGCCAGAACCAAGGCAGTATTGTGAGGGGTTGTCCAGGGTGGATGCTGCCTGTGGAGAGGTCCTATCCATCAGGACAGGGGCTGGGAGGAAGAGGGGGCAGGTGGTGATGGCCCTGGGGGATTTGTTACTTCATCTTCCAGAGCCACAATTTCTGGCACTGTAAAACGGACCTACTGAGCTGGGTCACATGTCTGGTGGGGCTGCTGCAATACAGTGTGGAAGCCCAGCACAAATTGCGAGTGCTTTCCTTATAGAGGTAGGGAATTCTGGGAGCTGAGGCCGAAGTCCAGGAGACAGCCACATGTGTGAGCTGCAGAAACTGGTTTCCTGGTATCGACCTCAACTGGCTTCGCATGTCTGTGGCAGACGTTGCAAGGTGGTCACGGCTCCTCTTCCCAGTGAGCCAGTTCTCAGACTCAGCCTCTGTCTCAGGCCCACTGCTGATGGAAGCTGGCAGGTGGAATGAAACCCACTTGCCACCCTAGCAGGGCAGTGGCGTCAAAGGCCTGGAGCCTGATAAAGGGATGAAGTAAACCTCCCTACCAGCACAGAGTGAATTCTCATCTTCAGGAGTCCTGCCACATCAGCTGGGTCACTTTCGAAAGAAACAGTGATTCGCAGTGAATGGCAACGGCTGGCTTTTCTTTGTCTTCCTCCCCCGACTCCTGCTGCAGTCCCACTGTCCACCTTGACCGTGGGCCCTGCCAGCAGCTGGCCTGACAGCACCATCCATATCATGGAGGGTATGGGGAGAGTGGTCAAGGGAGCCTCTCTTCCCTACCTCTCCCAACTCCCACGGAGGCCACCCAGGGCCTCACGCCTGTATTTCCTGAGGCCTCCCTGTGTGTCCTCCACTATGTGCTGCTGGGCCGAGTCAGTCTGTCTCAGGGCAGTGGACCTTTGAGGACTTTGCAGGGACCACTCACGTCTCTCCAGAGCAGGTTGAACTCACAGCCGCAGGCGAGTCTCTGAGCTTCCTTCTCCTGCAGTTCGTTCATGCAGGGTGAGCCCCTCGTTCTGCCCCAGTCGGAGAAGGTCAGCCTGAGAGCAGGAGAGTGGGGGGCTCACCTTGGACAGGTGCAGGGAGCAGCAGCCTGGGGGTGCCCCAGGGGCAGGGAGATCTCTTTAAGAACTGTAGAATTTTTTCATCCTGACCATGGCCCCAAAGGATGGTTTACTCCACTCTATTTTAGTGAGAAGCAAAAAAAAATTTTTAATCTTAATATACCTCATATTAAGTCAGTAGTCCGTGTTCTTCCGCTTCCCCTCCCATTGGAAAGTGATTGGCTTGGAGTCTGGTGGCCTCCTTTGTCCTGGCTCCTAACCCCAGTTCTGAGGATCCTGCTGGAATTATACATACATGTGGAGTATCTGTATCAGTGTGGGGAAGGAGAAGAGAGGCTTTTGTGACAGTCTCAAGAATGTGACTGCCGGGGAGGCTCAGACTCCTGCCCCAGCTCTCCCTGGTCCCTCTTGAAGTTCTTCTTCCTCTCACTGCTGAGGTGGGGGCCACTGCCTAGAGGGAGGGGCCTGCCTACTGTCCCCCACTGGATCACGGGCTGCATGTGTCCCACTGGGAGCAGGCTCAGGGAAATACAAATAGCACTGCATGCTTTTGTTTCAGGTGCATCCTATTAAATGGGCTTTTGTGGTTGCCTCTGGGAATCTGCATGTAATCGGTGTGTAAACTTGTTTCTGTGGGGAAAACAGCCAACTTAACAAAACAACCCTTTTGTAACTGGATTATTTAGGCGACACATGGCTTGTGATGATGCTAATGTTCATTTCTGGAAAGTGATATTCTTGTCATTCAAAATAATGATGATCTTGATGCCTGTACAGCTCATGATAGGGGGGATCCCAAGTGGGGTCTAGTCAGACCATAAACTCCCAACGTTGTCTAACCCTGTGTGCAGTTTTCTGGAAGAAGGGTTTACCACTTTGATCATGATCTCCATAATGTCTGACTGCAGGGGACATTAAGAACATCTGCTGTGGAGAACCAGGCCAGGAACAGCCAAGCTGCCCTGCCCAGCCCAGGGGCAGCCTCTAGGTGGCTGAGCTCAGCAGTCCCAGAGGAGCCCTTAGGAGCACTTTTGGGGCTGTGTGCCTTGCTCAGCCCTGGCAGCGGAGTTCTGCACTGCTGAATTGGGCATGGGGACATCCTTGTTTTTCTGAGGCTGGCCCTGCCCTCCTGACTGGGACCTCTGTCCTCTGTCTCTAACTTGCCCCCATGTGTCCTTTCATCTGCCACCTCCAGGAGGTCTTCTCAAGCCCCTGGTCACCCCAGGAGTTGTCTACTAATTATTTAATTAGGTCTCTGCATTGCTGACCAGTAAATATTTATCATATATCTATTAAATGATGATCCTTTTGCTTCATGGGGAGGTAGAAGGTAAAAAAAACCTCAAGTCCCACCTTTAGAGTCACCATCTGGGGCCAGGCACGGTGGCTCACACCTGTAATCCCAGCACTTTGGGAGGCCGAGGCAGGTGGATCATGAGGTCAGGAGATCGAGACCATCCTGGCTAACACAGTGAAACCCCGTCTCTACTAAAAATACAAAAAACTAGCCGGGCGTTATGGCGGGCGCCTGTAGTCCCAGCTACTCGGGAGGCTGAGGCGGGAAAATTGCTTGAACCCAGGAGGCAGAGGTTGCAGTGAGCTGAGATCGCGCCACTGTACTCCAGCCTGGGCGACAGAGCGAGTCTCCATCTCAAAAAAAAAAAAAAAAAAAAACAGAGAGTCACTGTCTGGTACCTAGAGCCCAGCGTGATGAGTGTGTAGTGTGGGTACAATATGTAACAGGGCTAAAAGCAGCTGCCAGCTCCCCCAGGGCTGCCAGGGCAGCTGAGGAGTGCTCTTCCTCTGGTTCATCCCTTGAAGACATCATGTGTGCCACTATATTCCCCTCTGGACCAAAGACCATGGTCCTGTCTGTCATTATGCTGGAAGATTCTAAGGGCTAATGCCTTTTCTACCCTTTCTTCTGCATCATAGCCCAACAGGAGTAGGGAGCTTCCTAGATAATGGCAGCAGAGATGCCTGTATACCCAGCAGTTCCTCCTCTTCTTGCTGTGGAGCCTCCCAGTTGAGGGTTAGCAGTGTCTCTCTTCTTGGATCCACCTGGGAAGAACAGACATGTTGGTGTGGCTCAGAACTGTAGTCACTCCCTTGGCTGCATTCCATGAGGGTCAGTGCCCTTGACCAAGTCATGTCTCCAGTGCTCTGTCCAGAGGAGGAGCTTGACAACACTGCCTGGGAGCTCGAGGATCGGTTTGGTTTTCTGTTATCAGTTAAGTGGGGAGTAGCACTCCAGGGTCCCTTGTCCCTGAGAGGGACAGGGTGAGGATGAGCTGAGGAAGCCAGGTACAGGCAGGAGTGGAGTGGAGAGATTAAGCATGAGACAGGTTCATGTCTCACCTGGAGCTGAGTTCTGCAGAAATGGCCTTGGAGGAGGAGACAGGAGCTTTCATCCCTGCCGTGTGCTCAGCTGGAGGCAGGAAAGCCGATTCCATAGCTCAGTGGGAGGTCTCCTCTGATTATACTGTTTGACTTTCTGTCTTCCTTTCTTCTTGTCTTTCCTTTTCCTAACAATCAGTGGTAGAATTAGTGTTCTCAGCTCCCACACAGTGGCACACCCCTGAGAAGGTTGAGTCACGACCTGTCATCCACTGATCCTGGTTAATGCATGATCCCCGCACAGCCGGGCTCACCTTCTGAGCAGCCTCCAGCCTAAGCCAGTCTGCAGACCCCTCACCTCCCAGTCCCTCCAGCATCGGAGGCCAGAAAGTACTCTTTCTATTAAAATGAAAACGATGTACAAATGTCAAGGTCTGTCATCTACACGAAGTGCTTAATTACTTTTTAATGCATGAAATTTTATGATTTGTGACATCTTACTGTGTTCATGTGGCTGTAAGAAAAGGACGGAGCAGTTTCTATCCCAAGAAAATCCTATCATGTCATGTGGGGACAATTGGGATGTAATTATGTCCCATACTCATGCTTCTGTGAATTTTTATGCCCAGCTCAGGGCCTCAGGCCTCAGAGGCCTCTTTATGTAGTTGTTTTATTTTTGTGTCTGGAGTACCTTCCCAATACCCCAACCCATTTCTGGTGGATTAAGCAAAATATTTCTTTTCTTTGAGCTGGTGCTGCTGCTGCTTTTCTCCCAGGTCCCCCCAGTGTCTGGGAATGGGGCTGAGCTGCCTTCCAGAGGCGGCGCAGGGGAGCATCCCGAGGGCCTTCTGTCCAGAGAAGATGATGATGATGATCACGGCATAGTGCCACAGCCTCCACGCTGCCTGCAGCTGGGGCCTCTCACCAGATCGGTTGGGTTTTCAACCCAGCTCTGTGACCCACGGCTGTGTATGTAGCCCTGGGCAGTCACCTGCCCTCTTGGTGCCTCAATTGTCTAATCCATAGAATGGAGATAATGTCAGTTTCTACTCTGTGGGGCGGTTTGAGGCTGTAAAGCACTGGTCAGTACCTGGCACACCAGGGCTACATACACGTTGCCCGTATTCTTTATGTAGTTGTTTTATTTTTGTGTCTGGAGTACCTTCCCAATACCCCAACCCATTTCTGGTGGATTAAGCAAAATATTTCTTTTCTTTGAGCTGGTGCTGCTGCTGCTTTTCTCCCAGGTCCCCCCAGTGTCTGGGAATGGGGCTGAGCTGCCTTCCAGAGGCGGCACAGGGGAGCATCCCGAGGGCCCCTGTGCCATAAGAATGGTTTCTCTTGATCTCTCCCCACAGGGTGTGGCCACTGTAAGAAAATGAAGCCAGAGTTTGAGAAGGCAGCAGAAGCCCTCCATGGTGAAGCAGATGTAAGCTTCCTTTCCTTCCCCTCACCGTTCTCTTTGAAAGAATCATTGACAGGTGGAATCATTATGACTTTGCCCTACAAGCCCTGCTGCAGCTCCCCTGGTCCCTGGAGGCCAGCAGTACCTCTGTGTGCCCAAGTAGAATGCCTTAGACAGATGGGATCCTAGAGGAGGGCAGAAGGACTATTGGGCCATGTGCCCATGCCTGTCCGGGTGACCTCTACCTGCTCCCTCTCTTCTCTGGGACCCTGGCTAATGGGAACAGGTGCCAATCTACTCAACGTGGCTGGTGGGGCAGATTCAAAAGCCTCATCTCAGCTCCTAAATGACAAATGGCCATGCCAGTGTTCAATTGTTCCCTGGGATATAGGAGCCCATCGGGCTAGCCACCCCAGTTAAATTCCGGCAGGTCCAGGATGGGCTGTGGGGGCAGCATCTGGGCTCCTGTGTTCCACCAGCACCGCATCTGAGGCTGTAATGCATGGTTGGCCTTTCCCCCATCCCAGAGCTCTGGTGTCCTTGCAGCTGTCGATGCCACTGTCAACAAGGCCCTGGCAGAAAGATTCCACATCTCAGAGTTTCCTACATTGAAGTATTTTAAGAATGGAGAGAAATATGCAGTGCCCGTGCTCAGGACAAAGAAGAAGTTTCTCGAGTGGATGCAAAAGTAAGTGTTATAATCTCAATAGCACATCCTAACTGCCGGCTGGCGGCCCCTGGAGACCACCTTAAGGAGGTGAAGTAAACTTTATGGTCAATATCCTGGGCTCAGGCCCACAGGAGTCAAGACAGATCTGACTTCCTCAACCCTAAAGCCACCCTTTGTGTGCTGATCACATGTCCTGATCAGCAGGTCACTGCTGGCAGTCCTTCTGGACGCAGCTTCATCGACACACTAAACCGTGTGTTGCTTTTTCTCTATCTCAGCCTCCTTAGGCCCAAGTCTCATTGTCTGCATTTTATTCCAGTCCCTTTGAATAAATGAAGGAGACACAGCTCTTCATAGCCAGAGCTAGACTCATTTCGTCCAGGTTTGCTAGTGGTTGGCCGGGCCTCCGGTAGTGTCCACGGGGCAGGCTGCGGTGGTTTGCAGCTGAGGATAAAGATTTTGAAGAGCCCCCTCAGCCTGTGTATTAGTTTGCTAGTGTTGCCATAACAAAGTAACAGACCAGATGGCTCAACAATATAATATAACAATATAACAGAAGTTTATTTTCTTACAATTTTGTTTTGTTTTGTTTTGAGACAGTCTCACTCAGTCACACAAGCTGGAGGCACAATCTCAGCTCACTGCAGCCTCCACCTCCCAGGTTCAAGCGATTCTCCTGCCTTAGCCTCCCAGGTAGCTGGGATTACAGGCACATGCCATCACACTGGCTAATTTTTTGTATTTTTAGTAGAGACGGGTTTCACCATGTTGCCCAGGCTGGTCTCCTAAGCTCAAGTGATCCACCCACCTCAGCCTCCCAAAGTGCCAGGATTACAGGCATGAGCCACTGTGTGCAGCCTATTTTCTTACAATTTTGGAGGCTAGAAATCAGAGATCAAGATGTTGGCGGGGTTAGTTTCTTCTGAGGCCCCTCCCCTTGGCCATCTGCCTGTGACTTCCCATGGCCGCCCCTTTATATGTATCTGTGACCTAAGCTGCTCTTCTTATAAGGACACCAGTCATGTTGGATGACAGCACACCCTAATGACCTCATCTTAACTGAATTATCCCTTTAAAGGGATAATTTATCTCTAGAGATAGTCACATTCTGAGATAATGGGGGTTAGGACCTCAACATAGGAATTAGAGGGGGGACACAGTTGAACCGATACGGTCTGAGCTACTTTGTTAGGACATTGGTCAGATATGAGGTGTTTATTTAAAGCACAGACTCTGAGACTCTGATTCAGGAGGTGTGAATGGGAACCTCAGCCATGGTGTTCTGAGAAACACCAGCTTGTGGAATGGGAACAAAGTTGCCACTAGATTCAGGGGAGGCCTCTGGCAAGAGGTGAATGGACTGGTGAGATCCTGGCCTCAGCTTCTCCCACTTTGTCCTGCTCGTCCACTGGGAGGATTCGGAAAGTAGCCAGGCCTTTGTCTTAGGGACCAGAGGAAAATGATGGTTTGCCTCTGAAACAGACAAGGTGCTCACCCGTCAAGGCCTTCTAGTGTCTGAAGCAAGTGGCTTGTTCACACCCACTTTTCCAGCCTTGCTCTGGTGCCAGAGCTGGTTCACTGGAAAGGACTGGGTGGGGCGGGGGATCTGGCCAGGTCCCTGTGATGCTTGGACTTATGGTTAGAGAGCCAAGGGAATCCAGAGTGTCGATCATCACTAATCAGTGCTCCAGAGTCCTGGACACAAACAGCGAGCATGAGGGGCCTCCGCCCTTTCTGTGTGCCGCTGCTGCTACTGAGAGCCTGAAAAGCACTCAGGCTAAGTGCTTTCAGGTTTAAGTACTTTCTTAAGCATTTTAGGTCAAGAGCATGGGCTTTGGAGTCTGAGAGACCTGGGCTCAGATCGTGACCTTGAGCCATTTCTTTGACGCCTCTAAGCCCCAGCTTCCCATCTCCATCTATGTAAGATGGAGACAGTAATTTCCCCATAGACTTGTGTAGGGAATTAAATGAGGAATTAAAAAGGGGAGTTGGGTTATAGAGAGGGGAGCAGGGGAGCAAAGGCTATTGCAAGGCCCTCCAGATCCATCCTTGCATGGGGCAGAGTGGAAGGACCCAGTGGACAGCAAGAGACTGAGAAGCAATAATATTTATCCAACACCTGGCATTTATTAGAGCATCTAGGCTCTCAGTAAATATCAGTTCCTTGACTGAGTAGATGCTTTACATATATTCTGTGCTCTTCATAAAGATCCTATTGTCCTCATTTAACAGAAAAGAAAATGGAGACTCAGAGGGGTTTAGTAACTTACCTAAGGTTGCACAGCTGGTAAGGTTGCACAGCTGGACTTGAACCCAGGCCCGCCTCACTCCTTGGCCCATGCTCTCCACCAGAACAAAGGCTGAGAAGCAGAAAATAATGAACGATAATGTAGGGTCCTAGAGGGGGCAGGAAGGAGGGGCCTGGGAGCCCAAGTGGAGGTGGCGCTATGCCCTTGTCAAGGAGTTCATGGCCCACAACTGGGGGGCTGCCCTGCCCTAAAATGGGGTCAAGTCTTCCGTATTTTACAAAATGGCTCCTTAATGGGCTCCTCAGAGGGAATCAGGGAAGATCTTTGCTGGTGGCACAGATTTGTTTGCGTTTGAACTACGGTTTTAAAATGAAATTTTAGAAGGATTGTAGTGGTTTCTTCATGCACGTTCCCCCGAGTGGTTGGGACATTGAGGGTGGACTTCCTTGCCCATCTAAAAATCTCTCCTCATGGCTGCCTCCCCTCTCCCCTGGCTTCTTGCAGCCCTGAGGCCCCCCCGCCGCCAGAGCCCACGTGGGAAGAGCAGCAGACAAGCGTGTTGCACCTGGTGGGGGACAACTTCCGGGAGACCCTGAAGAAGAAGAAACACACCTTGGTCATGTTCTACGCCCCTTGTAAGTAGCTTGGGTGCTCACTGAGTGGCACGGTAAGAGGTGTTTGGCCCCACCAAACCAAGAAGACCTGCACACCCACCCCAGGGACCAAGGCAGCTATGAACCAGGCTCTCCAATTTTATTCCAGGCTGACAGGCCCTTCAAATCCAGGGCCTCCTTTTGTCAGCCTTGTTGGACTCCCCTTCCTTTGGGGCAGCCTTTCTCCTCTCCTAAATCCCTCTGCCTCTGTGCTGGTTCCCTCTTGTCCCTGGGCTTCTCCATGCCCCTGTCCCCTACTCACACACTTCCCACCCCTCAGCTGCCTCCGCCCCCTCTTCCTCCTCCAGACACTTGGAACCCCCTCTCCCTGCCCTTCCAAATGGCTCTGGAGCCGTGGCATAGGCACAGCCACATTCACTCCTGAGCTCCTGTGCTGTTCTCGTTTTAATCAGAGCTTAAGCTGAAGAAGTGACACGTCTGCCGACATTGACGTCTGTGACCTCGGGTTTCTGTGTATTCCCATTTTGAAGTTGTTAATTGATACTTACAATGAAAGGTTCTTAGAATTTCCCACTCTCTGCTGCCCTTCTCTCTCTCCCCCAGGTTACAACTCAGCTTAATGGAGTGAGGATAATAAAAGCTGCGGTCTACAGAGAAGCCAGGCAGCTCAATCTAGCCATAAACCCGCTCAGTTGTAGCCGGCCCTCCTGTTGGCTCCCCCTGCCCCCACCTTTCAAGTGTCAGTAATCCATGGAGTCTCTGTGATCTCAGGGTCTGAGAGGGGCCGCCACAGCCTCAGCCCCCTCCCTGAGGCAGCCTGCTTGCCCATCTCTTTCTGCCTTTCCTTCTCAGAGTGGGACTTGTCCCCTCCCAGTCCATTAGGGAGCTTCCGGCTGTCCTCTTCAGTCTGTACAGTGTGCCCAGAAGCCTGAAAATTTTCGGGAGCTGACGTCTTCCTTCTGGCGGACTGAGCCTTGCCCAAGGCCATGGGGCAAGTTAGTGGCAGGCCCCTCCCGCAGCCTGCGTGGCTCGCTGTCTGTCACGGGCGCAGGCCAGAGAGAGAGAGTGTTTTCAGCCGCAAGTGAGAACCTGGCTGCAGGAGTGGGAGCCCTTGCCCAGCCCTGAGGTGAACTTTGCAAAGTCCAGATGAAATACTTTCCCCCAGACCTCTGGACCAGAGCCACAGTGCTTCCTCTGCCTCTCTTCAGCTCCTCCCTGACTGAGGGACCTTCAGAGCAGACATAAGCCCTCCGCCACCCTTGACCCTGGCTGCTGAGGCAGACAGGTGCTTCAGTCCCCAGGGAATCTGGGAGAGACTCTTACCCCTTTGGGCTGCCAAAGATCTACAACTCCTTCCTTCCTTCCTCCTTCCTTCCTTCCTTCCTTCCTTCCCTCTTCCTTCCTTCCTTCATCCTTCCTTCCTTCCTTCCTCCTTCCTTCCTTCCTTCCTTCCTTCCTGCCTGCCTGCCTTCCTTCCTTCCTCCTTCCTTCCTTCCTTCCTTCCCTCTTCCTTCCTTCCTTCATCCTTCCTTCCTTCCTTCCTCCTTCCTTCCTTCCTTCCTTCCCTCTTCCTTCCTTCCTTCATCCTTCCTTCCTTCCTTCCTTCCTTCCTTCCTGTCTTCCTTCCTTCCTGCCTGCCTTCCTTCCTTCCTCCTTCCTTCCTTCCTCCTTCCTTCCTTTCTTCCTCCTTCCTTCCTTCCTGCCTCCTTCCTTCCTACCTTCCTTCCTTCCTGCCTGCCTTCCTTCCTTCCTCCTTCCTTCCTGCCTTCCTTCCTTCCTTCCTTCCTCCTTCTTTCCTTCCTTCCTGCCTTCCTTCCTTCCTTCCTCCTTCCTTCCTTCCTTCCTCCTTCCTTCCTTCCTCCTTCTTTCCTTCCTTCCTGCCTTCCTTCCTCCTTCCTTCCTTCCTGCCTTCCTGCCTTCCTTCCTTCCTCCTTCCTTCCTTCCTGCCTTCCTTCCTTCCTTCCTGCCTTCCTTCCTTCCTTTCTTCCTGCCTGCCTGCCTGCCTGCCTGCCTGCCTGCCTTCCATCTATCCATCAGATATCAGCTCTGTGCTGTGCAGTGTCCAGAGCCCAGGGTACAAGGGAAGGAGACATGTCCCTGCCAGGCCTCAAGAGGCTCACTGTCTACCCTGACGAAACTCTAAACGCTGAGTGACTCAACCTCTGGCAGAGGGCTTGCTCCTTAGAGTTTCTTCATCTCTCTTACTGTGTTTTTCTGTCCCTAAACCTTGCCCCAGGGACATACATCTTTATCAGTGGGTTACAGGGGGAAGACTGTCCAAGGACAAAAAAGATATCTCTTTTGACTTTTTAATAATAAAAAAATACTTATTTTTATATATAAATATAGCATATACTATATGCTTTTTGTATATGAAGGATCTAAACACTACAGAAATGTCAAATAGTAAAGTCAAATGCCTGATAGAGGTCTAAAGGAAAAGCAGCCTGCCCACACATTTCCTGCTCCCCTTCTACCTTCTCCACCCCAACACCTTACCTCCCCTCACATCTCTCCACCTCCCACATCCCTTCTCCCACCATGTCTGCCCCGACATCCTGTCTCCCCAGCTTCTGCACGGCTCTTCCTCCTGCTGTTTCTTTGCTCCTTTTATGCTGAATGGTCTGGTCATGGTGACTGCCCTTCTTAGGCCAGCTTGGCGGAGTCTCTAGAACTGCAATTGTCCAGCCTGTCCTCAGTCTTTGTTCCTCTTTCCCCTCTCTGAGAGGCTTCTTTGGTTTTCTGCTACACAGAGGCAGTGCCTTTTTTTTTTTTTTTTTAAGCCCACATTAAAAAAAAAAAAAAATCATCCACATCTGGCCCTCCTGACACCTCTTGGAAGCATCTTCATGCACTTTCTGAAACAGCCCTTCCTCCCATTATTCACTGGCCCCACTCTTTCTTTTGGATAATGAGAAAATTAGATGCAACAGAAGTCCATTAATCTGAGGCCTAGATATTTTAAATTGATGGTAACAGGAATTTACACTAGGCTGACAGTTACCTTTAGACTTTCAATGAACAAAGGTTAAAAAGGAAAAATTAATAGTCAAACCAGGTTTCCAGGAAGGGGTGGTTATTTTCAGCCAGACTAATGCTATTATGGGCATACAGCACACACAAGGGGCCTGCAGCTGCCTGCAGGAGCTGTCTGTGACGTACCTTGTTAACCAGTAGATTGCGCTCTTTAAGTGTTTTGAAAATTTTATAACATCATCCCTTTATAGTGTGACATTTTCGTGAATTTGAGCTATTTTTCTTTCTGTTATGTCAAATTAGTGAAGTGTTACTTGTAATTGCCATTTTAGGCTATTAAAAAATCAGCCAGTCTCTGCTGAGCTAGGCTATGCTAGACACATTGCTAAGCTGTGCTTGTCTCATTTCTGATATAACCCATTGCTGGCCCAGGTCTCTTCTGCTCCTTCTGCATGAGACTTGGCAAATCCCTCTACACCCCCACCCCCCGTCACCCCCCACAATGCTCTGGGCCAGCTGGCCACTCTGCCAGCCAGGCCATGTGGGTGGTCCTGCTCATCTCAGGACTGGATCAAGGAAAAAATTCAGATTAAACTTGTAGCTTAGCCTTAATTTGGTTTCACAAAACCCTTTGAAATGCCAATCATTATTATCTTATTTTAAAAAGGAGAAAGTAGATGAGCAGAGCCGTTTCTGTTCCCACCGTGGCATCTCTGCCTTCCCGAGGCTGAGGTAGGCCGGCTGACATAGGAGGTGTGGGCTGGAGCCTCCCCTTGCTCAGGGAAACCCTCCCCTCAGAGCCCTACTGCACCCTGGGCAGTTCTGTTCACCAGTGACTGGGAAAGGGCAGAGAGAGGAGGGGGGTTTGGGTTCTGATCTGTTAGTGCTGAGGGAAGGGCTGGGTCAGCCTGCAGCTTCCTGGGCTCACCAGGACAGGAGGAGAAAGTGGCCCCCACAGAGGTCCCTACCCTGCTTCTGAGACACTGAGGTCAGAGTTGGGGCTCAGGGTGATGCCCAGAACAAGAGACAGATGTTGGAGTTAGGGGCCCCTGTATAGCTCAAAGGCCTTAGGCTGCTCTGACAAGCTTTCTACCTGGGACAGGGACCATCAAGGGATCTGAGGACTGCCTGGTGACATCCTGTAGCTTCTCTCCCTCTTACCCTGACCATGGCCTTCTGGTTCCTGGGTTCGAGGTTCTGGTTATTGTAGAGCAGAGGGTCAACGGAGACCCGGGGACCAGGGCCTGGTTTGGCTGCTCATAGTCTAGGCTGGGTGGGAGTTGCTAGGAACGCAGAAGTTAGCAGCAAAGCATGAGCAGTGGGTGCCCTGAAATCCCCCCAGCCTGCATTTTCCAGTGCCACTTCCTCTCAGTCAGGAAATGGAGAGATTTGCTATTGTCCCTGGAGCAAGAGAAGATTGTAGCAGGCTCTGAGAATTCCGTGTCTTCCTCTTTAAGCCCAAAGCTCCCTCTGCCCCCAAGATCAGACTCTTCCTCGTCCTCTGTGGAAGGAGCAGAACTATACTACAGTGACCATCACCCCCCAGCCTGGGCAGGAGCATATGATGCTTGTGACAGGGACTCCTACCAATCCCCCCACCAATAGATCAGACATGGGCGGGAGGTGGTTAGACTGGCAAGGTTGATGAAAGGACCCTGACAGTGTGGCGGGCTGGGTTGGGGCTCCTGGAGAGCCCTCTCTGGAGCTTTCAGGAAGGGCCCCTGGCCCTGCAGCCTCCCTGCCCATGCATCACTGTCCTGTGTGCTCTCTTCCCCCCTCACACAGGGTGCCCACACTGTAAGAAGGTCATTCCGCACTTTACTGCTGCTGCTGATGCCTTCAAAGATGACCGAAAGGTAAGGATAACCCTCTTCATCTCCTGATCTGCCTCCAGCTAATTCCTACACCTTCCTCCTTGTCATTCAAGTCCCTTCCCCAAACAGGGGCAGGTCAGCTAAGACCTGTAAGCAGGGAATTCCTTGGGAACCAGGACATTCTCTTTATAAGGAAGATAGGGCAGGCTGGATTTATGCTGCAAAATCAACTAAAAGGGATACGCTAAACCATTCCAGCACTTACTTGGAGGAGAGGGATGGTTAAAAGGGTCATCTGTTTACTTTTTTAGTGCTTGAACATTTTTACTGTAGGATTATCATCATGCATTACTTATATAATTAAAAATACAAATTTAAAAATCCAACAAAAGTCAACTGGAGGATGCCACGGTGGAGGAGAGCAAGGCTATGTCAGTGGAGCCTCGCCCTGCCTAAGTGAAAGGCTCCTGCAGCTGCCAACTGATGAAGCATAAAATTAACAAGCTAGAGCTGCAGATTGGATTAGAGTGCAGGGCTGCCAGGTGCGTCCCCCAGGCACATCCCCCCAAGGCAGCTGGTGCAGTGGGGGCTGCTGCTGGGAGAGGGCTTGTGGGACAGGGAAATACCCCTGAATTTGGGGAAGTGTGATTGACTGCCAGGCTTTGAGTTCCCTTTTCATCCATGCCAGGCAGTGCTGATGCAGAAGACTGCAAAGATTCCTCCCAACCCTGAGACTCAGTCATGGGAACCTCTGGCCTAACAGGCCCTAGAAGCTGGCAGTCATGTGGGATCTGCATTCACACACACCCAAACCCAGAGTCACACGTGGGTTTACCTACTTTCCTGGGTGGAATCCCAGGTGGGGCGAGGGCAGGCTGGAAGGAACCAAGGCCAGACATAAGCTGAGCAGAGAGTCCTGGATGGTAAACAGGCCAAGCAGGCCTAGACGGAGGTTCAGCCAAGGCAGGGAAGGGGAGCTGGTATCAGTGGAACAGCACTCACAAGCAGAGACGGATGGCCATCCCAGGGCTGGGTGGGCAGGGCTTGCAGTTTTGATCGAGGCCAATAGGAGGTCAGGCATGAAGGTACCATCCAGACCTTGTAGGAGCAGAGATACAGGTGCTGGGATCACCTTAATGGGCCCAGAGAGAGTGGCAGAGATGGGGTGATGAGAACTTTACAGGGACATAAAGCCAAAAGAAGTCAGGCTGGGGACAGGCCCATGTAGGGAGAGTAGGGACGAACTGGGGACCTGATTCCCACTTAGACCTAGAGCCCGGGACTCTCTCTGGAGTCAGGAGGTCCCGTTGTTACCCACAAGCCTTGGCTGCAGCTTTGAGACACCCCTCACCCCCACCAGAAGGGAGTACAATGACCAGAAGCATTTTCTCCTCTGCCTGCCCCTTTCCCTGCACTGAGGGGTATGTGGCAGCGGAGGCTTCCTTCCCATGTCCATGTCCCTCATTGTCCCCACCCACTTGTGCACAGCACAGGGTGGTTGCTCCTGCTTGGGGGTCCCAGGATATCCAGCACGGCCTGGGCTGCCAGTCCACAGGACTGGAATAGGTGCCACTCTGCATTGACGTCCATCACACCCCACCCAGAACGCTGGGTGCTCTGGGCAGCAGGAGAAAGGCTGAGGTGTGCCATCTCCCTGTCCCACCGGCCACTCAGGTCTCCACAGGCCCCAGGAGATCTGTGAGGATCCTGAGGCATGACTGGCACACACAGCCTGGGCTTGCCCTCCCAGCCATGCTGGGGAGCATGGTGTCAGGGAGTGTGGTCCAACTGAGGCACCTGGGGGACTGGGGAAACCCTGAAGGGGCAGCCCCATTGATGTGGCCCCTTTCTGCCCACTAGACCACTGCTGAGGCTGCCCTATGGCCTGACCCGCGTCAGTGCAGGTGAGGCCAGACTTGCCAGGCCTCCAGCAGGCAACTGAGATCCCATGTCTCCTCCTCCCATTCCCCCTCCACTGCTACACGGGGGCCCATTTCCTTGATGCTCCCTTCCCCTTAGACACTGACGCACCTTTGCTTGATTGTCTTAGACCAGTGGTGTTGTGGCGTTTTCCTGGGTTCAATCCCTCTGTCTCTTATTCCTTCTGTCTCTCCTTTCAGCTTCCTTTATTCCAAGCCAGGGATCACCCTCACTTGCGTTCAGGAATGCACTTCATAACCTCTCTGTCCGAGGCAGGTGGCCTGCCTGGGTTTCCTGGAGATTACATTCATGACATCAGGGAAGCCAGCCATCTGGCCTGGGGGGCTGAACTTACTGGTGCCCACCCTGTGCTCCAGGCATGGCACCATGACTACTGGGTCCCATCCTACAACTATCAGATCGGAGTCTCTGGGGGATGGTGCTGGAAATTTGTGGTTTTTAAGAGCTGGCTCTTGTGCTGGCCACAGGCTGGTGTGTGGGGACTGCTGGCCTGTCCCCTCTTCCTTTATATGTGAGGGATCCAGGCCCAGAGAGGAGCTGTGTCCCACGCCCAGGAATGCCCAGTGGGTCACTGACAGCCAGAACTGGGTCTCCTGACACCCCATGCTGCCACTTCTTAGCTGGAATTGTGGGGTTTTTCCACCCAGAAGCCAGCCCCTGTTCCTTTCCCAATCAATATGCAGTTGGTTGTTCACTTCCATTTTCATAGCCAAAGTCAATATTAGGTCCTGCAGAGATTTATTTTACTGAATCAATAAAGCTGTGTGTGGCAGCTCATATTTTAGCCGGGGAGCCTCCACCCCCTCCCGGGAGCTTACTTGGGAACTTAATCGGTTGGCACACTGATGGGGAAAGGACTGCAACGTGTTAGTGTTGGGACAGATGGAGTTATTGAAGGGGCAAGGCAGACAGGACCTGTGGTGGGCTGGCAAGCAGGTGGGGGGCTTACCTTTCACTGCACGTCAAGGTGTCCCCAGCCTGGGGGTGGGGTGGGGCTAGGTGTGAAGGTCACTCCTAGAGGGAGGCCCTGAGACAGTGGGGGCCCCTCCTCTGCGATGAGCCCACTTCGCTGCCGGAATCTGGCCATGACGTGTAGGTCCTCCCGTTTATGAGGCTGGCTACTGCCTTTTCCGAGTGAAAACTCCCTGAGGACAGAGACCTCATTTGTCCTTGAACTCCCCACAGTCATGACCCCTCAGACCTGTGTAAATGTTGACTGGATGAAGGAACAATATAACATATTTGATATTTACTGACAGCTCTTCTTCCACTGAAAGCATTACTTACATCATGTTGTCCTCACGATAGCTTGCTCAACTAGGTATTGTTACAGTGCTCATTTTGCTGAAGAGGTAGGTGATTGAACCTTGGAGAGATCATATGCTAGTTTCTCAGCCGGAGAGGGGCAGAGTGAGAATCGCAAACAAGCATTGTCAGAGTTTGAGTTCTCCCAGAAGCAGACTCTGCTCCTGGGCTCATGTGCAGGGAATTTATTTGGGAAGTGACCTCAGGAAGTTCACAGAGGATCCTGGAAGTGAGACATGAAAGGGGAGGAACCAAAGCAGGTGTTTTCTGGGCAGATGACTGTATGAGTCACCAAGGCTCAGTCCCACGGGAAACCTCACCAGGAAACATGACACAGAGCTGTTCCACTCAAAGGCCAAGGAAGCCAGGGTCCTTGTTCTAGAACCCCATCTGTCATTGGCCTTACGTCCAGCTCCTTGAGGCTGGGAGGATGCTCTGAGGCTGAGAGTAGCAGGTGCTGTGGCAAGGGCTGGTCCGAAGGGATGTGGCAGGACACCAGCAGTGTGTGCCCCAGGAATTTGTACCAACCACCATAGAGCAAACTGAGAAATCATAGGTGTTCGTGTTGCAGGTGATCAGTGCAAATCTTGAGTTGGATGTAGGGGTGCAGGCATTTAGGTGAAATTTCAATGGCTGAGAAGAGCTTTATTCGCTGCCTTCTTTCCAAAGAGTCTAAGCTGCTGCCTTTGGGGAGGACGCATTTGTCTCCTCTTCTGTGGAAACTGCACATGGATTCGCCTTTGCAGCTAGAAGTTGCACTCCGTGTGTGCAGCTGGCAGCTAGTTTAGGTGATTCAGAACAAGTATACATTTCTAATTTAGTAGATTTATAAAACCATACACTGTGTTTCCAACAGCTCCAGAGCATGTATACAAATTAAATTCATAATTTAAAGCAGATGCAGGGAGAGCAGCAGCCTGGAGCCATGTTCGTCCAGCACTTTCACAGCGGAGCAGCAGCTCCTGGCCCAGGCTGGACATGGGGCCTTAGCTGCTGGCTGCAGGGAAGGAGAGTGTGTGGATGCCCGTGCCCCTGGGCAGGGCCCCATAGCACCTGCCCTGAGAAATGGAACCCCACCATTTGGCCAGGGGAGCATCTGCCTCATGTTTTTAAATACTAAAGTGCTTTAGAGGTGGGCTGGAGTTATCAGAAGTGTGTAGGGGCCAGTCTGGTGGCCTGGGTGAATTGGGCTCCAGGGGATGCTGGGGAAGGTACATTTAGCCTACCTGAAGGACAGCTGCCTCTCCGCCCCGCCAGTTGTCACCTGTGAGACTGCAGGGTAAGTGCCATCAACTCTTCTGACTTTGAAAGAGAAGCTGGAAAGCCAAATTGTTGTATTAGATCTTCTGGCTCCATTTCTATGGTGGAGCTAATTCAGATTTATTTATTTATTTTGTTGTTGTTGTTGTTAAATTCAGTGTGGGCCAAATAGAACAGGACTAAGAGCCAGACATAGATTGCAGGCAGCAAGTTTGTAAACTCTGTTTTATAAGTCTCACTATATAGAATGTTACGTAACTGAAGAGTAGAAGGGAAGCATGAGGGTGAGAGAGGTGAGGATGGCGCCTGGTGGCCAGGGGAGGCCGCACCTTACTCTTCTCTCCAGCTATCCATTCCGCAGCTCACCTGGGCATGAGGGATATGATGAGTAAATGTCGCCATGGGGGCTGGCAGGACTGTCCTACTTGCAAAGGGGCCTTTGTCCAAATGCAAATAACCGTCAACCAAAGAACTGTGTGAATCTCGGCTATTCAACAATTTTAAATTATCTTATTGAATCACCCTCTTTTAATTTCTTCCAAGCATTCGTTGAGCTCTATCTAAAATGATCTCATTTGTTATACAGCAGACGCTTGATAACTGGACTTTGTCAAGGTCAGCATTGTTCCCCCAGCATCTAGAACAGGCTTGGCACACGGCAGGGTTTCAGTGCGTGTTGCCTGGTGGGAGGACTCCCTCTCATGGAAGTCTGCCCCATCTTCCGTAACACCTCTGTATTGGGTGTGGCCATTGAGGACCTCCTCTCCGGCTTCCCTGGTGTATGACCCTCAATAGGAAACAAGTTCCCCATTTCTGCTTTATGCTCTCTTCCTTTGAAAAAACAACTAATGATAAAGAAAAGCTGCCCAGCATGTGGAATTTACTAGATGGTCAAGAAGAGGCCAGTGGCCAATGTGGGAACCACTTTCTGACCAAACATTCTGATGGCTTTAGTCATGCGGGGCTCCTCTAGTTTCCAGATGTGCTTCCCTGGTCTCCTCCTCTTCCAGTCTTGGCTCAGATGGCGAATCATACAGAGCGCCTTTGCCCCACTCACCTGGCACCTGGGCCACCTCCCTCATCCCTCACATCACACCGTGTTGGAATTGTCACTTTATCCAACCCCTGCCCAGACACTGAGCCCCTAAGTGGGGACAGAGCTTGTATATGGGGTCGGAAGAAGTGACTGTAATAGCAGCTGACATTTCCTGACCACGAATCCAGTGCCAGGTTCTATGCTCATTGGCCTCACTCGAATTCTCTTATTCAGTCTTCACAATATCCTGATAGCCAAGATACTGTTATTATCCCCATTTTACAGCTGAAAAAATGAGGCACCAAGAGGCTGGGTCATTTTCTTTAAGTCTTAATGTCCAGGCAAACCAAGGGTGCACTTGGGGAACTTGACTTGAAAGTTCTTGCTCTTAACCTTGGCACTATACTGTCCCCCAAGCAACTGTTCCAGAAATATTAGTTGAGAAATGATTGAATCCTCCAGTCCCTTACAGAGAGCACCACAGAACCTGTGGTGTTTACAAATGCTTTCAAGTCATCATTTCCTTTATGATCGTCATACTCTTGATTTTAAAGGACAGTCTAAAGGCACTCCAGGCCAAGTCCCCTAACCTTACCCACCTGGAAATTGAAAACAAGCACCATCAGTCTCCAAGGAGCCCTGAGTTGGGGGTGCTTTGGTTCAGTTCCTACCTGCCACTGAGGAGAAAAATCAGAGTGAGCCTGTGACGTGGACTAGATGTGCAATCTGTGTTGTGGGGTCCAGGCCTCAGCCTGGGAACACCCTGTGCCAACTCTTCTTACCTTGCCCCCTAGATCGCCTGTGCTGCTGTTGACTGTGTCAAAGACAAGAACCAAGACCTGTGCCAGCAGGAGGCTGTCAAGGGCTACCCCACTTTCCACTACTACCACTATGGGAAGTTCACAGAAAAGTATGACAGCGACCGCACAGTAAGTCGGGGAGAGGCGTCTGCCCAGAGCTCGCTCTGCTGATGGGCAGGGAAACTGCCACTGAGGAGGGACAGCACTGGGCAGCGTCCCAGAAACCGCGGAAGTCAGCTGGAACACTGCACCGAGAGGCCACAGGCCCTCGGCCTGGCTGAGGCTTGACATTGCTGGAGGAGAGTCCCAAGGGGTTGTCACAGATGTCCTGTCCCCAGAGCCAGGCTGGACTCCAAATGCCGAGGGTTTTTCTCACTTGCTGGTCAGGGCTGGTGGAAGCCATGCAGACCCTCTCCGCCTTGCAGACGTCTGCCCACCTCTCCCTGTCACAGGAGTAAGCCCCTGGAGGGGCCGGGGGGGTGGGGAGGGAGCGTGCATGGCCAGCTCAGGGATTAAAGCTCATTTCTCTCTCTCTCTCTCTCTCTCTCTCTCTCCCCCTTCCCTGCAGGAATTGGGATTTACCAATTATATTCGAGCCCTCCGGGAGGGAGACCATGAAAGACTAGGGAAAAAGAAGGAAGAGTTATAATTCCTGCCTCAGAAAAAGCTTTTCCATTACACTGTGAATGATACCTGTTTTGTTGTTTCTGAATTTCCACATGTTCTGAAGACAAAGTTTTTTATAGCCGCTTATGGCCATTTTGTACAATTTTGAAATAAAATTAAACCATTTATTTGGTGGTATGGTTTATTTTCATGGAGCCTGTACTAACAAAGGTGGATACTCACATCCTTCTCCTTCCACCTCTGCTGGGAGGTACAGAGCTGTGCTCCAGTGCCCTGTCTGCATGGAGGTCACCCCTGAGAGTGCTGGCCCCCTGTCAGTCATTTGAGAGCAGAACAGGGAAACTGGATCGCAGAATATCCTGCTGGAAAATGACAAGCTAATGAGAGGAAATACGTCAAGATAATCAATGACTTTGGGAGGCTGAGGTGGGAGGATCACTTGAAGCCAGGTGTTCAAGACCAGCCTGGGAAACATTATGAGACCTCATGTCTACAGAAAATAAAGTTACTGGGCGGAGGGGTACATGCCTATAGTCCCAGCTACTTGTAAGGCTGGGGAGGGAAGATTGCTTGAGCCCAGGAGTTCAAGTCTACAGTGATCTATGTTCACATGACAACTCCAGCCTAGCTAGAAAGCAAGACCCTGTCTCAAAAATAGAAAAGTAAAAGAAAAAAAAAAAAAGATGATCAGGGAAATTGGGATGCTGAAGCAAATGGTAACCAAACACTAGCTTCTGGATTGTTGTGGTTTCAGTATTGGTGTGTTTCCTCTGTGTGTGTTTTCCTGGAACTTACTTAGGTATTTATCTTTCTCCAGCTGTTTGTCTTCTCTTCCTCTCTCCGTTCCCTCCCCATTCTCCCTTTAAAGAAAATTAAGTTGCTGCTTCAGAGGCATGAATGGAGTGGGGGAAGGGGGTCTCTGTGCCAGCTGCTTGCTGTGCACCCCGGATGGAAGGGATGGTGTGTTCTTGAGGTGCAGATGTTAGATCTGCTCACCAGCCCCCACCACTGACCACAATAACCCCAAATCTTTACGCCACATTTTCCACGGATGGGTGCCTCGCGCGGCCTCCTGCCTGTGTACATCTCTTTTTTGACGCACCTTTCCGGTGAGTCCTCATGCTTTCTGCATGCCTGCGTGACTGACACCCAGCCCTGTGCCCAGCGGTGCAGTCAGAGCCTGAGCACAGCGGTAACATGTTTTGTCTGCTCGTTGGTATTTCTCCATGGACAGCGGAGCAGCCTTGCAAAGTGCTGGAATTACAGGCGTGAGCCACCACACCCGGCCCCAAAATCCTCTATCTTAGGCCTGTGTTATCCAATAGCCATTAGCCACCTATGAGTATTGAGAACTTGAAATTTGGCTACTGCAGCTGAGTGAAGGTGTGTATGTCTGTGCCTTTTTATATTGTGGTAAAATACACATAGCACACAATTTACTATTTTAATCATGTTTAAGGGTACAATTCAGTGGCACTAAGTACATTTGCATTGTTGTCCAACCACCATTACTATCCATCTCTAGAACTTTTTCATCAACCCAGACTGAAACTCCGTAACCATTAAAGAATAACTCTCCATTCCCCACTCCTCCTAGCCCTGGTAACCCCTATTCTACTTTACGTCTCTATGAATTCTACTATTCTAGGAACCTCATATAAGCAAAATCGTACATTGTTTTGTATCTGGCATATTTCACTTAGCACACTGTTTTCAAGGTTCATTCCTGAAAGTATGTAGCATGCATTAGAATCTCATACTTTTTTTTTTTTTTTTTTTTTTTTTGAGATGGAGTCTTGCTCAGCCGCCCAGGCTGGAGTACAGCGGCACATTCTCGGCTCACTACAAGCTCCGCCTCCCAGGTTCACACCATTCTCCTGCCTCAGCCTCCGGAGTAGCTGGGACTACAGGCACCCGCCACCACGCCTGGCTAATTTTTTGTATTTTTAGTAGAGATAGGGTTTCACTGTGTTAGCCAGGATGGTCTCGATCTCCTGACCTCGTGATCCACCTGCCTCGGCCTCCCAAAGTGCTGGGATTACAGGCATGAGCCACCGCGCCCAGCCAGAATCTCATACCTTTTTTAAGGCTGAATAATATTCCACTGTATGTACCATATTTTGTTTACCCATTCATCCATCAATGGACATTTGGGTCAATTTCACCTTTTGACTGTTCTGAAGAATGGTGCTATGAACATAGATGTACAAATAAATACCTCTGTGACATCCCATTTTCAATTCTTTTGAAGGTGGAATTACTGGGTCATACGGTAACTCTATTTTTAATTTTTTGAGGAATGGACGGACCATTTTCCACAGTGACTGCACCATTCCGTGTTCCTACCAGCAAGGCATGAGGGTTCCAGTTTCTCCTCATCCTCGCCAACAGTTATTTTCTGGTTTGGTTTGATTTGGTTTCATTTTTAATAGTAGCCATCCTAATGGGTGTGAAGTGGCATCTCACTGTGGTTTTGAAGTGTGTTTCCCTAATGATTAGCGATTTTGAGCATCTTATTTTTATTTTTATTTTTTTGAGACAGAGCCTCACTCTGTCGCCCAGGCTGGAGTACCATGGTGCCATCTCGGCTCACTGCTACCTCCTGGGTTCAAGCAATTCTCATGCCTCAGCCTTCTGAGTATCTGGGATTATAGACGTGCACCACCACACCTGGCTGATTTTTGTGTTTTTAGTAGAGATGGGGTTTCACCATGTTGGTCAGGCTGGTCTTGAACTCCTGACCTCAAATGATCTGCCCACCTCAGCCTCCCAAAGTGCTGAGGTTACAGGTGTGAGCTACCTCACCCGGCCTTGAGCATCTTTTCATATGTTTATTTTCCATTTGCCTATCTTATCTGGAGAAGAAGATATTCTCTTATTCTCTTTAAGTTGTTGCCCATTTCACATTGGTTTTGTGTTGTTCCCTTGTAGGAGTTATTTATATATTCGGGATATTAATCCCTTATCTAACATATAATTTGCAAATATTTTATCATGTTCTGTGAGTTGTCTTTTCACTCTCTTGATAATGTCCTTTCATGCACAAAAGCTTTTAATTTTTATAAAGTCCACTTTATCTTTTCTTTTGTTGCCAATTATATCCAAGAAATCATTGTCAAATTCAATGCCCTGCAGTTTTCCCCTATGTTTTCCTCTAGAAGTTTTATAGTTTTAGTTCTGAAGTTTAAGTTTTTTACTCATTTGGAGTTAATTTTTATGTGGTGTAAGGTAAGGGTCCAACTTCATTGTTTTATAAAATATATATAACTTAAGATTTATCATTTTAACTATTTTTGCATATACTATTCAGTGGCACTGATAGCACTTTTGTTGTTCAAGTCTTAATGATAAAATAATGGGGAACAGTAAGAGCACAAAGCACAGAGTTTGGTTCTGACCAGCGATGCCCAGTCACTGGGAGCTTCCTGTGGGCAGGGCTGGTGCCTGTGTTATTCCGTGTGATGTGGGCAGGTCACGTAACCCCTGAGCATAGGCTTTGTCTTCCTAAGAGGGCCTGATGCTTTCCAGATGAGATTCCACATCTTCTTATGTTGCAGTGGAGCAGACCAGTTTCTGAACCCAGAAGCATCACCTTCCCATGCCTGGCGCAGAACAGTCCCTGGAAGCCAAACACCTCTAGACAACATACATAACATTTTAGGTTATGTGTATTTTACATGACATAATGGATATCCAGGCTGGGTGCAGCGGCTCACACCTGTAATAGCAGCATTTTGGGAGGCCAAGGTGGGCGGATCACCTGAGGTCAGGAGTTAGAGACCAGCCTAGCCAACATGGTGAAACCCTGTCTCTACTAAAAATACAAAAATTAGCCGGGCATGGTGGCGGGCACCTGTATTCCCAGCTACTTGGGAGGCTAAGGCAGGAGAATTGCTTGAACCCAGAAGGTGCAGGTTGTAGTGAGCCTAGATGGCGCCACTGCGCTCCAGCCTGGGTGACAGAGTGAGACTCCATCTCAAAAAGAAAAAACAAACAAACAAACAAACAAAAAACAGATATCTAGTTTTCCCAGCACTACATGTTGAAAACATTGTTCTTTCCTCCCTGAATAGTCTTGTCACTCTAGTTGAAAATCATTTGATTACATATGTGAGGGTTTATTTCTGGACTCTATTTAATTGGTCCATATGTCTGTCTGTATGTCTGTACTACACTCATTACTATAGCCCTGTAGTAAGTTTTGAGATCAGGAAGTGTGAGTCCTCCAGCCTTCTTGTTCTTTTTTGACATTGTTTTGGTTTTGGGGGGCGTCCCTTGAAATTTCGTGCAGTACCATCTATCACCTGTGTAGATTCGCATAACTACCGCTGTAATCAAAATACAGAACTATTCCATCACAAGACATCTCATGCTTCCCCTTTATATTCACACCCCTCCCCACCTCCCCTGAACCTTGGCAGCCACTAACTTGTTTTCCATCTCTATAATTTTGTCATTTGGAGAACGTTATATAAATGGAACCATATAATATGTAACCTTCAAGATTGGCCTCTCTCACTCTACATAGTGCTGTTAGAGTTCATCCAAGTTTTTGCATAAGTCAATAGTTTGCTCCTTTTTATTGCTAAGTAGCATTCCATGGTATGGATGTACCACAGTTTATTTTACCATTTACCTGTTAAGGGATGTTTTGGCTGTTTCTGGTTTTGAGCCTTACAAAGAAAGCTGCTGTGAACATCTATGTATAACCTTTTTGTGTGCACATAAATGTTCATCTATGTGGAATAAATGCCCAGGAGTATGATTGTGTTTAGCTTCTAAAGAAACTGCCACACCGTTTTCCAGAGTGTTTGTATCATTTGCATCTCACCAGTAATGTGTGAGATCCAGTTTCTCTGCATCCTCACCAGCATTTGCTATTGTCTCTCTTTTTTTTTTTTTAATTTTAGCTGTTCTAATTAGTATGTGGTAATATCTCATCATAGTCTTAATTTACATTTTCCTAATGGCTAGCAATGTTGAATATTTTTTCATGTGCTTATTTGCCATCTGTGTATCATCTTCAGGGAAATGTCACTGCATGTCTGTTGCCCATTTCCTAAGTGGATTGTTTTATTACTATTGAGTTTTGAGACTTCTTTACATATTCTAGACACATTCTTAGTCAGAAATGTGGTTTGCAGATGTTTTCTCCTAGTCTGTAGCCATATTTTCATCTGCTTAACAGAGTCTTTCACAGAGCAAAATTTCTTAATTTTGATGAAGTCTAATGTTACTATTTTTTCGTGGATTATGCTTTTGATGTCACATCTAAGAATTCATCACTAAACCCTAGATAGCAAAAATTTTCTTCTTTTTTTTCTAAAGTTTTACATTTAAAGATATGATCAATTTCAAGTTAATTTTTATATAAGGTGTGAAACTTAAGTCAAGGTTTAGTTCCCATGCCATTTGTTGAAAAGACTATCTTTCCTTCACTGTGTTTCTTTTGCACTTCTGTAAAAAATCAGTCAACTGGAAGCCGGGTGCAGTGATACATGCCTGTAGTCCCAGCTACCCAGGAGGCTGAGACAGGAGGGTCACTTGAGCCCAGGAGTTCAAGGCTGTAGTGTGCAATGATCACACCTGTGAATAGCCACTGCCCTGCAGCCTGGGCAACATAACAGACTGCAGCTCTAAAACAAAACAAAACAAAGGATTAAAGTTGTAAGTTAAAAAATATATAGCAGTTGGCTATACTTACACAGGTATATCTCTGCACTCTCTATTTTGTCCCTTTGATCTATGTGTCTATTCCTCCAGTAATACCACACCATCTTAACTACTCTATGTAATGCCTTGAAATCAGATAAACTGAGTTCTCCTACTACTTTTTTTTTTCCAAATTCCTTTAGCCATTCTAGTTCCTTTTGCTTTTCATATACATTTTGGAATAATTTCATCCACATCTAAATTTTT
Source organism: Macaca mulatta (assembly GCF_049350105.2). Taxonomy (NCBI): domain Eukaryota; kingdom Metazoa; phylum Chordata; class Mammalia; order Primates; family Cercopithecidae; genus Macaca; species Macaca mulatta. The sequence continues at coordinate 160,609,345 of NC_133407.1, read as the reverse complement.
CTGGGATTTTGATAGGAATTAGAGTAAACCTGTATATAAAAATTATCAAATGATTCAGAAAAACAAATATATCTATGTGTATGTACATGTGTATCTGCTATACTATGCAGATATATTTGTTTTTCTGAATTGTTTATCTACTATGTAGATACCCACATACACACACATAAGTACAAACACAAAGAGAAAGAAAAACAAGGCAAAGTGTAAACAACTGGTGAATCTGGGCAAAAGGTGTGTGCAATTTTTTATAAGTTTGAAACTACGTCAAAATAAAAAGTCCTTCCTAATCCCCCGCCCACTAAAAATTATGCATGGAAACAAACAGCACACCGTTAATAAATAACTCAGCAACCCGTTTTAGCAGGAGGGCTGAGTCAAACTCTCTCCAGGCAGGCCTGCTTCCTGTGTGGCCAGGACCCAGGATTTCCTTGGACCTCCACAGAAGGTTGCAGACAATGTCTGGGAGTCTGGCTAAGGAGCTTACCAGATTGTGTGACCTCGGTGAGATCACAGGCCTGCCTCAGGGGTCCACAGCACAAAGGGGAAAGAGGTGGTGCCAGCGAGCATGGAAGACAAAGGGCTCCAGCCAGGACTAGAGGAGGAAGGAAGGTGCCTGAGTCTCAGGCGTTAGTAGCTGCCACCCCACGCAGCATTGACTGGTAGAGGGAGGGAGTATCTGCAGGACCAAGGGGGGACCCTCCTCCTTAATTGTCTCCAGGACAACATGAAAGTTTGTGCACACCTCATGGGGAAGGGAGGAGAGGAACTCTGAAACCCTGAGCATTCATTCACCCAGAGTCATCCCAAAGTTACCTAAAAATGACTTTCAGTGTATTCAATCAGACTGAGATCATCATTTCTACTAAATCAAGGAATATAAACACACACACACACACACTCACACCCCTTTCTCTACATAATAGGCACAACGAAAATATGCAACTCCTCTATGCCTGATAAAATGTGGTGCCCAGCGCTGAACACAAGACTGCAGGTGAAACCTGGCCCACACAGGGTAGAGAGAACCATGAACTCCTCATTCCAGATCTTTTATCTCGGTTAATGTAATCTAAGGACGTAGGCTCGACATCAACAATATCCACCAAAGCTTTTTCACGCTGCCCACAGGAAAGGCCAATCTTTGATAGTTCATTTTCACCAAATATTTTTATTTGCTGGTTTTCAGGGTAACCACATGTGGTATAATAAACCTGGAAAAGTGCAGAAAAGCACACAGAAGGAGATTTAAATCACTTGTAATCCTGGTGCTCATGAATAACTATTAAACGTTTTTTTCCACACACACAGAGACACACACACGTACGAAAATCTTACCATTTTGTAAACTTTTAAAAGTTTTTACAAGATATTCTGAGTATTTTCCTATGTCATCTGGTATTTCTCCTTAACATAATTTTTAAAGACTATGCAATGGGGTTTCTCGATATTTGCACTATGGACATTGAGGTCAGATAATTGTTGTTAGGGGCTTTTCTGAACATTGTAGGATGTTGCAGACCTCTGACCTCTACTCACTGGATGCCTGTAGCATCTCCCGACTCTGCTGCATGTGACAACCAAAATTGTCTCCAGATATTTTTGTCCCTTAGAGGGCAAAATCACTCCCAGTTGAGAACTGTTGCTATGTAGTACTTTATCCTGGATAAATGTGATCATTTACTTAGAAATCTATCTTATTAGATGTACGTGTTATTTATAATTATTCCCTGCTATGAATAATGCTGTATATACCTCTCTGGTTTTGTTATTTTATACATTTTTGAATTTTCAGAAGTGGCCTTCTGGGTCAAAGAATATGCATGTTTCTAAAACCTGTGGTAGGGCCGGGCACAGTGGCTCACGCCTGTAATAGCAGCACTTTGGGAGGCCGAGGCGGGCAGATCACCTGAGGTCAGGAGTTCGAGACCAGCCTGGCCAACATGGTGAAACTCCGTCTCTACTAAAAATATAAAAGTTAGCCAGACATGGTGGTAGGTGCCTGTAATCCCAGCTACTCGGGAGGCTGAGGCAGAAGAATTGCTTGAACCCAGAAGGCAGAGGTTGCAGTGAGCCAAGATCGTGCCATTGCACTCCAGCCTTGGCAACAAGAGCAAAACTCTGTCTCAAATAAATAAATAAAGCCTGTGATATATTGTCAATTTCCTTTAAAAAATTACCTATTTATGTTCTTACTAAGAGTATATGAAATGACCTGTTCTCCTAAACTCTTGTTAGCTCTGGAAATTATAATTTTTAAAGATCTTTGCAAATTTTATTTTTGCTGTAAGACAATTATTTCAGTTAAATTTTTTCTTGAAAATTTTAGTTTGCCAGGATGTTTTCAATCCTGTCTCTGTCTCTGATAAGTTTTCTATCGTTAACTTCATGTCACTTGCAAATTTGACAAGAATTTAAATGTTGTAAAAAAAAAATAGAGTTTAACCTAGAATCCTGTAGCAGGCCAATAGAAATTTCCCATCAATCCACTAGTTCAGCATCCCTCGATACAATCATTCAGCAAGTCCCTAACCCACTTAATTACCTCAGCCTCTAACTGATATTTTCCAACCTTTCCTAAAGGGTACAATGAAAGATAATGTCAAATGTTTTGTTGAGGTCTGGATTTAGTATCTACCACATTTCTCTGGTGAACCAATCTAATAACCGTATGAAAGAATAACTCTTTACCTGTGTAGAACGCCTTACAGTTTGGACGCATTTTTAAATTCGCTTATTTTCATTTGGAGAAATGAAAATATGTATTGCGCGTACTCAGCCTAGCCCCCTATTTTCAGCCTCCCTTTCGGATGTAGTTGGGGCCTCCAAATCCTACGCCTTTCCAGAGTTCTGTAGCATGAATCTGTTTCTTGGCTTTTCTACTGCCAGGTTGGGTTTCTGGTCTGCTGAGCCAGTGCCACCCAACACTATTCTTCCCTTAAGAGTTACATCTCCTATGAACTAGGCACAGTGGCACATACCTATAGTCCAGCTACTTGGGAGGCTGAGGCAGGAGGATCACTTGAGCCCAGGAGTCTGAGGCTGCAGTGCACTGTGATCACACCTGTGAAGAGCGCTGCAGTCCAACCTGGGCAGCATAGCACAAGCTCATCTCTTAAAAAAAAAAAAGAGTTACATTTCCTAGTCTCCCTCACAGGCAGGACTGCCAGCAATAGGTCTGCAGTTCCTGAGATTTGAAGCTGATGCAATTTAGGACCCACTTTTTAAAAAATACGCAAAAATGGCCAGACACAATGGCTTATGCCTGTAATCCCAGCACTTTGGGAGGCTGAGGCAGGCGGATCACCTGAGGTCAGGAGTTTAAGATCAGCCTGGCCAAAACATGGTGAAACCCTGTCTCTACTAAAAATACAAAAATTAGCTTGGTGGGGTGGCGGGTGCCTGTAATCCCAGCTACTCAGGAGGATGAGGCAGGAGAATCGCCTGAACCCAGTAGGTGAAGGTTGCAGTGAGTCAAGATCGCGCCACTGCACTCCAGCCTGGGTGGCAGAGTGAGACTCTGTCTCAAAAAAATAAATAAAATAAAATAAAAATATATATATACACACACACTTTTTATATATATATATATATATACACATACATACACACACACACACACAAAATTAGGCCAGGTGCAGTGACTCATGCCTGTAATCCCAGCACTTTGGGAGGCTGAGGTAGGTGGATTGTTTGAACCTAGGAGTTCAAGACCAGCCTGTGGAACATGGCAAAACCCAATCTCTACAAACAAAACAGAAATTAGCTGAGTGTGGTGGTGTGCACCTGTAGTTCCAGCTACTTGGGAGGCTGAGGTGGGAGGATCACTTGAGCCTGGGAGGTGGAGGCCACAGTGAGCCGATGGCACCACTGCACTCCAGCCTGGACAACAGAGTGAGACCCTGTCTCAGAAAAATATATAAATATATGCAAAATTTGTGACAATGGTAAATATCTATTTACTTGAAAAAAGGAAATCACAAGTTAAACTTAAACACTTAAAAAGCTGAAATATACCACAAATAACATAAAATCCAGAAAAACAATACAATGTTTTTATTTCTATTAATTTTTTCTTAGGAGTCTGCTCAGGAAACTCTCTTCTGTCCAGTCTATATAAAGAGCCAGTTTCCATTCTTCACCCTGCTTTCTTTTATTTGATAGCATTTATCCCAAGAGCATCACATCTGTCTTATATGTTCACATATTTTCTTTCTTCCCCTCTAGAATGTAAGATCTAGAGGGCAAAAACATTTTCTGTCTAGTTTGCCGTTTTGCCCCCAAAACCAGAAAAGGATAAGTACTCAAGGGGTGTTGAATAAATGTTGGAAATTTTCACATAGAACCCCATATCTCACAAACTGTATGTAGAGTATGATCCAGTTTTTGTTTAAAAATATGCATAGAAAAAGAAGACCAGAAATAGATCAAAATATTTAAAGTGATTATCTTGGGTTGATAAAACTAGGATTGATTTTCATTTTCTTAATCCTATTTTTCTAGATATTCCAATTTTCATTTCAGTGATGTATTTAAAATTTTACATAAGTGAAATGCTCATGATGAAATGCTAGATGAAAAAGCTAGAAACAAAATGTATCTACTATGATCCTGATTTATTTAAGACATTTTTTAATTAAAAAAAGACTTGAAGGAAATGCAGCAACAAATTGAAAATGGCTACCTCTGGAAGTTGGAATAACAGATGGTTTTCATTTCTTTCTACTTGTTTATGTTTTTGCAGATTTTATAATGAGCATGAATTACTTTGATAATGCATGATAATAAAAACAACAAATGTTACTATGGAGGAAAGAATGGGGGTTGAGAAAAATGAGGTTCCATTAAATTTGAGATAAGACTTGGTATTTATTTGGTAGTGTTCAAAGAAAGGTCAGGGAAGACAAAAAAGAGTACCAAGAAAGGGGGAATAAGGTGGGAATGGGAGGCCTTGATGAGATCAAGATAGTCATAGGGAAAGAAAGAAGGGATGAATATAATAATGTAGGTGGAGCAGTGGAGCAGAGGAAGCAAGGTGGGCTTTCCCTCATTTGGATTGAAATGAGAGCCCGCTCTCAGAACTTCCTAAAGCAGGCCTAGAATAATAAATTAATGAGAATGTGAATGGAGAAGTCCAAGTTGAGTAGCAAGTAAATGGATATCATTTTGTAAATTTTTTTTTTTTGAGACGGAGTCTTGCACTGTCCGCCCCGGCTGGAGTGCAGTGGTGCAATCTCGGCTCAATGCAAGCTGCTCCTCCTGGGTTCTGGCATTCTCCTGCCTCAGACTCCCAAGTAGCTGGGACTACAGGTGCCCGCCACCACACCCGGCTAATTTTTTGTATTTTTAGTAGAGACAGGTTTCACCGTGTTAGCCTGGATGGTCTTGAACTCCTGACCTCGTGATCCGCCCGCCTCAGCCTCCCAAAGTGCTGGGATTACAGGCATGAGCCACTGTGCCCGGCTCATTTTGTAAACTTCTGATGGGCTCTTTTAAAAATCAATGAAGAAAAAATATATTCTGAAATTGCTCCAAATGTCTTTTTATCTCCAGTTTTTCAAGACAGATTTCTGAATCAGGATATTCATGACTTAATTGTGCATTAATTCAGGTGGTAATGATTGACCGTAACTGCGAATAACAGGACACATTCTTGTGGTCTCCTGAGGACCACCTGGGTAATGGAATAATAATGACAATTAGGATGTGGTGAATCCAACTTCTCGCTATGAAATAGAATGCCAAATAGAAGTAGTTAGTATTCATTCAAAGCAGCATGTGAATAATCAGATAAAAGAAAAGTACTTAGTGAAGGCAAGAAACACTTAGTGAAAAGTCTTTTAACATTTATTTTTGTAGCACAATAAAATAAAAATGTGAGTTAGTGTTAAAATTAATAGCTTATCTAAAGAAACTCCCCAGGACTTACTGCCTACATACAAAGTTACTTTAAAGAGAGAAATAGAGACTGTATTGTAAAATAGAAAGAATTCAAAGTTCCTTTTTATTAGAATACACATTGATGTGTGAAAGTACTTTTAATTAGAGATAATTAAAATAATAGGCTATATTTAAAATAATTACATACTAAAAGATGTCTACAAAATGATGGGAACTTGGCTATAAAATTTTAACACGAGCAATATTAAGCATAATAATACCTTATCTAGATGAATATGTTTTTTTGCTAATCTATCTTTTCACCCCACTTGCCCTTATTCTGCCTAGAAGGGAAAAAAACTCACCAATTTACAGACCTTGATTCAGCCAGTATGGAATAAATTTACTGGAGTTATATCTCTATGACAAAGTTATAAACATAAATTTCCCATTGAAATAAAACTTAAAAATACCGGATCCCTTGAAATATCTATCTATACACATATCTACAGAATAGAGAACTACATATTTAATATTTGACAGGTCTGACTGTGTTCCTTACATTGATGGTTAACTCAAAAGAAAATAAAACTAGAAAGCCCTAGCTAAGAAGAGATGTTTAACTTAAGTATAACCTAAGTAGTAATAAAACGAAATACACATTAAAACAAGGAGCTTTTCTTCCCCCACTCAAATTAGCAAAGCATTTTCTAAATGATAGCACCCAAAGAATCATTATCAATCATCACCAATAGTGTTTTAAAGTGGTTCAAACATTTTGTAAAGTAATCTGGCAATATATATTGAGAGGCACAAAAAAGATTGTAACTTTCAATTTAGCAATTCCAGCTGTAGGAATGTATCCTAAGGAAATAATCTCAAACACAGAAACAGCTACAACCAAAAAATAATAATTATCTAAGCATTATTCATAATAGAAAAAAAGGAGGGAGGAGAGAACTCTGAAAAAATTGAAATAGCTAAAAGAACATGTAAATTATAGCACATTCATTTGTTATATTCTGCAGGTGGTAAAAAATGATAGTTATTAAAAACTAGGGGGAAACATGGAAGAAATCTTACGGTGGGTTAAATTTTAACAGCAGAATGTCAGTTTGAATATATTTATGATTGCAATTCTTCAAAAATATGCTTTTTAAAAATACAGAAGAAAATACATGAAAAAGATAATGATAGGGCTGTTAGGTGATGAGCATATGGATACTTTTATTATTTTTCTATACTTACTACATTTTTGTGATGTGATTATATTACTTTAAAAATAAAAATATTGTTAAATTTTTGGAATGGAGATTTACTGGCTTGGAGTTGTTGGTTTTTACCCCAGTGTTTTTACTGGCTTGGGGTTGTTTTTTTCCCTCAATGTTTTTCCACCTTCTTCTTCTCCTTTATTTTATTTTTTATTTTATCTTATTTTATTTTATTTATTTTGAGACAGGGTCTCACTTTGTGCCCAGTCTGGATGTGCAGTGGCGCAATCACAGCTCACAGAAGCCTCAATCTCAGGGGCTCTAGCCATCCTCCCATCACAGCCTCCCGGGTAGCTGAGACTACAGGCGTGTGCCTCTATGCCCCGCTGATTTTTATATTTTTTTTGTTGAGACAGAGTTTCACGTGATGCCCAGGCTGGTCTTGAGCTCCTGGGCTCAAGCATTCCTCTCGCCTCAGCCTTCGAAAGTGCTGGGAATACAGGCATGAACCACCGCACCTGGCCCTCCAGCTTCTTGTTTAATGCCACTAAATCTCTGAGGCCTTGATAAAACTAGACAGCATAAACATAAAGTAAAATGGAGGGGGGGTGGGAATTTTTAGGTAAATACAGCTGAAAATGCTTATGATGAAATATGATATTAAAAATTGAATACAAAGTGCTTTATCTAATGTATTCTGATTTTCACTTGTTAAAAATATTTTTATTAAAAATAAGGTTTGACCTTAGATATGACAAAGGGCAAGCAAGAAAAGAGAAAAATATATAAACGAAACTTCATCAAAATTAAAACATTTTGTGCTTTGAAGGACAAAGTGGGTGCACTTTCTACCCAGTAGCCTGACTATAATAAAAAGATACTGTTGACGAGGATGTGGAGAAATCAAAATCCTCATACATTGCTGGTAGGAATGTAAAACGGTGCAGTTGCTTTGGGAAACAGTTTGGAAGTTCCTCAAAAAGTTAAACATGGAGTTACCATATGAGCCAACAATTACATTCCTAGGAGAAATGAAACATGGGCAGAAAAACTTACACATACATGAAAGTTCAGAGTGACATTTTAAATAGTCCCAAAGTAGAAACAACCCAAATGTCTATTAACAGACCAATGGACAAACAAAATGTGACATACACATGCAATGAAATATGATTCAACTGAATGAAGTTCTGATACATGCTGCAATATGGATGAACTTTCTTGTTGTATTTTTTGTTTGTTTGTTTGTTTGTTTTTGAGATAGGGTCTCACTCTGTCCCCCAGGCTGGAGTGCAGTGGCACAAATAGGGCTCACTAAATCCTTGACCTCCCAGGCTCAAGTGATCCTCCTACCTCAGCCTCCTGAGTAGCTGGAACCACAGGCGCCTGCCACCATGCCTGGCTAATTTTTGTATTTTTCGTAAAGATGAGGTTTTGCCATGTAGCCCAGGCTGGTCTCCAACTCCTGGGCTCAAGTGATCCTCCTGCCTCAGCTTCCCAAAGTTGTGGGATTACAAGAGTGAGCCACCACACCCAGCCTCATGGATGGACTTTGAAAACAAGCTGAGTGAAAGAAGCTGGTTCCACACTTTTACGCTGTTCATGGGACTGTAAATTAGTTCAACCACTGTGGAAGACAGTGTGGCAATTCCTCAAGGATCTAGAACTGGAAATACCATTTGAGCTAGTCATCCCATTACTGGGTATATACCCAAAGGATTATAAATCATGCTGCTATAAAGACACATGCACATGTGTTTTTATTGTGGCACTATTCACAATAGCAAAGACTTGGAACCAACCCAAATGTCCATCAATGATAGACTGGATTAAGAAAATGTGACACATATACACCATGGAATACTATTCAGCCATAAAAAGGGATGAGTTCACGTCCTTTGTAGAGACATGGATGAAGCTGGAAACCATCATTCTGAGCAAACTATCGCAAGGACAGAAAACCAAACACCACATGTTCTCGCTCATAGGTGGGAATTGAACAATGAGAACACTTGGACACAGGAAGGGGAACATCACATACCAGGGCCTGTCGTCGGGTGGGGGGGAGCGGGGAGGGATAGCATTAGGAGATATACCTAATGTAAATGATGAGTTAATGGGTGCAGCACACCAACATGGCACATGTATACATATGTAACAAACCTGCATGTTGTGCACATGTATCCTAGAACGTAAAGTATAATAAAAATAAATAAATAATAAAAGTAAAAAAGAAGCTGGTTCCAAAAGACCATCTATTGTATGATTGCATTTATATGAACATCTAGAATAGGCAAATCTATAGGGACAGAAAGTAGATTAGTGGTTTCCCAGGGCTGGGGAATAGCAGGGTGGGAGAATGGATATGGGGCTTCTTTCTGGATCCATGAAAATATTCTAAAATTGCAGTGATGGTTGTCCAATTTTGTGAAGGTATTAAAACTGTCGAATTCATATGCTTTAAGTGGGTAAATTATATGGTGTGTGAATTATATTTCAACAAAGCAGTTTTTTTTTTAAGTACAACACCTCTACTAGAATGACCAATGATTTTCATTTTCATCTATTTTTTGGTGGTAAGCAGTGTTCATAACAGGCATCATCTAATAAAGTGTTATCAATGATAACAGTTATGTATCATCAAAAAGCCAGTGAGGCAGAGCTGCTGAGCACTTTAGTAAGCTCAGGAGCCAACAGAGATCTGGATCACAATCCTTGGCCAGGCTGCTATTAATTATTAGTTGGGTGATCTTGAGCAAGTCACTTAACCTGTCTTGTGCCTTAGCTTCCTTCTCTGCACTGAGAACAGCATGATGATTTCTTCATACTAGGTTGTTCTGAGCATTAACATAGAGTTTGCTTAACATGGCATATGGCAAACTCTCAATAAATGCAGGTCAGCAATAGGAGTAGGAATGGTAAAGGTATTAGTGCTAGTGGTAGTCATCATAGAGCATCCATAGTGCAAAAAAGGTTGTGAACCACCACTCTCAGCCCACATCATGTTTGCAAGGCCCTCCCTCTGCAGGTTGGTAGGTTGTTGTAAGTGAGGAGGTGGGAGAAGATGCCTCCTCAATTCAAATGGCTTTTGCAGAAAGTGTTGAAAGAAGAATTCTTTTGGCTTTCTGGGCATGTCGAATTCCTAATTCTGATTATTTTTTTATCTATGCTTAGGGGAGGCCAGAAGGAGGCCTTTCTCTGAGCTCTGTGGAGGCCAGTAAGTAGAATATTTCTTTCCATTTTGCTTCTATGTATGTTTCTTTCTTTCACTTTCTTTCTTCTTTTTAAAATTCACACCAAAATAAATGATTGAATTTAGATTTTTTCCAACTTAATAAAATTATCTTGCATTCAAAAACTATATTTGAGAGATATAAAGTAATGGACCTCAGTGGAATATAAGGTTTATCACTATCGGGTCTGTCCTGTTAGGAGCCTCATACATTCTACCATTTTACAGAGCTCTACATAATCAAGGAAAAATTAGGCTGCTAAATTTAAAAGTTTGCTCTTTTTAAATTTAGATTTGCTGTCTGTAAACACAGGGTCACATATTCTAGAGAAATTCCTTCACAGTACAAGAGGATGTGTTTGATAATGTTGGCACCAACGTCATTGGTCATGGCAAAAATAAATTTTAATCATGCAATTAAAAACAGGTGGCAATGGAGTTGGAATGAATTAGAGCCATACTTATTAACAAGAAAAAAACTCCAAAAATTAAATTAGAAAGTTGAAAGATATTGGGAGTGTGATCTCATTTATATAAAGCTTAAAATCTATGAAACAATACTATTGTTTTGGATGCATGTATTAGTAGTAAAAGCTGAAAGAGTTGCATGGGAATAATAAACACGAAATTCAGAATAGCGGTGATTTGGGCAGTGAAAGAATGGAGGGGAATGGAGTCAGGGAGGTGCCTTCAACTGCATTTGTATGATTTTAGTCTGCGGGCTGGGCATAGTGATGTTCTTTATATTATTTTAATGGCTTGTCATATATTATTTCACACTTTATAAATCATTTTTTAAAGAAAAAATGTGGAGGCATGTAGTTTGTTCTACTATTCTCTCTACTTTTCTGAATTGTAACATTTTTCAAATTAATAGAATACTATATGTTAATGTAAACTCTCCATGCATAACTTTCCCTTTTTGTCACCTGTTTTAGTACTCAAATGAATTGAAGGGAAGATAGAGTGAGGTAGTGATATTATTTCAGAAGTAGTGAACCAAGGCCTCCTCTGCTGAGAACCGGAACTTGAAATAAATTAGGTTTGGTTCAATCTGGAGTATTAATTGGATTTAATAATTTATGAGCTAAGTGTCACAAGGGTCCATGATCCTTAAAAGAATTAATCACATTTCAAAGGGCATTGAAAACCACATAAATGCAATAAAGTTGCATAGTCTATTCATCAGCACATTACCTTAAAGTCCTGTGGAAAAAGTGGCCTATTTAACATTCTAAAAATTAGTCCAGACTTTTGCATCAGACTTTGTGCAATGTCGTTTACTACCCGTGGGAAAGAAATGATTACACAAATACCGTAACACAACACATGTTTTATAAAGATACATGCATATTTAACAACATATATATTAGATACATGGGTGGATGACTACCTGGAGAGTGGAGGAGATTGGTTAAAAATAAAATAAAATGCCTTCTGGCAGGTCTGGCTGGATTTCCACTGGATTAGCCCACTTCCAGGAGGTGAGGACAGCCTGAGGCAGTGGAGGCTTGGGTCTTGCTCACTTCCTTGACTGGTGGTGGGAGAAAGCTGAAGACCTGTATTGTTGTTCAGTCTGCTTGGGAGAGGCAGGGGCCAGCCCACTGCACCCCAACATTGTCTCCACTTGACTAGAGCCAGGAGAGGAGGAGGAGGTAAGGGTTGTTGCTGGGCTTTTCAGTTCTTGTTACTACTGCTATTGCTGCGGTGCTATGACTAATTATACTGCTTCTGTATCTGCTAATGATACCGCCGTGTTTGAGCCCTTCCTATGTGCTAGAACATGGAAAGAAGATATTTGAAATTCTCATTTGATCTTATCAATTCTAAGGGATGCAGGTGTTGTTAAAACTATTTTACAGGTCAAGAAATTAAGATGCAGAGAAGTCAGGTACCTTATCCAAGATCTCATGATGAATTACATGGCACAGCTGGTCTGAGCTTTTCTTTAAGTCTCTGGGGTCATACCTTCCAGCTGTTGTCATAAAATGGGGCAGTCACGTTTTTGTCAGCTGCAGAAATTCTCACTGTCAGAGAAGAAACCAACTCCAAACCCAGCCTCATCAGGTGAGAAAGAAGTTTTTCTTTTTAATAGCCTAGACCACATATAAATTGGTAAATGTACTTAGGAACCTGTATTGATAATCAGAAAAGTTATCTATTCTGTGACCCAGCCATTCTACTACTAGGAATATATCCTAAGGAAATCATTAGAGAAAAAAGTATGCATTTGTTCACAAGGATGGACACTACAGCATAATTATAGAGGTGAAAAAGTGAAAGCCACCCTTAAGTTCAATAATAAAGGGCTGATAAATTATACATACAGCTTATAGACATATCCGTAGTTTAATAATTGCTAAGATGTATTACGTGCTTACCACATGCCACTGATTGTTTTAAAGAACTATATATATATAAACTCATTTAATGTATACACTAGATTACAGTGTAATCCTTAAAAAAAATTATATCGGAATATTTATGACTTGAAAAAATGTACATGATCTATTGCTGAATGAAAAAAACATATTACAAAACTATTTTAAAACTATAGATAGAAGGAAAAACGCAGTCATTAGAACTGGGAAGAGGCCTGAAATTACTGTTACTTTCTTCTTTGTGATTTTGAGATGTATCAAACTTTTCTATAATAATAATCTATTACTTTTTTAATAAACTGATTTAAAAATAAATACATAGCCAAGGTATTAGGCCATGCCTGAGGACCTCACACCCCAGCAGTATCAGGCCTCCCAGGAGGTGGGGCCACCAATGAACAAACAGGTGAGGAAGCCCAGCTGGTGCCATGGCCGTGGAGCCAGTGACCCCTAACGAAAGCCAGCTGATGCCTCTATCTACCAAGGGCCCTGCCCACAGCCCTATTTACTAGGAAGCTCTGCTGCTGTGCGGCTCTGGCACCAAGACCTGGGTCACCAAAGAGAGTTCAGTCATTCTGGACAATACTAAAAACAGAGTTACTCAGACTGTTGCTCCCAGGACTGTGATCAAAGGTCTTGAAAGAATTAAAGAGGAAAGAAACACAAAACGTGGCTCACCAGTCAAGACAGGTTTATTTTAGAGAAAACAAACCTGAGAGGAGCTTCTGGCCGAGTTAGGTCAGAGGCACGCTCTCTTACAGACTAAGAGTTTTTAAGGATTCAGGGTGGGAGATATTATCAGAGGCTTGGACAGCTTCTGTGTCTTTTTGTCGTGCTTATCTGGGAGGGAGAGTTGTGTGTCTGTTTCCATAAATCTTTCTGCAGCTGCAGGCATATCCCCCGAGTCTGCTTTTAGCTTCCCTATCTTAGTGCACCTGAAGGGAAAGGGATGTGCTTATTAAGGCCCACTGTTTTACTGGGGCCCATTGTATGAGGGTGAAGTTTGGCAGTTACCCAAGAGACTTTCCCCCCACCTCCCTCTGTGCCCAAGCTGTCTTAACTGTGTTTTACTGTCTGTTCTTTCTGGCTGCTTATAGTTAGAAGGGAAGTGATTTCCTTGAAGTGCATGAGGCTAGAAAGGGAGCTGGAAGTTCAAGTGGCAGTGTTTGTCCGAGAAGATGGTGCTCCTGCTCTGTCAGGTCTTATTCCTACTTTAAGAGGCTTTCACTGTCTCTGGCTCCTGCTGACTTCTTGAACCCAGTTTCCCATGACTCTCTGCAGCCCTTCACACTAGAAAGGCCATTTCCTCCTAACTTTTCCCAGTACCTGTGATGCATTTTCTCCTTCTCCATATTTTCCAGACTTTTCTTTCCAATCCTCTGCTCTAAAATGTCTTTTTCCAAGCCTATGGATTGTTCCAAGCCTATAGATGATGCTGACGAAACTGATAATAGTGTCGATGCAACTGCTATAAACATAGGTGTAATAGCAGTAACAGCAATTAAACAGTATTTAAATAACACATAATAAGTGCTACTACTATTAAATAGTAATAGCTTTATTTAGCAGCTAAATAAAGCTACTATTTATTTAGCACTTACTATGTGTTGTTCAAATACATTAAATCCTGTTTAATCCACATAGCTCATCTGTGCACAGATACTAGTGTCCTTTACAGATAAAAGATCTATGGCTCAGTGAGGTGAAGTAATTTTTCCAAGGTTCCGCCATCAATAAATGGTAGAAACAAACCTCAAACTGAGGTCTGTCTGTGCAATTCACAAAGAACTTCCCTATCCATGACCTCCCAAAATCCATACCTGTGAGGATGGCAGGTATGATCATCCCTGTTTGACAGTTGAGGAATCAAAGTCCGGTTGCTGATAATGGTGGTGGGGAGAGGAAGTCTAATAATCCCAGTTTCCTGAATACTAGGTGCAGAAAACATTGATTATGTGGAAAGACTTGTCATGGCTGTCTTAATGTGAATTCAGATGAATCTGGAGTTCAGAATTTCATCTACTCTCTTAAGTGCAATTCTGAATTCATCAATGCCCAGGAAAGGCACGGATGGAAAACGTCACCCTGTGAATGGACTATCAGATATGTGTACATATGAATGTGATATATATGCACATAGAGAACAGTCTTGTGAGAAAGTCTCCAGCAAAAAGCTGGGTACAAAGAGATTTAAGGTTAAATTTAAGGAGAAATAAATATTTTTGCTCCTTTTTCTAAAAATATTCACTGAGGTCCTATGAATGGCGAATAAGAAGTCTCCCCCTTTGTGAATTTGTGACTTTGACTCCTGTTATGGGGAACTAGAACTCCATCTGTCAGGAGTCCTGTGTTCCAGAGAAGATATGCTGATAAGACAGTTTGCCAGGCGTGGTGGCTCACACCTGTAATCCCAGCACTTTGGGAGGTCAGGATGGTGGATCACTTGAGGTCAGGAGTTCAAGATCAGCCTGGCCAACATGGTGAAACCCCGTCTCTACTAAAAATACAAAAAATTAGACAGGCGTGGTGGCACGCACCTGTAATCCCAGCTACTCAGGAGACTGAGGCAGGAGAATCGCTTGAACCCAGGAGTCAGAGGTTTCAGTGAGCTGAGATTGTGCCTCTGCACTCCAACCCGGGCAACAGAGCAAGACCCTGCCTCAAAACAAACAAACAAACAAACAAACAAACAAACAAACAAAAAACAGTAAATGATGATTACTTAGGGGTCTGAGTGGCTTGTCCCCTGACCCTGCAGTTCAGGACTGTCTTATGAAGTATCTGATCTATTTCTTTCTTACAAAACTCTCATGGGCCACGAGTTCCTTGTGTTGGACTCTCAAGGGAGACCCAGGCCTGTGGTTCATCTCTTCCTTACACGCTTATACAAATATATTCAGTTCATTATTTACTCAGACTTGGTAACTTCCAGTCAATGTCCCAGGAAAGGCATAAAGTGTCCCAGAGTGGAATGAATTTTCAGGAAACCCTCAAGCCAAATCCTTTGTCTGATTTCACCTGTCACCAGGACTGGGGTCTCAGCTTACTCTGAGTGGCTCTGAGCTCAGCCAGGCCTCTGTGTCCTGCTCAAGGTTTGGCAGGAAGGAAGAGTGCTCCAAGGGTATGGATCCAGCTTGAGGAGCCGCATTGAAACAACTGCTAAAATGTATGCTTTACACACACACCTGACATTCTTTTCTTAGAGGATGTGGCATTCTCTTTGGGAGATGGCATTTATAAAAAAGTATATGACTACACCTTGTATTTTATTTTGTTTCCATACATGGGGTTGACTGAATTAAAGAAGTGACATCTTTTTCACAGATGCTTTGTTACAGCAGGTGAGTGAATTTGACCCAGATGTGTATCCCACACTTCTTATAGCAATTCCTGCCTTAAATATGTGGCAACTGAATTATATTTTAAAATGCACTTATTAAGACTGCCAGTTAAGGGAATTCTGTTTTAATTATTTTAAGGTAAGGACTCTTTTTAAAGTAACTAGTCCCTACTTTTAAAAACAGCTTTATTGAGATATCACATACTTTACAATTGATTCTTTAAAAGTGTGCAATTAGGCTGGGCGTGATGGTTCACACCTGTAATCTCAGCACTTTGGGAGGCCGAGGCGGGCAGATTGCAAGGTCAGGAGTTCAAGACCAGCCTGGCCAACATAGTGAAACCCTGTCTCTACTAAAAATACAAAAAATTAGCTGGGTATGATGGTTGGCATCTGTAATCCCAGCTACTCAGGAGGCTGAGGCAGGAGAATCGCTTGAACTCGGGAGGCAAAGGTTGCAGTGAGCTGAGATTGCACCATTGCACTCCAGCCCAGGAGACGGTGTGAGACCCTGTCAAAAAAAAAGAAAAAGTGTGCAATTATACCAGGAAAGGGAGATGGGAAAAAAAATAAAAATGTGCAATCCAATGGTGTTTCACAAAGTTGTGTGATCATCACTATAATCAACTTTATAACATTTTCATCACCCCCATAAAGAAACCCTCTACCCCATAGCTATCATTCTCCAGTCTCCTAACCCCACCTTCCAGTCCTAAGCAATCACTAATCTTATTCCTGTCTTTATAGATTTGCCTATGCTGCACATTTCATATAAATGGGGTCATACAATATGCGGTCTTTTGTGACTGACTTCTTTCATTTAGAATAATGTTTTGCGGTTTCATCAATGTTGTAGCATGTATAAGTTCATCACTCCTTTTTATAACAAATAATATTCCATTGTATTGGTATATTATATTTTATTTATCCATCAGTTGATGGACATTGGGTTTTTTCCACTTTTTTGCTATTATGAGTAATGCTGATATAAATATTAATAGGCAAATTTTTGTGTGAAGATATGTTTTCATTTCTCTTGGGTATATACCTAGGAATGTGTTAATATAATTAATTGGGAGGCCATTAGGCTGAGATTGCTCTAGCATGTTGGGTTCCTATGTAAGCAAACCAAAACCCAACTCAATGTCAGCAATAAACAAAACTTAAGCTTAACCAATCAGAAACCAAGTAACTGCCAGCTAGGGACTTTCCACTTTAACCAATCAAATTTCTCTTTGTCTTGCTTCCACAAACACCTTATAAAAATTTCCCCTCATATTCCTTCACTGAACTGCTTGTGTTATGGTGTGGCTAGATTCCTGAATTGCTGAATGCTCAAAGAAACTAATTAAAAATGTAATGTTCTTCAGTTTATTTTTTAACAAGTGGAATTACATGTAACCTATGTTTACATTTGGAGGAACTGCCAGACTATTTTCTTTTTTTTTTTTTTTTTGACACGGAGTCTCATTTTGTCACCCAAGGTGGAGTGGAGTGGTGCAATCTTGGCTCACTGCAACCTCTGCCTCCCAGGTTCCAGCAATTCTTCTGCCTCAGCCTCCCGAGTAGCTGAGATTACAGACGAGTGCCACCACGCCTGGCTAATTTTTGTACTTTTAGTAGAGATGGGTTTTTGCCATGTTGACCAGGCTAGCCTCAAACTCCTGGCCACAGGGGATCCGCCCGCCTCAGCCTCCCAAAGTGCTGGGATTACAGGTGTCTAAGGTAGATACACCATTCTACATTCCCACCATCTATGCAGCATGATATACAGGTGTTTTGCTTTCTCCGTATTCTAATACTTGTTATTAGCTGGCTTTTTGATTAAAGCTATTATAGTGGGTATGAAATAGCATTTCATTGTAGTTTTGACTTGCATTTCCCTGATGGTTGGTTATGTTGAGCATCTTTTCATGTACTAGTATATTTGTATATCTTCTTTGAACAAATGTCAATTGAGATTCTTTGCCCACTTTTTAATTGGATTATTTGTCGGTATGTAAGAGTTCTTTGTATGTTCTAGATAGACATCTCTTATCAAATATATGATTTGCAAGTATTTTCTTCCATTCTCTGTGTTGTTGTTTCACTTTCTGGATAGCATTCTTTGAAGTAAAAAAGGTTTTACATTTTGATAAAGTCCTATTTATTTTTTCTTTCGTTGTTCATGCTTTGGGTGTCATATCTCAAAAAACATTGCCAAATCCAAAGTCATGAAGATTTACTTCTATATTTTCTTTTAAGAATTTTCTAGTTTTAGCTCTTAAATTTAGGTCTTTGATCAATTTTTAACAAATTGGGAGTCCAAGTTCATTGTTTGGCATGTAGATGTCTAGTTGTCCCAGCACCATTTGTTGAAAAGATGATTCTTCCACTTTTTAAATTGTTTTGACACTCTTGTTGAAAATCAATTGACTGTAAATATGAAGATTTCTGGATTCTCAGTTCTATTGCATTGATCTATATGTCTATTTTAATGCTAGTACCTCACATCTTGATTACTATAGATTCATAGGTTTTGAAATCACAAGTTTGAGTCCTACAACTTTGTTCTTTTTCAATTTTGTTTTAGCTGTTCTAGGTCCCTTGAGTTTCCAAGTGAATATTAGAACTATCTTGCCCATTTCTGCAAAGAAGTTCAGCTGGTAGGGGCAAGAGTACATTGACATAGATTGTGTTAAATCTATAGATCAATTTGGTGAGTATTGCCATCTTAACAATGTTTAGTCTTCTGATCCATGAACATGAAATATTTGTCCATTTATTTAAATCTTCTGGCCAGGCACAATGGTTCACACCTCTAATCCCAGCACTTTGGGAGGCCAAAGCAGGTGGATCACCTGAGGTCAGAAGTTCAAGACTAGTCTAGCCAACATGGTGAAAACCCATCTTTACTGAAAAAAAATACAAAAAGTAGTCAGGCATGGTGGTGCAGGCCTGTAATCTCAGTTACTCAGGAGGCTGAGGCAGGAGAATTGCTTGAACCCAGGAGGTGGAGTTTGCAGTGAGCCAAGGTTGCACCACTGCACTGCAGCCTGGGTGACAGGGTGACTCCATCTAAAAAAAAAAAAAAAACTTGTAACATTTTTCAACAGTATTTTGTAGTTCACAGAGTATAAATTTTGCATTGCTTTTATTAGATTTACTCCTAAATATTTTATTCTTTTTGATTATATTGTAAATTGAATTTTAAAAATTTTATTTTTGGATTGTTCTTACCTACTATATAGAAATATTATTGATTTCTGTATATTGTGCTTATATCCTGCAACCTTGCTGAACTTGGTTATTAGTTCTAGTAGTTTTTTTAGTGGATTTCTTAGGATTTTCTATACATAAGATCATGTCATTTGCAAATAGAGATAGTTTTTCTTTTTCCATTCCAATATGGATGCCTTTTATTTCATTTTCTCACACCCTAAGTTTAAAAAAGTAACTCCTAAGTTCATTTTTGGTTTGCTTAAAACAAAGTTCAATATCAATTATATCTCAATAAAGCTGTTAGGGAAACATTTTAACTTTCCTTAAAACCATCACATATGGTATGGGGGGTGGGGAGAGCTGTTGGCCTACTTTCTTCTATGATTCTTCCAGGTGTATCTGGATGCTTAGATATAAAAATAATTGGACTCATGCTTTATAGATATTTTCCAATCCTGGCTGGGCATAGTGGATTGCCCTTGTAATCCCAACAATTTGGGAAGCTGAGGCAGGAGGATCACTTGAGACCAGAAGTTCAAGACCAGCTCAGTCAACATAGCAAGACCCTGTCTCTACAAAAAAAAAAAAAAAAAAATTGAATAAACAATACATTAGCCAGGCATGGTGGTGTGTGCCTGTAGTCCCAGCTACTTTGGAGGGCAAGGCAGGAAGATCACTTGCACCAAGGAGTTCGAGGTTGCAGTGAACTATGATCGTGCCACTGCCCTCCAGCCTGGGTGACAGGCCAGACCCTGTCACTAAAAGAATAAAAATAAAAATAGATATTTTGCAATCTTGTTCTCAGGAGCTCAATGCACAGTCAAACCCTTCTCAGGATTAAGAGGCTTTATGAACATTAAAAAAAAATCATATCCCTATTGGATGAGGGTGTCCTGAAACAGGAACTGGTGGAGGGTCTGTGGGTCCAGCTGCACAGAGGGGACTGCTCCTACTGTGGCGGGGGGGTGCCTTTTGGCCACAGGGATAGCGCAGCATCCAAGTCCCTGCATCCCTCCCTGGGGGTAAAAATGAGGACCGCACAGGCTGTATGGATTTATTGTGCTCTAAATGTCCAAATACCCCCAAATCTAGTTTTCCTACTACTCTTCAATCCATAGATGAGGGTCTAGGGACTGTGTTTCCAGGATGACCTTGGGACTAGGGGCCATGAGGAGATGGGAAGGCTTAGCCCCTGCACAAGGTCTGGCTGGCAAATACCCTCATGATCTCCTCTGCTACTGCAATCACCCAGCATTTTGTGAGGACCCAGGCTCTTGCGCTGCGTGGTTCAAAGGTGATCTCTTGTGGCTCAGAAGGTCTGAAAAGCAAACCAATCAGCTATGGTATGGAAAATAGTTCTTATTACCAGCGTCCTTTTATTTTCAGTAGGTTCTTATGTGACTTGTTTGTCCTTCTGCTCAGCTCTAATCAGTTCACGTTCTGTGCAAAGACACCCCCTAAATATTATTTGACTGGAAGTGACATTAACATTTTCCTGTGTCAATAAGAATGCTTCAAAAGCAGGATTTTCCATAGGTGCAAAATACTACATTGTCTGATTATATCATAATTAACCAGTTCCTCCAGAAAGAGGTTGGGATCACTTTGGGGGAATGCAAGCACTAAGTTCTTAATGTATCTCTTTGGATAAGGCTGTGTGTCACCAGCATTGGTGACCAGCACTGCAGTTGCATCCATCTTTCTAACAAGGACAATCCACAGACAAGCCCTATCACTTAAGCATGTGGCCAGGACTGCCCAGGACATGGCCCTCAGTTCTCGTCCTTCTGTAAAATCTACAACCTTCACACCGTTTGGCCACAGAAAAAGAGAACATTTTCCTGATGGGATATGTTAGGAGAACACCATTCTAAGGAGAACAATTTACTTTTTATATCAATCCTGAAATAAATCAGTGACAAAATTCAGTCAGACTCTGGCTGTTTGTGTTTCTAGGAACCTAAGGAATTGCCAGGTGACTCCATGTGAAGCTACCCAGGTACCAGGGTCTGAATGTGTTAACACTGGACACTTAAAGTGGACAGAAGGGCAGACAGACCTGGAAAGTTATCTGCATGTCCAGCAAATTCCCTGTGGCCTCATGGTGTTGCTTGTAGGTCTGGATAGACCCTCCGTGGTTTCTGCCCATCATTTTTGCCTGGCTCCCACCTCCGTGGACCACCTCTCCAGAGAGCTGCTCTCATCATCCTTCCAACCTGGGGACATGATTAGCACTGCCAGGGCAGGTAAGCCCCTCTCTTGGCTTTTTTTTTTTTTTTTTTTAATTTACAGATTCCCTTTTGTCCCCATGTGCATCTCCCTTACCAGTGTGTGAGATGTGTCCGTAAGTATATGAATGTCCTTATGAATACGTGATGTTATTGTGTGTACTGATGCATTTCAAGTAATATGAATAGCATTGGGCTTAAAAATGATATAAAGCAAGAGAGGGGATTTAATGGACTGATCATGATAATTTGCTATGAATTCAGGAACTCTTGAAATGATGATGATGAACTCTCTGCACTTAAGGTTAAAAAACAAAAACCTGGATCCCTTGACCTTAAGGTTAAGGTTCTGTTCTTCTTACAGCAAAGGGACATGATGAGTGCCCCATCCTGCAGCCATCAAGAAGGCTTTAAGGGCCAGATTTGTTCCAGCAGTAATAAATAATGTTATCGGTTATGAGAATCTAACATCATGTACCCTCTTCATGTAGGATGCATTGAGAATGACCAAACATAATATTCTTGCCAAAAATGCATAAGCTTAATCTAATCATAAGAAAACACCAGAGAAACCCGAATGAGGGACATTTTACAAAATAAGTTAGCAGTGCTTTTCAGAAGTATCAGAGTCATGAAAAACAAGAAAAGAGCAAGGAAATCTCACAGATTGGAAGAATCTAAGGAGACATATAACTAAATGCAACCCAAGATACTGGATTGAATACCAAAACAGAAAGAGGACATTCATGGGCAAACTAGCAAAATTATGTAAGTTTTTAGTCTTTTTGTTATAGTACCAATGTTAATTTCCAGGTTTTGATGACTGTACTGTAGTTGTGTAAGCTGTTAACAGTAGGGGAAGCCGGGTGAAGATTACACAGGAACTCTCAATGCTATTTTTGCACCTTTTCTCTAAGTCTAAGATTATTTCAAAATAAAAAGTTTTTTTTTTTTAATCTAGGCCTGGTGCCTTTTTGGGGAGTCAATTTTTGATGACTGATTCAATGTTTAAATAGTTATTGGTCTACCTAAATTTTCTATCCCTTCTCTGAAAGTTTTAGTAATGTATATTTTTTCTCAAAAGTTTTCCATTTCAACTATGTTTTCAGAATTTGGCGTGATATTCATTTATATAATCCCCCAATAGGTTTTGAATTCTCTGCTAGGTTTATAGTTATATCATCAACCTTTTTATAACTAACTAGCTTTATTTATTTGTGGATCTCTTACTCTGTTTTCTCCTTTGGTTGGGAGCTAAAAGAGCTTTGTCCTTTTACCTTTCAAATAATCTGTTTTGGTTTTGGTAATCATCCCATTATTTACTTTCTACTTTCAGTAATTTCTGGTTTCATCTTCATTTTTTCTTCCTTCTATTATTATTAATTTATGTATTTATGTATTTATTTATTTATTTTTGAGGTGGAGTTTTGCTCTTGTTGCCCAGGCTGGAGTGCAATGGCACAATCTCGGCTCACTGCAACCTCTGCCTCCCAGGTTCAAGTGATTCTCCTGCCTCAGCTGGAGAAGCTGGGATTACAGGCATGTGCCACTGTGCCCAGCTAATTTTGTATTTTTAGTAGAGACGGGTTTCTCCATGTTGGTCAGGCTGGTCTTGAACTCCTGACCTCAGGTGATCCACCTGCTTCAGCCTCCCAAAGCATTGGGATTACAGGCTTGAGCCACTGCACCCAGCCCCTTCTATTATTTTTAATTCATTCTATTACTCTTTTTCTAACTTCTTGAATTGAATGCTTTCCTCATTAATTTGCTATCTTGTGTCTAATATAGACAGTCATAAGAATGTAGCTATTTTTTCTACTTCTATTTGCATCACTTAAGTTTTAGTATGCAGTGCTTTCACTGTATAATTTTAAGGGTTCTATTTCTTCAACTCACAGATTATTTGTTAGTATGCCTTTTCCTTCCTTCCTTCCCTTTTTCTTTCCTTCCTTTCCTTTTCTTTCTCTTTCGGTCTTTCTCTCTCTCTCTGTCTCTCTCTCTCTGTCTCTCTCTCTTTCCTTCCTTCCTTCCTTCCTTCCTTCCTTTCAAGATGGGGTCTCACTATGTTGCTCAGGCTGGTCTAGAACTCCCGGGCATAAGCAACTCTCCCACCTTGGCCTCCCAAAGTGCTGTGATTACACTCATGAGCCACCGTGACTGGCCCCTTTTCATTTCTAAATGTATGGAACTTGTATTTTTTAATTATTATTCCTAATTTTATTTTATTAAAATATGAGTATTTGTCTAAACAGTATCCTTGTCATTGGCACAAGGTTCAAAATGCAACTTTAGTAAATACTGTCCATTTGCTCTTCCCCTTCCCTCCAAAAGAATTATTGGTTGCCTGAAATGAGAAAAGTGTTCCAAAATAGAATATGCATAATTGACTGAATAATCTGAGATTTCATCCTTGACTCACCCTCCCTACATCTTTCCAACAACTCTGTATACTAATGAAGAATATTAAAGCACAACTTCAGCTTGATTTGTGATTCAGTTCACCACCTTCAAACAAATTACAGCCAATAAAAGTTTTCAAATTAGCATCTCCTCTCTGGCACTTGCAGGTATCAATGACACTTGTGTGCGGATGGAGGTTATGGAGATTTGTGATTGTGCTGAAGAATGTAGGCCCAGAATCAGTACTTATTATTGCTGGTGTTAAAGTATGATAAATAATACCCTGGTTAATTTATATATTCCCACTACTTGAAACACTGAGCTAAGCTGGAATCTGAAGACAAGGTCAAGAGAGTTACTCTAAAATGCAATCTAATGAAATTTAATATGCTGGGCCCAGGGGCTCATGCCTGTAATCCCAGCACTTTGGGAGGCTGAGGTGAGACCAGCCTGGTTGACACGGCAAAACCCTGTCTCTACTGAAAATACAAAAATTCGGCTGGGTGCGGTGGGTCATGCCTGTAATTCCAACACTTTGGGAAGCCAAGATGGGTGGATCACCAGATCAGGAGATCGAGACCATCTTGGCCACCATGGTGAAACCCCATCTCTACTAAAATACAAAAAAATTAGTTAGGGGTGGTGGCGCACACCTATGGTCCCCGCTACTTGGGAGGCTGAAGCCTGAAAATTGCTTGAACCTAGGAGGTGGAGGTTACAGTGACCCGAGATCCCGCCACTGCACCCAACCTGGCGACAGAGCGAGAATCTGTCTCAAAAAAAAAAAATTACCTGGGCATGGCAGTGCATGCCTGTAATTCCAGCTAACTGGGAGGCTGAGGCAGGATAATTGCTTGAACCCAGGAGGCAGAGGTTGCTGTGAACCAAGATCACTCCACTGCACTCCAGCCTGGGCGACAAGGGCGAAACTCCATCTCAAAAAATTAATTAATTAATTAATTAATTTAATAGACAAGGGAGGGGAGTTTTTGCAACAGATGTATTCTATTTTGTGGTTCTGAATGTTCTTTTCTATAAGCCCGAGGTGTCAGAACTAATGGCCCTAACTTATACAGACTTAAAAAAAAAAGTGCCAGTAGTAGTTATTCATCACTGCCTGTATTAGTCAGGGTTCACCCCACAAACGGAACCAATAGCCTGTGTGTATTTATAGAGAGATTTACTTTAAGGAATCGGCTCATGAGGTTATAGAGGCTGGTCAATCCGAAATCTGCAGCATGGGCTAGTACAGCAGTCCCCAACCTTTTTGGCACCCGGAACTGGTTTCATGGAACACAATTTTTCCGTGGATGGGGTGGCGGGGATGATTCTCATAAGGACTGCGCGACCTAGATCCCTTACATGCGCAGTTCACATGCGCGGTTCACATGCGCGCCTATGAGAATCTGATGCCACCACTGACCTAATAGGAGGCGGAGCTCAGGCAGGAATGCTCTTGCTCACCTCCTGCTGTGTGGCCCAGTTTCTAACAGGCCACGGACTGGTACCGGTCCATGGCCAGGAGGTTGGGGACCCCTGGCTAGGAAACCAGGAGAGTGGAGAGCATGGGTGCTGCAGCTCGAGTCTGAAGGCCATCTGCCAGCAGAATTCCTTTTTGCATGGGGAAGGCCAGACTTTGCTCTATTCCAGCTTTCAACTGATTGGATGAGGCCCACCCACATTATGGAGGGCAGTCTGCTTGACTCCAAGCAGTTGACTAATGTTAAATGTTAATGTCACCCAAAACACCTTCACGAAACATCCCGTATAATGTTTAACCAAATATCTGGGCACCGTAGTCCAGCCATGTTTTTGTTTTATTTTGTTTTGCTTATTTATTTTATTTTTAATTTTTATGGGTACGTAGTAGGCATATATATTTTTGGGGTACATAAGATATTTTGATACAGGTGTGCAATGTGAAATAAGCACATCATGAAGAATGGGATACCCATCCCCTCAAGCATTTATCTTTTGAGTTACGAACAATTCAATTACACTCTTTATTGTAAAATATACAACTAAGTTATTACTAACCCGTTGTGCTATCAAATAGAGGGCTGTTCCCCTCAGCCCTCCACTACCCTTCCCAGCCTCTGGTAACCATCCTTCTATGCTCTATATCCATGAGTTCAATCGTTTTGATTTTGAGATCCCACTGTTTTGCTTTTTTAGAGACCAGTTCTGGCTTTGTCACCCAGGGTGGAATACAGTGGTGCAATCAGCTCACTGCAGCCTTGAACTCCTGGGCCCAAGTGGTCCTCCTGCCTCTCAGCCTCCCGAGTAGCTAGATGACTTTTTTTTTTTTTTTTAAGTTATTTTGTAGAGACAGGGGTCTCCTTATGTTGCCCAGACTGGTCTCTTCCTGGACTCCAGTGATCCTCCCATCTCAGCCTCTCAAAGTGCTGGGATTATAGGCGTAAGCCACTGTGCCCAGTGGCCCATCCACGCTGATACAAAAATTGACCATCACTACTCAATGGGATAAAGGCTGTGGTTAGTTGCTGTTATCATTTAGTCCCTAGGAGACAGAGTACCTGAGAGGAAGAGGAAGACTTTGATTCCCAGCTGTGAGGCTTCCTAGTTTTGTGACCTTGGGCAGTTTTGTTAACTTCTTGTAGCCTCAGATTCTTCTACAATAAAAGAATAGGATTTATTATTATTATTATTATGTTTTTAGAGACAGGGTCTCACTCTATCCCTGAGGTTGGAGTGCAGTGGCACAATCATAGCTCACTGCAGTCTTGACTTACTGGCCTCAGGTGATCCTCCCACCTCGGCCTCCTGGGTAACGGAACACAGGCGCACACTACCACGCCTGGCTAATTTTTTGTGTTTTGTATTTTTTTTTGTAGAGATGGAGTCTCACCATCTTGCTTAAGCTGGTCTCAAACTCTTGGGCTCAAGCGATCTGCCCGCCTCGGCCTCCCAGAGTCCTGGGATTACAGGAGTGAGCCACCATGCCTGAAGAGTTGTGAGATGGAAATGATATAACCCATATGTGACATCTAAGGGTCTCTGTAGATATTCAGTAATTGTTCCTTTCTCTCTGCTTCCTCAGGAAACAGTATTCTCCAGTTGCTGCCTCAGTCTGAACCAAACTTATGAGATGATCCAACATCCTGGGTTCTGACAACTCTGCTCACAAAGTTACATTTGGATTACTCATTACATTTTCCATGTGTGTAGGCAAAATTCTCCTTGGAAAGTAGCATCCCATTGTTCATGAATATAATGGCATTCTTATTCATAAATCAGAAATTTATGAATTTCTGGATTAGAAATTGTTGGTAAGAAAAGCAATCCACTCTTAGAAACTCAAATAAAAAGAGGGTTTGTTATCAACACTGGGGGAATTTTGCAGAGAGTTAATTATAGGAAATAGCCTGTCTTCATTGAAAACCATAAAATGAGATTTCTCTTTGTCTCTCTCTTTTTCTCTCTCTCTCTCTCTCGCCAGAGATATATAATTTTATTCATTTCTATTTGGCTTCCTTTGCTGTGTTCTAAATGTCCACTCCCCTGTAATTTGGGCCACAAATGGCACTTCACCGGCCCTCCAGCCAGCTCTCCAGCCAGCTCTCCACATGACCTTGCAGCTCCATGCCCATACCATCTGACTCACTCATTCTCTGTTTCTTAGGTAAAACTCAGGAGAGAATCTAATTGGTTGCTGGCTGATTCCTTTGGTCACATGTTCCAATCCACTGTGGATAAATGGGAATGAGTTGGCACGTAATTAATAGACTGATCCTTTCAGGAATGTGAACCAAAAACTTAAACCCAAAGGGTTCATTGGTTGTGGTGGCGAAGTAACCTGCAGCTTCGTTTCTAGTAGGGTTGCTTGGCTGGGTCAGTCAATGCATGTCCAGCAGCTGTGCCTGCCCCGTGCTCCTGCATCCCCAGCCCAAGGTCTGCCCTGATCTCCCAGCGAGCCTCCAGACGCACACAGGTTGGTCTCGCACAGTGAGAGGAGGCAAGGCTCCCAGAGGCCTTTCTGCGCTTTAGTTCCTCAGGATTCCTGGTTGCCATTTGGCTGGCTTCTGGGGAACCCTGACCACTCCATGATGTGGCTTCCAGCCTACTGCTGTGATGGCTGGAATGGACCAGACATCTGCTGTGGCGTGCTCTTCGTGTTTCCCATCTCCCCACCTCTGTGGCTTCCCTGGCCTCTGACTCCCCACCCCTCCACAGTCCTGGGGATTTTGTCTGTACCCACATTTTCCATGCCCCCAGCCCAGTGCTTTACCCCATTTCTGGATGGACCAGCTCAGAACATTGGCTTTCTGAACTTGCAAAGCCAAGAGACAGACTTGACCTGGGCTGGATCTCTAAGACATATGAGGTGCCCCAAGGGCACCTCTCTCTGCCTTCACCATCCTGGAACTCCCAAATGGACGTGGCAGCAAAGCATCTTGGGGAACAGAGCTGCATGTGAGCGGGCAGGTCTTGATGGGAATCTTGGCTCTTACTTTTACTCACTGTGGGAAATTGCCCAAGTTTTTTGGGGCTTAGTCCTGTAAAATTAATAAAATAAAAGATACTGAAAACATAAGGCTGCTAGGAGAACTCAATGAGTACAAGGTAATTAGCACACAATAAACAAACAGGAGCAGTTATTTTAAAATGATTTTTGTCAGTATTAATAACAACATCTCGTAGTCCCCGGAAAATAGTGAAAGAGAAGGTATTACTGTACCACACAGCCAACTCCTCATTTCTGAGAAATAGGCTTTTCTCTCCACTCCATCTGTCCTACAAGGTCACTGCCATACAGAGGCAGTGAAGAAGTGACTGATATATTTATAGCAGTTAGGGAAACCATATTTTGGATCGGGAGAACATCCCCCACTTAAAACCCTCTCCCATAATAAAAGTTTAAAGTCCTTTCCTTGCCGCTTACCTAATTTTTTTTTTCTTAAACTACAGCCAGAATGTCACATTGAGGTTTCTCTCTCTGTGCAAACACCACTGTACTAAAACATATTTCTTACTAAATTTTGGTTGCAGGAAAATTATTCCTAAGTCATTTTTCCTATGGCCAAGAAGTATACAGTAATTAAAACCTCGTTTGTAAACATGAACAAGAAATAATTTATAGCCTAGGTGCAATCATTTCACTTTTTCATGAACTTACATATTTATGTGTTTGAATAAAACCTATGAATACTAACTGGCTCTTTATTCCAGTAAATGAGACTGTGGTGAGGAGTGAATTGGAGGAAAGTGTGGGGCACATAATTGAAAAATAAGATGGAGCAATGGATTTTGGATGCATGTCTGCTAGTGAATCATTCTGTGACTCTAAGTACAATACTTCGTGCTCTGATTCCCCATCTGGAAAATTATGATAATATAACTATCTGCAAAGTATGACACGAGATTCTATTTTTTAAAAAGAGGAGAACATCAACCAGGTTTTTGGACTTTGGGATCCAAATAAGCAAACGTTCAAAACAAGAGTCTAAGAAATGATAATCTTTGTTTACATTTTGTCCTTAGTTAATAGAATTTGTAATATTTTAGGAAGCCACTTTAAATTGAAGGTTCTATCAAATTAATAATAGCATTCATATATTGTTTAGGCAAAGGGACAGATTAATAGGTAACTTACAAAAGATTCCACACATTTGGTCAAGAAACAATTAAAAATATCAATCTCATTAGTAACATAAAAATTGCAAGCAAGGCCGGGCATGGTGGTTCACGCTTGTAATCTCAGCACTTTGGAGGCCGAGGTGGGTGGATCACTTGAGGTCAGGAGTTTGAGACCAGCTTTGCCAATATGGTGAAACCTCGTCTCTATTAAAAATGCAAAAATTAGCCAGGCGTGAGGCGGGCACCTGTAATCCCAGCTACTTGGGAGACTGAGACAGGAGAATCGCTTGAACCTGGGAGGTGGAAGTTGCAGTGAGCCGAGATTGCGCCATTGCACTCCAGCCCAGGCAACAGAGCGAGACTCCGTCTCAAAAGAAAAAAAAAAAAAAATTAAAAACAGTCCGATGATACAAGTCTAGTTTTGGTGTGAGTGTGAGGAAACAAGCACATTATTGGTGAGAGTACAAGTTAATATAGTAAAGGAATTTGAGGAGAAAAAGTTTAAACCTGCATGCCCTTTGACAGAGAAATCCCACTCCAAAGAATCTGTTCTACCTAAACACACTATGTAAAGATGCACATATGACAGTGTTGGTGACAGTGCTGTTTGCAATGGCATGAAAAGGACACCTAAACATCTGCTAATAGAAAATGATTCAATAACTTGTGGTACATCCTCATTACCGTCTCCCATTATTAAAAAGAGTGAAGTAAACCCACATATTCTGATGGATAGAAAGGGGGGATGCTCTGTAAAATTTTGTTAAGTCATTAAAAACAAGTTATGGAACAATATGTAGAATATGATCTCATTTTTTGAAAAAGCTGTGTATGAAAAACTATTCACTAACTAAGAGAAAGACTGAAGAAAAGTTGAGGGGTGACTTTTCATTTTTTACTTTATATGCTTCCACATTATAATTTTTATGGCAAGTGTAAGTGATTTTTGTTGTTAAAATCATTTAAGGCTGGGCGCGGTGGCTCACACCTGTAATCCCAGCACTTTGGGAGGCCGAGGTGGGCGGATCATGAGGTCAGGAGTTCGAGACTAGCCTGACCAACATGGTGAAACCCCGTCTCTACTAAAAATATAAAAATTAGCCGGGTGTGGTGGCTCATGCCTGTAATCCCAGCTAGTCAGGAGGCTGAAGCAGGAGAATCACTTGAACCTGGCGGGCGGAGGTTGCAGTGAGCCGAGATCACACCGCTGCACTCCATCCTGGGCAACAGAGGGAGACTCGGTCTCAAAAAAAAAAAAAAAAGAAAAAAATTGTTTAAGACAGCATGTAATTTTACATAAACAGGCTTTTGCAACTCTCATTCTCAGCCCATGTCTCGCACTGCATCAGGCGAACCTGATGCAACCTTCTGGGTTTCTCTTCTTGTTTTGGGAGGTGTTTTCCTATGAACGTTTCCTTCTAATTATGAAATAATTTTTTTTTTTTAGACATAGTCTTACTCTGTTGCCCAGACTGGAGTGCTCTCGGCTCACTGCAACCTCCGCCTCCCAGGTTCAAGTAATTCTCCCTGCCTCATCCTCCCGAATAGCTGGGTTTACAGGTGCCCACCACCACACCTGGCTAATTGTATTTTTTGTAGAGATGGGGTTTTGCCATGTTGGCCAGGCTGCTCTTGAACTCCTGACCTCAGGTAATCTGCCTGCCTTGCCTCCCAAAGTGCTGGGATTACAGGCATGAGGCACTGAGCCTGGCCAAGAATATCTATTTATTATTGAAAGTGTGTAAAATACAGAAAAGTGAAAACAAAAACAAAAACAAAAAAACACTTATCTCACTCGGAGATAAACTGTACATATATTTTGCTGTATTGTCTTCCAGTCTTTTTTCCATATATTTGAAAAGATTAAAAATCTATAGCATTATATACTGATTTTCCACTTAGCATTTTATTATGTGCATTTTCCTATTATTACCAGTTTTTGGCAATTTTCATACTTATGAAATATACCATATTATGATGTCCTATCAGTTATTTAATATTGAACATTTTAGTGGTTTCTAACTTTTCGCTATTATAAACTATGTATGTATGTATATATGTACATAGATATTTCATTGTATCTCTGATTATTTCATCCAAATACATTTATAGAAAAAAAGGGCAGGAGTTCAAGACCAGCCTGGGCAACATGGTGAAACCCCATGTCTACTAAAAATACAAAAAGTTAGCCAAGCATGGTGGCACACGCCTGTAATGCAAGCTATTTGGGAGGCTGAGGCATGAGAATCACTTCAGCTCAGGAGGTGGAGATTGCAGTGAGCAGAGATCACACCACTGCACTCTAGCCTGGGCAACAGAGCAAGAGTCTGTCTAAAAAAAAAAAAGAAAAGAAAGAAAAGAAAAGAAGGAGAAGTGTACTATTGCCGTGAATATATACATATATATATTCTTTTGGAGACAGGGTCTCACCCTGTCACTCAGGCTGGAATGCAGTGGTGCAATAATAGCTCATTGCAGCCTTGAACTCCTGGGCTCAAGCAGTCCTCCTGCTTTGGCCTCCCACATTGCTGAGATTACAGGTGTGAGCCACTGTGCTAGCCTGACATGAATATTTTAAAGACTCTCAATATACATTGTTAAATTAGCTCTTAGAATGGCTGAATTAATTTGTACTTGTACCAGAAAAGGATTAGACAGAATGAAGCTTTGGCCATCCTACTCTGACTAATGGTTTTATTTTATTTTTTTATTTTTATTTTTATTTTTTGAGACGGAGTCTCGCTCTGTCGCCCAGGCTGGAGTGCAGTGATGCGATCTCGGCTCACTGCAAGCTCCACCTCCCGGGTTCCCGCCATTCTCCTGGCTCAGCCTCCCGAGTGGCTGGGACTACAGGCGCCCGCAACCGCGCCCAGCTAATTTTTTGTTTTTTGTATTTTTAGAGACAGGATTTCACCGTGGTCTCGATCTCCTGACCTTGTGATCTGCCCACCTCGGCCTCCCAAAGTGCTGGGATTACAGGCGTGAGCCACTGCGCCCGGCTGGTTTTATTTTTAATTTGATAAATAATGAAAGGAAACTTTGGCCTATTTCATAGGTAAAAATGAAAAGTTTTTAAACGTATTTATTTGATTGTTAGTGTAGTCAAAAAATTTTAAATGTATTTTATTCATTTGTAGTTTAAAAAAGAACATTTACTTCCATAGTCAAAAAGCATTGTCATAGTTAACAAAAGTAATACCAATTTCTTAATATTACCTAATATCTATTTCACAGTTAAATTGCATCAGTTGTCTCAAAATGTCTTTTCTGGTTTGTTCAAAACAAAAGCCAACCCAAGACCGTGCATTGCACCTGGTTGTTATGTCTCTTGAGATTCTTTTAATTTATGGTTTCTTTCTGTTTTGTTTTGTTTTGTTTTCTCCATACACTGACTTATTGAAGTTGCCTGCAGAATATTTTATTTTTCAGGACTTTTCTAGTTGCTTGCTTGTAGTACTGTTCAACTTTGTCCTCTATTCCCTCTAATGTTTGCAAACAGGGAGCTAGCTGTGAAAATGTGACAGATTAAAGTTAAACATTTTTGGGAAAAATACATCATAGGTGATGTGGTATACCTGTTATTGGGTCACATCAGGAGACTGACCCATGACATCTTGTTGGTCAGTGATGAGGGCCACTAAGATTGACTCCTGAATTATGGTAGGTAGTGGCAACCTGCTTCCTTCATGCAGGTGGGTTTTCTCCTTTGAATTGGAGAGTAATTTCTGTGATATACTTTGGCACTATAAGAACGTCCTCCGTCCATCTACTATTCACCTAATGACTTTACCACCAATACTTAATTTCTGTCTAAATCACTATTTTCATTTGGGGTCGAAAATGATTATTTTCTAATTCTATCACTCCTTCTCTTGTATTTATTTCCCATTAGTCTTTTAAGTAGAGCTTTCCTTTCTCAACTGGAACTACTTGCTTACTCCAAAATGAAATACAACTTCCATTAATACTAGAAAGGCAGGATATTTCATTTTTCCCCTTTAATTATAATTTAAATGTTTGTTTTGCAAGTTGTTTTCTTAGGCTTATTGCCTATTTGCAATGGGAGTGTTCCTCATTTTCTTATTATATGTGGGCATTCTTTGTCTCATATAGCATATATTTCTCTCAATTTTTGGTTGGAATATTAATTTCACTCTTTTTTTATGTACAGATGTTTTATACTTGTCAATCTGGTCTATTATCTTTTTATTTGTGGTTTCTTCATTGCTTTCATGCTTACAAACTCTTCTTTCTCCCAAAGCCAAATCCATCTTTATTTTCTTATAGCTATCTTATAACTGTTTTATGGTTAATTTTTTAACAATTATAGAATTGCTTATTTTAGAAATACCAATCCAGTCTTCTTATTCCTCTGCTGAAAATCCATTGGTGTCTTCCCATTGTGTGCAGGAGAAAGTCAAACTTGGCAATTTGGCATATCAGCTCTTTGGAGCCTGGCCTTTCTTTTGGCTTCATTTCCTATCTGCATTTCTAGCAATAGCAGACCACTTGCAGTTCCCTAAATAGTTAGTGCTTGTGCTTTACAACTATGGATTCTCTTCTCCATGACTTGCCACAGTCTACCTGATAAGTGATTATTCTTCCTGTAACTCTCAAATATCACCTCTTTTTGTAAAAAGTGTTCCATGTTTCTCTCTAGCTCTGTCCCTTTGGAATCCTCCCAGAGCCATTTGGTCAGGTTTTATTGGCATCTGTCTCGTTTGGCTGCTGTCTTAGTCTATTTGTGCAGCTATTGCAAAATATCTCAGACTGGGTAATTTATAACAACGGAAACTTAGTTCTCACAGTTCTGGAAACTGGGAAGTCTGAGATCAAGGCACCAGCAGGTTTGGTATCTGGGAAGGGCCTGATCTCTGCTTCCAAGATGGCACCGTGTTGCTGCATCCTCTAGAGGGGACAAATGCTGTGTCTCACATGGTGGAAGAGTGGAGGAGCACAAACCCACTCCCTCAATCCCTTTTATGAGGGCCTTCATGATTTGATTACCTCCTACAGGCCCCACCTCTTAATACTATTACATTGGCAATTGAGTTTCAACATATGAATTTTGGAGGACACATTCAGACCATAGCAGTTGTCATTGTCTTTAAACATGTTTCTCTCCCCATCCTGTGAGTGCCTTAAAGGAGGGACCATATCATATTTCCCATTGTCACTGCCCAGCACAGAGAGGATGCACAATGTTTGTTGAGTATGTGAAGCATTAATTAAAACACAACATTGAATAATAAACCGTTTATTCCATGGTGGAAATGTTATTTCAGAATTTCCAAGATACAGATAAGAAACTTTTCTTTCTGGTTTTTTTTGTTTTAGAAATATTGCTGTCAAAGATGGTGCCAACCTGAAAGAAAAATAACATAATATAAATACGTTATTTATATTATATTTATAACCTATGTGTTATAAATTTTTAAAATCATATTTATAACCTATGTGTTAAGGACAGCGCTAGACATGCAGTGTTAGAGACAAGGAAACAATGCCACATTGGCAAAATTATTGATGCAAATGCAACGTTGAGAAATCCCTGCTTCCATCCCAGCCCCAGTCTCTCCAGCCCCTCCTGCTGGCAACTCTTTTCACCTGGTTCTGTAGCGCTCTGTCCCAAGACTCAGACATAATTCTACCCAAATACACATCTGCACCTCCCTCCCCTAGCAACTCCACCTAGAGCCTGGCAGTATAAGGGGCTCCCTCAGACTGGCTGCACAAAGGTGACTTCATAGTCTTAACCGTTTATCTCATGTTACAGTTTAAAAGCCCAGGCCTTCCGCAGAACTGGCTCACGTACCAATAGAGAAATCTCAAAGTGCAAAAAAAAAAAAGAAAAAAAAAAAAAAAACCACGGGATGGGGGAGTGCTAGAAATAATCGTGATTATATATTATGAAAAAGTAACAGTATAAAACAGTGCTGTGCAATAAAAGTAGAATGTGAGCTACCTATGTGATTTTTTTCTGGTAGCCACCTTAAAAAAGTAAAAGGAAACAGATAGCATTGACCATAATGTATTTTAAACCACATATCAAGATATTAGCATTTCAACACATACAATCAATATTTTTAAAGTTCTACATTGCTTCATTTTTAAAACTTAATTTTAACTAAAATAAAATTAAAATGATCAAAATTAATAAATTTAGTATTGATATAGTACTACTATCTAATTTACTGTCCATATTCAAATGTCATCAGTTGTCCAAATAATGTTCTTTATGGCCATTTCTTCCTCTAGTCCAGGATCTCATTCAGGATCCTACATCGCATTTAGTTGTTGTGTCTCTTTAGTCTCCTTTAATCTGGAAAATATCCTCAGCCTTTCTTTATCTTTTTAACATTGACATTTTTGAAGGGTATGGGGCAATTTGTCACGAAAAAATGTCTTTCAATTTGGGTAACTTTAATGTTTCCATGTGATTATTTTCCGGTTTTGCATTTCTGGTGGGAATCCTACAGAAACAATGTATGTCTGTGGTAGACACGGAAATTCCCTGTCTGGGTCCTCCTTCAAGGGAGGACCTGTCACCCAGCTGCAGGGAGAGTCAGGAGGTAGCCTCCAGCTGAGAGCTTTCTGTATGTGCTTCACGTTTGGAGAGCTACCTTGTTTGATATCATGCCCATCTTGGGGGAATCCACATCTGGTGACTTTATGAAGCAAGGATATAAAAGCCTGACCATTCTGATCCGACATGGGACCAAAGGTATCAGACATTTAATATATGGAGAAAAGAGTAGGTAGAAGATAATGTAGAGATGGCTATTTTTTTTTTCTTTGAGACAGAGTCTCACTCTGTTGCCCATGTTGGAGTACAGTGGCACCATCTAGGCTCACTTCAGCCTCCACCTCCCGGGTTCAATCGATTCTCCTGCCTCAGCCTCCCAAGTAGCTGGGATTACAGGCGTCCACCATGCCCAGCTAATTTTTTTTGTATTTTTATAGAGACGGGGTTTTACTATGTTGGCCAGGCTGGTCTCAAACTCCTGAGCTCAGGTGATCCACCCGCCTCAGCCTCCCAAAGTGCTGGAATTACAGGTGTGAGCCACTGCACTGGCCCTAATATGTATCTTTAACTTATTATGTTCTACCTTCAAATACAGTTACACTACTTCATGTATGGTGCCAAAAACCTTGTAACAGTATATATTCATTCCCCTTTCCCTTACAATATCATTAACATATGTTTTACTTCTTAATTTGTTACAAACATTTTTATTTAACAACAATTTGTTACTTTTGCTTTAAGT
This sequence comes from Macaca mulatta, assembly GCF_049350105.2. Taxonomy (NCBI): domain Eukaryota; kingdom Metazoa; phylum Chordata; class Mammalia; order Primates; family Cercopithecidae; genus Macaca; species Macaca mulatta. The sequence continues at coordinate 160,572,606 of NC_133407.1, read as the reverse complement.
GGTTAATTATATACATTTTCAAAGAGGAAAATGTTTATATTAATTCATATATTCATATTTTCTAGTGCTTTTTGTTCCTTTTATGTGAATTTGAGTTTTTTCTTTTCTTTTCTTTTTTTTTTTTTTTTTTGAGACAGAGTCTCATTCTGTCGCCCAGGCTGGAGTGCAGTGGTGGAAGCTCCGCTTCCTGGGTTCACACCACTCTCCTGACTCAGCCTCCCGAGTACCTGGGGCTACAGGCGCCGGCCACCACGCCTGGCTAATTTTTTGTATTTTTAGTAGAGACAGGGTTTCACCGTGTTAGCCAGGATGATCTCGATCTCCTGACCTCGTGACCGGCCGGCCTCGGCCTCCCAAAGTGAATTTGGGTTTCTATCTGGACTCATTTTCATTCAATCTGAAGAACTTTCTTCAACATTTGTCATAATTCAGGTATGCTAGCAACAAATTCTCTCATCTTTTGTTTACCTGAAAATATCTTAATTTCACTTCTTTTCTTTTTTTTTTTTTTCCTTCTCACACAGAGTTTGCTCTGTCACCCAGGCTGGCATGTAGTGGCACAATCCTGGCACACTTCAGACTCAACCTCCCAGTCTCAAGCAATCTTTCCACCTCAGCCTCCTGAGTAGCTGGGACTACAAGCATGTGCCATCATGCTTGGCTGACTTTTTTTTTTTTAACTTTTTGTAGAGACGAAGTCCCGCTATGTTCCCTATGCTGGTCTTGAACTCCTGGACTCAAGCAATCCTCCCATCTTGGCCTCCCAAAGTTCTGAGATTATAGGCATGAGCCACCAAGCCTGGCCGCACTTTTGTTTTTTGAAAGAATTTTTCCTAGATATGGAATTCAGAGTTGACAGAGTTTTTGCTTACAGGACTTTAAACTTTTTATTTCATTATATTTTGGCTTTCTTTCTTTCTGATGTGAAGTGCGAAGTCAGTAGTATCTCTTACCTTTGTTCTATATATGCAAGGTGGCTTCAGTGTCTCTCTGGTTGTTTCTAATATTTTCTTTTGATCATTGGTTTTCAGTAGTTTGAGTGTAACAGGCCTTGGTGTAGCTTTTTTTGGTGTTTATCCTGTTTGCGCTTAGTTTCTTTCTTTCTTTGACAGCGTCTTGCTCTGTCACCCAGGCTGTAGTGCAGTGGTGTGATCTCGGCTCACTGCAACCTCCGCTTCTTGGATTTAGGTGATTCTCCTGCCTCAGCCTCCTGAGTAGCTGGGATTACAGGCAAGTGCCATTATGCCTGGCTAATTTTTGTGTATATACACTTTTTTTAAAAGACGAAGTCTCGCCCTGTCACCCAGGCTGGAATGCAATGGCGTGATCTCGGCTCACTGAAATCTTGCCTCCCATGTTCAAGAGATTCTTCTCTCTCAGCCTCCCGAGTAGCTGGGATTACTGGCATGCACCATCATGCCCAGCTAATTTTTAACTTTTTGGTAGAGATAAAGTTTCACCATGTTGCCCAAGCTGGTCTTGAACTCCTGGCCTCAGGTGACCCACCCACCTTGGTCTTCCAAAGTGCTGGGAATACAGGTGTGAGCCACTGTACCTGGCCTAGTTTATTTTCTTGAATCTATGGGTTTATATATTTTTTAATCAAATTTTGGCCATTAATACTTCAAATATTTTGCATCACCTCTCCTTTCTTTCTGAGTATCTGATTATACATGTTAGATAACTTTGTATTAACCCATAGGTCACCAAGGCTCTGTTCATTTTATTTTGAACTTTTTTTCTCTCTGCACTTTAATGTAGATAATTATTTTTCACTGTTACTTTGTTTACTGATCTTTTCTTCAGCAATGTATAATCTGCTGTTAAGCCCATGGAGCAAAATTATCATTCAGATATTGTAGTTTTCTGCTCTAGAAGTCTGATTTGGTTCTTTTTACGGTTTTCATGTCTCACATTATTTATCTTTCTTTAAGTTCTTGGCCATATTTATAATAGCTTCTTTAAAGTTCTTATCTTACCTGCCTGTAACCCCAGCGTGCTGATGCCCTCTAAAACTTAAAAAAAAAAAAAATTAAAGAAGAAAAGTGAAGTTCTTATCTGCTTTAAAAACTAATTTCAGCCGGGCGCAGTGGCTCACGCCTGTAATCCCAGCACTTTGGGAGGCTGAGATGGGTGGATCACAAGGTCAGGAGATCGAGACCATCCTGGCTAACAGGTGAAACCCCGTCTCTACTAAAAATACAAAAAATTAGCTGGGCGTGTTGGCAGGTGCCTGTAGTGCCAGCTACTCTGGAGGCTGAGGCAGGAGAATGGCGTGAACCCAGGAGGCGGAGCTTGCAGTGAGCCGAGACTGTGCCCCACTGCACTCCAGCCTGGGTGACAGAGTGAGACTCCATCTCAAAAAACCAAACCAAACCAAACCAAACAAACAAACAAAAACTAATTTCATCATCCTGGTCATTTCTGGGTCTGTTTCTATTGATCGATTCTTCTCCCATTTATGGCTCATGTTTTAATGCTTCTTCACATGTGTAGTAATTTTTTTATTGGATCCTAGGCATTGCATATATTACATAGGTAAGTACCTGAATTTTGTTGTCTGTCTTGAAAGACTGTTAAGTTTCGTTCAAGAAAGCATTTAATTTACTTGCAGAACAGTTTTTTCAGCTTTATTCAAGTGGGTCTAGAATAGTCTTTACTATTGGGCTAATTTAGCTTTAAAGTGTGGTCTTTTTAGGGTCTCTTTACAAATGCTGCAGGTTTTTAATAAGATTTTTCATTCTAATCAGTCAGAGCCTGAATGTTTCCAAACTCTATACAAGTTCTTGTAGCTGTTCAGCTTAAATTTCCCCAGTAATTTTATTTACCAGTCTCATATGGTCTACCCTTAAAGTTATACCAAAGATTCACAGGAATCCTTATGTATATTTCTAGAGCTCTTTCTCTGGCACTCTGCCCCACAAATACCGTTTGTCTCAATCTCTATTAATTCCAATATCTGTGTCCTCAACAAACCCTGCTTGGCTTTCTTCTATCCTGTGCTTAGGTAAATACCTCCAGAAAGAAATCTGTGGATATTCTGGGGGCTCATCTGTTTTGTTTTCCTTTCTTCCAAGATCACAATTTTACTATGCCAATTGTCCAATGCCTGAAAACACTTGTTTCATAGATTTGGTCCAGTTTTCTATTACTGTAGTGGGAGGTCTAGTCTAGTATCACTTATTCATTCATGGCTGGATTGCCCTTAACCTTTGGAAAAACATAAACTTTCTATTCAATAGTAAAATACATACTGAAAAATTGGATAAGTATAGTGTACAGCTTGATGAATTTTCTTTTTTTCTTTTTTTTTGAGACAGGGTCTCACTTCGTTGCCCAGGTGGAGTGCAGTGGCACAAACATGGCTCACTGCAATTTCAACCTCCAGGACTCAAGCAATCCACCCACCTCAGCCCCCCAAGTAGCTGGGACTACAGGTGTGCACCACCACGCCTGGCTAATTTTTGTATTTCGTTTTTTTCAGAGAGGGTTTGGCCATGTTGCCCAGGCTGGTCTTGAACTCCTGAGCTCAAGCAATCTGCCTGCCTCGGCCTCCTCAGCCTCCCAAAGTGCTGTGCTGGGATTACAGGTGTGAGCCATCATATCTAGTCCAGTGAATTTTCATTAATTGAAAACACCATGTAATCAACACCTGGATCAATAAGAACATTACTAGAACTCCAGTAATCCCTTATTGCTCCTTTCTAATTATTAACACTAATAATTGTAACTAATTGGTTACCTAAGGGTAACCAATATTTTACTTCTATTACCTTATATGAGTTCTTATTTTGAACATTATGTAAATGGAGTAATATAGTAATCATTTTTTGTGTCTGACTTATTTCACTCAATTTTTGTGATTGTAAAATTCATGCATGCTTTGCATATAGTTGTAGATTATTGTCCTTCCTATATAGTATTCTATTATGTGAATTTTTTTTTTTTTTTTTTTTTTTTGAGATGGAGTCTTGCTCTGTTGCCTAGGCTGGAGTTCAGTGGTGTGATCTTGGCTCACTGCAACCTCTGCCTCCCAGTTTAAGCAATTCTCCTACCTCAGCCTCCCAAGTAGGTGGGATTACAGATGCCCACCACCACGCCTGGCTAATTGTTTTGTATTTTAGTTGAGACAGGGATTCACCATGTTGACTAGGCTGGTCTCGAACTCCTGACCTCAAGTGATCCACCCCCCTCGACCTCCCACAGTGCTGGGATTACAGGCATGAGCCATAGCGCCAGATGAGAATATTCTAAAATTTATTCATTTCATGAACATTCTTATACATATGTTTTCCGGTGAATATATGAATACATTTATGTTGAGTATATATCTAGGACCAAATCTATGTTAGTTCAGGCCTTTCTTCTGAACTTTAGACCTACATATCCAAATCTACTTGACATCTCTATTTATAGACATTTCAAATTTAACATATTCCAAGCCATTTGCTCCTCCTCCTGTGTTCTGTGAATCAGTAAATGGCTTCTTAATCCATCTAGTTACTTAAGGAGTCATCCTTAATATTCCTCTTTCTTGACCCTTCCCGGCAAACCAATCTGTTATTAAGTCCCTTGGATACCATCTCTAATTTATACATATCTTGAAATTATCTACCTCTTTCTGTCTCTAACTCCCATTATACTAGTTCAAGCCATCATTTCTGGCTTTGCCTGATGCAACTGCCTCCAAATGGCCTTCCAGCAGCCTTTCTTGCCCTCTTCCGAACTATTCTCCACAAACAGCCTGAGTGATTCTTAAATATGCAAATAGGATCCTACTTAATAGTCTTTATTAGTTGCCCATTGACCTTGGGCTGAGATGAGACAAGGGCCAGACCATGCTGGCTCTTATTGGCCACATTACAGATTTCAGGCTGTATTTTGGAAGTTTCTCCTTGCTCCCTACACTCCATCCACACTGACTTCCTTTTACTTCCTAGAGCACAAGAAGTTCTTTCATGCCCCAACAACCTCACACATAATAGTTCCTTGACGGGGAACATTCTCTAAGGTTCTTTAATATGCCTGCAGCTTAAAAGGCACTTATTCAGAAGTCTCTTTCCTGACAGTCCAAAATTAATTCATCATTGCACCCACTAATTTTCCCTCCCAGTACTGATCACAATTTATAATTCTGTAACTATTTATGCTTTCATATCTTTTGCTCCAATTACGTCTTAAATTCCATCAAGTGTTATGTCCACTCCTGTAACCCCGCGTTTAACACGGTGCTTGGCACATGGTAAACAGCCAGTAAATGCCTGTTTAATAACGCATGACCGATGCGAAAGCTGGAAGGGGTCAAGGGGTCGGCATCTGGCACTTCTCTGCCATAGTTTGTTTCCTTCTTGTGTGTGGGTATAGACGGGGCCAGGTCCTCTCCTTGCTCACCCACAGGGGGCTTTTCTCCCTGTCCCCTTTATAAGTGTCTGCTGTAGGGGCCGCGTGTGAAAGACAAAATGCCTGCAGATACAGGGCGGCGAGCGGAGGGGATTGGCCCTATTTCTAAAGTCAACGTAGTTCTGTCATCAGAGGACTGTACTTTTCTGGCGCAGGTGCGAGAGACGCTGCCAATCTCTCCTGGAGCGGGTGGGACTAAGGCGGGTCCTGGGATCGGGCGGGTTGTTGTGTCCTTCCTGCAGAATCCGATTGGCCTGGGCGAGCCGAGGGAACGGGGGCGTGGTTTGATTCCGCGGGCGCGAGCCACGTTGGACGCGGCGCAGCCCCGCCGAAAGGCCCCTCCCAGGCCCCACAATGCACTGCGGGGTGCGTCACTCGGAGCGGCGGGTCCCGTCTCGACAGGTACTACCCGGCCCCTCCCAGTCCTCTTCTTCCCTTCTTAGGGGTCGTTCGAACCCCTGCCGGCCTCTCCCCTCCCTCTCCCTGCCTCCCGCGACAGCCTCGGTCTTCGCCCTCGGGACTGAAGACCTACCCGACGGGCAGGAGCCAAGTCCGTGCCTTTGGGGTGGGAGCCGGGGCCGCGGAGCTCTGGAGGGACGGGCAAGCAGGGACCCCGTCCACTTCGACTTGAGGTTTCTCTGGGGCCACGCGGGCGGCCGTTGCGCCTCGTCTGAGCCGCCTGGGGTATTGGGCAGCCAGGGAAGGAGTGTCTAAAGGGGAGGGACAGTCGCACTTGGCTGTCAGTAGGTTGGTAGGGATTCCCTGGCGCCCAGTTGTCAGAAACACGGTGATCTACCTGTGTAGGTGGCCCGCGGGAGCTTGAGGTGGTATTTCCTATTTCTGTTAGGCAGAATGGGACTTGAACCAGTGTCTTACTTTACGTCTTGCGGGGATGGAGTGAGCACTGAACCCAGATATTTGCCCGTGTTGGCTCACGGAAACCTCTTGAGACCCTGCCTCAAGAGTCACTTTGGGAACGATGTGGCAGAAGGGAGACCTGAGCAATTGGCTCAACAAGTGGAGGAGGCTTCCGAAAGAAAAGGACAAGCCCCAGCTGTCCTGAATCTCTCTGCCAGTGAAGACAGCTTAAGATAATTTTTCTCCTGCTGCTTAGTTTCCTGGGTCATCCACCTGGGGCAGGGGGCTAGCTTGAGAACCAGTCCCTCCTGGGCCTATTCAGCCAAGGCAAAGCCTAGCCCAGAGCAAAAATGTCAGCCACCAGACTGGAGATGTTGGGAACTTCAGTCAGGGGAACAGCCACTTTTCAAACTCTGAATCACTTTTCATGTTATTGATATTTGCTTACATGCTAAGATCGGAAGGAATCAGGCGGTGCCTTAAACGGTACCTACAATTTCTGGCATATTAAGGTTCCTTCAGTATTTGATTCTGACACCTGTGACCGTATCCTAAAGTAATGGGACATTCGGGTATTTCCTATGTTGAAAACCATCACATCTGTTTAGTGCCTTTTTGTGTGTGTGTGCGTGCAACTGGTTAAAATCGAAGTATATCTTATGTTGGTCTATGAAAGAGGCCCAGGTATCACAGGGGTGCCTGTGACCTTCCTTGAGTGTCTCACAGAGTTGTTAGAGTTGGGTCTGAGTTTAAATCCCTACTTTGTCACGTACTAGTTTAGGGATTAAAAAAATTCCTTAAGCTTTCTGGGCTTGAATTTCCTCAAAGGTAAAATGGAACTAATAATACCTACTTCACAGGTTTTTGGAAGGCTTAAATGAGGTAATGTGTATAAAGTGCGTGGTCCATGGAGAGTAATCAATAAATAATATAGCAAATATTTAATATAGTGCTTTTAGTATGTTACAAGGCAGTGTTTCAGGCGCTTTACATGATCCTATGAGATAGATACTATTGGCATCTTTAAAATAAGCCTATGAGATAGATACTGTTAGTAGCCATAATGTATAGATGTAGAAAGGCAAAGCTTGCCCAAATTTACATGTCTGCTACATGGTGGAGCCAGGATTAGAACCCAGGCAGCAAGTGAATAGGAGTTTCTATATCCCTGGTTTCTTATCTCTTGTTGGTTTTGGTAGACTGATGAAGCATAGTAGTGTGTAGATACTAGAAACTTAGACTGAAGTACCAGTTCTGCTATATACTAGCAGTGTGACGTTGAGAAAGTAAGCCTCAGTTTCCTCATCTGTAAATTGGCAGTTCTACCTACCCAACTGTGAACTATGTGGCACTATACAAGTGTTGGAATTGACACATTTGAGCATGTATTGGGGGCCCTGTCCTAGATGTGGGTAAAATCTGTTGTGAAGTCTGAGGTCTTATACATACTGTGCAGTGTAAGCACCCATAATAGGAATGTCACACACTGCTAGTGAGGTAGAGGGCATAGGCAAAATGACAGAAATTCCATCCTCTTTATCACCCAATCTATCCCCCACCCTCCCTGTGTATCACAAGTAGTATAGCTTTCTGTCCAAATTAACTACCACCCTTTCCCATTCCCACAGATCTCAGCTAGCACTTGTAATAAAATAATATGTACCATATTGGTACTGTCACATATGCAAGATAATTTGATAAGCAAATGAATATTAAAGTTCTCCCAAAATTTTCACACACATACATATTTGAATGAAACAAGTTCTTTTAATTTAAATTAGGAGAAAAACTTAATATCTCAAAACTGATTTCACAGATATTATTACTAAAAAATAAAGGACAAGAAAAGTAAGTCAATTCAAAGACCAATATTAGGTAAATAGTACAGATGGATGAAGATAATTCTGAAAGTGGTACTTGGATGACTGAAGACTGGGAAATTACGAACTAAAACAAATATGAGTGCTTTTGCCCCCAGTATAAAATGTTTTTATCTTAAAAGTGGCATTTGTGAAAGCATTTGGTTAGAACGTATATACAAAATCCACTTATATGTTGGGCTTTATTTATTACCTTTTGAGAGATACCTTCCTGAGACATTGAGCCCATAGTCATTACCCACACAAGGTTCTGAAGAAGAGGGGTGTCTTGTTATCTTGGGTCTGAGAACTTGCTAACCATTCATTACCATAGTAGTTTGGCATTGTGGGAATTTATTTTCCTCAGACTTTACGTAAAAGTTTACCCAGATTTACCTAGATTCTAACTTGTGCTTTTTCCTCCAACAGTTGCTGATGGGGAGAGGAAAAAATAGCCACTGTTCCGGTTCCCTATGAGTTAACTGCTGCTGTCCAAAGGCAGGTGTAATATTTTCTGTGTATTAAAGGTGAGGAGAAATGGCCCAGTGCCCTAAACATTTATCTATGACCCTGATAAGCTAAAAACTCCTAAATCTTCCCATGCAATTGTTGTAACCTCTTGCTTTCCACAGTTCCACTGATTCTTCCTTGGGATTTTCCCAACCACAACCCTCCTTAGACCTTAAAGATACTTTAACCTAGTTTAGGCCTGACATGGACAGATTTCCTTTTCTGCTAGTGCAGTCTAGATAAGATTAGTTTAAAAAACAACAAACTATATTATGAATCCAGGGTAAAAAGAAAAAAAGTAGGGGTATGTTTATTGAATTGATGGAGCGACAGCTTAGCCTAAGGTGATTGGAGTCTGTCTACAAATTAGTTAAGCCTGACGTTGATCATTGGACATTCATCCCAGTTTGTCAGGCTTAAATTCAAGTGGTTTGGATGCTGAATCAAATTACTCTGGTAGGAAGAGGTTTAATTTTTTCCCTAAGAAAAATCTTATCTATAGATATGTAGAAACAATTCTCTGACAACCTTGTAATAATTTTGACAGGGAATGTCACTGCTGTGTTCTGCTTTTGGTTAAAGGCTAAAGTATGTATTAGGAAAATTTGAGGCTGGGTGCAGTGGCTGACACCTGTAATCCCAGCACTTTGGGAGGCCGAGGCGGGCAGATCACTTGAGGTCAGAAGTTTGAGACCAGCCTGGCCAACACAGTTAAATCCCATCTCTACTAAAAATACAAAAATTAGCCAGGCTTGGTGGGGGGCACCTGTAGTCCCAGCTACTTGGGAGGATGAGGCAGGGGAATTGCTTGAACCCAGGAGGCAGAGGTTGCAGTGAGCCATTGTACTCCAGCCTGGGTGACAGAGTGAGACTCTGTCTCAAAAAAAAAAAAAAAAATTGAAATTTAAGTTTGTCCAACTTTAGTTTTACAGTTAGTGAAGTGGTGGGCAACACACCTATGTTGTTTGCTCTTTTCATCTGAATTTCTCTAATTTGGGGGTGTTTCTTGATGGTAGCACTCTTCGTTCCTACTATCTGGCAAAATTCATGGCACACAGTAGATACTCAGTGAATGTTTGTTAAACGAATGGAACTCAAAAATTGTATTCTTTTTACAGTACGTGTTTTAGAAAGTATGGATCATATATTTATTGATCTGTCCTCCAAGTCATTAAAGAATAACTTTGAAGACTACATGAAATTTGGCAACCTATTAATAAAGACTATTCCTAATATTTCTATTAGGATCCTAGAGAGGCCAGACATAAAGTAATGCAGTCTACTTTTATTTTACTTTTTGAGACAGGATCTCGCTCATCACCCAGGTTGGAGTGCAGTGGCACAATCATAGCTCACTGTTGCCTCGAACTCCTGGTCTCAGGCGACCCACCTGCTTCAGCCTCCCCAAAGCAAGGACTGTAGGCGTGTGCCACTGTGCCCAGCTGATTTTTAAAATTTTTTTGTAGAGACAGAGTCTCACCATGTTGTCTAGGTTGGTCTTGAACTCCTGGCCTCAAGCAGTGTTGGGATTGTAGGTATAAGCCATGGCACCCAAACCAATCTACTTTTAAATACTAAAATATGGGTATTTAGAACTGTAAGTTACAACTTGCCCTCAAATTAATTCCCAGAATGGTTATTGTGTTGCAGTGTACTTCTGGAAAGACAACAGTTTTATAGTTAAATAATAAATGCTTAAGGGTATAAAGTAAGACATTTTCTTACTTTCTTACACTTAGGCTAAATGTTACAGTTTTGATTTAATAATTAAATAAAACATGGTAAAAAAAATTTAAAGAGGAGTTTATAGTATAGGTATCTTTTCAGGGATCCCAGCTTTTTCATGCTACTGCTTTTAGAAGAGAAAAAAACTGGATGAATGGAAAAAAACACCGATTGGGATATGTCACACTGGGACTTTAGTTTGGAGATTCCACTGTAATAAAAAGACTAATTTGCTTCTGGATATTTTTCTCTTTAAATGAATGGAGGGGCTGGGTGTGGTGGCTCACGCCTGTAATCCCAGTACTGTGGGAGACTGAGGTGGACAGATCACTTCAGGCCAAGAGTTTGAGACCAGCCTGACCAACGTGGCAAAACTCTGTCTCTACTAAAAATACAAAAATTAGCTGGGCATTGTGGCGTGTGCCTGTAATCCTAGCTACTCGGGAGGCTGAGGCATGAGAATTGCTCAAATCTGGGAGGTGGAGGTTGCAGTGAGCTGAGATCGCACCACTGTACCCGCCTGGGTGACATAGAGAGACCCTGTCTCTAAATAAAGGAGAAAAATATTAAAGGGTAATGACACAGTAACACCTAGAGATTTCTCCTTCTTCCTCATGAAAAGAGGAAAAAGGGATAGTGAACTTAATGCATTAGCTTTATTAGTTGGGTTAATTTTTATTGTCAGATCAGTGATCACCATGAATGGGAAGTCGGATTTTGACTTCACACAGCAGTGAAAATTATCAACTCCTGATTTACAAGCTTTGTAACAGTTGGTTTTCTATGGGTTTTTTTTTTTTAAATATGTATTACTAACTCATTTTTTCCTTTTTGGAATGAGATAATATTGACCTAGATGAAGTGGTCAGGTAAGGATTAATTTAGTCTCTAAGATACAATATTTTTAGAAAAATGCCTATGAGATTTTAATCAAATTTTTGAATTTTCACCGGTTGCCTCACCACTAGTGAGGAAGCCCTTAGTGACATTGTGCCTGACAGAAGAGTTATCACTTAATCTTAGATAGTGAACGTGTTTTAATTTAATGTTTTAAAAAGTATGAGCCTTAGACAATGAGCAGATTGTCAAGCCCTATCTCACAGTCAGTGGTTCAGAATTTTGAGGGCAGAGCCCAGAAATCTGCATTTTTAACTATCAACTTCTTATGCAAGCTGAAGTTTGAGAGCCACTGTATATTTTATGAAAGGTTGAGTGACTGTTGACCTGAGCTCCTTCAGACTCAGGCCTGTGAAGTCCTTTCATCTGTTTTTGTAAAGCAAGAAGAGAATCCAATAAAATAGGCCATTAAGATTTACTTCCTGGTAAAACAATTGAGAACAACATTAAAACCAATATCCTTTAGCTTTAGGATTTACTTTAAATAATTTTTTTTCGATTATAAAAGTAGTATATGTCTACTGTGAATATTGAGAACATTTAGGAAATTACAAAATAATAATTACCCATAATACCATTTCGTAGAGGTGGGCATATTCTTAATTTGGCATCTTTTTCTGCATCCATTTTTCAATCCCTTTTTCCTTCTCTTTATCTTTGCCTCTTTATCCTTATGTTTGTGTAAAACAACATTTGCAATTGTTATCCTGCTTTTTTCTCTTTAACATATAAGCATTTTACCACATTATTAAACTTTTTCCACAAACATAACTTTTAGTTGCTGCGTTATATTCTGTTATATGAATATACTATAATTTACTTAACCATCACCATGTTATAGGATATTTAGATTGCTTTCAGTTATTTGAGTGGAAGAATGTCTGTTTAAAATTTTGTCTGGATTTCTGATTATTTTTCTCAAGACAGGTATATATTTAAATTTACTGAGGTCAAAAGATATGCCTTTAAACTCCTGTTGAAATTGCCAAATCATTTTGAGAACTGTTTGTACCAGTTTTTACTTCCATCTGTACTTATGAGAATGCCAGACAGAAGTATTATTTTTTAAAAAGCTAATGTGACTGGGTGCGGTGTCTCACGCCTGTAATCCCAGCACTGTGGTGGGCGCTGGTGGTCCCAGACACATCCTATCCTGTGGCATGGGATCCCAGGCTGAGGCAGGAGAATTGCTTGAACCCTGGATGGGAGATGTTGTAGTCAGCCAAGATGGCGCCATTGCACTCCAGCCTGGGTGACAGAGCAAGATGCTGTCTCAAAACAAAAAAAGCTAATATGTTAAGTGAAGCATAATATGTTATTTTAATTTGTTTTGTTTTGTTTTTTTCCTGAGACAAAGTCTCACTCTGTTGCCCAGGCTGAAGCTCAGTGACACGACCTCAGCTCACTGCAGCTTCTGCCTCCAAGGTTCAAGCAATTCTCCTGCCTCAGCCTCCTGAGTAGCTGGGATTACAGGTGTGCACCACCATGCCCGGCTAATTTTTGTAGTTTTAGTAGAGAAGGAGTTTCATCTTGTTGGCCAGGTTGGTCTCAAAACTCCTGATCTTGTGCTCTGCCCGCCTTAGCCACCCAAAGTGCTGGGATTACAGGTGTGAGCCACTGTGCCTGGCCATTTTAATTAGTATTCTTATATTACTTGTAAGTTGAACAGTTTTACATATGCTAATCAAGTTTGGCTTTAATTTTTATCTAACCCAAATTGTTCATTTTGTTTTAGGTCTTCTCTGTTGGTTGAAATGTCTATGATTTTATCTGCCTCAGTCATTCGTGTCAGAGATGGACTGCCACTTTCTGCTTCTACTGATTATGAACAAAGCACAGGAATGCAGGAGTGCAGAAAGTATTTTAAAATGCTCTCGAGGAAACTTGCTCAACTTCCTGATAGATGTACACTGAAAACTGGACATTATAACATTAAGTAAGACTTCAGTTTGCTTCATTTGACTCGCTTGCCCAGTAGTTGTCATTTGAATGAAGTTTAAGTGGTTGCAATAGAAAGGAGTGATTAGGAAAGCCTGTTCAAGTCAAGAATCATATTCTGAGCTTATACTAAATAGTCATCATGTCAGCCGCAGCCTTTTTGTAGTTTCTTTGTGTTTATATCTGGCTCTAGGAAATTTTATAGTTGCACAGATCATAGGTATTCCTCTTATAAGTTCATCACTAAGTATTTATTTGCATTCTTACTTACCCAGGGGTGTAGTAGGCAAACTATAATTGGAAATAAAATTTTTTACCTAATATCTGCCCTCAAAGAACTGAAGCAGCTTACATCTAGTGGGAGGGGGTAGCACTTATCACTGTATCATATATAAATCAAGTAAAACTGGGCAAATGGGTTAGAGAGTGACTATTTATGGTGGTCAAGGGACTCTCTGAGAGGGTGACATTTGAGCAGAGACCTAAAAGATGAGAGAGGAGGTAGTTACATGAAGGATGCTGTGTATGAAGAGCAAGGCAAAGGTAGCAGCCAGTGGAGAAGCCCGTTTTTACATACCAAGAGACAGAAAGAAAACCAGTGATCCTGAAGCATTATGGACAATTAATAGAGTTGCAGAAAGTGAGGCCAGAAAGGTAGGAATGGGGCAGGTTATGTAGTAAGTTTGGAGTCTATTAGTCTGTTTAGTTTAATGCAGTAGGAAGATACTGGGTAGTTTTAAGCTGGAGAGTTACATGATTTCATTTGGCTTAGAGTAGGTCATTCTGGCTGCACTGGGAGTTATACCTGATGTAAATGACGAGTTGATGGGTGCAGCACAGCAACATGGCACAAGTATACATATGTAACAAACCTGCACGTTATGCACATGTACCCTACAACTTAAAGTATAATAATAATAAATAAATTAAAAAAAAAAAAGAAAGTGGAAGCAGAGAGGTCAGATGGAAGACTCTTAGAGAAGTTCAGGTGGAGGTGCTGATTGTAACGAGCTAGGGTTGTAATGAATAGAAATAGATTGGGGCTATATTTTGGGATTAATACCAGCAAATCTTCCTACTGGATTGAAATGGGATGTGAGGGAAAAAGAAGAATAATCACCTGTAGTTTTTTGACCTGAGGAACTGGATGAATAATGAAGCTCAAATGAGCAAGAAAGGAGAGGATAAGTGTGTCTGATTGGTAAAAAGTAAGAGTGCTGTTTGGACATGTTAAATCTGAGATGCCCATTAGACATCCAGGGGGCACTGCTAGGTAAGCAGCTGGAGATATGAGTCTGAAGCTTAGTGAAGAGGACAAGTATAGACATTTAGATTTGGAAGTCAGCCTACAGTTTGTGATTAAAACCATGGGAATGGATGAGACCACCTTGGAAAGCTTAGACGTGAAACAATTACGGAACGATTAACGTCTGAGCAGCTTGATACTGATTACACATACAGAAGGAAATAAGGTAAAAATACAGTCCATATAGGATATAGTAAACAGAGGACTTCATTGTTGAGATGAGACATGAGCCATGTCCTGAAGAATTAATAAGAGTTGGCTAAGGTAGGGAGGAGGACATTCCAGGTGTACGGAGGAGAGGCAGAATAAGCAAAGAACATGACTTAGCATGGTAGGTGTGTTAACATGCTTATCCTGGGTCAGTGGATGGTGATTTAGGGATAGTTGTGAGACATGTGTGATAATCACTATGGGGCCAGATCTTGGATTTCCCTGAAAGTTCAGATTGAAGGGTGTCACTTTGAGGTAATATGTTATAGGAAGCTCTGCTGCAAATTCAAGGGAAGTGACTTGATAAAAAACAGTCCTGAGACAGTGGAACTTAGGGTGAGATGGACAGTCCAAGAGGAGAGAGATAAGGCGGAGAGGTCAACTTGTTATTAGGGCCTGAAATAAGAAAATAAATGTGCAAATGAAAATTAGAATGCCAAAAGAACTAGAATGATAATGGAGAGAAATAGTTTGATTGGGGATCACTTTGAAGTTAGATCACTTCAAAAGAAGTGACCAAGCTGGATAGGATGGAATACCAGAGATGAAAAGAAGGAAGAGGCAAAGATGACTGAAGCCTTGGAATTGGACAGAATGATGGTGTCATTGCCAGAAATGAGATCTTTGGAACAGACTGTTTATGAAGTGTGAGGCAGAAGAGAAAGATAATGAAGCTCCATTTTGATCATTTTTTTAAGACACTGGGGCTTGCTCTGTTACCTAGGCTGGAGTGCAGTGGCATGATGACAGCTCACTGAGCCTCAACCTCTTGGGCTCCAGCGATCCTCCCACTTCAGCCTCTCAAGTAGCTGGGACGACAGGGGCACACCACCACACCCAGCTAATTTTATTTTTAGTGGATGAGGTCTCACCGTGTTGCCCAGGTTGACCTCAAACTCCTGGGCTCAAGTGATCCTCCTGCTTGGCTTCCCAAAGTACTGGGATTACAGACATGAGCCACTGCACCTGGCCCACTTTAATTATTTAAGTTGAGGTTTTAGGCCAGGCACAGTGGCTCACACCTGTAATCTCAGCACTTTGAGAGGCTGAGGCAGGCAGATCACTTGAGCCCAGGAGTTTGAGATCAGCATGGGCAACATGGGGAGACCCCATCTCTACAAAAAATTAAAAAATTAGCCAAGCATAATATAGTCCCAGCTACTCTGGGGACATAGGTGGTAGGATCGCTTGAGCCTAGGAGGTTGAGGCTGCGGTGAGCCGTGATCTCACCCCTACATTCCAGGGTGACAGAGCAAGACCCTGTCTCAAAAAATGTATATATAAATAAAATAAATAAATTGAGGTTTTGACAAGGTAGTTCAGTGGAGATGGGATAGAGATTTTGGAAACATTCACGTAGATGTGGTTGATATTGTGAGGGGAAAAATGCCTACTGGGTTTAGAGAGAGGCCCAGGATAGAACCTTAGAGAATGTCTACAATTTCTTGGATCACCTGGGTAATGGTAAGATGTTATATTTAATTGGGGTTTCTGAGGGCTTAATTAGAAAATATTGTGATTATGGTGATTAAAATATATGTAAAATGATGTCTCAACCTACTTCTATTTTTTTAGAGGAAAAACTTGAAATATTTCAGTATTTTATTTAATAGGCTCTGTTAGTGCCCTGGGTCATTATTCTGAGTTTTATTTGTGAATGTATAGTGGTATAAACAAATACCAAAGTTATAGGAGATTGGCTTGAATGTATATTAATTCTGGTAGGTGTGCTGGACTTAAACACTTTTGCAATTTTTTTCTTTTGACTCTCTTTTTTAAAATTAAAAAAGTTTATTTTGACTGTTCTTAAAAGTAAAATGTAACATTTTAACATCCCTTCATTCTATTTAACTGAAAATTCTAGATTTTGTATTATGTAGTTTTATTTAGTTGTACTCCAGCTTATTCCACACAAAGGATTTGAGGCAATTTAGGAAAAAAAAAAAATTGAAGGGGCCAAGTAAGGGAGTCAGAAGAAGGAAAATAGATACAGGAGAATAATAAACTGCAGTAACATTTCCTTCTGGAGATGCAAACTAGATAGTCCATCCATTTATTAGAGAAAGGTTGCACATATTACCGTTGAGTTTCCTTGTGGCCAAAGCAAAGGGGAATAATCCATAGATTTTAGTGTCCATTGGATAAAAACATTGTTTTTCCTGTTACTGAGACCTGAAGTACATAAAGAGGACAGCATTTGGATAACATTCTTCCAGCAACCATAATTATGAGAGTTCAGGAGTGGGATAAATCAGCAGAAGTCTAATCTGGTCTAGTTCAAGAATACAATTCAGATAAGTCAAAAGGAAAAGATTACCTGGCTTTCAGAGCCATGAATAGAAAAATGTCTATGCGTGTTTTTTTGTACCAAACCTTCAATAAGGATTGGAAAACAGAAGTTCTAGTTCAAGTTCCTGACAAGGACCTGGATTTCATGTATTTTCTATCGCTAATAAGAGATCTTGTGGTTTACTTTATGTTTATTGAGATTTTTACCTTATATGACATTGAGCTTAGACTGAAATGCATAAAATTGAGAATTTGTGTGTTACCTGACTTAAAATTCTCACATCACAACTCTTTTTCTAACCGCTATGAGTTTGTGAGATAAAACTCACAGGTCTGCCATAGCAACGTCGTAGCACAGCCTGAAATTGCCACCATGCTGTCCCTTTTTTCTCCTAGCCATATTAAATGCTTCTTTCCTTCAAACCCTACTTGTTTTGAATCACCTTCTTTCTCATTACTATTTCATGTCTCTAATGATCTCACTGCTTTCACAGATCTCCTGTAGAACTTGGTTGACTGCCTTTTTCATCACTTACTAAAGTTTCTTATTTTTAATTTTATCTCTCTATCCTCTCTATAACAGGGTTGTAATTAATTGAGGGAATTGATCTGCCATGGCTTATACTATTTTTGATTCCTCAACTCTTGGCATTGTGGTTTTCAGATTTGTGTAGAAATTGAGGTACTCTTTCTTCACAGAATCTCAAAATCACTAAGCGTATAATTATGTGCCAAATGAGTTGATACCTCACATTAAATTCTGGTTGAATAGGCAAGGGAAGACCAGAGTTTGAAAGAAAAAAAAAATAGGGGAGTAACATTTAAAATTGAGATAATTAGGCCGGGTCTGGTGGCTCACACCTGTAATCCCAGCACTTTGGGAGGCCAAGGCTGGCAGATCACCTAAGGTCAGGAGTTTGAGACCGTCCTGGACAACATGGTGAAACCCTGTCTCTACTAAAAATACAAAAAAAAAAAAAAGGTCGGGTGTGGTGACGGACATCTGTGATCCAAGCTACTCAGGAGGCTGAGGCAAGAGAATCACTTGAACCCAGGAGGCAGAGGCTGTGATCCGAGCTACTCAGGAGGCTGAGGCAAGAATCACTTGAACCCAGCTGAGATCGTGCCACTGCACTCCAGCCTGGCGACAGAGTGAGACTCTGCCTCAAAATAAATAAATAAATAAAATTTAAAAATAAAATTGAGAAGATTCCTTTAGTTTTCTCCTCCTCTGTATTGGGAAAATGATGAATTTCAAATGAGTGTAGTGGCTGGATACTTCTGCTTCGCCAGTGAAGGACGTTCTGTGGAGCGTGGCTTGTGCTTGCACAGTTCCTTGTGCGTGTCATAGTAGCTACTAAATGAGGGATGGTTGTTTTGGGAGTATGACAGCATTCAGAGTGACAGAGAAACCTTGTTGATTGGGCAGGATGGTGTGTAGTGTGGGGTATTCAGTTTTATGATTTCTTCTCACATTCTGTAGTGATATTCCAATTCTCTCTATATAAAATTTTAAGGAATTCATCTGTTTTATAAGTCGAAGGTTTTTTTCCTTAGACTGTAATGAATTTTTATTTATTTATTTTTTTTTTTGAGACAGAGTCTCGCTCTGTCGCCCAGGCTGGAGTGCAGTGGCCGGATCTCAGCTCACTGCAAGCTCCACCTCCCAGGTTCACGCCATTCTCGTGCCTCAGCCTCCTGAGTAGCTGGGACTACAGGCGCCTGCCACCTCGCCTGGCTAGTTTTTTGTATTTTTTTAGTGGAGACGGGGTTTCACTCTGCTAGCCAGGATGGTCTCGATCTCCTGACCTCGTGATCCACCCGTCTCGGCCTCCCAAAGTGCTGGGATTACAGGCTTGAGCCACCTCGCCCGGCCACTGTAATGAATTTTTAATGAATAAACTTATGTTACCACTTAAGAGAAAAAATGGCTAAAGTAAAAGTAAGTATGAACCATATGAAAATTAGGTTGAGTCATCTGAGATCTTTAAAACTTTGCAATTGGCTTTAGAGATTTAAAAATCATAGTTGTACATTTTGAAATCTCTTTATTTAAACAGTAAGATGCTGAAAAGACAAATACCTTTTGGGAAGCCAGTCATATCCTATTGTGAATTTTAGTGCAAGAAGTAAAATTTTTTAGTTCTTTCACTGTGAATTCATTTGAAGCCAGATAATGGCTGTGAGCCTCCTAATGTTCTTTCCTTGCCTTAGGGTTCACTTTCTCCCTATGTTGCTACCTCCAGCCAGGAATACTATTTTAGGCTTACCTGCGTTTTGGCTTTAGTGTCTAGCAGTCTTTTCCCTTTCACTCTTTCGGGATATTTTCTGATTACTAGAGTAACAACTTAAGCTATAACCCAATTATTGAGTACTTGCAATTGCCAGGTACTTTACTGACATTATCATTAAGCTTTCTAACAGCTCCGTGAAGGGCTATTAAATAGCGCTCTTTTCCATTGCTGGGGCAGACACACAACTCACATTAGCTTAAGGAAAAATGGGTATTTTGAAGGGTAGTGGTGGAGCTGGCCTCACAGATGTTGTCAGGAATCTTTCTCATTTCTACATTGTCTTACCTTTTGCAGATAGATACTGTCTACAGACTTGAAAACACTACACAGACAGCTCTAGGCTTACTTCAGTCCAACTGAGCAACTCCTCTCCATGTCTCAAGAACAAGACATTGTTTTTGCTTGTGTAATTGACCATTTCTAGACTAATTAAACGTTGTTGTCAGAGGAGATGAGGTACTCTTATTTGGCCAAGACTGCATCACGTGTCCTTACCCCTTTGAGCTTTACCACAGGCAGACAGAATGGAGCTGAAGGTAATTCCCCAAAGGGAAAGAGGGAAGGGATGCTGGGTAGTGCTATCACTACCCTATTTTACAGATAAGGTAATTGAGACTTAGGAATGTAAAGCAGATCCTTCAACATCACAAAAATAGTAAACGATATATCTGAACCACAATCTTGGATTCCGGAATTGCATTATTATCTGGTAAAAAATGACTGCTGCTCTTTACCCTTAACCCCTTTCTTGGCAGCATGTGTTCCTAATTCTCCTAATTATTTTCACTTTTTATGGAGAGAGAAATGAACCAGGGAAGAGAATGAAGAGAAATACCACACCTCTCTTTTATTGGTTGACAATGATGAGGAACAGAGTATATGTGAATCCTAGAATTGATGGGACAGCATTGTCTCATTGGAGGCTAGGTGTTTGAAAGGGAGAGGGTGTGGCAGGGAAATGCAACCAACCTGTAGCTACTAAACCAGTTGGGGGAAGGAGATAACCTGGGTATTCGATTTTCCTATTTTGTCTCATCACTGGCATCACATTCCTTTTCTCCTGCTTATTATGGCAAAATGTACAGCTTTTCAGCAGCATATATGTTAAATAGGCTCTTGTGAACTGGCCTAGGAACCTAATTATTGTTATTGTACAGTTTCTGTGGGAAAATGAGATCTGGGTGCAATAAGCTTTGGGAAATATACCCAATACATAAGTTATGGATTATCTGATCAGTTATCTAAAAAAGTCGGGATCTTCATCCTCTAGAGTGTGGCTGTGTTAGGGAAGTGAGAAAGGGTGAATTGGGAGATTAACTCTGAAGAAAAGGGAATAAAGATGTCAAAGGCAATCTTTGCTTGCTCTGTGTTTTATCCAAGTCGCTCATGGTGTAGTTACCATTGGCTTCTTAAAATGATCTCAGATTCTTCTTTAGGTTACTGTTGTGAGTTACCGTCATCTGGCATATTTCATATTAATAAATATTTTCCTTTTTAATGATGTTAAAATTTGTGGCTAAAATGGGTCTTTTATTCATAGGATGATTTATTCATGATTTGGCGCTTCACCATTGGAGGGTAATTGAAAGTTAGCCATGTGAGAAAGGAGTAAGTGAGAAAATAGGAAGTTCCTGGTAAAATGCTACATGTGGTGGACACTCAGTGTTACTGAGCCTTCATTCTTATCTCCTTACTCTCCCACTAGTGGCAAAGTCTTTTGTTTTCATCTTGTTTTCTATGAGACATATTTGGTGATAATACAATTCATAAGATATGCTCACTTTGTTAATGTTGAGCCTCTCTATTTAATTTTTTTTTTTTCATTTTTAGAAATGGGGTTTTGCTCTGTTGCCCAGGCAGGAGTGCAGTGGCACAATCAGCTCATAGCATCCTTGAACTCCTGGGCCCACGCGATCCTCCTGCCTCAGCCTC
This sequence comes from Macaca mulatta, assembly GCF_049350105.2. Lineage (NCBI taxonomy): Eukaryota > Metazoa > Chordata > Mammalia > Primates > Cercopithecidae > Macaca > Macaca mulatta. The sequence continues at coordinate 160,551,388 of NC_133407.1, read as the reverse complement.
CTGAATAGCTGTGACTATGGGTGTGTGTCACCACACCTGGCTAATTTAAAACAATTTTTTGTAGAGATGGCATCTCACTTTGTTGTCTAGGCTGGTCTCGAACTCCTTGGCTCAAGTAGTCCTCCTGCCTCAGCCTCCCAAAACATTGGGATTATGGTGTGAGCCACTGTGCCTGGCCCTATTTAATATTTTAAAGTTTCAACACTTTATTTTAGAGAATAGAATTCAATGTGGAAGGCTCTATTCCAAAACTTTTTTTTTTTTTTTTTTTTTTTTTTGAGATGGGGTCTCGGTCTGTCACTCAGGCTGGAGTACAGTGGCAAGATCTTGGCTCACTGCAAGCTCCACCTCCTAGGTTCAGGCCATTCTCCTGCCTCAGCCTACTGAGTAGCTGGGACTACAGGCGCCTGCCACCACGCCCGGCTAATTTTGTGTGTGTGTGTGTGGTTTTTTTTTAAGTAGAGACGGGGTTTCACCTTGTTAGCCAGGATGGTCTCGATCTCCTGACCTCATTATCCACCTGTCTCGGCCTCCCAAAGTGCTGGGATAATAGGCGTGAGCCACCACGCCCAGCCCAAAACATTTTTTTTATATTTGGCAAATTTAACAGTAGATTAGAGATGGTATGTCCTATTAAATAACTTTTCTGCACCCAGGAAAGCTGTTCACTGGGCAAACATGACTACAAAGGATAAGCAGAGTTTCTATGTATAGTGGTACAATTATAGCATGAAAATTACATGTTATATGTAATACAAATAATATATCAGTTCATAAATCAGTTTGCAATACTAAATCCTTTGCTATATATGTACCTTGTCATTTAGCATGCTACATTTTATGTATATATCTTGGTTTGTAAATCACTGTGATAAGTACATCCCCAGTAATTATATGGTAAGCTCCTGGCAGGCAGGGACTTTATCTTTGACATCAGAGCCTGTGAAGTAGAATGCTGGGCCTGTGCTAGGTGTTCTCTCTGCTGAGAGGAAGATCTTTGCTATTACTAGTTATTTAGTTTGGTGCAACAGGCCAGAATTGTCCTAATAATGTCAGTGTTTAATTGGTGATATGTAAAATTTCTTTGACAGTTTGTAAATAAAATTAGATACCAGAAAAAAAGTTTAATATGTAAAACCATTTATTCATTTTGTTGGATGTAGGAATCACTTGTGGAATGGCTTGGACACGTTATAGAATTAGCTTTATAGCAAAGAGATTAGAAGGGGTAAATTTCCTGTATCTGGTATTTGGACTTCTGCCAGTCTTACCTGTTAAGTTATACTTGACCCTAAAAAAGTTCCTAGTGGGTGTGCCAGGGAGGAGAACCAAACATGTAATGAAATTGGATAAATTCCTCAGGTAAAAGAAAAGCAGTGGCAATAAAGACCAAACCTCATTGGCACCAAAGCCCGGAAATGGAATGGAGCTAGACAATATAAAGGAAATTAGAGCAAAGTAGGAAAAACCTTGGCGATTTAAAAATTGTGCCCAAGGTAGAGAAAAGAGGAGAGAGAGTGTGTTTGTATGTGTGTCTGTCTGTGTGTGAGTAATGACAGTGATAAAGGGAGAGCAGACAAGTCTTTGAGACCTGCATAGCCATTCTTGAGGTACTCACTGTGAAGGTGAGTAATTCTACATGGCTCTTGAGAACATCCCTCTCTTAAGGACATGTCGAAGATTTACTGACCTGAACCCTAAATAAAGCCTTCTGGAGAACAGTAACTAGAAGACAAGTGAAGTTCTACTGTTTTCTGTCGTTTAGTTAAGTATTTATTGAGCTGCTGCTTCGTGTAGATACCACTAAGCTGTGCAATTACTGGTGCATGATATACTCAACAAATTAGTGTATAAATTAGTAAAAGAATGATGCCACCTTTGCAGTCATTTATTCACTGAGCACTTCTTGTTTACTAGACACAAAATATTCTAAGTGCTAAGAATATAACGGTGAGCTATACAGAAATCATCCCTGCTCTCATGGAGTGTGTATATTAGTGAGAGCGACATTGCAACAAAAATATATTAATATACAATTACAAATTGGGTTAGTTTGTGAAGAAAACTAACAGCTGCTATGATATACTGTAGGAGTGGGATCAGTTTAGATTGTGTGTTCTGGGAAGGACTTTCAGTCTAAGAACTGAAGGATATGTAGGAATTAGCCAGGTCAGAATTGGAGCACTGGGGAAGACAAAATCATGAAGTTTCTCAGTTTGGGAGTGGGAGGGCTGGAAGTGGGTTGGTATCCTTGGGGATCTGAAATAAGGCCAGTGGGTGGCTAGAATGTAGAGAGGGAGGAGTAGAGTTGTACAAAATGAAGTGGAGTGTTTGGGAGGGCTTCCAGAAGATAACTGTAATACAGGTTCCAAAGCTCTCAAGTTTCATTACTCTTAATTTAGGGAATAAAATAGAGATTGATTTGGAAAAAGTGAGAAAACATTGGTGAATTTGGAATAATTGGTTAATCTATGCTACATGGAAGTTGCTATTGTATTGTGGAAAAAATGTGGGCCTTGGAATCAACTAACTTCATCCCATCTTTGCTTCTTAATGGTGTGTGACCTTGGATAAGTTACTAAGCCTCTCTGAGTTTCTTTTCTTTCATTTGTAAAGTGGAGATAATAGTGCCCCTTTATTGTGAGAATGAAACTAAATATGTAAAATACTTAGCAAAGGGCCTAGCTTATACTAAGTGGTCAGTAAACTACGTGGTGCTATTACTCTTACTACTATTTCTCTTCTTTCTCCTCAAGGCAGATAGACATCTGCCAGACTATCTATAAAATATTCACTAGGTGAACCTGATGAACACAGCAAAAGCATGCACAAACTGGCATGCCTATAATGACTTTAGACTATTTTATGGGTAGTCCTCAGTGAAGTGGTGGGAGTATTTCAATCTGTCCCATGATTGTTGAAAAAGCAGAATTTTTTCCATCACAAACATAAATGGAACTGTATGTACTTTGGGAAAACTAGCTTTGCATTTCAAATAAAGCATTACAAAGCTAAATTTACTATGAAAAGCCATAATGTTATAGAACACACTATAGCCTTTTCAGAGAGAATCTTGCAACTGTAGTAAAATAAAGACTTCCTGAAAATGCTCACATGCCATGTTAAAGACATAGGGTTTCCTTTATTTTACATACAATTGTCTAGTTACATTTAGCACAAGTAAGATAAACCATTTGGGATAAACTGTCATGTAGGTGTCTGTGGCTGACTCTGTTATTAATATGGAAATACAGTAAGACTCTGACACAATACAAAAAATGGATTCTAAAACCTTCAGTCGTATTAATGAAGGATAATCAAATAACTCCTAGCTAGCCAGTTGGGAGTTCCTAGGGTGTGGAAGCCAATTACCAATTGTCTTCAGGTTATTGAGGTTATTATGGGGTATATTTGAATGCTAATGACATGTCAAATAATTTTGATAATGACAGTGAAGATTTTTTTTGGAAAGAGAAAATCATTTGAGAAAGCATATTTTGGCCTTTGATTTAGATATTAAGTTGTAGAAAAAGGCAATATGCTATGGCTAAATTAATTTGACTATGATCCTTAAGAAGAGATACATTTTACTTTGTAAGCACTATATATACACATATAGAAAACTAAAACAAAAGTTTTATGAAACAATATGTATTCCAATACTTTCTGTTATATTTTACTTCAATTTCTGGAAAATGCTGTAGTTCACTAAACTAGTTTCATGACATAGTGGTTTACAACTTGCACTTTGAAAAACGTTGCCCTAAATGAGTGTGTATTAAGTGATGCTTCAGAAAGGAACAACCAGGCTACTCTAGAACCATAAGATCAGAACTATTTCACCACTAGTATATCCCATACCACTAGTAATAGATGACTAGTAGGTGCCAAGCCCATTTGGCAACCTGGGATGGTCTTTTAAAAGGGATTCATATATATATATATATGTGTCACATGTATATATTCACACACATATTTACTTGCTTACACACAAGCTCTCACAGGAAGGATACATAAGAAATTATTACTAACATGGATTGCCCAAGGGAAGGAGAACTAGGTATCTGGGCAAGAGTGATAAGACACTTTAAATGCCGTATACCCTTTTATTTTTCATTCTTGTTAAATTTGAATCCTGTGAACTTATTTATTCTAAACATTAATAAATTCTGCTTCTATGTTATTCGAGAAAGAAAACAGTAAGGTGACCAGTATGGATCAGAGTTTTACAGTAAAGATTACTGTGTTGGCTGGGCGTGGTGACTTATACCTGTAATCCCACCACTTTGGGAGGCCAAGGCAGGCAGATCACTTGAGGTCAGGAGTTTGAGACCACCCTGGCCAACATGGTGAAACCCCGTCTCTACTAAAAATACAAAAATTAGCCAGGTGTGGTCGTGTGTGCCTGTAATCCCTGCTACTCAGGAGGCTGAGACAAGAGAATCACTTGAACCCAGGAGGCAGAGGTTGCAGTGAGCTGAGATTGTGCCACTGCGCTCGAGCCTGGGCAACAGAGCAAGATTCCGTCTCAAAAAAAAAAAAATTACTGTGTAGATTAGCAGAGTCCAGCATAGGAGTGGGGAATTACATCCTGCATGCTGTTTACTGCCCTTGATGTAGACCAGCTATATTGACAGTGCTATGCAATGATGTTTAGGCGACTCATTAAAAAGGGTTACTTTGTGTTTTGTGCTCTGCTTATTTATTATAGTGGGGTATATACTAGATTCTGGAAAGCTTTTTTTCCAATAGAATATGGTTAATTTTAATGTTTCAATGCTTTTTTTTAATTTTTAATTTCTAAATTTGTTATTTAGAAGTAATTTCAAACTTACAGAAAAGTTGTATGAGTAAGAAAAGTTCAAATAACACCTGTTCCCATAGTCACCTTTGGTCAACATTTTACCACATTTGTCTTCTCATTTTATCTACCTACCTACTTAACTATCTGATTTATTTTTTTTCCTGAACCCTTTCTTCATAACTGCTTCAAAGAGTATTTTCTAAAATTATGGATATTATCTTACTTAACCACAGTACACGTGTCAGCCTCAGTAAATTTCTTGTTCATACCATACTTTATCTACTGTACTGCTAACTTTCCTTTTTTGTCAGTTGACCCAGGAATATGCTTTATATCATTTTTTTTATTGCTTTTTGGCACAGGATTTGGACTAGCATTAGGAATTGCATTTAGTTGTCATATCTCTTTAGCTGCTTTTTTTTTTTTGGGAGACAGAGTCTCTCTCTTGTCACCCAGGCTGGAGTGCAGTGGCGCAATCTCGGCTCTCTTCAACCTCCATCTCCTGGCTTCAAACGATTCTCCTGCCTCAGCCTCCTGAATAGCTGGGATTACAGGCATGCACCACCATACCCAGTTAATTTTTATATTTTTAGTCGAGACGGGGTTTCACCATGTTGACCAGGCTGGTCTCAAGCTCCTGACCTCAGGTGATCCGCCCACCTCGACCTCCCAAAGTGCTGGGATTACAGGCCCCCACCGCGCCCAGCCTCTTTAGCTTCTTTTGATTGGCAACATTTCCACTTCCTTTATTTCTTTTTTACAACCCTGGAATTTTTAAAGAATACACTTTTTCCTTTTTAAAAATAGAATGTTGATCATTTTGGTGTTTTCTTATGATGAAATTCAAATTATGCATTCTCAGAATATTATATAGCTGATGTGTCTTTCTCAGGATATAACATCTGGAGACACAATATCCATCTAACATTAATGATGTTAGAGAGTACTTGGTGAAGGAGTTGTCTAGCTTCTACTGTATAATATTTTCCGCTTGCAACTAAGAAACAATCCATGGAAAGACGTTTTAAAACCATGCAAATATACTAATCCATAAAAATTTCCCCCTAGATTTAACATCCATGATTGTCCTTGCCTGATCCAATCTTTACCATGTTGGTTGCAAATGCTGATTTTTCCATTGCTAGCACTACCTCTGCATTTACCAGTCAACACTCAGCATTCTGTTTTAAGCCATAGCCCTCAGTTCTACTTTTGCGTTTTTATATAAACTCATAAATTCCCACCTCCCATGGTTCATAATCAATTACTGTGTAAAGCAGAGGATTTGATTCTGGGGCATGTCATTGATGACTTCAAGAGGTCAGTGATCACCTTGAAATTGTGTGCAGTCTTCTGTGTTCTGACATCTTTCTAGGGAGAGTGTTCCTTTCATCAGAATCTTGAAAGGGTTCTGGACTCAAAAGTGGGGAACATGTTGAAGGGTTAGACTTTAAGCTGTCTGTAATACTTATAATACATTTGTATATCCGTTCCCCTGCTTTTTACCCCTAGTGATAACTGAAATGTTAGAACCATATTGTATGTCCCTCTGTAGTACATTCTATTTTTTGTCATCTGTTTTTAAACCACAACTTAAAATAGTACTGTATTTTGGTTCCTTTAAATTTTTTCCTAGAATATATAATAAATGTTAAGATCTTCATTGCCACCGTAGTAGCAGTTTATGGTGTATGGAACCAGTCTTGTGAAGCGGTGAATTACCTTGATTTAATTTGAAATTTTAAAACCAATGTTTTTTACACTATAGTTTTATTAGCTCTCTGGGAGTGAGCTACATGATGTTGTGCACTGACAATTACCCAAATGTTCTCGCCTTCTCTTTCCTGGATGAGCTTCAGAAGGAGTTCATTACTACTTATAACATGATGAAGACAAATACTGCTGTCAGACCATACTGTTTCATTGAATTTGGTAAGGGCCTGATTTTTTTTTCCTTTTTATTCATCTCCATCCAATCATAAGTAATTTTAAATCTAATATTGGGTGGAGGGGGGACTTCAGCTATCTTGCTTTTGATAATTTGGTAAATGATCTATAAATTATGGTAACTTTTTACTTAGATGCTTATTAGAAAAAAAATTGTGTTTGAACTGTGAAGGGGATTTTGAGTATTGGTCCAAAGAATTAATGCCAGAGGATAACTTCTCAATGAGAAATTTGTAAGCCAGAGATTCAGACTTTTGTGTTTCTGTAATAATCTTTTATAGTCTGCTTCATGTAGAATAGGGGATGGCAAACATTTGCTGGAAAGGACCAGATAGTACATATTTTAGGCTTTAAGGATCATATAGTCCCTGTCACAACTATTCAGCCCTGCCATTGTAGCTCAAAAGCAGCCATAGGCAGTACGTAAATGAGTGCAGTTATATTCTAATAAAACTTTACAGAATAGTCAGCAGGCTAGATTTAGCCTGTGGTCAGTAGTTTGCTCAACTTCTGGTGTAGAAGGAAAAAGTTGTAAATAGTAAAAATAAAATTCCACTTGGAAAATATTTAGGAAATGTCTTATATTAGTTTTATTCAATTTATTCTTTAAAACCTACATTCTAATGGTGTAAGCAATAACAAGAAAACAGATTTATAAAAACATGCAACTTCTAGTGTGTGTTCTTATGTAATTGCAGCTGGTAAATCTGACAGATTTAATATTTCATGAGATAGGAATCTGTATAAAAATCAAGACTTTGGGCGAGGTGTGGTAGCTCATGCCTTTTATCCCAGCACTTTGGGAGGCCGAGGCAGTAGGATTACTTAAGGCCAGGAGTTCGAGACCACCCTGGGCAACAGAGAGAGACTCTGTCTGTACAAAAAAAATAAATAAGCTGGGCATGGTGGCAGCCCCAGCTGCTTGGGAGACTGAGGCAGGAGAATCACTTGAGCACAGAAATTCAAGGTTACAGTGAGCTATGATTGGACCACTGCATCCCAGCCTAGGTGACAGAGCAAGACCCTATCTCAAAAAAAAAAAAAAAATCAAGACTTTGGTTTAAAGTTAAAGCTCTTTTTCGTTTTTGCAATTTCTTGAAGTGGATGTAATACACTTAGGTAGTGTTAAATCCTTAGTTTATTTAAAATTACTGATTTCTAGAGGGTAAAACTGATGACTCCATGATATATTAATCATTAAACACAAGTAATATTGGAATACTTCATGACAAATTGAACAATTTTGAATAATAAACTACCTGTAATATTTACTATCCATAAGCATCATATTCTGAAACGATTAATTGACAAGTGACTGCAAGGAAATTTATGTTTTATTTTACATAGATAACTTCATTCAGAGGACCAAGCAACGATATAATAATCCCAGGTCTCTTTCAACCAAGATAAATCTTTCTGACATGCAGACGGAAATCAAGCTGAGACCTCCTTATCAAATTTCCATGTGCGAACTGGGGTCAGCCAATGGAGTCACATCAGCATTTTCTGTTGACTGTAAAGGTGCTGGTAAGATTTCTTCTGGTGAGTTCTGGATCTCAGTTATTTTATTTTTTAAAAATCCTTGGGAAGAACTGAGAAGCTCTTGAAAATGAATTACTTCATTCTAATATTTTAAATCAAGTACATGAGAGAATATAGAAGTTCAAAGCAATCCTTTTTCAGTGATTTATAAAGTAAGCTACCAGATATGTGACTAGTCAGGAAAATACTTTCAAATAAGCAACCTCAGAGGATCTCTTTGCTAGAAAAACATTTTTTTAAATTTAAAATTTTTAAAAGTTAATTTTCATGGGTACATATTCGGTGTGTAATATATTTATGGGGTACATGAGATATTTTGATACAGGCATGCGATGCGTAATAATCACATTAGGGTAAATGGGGTATTCATCACCTCAAGCATTTATTATTTCTTTGTGTTATAAACACGTCAGTTGTACTCTGTTATTTTAAAATGTACAATAAATTATAAGTTATTGTTGACTGTAGTCACCCTATTGTAGTATCAAGTACTAAATCTTATTCATCTTAGCTAACTGTATTATGTACCCATTAATCATCCCCCTTTCTCCCACCCCCACTACCCTTCCCATCCTCCGGTAACCAAAATTCTACTCTCTATCTCCACGAGTTCAGTTGTTTTAAACTTTAGCTCCCACAAATGAATGAGAATATGTAAACTTTTCCTTTCTGTGCCTAGTTTATTTAACTTAATAAAATGTCCTCCAGTTCATCCATGCTGTTGCAAATGACAGGATCTCATTCTTTTTTTGTGGCTGAATAAACTCTGTTGTGTATGTGTGCCACATTTTATGCCTTTGTCTGGTGATGGGCACTAAGGTTGCTTCCAAGTCTTACCTGTTGTGAATAGACTGCAGTAAACATGAGAATGCAGATGTCTCTTCAATATGCTGATTTCCTTCCTTTTGGGTATGTACCTCGTAGTGGGATTGCTGGATTATATGATAGTTCTCTTTTTAGTTTTTGAGGAACCTCAAAACTACTACTGTTTTCCATAGTGGTTGTACTGATTTACATCCCCACCAACAGTGTTCCCTTTTTTCCACATCCTCACCAGCATTCATTATTGCCTGTCTTTTGGATAAAAGCCATTTTAACTGGGGTGAAATGATGTCTCGTTGTAGTTTTGTTTTGCATTTCTCTGATGATTGGTGATGTTGAGCACCTTTTCATATACCTGTTTACCATTTGTATGTCTCATTTTAGAAATGTCTGTTCAGCTCTTTTGCCCATTTTTTAATAGGCTTATTAGATTTTTTCATATAGAGTTGTTTGAGCCCATCATATATTCTGGTTATTAATCCCTTGTCAGATGGATATAGGGATTCACATTCCCTTGTCATTTTGCAAATATTTTCTATCATTCTGTGGGTTGTCTCTTCACTTTGTTGTTTCTTTTGCTGTGCAGAAGCTTTTTAACTCAATATAATGCAATTTGTCCACTTTTGCCTTGGAGGCCTGTGCTTGTGGAGTATTACTCAAGAGATGTCCTGGAGCGTTTCCCCAATGTTATCTTTAGTAGCTTCATAGTTTGAGGTCTGAGATTTAAGTCTAATACATTTGATTTGATCTTCATATATGACTAGGAAAACATTTAAGGTTTCTTTGTAAACATTTTTCTAGAAATGAAAAATAGGTTATTTGTACTGCTTATTTATAGGCATGTAAAGTGCTTTACATTTTGTCAAAATGGCTACATTTAAGGCCAGAGTGCTTGACTGTCACAGGTGTAAATACTTTAGTGATCATCTGCTCAAACCTTCCATCCCAAAGAAGGAATACTATCTTCAACAACTGTGAAAGGATATAAACTTTTGCTTAAAATGAACACCTCATTGTTTTATAAGGTAGCATATGACATTGTCAGACTGTATTTTTAAAAAAATTATTCCAACCTAAGCCTTTAGGGGAAAAGAAAATCTTCCTTACGTAATTGAGCTAAAGTCGGCTTCCCTATGTCTACCAGTTTGTTTTGTGATCTCTTTCTCCCTTCCTTCAGCAGAACCAGAAAAACAGTTAAGTCAGCAACTGTGTGTCCTTTCCATCCTCTTAGTCTAGTCTACTTCATATAAATATCTCCAGTTCACCAGTGAGAACACATGGACACAGGGAGGGGAACATCACACACAGGGGCCTGTCAAGGGGTCAGGAGCAAGGGGAGGGATAGCATTAGGAGAAATACCTAATGTAGATGATGGGTTGATGGGTGCAGCAAACCACCATGGCACATGTATACCTATGTAACAAACCTGCATGTTCTGCACATGTATTCCAGAACTTAAAGTATAATAAAAAAAGAAATAAAAATGCAAGACAATATCGACTATAGAATACAAGACAAACACATTTATCATTGTGTATTGACAAAGGGCGAAATTTTCAATTAAACTGTAACAAACATGCACCTTTTTGAATCACGAGGTCAGGAGTTCAAGACCAGCCTGGTCAAGATGGTGAAACCCTGTCTACTAAAAATACAAAAATTAGCTGGGCGTGGTGGCAGGTGCCTGTAATCCCAGTTACTTGGGAGACTGAGGCAGAGAATTCCTTGAATCCAGGAGGTGGAGGGTGCAGTGAGCTGAGATCGCACCACTGTACTCCAGCCTGGGTGACAGAGCGAGACTCCATCTCAAAAGAAAAGAAAAAAAAAAACAAACCTTCAGTTAACTTAGCCTTTTCCTTTATGGCATTTCAAGTTCTCCCCATCCTAAAAGCTTCCTCTAGACATGCTTTAGTTTGTTAATATTCTTTAAATTTGGACTGAATACAACACTTCACATACAAATGTGGGAGAAGAGGGTAACAAATTTTATAAAAATAATCCAGTCAGTTAGTAAACAAGCAGAAAACAATAACAAGCCCAGTTGGTCAGGGGTGGTAGGGGGAGGGTGGGCCAGTACCCAGATTGTTACAATATGTTACCTAAAATGTCCAATTTCCAGTAAGTTATAAGACATGAAAAGAAACAGGAAAATGTGGCCAAGCATAGTGGCTCACACCTATAATCCCAGCAGTTTGGGAGGCCGAGGTGGGTGGATCACCTGGGGTTGAAAGTTCAAGACCAGCCTGACCAACGTGGAGAAACACGTCTCTACTGAAAAAAAAAAAAAAAATTAGCCAGGGATGGTGGTACATGTCTGTAATCCCAGCTACAGGAGAGGCTGAAGCAGGAGAATTGCTTGAACCCAGGAGGCGGAGGTTGCAGTAAGCCGAGATTACACCATTGCACTCTAGCCTGGGCAATGAGAGTGAAACTCCGTCTCAAAAAAAAAAAAACGGAAACAGGAAAATATGACCCATACACTGTGAGCCGGGGACGGGGACAGAATGTAGGTAACAGAAACTGCCTCTCAGAGCAGTCAGGTGTCAGATTTAACAAAGACTTCAAAGTAGCCATTATAATTGTATTCAAAAACTAAAGGAAACTATTAAAGGAGTAAAGGGGGAGGTATGATAATGTTGCATCAAATAGACAATACCAATAAAGAGAAATTATTTTTTAAAAAGTGGAAATTCTGGAATTAAGTAAAATTACTAAAATGAAAAATTCATTAGAAGGGCTTAACAACAGATTTGAACTGGCAGAAGAGTTAGCAATTTGAAGATAGAGATTATTTAATCCGAAAAACAGAAAAAAGAATGAAGAAAAATGAACAGAACCTCAGAAAAATAGGGGGCATGCCACCATAGGTGTGACAGGATACTGAAGAGGAAGGGAGAGAAAAAGCAGAAAAAATATTTGAGGAAATAATGGCTGAAAAGTTCCCAGATTTACTGAAGAACATTAATCTGCTCTTCCAGGAAGCTCAGTGAACTCCAAATGGGATACACACACAGGAGATCCACAAATAGATGAATCATAGTAAAATGCTGAAATCCAAAGACAAGAAGAAAATCTTGAAATCAGCAAGAGAAGAAGAACTTGTCACTTAATGAGTTTACCTGTATAACAAACCCGCACACATCTATCCCTGAACCTAAAATATAAGTTAAAAGAAAACCAAAACTCATCACTTACGTGAACCTCAATAAGATTAACAGCTGACTTCTTAGCAGAACCAATAGAGACTAGTAGGCAATGGAATGACATACAAAGTGCTGAAAGAAAAAAATAAAAACTACTAGTAACCAAGAATCTTATATCCAGCAAAGTTATCTTTTAAAATGAAGGCAAAAGAAAGACATTTACAGATAAATGAAAGATAAGATAATTTGTTCCTAGCAGAATCACCTTATAAGAAGTAATAGAGGAAATTCTTGGCTGGGCGTGGTGGCTTATGCCTGTAATCCCAGCACTTTGGGAGGCCGAGGCCGGCAGATCACAAGGTCAGGAGTTTGAGACCAGCCTTGCCAACATGGTGAAACTCCCGTCTATACTAAAAATACAAAAATTAACTGGGCGTGGTGCCATACACCTGTAATCCCAGCTACTCAGGAGGCTGAGGCAGGAGAATTGCTTGAACCTGGGAGGTGGAAGTTGCAGTGAGCTGAGATTGCACCACTGTGCTCCAGCCTGGGCAACAGAGCAAGACTTCATCTCAAAAACATAAAATAAAATAATAATAATAATAATGGAAATTCTTTAGGGTGAAAACAAGTGACCCTAGAAAATGATTTGAATCCATTTGAAAAAAAGCAAAGAACAAGGGTAAGGATAATTAAGTAATTTAAAAAGACAGTAAAGGCCAGGTGTGGTGGCTCATGCCTGTAATCCTAGTACTTTGGGAGGCCAAAGTGGGAAGATCCCATGAGCCCAGGAGTTTGAGACTGCAGTGAGCTAGGCTGCCCTCCAGCCTGGGCAATAGAGCAAGACTCTGATGCGTAAAAATACATTAATACATTTTTCTTCTACTCTCTACTCTTAACTGATTTAAAAAGTGATCATATAAAACAGTGCATATATAATATCATTTAGGCCTATAACATATAGAAATGTAATATATTTTCCAATACAGCAAAAAGGACATGGGCGGTAGTTAAGTTGTACTGGGCTAAAGAGATTACTCCAGATAGTAATTCATATCAACAGGAACTAATGAAGAAAGCCAGAAAGATAAGATAAACATTAACAAGAGCTATAAATATATAATTACTATCCTTTGTTAGCATTTTTAGAAGACATAAAATTCTATAAAGTTATAATTTATAACAATGTATTTTGGAGTTTGTGATGTTTATTGATATGTATAACAGCAATACCACAAAAGAGAGATAAAGGGAATACAGCTATATAGGAGTAATGTTTCTGTGGCTCATTAGAATTTAGTATAAATTCTTATAGTTAAGATGTACATGGTAAGCTTAGAGCAACCGCAAAGCAAATAAAAAGTAGTAAAAAATTATTGAAGTAAAATACCGTACTACTAAATATTCACTTAATGCAAATTAGAAAAAAAAAAAAACAGTGAAGGAAGGATAGAGCCAAAAAAAGCATCAGATGGATAAGACAAAAGGAAAAAAATGGCAGATGTAAATCTGTATCAATAATAATAATATATGTGACTGGATTTTAAAAGTGTTAATATATTAAATAATCCAGTCAAAAGATGGAGATTGTAAGATTGGAGTAAAAATTAAAAAGCAAGATGCAACTATATGCTGTCTTCCTTAGATTCAAATATATAAATAGATTGAAAGTCAAAGGATAAAAAAATACATAAAGAGCAAAAGAGAGCTGGAGTAGCAATAATAATATTAGACAAAATGGACTTTATGACATTGTTATGAGAGGTAAAGCATGACATTTTATAATGATAAAAGGATGAATCAATTAAGATAGAGCTATAAATGTATATGCATTTAACAACAGAGCCCCAAAGTACATTAAGTAAAACCTGCCAGAAGTGAATACAGAAACAGACAATTGAACAATAATAGTTGAAAACTTAAATACACAACTTTCAATAATGGATAGAACAATTAGGCAGAAAATAAGAAAATACAAAACTTGAACACCTGCACCACCATACACCAATGAGACATAACAGACATCTATTAGGATACTCCATTTAACAACAGAATTTATGTTCTTAAGTGCATGTGAACTATTCTCCAGGATAGACCTTATGCTAAGCTAAACAAAACAAAAAGAAAAACAAAACCTACATGAATTTAAAAGGATAGAAATAGTACGAAGTATGTTCTCCAGCCACATTAGAATGAAATTAGAAGTGAAAACAGAAATTTGGGAAACTCACAAATACGTGGAAATTAGAAAATACATTCCTAAATAGTGAATAGGTCAGAGAATAAATCAAAAGGGAAATGTGTACTTTGAGATGAATGAAAATGAAGACTCAGCATACCAAAATTTACAGGATGTAGCAAAAGCTATATTTAGAGGAAAATTTATAGCTGTAAATGCGTATGTTTAAAAAAATAGATTTGAAGACAACTTTCCACTTAAAGATAATGGACAAAGAAAAGCAAATTAAACCTAAAGCAAACAGAAGGAAGGAAATAACGATTAGAAACAAATGAAATAGAGGATAGGAAAACAGTAGAGAAAAATCAACAAAACCAAAAGTTGGTTCTTTGAAAAAACTGGCAAACCCTTAGCTAGATTGACCCAGAAAATAATTACTCAAATTAGAAATGAAGGGGGCAGGCACAGTGGCTCACGCCTGCAACCCCAACGCTTTGGAAGGCTGAGGTGGATGCATCACTTGAGGCCAGGAGTTCAAGACCAGTCTGGCCAACATAGCAAAACCCCATTTCTCCTAAAAATACAAAAAATTAGCTGGGTATGGTGGCACATGCCCATAATCCCAGCTGCTCAGGAGGCTGAGGCATGAGAATTGCTTGAAACCTGGGAGGTAGAGGTTGCAGTGAGCTGAGATCACACCACTGCATTCCACCCTGGGCAATAGAGTGAGACTCTGTCTAAAAGAAAACAGAAATGAAAAGGAGGGCATTTCTCCTGACCTTCTAGAAATAAAAAGGATTGTAAAGAAATACTGTAAACAAGTGTATCCCATTAAATTCAATAACTTTGATGAAATGGACAAATTCCTAGAAAAACACAAACTACTGGTAATGATGCAAGAAGATAATCTGAATAGATCTATAAAAGCAAAAAGATTCAATTAGTAATAAAAACTACCCACAAAGAAGACTCCAGACCCAGATACATTTACTGGTAATTTTTACCAAACAGTTAATGAAAAGTTAATAAACAATTATTTACAAATAGTTCCAGAAAAATAGTAAAGGGCCAGGTGCTGTGGCTCACACCTGTAATCCCACCACTTTGGGAGGCCAAGGCAGGCAGATGGCTTGAGCTCAGGAGTTCAAGACCAGCCTGTGCAATGTGGTGCAACACTGTCTCTACAAAAAATACTTCCATATTCTGTGACGCCAGTATCACCCTAATACCAAAACCAGGCAAAGTCATCACAAAGAAAGTAAAATGCAGACCAACATATCTTACGAATATAAACACAAAAGTCCTCAACAAAATACAAGCAAACCCCATCCAGCAATGTATTTTAAAAATGAGAACAGGCACTGTGGTTCATGCCTATAATCCCAGCACTTTGGGAGACTGAGGCAGGAGGATCACTTGTGCCCAGGAGTTTGAGACCAGCCTGGATAACATAGGCAGACCCCATCTCTACAAAAAAGTTTTAAAAATTAGCCTGATGGTATGCATGTGTAGTCCCAGCAACTCAGGAGGCTGAGGTGAGAGAATCACTTGAGCCCAGGAGTTTGAGGCTACAGTGAGTGATGATGACACCACTGCACTCCAGCCTGGGTGACAGAGCAAGACCCTGTCTCTAAAAGAAAAAATTATAGTTATGTGCTACATAACAACATTTTGTTAATGATAGACTGAATATATGGTGGTGATTTCAAAAAATTATAATAGCATATTTTTACTGCACCTTTTCTATGTTGAGATACACAAATACCATTGTATTACAGTAGTCTACAGTAGTCACTACAATAACATGCTGCACAGGTTTGTAACCCAGGAGCAGTAGGCTCTACCATATAGCCTCAGTATGTATTAGGGTGTACTATCTAGGTTTGTGTAAGTACATTCTATGATGTTTGCACAGCAATATCACATAATGACACATTGTTCTGAATGTATCCCCATTGTTTAAGGATGCATGACTGTACACCCTGACCAAGTGGGATTTATCCCAGGTGTGCAAGTTTGCTTTAACATCTAAAAATCAGTTAATGTAGTATATTGATAAGAAATAAAAAAAAAACACGTGATTATCTCAATACATGCAGAGAAAGCATTTGACAAAATTCAACAGCCTTTCATGGCAAAAAAAAAAAAAAAAAAAAAAAGAATAGAAGGGAACTTCCTCAACTTGATAAAGGTCACTTATGGAAAACCCACAACTAACATTATACTTGATGGTGAAAGACAGGATGCTTTTTCCTAAGATCCAGGGAGAAGACAAAGATGTCTGCTTACACTACTTCTACTCAACATTATACTGGAAGTTCAAGCCACAGCTGGCCATTGGACAAGGACAATAAATGAAAAGGCATGTAGATTGCAAAGGAAGAAATAAAATAACTCTATTCACATATGACATAATCTTTCATATAGAACATTCTAAGGAATCCACTGAAAAACTATGAGAACTAATAAATGAGTTCAATGAGGTTGTGGGATACAAGATTAATATAAAAAACAATGGTATTCTATATACTAGCAATGAACAATCTGAAAATGAAATTAAGAAAATCCTATATACTGAAAACTATAAAACATCATTGAAAGAAATTAAACAAGACCTAAATTAATGACAAGTAGTCTCATGTTCATGGATTGAAAAACAGTATTGTTTAAACGGTTGTACTTCCCAAATTGATAGAGAGATTCAGCACATTGTCTATAAAAATCCCAGCTTTTTTTTGTAGAAATTGACAAGATGATCCTAGAATTCATATGGAAATGCAAAGGATGGAGCATAGCCAAAATAATCTTGGAAAATCTTGGAAAAGTACAAAGTTGGAGGACTCACACTTTCAAACATACTACCAACCTGCAATTGTCATGACTGTGGTTCTAGTTTAAGGATAGATACATAGATCAATGGAGTAGAATTGAGAGTACAGAAGTAAACATATTATGGTTATTTAATTTTCGACAGTGATGCCAAGACAATGGTGAAATAATAGTCTTTTAGACAAATGGTGCTAGGACAATTAGGTAGCCACATGCAAAAGAATGAAGTTGGACCCCTACCTAAAAAAAAATATAGATTAATTAAAATGTATCCTTAAAATTAACAACAAAACTATACAACTCTTAGGAGAAAACATACATATAAATCTTTGTATAGTCTTGTATTAGGTTTTTAAGACTTGACACCAAAATCACAATGAAAAAAGAAAAAATACAGCAGGCACAGTGGCTCGCACTTGTAATCCCAGCACTTTGGGAGGCCAACACGGGCAGATCACTTGGGCCCATGAGTTCAAGACCAGCATGGGCAACATGTTGAAACCTCGTCTCTACAAAAAATACAAAAATTATCCAGGCATAGTGGTGCACGCCTGTAGTCCCAGCTACTTAGGAGGCTGAGGTCGGAGGATGGCTTGAGGCTAGGAGGTGGAAGTTGCAGTGAGCTGAGATCGCACCAATGCAGTCCAGCCTGGGCAACAGCCAGACCTTGTCTCAAAAAACAAAAGAAAAAAATGGGCAAGGTGGACATCATCAAAACTAAAAACTTTTTTGGAGATAAGTTCTTACAATGTTGCCCAGGCTGGTCTCATGCTTGTGGGCTCAAAACAGTCCTCCCACCTCAGCCTCTAGAGTAGTCTGGATTACAGGTGTGTACTACTTCACCCAATTCAAAATTGAAAACGTTGTTCTTCAAATAACACTATTAAGAAAGTGAAAAGGCAACCCACAGAATGGGAGAAAATACTTGTAAATCATATGTCTGATGAGGAACTAGTATCTAAAATATGTAAGTACCTCTTACAACTAAACAATAAAAAGACATAGTCCAGTTTAAAAATGGAGAAAGGGGCCAGGCACGGTGGCTCAAGCCTGTAATCCCAGCACTTTGGGAGGCCGAGATGGGCGGATCACAAGGTCAGGAGATCGAGACCATCCTGGCTAACATAGTGAAATCCCATCTCTACTAAAAATACAAAAAATTAGCCGGGCGTGGTGGCGGGCGCCTGTAGTCCCAGCTACTCGGGAGGCTGAGGCAGGAGAATGGCATAAACCCAGGAAGTGGAGCTTGCAGTGAGCTGAGATCCGGCCACTGCACTCCAGCCTGGGCGACAGAGCGAGACTCCGTCTCAAAAAAAAAAAAAAAAAAAAAATGGAGAAAGGATTGAACTAGGCATTTTTGTAAAGAATTTGTACAACTGGACAATTAACACATGAAATTGTTACATCATAGTCATTAGGGAAATACAAAGCAAAGTTACAAGGAGATGCCACTTCATACCTATTAGGATAGCTAAAATTAAAAAGATAGACAGTAACAAGCGTGGATGAGGATATAGAGAAATTGGAACCCCTATACTTTGCCAGTGGGGTTGTAAAATTATGCAATCACTTTGGAAAACAGTTTGGAAGTTCCTCAAAAAGTTAAAAAGAGTTACCGTATAGTCCAGCAATTCTACTCTTAGTTATACCCCAGAGAAATGCAAACATATGTCCTCACAAAAATGTGTGTATGAATATAGCATTATGCAAAATAATTCATGAATAGCAGCATTATTCAAAGCCAAAAAGTGTGGACACCCAACTGTCCATCAACTGATGAGTGGATAAATAAAATGTTATATATCCATATAGTGTATTATTATTCAGCCATAAAAGGGAATAAAGTACTGATATATATAAAACAACATCTATGAATCTTAAAAACATTATGCTAAATGAAAGAAGTCAATCATACAAAGGTCACATATTAATCATTCTCTTTATATGAAATGTCCAGAATAGGCAAATCCGGAGAGACAGGAGCTAGAGGAATGGAGGGAAATAGGCAGTGACTACTACTAATAGGTACAAGGCTTCTTTTGGGGGTGATGAAAATATGGAATTAGGTATTTACGATTGTTGTACAACTCTGTGAGTATACGAAAAACTCCTGAATTGTGTATTTTAAAAGTATGAATTTTATTGAATATGGATTATATTTCAATTTTTAAAATCACTAATAAATTCAATTATTACTTTGAAGACTTCCAGTTCTAGTAGTGATGGAGTAGGTAATTCAGATCACCAGTCCCACTGAGTACATGTAGAAAAGCTCAATGAAATGTATATATTCTATAGAATATATGTGTCTCATCTAATATAGAATTTAATCCTATATAATCTTCCTGATATCTCTGGAGATCCAACAAGATTTCTAAGAATTAGTGGGATACAGAGGAGGATGGAGGCCCAGGGAGATGAGCTCAGTGTTCAGAGCTACTTTTTCCTTTGGTGCTTTTACCAATTTTGGAGAGAGCAGTTGACAGATTACAGAACAGGGTCTGCCAAGATGGTGAACCTTATGAGCATCTCTCCAGCTTTGGTTTATGACCTCAGATTTTTTGCACCCTAGGAATATGGGTGAGCTTAGTTTTGAATCATACTGTTCTCTAAAATTGGAGTGAGGTGATTCCACTGTGCTAATTCTCCAAAGGTCCTGGCAGAAGCAATCAAATATCTTCCTTGGAAGAAGATAGTGTCATAAGCTTCAAATTATGTCTACAACAAGATTTTGAAAATAAAATGTTTAGTGAACAATCATAGATAATTAAGCACCTTAAGAGACTACACTACATGAGCAAAGATCATCAGAAACGCGCGCGCGCGCACATGCACACACACACACACACACACACACACACACACACACAGGCACGCACGATCTGATAGAAACAATGGAAGCCAGAAGACAGCTTAATGATAACTTTGAAAGGATAAAAGAAAATAACTGCAAATGTAGAATTCTGTGCTTTACAAAAATATCCTCAAAGAATGCAGTGGCAAGAATAGATATCCGTGTATTTTTCCTGATCCTGATATTAGCAGCGAAAACATTTTAGGTTTTGCTGGTCATATGGCCTCTGCTGGTATAACACATGAAAGTAGCCATAGGTGTTACATAAAAGAATGAGTGAGGCTGTGAGGCAATAAAACTTTATTTACAAAAATAGGTGGTGAGCTAAATTTAGTCTGTGGGTCATAGTTTGCCAACCTGTGCTGTCTGCTAATCTCTGGCACAGAGTTGACATAACCTTGTGACAGTATGGTAAATATACTGATATCTTTATCAGATAAAAGTACAATGCTTCTGATTTTTCTCTGTTTATCAGGATAGAGAAAAATGTGTTACCAAATGAGTACCTACAGATCAGAGAATGAATTGTTTTGTTCTATAAGAAGACTGCATTTGGAAAAGCACATGCAGTTGAAACCTACAGTAGTCTACTGTCATCCTCCAAGACACATCCATTTGGGAGACATACTGGAGAGTTAAATGGGAATATAATAGGAATTGCTACCTATATGTCTTTTAAGCCTTGGATGGTGGCACTGATCGCTGTAATTACCTTGATGATATTTGGGTTGGGGGAGCTCCAAAACCTCCATTGGCTCTTCCTTCTCTAACTCCATGGGTCTGAGAGTCAGTATTGCAAAAGATATCTGTTCATTAATATACACTAAGGATTCAGGAATGTAACCTAAATTAGGGGTGGGGGTCCAACCTGACTCACCAGGATGTGGACTCTATTAGAAACTCCATGTATCACCTGACTTCCATAAGTCCCCACCCTGACCCGCAGTAACATCCTGGATCACCAAACGTTAGACACTTGGAAAATGGGGAGAGTCTGGTATTTGTTACTGTTTTAAGGAAGAGGGGCCAGGTGCAGCGGTTCATGCCTGTAATCCCAGCACTTGAGGAGGTCAGGGTGGGAGGATGGCTTGAGCTTAAGAGTTTGAGACCAGCCTGGATAACAAAGCAAGACCCTGTTTCTACAAAAAATTAAAAGATTAGCTAGGCGTGGTGGCACGTGACTGTAGTCCCAGCTACTAGAAAGGCTGAGGCAGGAGGATTGCTTGAGCCTGAGAGGTTGAGGCTGCAGTGAGCCTTGATCAAGCCACTATACTTCAGCCTGGGTGACAAAGTGAGACCTTGTCTCAAAAAAAAAAAGTTTTGAAAGCAACTCACAAGTAGAACTTAACTTTAGTTTTATTTTTGAGATGGGAGTCTTGCTCTGTCGCCCAGCAGGCTTGAGTGCAGTGGCGCAATCTCGGCCCGCTGCAACCTCCACCTCCCAGGTTCAAGCAATTCTTCTGCCTCAGCCTCCCGAGTAGCTGGGATTACAGGAGCATGCCACCATGCCTGGCTAATTTTTGTATTTTTAGTAGAGACAGGGTTTCACCATGTTGGCCACATCTGGTCTCTAACTCCTGACCTCATGATCTGCCAACCTTGGCCTCCCAAAGTGCTAGGATTGCAGGCGTTCACCACCGCGCCCAGCCTAGAACTTTTTTTAATATAACTTTAAATATACTTTTAATTCAGACCAAGCCTACATAATATTTTTTATAGTCCCCAAGTTAAAATATATGTTTATGTTTTGGAACTTCTAAATAAAACTATTCAGTTTATTTTAGAATCTGGTTAATAGTTACTTGATAAACATCATTTTTCAGGCTTTTCCTCCCTCTGTTACAGTACCTTACTCTCAATATCTTTTTTGTATTTCTTAACTTTTTTCTCTTTCCAGTCTTTTGATCCTCTCCCCACAGTCTGGCATGAGTGTTTTTATCTTGCCATACTTATCATGTTCTGAAGTCTACAGATGTTGTTCATGGTTTTAAAATGTGAAATGAAGGGTACTGTGTTCTGCTTTTACTTCTTTTAAAACTGCTTATTATGGAAAATTTCAAAGGAAACAGAATAGTATAAATAAACAGAATGGTATGATTAACTCTCATGTACCCAACTATACCAACTATATCAACATTTTGCCATTCTTTTTTCATCTGTACTTCTGCCTACTCCCCACTCATCCACTCAGTAATTTATTTCTACATTTTTTTCTTAAGGGAGATTTACATATATTAAAATGCATAAATCTTTGCTATGTCCACCCCGTTTTAAAGTATATGTTTCATTATTACTCAGGTATGGTGAGGAAGAGATGACTATCATAAAAAAGATAGTTTGTTATACTCACTGATCCCTAGAGAAGGGAGCACACAAGGATGTACCGATGTGGGTCAGGAGGAAAATGTGGGCAAGAACTTTTATTGTGGCTTTGGTGGTAAGGAATGGGTGAGGCAGGGTAAGGAGGTTTTAAGATTGGCTAGTTTGAATAATTTCAATGGACTCTGGGGCATAGGTTCTATCTCTAATTGTCTGATACCTGGCCCTGGGATGATTGGGATAGGGAAATAGCCCTGGGTGTGATGAGAGCCTTGTAGAAGAGTTGGTTGGTAGCGTGAGTCTGGATTGATTGGAATGCATATGAAAGGTGGACTCAGGCGAGTTGTTTGCCATCCCTAGGAATTAGCTATCCCTGAGAGAGGCAGTTCTTCCAGGGCTAGCAAGGCCCGAGAGGTCAAAGCATCAAAAATACAGAATAAAAAGACATGATTAATAAACGCCCTTATCACAATATAGGACATTTCCATCTCCCCCATAAAGTTTCTTTGTGTCCCTTTTCAGTCAATTTCCACCATCCTCTAGACAACCACTGTTTTTATTTTTTTCCACTGGAACTTTATTTTGTTCTAGAACTTTATATAAAAAAAGACTACATTATGTGACCATTGTGTTCAGCTTCTTTTGCACAGCAAAATGTTATACATACATGTTGCCTGTCTCAGTAATTTGTTCCTTTTTATTCCTGAGCAGTATTCCATTGTATGAATGTACCACAATTTGTTTGTTTATTCTCTTGCTGATGGACATAAACTTCAGTTTTTATTATTGTACATAAAGCTACTATGAACATTCATCCTTTTGTTGACATGTATTTTCATTTCCCTTGAGTAAATATTAGGAGTGGAATTGATAGGTCAAAAGGTTGCCTGTTTAACTCTAAGAAACTGCCAGTTTTCTGAAGTAGTTGTACCATTTTATTCCCAAAAAGCAATTTATAAGCATTTTGATTACTCCACATCTTCACCAATATTTAGTGTTGTTAGTCTTTTTACTTTTAAGTTGTGCTTTAAAAAAGAAAACTTCATAAAACCCTAAATTTAGGGTTTAAACTGATAGAAACACTTCTGTCAGTTTCTCTGACACTTGTATATTTTTAATCTCTTTTATCATTTTCTAGATAATTTGTCAGTTGCCTGAAAATGCTGCTCTGTTTTGGCTAGTGCCCACAAGCCAAATAGATTTACTAATCTCTCTTTCTTACACACACACACACACCCCCACCCCTCATAATCCAACAGGTATTTATCATTTTTTTCTCTAAAGTATTATGCTAAATTTTGTGGAGGCACTTTTTAGAAATATAGTAAACACATTAACCGTACTCAGAATGGGAAAGGGAAATACAATCCAATAAGTAAAACACATAGTAGAATGTGATACATGCTCCAAAAGAGGTAAGAAGGAAGACACTTTCAGATCTTGGAGCCTTGAAGGATATGCATGATTTTTATAGATGGTGATGATAAAGAAGGGCTTCACTGATGAAAAGAATAGTGTGTTTTTGTGCCAGACTGTTAGTCTCATTCGGTCATACTTCAGTAATAAATTAGGCTCATTTAGATGGAACTGACCTGAAATTTCTCTCTTATCTTCCACAGACTGTTTCCCTAGGCATTTTGGGCATCTTTGAGATTTCTAAAGGTACTGTCTCTTTGAATCCTCATAGGACTATTCTGGGACTTTGCTTCATCAATTATTTTTCCTTTTTCTTGATTCTTCTATTTCATCTTCACTAAATTCTTTCATTCCACCTATGTATGTATTCAAGTCTGCCTCCCTCCCTCTGACATTGTAGGAGAAAAAAGAATTATTTTCTCAATCCTGTTATCTCTGTTAAGCTTTCATCCTGTTTTTCTCTCCTTTAACTTCAGTAGTATTCACTTAATGCTTCCACCTCTTAACATCACCAGTTGTTCAATCTCTTGCAATCTGAATTTGGTAAGGAAAATGTGGTTCATGTATACAGTGGAGTACTATTCAGCCGTAAAAAAGATGAGATCCAGTCATTTGCAACAGCATAGAGGGAACTGGAGATCTTTAAGTGAAATAAGCCAGGCACAGAAAGACAAACATTGCATGTTGTCACTTATTTGTGAGCTCTAAAAAGCCCGCAACCACTTTTCTGATTTTTTTTTTTTTTTAAAGGAGAATTAACTAGCATCTCCTGGTCAGTAAGTCTAATACTTTTTACCTTAAGGTCAGATTTTTGTGGCCTATCTATAGCCACTGTTAGCCATGTGTTTCTTCTTGATGGTCTCTCCTTCCTAGGTTTCTCTTGATTCTCCTGCATCTGCCTTGCCTGACTCTTCTTCCATCCCTTCTGACAGTGTTTACCAAGGATTTCCCTTGGCCTGCTTCTTTCCTTGATCCTCATTTAAACCTTTCCCTTCAGCTGCACACCTCTTCTGCTTTTCCAACTCTACTGCTATTCCATTCTTCAGTTGCTTGTTAAACATGGCCCACCATCACCTCAAATATGATGTTTAAAATGTCCCCATTTTTTATCGAACTTAAGTTTCTTCCTGTGGATCTGTTGCTAAGTACCCTCATCTTTCCGATCACCTAGAGGTAAAACCTCAACATTTCTTTGAATTTTTTCCCCTTCTGTTTGCCACATCTAATTAGTTGCCAAGTCTAATAATTTTAACCTCCGTGACATCTCATTTCTTTATTTTTCCCCATTTCTTTTTTTTTATTATTTAATTTTAGCTTTATTATTTAATGAACTCCCAAGCACTCAGATTCCCATTTCTACTGTGACTATTCTGATTCAGGCCCTGATTTCAGTCAGTCTTTTGCAGTGACTCTCCCACAAACTTCCTAATGTAGAATTGTAGAAAGAGCATGGGCTCTGCAGTCAGATAGACCTAAGTGCTAATTGTGAAGATGGTCCTTCTGGCTGTCTGACTTATAGAAACTTATTTAATCTTACTTTACAGATGAGAAAGTTTAGGCACAGAAAAATTAGTCATTCCAGTTCAGTCACAGAGAAGTTAGTCATTTCTACCTCATCAATGAAGTATGCAGTTCTGAAGGGTAAATGGGACAATGTGTGGTTAGTGAGAAGGTACTCAGAAAAATATTATTTCTCCCTCCCTTACTTTTGATCTCTTTACAACCCATTAATAGATTAATATTCTTTAAGTATAACCTTCATCATATGAGACTCTTGTTCTTCAGTGGTTCCGCATTGTCTAATTTTCCATAATTCTTAGCCTAGAATTGTATACTATCTATCAATTTGTGTCCACCTCCCTTTCTGACCTTATTTCTCCCCACTTTTCACAAACATCGCTTTGAACCAAACCAAACCACTAGCAATGCCCTATAGCAGAATGGCTGAGAACATGAATTCCAGAAGCATCTAAATCCAGTTCATGTACTTACTTTGTGCCCTTGAGCAAATTATTTAATGTCCCTAAACGTTTCCTATTCTGGGGAAGGGGAGCAGGATAATTATAGTGCCTACTGCATTGGGTTGTTGGAAGGATAAAGTGAGACCAAGTATATAGTGTTGAGAGCAGTCACTGTTGGTAGTAGTAGTAGTAGTAGTTGATGCTTTTGTTATTTGTTTCTCCCATTTCCATCTCCATCACATTCACGTTCTTTTCTCTGCATGGAATGCATTTCTTCTCCTTTGTACCTGACTACATTTTATCTATCTTCAAAGATCTTTCGTGGTTCTAGTCACCACCCTCCCCTTTATCTTTCAACTTCATCATTCCTTGCCTCTTTTAGCTTAGAATGCTTATTACCTTCATATACTTATCTGTTTTATCTCTTTTATAAAAGACTAGAAGTGCCTTGAGGATGGAACATGTAATTCAATTTTTGTATCTTCTAAAGCATAGCATCTTACACAGAACCAGGCCAGAAAGTATTTACCGAATAAATATATTAATTTACTGAAACCAATAGCCCTTTGTTTCCAAGGGATTTATTCTTACTTCTTTAGGAACTTTTGCAGAGTCTCCATAAACCATTGGTACATTTTCAGAAACATTGAATTTTGTTATCAACATGCCATCCTTGGGTTCAAGAAGACTAAAGAAAAGACATTGTAGCAGAAGGCAATAATAACAAAAGCAAAACAAAACAAAAACTGACCAGGTGACACTGCTTTGGATTCAGCAAAATTATTGTTTTTCTACACTGGCTCTCATTTGTTACTGTTACAAATACTGTACACCAAATATTATAGTACCTAGAATAGTGCCAAATTAAGCATTTTTGGATAATAGTGGATCTAAAATCTGTTTTACTGAAGTAAAAAAAAATAGCATAAATAGCTAATACATTAAAATGTGGTTAATATCTAGTTCAGTTTGTTAAAATGAGAAATTATTCTTAAGGAGTGTCAGCTTCTTATATTGTGGGCAGATGAAGTATTCTCTTGATAACTTCTCAAGGTACAAGCCACAGAACCTGGGAAGTGGGTGGGGGTGGAAGTGGGGGAATCTCTAGAATTTCTTCCCCACAGTGATTTGGCACAACGCCAGCCTGTCCTTCATCAAAGGTGTACTGTGTTCTTGTTAAAGGAGGCTTATGCTTTTTAAAGGCTTTTATGCCTTTAAATATTTTTGGTCATTTTGAAATAATTTATAAGTGATATACTATCATTATAAAGAGTGTTCTGAGGCTGAGGCAAATGTTAGAAATTTAAGAAATATTTAATTTACATATATGTATTTTTTATTTCTTAAATAGGTATTCATCAATACACTAAAGTGGTAATATTTTTCCATTGAATAATGGCTACACCTTACTTGACTTAAAAAGCTAAGGTTTTTTTAGTTATAATACAGAATATTATTTGAGGTTTTTGGTAAGGTAAACTTGTTTTATATACTTTGGGGTGTGATTTATGTAACCTATTCAGTTGCCAGGTGGTTTTATTCTTGAGACCTATATTAAGAATTTCCTTTTTTAGTACAGGCCAGTTCTCCCTTACTCACTACTGAAAAGGGGTGGGGAGGGAGGCTGCAAAACATAATTAATGTATAGACCAATTAGATAGATTTTTAAATTGTGAAAATTTTTTTTTTCTTTACTGATATAACACTTGGAAGCAATGTTGAATAGAGACATTTAATTTTCTATTGTCATAGTAAAATCTCAAGGTAATTGAGAGCAGGCAGCTTGGGCACCAAAGAAGTTTAAGAAAATGTTATTTAAGCACTTTCTGCTGAACTAGGGGAATAAATACTTTTTTGTGATATGTGGATTCTTGTGTTTTTGTAACCGTTTAGGGAAGATGTTCTGCTGTAATGGCTGAATATAAGTTGCAGAGATTTAAGCCCACCCTTATATTAATATTCCACCTCATTAACTTAATTGTTAGGGCGTTTACACTTCAGTGATTTAAATAAAATACTCTAAATGTGATTCTTTTGTCTTCTCTTTCCCTCTGTCTCCTGTTTGAGGTCTAGATGATTATGTATTTAGTTTTGTGTTTTCATGTAGACCCTGTTGTTCTATTAAGCGTAAGATGATGATGAAGGGAAGCTATTGTATAACTCTTATGCTGCTAAAGCCCTGGAAGATAAGGGAATGTATTTGTGAAAATAAAATGGTCACTTCTTCAGCTGGTGTTTTATCATTTTTACCTTCCAGTGTTATTCAGAGGACCAGGAACTTTATAGCTATAAGACTATTCTGTTTTGGAGTTCAGATTGCTGATTATATATGAGCTTTCACACATATCCAGTGATATAACCCTAGAACCCAGATAAGGGAAAGTTTTGTTTAAAAGTAAGCTATGTTTGTACTTAAAAATGTTTCCTAAGCATTTTCAGCAAAAGTAGGATTATTCGATGAATTTCCAAGCAAAGTCACCTTTACAAATACTTGCACCTACTTGCAAATAGTAGACATATTTATGCAGTAAGTTTTTTCTAAATGATTTGCTGCCAGTTGTGAGCATTCCTTAGCACTGTCTATCCCAAATGCAAGTTACATGTGTTTGTTAAAAATGTAGAGAAAGGCCAGATGCAATGTCTCATGCCTGTAATACCAGCACTTTGGGAGGCCAAGGCCAGAGGATCACTTGAGGCTGGGAGTTGAAGACCAGCCTGGACAACATAGTGAGGCCCTGTCTCTACAAAAAGAAAGACACATGCACACGTATGTTTATTGCGGCACTATTCACAGTAGCAAAGACTTGGAATCAACCCAAATGTCCATCAGTGACAGACTGGGTTAAGAAAATGTGGCACATATACACCATGGAATACTATGCAGTCATAAAAAAAGGATGAGTTTGTGTCCTTTGTAGGGACATGGATGCAGCTGGAAACCATCATTCTCAGCAAACTATCACAAGAACAGAAAACCAAATACTGCATGTTCTCACTCATAGGTGGAAATTGAACAATGAGATCACTTGGACACAGGAAGGGGAACATCACACACCGGGTCCTATTGTGGGGAGGGGAGTGGGGGGAGGGATAGCATTAGGAGATATACCTAATGTAAATGACGAGTTAATGGGTGCAGCACACCAACATGGCACATGTATACATATGTAACAAACCTGCACGTTGTGCACATGTAACCTAGAACTTAAAGTATAATAATAAAAAAGAAAGAAAAAATTAGCCAGGCACAGTGGCACATGCCTGTAATTGTAGAGAGTCGGGAATCTGAGGCACGAGGGTCACTTGAGCCCTGGAGTTTGAGGCTTGTAAGGGGCTGTGATCGTGACCCTGTCTCAAAAAAAAAAAAAAAAGAGAAAAGTTAATTTTTCAGGGAAATGAAGCTTTTATGTTGTCAAGCATTTTTCATTTTATAACAGTATTTAATTGTGAATATATGTTGTTAAATAATTCTATGAAGTATCTGTTTGACCCATTTAAGTTGAGCAGTGAATTTCTGTTTTACCTAAGTTCATTTGTGAGGTATTGGTGTTCATTTCTAACTATTTATTTTATTTTCCAGCTCACCAGCGACTGGAACCAGCAACTCTGTCAGGGATTGTAGGATTTATCCTTAGTCTTTTATGTGGAGCTCTGAATTTAATTCGAGGCTTTCATGCTATAGAAAGTCTCCTGCAGGTACTGTGCTATTTTTGCAATTTCAGGTGACTGTGCCTGTTCATTCTACTTGTTACATAATTGATTTGAATTGGATTGGGTATTAGTATAATTTACAGTGCAAGCTCAAAATCTGTGTTTTTTTTTTTTTTATAGCTGCTTTAGCTTCCTTTCTTCTAAAAGCACTGGTTGGCTTCTTTGATTCCATCATCACATGTTTATTTATCATCTGCTCTTTAGGAGGCACTATAGGCACTCTGGGGACCCCAAGATGTGTGTGACATAGGCCTTGCAGTCTCATAACTGAAAGTTGAACTGGGAAGGCAAGGAAGTAATTGCCAAATACACAGAGTTGGGAAGGGGGAGAGGTCAGTATAATCAGGATTGGAGAAGGAAGGTTTTGTGGAGGAGAGTTGAGTGGGCCCTGGAAAGATCTGACCAGACAGACAGCAGTGGAAGAATGAAGAGGGCACACATGGGCTGTGTTTGTACCACTTCTGCGTATTCCCTACTTAGTTCATCTGCTCCTTTTTCTTTTTTTTTGTTAGTGGCTTCTTAAAACTTGAGCTTCCTGGAAAACCACAAATTTATTCAGATATTTCTAGCTATTTCATTTTCAAGTGGAGTTCTTTTCAGAAACTATAGCTATCAGAATATACTAATTTTTTCTCTTACACTTTTTGTAAACTTTTTGAAATTTTCTTCAAGGTTAGCACATTTGAGACTGCACAGCTTTCCTTTCCTGTATTTCTATTCACTTTCTCTGAAGAACTCTTGACACTCCCACATTATAAATCAGTCCTCTTTCGTTGGTCAGCATTAAGTACAGAATACCATTTGTAAAAATCCACTCAGCATACTTTATATTCTGTTTTTAAATTGCTGTTACTTTGGGGAACCCTCGGAGGGTATCTTTCTGCATCTATTTAGCCATGTAAAGCCAACAGCAGATGACATCACAGGTTCCAGCAGCAGAGCTGTTCCTAAAGGATATGTTATGACTTCCTAATTCCTCTTCCAAACACCCTTTTCCTGCAGGTTAAAGCTCCTCTCCCCTTTTAGGCACAGGACAGCCAGCTGCCTTCCCTTGGCCTATTTCTTATCCACATGCCAGGTCAGATTTATTCCAGCAGAAGGAGTTCGGTTTTCAGCTGTTTAGATTACCTAACAAAAAGAAGAAAGAAAGGCAATTTGGAGATTGCTGATAGAAAAAGCTTATAAATAAGATACTCTTTTTTTTTTCTTTTTTCTTTTTTTTTGTACTCAACATAGTAGAAATAACGGTAGTATAGGGGTGTGAAGAGTTGTTGGTGAAGCAGGCTTGGGCTTGGGTAGAGAAAATATTGACCACCGCAGAGCCTCACTATCTTTGACTTATAAAACAGTATACAAGTTATGGAACCTGGGGCTTAGACTGCATTACCTTTAAGTTAAAATTCAGACAAGGCTATTGTATTTCACAAAACCAGTTTAAGGGAACAGTAATTTATTTCAGCCACTCAGATCTTATATCCCTCCCCTTCTTGGGCTGATTTCTTTTTTTCTCCTCTGATTTAAAACTTAAAAACTGAGGAAAGTAGTATAAATTACAGCTTTTTGCTTTTGAGATACTGCAACAGGCTAAAGCCTACCTTGTTTCTTAATTGTTCCTTGTCTTCCCTCTGATCAGTAATGTCTCTGGCTCATTGCAATTGATAGAGTTTTAGGTTTCAGAAGAACAATAATCTGATTAATTACCACTTAAGTGTAACTGACTGACAGCTCTGAGATTTCTCAGCCTATTACATTTTTAAAAGACGACTTTACAGACCATGAATATAGATAGAAAATCCTCAACAAAATACTATCAAATTGTATCCAACAATGTGCAAAAATAATTAACACCACAACCAAGTAGAATTTATCCCAGGTATGCAGGGCTAGTCACTATTAGAAGCCAATTAATCCATCACATCAACAGGCTAAAGAAGAAAAATCACATGATCATATCAGTAGGTACAGAAAAAGCATTTGACAAAATCCAAACCCCATACATCATAAAATCTTGGAGCAAACTAGGAATAGAGGGAAACATCCTCAATTTGGTAAACAGCATCTATTGAAAGAACCTACAGCTAACATCATCTTTAATGGTGAGAAACTGATGCTTCCCCCTAAGACTAGGAACAGGGCAAGGATGTCCCTACTTACCACTCTGTCCAACGTCATACTGGAAGTTCTAGTTGATGCAATAAGATGAGAATAGGAAATAAAAGATATACAGATTAGGAAGGGAAAAATAAAGCTGTCTTTGTTTACAGATGATGTGACTGTATAATATTGTTGATTCTTTTTCTATGTAGAATATGCCCCATGTGTGCAGCACCACACCCAGCTGATTTTGTATTTTTAGTAGAGATGGGGTTTCACCATGTTGGTCAGGCTGGTCTCGAACTCCTGACCTCCAGTGATCCACCTGCCTTGACCTCCCAAAGTGCTGGAATTACAGGTGTGAGCCACCTTGTCCAGCCTCACATGCTCTTATCACTCAAGAAATTACAAAGGACCCTGTGTCAACACCAGGGTCAATGACCAAATGGAACAAAACAAAAAAGATCAGATACGGAAACAAGAGTCTCCTAGCATCTTTATTTACAAGGGTTTTAGGAGCTCTTTGTCAGAAATCAGGGGCAGAGGAGAGAAGAAAAATATGTGGAACTCTCTGCTTAATTTTCTGTAGACCTAAAACTGCTCTTAAAAAGTCTATTTTAAAAATCCATCATTAAAACATAGACTTTCTCCATAATAAGAAGTTGGAGGGGCCGGGCGCGGTTGCTCACACCTATAATCCCAGCATTTTGGGAGGCTGAGTCAGGTGGATCACGAGGTCAAGAGATTTAGACCATCCTGCCCAACATGGTGAAACCCCATCTCTACTAAAAATACAAAAATTAGCTGGGTCTGGTGGCGCGCGCCCATAGTCCCAGCTGTTTGGGAGGCTGAGGCAGGAGAATTGCTTGAACATGGAAGGCAAAGTTACAGTGAGCTGAGATCACGCCACTGCACTCAGCCTGACAAAAAAGTGAGACTCTGTCTCAATAAAAAAGAAAAAAAGAAGAAGAAATTGGAGGAAAACTGGAAAGGGAGGAATGTTCTCACTCTGGGCTTTGATATTCTTTAGTTAGGTATTGCTCCACTTGGCAGTTACAGTAGAACCGGTTGTGCCCAGCCCATTCTTAGGAAGCAGTAGATTGGGCCTTCTCTTCCTGTGGAGGGACCGAGCCTTCCCCTGCACACAGGCCAGGTGAGGATATTAGAGTCCCCGCCATAATGGAGCCTGAAATCAGGAATTCATGTTTCAAGGTTACATGTACAAATTTATGCCTTCTCAGAACAATGGCCATTTTGAGAAAGCCAGTGAGAGACAGCCATACCAGGTCCTCTGGCCTAGCACCCACCAGTCCCTGCCAGCTCAGTCCAAGTCTCCTCATCTAGGATAGCTTGGTGGAACAACAATATATTTTAATTTGCATAAAGAAACTCTAGAAAGATAAGAGACTAATGAACATGTTCGGAACTGGACAGATGGAAAATTGGTGGGAACGAGACTTTTGCTGGTATATATTTATATGTATCTTTTATATATTATTTTTAATTTTTGAATCATGAATATTTCACTCACATTTTAAATAATATTTATTAGCACCTGTTATGTAAGCAGAGAAAAAAGACAACTTTTGTTAACTTAATTAGTAGATTTTTAAGCAACAAACATTTCAAGCAAGTAAAGGTAAATATGTTTGTGGGGGAGCCTGAACATTTTGCAGGGCATTGCAACTTCTTCCTGCCCCATGTTAGATTTCAGTTTTCCTAGAAACTTAGAGATTTTTGTTGTTGTTGTTGTTTTTTATTTAAAACAGTTCGTCACAACTATGGTGGTGGAGTGTGAAAGAAGCATGGGGTATAAATTATGAATGGGGAAAAGGTTAGAGTGGTCTTTATTAGTAGGTCATTTATAATTTGGGAACTCTGTGTATAGGCTTGTATGTTTCTGATGGTGGATACAGAATCTTTTCTTTTGTCTTAGACTAAATTACTCCAACATTTCTTACTTAGCTGATTCAAGGAACAGTGAATTGGTTCATATGGGATTCTTAGCTATCTAGAAAATGAGGGCATTGGTACCTGCCTCTGTGTTCCCTTAGCATTTAAAGTCTGTTCAGCCATAACCCACCTGAAGTATTCCACGTACGCTCATTTAGTAGTTGAGGTTCCTGAGAGTGATTCTCAGAGGAGCAAGAAACAACAGAATACAAAGTTGGGGATAATGTAGTCCACAAGTAGTTTGTCACTCATAGGTAGTTTTAAAAGATTTTCCAGCAAATTCTGATCCTCTCACCTAAATGAAAATCAGTACCTTTGCAAATCCACTTGACCAAAAGTAGAAACTCCCGTTGTTCCAGTTATTGAAGACTTTATATCTGCATTGAGTACGATGTTGTGGTAAGTGACGGGTGCTTGGAAATATTTTTCCTTTCCTTTTCCCACTGTGAAGATAAATGAAGGAGCACTATATTAGTGTTAGAATTATCTGCCTTGTAAAGATTCTGTGTCCTAAAAGATGGAATGGATGATAAGTGAACAAAAGGAGAAAATGAAATGTCAGAATGTAAATGGATACAATGATAAACTTAAGAGCTTTAAACCAGATAGGTTCAGGAGTGCAAACTAGAGTAATTTTCCAAGTACATCCTTAGCCCGACTTAACCTGAAAGAAAATACATACAAAATTGGGAACCAGAGGTCTCTTACTTTTAATTTTCCCTTATTGAAGTCTGTTTTATCATTGTTCACAACTTATATTGGATAAAAGATCCTTTTTATCTTCACTAAAGCCATTAGTCTTAAGACATACTCTTAGCCTTCTTTCTGGTTGATCATTACATTTTCATTAGGAATAATCTCAAATGTCACTCTAGATAATTTTTGGTTAGTAAAGGTTGAACTTTCTGAGGTGGTCTGCTCTGAAGACTTGAGTGTAAATCCCAGGACACAGGACTTAAAGTTTTATCTATTTTGAAGTTACCTACAGTGGTGTTACTCATATCACAGTGGTGGTAGGAGAGGGGGAAGGGCAGTACCCCAGATTGAGTGGGCTTACTGCTTCTCTGATACTTGATTTAAGAGCAAAGGACTTATTTGGGAATTATAATTTTAGATCTGACTGAAAATATGTCATGTATTTCCTGAGTGTGAGTAATATATAGACTTTAAAGCTTACTTTTTTAAAGCCATGAATTCTAAACACTCTTTTCGAATGCTAGAAATGGCTGCTACATTTATCTCTAGTATCTTGAGGCTCATTTAAATTTGAGGACCCACATGAATCAGCATTCTTATATATTATTAATGGTGTTTGAAGATTCAGCACAAGTTTGTTTCTTCCAGATTATTAACTGCCTCATAGGGTGATAGCAAGGGATTTATTCAAATATGTAGCACTGAAGTTCTTCTTAGTATCTAAGTTTAGACTGAGGAGGCTTAGGATGGGTATAATTTTTTTTAAGTTCATAAGTTTATTTTGGTGTCCACAGTAATATATAAATTAGAGTATTTTCACTTCCTAACTTTGCTGAGTTTAGAGATGGTAATAAGTTTCTTGTGAATTGATACCTTATGAAGGCATAAACTTGGCTTATATTACATGTATTTCTTTAAGGATCAACCTTGAAATGATTACATTAATTAGGCTAATACCAAACTGAAAGTAATTTGCGTATGGCACATTAGAAAACAAATGGAATCTTCTGATATCTCAGTAGAAATTCTGGCCTGGAAGTTAAAATACCTGGGTCCCATCTGCTAGTAACTAACTTTGTGACCCTACATGGGTTGTTTTACCTTCTTGTATCTCATCTTGCAATTCTGCAAAATGAAGGTTTTAGACTACATAAGCCCAGGGACCATTTCTTAGGTCTTAGGACAGGCAGTCTAAGATTTCTCTGATTCTAAAATTGTTTGTAAAAGCTTCTACAAAGCAGAAGTCATCAACTTGCTTTTATTTCTTATCTTCTTTCCTATAGACTTGTTAATACCTTTTAAAGAAATTATGTCCCTGCTGGCCAGGCACGGTGGCTCACGCTTGTAATCCCAGCACTTTGGGAGGCCGAGGCAGGTGGATCGCGAGGTCAGGAGTTCGAGACCAGCCTGGCCAAGAGACCAGCCTGGCCAATATGGTGAAACCCCATCTCTACTAAAAATATAAAAATTAACTGGGCGCAGTGGCAGGGGCCTGTAATCCCAGTTACTTGGGAGGCTGAGCCAGGAGAATTGCTTGAACCCGGGAGGCGGAGGTTGTAGTGAGCCGAAGATCACGCCATTGCACTCCAGCCTGGGCGACAGAGCAAGACTCCATCTCAAAAAAAAAGAAAAGAAATTATGTCCCTGCTAATACTTAACAGAACTTTTTCATTTATTTAGTGACATATCTATGCTAAGATGTGGTGTCTACTTTCATTCAAAAGAAATAAAAGTATTTTTTCTGATTATATGCTAATTCATTGTTAAAGAATTAGGGGATCATACAAGACAGTGCCGTGAAATAGAAGATAATAAAGATTAAATAACATTAAAAAATGGAGAAAGAAAATAAAAAAGTTATAAATAAATAAAAATAACATAAAAAAGAATTGGGTGAAATGTATAAAGAATAAAATAAAAATTATCCCCAGATTTTCATATAGGCACATATATCCGTTATGTCCTTTTTTTCACTTAATATCAAAAAGTAAATGTTCACTAATTATTATAAACATTTTAATAGTATCCTCCTAATACATTGTATGGCTACTATATGAGGCTTTTGTTTACCTTCATCCTCATCTTTTTTTTTCTTAAAGAGACAGGGTCTCGCTATGTTGGTCAGGTTGGTCTTAAACTCCTGGCCTCAAACAGTTCTCCCATCTTGGCCTCCCAAAGTGCTAAGATTATAGCATGAGCCACTGCCCCTGGCCCCATCCTTATCTTTAAAAGAAAATTTACTTTATTTCTTTTCAGAGCAATACATTGGTACTCTAGTATCCCCTAAAGGTGAATAGTGACATTCATAAAGATTTGTATTGGAACTCCTTACCTCTGCCCTCTTCTTCCCCTCCTCTGCCTTTCTCCCTGTCTCTGTTTCCCCAGCACTGTCTACCCCCACTTTTGTCCCTGCTGCTGTCCTCTGCCCACCTTCCAACCTCTGGCTGTTCCTTCACCTACATTTCATCTGCGCTTCCCTACTGGCTCGTTTCCCTCAGCCCTGCTGTTCTTTAAAAAAACAAAAAAATAACAAAACCAAAAAAGCCTCTTTACATATGCTCTCTTCTGATTTTTTGAGAGAGTAGAATATGTTTGTTGTCTTGTTCCTTTGCCCTCTATTTCTTAGTCTACTATGATGTCTTTTCTACTCCTGTAATTCTCTTAGATATCCACCATTAAGCTCACCAGTGTCCTTTCAGTTGCCAAATACAGCAGCTACTCTTTAGAGTCGAGTCTTATGTACCCTCTCTGCCTCATCTGTCATTATGTTCTTCCTTTTAAACATTTCCTTGTTTAATTTCAAAAAATAAATTTTATTTCAGGAAACATAGACACAAAACACTGTTAATAGTTTAATGTATTTACAGTTTTCTTCTTGACAAATCTCTTATCCGTTCATTTTTGTGAAACCGTTTTCTCCCATTTTGTTTTGTTTTGTTTCCTTGTTTCTCTTCCTATTCCTCAGTTTGTTTAATAGACTTTCTTCCTCCACCTGTCCTTTATATAGTGGCATTCTCCAGTATTCTGTCCTTGGCTTTGTATTCTTCCAACTCCATGCCTTCTTCTTGGTTACTTTCATAATGGCCTTTTTGAAAAAATACACATATATATACATAAACACACACACATGCAGTAAAATATGCACTTGAAAAATTTCAAAGCCTATAAGAGTTGATATTTTTACAGAAAAGTAATTCTCTCCTAATTTTCTTCCTCAGAGTCATCCTTCTAGGGAGATTATGTGCATATGCTAGTATATAGGTATTTATATACTTATGCAATTCTTTAAAAAATTTTTATAGAAATGATAACATACTCAATACTAATTTGCATCTTTTTAAGTCTAAAAATATGTAGGAGATTATTCCACATCAGTACACAGAGACCTATTATATTCTTTTTAGTGGCTGCATGACTGTGTATTAAATATTTGTGTTTTCCTTTCCCTGCACCACATAACATCTTATTTTGAAATAATTCAAACTTACAGAAAAGTTTAAAGAACAGTAGAATTAACATCCACCCCATATACCTACCTACCATTTTCCTTCTTTCTTTCTTTTTTTTTTTTTTTTTTTTACTGAGTCATTTGAAAGTTAACATTGTAGGTATCATCTCAGTTTATTGCAAAATTGAATTCAATATGTATGTCTTAAGGGCTAAGATATTCTTTTACGTAATCATAATCCTCTTAATCACACCAAAGAAATTTAACATTGGTATAGTATTACCTAATAGAAAATCTGTATTCAAATTTCCACAGTTGCCCCCAGAATGTTCTATATAGTGTTTTGTTCCTCTCTCTCATCTAGGAGCTAATCAAGAATTGAGATTTTTACTTGGTTGTCATAGGCCTTTTGTTTAACTAACTACTATTAAAATAGAAGACTGCCAAGTTAGATCTCTGGATCAAACTCTTTCCTGAAGCAGACTGAAATATCTGCTAAATATAATTATTTGGATGTCCCACTAGCAACTCCAGAATAGCATGTCCACAGTGCGCTCAATATTTTCTGCTCTTGAGTTACTTTTCTTCCTATACGCCCAACTTAGTGCATGGTATCATTCAAGCATTGCCTAAACCAGAAGCCTCTGAGTTATCTTAATCTCCTCCCTCTTTGACACAGTACATGTTAATTCCTTTGCCTTTGATTCTCTTCCTACCTTGTCTACCAGGTTCAGCCTTTAAGACCAGCCTTTAAGACCCAGACTTTAAGCTTTACTCCCTTTAGGAAGCCTTCCCTGGCCTTTCTTTTTTCTCTATGCAGAATTAGATGTGTCTCCATTGGGCTCCTTTAGTATCCTCTACACACACCTGTGCCATCAGTTATTACTTTGGGTGGTAATTATTGATTTACGTATCTGCCTTCTTAATTAGAGTGACCTCCTTATTTGATGTGGACTTAACTCTCTTCTTTTTCTTTTTTTTTTTTTTTTGAGACACAGTCTCGCTCTGTCACCCAGGCTGGAGTGCAGTGGCACAACCTTGGCTCACTGCAAGCTCCATCTCCCGGGTTCACGTCATTCTCCTGCCTCAGCCTCCTGAGTAGCTGGGACTACAGGCACCCGCCACCATGCTCAGCTAATTTTTTTGTATTTTTAGTAGAGATGGGTTTTCACCGTGTTAGCCAGGATGGTCTCCATCTCCTGACCTCGCGATCCGCCTGCCTCAGCCTCCCAAAGTGCTGGAATTACAGGCATGAGCCACTGTGCTGGCCGGACTTAACTCTTTTCTGTACTAGGGATAGTAACAAAGTACCTGGCTTGTAAATGCTTAATAAATATTTATTAAATGGAAGAATAGGCTAATAGGCAGTCTTCTCTTTATCAATTAAAGATTTTTCAAATGACGCAGACAGTAACCCCAGGGAGAGAGGAGTTAGTGAATGTTTCTGAGTATTTACTATGTACCAGTTACTTTTCTTTGTATTTGCAAATGTTATTTCACTTAATCTCTACAACTTTAAGCTTTCAAAAGAAGAAATTAAAGTA
This sequence comes from Macaca mulatta, assembly GCF_049350105.2. Taxonomy (NCBI): domain Eukaryota; kingdom Metazoa; phylum Chordata; class Mammalia; order Primates; family Cercopithecidae; genus Macaca; species Macaca mulatta. The sequence goes on along the minus strand of NC_133407.1, from coordinate 160,512,125 downwards.
ACTGCCCCAGATTGTAAGTAAAGATTCGAACCCAAGTCTGACTGACTGTAAAAATATGCTTCTAAGTGTTTTAAAGGCATTTAAGGCTAGACGCGGTGGCTCACGCCTGTAATCCCAACATTTTCGGGGGCCAAGGCAGACAGATCACTTGAGGTCAGGAGTTCAAGACCAGCCTGGTCAACATGGTGAAACCCCGCACTCTACTAAAAAATACAAAAATTGGCCAGGCATGGTGGCGGATGCCTGTAATCCCAGATACTTGGGAGGCTGAAGCAGGAGAATTGCATGAACATGGGAAGCAGAGGTTGCAGTGAGCCAAGATCGTGCCACTGCACTCCAGCCTGGGTGATAGAACAAGACTCTGTCTCAAAATAAACAAAGGCTAGGCGTGGTGGCTGACGCCTGTAATCTCAGCACTTTGGGAGGCCGAGGCGGGCAGATCACAAGGTCAGGAGATCGAGACCATCCTGGCTAACACAGTGAAACCCCATCTCTACTAAAAATACAAAAAAAGCTTAGCCAAGCATGGTGGCACGCCCCTGTAATCCCAACTACTTGAGAGTCTGAGGCAGGAGAATCACTTGAACCTGGGAGGCGGAGGTTGCAGTGAGCCAAGATCGCACCGCTGCACTCCAGCCTGGGTGACAGCAATACTCCATCTCATAAATTTAAAAAAAAAAAAAAAAAGGAAAAGAGAAAGAGAAAAAGGGTGATTAAGAGAGTTAGAAAGTCGAAATTTAGAGAAAAAATACAGTATCCAATTGTAGGACAGTAAATTATAGTATATCCCCACAATTAAAGGTTATATAATCATTACAAATTGTGTGGTTGAGGAATATTTACTGTCTTGGGAAAGTGTTTATGATGTAATGTGAAGTACTAAAAAGTAGTATATGAAAGTATCAATCTATTTTTTAAAAGTGTATCTACATACACAGAAAAGACTGGAAGGAAATACATGAAAAGGTTAGAAGTAATTTTCCCAGAGTTGTAGCATTTATAGGTTACATTAATTTCTTTTTTGTATAGGCTGTATTTTCCAGATTCTTTACAATGAACATGAACTTTTATAATCAGAAAAAAGGTCATTTAAAAACTAAAGGACTAAAGAAAAAATAATCAAGCAGAACTTATTTAAAGTTTTAGAATTATTACACTGGAAAGGTTTCATGTTGACCTTCCTTGTCTCTGGGGTGCAACAGGCCTGAGCATCCCAGACAGATGAGTGGTTCCTATTTTAAGATCTTCTCACTAGGATAAGCCAGCTCTCCTCTGCCTTACAGTCTGTTCTGTTGCCCAATAACCAGTGCAAAAGAAATTTTCCCTTTATACTATTTTATGAAGAAATGATAATGAGATACTCTTCTGTGTCTTGTAGAAATTTTCATCGTATAAAGAGATTTTTTTCTCTCTAATATAAGAAAAGGGCCAAATTAATGCTCCTGCCTGGAAGAGAAAAAAAATGTAATGCTCCTGTCCGGACTTTATGTTTTACTGTATAAAAACATTGAAAGAAGTTGATAATATAGATATTTAAGAAGAACCAGAAAGGAATAGGAAAGCATGAGTTGTTACCTGTCTCCATTAGTTTTCTTTGCAGAGACATTCTATGCATGAGGTATCTGTTTTTCCTCTGGGTGGCTGTTTTTCTAGCATAGCATGCAAGACTGATTAGTCTTAATTTTTCTCATTGGGATTTAGCACACTCTAGTGGATAGTAGCTTTTCAGTTTTCACAGTTTTTTAGAAAATCGTATCACATTACTTTATTGGACAATTCGGTGATATACTTACTAGTAGTAAAGTTTGTCAGTATTTGAGTCAAGTAATGACCCTAGTGAGCCAGAGTAACTTTGTCAGCCACTGGGGCGTTGTACATTTGTACGTGATTTTTTTAGTAGTAGGATGAGAGGCTTTTAACAGTATGTCAGAACTTTTCCCCAGTGGTTTTCCTCTTTTGAGTGGAATGAAATTGATGGGGGTGGCCAAAATGTAGAGGAACACTTTTACCTCTACCTCACACTCTTTAGGCCTTAGAATGTGCTTTATGTTTTCATTTTAGGACTCTTGAGAATTTTTATATACCAGTGTGTGACAATTTTGACTGTGTGTAAACATTGTTATAGCCTATCTTGATGGATTGTTTCTGGAAATGGGCTCCCACCAGAAACAAAAATAATCTTTTATTTTGCTTTTGCAGAGTGATGGTGATGATTTTAATTACATCATTGCATTTTTCCTTGGAACAGCAGCCTGCCTTTACCAGGTAGGTTTTCTTCCATTTTAAAGAAACACTTTCCATTATTGTTTATTTCAGGTATCAATTCTAACAATTGATTGTGCATTTTAAATAAATTATTAAAACTCTGAGTTATTTGCTTCTCTTTTAATTTGAGCCTCTTTTAACTTTGTGACCTACATCTCCATTTTGAGTGGACATAGATCCCAGTGAACCTGATGTTAACCTTTTTCCTGTGCTGAGGCTTCAGTGGTGGTATGTCATCTGCCTGTGGTAGTAAAGACCACTCCTAGGCTGGGTGTGGTGACTCATGCCTGTAATCCCAGTACTTTGGGAGGCCGAGCTGGGCACACTTGAGGTCAGGAGTTCAAGGCCAGCATGGTAAAACCTTGCCTCTACTCCTCTACTAAAAATACAAAAATTAGCCAGGCATGGTGATGCATGCCTGTAGTCCCAGCTACTTGGGAGGCTGAGACAGGAGAATTGCTTGAACCCAGGAGGTGGAGGTTGCAGTGAGCCGAGATCACGCCACTGCACTCCAGTCTGGGCAACAGAGCAAGGCTACATCTCAAAAAAAAAAAAAAAAAAGACTACCAGATTTTCTGGTGTTTGATCATTCAGCTTCCAGGTTCTGCTTATACTCTAGGCTGAGGATTTTGTATTTGGGGGGAAGTTTTTGAATAGAGAGTGGCACAGCAAAAGCAGGATTTTCTGATTCAATTTAGCAGTAATGAATAGAATGGACTATAAGAGCAGAGAGACTGGAAGCAAGGAAATGGTTTGAAATTATTACTACAGGTAGAAAGTAATGCAAGCTAACATCGTAATGGCAATGAGGATAGAAAAAAATAGATATTGAGAAGGAAGACTCACTGGGACTTGAAGACTATGAAACTTAAGGAGGGAAGAGATTTTCACCTGGGTGACATGGAGACTGATAGTCACATTTCCAAGGCCAGAGGAGGCACACATTTGTAGGAAAGGAAGTTACCGGTTACCCAAATGCAAGAATGTCTTTGTTAAAACATGTTACAGCAAGCAAGGCATTTTGACCTAACTTTTTTTATAAGTGACACATTTTTCTAGCTTGAATTAAAAAAAATTAAGAGTCAGAACTGCAAATATAAGACTACCTAAAGTTCAGTGGACGTCTTTGGGGACATATTTTGAATATATGTATTTGACTTTTACATAAAGACATTAGACATTTTAGTTCCAGTGGCCCCATTTTTTAAAACTGCTTGATTTTTTTTTTTTTTAAACGGAGTCTGGAGTGCAGTGGCGCAATCTCGGCTCACTGCAAGCTCCACCTCCGGGGTTCACACCATTCTCCTGCCTCACCCTCCCGAGTAGCCAGGACTACAGGCACCTGCCACCATACCCAGCTAGTTTTTTTGATTTTTAGTAGAGATGGGATTTCACCATGTTAGCCAGGATGGTCTCGATATCCTGACCCCATGATCCGCCCTCCTTGGCCTCCCAAAGTGCTAGGATTACAGGCATGAGCCACCGCGCCCAGCCAAAAAATTGCTTGATTTTCTTAACCATTTATATTATCTTCAGAAATTTTCTGTCAAATCTGACATTTAATAATGAATGACATTTCATGCAGGAAATGTGAAAACTTATATTTGTTAATGTCACATAGTCTTTAATTTTATGAAATATTGTATATATTTTTTTCTTTTCTTTTTTTTTTTCTGAGACAGAGTCTTGCTCTGTCACCCAGGCTGGAGTGCAGTGGTGCAATCTCGGCTCACTGCAAGCTCCGCCTCCCGGGTTCAGGCCATTCTCCTGCCTCAGCCTCCCAAGTAGCTGGGACTACAGGCACCCGTCACCACGCCCAGCTATTTTTTTTTTTTTTTTTGTATTTTTAGTAGAGATGGGGTTTCACCGTGTTAGCCAGGATGGTCTCAATCTCCTGACCTCGAGATCCACCCGCCTCGGCCTCCCAAAGTGCTGGGATTACAGGCGTGAGCCACCGTGCCTGGCCTCTTGTATTTTCTATTTTAATTTCTATCGTATCACAAAAGGGATAATATCTCTCTTCTTTTCTTTTTTTTTTTTTTTTTTTTTTTTGAGACAGAGTCTTGCTGTGTCACCCAGGCTGGAGTGCAGTGGGGCAATCTTGGCTCACTGCAAGCTCCGCCTCCTGGGTTCACACCATTCTCCTGCCTTAGCCTCGCGAGTAGCTGGGACTACAGGCGCCCGCCACCACGCCCGGCTAATTTTTTATATTTTTAGTAGAGATGGAGTTTCACCATATTAGCCAGGATGGTCTCGGTCTCCTGACCTCATGATTTGCCCGCCTCCGCCTCCCAAAAAGTGCTGGGATTACAGGCGTGAGCCACTGCTCCCGGCTAATATCTCATTTTTTAAAGTGAGAAAACTGAGGCAGTTTCAGTACTGTTCTGAGATCACATAGTCAGAAAGCAGTAGAGTCAGGACTTAACTCTGGGTCTCTGATTTTGAGTATTGTGTTCTGTCTACTATATCATGCTGTCTCTAGGCAAAATTCCTAATTCGTGTAATTTTTATAATGTAATAAACTCAGTTTTATAACTATACACATGATCTCATTTGATTTTTATCTAAAACTGTGAGGTATTAGCTTTAATATAATTTTATAAATAATCATTCTTGTAAAATATAAGTTTTGGTTGCTTTGTCTTAAGTAATTGTAAATGCTTAGTAATAATGGCAGAATGTATTGAGCTCTTATTTTGTGTTAAGCCTTTTATATTCATTGTACCATTAAATCCTCACAAAAAGGAGGATATACCATTATATCCTCCTCACTGAGGTATAGACAGTTCTTATAGCTTATTAGTGACTTGAACCCAGATCTCTGTGACTTCAGAGCACTTGACTACCAGGCTGTAGATATGCACGCCTCTGTTACATTTGCCAGAACAGCCTCAGGTAGTTTTGAGAGTTGCCTCATGGTAGAGTGGTGTCACTCAGGTGTTCTTTTACTTGAGAGAATTAAATAAATTCATGTTTTAAAAAAGAGAAGAAGAAAACTAATTTCCTTCACATTGAAAGGTATGAAACTTCCTGCTTTCTAAATATGATGAGCAGGGTGATAATAATGCTGTTTTTCCCCCCACAGTAAAACTTAAGTAATTATGTTTTACCATATAACGTGCTCTGTCTCCAGTTGTCAGGATATTTTTAAATCCTCTTTAGATCAGATCTGAAAAGCCATTACTACATTGTTTGTCACCTTTTTCATCAGGATGCAGGTGCTTATGGAAGCCCAAAGCTCAGCCCGATAGGATTAATCTTGATATGGAACATTTCAAATAGAGCAAAGGATCAGTGAAGAAACTAGAGACTATTCCTGTTCCTTCAGTGTTTTACTTTGAAAACTTGAAACTTACCGAAAAGTTGAAAAACCAGTATGCTTAGAGTCATCAATTGTTAACATCTTGCAACACCTTCTTTATCTCACTCCCTCTTTATATGTGTGTGCGCATGGCGTGTATAAACAGACCATCCCCGACTGGAACTTTTTTAACTTTATAATGAAGCAAAAGTGATATGCATTCAGTAGAAGCTATGTTTCAGGTACTCACATGACCATGCTGGTTTTCAGCACACTATTCAATAAATTATAGGAGACAATGAACATATTTTAATAAAACAGGCTTTGTATTAGATGATTTTGCCCAACTGTAGGCCAAAGTTTTGAGCGTGTTTAAGGTAGGCTAGGCTAAGCTATGATGTTTGGTAGGTTAATTGTATTAAATACATTTTTAACTTAGGATATTTTCAACTTATAATGACTATATCAGGATGTGACCCTATCATAAGCCAAGGAGCTTCTGTTGTTATTTGTAAAGTAAGTTTCAGACATATGTGTATGGGTAAAGTTTTTCTAATTAAACTTTTTATTTTGGGATAATTGCAGATTTACATGGCGTTGCAAGAGAGATCTTATGTACTCTTTACCTGGTTTCCCCCAATGTTATCATCTTGCAAAACTATGTAAAACAGTATCACAACCAGAGTATTGGTACTGATATAGTCAAGATACAGAACATTCCTCTCCCCACAGGGATCCCTCATGGAAGCCATATCCACTTCCTTAATCTAACCCCTCCTTAATCTCTGGCAATTACTAACAAGTTCTCCATTTCTAGAATTTTCTCATTTTAAGGACATTATATAAATGAAATTATATAGTATATAACTGGCATAGTTCAGAATGCTATAAGAAAATACCATAGATTGGGTGGCTTAAACAACAGATGTTTCTTTCTCATGGTTCTGGAATCTGGGAAGTCCAAGTTCCAGATACTGGCAGATCACGTTCTTGCTGAGGGCCCTTTTCCTGGCTTGCATAAGGCTGCCTTCTTAGTATATCCTCACACAGAGAAAGTGCTGAAATCTCTTCCTCCTCTTACATGGTCATTGATTCCATTATGGGGGCTCCGCCCTCATGACTTTGTCTAAACCTAATTACCTCCCAAAGGCCCCAGCTCCTAATACCATCACATTAGGGATTAAGGGCTTCAACATTTGAATTTAGAGAGGACACAAACATTTAGTCCGTAACAGTAACCTTTTGTGGTATGCATTTTGTTGTTGTTGTTGTTGTTGTTTGTTTGTTTATTCGGGGGACGGAGTCTTGCTCTGTCACCCAAGCTGGAGTGCAGTGGCCAAATCTTGGCTCACTGCAACCTCCGCCTCCTGGGTTCAAGCAGTTCTCCTGCCTCAGCATCCTGAGTAGCTGGGATTACAGGCATGTGCCACCATGCTTGGCTAATTTTGGTATTTTTAGTAGCGATGGGGTTTCACCATGTTGGTCAGGCTGGTCTTGAACTTCTGACCTCGTGATCTGCCCACCTCAGCCTCCCAAAGTGCTGGGATTACAGACATGAGCCAGATAGGCATTTTTTTCACTCAGCATAATTCTCTGGAGATTGAGCCAAGTTGTTGCATAATCAATTATTTGTTGCTTTTTATTGCTGAGTAGTATTCCATGAGATGTATCAATGATTTGTTCCTTTTTTTTTTTTTAAAGACAGGGTCTTGCTCTGTCACCTAGGCTAGAGTGCAGTAGTGCAATCATAGCCTCACTGCAGCTTTGAACTGGGCTCAAACTCCTGAGTAGATAGGACTATAGGTGTGTGCCACCACACCCAGCTAATTCTCTAATTTGTTTTTGTAGAGATGGGGTCTTGCTATGTTGCCCAGGCTGGTCTTGGACTCCTGGCCTTAAACAATCCTCCCACCTCGGCCCCTACAAAGCTCTAGGGTTATAGGTGTGAGCCACAACATCCAGCTTCATTTACTTATTGAAGGATATCTGAGTTGTTTTAAAATATTGGCTATTATAAAACTGCTATAAACATTTATGTGGAGGTTTTTGTGCAGACATAAGTCTTCACTTCTTTGGGATAAATGCCTAGGAGTACAATTGCCAGGTTATGTGGTAGTTTTATTAAGAAACTGAAAAACTGTTTTCCAGAGTAGCTGTACCATTTTACATTCCCTCCAGCAATGTGTGAGTGATCTAGTTTCTCTGCATCCTCACCAACATTTGGTATTGTCACTATTTTTTATTTTAGCCACTCTTGTGTGGTGATAGCTCATTGTGGTTTTAACTTGCATTGTTTAACATCATTAGCTAATGATGCTAAACATTGTTTCATGTGTTTTTCATTTGTATATTATCTTCAGTGAAATGTCTACATCTTTTTATTTTTTATTTATTTATTTATTTTTTTTAAGACAGAGTCTCGCTCTGTCACCCAGGCTGAAGTGCAATGGCATGCTCTTGGCTCACTGCAACCTCTGCCTCCCGGGTTTAAGCGATTCTTCTGCCTTAGCCTCCTGAGTAGCTAGGATTACAGGCACCCGCCATCATGCCCAGCTAATTTTTTGTTTTTTGTTTTGTAGAGATGGGGTTTCACCATGTTGACCAGGCTGGTCTTGAACTCCTAACCTCAGGTGATCCACCCACCTCGGCCTCCCAAAGTGCTAGGATTATAGGCGTGAGCCACCGTGTCCGGCCTTGCTTGTTTTCTAATTGGATTATTTGTTTTTTCACTGTTTTTCTTAGAGTTTTTCATACAATTGACCCTTTATATTTGTGGGTTCTGCATTCGTGGATTAAACCAACCATGAATTGAAAATACTTGGAAAAATATTGCATCCATACTAAACATGTACAGACTTTTATTTTTTGTCATTCCCTAAAGAATATAGTATAATAGCATTTACATTGTACTAGGTATTAAAAGTAATCTAGAGATTATTTAAAGTATACAATAGGATGTGGATAAGAGTTAAATGCAAATATTGTGCCATTTTATGTCAGAGACTTGAACATCCACAAATGTTGATATCTGAGGGAGGTCCTGAAACCTATGGATACTGGGGACAGCTATATATTCTAGATATTAATCCTTTGTCAGAAAGGAAGTGTGCAGATATCCTTTCCCAGTCTATGTTTAAAAAAAAAATAGTTTCAGATCAGTCTGTATCTTGTCTTTTCATCCTCTTAACAGGGTTCTTCACAGAAAAAAGTTTTTAATTTTGATAAAGTTCAGTTGATCAATTTTTCCTTTTATTGTTCATGCTTGTGGTGGTCAAGTCTAAGAGCTCTTTGCCTAACCGAAGTTTCTCTACTATGTTTTTTCTAGACGTTTTATTACAGTTTTATATTTTACATTTGTGATCCATTTTGAGTTAATTTTTGTATGAGATGTGAGACTTAGATAGCTTAAATCAAGGTTCCTTTGTCTATATTGTTCCAGCACCATCTATGGCAAAGGCAATTTTTTTTTCCTCCATTAAATTGCTTTTACACCTTTGTAAAAAATCAGCTGGACATACTTGTGTGAGATCATTTCCGGGTTCTGTATTTTGTTGCATTGATTTTTTTGTCTATCCTTCCACCAGTACGACAACATAGTATTGATTACTGTAGCAGTATAATAGGTCATAAATTTTCTTAGTAGTTATAGAACTATTCAAATTATGTTTCATGTTGAGTGAATTTATGGTAGTTTGTGTTTTTTGAGGAAATGGTCCATGTTATCTAAGTTATCAAACTTATATGTTTACAGTTGGTTGTAGTATTCTCTTATTGGCCTTTTGATGTCTGCAGGGTCTGTAGTGATATCCCCTGTTTCATTCCTGATAATGGTAATTTGCATGTTCTGTCTTTTTCTTTGTCAGTCTTACTTGTTAATTTTATTGATCTTTTCAAGAGCCAGATCTTTGTTTCTTTGTTTTTTCCTGCTGTTTTTCTGGTTTCAATTTTATTGATTTCTGCTTTTATCTTTACTATTTTCTTCCATATGCCTGCTTTGCATTTATTTTGTTCTTTTTCTAGGTTCTTGAAGTAGGCGCTTACATGATTGGTTTGAGAATTTTCTTTTTTATAATGTATGCACTAACTCCTAAAGATTTCCATCTTAGCACTTCTTTAGCTGTATTCCATAAATTTGGTATGTTTTATTTTCATTTTCTCTTAATAATTTTTAAAATTTCCTTAAGACTTCCTCTTTGACCTGTGGATTATTTAGAATTGCATTGTTTCTCTTCTAAATGTTTGAAGATTTTCTTGTTATCTTACCATTACTGATTTCTAGTATGATTCCATTGTGATCAGAGAACACACATTGTGTGATTTCACTTCTTTTAAATTTGTTGAGGTGTCTTTTATGGCCCCAAAGTATGGTCTGTCTTGTTACATGTTCCATAGCCACTTCAACAGAATGTGTATTCTGCTGTTATTGGGTGAGTGTGTTCTGTAAATGTTTAGATCGTGTTGCTTGGTATTTTCAAGTTCTATATTCTTGCTGATTTTCTGTCTAGTGTTATACCAGTTGGCTAGAAAAGAGTATTGGATTATAGATTTTTCCATTTTGTATTTCAGTTCTATTGCTTCATGTATTTTGTAGCTATGTTGTTTTGTTCGTACACATTTAGGATTGCTGTGTCTTCTTGGTGGATGGGCCCATTTATCATTATATATGTTCCTCTCTGTCCCCATTTATTTTCTTTGCTTTGAAATATTTTGATATTTATCTGGTATCAATATAGACACTTTTGCTTTCTTTTGATTACTGTTTATGTGATATATCCTTTCCCATCCTTTACTTTTAACTTTCCTATGTTATTTAAAGAGAGTTTCTGACAGACAGCATAGAGTTGATTCATGTTTTTTAATCCACCCTGCCAATCTCTGTCTTTTCATTGCTGTACTTAAGTCATTTATAGTTAATGTAATTATGGATATGTTAGGGCTTATTTTTTGTTTTTTTTCATTTTTATTTTTTTTTTCTTTATTTTCCTGTGGGTTACTTTAACATTTTAAAAGAATTCCATTTCAGTTTATCTGTGGTATTTTTTAGTATATCTATTTGTGTAGCTTTTTAAATGATTGCTGTAGGCATCACGTAATACATACTTAACTCTTTATGGTCTTCTGGTGTCGACATTTTACTAGTTCAAGACACCTTATCTCCCTAGATGTGTTTTTGCTCTCCCCTATTTATAATTGGCTCAGATATTTCCTCCACATATATTTAGAACCACATCAGCCAGTGTTATAATGATTTTTGTTTTAACCATCAAACATAATTTGGAAAACTCAAGAGGAAAATGAAAACCTATTGTATTTACCCATATTTTTGCATACCATGTCCTTTTTTCTTTCCCCACATTTCAAGATTCCATCTTATTGTTTTCTTTCTATTTAGAGAGCTTCCTCTAACCATTCTTTTATGGTAGATCTGCTAGCAACAAATTATCTTAATCTTTCATCTGATAAATGTTTTTATTTTCCTTTTATTCCTAAAGGATATTTTTGTTGAATACAGAATTCTGAATTTGGCAGCATTTTTTTCTTTCAGCCCTTGAGAAATGTTCTACTTTTTTTCTGGCTTCTGTGGTTTCTGATGAGAATCCCACTGTCTTGTTACTGATGAGAAATGAATTATCTTATTACTGTCAAGTGAAGATGGATGTCCAGAGTCCCACGTGTTCTCCACTGATACCACAGTAAGAGGGTAGAGGAGGGATTCATTGCCATCTAGTGAGAACGAAAGTCCTGGCTTCTACCTGCCGTCTCTGAAGCCGCGCTGAAGGGTTAGAACATCTGCTTACAATGTTCTAGGCTCTCAACATTTGATGGTGTGGGTATGGGTGGGTCACAGGTTTTTTTGTGTGATGTTTGGCTAGAGTATAATAGTTACTGTTTAAAAGTTTTCTGTCTTGCTAAGGTGCCGCTTTCCTGGTCTTTTACCAGAGAGAGCAAGATCTTACTGAGTTACTGAGGGGTTTTTTTTTGTTGTTGGTTGGTTGTTTTGATATGCATGCATTGGCGTTTCTAGTTGCCGGCTTCTTCAGCTCCAAGTCTGGGATATATGAAGCAAAAAAGAAAACTCAGAGAACCTACCACTGTGTCATTCTTGGATCTCAAGATCCTTTATTTGTCTGCTTTTCCTCCACAGTTCAGTCTTCTTATGCTTGTTTTACATATAATGTCCAGTGTTTTTATTTATACTTAGTGGGAGAAATAGGGAAAAGTGTGTCTGCTCCATCTTCCCAGAAACAGAAGTCCCTGAGCAGTTGTTTTTAAAGTAAGATACAGACATGATATTTTTTACCTTAAAATACATCATGATGTATCTTCTGAGAACACAGATATCTTTCTACATAGCCAGGACTTCATATCACGTCTAAAAATTTAACATTGATAAAATGTTATCTAATATAGGATTCCTATTCAGATTATTTCAGTTGTCTCCAAAATGTTTTCTTTGGTTATATTTCCCCGATCCAGGATTATGCATTTCATTTGATTGTCGTGTAGTTTTTGGTCTGTGATACAGTCTCCCAGCCTTTTTGTTGTTGTTCTGTTTTATTTTGGTTTTGTCTTTCATAACACTGACTTTTTTAAGGGTTCAGGCAAGTACCATATAGAATGACCCACAATCTGGATTAGTCTCTGTTCCTCGTGATTAGATTAAGGTGAAATATTCTGGCAACAGTGCTATATGGGTTGAATATCTCTTGTTGCTTCAGTCAGGAAACATGATAAGTTTAATCATTTGGTTAAGATGGTGTCTACCAGATCCCCATTGCAAAGATATCTTTTTCTTCTTTGTAATAAGTATTATGTGGGGTAGAGACCCATTATTTTAAAAAGCCCTGGAAAACCATGAATTAAATATATATATATATATATATTTTTTTTAAATTACTGGAAAAGCTAGCTCATTTTTACAGTAGCATTCCAAGCAATAAGTATAGATAAAAACTGGAAATATAAAATCACCATTAAGCGAACACCACAGTAATCATTGTTGCAGGCAAGAATCATTAATGGATACTAAAATTAATGGGCAAAAGTATGATGAGATAAGATATTCACATAATCTCAACTCCCTGCCCCAAAGACAATAATTGCAAAGAGAATAGATACCACCTTATTAAGTGATCTAATTTAACATGTAGTAACATGTATTGCATATCACCTCTGTGGTATTCTTGCCAAAATTGTATAACCTCATTTCAATCTTGACAAAACATCAGACACACCCAAGTTGAGGGACATTCCTACAACATAACTGATTACTACTCTTCAGGACTGTCAAGGACATGAAACTTTTTTTTGTTTAAAAAAGATGGAGGAGCTGTTACAGATTGGAATAGACATGACAACTAATGCAATACAGAATCCCAGATTAGATTCTGGACCAGAAATCTAGTGGGACAGTTGGCAAAATCTGAATAAAGTCTGTAGATTAGCTAAGAGTATCGAATCAATGTTCATCTCCTGGTTTGATGAGGATACTATGATTGCATGATGATTACATGATTACATGATGATTATACTATGATTAAATAAGAGGATAACTGGGAACAGGGTGAAGAGTATACAGGAACTATTTTTGCATCTATAAGTCTAAAATTATTTCAAAAGAAAAAGCTATTTTTTTCTATTTCTTCAATCTTATATGATGAAAATCACTGATAAATACTTCCAATTCATTTTGCTTGGATAGCAGTCTTCTTCTTAAGTAAACAGTCCAAATTTATATAAGAACTAAACATATTTAACAGAACATTTCCACATTCTTTCTGCATTATAACAGACACTGGAATGTCCTTCCCATTCTGAAGCCTGGATACAGTTCCCCAGAGAGACCTGGGCCTCTCTCCTTAGACTTTGTGATTCCTACACTTACCAGGTTGTGAGTTTTAGACATCTTCTAGAAAACAGTTTATTCACTCAACACATTGAGCACTTACTGTGTCCCAGGCACTGTTCTGGGCACTGGAGATAAATGAGGAAATAACAGTAAAAAATCTCACCCCTCATGAAACATAGATTCTATTGAAAGCCTATGGATGACAAACAAAATAAGCACATTTCTCAAGTATGTTTATAGTATGTTGTGGAGAAAAATAAAGCAGTAAAGGGTGAATGTGAGGATAAGCAGGGGCGGTGAGGGGGAGTACTTTCTTTACTGTTTCATCTAAAATAGCACCCACTATCATTCTTATCATTCTCTATCCCTTTTTCCTGCTATCTCTTTTTCAAGACATAACTATTTGATATTACGTATTTAAAATACATCTATAATTTTTCTCCATTAAAATTTAATATCTATATGAGCAAGGGCTTTGTTTTACTCACAACTGAAGAACAATGCCTGACTTGTAGCAGGCCCTCAGTAAATATTTGTTGAGTGAATTCTCCCTCAAATGTTCAGTCAGATGCTGTACCTAGCATAGTTCCTTGTGTTCACTGGGGGACTAGTAAAATGTTGTGGATTTCATTAATACTCAGACTCAGGTTATATAAGAGTCCATTTTGTAGAATAGCTTGTATGCACTTTTTGTATTTTCCTGGGTGAGAATGGAACCCCTGCAGACCCTGGGAATGCTTCTTAGTTGCCTGTCACCATGGGGAATTTGCCCAGTCTGTTTACAAGGGAATCATTCCATTGCACTTCCATTTAAAATATGATACAAAATGCTTTTCTTCTGAAAAATGAAAAACGTAAGAGGAAAAGTCTATGTCCCTTTCAAACTGTGGAACTTTCATAGCTGAATGTCTTAGATATATGCTACATTATCTTATCCCTAGATAAAAAAATAACCTTATCCATTCTTGTATTTTACTCTCTGGCCTGTTACAATTTTATATTAGAAATACCTGTTTCTTTTCCTGTAACACTAATCATCTTTCATTTTTATATTTTGAACAGTGTTATTTACTTGTCTACTACACCGGCTGGAGGAATGTCAAATCTTTTTTGACTTTTGGCTTAATATGTCTATGCAACATGTATCTCTATGAACTGCGCAACCTCTGGCAGCTTTTCTTTCATGTGACTGTGGGAGCATTTGTTACACTACAGATCTGGCTAAGGCAAGCCCAGGGCAAGGCTCCCGATTATGATGTCTGACACCATCCTTCAGATCTATTGCCTTGGCTTCAGGGGGAAAAGGAGGGAACATATCATAACTGCCACTGTGATGAAGAAGCTGTTCCCCACAAAGGAGAAGCTCTGCTTTCTTTCTCTCCAACTTTCCTTTTTTAAAATCAGCATGGCGTGCCTGTGAGCATGGAAGACCTTCTAGGAAAAGTCCTCAGAAGAATGCTGGCCATGAGATTATCATTCAGAGGAGAAGATTTCTCTCTTCAAGGCCGTAACAGTGGAAGAACAGTCGTATGCCATTGGAAGACTTGGCCAGCCGTCCTGAATCCTTCCTGAAGAGTTCAGAAAATAGATGTGGTATTGCTCTGAGGACCAGGCAGGAGGAACTCTACAGTCTGAGTTTGCCTTTGTGAGGCATTAGTATAGACCAAATAAAAAGCTGCAGAAATTGGAAAGTTTATGTTTTAAATAAATGACTGTGATAAATATCAGATTTTACATTGTTGCAATGTGCAAATATTTTCTTTGCTTTGAAATATTTTGATATTTATCTGGTATCAATATAGACATCAGATTTGCACATTTATGGTACTAAGAGTTTATAAAGTCCAAGATGGTGTGAAATTGGTTCTTTTTACTTTTATATTTTTGCTTGAATCTTAACTCTGGAAATCACCTGATGTAGAAGAAGGCTGTGATGAGCTCGTCTCTGGAACATCACAAGTATTGAAAATACAGTAATGGATGTTTCCTTTCTAATCCATGTTTATTGTTTCTTTTGAAATCACGTCTAAAAACTATGACTCATTAGACTATAGCTGTTGTTTCCCAAACTTCAGTCTCTTGAGTACTACTTGTATTATTTTCTTAATATTTATCTTTTATATTTTAAAGTTTTTTTAAAAAACGAATCCTGCTCCAAGTGGAAAACCAGTATCCGTTTGCCGTAAATAAAAGGTAACCACAAAATAAATAAGACGAACACAAAAAATGTTTTTCAGTTCTAGCTAGAAACTAATGCCTAGAAAGGCTCCGAATCTTAGGCTCGCGCTTTGTGGCAGTGAGGGAGATGTTACCAGCACCAGCATGAGGCACTGTCTCTGGAATAGTCAGAGGATGAAAGGAAACTGTAAAGGGAATGACGTTCTCATTGTGATTCAGCATTATTCTGTGTTGTGCACCACTTAAAGACATCTTGTTTGCCACCAGTGGCATGGGTCCTGCACTATGGAAATGCTTGACTGTACTAAGAATCAGAAGGTAGCTTTCCTAGCAACTCATTATTTTATGGCTTTGAGGAATTAAGCCCCTAGTATCTGAGATAACTTACTTGCTTTTTGATAACGTTTTAAAGATTGTTTAAGCAGTTATGAATTAATAATATAGGAAGCACAGTGTGATTCCATTAGCAAAATCTGTAACTCTCATGGTTTTGGAAGTCATCTTCATGAGTGATTTTCCTTTGTTTTTTAAAGAAAATATTTCAAACAAGGAATTCAAAGGATGCTGAAATTGGATATCATCCAGAAAAACAGATCCCATTACATTGTAATTGTTGTTACTGGGCATATTGATTAATTAGAAGAAATAGTCCAGAGGGTAAAGTTAGTGAACTGTCTTGTTTGCGTGAACCAGTATTTGTGGATATGTCTAGAACTGTAAAATCTTGCTTAACTAGAATGTTAGTCTGCACCCTCCTTTTAGGAGAGTGAGGTAAAAAGACGGTAAGCTTATGATATCAGGGATTCATGTAAAACAGGAAACTATAGTTTGCTCCAGTTTTCTGCTCTAACAAAAGTATACATATTCTGAGAGATACCCCAAGGCATCACAATATCCTGAATCATCAGAACACCATTGAATTGTGTTGGGCATTTTGTAGCCAGGAAAGTGAAGTGGTTCAATTTAGAAAGGTTGTCAAGCCAGGCACGGTGGCTCGCGCCTGTAATCCCAGCACATCGGGAGGCTGAGGCAGGCAGATCACTTGAGACTGGGAGTTTGAGAACTAGCCTGGCCAACATGGTGAAACCTCATCTCTACTAAAAATACAAAAAGCTGGGCACGGTGGCGCGTCCCTTTAGTCCCAGCTACTCGGGAGGCTGAGGCAGGAGAATCGCTTGAACCCAGGAGGTAGACGTTGCAGTGAGCCAAGATCATGCCACTGCACTCCAGCCTGGCCAACAGAGCAAGACTCTGTCTCAAAAAAAAAAAAAAAAAAAAAAGATTTTCTAAACTAATGGTTAAAACAGAGTTTTCTTGTAAATAGGGAAGTTGGAGCGTTCTGGTTAATTGAGATTTGGCTCTGTATTGACATAGCTCGCACTGGTTTGGTTTAGGAGCTACCTCCTTGTCATTGAATTGACCAGTTACAATGTTTGGTATTCAGATACATTCAGCAAGAACACTTGAAAACTCCTCACCAACTATTTTTAAAGGCTTACTTTGTTTTTGTTTTTATTTTTTCACTGGCTATTTTGAATAAGAGGATGTTTACATCTTAATGTAAAAAAATGAAAAGTATAAATGTTTTATGTATAGAAATGTTTCATTATTTGGTGCCTATATCTCCATGTTTATATCATTTCCCTACCTGTATCATGTTGCCAAAAAAAGAACTGAATTTAGAAAAAGAAATTGGTGTAAAGAAGTCCTGGCCAGGCACGGTGGCTCATGCCTGTAATCCCAGCACTTTGGGAGCTCGAGGTGGGTGGATCATGAGGTTAGGAGTTCGAGACCAGCCTGGCCAACATAGTGAAACCCCTTCTTTTCTAAAAATACCAAAAAAATAAGCTAGGCATGGTGGCGGGCACCTGTAGTACTAGCTACTTGGGAGGCTGAGGCAGGAGAATCGCTTGAATCCGGGAGGCAGAGGTTGCAGTGAGCCAAGATCGCGCCATTGCACTCCAGCCTGGGTGACAGAGTGAGACTGTCTCAAAAAAAAGTCCTTAGGCTCTTTAGAAAGAATCACATTAGGCCTTCATGGTGTATGATCTTATGTTTTATATTGCACTTTTACTTCTAAGAACAAGCCTGAGTTTACCTCCTCATAGTGAGTTTTGTAGCATAGGAGCTACAGTAGTAGCTGCCCTCATTCTAAGGGGGAGGACACAGAGGTGATGAGATGGTAATGACTTACCCAGTTCACATAGCTAAGCACACACAACCCTGATCTAGTGCAGGGCTCTTTGCACTAGCATGGAACTAATGAAGGTGACCAGTGTTATATTCAGGCAATATGACTGTTCTTGGTAAAGCCAAGGAATTGAGGCGTTCTGAAATTGGTGAGTACAGGCCTGCTGCTGGGATATTTTATCCTAAGAGGTGCATTTTAATTTAGATAATTCCTCAATACTGCTTTTTGATTAAGGTATACCATGAGAGCAAAGATACCCTCTTTTATATACTCAAAATAATTGCAATATTTGCTTGCTTTTTTTTTGGTCTGTATTTGAAATGTATTTACATTAATACCTGGCCTCTTTCCCAAAAGCACTTGAAGCAGCATACCAAGAAAAGACATATACAACCATGTTAATGAAATATGAACAGAAAGGGAAGAAAAACAAATGAAAATTGAAAGGAGGATTTACATACATTATTGTATGTAAAATTTGATTCTGGAACTTTCCGGAACCAAGGCTAAGGGACGGGAAAGAAGTTATGCACTGCCCTATCAGTAGGTCAGAAGCATACCGGTTCCTTAGGGGGAGCCTTTTCTGATGCCTTCCAGTAAAGGTGTTCTCACTGGGGTCCTGTGAAGTGCTAAAATGAACAGAATTCTCGATTTTCACACATGTACATGTTATGATTGTGCCTTGGATCCTTGTGCCAACTTTCAAAGGCTTCCATTTCAGGGTTTGGGGGATTTGTGTAGGTGTGGTTAATAAAGGATTTTGTTTTCATAAGAATCCTAAGCTGAAAACAAGTATTAAGCTTGAAAATCATTTGAGACAAAGGCCTTAAGACATGGAGAACCTTTACCCAATTTTGCAATTAGCACATTTATATTGCAGTAAATGTGGTCTTCACAGTGGAATCTAGTGTGGAGAGATGGATGGCTCTATTTCTGTTAGGCTGCGTGTGGAACCCCATTAGACTCCTACTTTGTAAGGGGTCCACAGAGACCAGAAGTTTGTCATAAGGGACCTAACCTCCGTGGCTCCTGAGGTTAGCTGCTCCCCTAAAAGACAATTGCTTGGCCTTTATTTCAAAAGGTTTACTAAGTGACCTAAGGCCATACTCTGAGCTGTTGGGTTTCCAAGAAACTCAACAAAGTGTGTGTGTGTGTGTACACCTTCCTTGTTACTATTTTAACAGACTTTTGGCTCACTGTAAGAGTTAGAACTTCTGTGGAGTGTGTGGTAAAAGAACACATACAGCCGGGCGCGGTGGCTCAAGCCTGTAATCCCAGCACTTTGGGAGGCCGAGACGGGCGGATCACGAGGTCAGGAGATCGAGACCATCCTGGCTAACACGGTGAAACCCCGTCTGTACTAAAAAATACAAAAAAAAACTAGCCGGGCGAGGTGGCGGGCGCCTGTAGTCCCGGCTACTCGGGAGGCTGAGGCAGGAGAATGGCGGGAACCCGGGAGGCGGAGCTTGCAGTGAGCTGAGATCCGGCCACAGCACTCCAGCCTGGGTGACAGAGCGAGACTCCGTCTCAAAAAAAAAAAAAAAAAACACATACATTCAAGAGCAGCCACCACTCAAAACCACGTTGAACACTTAGCCTTACCACAAGTTATAGGTCACTCTTTAGGGCCACATTCTTTGTCTATGTTCAAGGCTTTATAGTATTTTTCTGCCTTATTATCTCTAAGGAACCAAAGTCTTTCTCCCTAAAAATGCTGTGGTACAATAAGATCTGATTTTAGGGTTAAATTGACTTTAGCAATATCCTCACTAAAAGTTAACAAAAGAAACCCGGCTCCAGGGGTTATGACTGAGTTTGTGCGAAAGGGCTGAGTCCGCTGAGAATGTACTCTGAGCATTACTGGTAAGGTTGGAGGTGTCTGATCATTAGTGTTCTGGGGCTGCTGTTGAATGTTGGCAGATTGCAGCCTCCTGTTTAAGCATCGAGCTTTTCAAAGAGAAAAACTGGCTGCCACTCTTGCAATGTCTCTTTCTTGAGTGGCCAAGTTTTCTAGGTTATTTAGCAGATGAAATCAAAAGAAACGTGGAAACACTGTGGTTGGAAGCCACATGGCGCGCATCCTTCTGCTTGTTAACGGTGAGTGGTGTTGATGCGTGGGCATTCAGGTTTCTTCTGCGTTGGCAATGCTGATGTGTAATCAGTTTTCTCAGCACAATTGGGGGTTTTAGGAAACAGTGAGAGATCAGCCTTAGTTCTCAGAGTTTTTGAAATCAATATCCTAGCCTTATGAATCGTTCCTTGTGTTTCCTTGGCAACAAACAGTATTTTCAGCCCAAGCCCACCCACAGTTTACATTCACCCCTTTCTCCTGCATCTCACAGCGCAGCTATACAAGCATCACCCAACAGAAAGCACATTCAGGCGCCATCTGACAACAGGAAGCAGGACTCAGGCATTCCACTCCCCATTTGCTCCTGGTGTCCCCTCCCCAGCTCTGCCTTGCTTGCTTACCTTCTTTGTGCCAGCACTTTTCTTTGAGGTTGGGTTGCAAAGGATCTTACCTAAAGATGAACAAACTATTTCTCCCTTGCACTTTGAATTCCTCCAGTGCCTAGGACTAATGAGAATGCTTATTAGCTCATTTTTTGGGCCAGTGCTGGCTTCTCCGTAGTTAATCCTTATGGCAGCATGAGGTGGAGCAGGGGAGGCTATATCATTTACATTTGAGGAAACCAAGACTTAGGAACCTGTCTTTGTATGATATGACACTTAGTGGTGGATGTGAAGTTCAAATTTGGAGTTTGGGTTTAAGCCGCTTAAAAGTTGGTGCTCATTTTCCTATGCCACAGTGCATCTCAGAAAGAAACTTCTTAGGGAATGTGTGTGTTACGACAGCTGGGTTCTTACTGTTTTAGCAGCAGTGTGAACAGATGAAGCAGACATGAAGGGGGAAATGGCAATGTATGCTGTGTGACAGGCAGTATGGTAAGCATGTCATCTTCACTGAAAGCATTTATGAAGGTTTTCTCTTTTGAAAATGAGCCACCTGGGCCATGAAGAAGTTAAGTGACTTGACCACAATCACAACCTAACCCAAGTGGTAGCATCAGGATTTCAGTCCGGATCTGACTCAGAACTCAGATGAGTTCTTAACTACCATGTGATTTTAAGCTGGATAACATGGAAATACGTTTAAATATATAAGGAATATATATACAGGTAATAAGAGATCAGGTCAGTGCTAACTCCTACAGTATAGATGTCCCAGGTTGAATAAAATAGTTTCCTAAAATCTCTACATTTATAAGAATGACATAGGACAGATGGCTGCAAGAGGTATAGTGAAGCTTATGTATACCTTAGCTATTGGGGCAAGAAGTATACATTTTAGTACTTGTACTAAAACTAACATATAAATTAATGACTCTTGATAAGGAAAATAAAAGCATTATTGGTGATTTGGGTGTTACAAACATTGCTTTGCCTAGCAAAATGCCAGAATGGGTTGATTATTTGACTTGACATCATTTCATGGGAATTCTGTTAGGTGATTAGGGAATTTGTGATCCCTCTGAAAACATTAACCAAAAAATAGAAGAGAACTTTTCACAGTGTAAAACAGTGTTTAAGAGTTTGGAGCCAGAATCATCCCTGGCTCTCTCTTTTACTAGCATGATGACCTCAGCAAATTACTTAATCTTTCTGCCTCAATTTCCTCAGATGTAAAGTGGGGATAATAATCATACCTTTGGCAAAGCAGTGTTCTGATGATTGAGTGCGTAAATGTAAAGCACTTAGAGGCTGGCACAGCAAGTGCTAGGAAAGCATTTGCCACCACGTTGTGGTCTTCCTTGCTGCAGTTACTTTAAAGGTAGTAAGAGTCTTAAATTGCAAATGCCCCCGAATGTCATAAATCATTGCACAAAACTTTTCAGAAGCCACCACTTAAGTAAGAATCCCATTGAAATATCTAGCAGGCAGGTGCTTGTGGACAGACTTCTGGGCAGGGCACTGGAGGTGCATCCAGAGAGAAGAGGGGGTTGAAGGACTCACATTTGCCAAATGCCTGCTGTATGCCAGGTGCTTTGCCCACCTTAACAAAGTCCTCCAGAGGGAAGGAAGTAGGATGAAGCCCCGTGTCACACACCTGGGAGTGGTAGGCTGTGCTCGCCAGTACCTGCAGAGTCTCTCAGGCACTGGGGTGCTGGTGAGTGAGGGAGGTGCCTCTAGGAACCTTGCCCTATCCAGTGTGGAACCAGCATTTTGGTCCCAACACACCTGACTTGGAACATTCGAATCTGATCTACAGTTTGCTCATGGATGGTGGCAGCCCTCGTGCCCACACTCTAAGGGCCCTCGTGAGTGTGCACACGTGTTGATGGGAAGTTGAGGGGTGTGGGGAGGCAGCCACAGCCTTCAGCTGCAGTATCATGAAGATGCTGGGGACGTGAGAGCTAAAAGGCACTCTTAAATTGCACAAATGCAACATGGATTTTAAAAGAATCTGAGGCAAAAGAGACCCTCCAAAAAAACCCATGTGAGCCGGGAGGGGACTGCCACTATGGCTAACAAAGTGGGGAAGCAATTTTGCAAAATAAGAAAACTAGTGTCAGGCTAACCAGAGATGCTAACAAACCTGAGATTCCAGGCAGATCTAAATTAGAAATCGGTCAAGGGAAAACACAGTGATAGTCTCCCTTATGGATTCCAGTGAGAATTCTTTAAATTCATGGTCCTGATGGAGTAGCAGTAGGAGAGAGAGGCCCCTGGGGATGCATAGGCCCTCAGTGATTCAGCTCTGCTCACTAGACACTCAGGCAGGTGAGGTTGGGCGCTAGGAATCCCGTGGGGACTGGATGCCTGCCTACTTGGCTCTCAACCCTAGGTGAATCTTATCGTCTTCACCGTCTTCCTCCCCTTCCCTCTCTGGACCCTCTGCTTGCTCTGTGAACCTGGATTGATCTCCACTCGCCCTTCACTCCTGAATGGGGCCCTCGAAGGGAGAGGCCCCTGGCTGTGCTGATGTCGTGAACGCTGCTGGGCCGGACTGGTGTCTGCAGGAGGACAAAGCAAAGGCTGGTTCTGACTTTGGTTTGAAGGTGATTTTCCCACAGATTCCCCCTTGGCACGATGCTTTTACCTCATTTGTCTGTGCCTTTGGCTCTAATCTTAACGTCTTAATTACATTGTGTTTACATTTGCACGGTACATGTGGTCTGGCACTTGAAGACTGGATGAAGAGTTACACAAATATTTAGACTCAGGGAGTGCTAGTGGAGGGAGAGAACCTGGAGACCAGCCACTCCAATGCCCTCATTTGCCTTTGCTCATGTCCGTCTCATCAAGCAGGGACGCTGCAGGTGGGAAAGAAAGATGGCGAGAGGACAGCCAGTATCACATTTTCCTTCCCAAGACAGGGATGAAAAGCCACCAAGACGGCTTTTGTGAAAATCCGGAAGGACAAGAAAAGCCCAGTTTAGTCATCGGATCTCATTTCATCTATTGTTAACCTTGACAAGTGGCGAGCCCACTGTTCCTGCCAAGCTCTTCAGTACCCAGCTAGATGGGCACCCTGAACAGAAGTGCTTCTGGGCTAGTGCCATAGGGACTGCTCTGAGTACCAGGGTGGCCTCAGGCAAGGCTCCGGTCTTTTCTCAAATGGCTTCCCAGGCCTGAGGAGGCACAGGTGAGAAAACGTATGTGGAAGCTCTCTACACACCGTGAAGTTCATCCAAATGGAGCGGGATAGTCTCTGGTTTGCTGTGCCCACCCCCTCCCCAACCCATAAATAACAGCAGCCTTTCCAACTCTCCTTCTGATCCTGTGCTCAGTGTTGGGGGCCTTGCGGTGGGCAGCCAGGGCCAGCATGGCCAAGCCCTGTCAGTTCCCTTCCCTCTGAAGGTGAACTGGACAGCATTTGTTCTCTGTAGCGTGTGATTTGGATTTAGACAAATTCAAAAACTGCCGGATTTCAGAGCGTGTTTGTCACTGCCGTCGTCGTTCTCTTGTTCAGGCAGCAGTGAGAATCTGCTCAGCACTTGTGAGCACTATATGCTGAAATGCCTGAGAAGGCTTTCCTCCCTGCAGGGCCCTGGGCTCAGCACCTTTTTCAGGCTCCAGGAAGCTCATATCCCGCTGATGGACGGCTCGTGGTCCTCGCAGCACTATGGAAAACCCGCAGCTCCTGGCATCATTTACAAGCCACCCAGGTAATTTCGCTTTTGGAAAAGTTCTGTGAATGTATTTCTAACTTTTGTCTTAAGAGTAACGTGGCTAGCTGGTGAATATTTATTTCCAGCCTCTCCAATGCACCAGGATTCACTGTCTTCCCACTGATTAGCTGCTACACTCAAAGCATCACCATGCTGGCTGAAGTCTGGTCTTGGTTTTAGTGATGTCTGCTGTCAGTAGGCGTTAAAGTGGTGTTCAAAACTCACCCCACCTATCAAAAGCATCTTTTCAAATAAACGGTTATTTAGTATTCTAGATATGAATATGCCTTTGGAAAAAAGTAGACCCTCGTAAGGGAAGAACAAGTAAGTTCTCTGGGACTAGCTCAGTGGGGATGGGGTTGGAAAGGGCTTTTGAAGGTTTTGAGTTGCATTTCCTTGGCGTCTACACGGCGGTTTCATGGAGGCTGCCTGAGGGCCTAGTCTCTACTGGCCACAGCAGAGTGGACGTTGTTTAGGAGCTGAGGTTCCCACTTAGGCCAATTGGCCCCTAAAGTTTGAACATGTAATCATTCGGTCTCCTTTTCTAATGAATGTACTCCAGCGTGAAAACTTCTCAGCGTTAAAGTCACACCTCAATAAAATGGCATCTTTCACCAGGCACGTTGAAGTCCTAATGATGTCTACCTTCTTTGGAGCAGGAGGCCACATGCCCAGGACTGTCACATCTATGTCCCCACATGGCTATTGGTCAGTGAAGCTGTGAAATCTTTCACTGCTGCCTTTATTTACACCTGTGTTCAACTTCACGTGAGCAACCCCCTCTGAATTTCTTTCCTTAACCCAAATATAACCTGGCATTTGATGGCACAGCAGGCAGGAAGTGCTGACAGGGGCCCCTGCCTCCCCTACCACCTCTCCCTTCCTCTCAGTGGGGAGAGGAGTCCTAGGCCTGCAGGAGGTTCCCTGCATGGGGTTTGATGGCAGACAGGCCTGCTCTGACACTCATCTCTGTTCATTACCAGCTGTGTGGCCTTAGGCAAATAACTCAACCTCTCTGTGCCTCAGTTCCTTCATCGGTACGATTAAATGCGATAATGTTTGTATGGCGCATATCCCAGTGTGGCACACAGAGAGTGCCATCATTATTAGCTATGCAGGTCAAATCAGTTCACTTCTGGCCTGCAGCTTGTCCGCACTCACCTGCTTGGGTCCTTTCCATTATCTGTGTTCCATGCCTGTGTTTTCACCTTTCTTTCTCGTGGCATATAAACATGTTTGGCTCATCTGTTTAGAGCATCCTTCCCTGGACCTGGTCTTTTCTGTTCTGATGCTGGATTTTGTATCCCCTTCATTCCTGGTCCCTACTCAGCCCTTGTTCCTCAGCCTCCTGTCCTGGGTGCACCTGCTCCCCAGCCCCATACACTGACTCTTGCTACGGTCACTAGTGTTCTCCCACTGGCCGCCACAAGGACCGCAGTCTTCAGCCAACATTATCTCTATAGCAAGGTGCTGTCCCCTGCTCAGGGGAGTTCTCTGCCCTCTGTGACTCCCCTCCCCAGCACCCCGAAGGCTGGGTGCACTGTTCTTCACACCAGGGCCAGGGCCCCCTGGCCCAAGCTGCAAATCAGACCAGGACACATTACCAGTGAAAGTGTTTAATAGTTAAATTATTTAAATAGACTTTTCAATTTCCATGGGAAATCATAATCGTATCTGTTTTTGCAAGAGTAGGAATAAAAAGAGTGCACACCCCTTAGAGGGAACGAAGAGCTAGCACTGCACCTGCACGCTGTCACCAGTCACTGCTGGGATGAGAGAGGGGTCCCCATGGGGCCGGGAGGCCATGACCATGGGGGAACACGGGATGAACTCAGCACACACACTTTACTCAGGTTGGAAGCAGAACGAAAACCCAACACCACTGGCGGGCGATGTGGAGGGGCAGGGAACTTGAGAACAACAGCTGGAAGAAAGCAGGCCTCCAGCCCTCGACGGCAGGATGGCAATGCAGAACTCAAAGGATGGAGCAGCAGAAGCACGGGACAGACTCAGGCTTGGCAGTTTTGGGTCCGCACACTTTGTTTCTCAGAGCTGTGTTCGAATTGTGGTGGGATTAGTGTGCGGCGAGGGGAGGGTGGTGCTAGAGCCCAGTGAGAGGTGGTGCAGGTGGATATCAAAGTCACATTGTGGCAGCTGGCACAGAGCCACCGCCTCATCGCCTCCAAGCTCATGTTGGAGGTGAGGATCATTCTAACCTGAGAAGCAATGGGAAGATTTGGGCATGGGCCCTAAGGAGTCCATCGAATTCTGTGGTAAGAGTATCATTTTCCAAATGCCTTCCTCATAGCTTATAAAAATAGTATTTTTTTCTTGGTATATTTAACTCCCTTCTCCCGATAAAACAAAATTCCTGCTAGCTTTCCCTGTGGACTCTAAAGCTGGGCTCTACCCATTCCTCTGCCTGGTTTGCCGGTGGAGGTCAAGGCCACTCCCTTTCCTCAAACCTGAGGGCTGCACATTGCAACCCTGTCTGAGTGCAACCCTGTCTGAGTGCACAGCTCCCGGAAGAGCCACCTGCACCTTGGCCAACTGAGTAGGCCAGGGAGGCTTGGCTTTCTTGCCCCAGCCTGCAAAGCATCCGGCCTTCTGTAAGCACTCCAGAATCCAGGGGAGCCGCCTCTGTAAGCAGCAAACGTCTGAAATCTCAGGGCGTGGAGGGTGGAGGGCGCCACACTGCCTGCCTCAGGATGAGGTTGCTTCCCTTGGTTTCAGCTCGGCCTGGGATGGGAAAGCAGCTTTTTGTTTTCTTATCATTCCATCTGCGTTTTGCTTAGGGGAAGCAGGGTGTGTGCATGTGTGTACACACGTGTGCGTGTGTCAGAGAAAGATGGGGCAATGTGTCCATGCATCCTCCTCCTTAAGCTGAGCATATGGTACCCCAAAAGCAC
This sequence comes from Macaca mulatta, assembly GCF_049350105.2. Classification (NCBI taxonomy): domain Eukaryota; kingdom Metazoa; phylum Chordata; class Mammalia; order Primates; family Cercopithecidae; genus Macaca; species Macaca mulatta. The sequence continues at coordinate 160,485,259 of NC_133407.1, read as the reverse complement.
ACACCCACTGCTCTGGTGGTACCTGCGAAAACCCAAAACTGCCAAATCTGAAAGGAGGGAAACGCATCCTGTGTGAGACCAGTTCCACAGCATGAACACACGCACATATACACCAGTACATACGCCAACATACGCACAGTACAAATGAGCACACGCCTCGCTGTGCACGGCTGTTTTCTAATATAGAGAATTTACAAAATATAGAATTTGGCATATCTGTGAGATCTCCAAGGCTTTCAATAATACAAAATAAAAAATACAAAAAAGACAAGTGGGGATCCCTGCCCTCCCCCCGAGTGGCGTCCTCGTTTGCTTGTGGGTCTCTTACACGCATACAACTAGCATAGTCTAAAGAAGGGCACGGAGAACTTGTTTTGTTTTATTTAATAAATATTTTTCTCAGAATCACCACTCCTTGCTTGGCGTCCTCTTGCCTCCCCCTCATAATTAGTTCTGTTTCCCTCCTAGGGCACTGTCTGTGTGCGTGGAGGTGTGGGCAGAGGACCACGATGAAGGCCACAGTCCCTCCAAAGCCAGCACTCCTGCCCCAAAGCCCCTGCAGGCGCAGGGTGGCGGCCTCTCTGTCTGAAGTTTAAAGGCTCACATAGAAAAGCAGACCCCTGGGGTCCCTAGGCTCCCCCAGGCCAGAGTCGAGCCCGTCTACCCCCAGCTGAGTCGGAGGCCCCTCCCTCAGCCCTGCCCTTGTCCGGGCCGCGCCACACACACATTCCCACGGCTCCTTTCCACCTGTGCAGCAGCACCTGTTAGAAAACTCAAGCTTCAGACCCAGTCTAGCAGAGTCTTCTACAGAGGGAAACATCTTTGGTCAGCTGGGTGCTCGCAGGACGCTGGCACCCCAGGGCCTGGGACGGAGGCCGCTGCCCACCAGCAAAGGCAGCAGCTGCTCTGGAGTCCAAGTGGAAAATCTCAACAGCGCAGCCCTGCGGGCTGGAGCATGGCTTCCCCGCCACCCCCGGCACACAGAGAAGCTGCTTCCGTGACTCTGGAGGCCAGGCTGCCTGGCACCGTTGGCCAACAGCTGCTAACTGAGCGGGGGCCCTCCATTGAGGAAGTAGGTCATCATCTCGCCTTTGCCCTTGACCTTGACCACGCCCCGGCACTCCAGTTGGTATGTGTTGGCGGCCAGCACCTGGTACATGTCCGTGGTGACCTGTGGGGGAAAAGGAGGAGAGGGGACAAGCCACTGATGGCCTTGGCCATGAACTGCTGTGGGGTAGAACCACCTCTGACTGCCCAGCCCTGCTGCCACCCCTGACACAGAAGGAGGGGGCAGCTGCTCCACTGTGGCGCTCTCAGAAAGTGACAGCAGCTCACCGTGGAAGGGATCCTAAGAAAAGAGTGATGCCAGCTCTCACCCTCAGCACCTGTTCGTGCCAGGCACTGTGACGGGCAGCTTGCGTGTGCTGCTTCAGTGCCACTCAGTGTGGCCTGTGGTCCATGGACTGACTGCCCTGAGTCCAGGGAAGTTCAGGAGTGGAGAGTAAGGGCGGGGGAGCTTTCACAGCCATCTGACCTGGCTGCAGCCCGTCTCCAACGGTGTCCCCGGTGCGCTGTACAAAAGCATCCCTCCGTGACAGATCAGAATGATTTTTAAAAGCTGTTTTTCACCACAGGTCGTTTGAGAGCCTTTGCTTGTCTCACTGCATCTTCCTGTGAGGTGACTACTATTATTACCCTCAGGCTCAGAGCATCTAAGTCACGTGCCTGAGGTTACACACTTAATAAACGGCAGGGCCTGGGTTTAGGTCCAGGTCTTGTTACCTGGCTCTGCTTTAGCTTTTGGAACAAAGAAGGGAGCTCACTGATGGCTTCATTAATTTCACTATCCCATTGCTGGGTGAAAGAGGAGAGTGGCGGGGGACAGGTGTGGGGAGTGGCAGCACGGCCAGTGCCTCCTGTGATGATCCAAGAGCCATTTGTGAGCGTCATCAGAGCTCCCCACCCCAGCCACGCTGCAAGCCCACTGCCGGGAGCACCAGGGAGCAGGGGCGGGAGTGCTGGGTGGGCTGCTGAGAGGGACCCCACTGTGTTACTAGCTGCAGTTCCTGTGTGGCAAAGCCCCACGCAAGGTAAGGTGCTGGGTCATTGTGGTGGCTGCTGTCCCTTGCACCTGTCCCTGAATGGGCTGGAAGCCTTGGAAACACACATGCCTCTCGCTCCTATCTCTAGGCCCATCCCGCTGCCCTCCTCAGCAGGAGGAGGTGAGAAAAGGCCATCAAGGCCAGGCCCCTCGGCCAGCTTCCACACCCCAGCCGGGTCAGGCTGAGTGGACCAGGACTGTGCTTGGGGTCAGGCTCTTTATTCAGAGGCCCTGTGGGGGAGAGAAGTCGGGACATTTAAGCAGTATCATCAGTGTTGGCAAAAGGCCTTAGAAGCAGCACAGTTAGCACCTGGAAAAACTGAGACCAGGCGAGCTGACTTCCCAGAGCCTCACACAGAACTGTGGGTGAGGGCCTTGCAGGGGACTACTGCCCAGAGCAATGCCTCTGCCATCAGACTACAGCAGGGAATCAAGGAAGGCTCGAGAAAAAGCAGCAGCTGAAGAACAGCAGGCCTGGAAACCACAAGCCCAGCTTGCAAAGGAGGGAGCAAGGGGAAAAGGCCTCTGAGTCTCTGGCCAGGGCCCTTGGCTGCTGGGGCTGGGGGAGGCACCATCCCAGGGCCAGCAGCCTCCACTGGCTCTCCTGAGCCAGGCCAGGAATGCTGCAGGCTCAATGGGTAAGACCTGCTCCCTGCAGACATCTTTGTATCCTCTCTGTGTGCCTGGGCTAGAAGGCACTGGGGCCTGCACGTGCACTCTCGGCTAGGCCTCTACAATCAGATCCACTCCCAACAGCCCCCAATCCCTTCCATGCCCAGTAGAGGGCTCTGCAGAAGCCTGAAGATCTGTCCAAGGTGCTGAGGGCCTGAAACACAATTGTGTTCTCCAAGCTTCCAAGCGTCAACAGCCCCAACACCCTTGAATCTGGCTGCAGAGATTCTGAGTGGGAACTTCGGGTGGCCTGTCCTGAAGACCTCTCGGTGTCAGACACAGGCCCTCCCATGGGGGTGAGGGGTGGCGGATTCTCCTGCACTCACCTGGATGCGGTCAGGTACACCAGTGCTGTCCATGCGGCTGGCCACGTTCACGGTATTGCCCCAGATGTCGTACTGAGGCTTTCGTGCCCCTATCACCCCGGCCACCACGGGGCCGATGTTGAGCCCTGCAGGGGAGAGGAATCAGCCACACTCATCAGGTTAGGACTGACACACGTCTGGCTTGACCTCGCCACCATCTCTCTCTCCACATGCCACAGGTCCTGACTCCCAGCCTGAGACACCCATGGGCCTCCAGGCCCAAGGCCGTGCTTAACCCTGCCTCCCGCTTCTCTGCTCCTATCAAATGCCTGTGAATGCAAGACACAAGGAGCCTGCACCTGTGTCCTCGACACCTCTCAACCAAGAGCGCCCTCTTCAAGGCCTCCTGTATAATGCAGTTGCCTTTCCCTAATCCTCTTTCTCCTGTAGCCATTTAGGCTCAACCTATCAGACTGGCTGTCTCCCTCTTCCTCATTTTTCTGTTTCTTTCCTCGCTATTCTCACTCTTAGATCCTGGCCAACTCATCGCCCTGTGCCAGTCTCCTCTCTCCGAGTACTCCTGCTCCCCCGCCTCTGAGCTGGGGCAGGCACACTGCAGCGACCAAGCTCCAGCCACCACTTCGGCTCTCCTCCGCCCACCTTCCCAATCCCACCCAAGGCAATGCTGAGCGTCACTGCCTCTGAGCCTTCGATGAGCTGCTTCTCCCTCCTGAGGCGTTCTCTTTCCTCCTCCCCAGGCTAAATCCTGCCCCCACGTATCTGGTTCAACTGATATTCTCTAGACATTTCCTGTCCTGTCTCCAGGCATGGGGCATTCCTTTCTATGTAACCTGCCGGTCTCATACTGTCCTCACTAAGCACCACTGTTGCCTGTTTCTTGTATGTGAAGGGCACGACTGAAAACACAGCAGAAGCTCCAAACTAGGCCCCTGGTGACCCTCACTTGGTCAGCAATGCCATCAGTCCTCAGGACTTCCTTCCATGACCCTCCTCATCAGTCCTTCCAAGCCACAGGCAGCTTTATACCCCATGTGCCATCACCAGGCTGGACTGTCCATCTTGCTGACTGGACTGAGCCCTGATGGCTTCTATATCCCAAAGCCACGCCACCCAGGGAAGATAGGCCTGAGTCTGTAGGAAGGGAGCTGCCACACAGGCTCCCAGCTGCCTGCCCGGCTCCTTATCTACCTCTTGGCAGATTCTACACTCAGTCCCTAGGCCTGGTCCAATCAAGGAGTTGAGGCTTTTCAAAAACACACACTGGGAGAAAAACGCAAACCAAAGCAGGCGGACAAAACACAAACCAAAGCAGGATGGGGTGAAAGGAAAACAAGAATGTCAGTGTTACACAAGACCAAGAGTGTATGACGTTAATGCAAAAATGTAGGCTGCACATCACTTAAAGCGAACTCCCAGCTGGCTGTCTCGGGGCCTCCAGCAGCCAGTGCAGGATGCAAACCTGGCCAAGCCCACAAAGCACTGTGCCTATGGGATACAGCAAGCCAGCTGGCCCAGGGAAAGCCCGATTCCTGACACTCTGGCTGCAACAAAATGTCTCCTAAGGACACGAATGATCACAATACTGGTTTTTAGTCATCCAATATTTCGGTATAATGTGTTAATTTTGATAATTGAAATGCCCGTATTTTTATGGGTGATAATTGTGATTTTTAAAACTTTGAAATCTGAATCACTGATGGTTTGAAACATACCCAGGGAGTTGATAATGCATTAAATGGCGAATAGAACAAAGGCCTGCTTGTTCAGAAAGCATTCTTTACCTCCACAGACCTCAGGAGGAGCAACACTCCACTGCGTCAGCTTTCTATTGCAAGACCAACTTGTGCGCCATCAGACTGTACACCCTCGGTAAGATCCATTCTAAGGACAAACAAACTGCAGAAATGCCTCGAGCTTTGTGGAACGAGTTCAGAGCTGGCATTCCACAGTCATTTTATGGACACAGGAGGGTGGAACACACGGGGCAGTGTGTACCTGGGTTTTCATTGTACCATTTTTTCAACTCTTCTCTAGAGTTGAAACTTGTCAAAATAAAAGGTTAGGGGTAATGAAACAAAACTGACTTAGAAAAAAAAAAAGAAAAATACATATGTTTTTGGTTCAAAGACTTTCTGAGCAAGAATATGGTCATGACTATTTTGAAACTGATTCAGGACCTCTGTCAGACGCCACAGAGGCATTGGCACAGCCCCTCCAGAGCCATCCAACCAAGGCGAGGCACGTGACAAAGAAGGAGCCCAGGCAGATCCAGGGCTCTGACCTATCACAGGCTTCTCACCGTTTCTTTCCCTGGTTTGTGTGGATGAACAGCCGCTGGAAGATTTTGCTCCCCACCTCGACTCAACAATAACCCTACTTGAAACTTGTGTAAAAAGAGTAAAAAGTTACTCTTTAAAAAGTCGGAATAGAATCATTTCACAGTCACTATCACATGATTCTTTGAATGTTTAGTTTTTTCAAACTGTTTCACTTTATTTTGCTAACGATTTTGCAGCTTACATGTTTAATGTTCTAAATTTGCAAATTTAATGACTGGTAACATGTTTATGCATTTTGTATTTAAAATGTATCCAGTATTTGATTTTACTGTTTTCCATTTTTACTGAATGAATGTGGAATACTTTTAAATAAAACAATGCTGTTAGGTCAGTATTACTTGAAATAAATGGGACTGCCATCTGCCCGTGCTGCAACCACCAGAAGGCCCCATGCCCTCGGCACAGAGTACCCCCCACAAAGCCCTTCGAGCAGGCACAGCCTGGGCCCCACCAGGCCATCCCTGCATCTGAGTGAGGTGGGAACTCACCAAGGGGTGTCCTGCCCATGTGGCCCTCATGTCAAAAGGCAGCAGAGGCATCACCAGGCTCTGGGCGGGTTCCACTGTGAGTGACCCATGCCTGCCCCCACCTACTAAGGGCAGGGAACACGCCACATCAGCCTCGGCTGCCCCTGGCCTTCTACCTTGGGACCACAATGGCGGATGCGGGCTGGGGTATGGGGGAGCTCCTGCCAGCCCTCCTCCTGACTGCACCCTGGGCTCAGCACTGCCGGGGGCCCCACTCACCGATCTTCATCTGGAAGTTGTTGAAAGAGTGCTCATTGATGTACTTCATCTGGTCCATCAGCTTCATGGCAAAGTCGGCCAGTGCCTTGATGTGGGTCTTGCCCACCTTGTCGTAGGTGGAGTCGTTGAGGCCGGAGGCAGCCATGTAGGTGCTGCCGATGGTCTTGATCTTCTCCAGCTGCCGGAACCGATCCTCGCTGATGATCTGGATGAAAGAGGCCAAACCTGGGTCACCCTCAACCCTGGGACACCGAGGGCCACAGGGAGGGACAGAGGATGTGCAGGGAAGTGCAGCAGCATGGCCCTTCATGTGTCCCCTCTTCACACAGTGGGCCTGTCTCCACCCTCATCAGTATGATGCTTGCAACGCTCCTGACACAGCCAGGCCCCTCCACACTCTCACCCGCCGGATAGTGCCTCTGGGTTACCTGCCCACCCTCATGCCGAGAGCCCTGAAGACAAGGTCACTAGTCACCTCTGAATCTCTTGTCTCCTCTTCAACAAGCTCACTCCCCCATCCCACCCAGGGAAACCTCCATTTGTCCAGCAGGACACTCTTTCCCTACCCCCTGGCCCCAGCCCTCCTAGAAGCCTTCCCAGACTCAATTCAGCCAAATCCCATCACTCCGCTGCCCCAGGAGTCTCGCAGGCTGTTCCCAACACTGCCTGGCCCAGCTCCATCGTCTTGCTCCTCTCTGCGCCCTGTGTCCAGGCCATGCCAGCCCGCTGGGGTGGCCCCTCTGACACCGATGACTCAGGAGCTCCCGGGGGTGAGACTGCGCTACAGGGCTCCGCATCCCCAGTTCCTCCACACGCCAGGTGCTCAACAGAGGTATGAGAAGGAAATGAAGGAATGCCTCAATTTGGCCTCTGCTGCTCAGGGCCTCACATCTTTGTCCTGCCTCCTCCCTTAGCCGAGGGACTCCTCCTACCTTTGGTTCTCTCAAAGCCCTGGGTCCTGACACTGAGTTGTCCCAGGCCCTGGGGCCCCGTGCCCCCTTGATGGCGTGAGAGGAATGGCAGTCAGCGAGCCAGTCAGGCAGCCGCCAAAGGCTAAGTTCAAATAGTGTGGGCTGAAACCCCAGCTCTGCCACTTACTGGCAGTGACCTTAGGCCAGACACTTGAAGTCTGTCAGCCTCAGTTTCCTCATCTGTCACATGATGATGAGACAGGCCATGTGTCCAAGGTGCCCATTGCAGCACCTGGGGACATAGTCAGGTTCCTGCTGGTAGAGCTCTCATCATCACTGTTTATGTCAGGATGGTAGAAGGGGACGCCAGGTCTCTTTACATCCCTCCCACACCAGGGACCTGTAGGCCCCTCCCAGGAACACAGCCTGACCCAGGCCCCACTGTGCACCTCATCAAAGTCAGCGATGATCTCATTGAGTAGCCGCAGGCACTCGACACCCTCGTTGTTGGCCTCCAGCTCAACGTAGAACTCGGAGAAGTTGGCGATGGAGGCGAACATGACCGCCACGCACTCACAGGACTGATAGTAGAGCTCATCGTTGCGCCGCTCGCGGGCCAGGAAGTGAGCGGCCACATCCTTGGGCAGGATGTTGTGCAGCAGCCGCCGGTTGTAGGCCTGCAGCTCCTCCATCTCCTCCTTCTCCTCTGTGGCCTGGGAGAAAAAGACTGCAAGTCACCCAGATGCCAGCGCGAGCCCAGGTGTTGGCCCCTCCACCTCCTCCTCTCCATGGCCTGGAGAAAAAGCGCCAGTCACGCAAATGCCAACTCGTGCCCAGGATGTTGGCAAGTACCGCTGTCTCTCCTCCTCCCTCTGCTGTTTCCACTTCCAGGTTTTCTCCAAAGAGCAGGACTTCGACAATCAGAAAAGACATTTCTGAGCATTGAACTCTCTCTGCCGGCCTCTCTGGGGGTGCTGAGCCTGCAGGGGGGAGCCCCGAGCAGGAACAGGCCTGGAGGCGAGGCTGCAAGGATCCTGTCTGCCAAAGGCCAGAACCAGGCTGGAGGGGAAAAGAATCCAAAACACAGCCCACACAGCCCTCCAGCTCCGTGGTGCTCCTCCACTGTTCATTACCTTAATTGATGGACCTGTGGGGGAGAACAGCCCAAAGCCCTGCCCAGTGTCCCTGCCTCCCAGGAGGGCAGACTTGCCCCAGAGCCAAGTGCAGCCAGGAGGAGCAAGTGCCATAAGGGACCCCCTGGGATGAGGATGGGACATCACCAGTGACTTTAGTTTACCCCCCAGTTTGGGTCCTGGGTCTGTGCAGTGGGATTTTGTGGTCACCCACCCTCCAGGTTAAAGGATAGTGCAGATCCCTTGCGTCAAGAAGCCAGTAGTGCCCTACACGGTGCTGAAGGGAAGAGGTGTCACACACTGAGGTGTGGCAAGGAACCATCTAACAAGAGTCTTCACGAGACACTGCATTGTAGTGGTCAGCTGGCTTCCTCACCCGTGGGGGCAGATAACATGGCCCCCTTTAACTGGGAGAGACCGTGTTGGCAAAACCAACCAGGAGAAGATCATTAATTAGCAGAGCCACTTTGAAAAGTCTGGCTGGCCCACTTGGGCTTTTCCTAACTAAATGAAGACACCTTTCTGCTCGGCTGCAAGTAGAATCTACAGCAGGACCAGGACTGACTCTCAGGACCTTGGCTGTCCCTGTGGGTGGTGGCTGTCCATGGGGAAGGAGCTGGCGTCCCTTTCCAAGGCTTCAGGACCTGGGTCCAGCAGGGAGGAAGAGCTCCCAGGGCAGAAGATCCAGGACCCCAAGGCTCAAGGGCCAGCTCTGCCCCTAAGGTGAATGGGCTCCTGACTGTGCTGCCTATGCCCTGGTGGCCTCTGGAGTCCCTGGGAATGTGGATGTGAGGACAGGGATCAGCCCGAGGGGTCCTGGATACTAAAGGGCCCCGCCTTCCACCACCACCCACAGAGATGCGGGGAGTCAGCTTGTCTGTGCTATCTTCTTGCCCAGTCTTCCTGCCCAGGTAACCTAAGCTCCTGGGAGGCAGAAATGCCCCTCCCCAAGAATAAGGCTACCTGTGTCTGGCTCTGAAACAGCTGTGCCCATGGGAGAAGGCTGGGGGTGGGGGCCATTCCCGTGCTTCTTCTCACGGGCTGTCCCATGGAGGAGCCCGGCAGTCAGTTATTTGCCTCTGAAAATGCACCACACTAGACAGTCCTGCTCCTACCTCTGCTGAGACACATGCCTGGGGGCCCAGGGATGCCAGGAGCACTGCAGCTCCTTTGATGCACCCTGCAGGTGGCAGACAGCATCAGCCCAAAGTGTCAGACAGAATGGAGGTGGAGGCTGGGGGCAGGGCTGCTAGAGCAGGCTCCTGCTGGGGGCAAAGTCAATCCCCAGGGCCAGGCCAGTTGCTATGGCCACCTCTGCAAACTCCACCTCAGCACAGGTGGGCACCTGCCAATGGAGCCAACTACTTCTGGGGCTGGGCCCTGGCAGGGCAGAAAGGTTCAGGGGGCTACAGCCTCTTGGTGGCCCCACTAAGGTCAATGCTGGAGGAAGGGACAAGAGCAGGCTCTCCTGAGAACTCAGACCCTGCAGTTAGGCCAGGAGGGGGCCAGGTGGGGACCTGGCAGGTCAGAGCGTATTCCTTGTGCAGGTGCTTCAAGAATGCTGAGGAGTCCACCTACCAGCCAACTGTACAGGGGCTGCTGGAGCCAGTCTGGGGGTGGGGCAGGGACTATCACTCACCCATCCCAAGGGCCTGCTTTCTGGCGTTTCTTTATTTGTATTTATGTGCTGTTGGCTCCCTCTCCCAAAATCCCAGGGGAAGAATGGGAGAATGAGGGACCTGCTGGAAAACTTTAGGGAGAGAGGTTGCCACAGGCTGGCAGGTAGACACAGGCTCACTCACACATTCCTACACACACACACACACACGCACACACACTCATGTGCCTGTGTGTACACACAGACGGGGAGAGGGTGGTGGGGGTCACCACTGAGCAAATAAACACATATATGAAAGATAATGGGAGGGGACTTTCTCATTGCCAGAAATGACATTGCAAGCATGGAAAAGGGAAGGCTGGGAAGAAGCCTGAGGTATTGGATTAAAATGGGAGATAGTGGTATGAACTCAGGATTATTAAAAGAAGATCTATACAGACGGATACTGAAGTAGTACAGATACATATGTACACATGCTTCCACGTATGTTTCCACACTTACATATCTTTCTTAGCGTTGTCCATGGAGAGGACCTACAAGCAGCGAGCACACCAAGCACTCAGACCTTGGTTTCTAAACACCACTCTCTACTATAAAGAATGAGGGAGGGCTCTTTGAAGAAATCAGATTCCTGGGCTGCAGCAGGGAAAGCACAAGATTACCCTGAGATCGCTTGTGTTACAAAGTCAGGAAAAGCTCAAAGCGTGATGGAGACCTGTCAGATAACACAGACAACAACTTGAAATGCACATGGGCCAAACCTAGGACAATTTGAGTATTAAAATAGTGAAGGTTGCAGATGATAACCCACTGGATTACATGGGAATCTGTGAGTCTAGGCTGAGGTAGAGAAGTGAATAAATAAGCAAATCAATGGAGGAGGAGGGACAGCTCTTCTGTGTAGTAGAATGCCAACCAGCAAGTCCAGAAGGAATGGCGGACACTGGGCATTGCTATCGGGCATTTCCACCGCAGGCACTGAGACAAGCAGGAGCCACCATGGATGCAAAGGTTGCTGGGCAGAGATTTGCTGAGGATCAGAAAATTACTGGAATATCAGACTCTCTTTCCATAAAGTGCTAGTCAAATACAAAGGGGGAAAGGGGGACTTGACAGTGGAGAAATCTGGTGATGCCGGCTGAGCAGGCATCAGGGCTGACATCAACAGTGGTGGGATGGGTCAGCGCGGTAGAGTCTCTCAGTGTGAGGCATCGAGGGGTGCCCGGCTCCATTTCTGTGTGCTTCCTCCAGGAAGGGCTCAGCCTGAGTCTGGACATGGGTCTGAAGGTCCCAGAATAACAAGTTCTTTAAGATTGGCAAGGACTGTGAGACGAGGAGAGACTGAGGATCTGCTGCAGACCGGAACAGCTCGATGCAGAGGGCCCATGCACAGGATCCTGGACCAGCATCAGGACAGTTGGCAACACTAAGTGGGGCCTGCCGCACCCCTGGTAATTGCCTAGGTGGGGAGGGTGTGCAGGGATGACGCAGGGAGTGTCCTTGTTTTTGCAAGGTAGACATGGGAGTATTTAGGGGTGATGAGGCATCATGTCAGAAAGTACATATGGCGGGGGGTGATAGAGCAAATGCAGAAAAATGCAAGCCTCCTGAAAATGTTCCCAAAGAAGAGGCGATTGAGGGAGAAGGCAGAGGCCTGACAAGGGGGGAGGCTCACACAGGATCTTCCCCAGGGTGCCCCAGCCCAGGGCTTCCCAAGGGCATTCTGCACAGAACCCTTCTGGGATTCTCCCTGGTTCCCCCAAACTCGGGGGATCCCCCCAACTACAGACCTCCATGCTAAGTTCCAGCCAGAACCCATGCAAAATACTCAGCAGAAGGGACAACCATTTGCCCCCATTCTCACTCAGCATCCAATAAAAAGCGGGGCCTCCTGCTCCAGCCCAAAGACTTCCATTCTGACGCCTCTAACAAGTCTGGGATAGAGGAGGCCAAGGAGAGCTGTGGGTGAGCTCAAGTGGTCTGGAGATAGGGGCTGGGCCAGAAGAGGTAGAGACCAGGCCAGGCTAAGCTCTGCACAGGGCTGGGCTGGAATAAAAGGTGTGAGGCAGCCCACAGGAAGACAGGGCTTTCTCCTGCTGAGCGTTCTTGGGCACTCCCTCCTAGCCCTTCCGAGATGCTCCAGCAGGTAACCTGGCCCACGGGCACCCCTTCCTCCAGGGAGACAAGGCACAGGGCACGGGGCATGCATCCTGGAGAGCCATGTTGGCTGGAATGCACGCAGCATGGTCAACAGTCTTTGCTCCTTCAGTCCATCCCCTCTGGAGGAGTCTTCGACCCAGCTCTGGCCAGGTCAAGCCCTGCTGAGCAGCCTTTGGTACCAGCTCCCTACCCTGGCCACACTCCTTCCCTACTCCTCCACTCACCTCTTGCCACTCTTCCTTCCCCCACCGTCCATTGCTGCCCCCACCACAAAGGACCTGCCCGCACCTCCCCTCTGTCCCTGCGTGGCAGCACACAAAGTAAGTGCCCCGCCAGTATTTGCTGACTTCAAAGCACGCCTCCTGGGCCCATCAGAGTCCCAGCACTGTCAGCATGGGTTTGTCTGCATACAGTAAGTCCCAGGGTTTTGCCCCTTGGCTCCAGAGAGCAGGGAGCAGACCCACGGGGACATGGGGCATCAAGTGGCTTCGATGGGGCCTGAGCAGGACAGCTTGTCAGTGTAAAACAAAGGCCCAGCTTGGCCTGGCCCAGGACACGAGCCTGTTGTCTCTGTCACCTGCTCCCAAATGCCTCCCCTCCCCAGGTCCAGCCCCAGGTCCACCCACCTGCAGTTTCCAGAGGAAGTCGAGGCGGGCAGTGGACTCCACCTGCTGGGCGTGCAGGTACAGGGCCAGCACAAAGACTGAGATGATGATGGGCGTCACCACCTTCAATGCCACCTTGGTTGCGTGCTCAGGGCTGCGGGTAGGAGGTGGGCAGGCCTGAGACCGCCCTGGCTCCTCACAGTGGGCTCTGAGGACCCCCCACCCCCACCCACTGCTGTCCTGTTTTTCTTCCTCCCACTATACCTTCCCCTGTTCCTTATCCCCCTGCTCAAACTTTGCCTCACACGTGCCTCCTCCAGGAAGCCTTCCTGGCTGGCGGCCCCATCTCAGACCCTGCTTGCACCTGCAGCTCAGGCAGCCATTACTCCTCTCCTGACGCCTCATAATCCCCCGTCACTTGGGAGCTCCCCTCTTGTCAGATCAGGGGATGTTGGACGAGACAGGGGCAGTGGGTGCAGTACAAGGGGGCCAGGCAGGCCATGCTGACCCTGTCACTGGACAACCTTGGGCAAGTGTCTTAATCTCTCTGAACTTTAGTTTGCTTATCTGTGTACAACAGGATAACAATACCCACATTTCAAGATGGTAGTAAGGATTAAAGAGATATTATAAACAAAATGCTTAGTGCAGCATCTGACAAACAGTAGGTCCTCCAAAACTAGTAGCATTATTGTCTAATTCTATTTTTGTTACTAATAGATACTCTTAACGAAAGCGGCCATTCCAAACCCTACGTCTCGTGCCAGCCAAGAGCTCAAGCCCTGGAAGGCTGCACAGAGGCTCCAGTCACCACCTCCCCCCTTGCCCAGGCAGCAGCCCTCAATGCAGGGACGGGTCCCACAAGCGCTGCAGCCCTCGCCTTTATTCCTCAACTCCAGAGGGAAAGTGGGTACCAGCTTCCATTCTCCTGGGTCTGGGGTTCTCACAGGCTCCTGGGGAAGGGCTTGAGGCTAAATGCTTTAAAATGAGGCCTATGGAATGATCTGAAGCCGGTGATCCCAACCACAGAGCCTACAGATCACCTTGGCAGGTATCATGAAAGTGACCAGGGCCTCTGCCCCTCAGGATGCCTTGCTGCCCCAGGAGGAACCAGCCTCCCTGTTCCTGCTGGCCTCCTCCTTCATTACCCACCTTGCCACCAAGGCCCCTCCCACCTGGGCACCAGCTGCCTTCCCTGTCTGTTCTCTGCTGAGGGCAGGGAGCGGCCCTATCTGAGGAGCATCAACTCACCACTGGGAGGTCCCATTGTTGAAGAAGTCTCTGTGAAGAGAGTTGGGGAAGACTGGTCAGGGCCACCCTTCGGCATAAGGCGGCCTCCACTCCTGCTCGGCCCCCACGCCCTGCTCGGCTGTCCCCACCACTGCTGCTCCTGGCTCCCCAGCCCCAACCCCTCCATATTCAAGGACACTTTCAGGATGGGAGGTGGTAGAAAACGCAGCCCCAACTAGCACTGGATACTCATGACCACAAACCACCCAGCTCTTACCTGAAACCCTGCCTTCCCTGACCCAGCCCATCTGCCTGGGTGGAGGCCTGCCTGCCTCTCCCTCTCCCAGGCCTCTGCTGCCATCCAGAGGGAGTGGAGGAGATCCCACAGCTGCGCTGCTTGGTGTGGCAGCCGCTGGCCACATGCAGCTGATGAGACTTAACACGGGGCTGGTGCAAGTTAAAATGTGCTGTACGTGTAAAACATACACCAGGTTTTGAATAATTAGTGTAAAAAAAGGTAAGATATTTCATTAAAAATTTTATACTGATTATATCTTAAAATGATATTCTGGCTATATAGTACTCATTAAATAAAAGTCAAATTATACTTTTTGCCTTTTTAATATGGCTATAAGAAAATTTTAAATTACATAAGTGGTTTTTTTTTTTTTTTTTTTTTTTTTTTTGGAGACAGAGTCTTGCTCTATCTTCCAGGCTGGAGTGCAGTGGTGCAGTCTTGGCTCACTGTAACTGCCACCTCCTGAGTTCAAGCTATTCTTGTGCCTCAGTCTCCCAAGTAGCTGGGATTACAGGCACATGCCACCACGCTTGACTAATTTTTATATTTCTAGTAGACACAGGATTTTGTTGGCCAGGCTGGACTCAACTGATCCGCCCACCTCAGCCTCCCGAAGTGCTGGGATTACAGGCGTGAGCTACCGCACCCGGCCCACTGTTTATCTATTGGAAAATGTTGCCTTAGAGCCAAACCACGGTCTCCCAATCCAGAAATAACCTTTACTGTCTGCTGCCAGCTTCAGCACCTGAAGAGGAGATGCTGGGGACGGGGAAGGAGCAGTAAGAGGAGGGCAACATTCCCTGCTCCAGTCCCGACCCATGGGGAGAAAGTTCCTGGACCCTTTCTTCCTCCTCAAAGGACTGCAGCCTGTCCCATGCTCGACTGCCCCACGTCTTTGTGGTCATCTGCCCATGGCCCCTACACAACCACCAAGAAGTTCTTCCTTGAATATGACTTAAACCCTTCATTAGAGCTCCACTTTCTCAGGCAACACCACCTTCCCGAGAGAGAAACATTCCTGAGTTTTCTGTGTATCCACATTGTACCTCCACTGCCTAGGCCAGCGGCTGGCACATAGCAGGCCCTTAATAAATATTTTTGAATGAATGAATGGGTGAACAAAAGAACGGATGGGTGAATCCCTTCCTCTAACTCAAAAAAGGTACAGTTTGCTACATTTTTTCAGGGGACACAGAACTGTCACTTTTTTTTTTTTTTTTTTTTTGCATTTCTTGGTGTGTGTGTAGGGAGTGGTGATGCATAGAAAAGAGTATGATGAATCAGGCACTTTAAATACATCTTACTACTATAGGCATTGATAATCTACAGGTCACATTTGCCAAGCTTCCAAATTAACCTGCTTCGGGGAGGTCTTGTGATTTACACCAATATCCTGTCCCTGAGTGAAGAATCTTATCTGAGCTCCTCAAATTGCTGATGTACTGATTAATGCATAACCTATTGATATAAAAAAATGCTGATTCATTTCTGAATCATGAATTTGTACTGATTGCTGGCATGTAGACATTTTAGTCTGTATGTTGTGATCTGTAGCCAGTGATTGTAACCCTCCAATGACAAAGGACAACTCTGGTCTGAGGAGTCCCCTTCCCTTCTGCTTTCTTACGAAAGCATTCCCGAAGCTTCTGGAACACACCCAACTTGGTGTGTGTATCTTCCTGGCCAATCCTCACATTCGGCTTCCATCAAAACTTAATCAAATTATTTCTGCCTCAACCGCCTTCATTTAGGTTGACAATATTCCCATTTTACAAGGAAAAGGTTATGAGGTTCAGAGGAATGACCAATGTGTCTGATGCTGAGATTCTAACCCAATTTCATCCGAAGCCTGAGGTCTTTCCCCTCATGGAGCCACCTCCCTTGGAAATCTGACATCTGTCACTACATGGCCATGCTGACTATGGGGCCAGACAGCCGTGGGCCCCACCTTCACGCCCACTACCTCTAGGATGTGGGACCTAACCTCTGCCACCACAGCCAGGAGCCTTTCGGTAGTGCACAGATGCCCCGCCTTATGTGGTGGGTCTGCCTATTTGGCTGGGTTGCTGGAAGATGAAGAGGAACAGCAGATATCCAGGCACCTGCCTTGAGGTGGGACACAGAGCCTGTGAACAACAAAGCTTGTCCCTCTGCTCCCACACACCTTACTGCCTGGCTCTGCTGGACCGTGACTCCTCTGAGCCTGGGGCAGCTGGACTGAGCTGAAAGCAGCCCACTGGAGGCTGCCCTGGCAAGGGAGGAGCAAATCAGAGAAAGAAACACAATGGGGCCTGGTGACCTGAGGCCACTCCAACTACTGGGGACGGGAAGGAAGGAAAGAAACAAGGCCGTTTCCCCAGATGTCAGGGCTGGGGAGGAACAAGACACTCTCCTCACAAGTTCCCCGTGGTGCCGGAACCCTAAACCTCCTGCTCTTGCCACCTCCGTGCAATGTCCCGTGCCCCATGGGGAGCGTGAGGAAGGTGTCCCGTACATGGCATTGGCGGTGACCAGCAGGTCGGCATTGTCGAAGAGCGTGACACCCGGCACCTCCACGATGAGCACGTAGATGAGCTCGATGGCCAGCATGAGCGCCAGCTTCCCGATGCAGTTGATCTGCAGGAACACGGAGCAGGCCAGCAGGCTGAGCAGCACGCTGTAGGTGAAGTACTGCGGGCAGAGGGCAGTGGCATCAGCTCCCCAGGCCCTGCCCGCCCCCTGGCCCCGTGCATCCTCCAGTCTGAGCTGGCTCAAGTGAGGCCTGGGCTGGGCATGTTTCTGCTGATGTAAATTTCCCAACAGGCGTGATGTAAGGCGAAGGGCCCTGGTTAGGAACCAGGAGATGGGCTCCAGCTGGAGTCTGGCCATTGCCTGCAGGACAGCCCCACATTACAGCTATGCTGCAGGCCCAGGCTGCCCTGGGTTTCAGCCGTGATCCAGGCTGGGCTTTGTGTGCCTCGGGCTGTGTGCTCAGCCCCTCTGAGCCTCAGTGTCCCCTCTGCAAGACTTCCTATCTCACGGCTTGCTGTGATGAACACAAGCAAGGAAGCCCTCGCTGCACTGTCCGGCACCCTCAATAACCGTGGGGAGCCCCTCATCTGCAGCTTTGAACCACAAAGCTCCAAAAGCTGAATGTGTTTTCATGACTCCTGTAGGGGCCACGCCTGAATGGAGCTGCTCTGGTGACAAGAGCTGACCTCACTGCTGGGACGCTAGTTATCTTTATCGTGTCTCCTGTGACATGCAGACATGCTACTACTGTGGAAATATGACCACTTCATGATCAGACTCCACTGGGGGTGGGAGGCAACCTTTTAAAATCTGAAAAATTCTGAAGTCCAAACAATATGGGGCCCCAAAGGTTTCAGAGGAGGGATCATGCCCTGTGCTGTTCCCTCTGGGGAAGCCCCTTCTGGTCTCTGAGCCTCCGTTTCCTTCTTAGACAACTGAGGGGCTGAACCAGGTAATCTTGGAGGTCCCCATCTGCTGCTGTCCCTTGATGCACATTAACCTCGGTTATTGTTGTTATTATTTTTAATTTAGCACCATTGTTTCTGAGTCAGGCCTCCAGACATTTAGTCTTCGCACACAGCCTCGGCCCTGGGCTGCAGCAGCCCCCAGGGCAGACCCTCAGCCTCCCCAGGCCTTCTAGAGCCAAGGAAAGACTGCCCAGGGCCCCTGGGTGATTGGTTGCTGGGGGAAGCCTCCCATCACCACTGGGAACAGGAGCAGAAGAGGGAACGAGGAGGGCAGCCTAGAGGAGTAAGCTCAGAGCCCCAGGGCCCCGGTCTTCGAGAGGAGGGATGGGAGCTCCAAGAGCCAGCCTGGATTCCCATTCAGACCCTGGCCCAGATAACCAGGAGGCCAACACTGGATGCTGGGGACTCCCCCGGGCCTGGTCTGTAAGGAGTTGCTGAATCAGGAGAAACCTTTGAAGGGGGTGGTCAGCTGGTGGGGGCTGAAGGCTGGCACCAAGCCTCTCCCACAAATGAGGAGCCAGAATCTGCCCACTGCCACCCTCTCCCCCCGGCCTTAGCCTCACCAGGGGAACCACCACCAAGGGGCAAGTACGAGACTGAAAATAGCCTCTGCTCCTCACATACAGCCCTCAGAAAGTTGAAGTGCTCCTGTGGGCTCTCAGCCAGATGTGAGAGGCAGCGGAGGCTAGGGAGGCGAGGCTGGGGAGGGGAGGCTGGGTGCAACATGGCTGCCTGGAAGAGACAGAGAGCTTGCCACCAGCCCGGGGGGGGGGGGCGGGGGGGCGGGGGCGGGGCAGGGGTGGGGCTGCACCTGCCTAGGTGAGCTGGGGCCAAGCCCTGGTCCTCCCTGGGCCTTCCCTGCCCTATCTGTACAGCTGAGAGCCAGATCCCAGGCTGGGAGGGAGGCCCACACTGGCAGCCTACAGCACCCCTCAGCTGCAGTCACAGGCCCTTTGGGAGCTGGATGAAAACATGAACCTTCTCTCCAGAAAAAGGCCAACTGCCCCCATCTTACTGGCTTCATGTGTGCACCCATAGGGAGCTGGGGGTATGAGACGGGGGAGGCTGGAAGCCCGGCCCAACTGCTGACTAGCGAACTGCTCCCTGGCAAATGCAGCACCGTGAATGAAGCACCTTGCACGCCACAGGTGCTTAATATATGCTGCTCTCCGAATAAGGATACGTGGCATTATTTTTAAACCCAAATGCCTGTGGGCACAAAATTTCTTTTTGAGGTGATAAAAGTATTCTAAAATTAGATGATGATGATGATGGTTGTACACATTGGTGAACACACGAAAAGCTACTGAACTGTGCACTTTGAACAGGTGAGGTTTATAGTAGTGCTGGTTTGGGATTGGGTTGCTTTGCTCCCCTCTCTCCTCTCTGACCCTAACAGCTGGGGCTTAGGTGGGTTCTCCTGAGGTGGGGTAGGGTCTGCTAGAGAAGCGGAGGGTCCAGAAAGTTTTGCCCTCGGATCAGGAGCACGAACTCTGTCTGGAGCCGGACAAGTTGAATGACAGCTCCAGCTTTGTTGAGTCCTGGCTGTGTGACCTGGGTAAATTACTTAGCCTCTCTGTGTCTCAGGTTCTTCGCCTCTACAAAGGAGATAATATAACACTTATGTCATAGGCTGTTGGGAGGATTTCATTAGTAAGTGTGTATAGAGCCCTTAGCCACAGTCCCTGGTAAGCACTATAGAAACAACAGCTACACCATTGTCATCGTCATCGTCATATGGAGGAGGCTCCCCTTGTTCCCAGTGTCTGGCATGTAGGAGTGAGAGACATTGGGGTAAGCGGGTCTGTAGAAGACAGTGAGCTGGTGAGACCCTGTCCTTCAGACTGTCCTGAGCAGCTGAGGGGACAGTGGGGGAGGGCAAGGGACTCTTCACCACTCCCTTCCAGCCCGTGCGCACCCAGTACCTCGGGGAAGTTGCAGTTGGGCCAGGGGCTGCCACAGAAGCCCTGCTCATCGCCCAGGCTGTAGTTGACGGCCGACTCCACCACATGACATGCGTTGACCTGGCTTGCGCTGATGTTGTGCTCCTGTGCCAAGCAGCCCAGCAGGTCCTTGGAGTTGCACGTGAACTGGGGGCAGGGAGGAGGGTGGTGAGGGGAGGGTAAGCTGCTGGGGGACAGGCAGGGCAAGCCCAGCCGCAGCCTCCCACCCGTCCTCCGCCTCAGGTGCAGTATGACACTGATGGGGACAAAATCTGAAAGAGGCTGAGGAACGGGCAAGGTTTGCCCAGCTGCCCTGGCTGGAGGGGGTGTGGCTAGCGTGCCCTGCCAAGGAGGGGCTCTTAAACATCCCTTGGGGACATTCCCTAAACTCTTCCTGGCCCCACCAGGCTTGAGAATGAAGAGCTAAGAACTTCACTTAGTGGGAGAGTAGCCAAGCATAGTGGCTCATGCCTATAATCCCAGCATTTTGAGAGGCCAAGGCCAGCGGATCACTTGAGCCCAGGAGTTTGAGACCAGTCTGGCAACATGGGGAAACCCCATCTCTAAAAAAAAAAAAAAAAAAATTAGCTGGGCATGGTGGTGGTGTACACCCGTAGTCTCAGCTACTTGGGAGGCTGAGGCAGGAGAATGGCGTAAACCCGGGAGGCGGAGCTTGCAGTGAGCTGAGATCCGGCCACTGCACCCCAGCCTGGGCGACAGAGCAAGACTCTGTCTCAAAAAAAAAAAAAAAAAGAACCTACATGAGGCACATTGAGTCAAAGCTTATCCCAGACCCAGGAGCCACACAAATAAGAAAGTCCCTCCTAGCCCCGCCGGGCGGGTACATGGCTCCAATGGGTTTGATCCAATCGGGCTGTGGAGGTGCTGGGAGATCGTGCAGCCACCCACCATGTTGACAAAAGCTGCCAGGAACACCAGGGTGATGGTGAACACCCCAACCAGGGTGCTGTTCATCTTGGACCGCACGATCTTCCTGGAGAGAGTCTGCAGCGGGGAGGGGAAGAGCTAGGGTGGGGGTGGGGGGTAGAGAGGGAGGGAGGGAGAGACGGAATAGCATTCAGCAAGGACTCCACAAATGGCCCCGGGAGTGTAGTGGACCTACCTGTGTCTCTCCCCAGCATGACCCCCGGGCCTTCCTGGTGGCCCTCCCAGCCTGCAAGTCTCCAGCCTTGAACTGCTGCACCATTGCTTCCAGGTCAACAGCAGGGCAGATTCTGCAGCTGACCAGGAGCGGGACTATGTGGGGAACCCAGGTGAGAGAGGCAGGATGAGAGGAAAGATGGTTTCTTGACCCAACCGAGAAATCAATAAAAAAGCACATTGGCCCGCTGTGTGCCATCAGGGAGGGACGGTGGGTGGCAGCTGAGGAGTCGTGGAGGGCTCAGAATGTTCCCCGGAGGGTTGAGAAGGCTTCTGGGAGGGAGTGGGCAGTGGTAGGTTTAAGGATTTGGAGAGGATTAGGCCTCACTCAGGAGGAGGAACTGAGCAGCGAGGAGCAGGAGGGAGGTGGATGTGGCCCTGAGCACTGAGTGAGCTCTGTCCTTAGCACAAAGCTCCATGGACCTGCCATTTCCCTCACCCTCTCCTCCTCTGTATTCTTCCACTAGACAAACCATGTCTACTCAAAGACCACCTGCAGCTTTGGTAATTAAATGATTGGGCTCCTAAGTCCCATTTCTGCCACCAAATCTGATGCAGCTGGCCTTGTAAATGATGTCCCCCTCATCTCCCACGCAACCTAGGCTGGAAAAAGAACCTGATGGACAGAGAAGCAAAACAGTGGATCCATGATGCCCCACCCCTACCTGCCCCAACCCTTCCTGCTGAGGTCTATCTGCTACAGACATCTAGGTGTCCATAAAACCCCCCAAGGGCAGACAGGGTGGTTGAAAAAGCACTGAACCAGGAGTCGGGAAGCCTGGGCTTGGCTTGGTTTTTCCTTTCTGTTCCTGAGCAAGCCACATCCCATCTCTGAAGTCTCCTATTTGTAGGGCTCTTGGGACCTTTGGGCACCCCCAGCTTTTGTGGTGAGTGAAGCAGGCAAAGGTCTCTACCCCAATCATGGGCCGTGAGCATCCCTGAAAATTCCTGCTGAAAGTGCCAGACCACAAGGCTTCTCCATCCCCTGATACTGAGAGTGTCTGTAGTTGGCCACACTGACAGCTAAATAGGTCATGGGGCCGTAGCATCACTACCATGTGACCACTCATTCCCAGTGGGGAGGGGAACTGGCTTGTGTGCTGCAGTATTTGCTGCCAACTCAAAAAGGTGTCGGGCCCTTGATCCAGTGTTCTTCAGCTGCAACCCAAACCCACTACGTGTGCAGCATCCACGAGGGCCCATCACATGGGACTTCAGTGGCAAAGGGACTTCAAACACAAATATGCTGACATTCATGCTGCTGACTGTAACATGAGTAATAAAGTTTTTCTCTCTGACCCAGGAGTCTCGTGTCTTCTGCCAGCCTCTATGGAACAGCAACCAGCAAACTCATTAGCTTGTAAGTAGGGTAAAATCACACCTTACACCCTTCAGAATTCTAGACAAAAAGTCAGGTCCCTGCTCATCCCCGGGTCTTGGGCTTGGAGCTGGCTGTGTGCATAGGGAGGGTGTATATCTTTCTGACCCCAGAATCCTCCTCCACCCTTCCAGCAAAGCCATTTCCTATCAGCAGAGGGAAAGAGGGGACCACAAAGACGGATAGATCACAGGAAGAACTGCTGCCATGGCAGAGGCCTGGCAGTCTCGCATAGGCTACAGGCTGAAAGATGAAGGCCTGGGACTCCATCTCCCCAGCAGGAGAGCCTCCCAGGTATGCTCCTATACTACCAAGCCTGTGGCACATGTTCTGAGCAAACACTGGGATAATAAAAGAGACCCTCTGGGATAATAAAAGAGACCCTCTGACCAAACCGTCTTATGTGGTAGAAGGAAAGTTAAGTGTGATCTGAAGAGCATAAGCTTGTATTAAAATCTTGCTTAATAGACATAGAAATGAATCAAATAGATTAAGGGTCCAGAAACAAATCCTTCCATTTATGGCCCAATGATTTTGACAAGCGTTCCAAGACAACGGTGAAAGGACAGTCTTTTCAACAAATGGTGCTGAGACACACGGATATCCACAGGCAAAAAAAATGAAGTTGGGTCCCTACTGCACCCTGTACAAAAATTAACTCAAAATGGACCAGAAAACGTAAATGTAAAAGCCAAAACTGACAGAACTCTTATGGGAAAACATACAAGTAGATCTTTGTGACTTTGGATCAGGCAACGGTTTCTCAGAGGTGACACCAAAGGCACCAATCAAAAAAGAAAAAATAGATAAATTGGACTTTATTAAAATTAATTATTTTTGTCCTTCAACTAACACCATCAGGAAAGTTAAAAAAAAAAAAACAAAAAACAAAAAGTATTGGTGAGGATACAGAGAAGCTGGAATCCTTGTGCATTGCTGGTGGGAATGTAAAATGAGGCAGCCACTGAGGAAAACAGTAGGGCATCTCCTCAAAAAAATCAAGCATAGAATTATTATATGATCCAGTAACTCCACTTCTGGGTATATGCCCCAAAGAATTTGAAACAGGGACTTGTACAGATACTTGTACACCCTGTTCACAGCTGTATTCTTCCTAATAGCCTGAAAGTGGAAACAATTTAATCGTCCATCAATTGATGAATAAACAAAATGTGATATATCCATACATGGGAATATTTTTCAGGCATAAAGAGAGTAAAGTGCGTTACATGCTACAACATGGATAAGCCTTAAAACTAATATGCTAAGTGCATGAAACCAGTCTCACAGGGCCATGTGAGATTCCCTTCATGTGAGATGTCCAGAACATGCGAATCATAGAAACAAAGTAGATGAGTGGTTGCCGAGGGCTGTGGTGATCAGGGAGGGAGGAGTGACTGCTAATGGATCGGGGGGTTTCTTCTGGGGATGACAACAACGTTCTGGAATTAGCATCAATAGTTGAATAACTTTGTGAATATACTAAAAACTAGTGTATTAAAAGTTCATTCACCTGTATAAAGGTGAATTTTATGGTATGCAAATTATGTCTCAATGAAGCTCTTATTTTAAAAAATCTTGCTCAGCCTCTTACTGGTTGTGTGATCCTACACTCTGAGCTTCAGTCTCCTTACTGGGAAATTGGGAGTAGCTCTCTCCCAGAGTGGCTATCAAGACTTAGCAAAGTGATGCATTTGAAAGTGCTCTGTAAGCTGTTAAACGCAACAGAAAAGTGAGTTAATATTTGCATTTTAAAGAGCTATATTGCCAATAAGAATGAAAGTCCTTATTTCCCATGTAAAGGAATTTTTGGTTTCACAGCTGGGTAAAGTGTTTTGGCACTAGCATGAGGGATCTTACTCTGAAATGGTATGACAGATGGTTTCAAATCGCTGGCTGCTGAAAACTTTGTCATTCTATCTCCATCCCCTTTCCCCACCCCCACCCCAACTCCTATTTGCCCTACGTTGTTTAAACTGCTGAGTTCTGATCACCCCATCCACTGATTGAGAGGCTTCCTTCATCATTTTGCAACCACCAATGTAATGACTGATAGAGGCAAAGGTTACTAATGCATGCTAAAACTTTCTTAACAAAAGGTGGTCGGGGAATAGGGTATGCACATTAGCTTCCTGGTGAATATGGGACCAGGAGCCCCACCAGGACCATCCAGAGGCCAGGAGAAGAACTGCAGGCTTAAAAAAAAAATCAACGTTAGATATGGCTCTACCAGCTAATGAATGACTGCCTGTGCACTGGTTTGCTTGCTACAAGTCAACTTCCCTCCACACTCTTTTTTTTTTTTTTTTTTGAGACAGAGTCTCCCTCTGTTGCCCAGGCTGGAGTGCAGTGGCACAATCTCTGCTCACTGCAAGCTCCGCCTCCCGGGTTCACGCCATTCTCCCGCCTCAGCCTCCAGGGTGGCTGGGACCACAGGCGCCTGCCACCACGCCCGGCTAATTTTGTTTTTGTATTTTTAGTAGAGACAGGGTTTCACCATGTTAGCCAGGTGAAACCAGGATGGTCACAGTCTCCTGACCTCGTGATTCGCCCACCTTGGACTCCCAAAGTGCTGGGATTACAGGCGTGAGCCACCGCGCCGGGTCACCCTCTACACTCTTTAAAAAGACTTTCTCTTGACTTTAAAACCTCAGTAGGAACTCAGGAATTGCTGCTTTTTTGAAGTCTCCAGAAGATTTGACATCCTGTCTTGATATCAGTTTATAGAGTGTCTCATTTCCTATAATTAGAGAGTTCATCTCTATGTCAACCCTAAATCCAGATTTTACCTCAGTGTGGATCTTAAAACTCTTGGCTGGGTGCAGTGGCTCATGCCTGTAATCCCAGCACTTTGGGAGGCTGAGGCGGGTGGATCACAAGGTCGGGAGATCGAGACCATCCTGGCTAACATGGTGAAACCCTGTCTCTACTAAAAATACAAAAAATTAGCCAGGCATTGTGGCAGGCACCTGTAGTCCCAGCTACTTGGGAGGCTGAGGCAGAAGAATGGCATGAACCCGGGAGGTGGAGCTGGCAGTGAACCAAGATCATGCCACTGCACTCCAACCTGGGCGACAGAGCAAGACTCCGTCTCAAAACAACAACAACAACAACAACAACAACAACAACAACAACAAAACTCTTTGCCGGGGCAGAGTCTCTTTCCAGGGCTACACCACAACTGCAGTCAGATTGTGGAGAGGATTTTCCAGCAGGATAACTGTCTGTACCAGCCAATCACTTAATGCCTGCTCACAATCAGAGCCCAGAAAAAGAACTGATGTTCAAAAAAGAAGTTAAGAACCAGTACATTCCCAATCTGATTAATTCAAATCAATTCAACATGAAAAACAGGAGTGGGAACATAGTTAATAAACCATGATTGGGGTAAGGAACAGTTTGATCCTGGCCTCTTTGAATGTCTCCAGGCACGTTGAAGACCTCCCTGGGCCCCTGTCTGTGATGCGGGGCTAGGGTATTGCAAAGATAAAAGGAGGGGATGAAATTGGATGGCAAAAAAGTTTAAGAATACAGCCTCTTTGACAAGGAGCTAATAAAAGAAGCAGTAGCTCCTACTTCAGAAAAAGAAAAAAAAGGTAAGAAAACCACAGAGGTCAAACCTGGCAAGTAGAAGGGGTCTACCCAGTGCTCTCATCACTTGGCCTTTCAGGAGTCAACTGGACATATTAGCAGAGGCAGTGTCCTGGAGGGGAGGCTCATGGGCTCTGAATTAAAAGCCACCTGGTTTTAAATCCTAGCAATAACCACTTCCTAACTATAGGATCTAGAAAAAGCTGTCTAACCTCTCTGGGCTTCCGTTTCCTCATCTGCAAAGTAGATTCAATAAAAGCCACCTTTGAGGCTCAGGAAACACAGCTTAAAGTAGCATAGCTTGGATGTGGATCCTGGGCTGTCCTGTCTTGAAAAACACAGGGGGAACCTACGATATGCCTCCTGGAACGAAGACCTCTCCATCTCCTAAATGAATGATGTGTGTGATGAGATGTGAATGGTGAGAGGAATGTGCCCCCTGAGCATGCAGGCAGAAAGGTGAACATGGGAATCCTAAAATCCTCGCAGGATAGAAGGCACCTAGGAGGGGAGGGGTACTGGTTGCACAGTTAGACCCTATTTTAGAAATTGTGGACCAGGACTTGAGTTGGAGTGGTAGAAAGGAGAACCAGCAAGGTGGGCTTAGCTACACACAGGCTGCAGGGAGAGGAGAAGAGGCTCTGTCGGTGACTGCAGAGCAGACAGGGCCCACAGGAGGCTCTGGTCACAGATCCCAGGTGCTCATATGATCAGGTCCAGGGGATCAGTACGAGGTAGACCAAGAGCAAGCCATCAGGCTGGGGGATAAGAGAGATTCACACACACACACACACACACACACACACACACACACAGACACACACACACAGCTACACAGCTGAGTTCCCCCACAGGGCCTATCTGTACCTAAGTATTTGGAGCTGGCTAAAGAGGGAAGGGGCTGCACTTAGGAGCCATGAGCAAACTCCCTATCCCTGGAGGTGATCAAGCAAAGCAGAGGCTGGCGCACCCCTTGCAGGGTTATCACTGGGAAATCCAGCCTCAGGTGGGTGGCTGGGCTCTCTCACTGCATGGGCCCCTTCCAACCTGAGATCCTCTGAGTTGTGGACAACGTGTGATGGTGAGTAGGGCTTTAACATGGTTTTCTCTAGGAAAAGCAGTTCTGGGGCCCAGGTCAGCACAGATGCCAAGGGAAGGAGGGGGGGTTTGTGCAGATGTGCAGACTTGCCCTCTAAGACAGCATCTCCAGAAGGAAGCACTTGGGGGGACGGTCCCCAAGGCAAGGCATCTGAGGGGCAGCGGGGGCTCTGCAAGGCAGCTAAGGCTCAGGAGTGAAACCAGGACTTGAGGACACGATGAAGACCAAGGCACCAAGTTAGCCCCACTGAGAAATCCAGGGGAGTGTGTGAGCTGCACTGAGCTGTGTCTGGAAAAGACTGAACAGGCCCAAGATAAAAAGGCCACCAGAGCACTTAGTAAGAAGGCAAAACCCAACCCAGAAAGGACCAGGGAAAACTGCTCCCCAACAGCCAGAGAAGACAATTCACTCAGCCGACACTTTCTCATATTTCTGTCTTTGAAAAGGTTAAAATATGG
Organism: Macaca mulatta; assembly: GCF_049350105.2. Taxonomy (NCBI): domain Eukaryota; kingdom Metazoa; phylum Chordata; class Mammalia; order Primates; family Cercopithecidae; genus Macaca; species Macaca mulatta. Next base: position 160,458,011 of record NC_133407.1, on the reverse strand, counting down.
ACAGTTTAAGGAAGTTAGTCCACGTTGTTCTGGGAAAATGAAAAAGTAAATGAAATAGAGAAAGAGACTGACACTACCTGGCTTGGGGGTAATTTAGGAACTGTCGCATCTCTTTGCAAAGCCACTCCCTGTGACTTCTGAGAGACTGAGAAAATGAGAAAAAGTTTCTGAGTTCTGGTAAAACCACAAATGTTTTTCAAAAAGAAAACAGAAGAACCCTAAACACTGCAGGCTAGTCAGCTTCATGTCAGCACCTGCAAAGGTGAGAAAACGAACTTCATGCGGTCAACCCACTTGTGCCACGGTGCTCAGTGACAGGCTGACATCTGCATCAGGGAAGAAGGGGTACTGTTCCCCGCCACGCACATGGCAGGAGGTAGAGCCAGGTAGAATCTCCTTTCATGTCTTCACCTGCAAGCTGTTTAACCCACAACACGAAAGAGGGAAGAAGAAGAAGAATTCAATGGAAAGAAGTTCATATTACAAACGACTTTTCAAATTGGGCTCTGCGTTCCAGAAAGTGGATAAACCCTGAGAAAATGGCTAATCAGGCCACGAGAGAAGGAGGCGGCAGGGATAGGAGCTGAGGGTGGGTGCTGGAGTCTATTTAATGGGTCGACCACCAGCCCAGAGCGGCAGGTTCCAGGCTTCATAAGCCACTCAAGTTCTTTAATGAAGCCTTCTATCTGTAAGATGGAAAAAGCAGGCTACCTAGCTGGATGGTATGGGACTGGGGGGACGGTGTTTGTGTGGCCCGGGGATGGAGGGTGAGTATTCCATCTACCAGCCCCCTCCCCCACCCCAAGGAAACTGAGGCCTCCACAGAACAGAGGCAGCAAAAATCACTGGGCTAGACAAAAGAACTGAGAACATGCTCAGTGAATTTGGCATTGATAACAAAATAGGCAAATTCAACAAAAGAAGGCAGGGATGATTTTCATAACTCATCTTGAACTGTGGGGAAAAACCTCATGAGACCAACAATGGCCAGTGAAGGTGGCTGCAGGCAGGAAAATGGGCCCATCCTTCCCCTCCTCCACAACTGACTGCAAATCAGGAAACTCAAACAGAATGAAATCAGTAGAGCTCAGGTTCACCTAAGTCCCTAACAGAAAAGGAAGGAAATTTAGGTTCAAGCTTAAAAAATGGCAGACTATGCACAGCTTTGATTCTGATTTGAATGGGCTAATTAAGTGCCTGAAACAAACAAACAAAGAATGACTTTGCCTCAGGTTCCTTACTTCAAAAGAAATGTCCTCTTTGGGGTTCAGCAAAATAACTTTTAACTATGGTGTACTTTTTTTGTGGGTGGTTGTGACTTTTCATTGTGGCAATATTTATACAACATAGAATCTGACATTTTAACCATTGGTAAGTGTACCATTCAGTGGCATTAACCACACTCATGTTGTGCAACCAATATTGCTATCAATTTCCAAAACCCTCTCATCACCCCAAACAGAAGCTCTGACCCCATTAAGCAATGATGTCTGCCAGCCACTGGGAATCTCTAGTCTGCTTTCTGTGTCTATGAATTTGCCTGTTCTAGGCATTTCATATAAATGGAATCAGATGACACGTGTGACCTTTTGTGTCTGGCTTCTTTCACTCATTGTCATGTTTTCAAGGTCCTTCTATGTGGTAGCATGAAACGGCGCTGCATTCCTCTTCGTGGTGGAATAACATTCCACTGCAGTACACGGCGCATTTTGTTTATTCATCTGTTAATGGATGCCTGGGTTGTTTCCACTTTGTGGCTATTGAGAAAATACCGTGTCCTTTCATAGCCACGGGATGAAGAAGTGGAACTGTCCACTCTGGATAAAGCAGGCTAGGGGGGCCTTGACAACCGCAAGACCAAAAGGCAGGAGTGGCTGAACATGGGGCAGGAGGGAGGATGTGGCCTTGAGGAGGGAGGGTCAGTGGAGAGGCAGGGAACCAGCTAATGTTAAGCCCTACGATGCAGCCTATCAGATGCTACAATACCAGCAACTGACGGAGCACGCGGCTCAGCGTGGTGTGCTTCTCAGACGTGCCCGATGGCTCTGGCTGACCCTGCCCTCTCTGGCTGTCCACCTCTGCACCTGGCAGGGGAGGTGAACCACAGAAGGTGATTCCTAAGGTCCCTTCCAGTTCTGACAATCAGTCCAACAAGACCTTGACCACGATGTGACTATACAGTTAACAGACTAATAACGGCCCTCTCTGGAGGGTGGAGAGAGAAAGGGGACTTTGGAGGGGATGAAGGTCCAGTTCCTCCAGAAGGAAGACACGGTGCTCACTGCAGAAGAGGGAGTTATGGCAAGGCTGCACCTGAGTGCCCCACTGCCCACCCCAGAGGCTTGGCTCCCAGTGAGTGTCAGGGAGGAGTCGGAGAGGCTCAGCAGATGTGGGAGAGGCAGATCTGCCCCAGGGATGAGTGCTTCCTGGGGGCCAGCCTGGTGCGTCAGGGAATTCTGAAACCACTGGTGAAGAAACTGAGGGAAAGGCCTGATGGGCACAGCAAACAGGAACATAAGTGGTTTCTACCACAGACCAGAATGACCCGGAGCCAGGTCACATTGAGGGACACAGCCTGGACAGGGGACACAGCACGCCTAAGAGATATGGGAGAAAAACTCAGAACAAGAGCCACATTTCTGCCGCCAACACCAGCCGGCTGTGTGGCCCGCTTGGAAACACCGAATCACTCTGGGGCCACACTCCTCACCTATGTGCTGGGTGGCTCAAGACCTATAATCTCTGAGGTCCCCTCCAGGGAAAATTCCAGAGCACATGGGAGCACCAAAGTGTGTGTCGAGAGAGACCTCCCCCACGCCCATTCTCTCAGCAAATATTCACCGGCCACTGCTCTGTGCCAGGCTTGGTGCTAGGCGCCCTTCCTTCCTTGTGCATAACATGAACAGGCGCAGCAGCCACAGCATCTTCTGGTTGCAGAGATTTGCCAAGGGCAAGTTAAAGCAGCCAGTGAAGAACAGGTTCCCACGGACCATTTGCCCACCTCCAGGTGAGCTTGCTGCCAATGCCAATGGAGAGGTGTGGCTGGCAGCAGGCACTCTCCCACCCCTGCCAAGCACAACACTTGGGCCCCTTCACATTTCGGGCCCCTTCACATTTCAGGCCCCTGCGTAGGGCCCCTACCAGGGCTGAGACAAGCGGGAAGAAGGTGGCTGCAACCCAGCTGTCAGCTACACTCACCTTTACGCAGGAGTAGATCACAGACACAAACACCACCAAGGTCAGCAGCAGGGAACAGGTCAGGTAGAAGCTGAGCATGAATACAGAGCTGGAGGGAGAGAGGAGGGGAGGGAGAAGCCAGGCTCAGGTGGCAGGGCTGCAGCTTCTGGGGGGCCTGCCTGACAAGCAGGCCACAGGTCCCCCGTGCCCATCCTCACAGCTTCAGAGGGCCTGGGCTCTGAAATCCGGAGAGGGAACCTGAAGTTGCTCCATCTCCCCTAATCCACTGCCCAGCCTTTTGCACTGACTGCCTGAGCAGGGCTTACACAGCCTTGCAGGTGGATTCTGGAGCCCTCCCCATAAGGGTATGGTTCCCTCCCCTTCCGGTGGGGACAGCAGCCCACAGGAAGCTGAATAGAGAACCAGGTGACACCTGATAGGTATTTTGCCTAGTTCTCAGCTATTCACTGATGTGCTTCATTTAGCTTGGAAGAACCACCTGGTGATTCCCTCCAAGTCGTCACTCACGGCTCCATAAACAACTGTAAAGGCTGAAAGCTGATTGGATCAGTGGCCTTCGTTTCTAGAAATGCCTTTGTCAGCAGCACAGCCAGTCACTCTTTGAGAAACAGGGGTGACTGTCTCTTTAGAAGGGCAGAATCTCTAAGCCCCACCCCCTTTCCACTGCCAGGTCCCAAAACAAGTCTGTGGGACTGCCAGGTCCCACAGTTTTTGCTCCTCTATTCCTAGCCAGTTCAACAAGAAAAATGCAAGGATTTCCCTCTGCCCCTCCTTTCAGATGCAGATCACAGGTGACCTTCAGAGCCACCGCGGGTGGCCACCCTCAGACAAAAGAGCTGTAAGTGACTTTCCATCCGGAACTTCCCATTGGCCCTCCTGGGGCAAGGGCTGGCCTGGAGACAACATACCCCGCCATACCACCAGGTGGCTGTTCAAGGGAGGAAGAGTGGCCTGAAGATGCCAGGTGTTGTTACGGGGTTAAAAGCCAGTGGGGGGCATGAGAGGCAGGTGAACACCTCTAGGGAGGATTCAAACAGCATCTTTGTTCCAGGCCTCCACGGAAGCCAGCACTTAGCTGCCTTCAACAAACGGAACAAGACAAACGAATTCTCTTCAGAGGAAAAGAAAGACCTTTAGAGTGGCTTTTAAGGCTTTCCTAGAGAGGAGGTGGCTAGAGAATGACCTCTGCCAATGTCTAAGCCACTTGGAGGGAATGAAGCCGTTGCAGGCAGGGCAGGTAACTGAGACGACCCAGCCCTCAAGACGCTGCAGAGAAGGAAAAGCAGCAAAGAGGCAGGACTTAAGCTACAGCTACAGGGACTGTCAGTTACAACGGGGTTATAAACCAGATTGCCTTTTTTTTTTTTGAGACAGAGTCTCGCTTTGTTGCCCAGGCTGGAGTGCAGTGATGTGATCTCGGCTCACTGCAACCTCTGCCTCCCAGGTTCAAGTGATTCTCCCACCTCAGCCTACCGAGTAGCTGGGATTACAGGTGTGCACCACCACGCCTGGCTGATTTTTGCCTCACCACGCCTGGCTGATTTTTTGCATTTCCACTGTGTTGGCCTGGCTGGTCTTGAACTCCTGGCCTCAAGTGATCCACCTCCCTTGGCCTCCCAAAATGCTGGGATTACAGACGTGAGCCACTGTGCCCGGCCTCCAGATTGTTTCTTGATACTTGTGGGTCCACATCAGTACAGAAAGATGGGGTTTTATGCCAACAAGGAGCCCAGCTCTGCACAGCCTCAGTGCCGGTGTCAACCAGAGTGGAGCTGGCTGCCAGTGCCTGGTTTTCACCTGTGGCATCCAACAGAGTCACGGCAGATACAAATGTAAGGGAGATCTTTTCATTCTTTTAATAATGTTGTTAAAAATAAAATACACGTCGACATCATGTACCTCCTGCTATGGTACACGGAGAAGGACACATCATCACTTCAGTGGGAGCCTTGCCAAAATCTAATCATGAAAAAACATCAGACGCACTCAAATGGAAACTACAAATTAATTGGCCGGTACTCCTCAAAAGTGCCAAGGTCATGAGAGACAAGCAAAGGCTGAGGAACTATCACAGATGGGAGGGGATGGAGGACACGAATTAACTACATGTGACGCGGGATCCTGAAAAGGCTCCGGGAACACAAGCTGGATAGTGAGGGGGAAACGACGAATTAGAATAAGGTCAGTAGATGAGTTAATAGTATCATTTTAGTGTTGATTTCCTGGTTTTGATCATTATACTACAGTTACAGAAGTTGTCAACATTCGGGGAAACTGGATGCAGGACGCACAGAATCCCGCTCGGCTACTTTTGTAACTTCTCAAAGACCATTGTTTCAACATGAAAAACAGAAGGTACTGGCTTTGGGGACTCTTTAGATGAAGCAAGGCTTAGAAGATATAACCAAATTCAACCAGTGGATTTTGAGTAGATCCTGGCTACAAATAAAACTAAAAGTAGAAGATGTTTTGGGGGACAGTTTGGGAAATTTGAATATGGACTGGGTAGTAGGTGATAGTAGGGAATTTATGTTAATTTTTTTGGTATATAAAGTATTGGGGTTAAGGAGGAAAATGTCCTTAAATTAGGTGTACATTGAGGTTTTTATGGGTAAATGTCTTTGTGTCTAAGTTTACTTTAAAACAATCAGAATAAAATAGATGAAACAAACACTGCAAAATATTAACAGTTATTCTATCTAGGGGATGGGTACTGATTAGATTAATTACTTTACTTTTCTGTGCATTTGAGGAATTACATAATAAAAAGTAAAAATATGTATTTATGCATACACTTATATGTATGTGTGTATATATATGTATAGGTGTATGTGTATAGGTGTACATACATAAGGCAATTATGTTTCTCTTTCCAAGCGAGACTCTAATGTGAATGACAATTTAACAAACACCTCATTTCCAAAAGCCCTGCATACTTCAAAGTACCCCCCATAGAAGCCACAGGCTTTCTCAGTGACACAGCCAGTCCTCAGAAAAGTTCAGAAACACCTCTTTGTGAAATACTTTCAGAACTTGAAATCCATTCTTAGAAATATCCACAGTAGTAGAAAACCTGCATCTTTTGAATATATATGTATTTTTTTTTTTCCAAGAACTAAAGGTTACACAGAAAGCGGCCCAGGGAATACTTTGGGTGACTCAACTGTCAGTGGTAGGGTGGGTTAATGGGACGAGACAATTAAGTGATAAAAAGGCGTCTCTTGACCAGGCACGGTGGCTCACACCTATAATCCTAGCACTTTGGGAGGACAAGGCGGGTGGATTGCCTGAGCTTGGGAGTTCGAGACCAGCCCGGGCAACATGGTGAAACCCTGTCTCTACTAAAATACAAAAAATTAGCCAGGCATGGTGGTGGGTGCCTGTATTCCCAGCTACTCAGGAGGCTGAGGCAGGAAAATTGCTTGAACTCGGGAGGCGGAAGTTGCAGTGAGCCAAGATGGTGCCTCTGCACTCCAACCTGGGCAACAGAGTGAGACTCTGTCTCCCTCCCCCTAAAAAAAGCATCTCTCGTATAGCTAAGCAGCGACCGGTGAGAAGTCGCCCATCCTGGAATGAGCACATCATCTTCCTACCCAGAGAGGTCAGAGCCCTGGCTTCCTATCCCACTGAGGGCACACTCAGAAACTTCTCTCCCTGCCTGAGCAAGTGTAGGCCAGACTCCCTGCTCTGTTCTCCTAAATGACCACCCCCTCCCAACCCTGGGATTCCCTGCAGCCAGAGGAAGGAGCCCAAGAGGGCTGGGGATACTCACTGGGGCACGATGGTGATCTGGACAAAGCAGATGAAGAGGAAGACGAGCGAGGCACACGCCACATAGGCACCAAATCGGTCGTCTACCTGCTTGGAGTACTGAGAGGAGACGGGCATGGTGAGAAGGGCCAAGATACCTGGCCCAGTCCACTCCAGCCCTGTCAATCCCACACACCCAGGGCAGCCACTCAGGGCTGGTCACCTGTGCAGCCCACTCCCACAACAGGGAAGACCCGAGGACCAGAGCCAGACTTAGACCCCAGGAAACCATTCCAGATCACCAGACGGTGGTGCCTTTGGAGAGGGCAGTTGAGAGGGATCTGAAACCTTCTGCAGGTGGGTCACCTTCAGAGTAATCCATACTGATCACGGCTGTACATGACTGCACACCATCTACCCGCTAGGAAACATGCCAGGTGTCTACAGGCCTCATCCAGCACCCCCACAACAGCCCGGGAAGTCAGAATATAACGGCTGTCATTTCTTCTTCAGAGATGAGCAAGCCGGGCCTCAGAGAGCTCAACAAGACTTGTCCAAAGTCACATCTGAGGCTCCTCACCCCAGCTCCTCCCATGATACCAATCAGCCACACTGATGGAGGTTGGGCTGGCACAGTCACCCAGAGTAACACCCAAGTCAGGTCCATACACTGCTGGTCCCTTTCCACAGCTCCGCCTCGCTGATTCAGTGTGCTTGTCTGGTTGAATGCTGATGAGCATACCCCAAGTCCACTTTAACTGAACCCTGGGGAGACGCTGCCACATAGTGCAAAGAGAACTGACTGGACTGGGGTCTGGCTCCAGCTCTGTTGCTGCTTCACTGGGTGGCCGAAAGCAGGTGCCCCAACCACTCTGGGCTTTAGCTTTCTCATTCACAATGTGAGGAAATGCAACAAAGAGATCTTGACTATCCCTGCCAACTTTACCACCTTGAGGTCTCAGTGTGACAAAGCAGTTGGGCTACCCATCAACAATGATAATAACAATAATGCAAATAGCAACGAATATGCACCGAACGCCTACTATGCGACAGATACTGTGTCATACATAGAAACTCTGCTGGGCATGGTGGCTCACGCCTGTAATCCTAGCATTTTGGCAGACTGAGGTGGGTGGATCACCTGAGGTCAGGAGTTCAAGATCAGCCTGTCCAACACAGTGAAACCCCATCTCTACTAAAAATACAAAAATTAGCCGGGAGTGGTGGAGGGTGCCTATAATCCCAGCTACACAGGAGGCTGAGGCAGAAGAATCACTTGAACCCAGCGGGAGGAGGTTGCAGTGAGCCAAGATCAAGTCACTGGACTCCAGCCTGGCCAACAGAGTGAAACTCCGTTTCAAAAAAAAAAAAAGAAATTAATTTCATCCTCACTATAACCCTATGAAGTGGGAATGTTAACTGCCCCATTTTCTAGATAATGAAACTAAAGCACAGAGAAGTTAAGATGTATCCCTTCCAACCAGGGAAGCCTCCCTAGAACTCACATCTTCCTAGGCAGCGCAGCATCAGAGCTGGGGAAACTGAGGCCACCCCTTCCATGGTGCTGGGGGCGGGACGGAGCTGTACTGTTTCCTTGCCCTCCTCCTCCTGGTCCTGATTCAGTACAGGGGCCTCCTTCCCACCCAGGGTGCTGTACCTTCTTCTCTAAGTCAGGCTCCCTGAAGGTCAGGAGGAACTTGCGGACGTGCTCAGACCGAAGCCTGTCAATGCTCCTGGCGTCAATGGCGCGGCCCAGAAACTCATCCACTTCATCCTCAGGGTTTGCACTCTCCTGGGCATTCCTGGGGAGCAGAAGCCACAGGCGTGAGACAGGCTGACCACAGGGGCACCAGCAGAGGGCTGGCTCTTCCGACCATCCCCCCAGACTCTCAGAGAGGCCCGGCAGCTGTCCACCATCAGCCCAATCAGGGCAGCGGGAGCTGAGACTGAGACCAGAAGCCTAAGCTCTTAACAACTGCACAGGTGAACAGACAACTGCCCAAGTCTCAGCCCTTCCGGCTTAAGGGGGTTGTTGACAATAGGCTTTTCTGACTCTGTTAACATATTATATTAGCATAACAATGTGAGCTACCATTGATGGTTTAATTGGACTTTCCCTACAGCTAACAGGCTTTGCTCTTTACCCTCCAGCTCTGCTATCCTCCTGAAAAGAAGCCCTAGATCGGGCAGCGAGAGTTTCTGCGGGTTTCTGCCACGGGGACTGTGGCCCACCTGGTTTCTTTCACCCAGCTCAGGGCACTCTTGAGAAGGAGGTTTCATATAGACTTGAGTGCTGACCTTCAACACCCTGTTTCTCAGGGTAAAGCCCAGTCCTGGAGTGGAATTTCTGACAGTCATGAGAACCGGAAGTGAAGGAGGGAGATGTGGGCATTGCCTCGGGGCACTGGATGCCAGGCGCTGCTGACCAGTGTGTAAGGTCTGCACTTTCCTGAGGGAGCCCACGTGTGTGCACACATGCACGTGCATGTCACGGAGATAAAATGGGCAGTGCTGAGCCCTGTCCTTCTGCTGGGTGGCCTGGGTTCCTGGGCTGCCCTAGCCTGTCTGGGGCTGCTGCTGACCACCTGACGGCTAGGGGGGGCTCCATTCACTCTCAGCGAAAACTGCAAGAGGGGTCATTTTCCATGGAGTGTGGAGAAACCAAATGATAAGGTGGATTGGGAGATATCCCCTAGACCTGGGAGCAGGAATAAGGAAGGGCATATTACTCACTTGTCCTTGGGGTCTTCAAAGCCCTAAAAGAGGATAGAGAGAGAAAGAGAAGAGAATGAGAACAGAAAGAACCCAAAGCTCAGAGGCTTCTAAAAGGCTGCAGCTCATCTCTCTACAGTCTCCCAAAGGGCGTGGACACAGAGAGGAGTGTCACTCAGGACCTCCTTCCTTCCTCCCTCCGTTTGTCCCTTCCCTGGCAGTGTGGAGCACTCTGCTGGGCAAACAGAGTTCGGCAAACACTGGGTGAACCCAAAATCCAAATGAACACACCCCTCTTCATTCCCAATGAGGACACAGTTTGAAAATACAAAAAGAGGGATTTATGTTCCTCTCCATGAGCCAGGGCTATCAGGCACTGAAACAGACCTGGGGCCCTGGTGGCACAGAGACTCTACCCCCAGCTCTACCCCCAGCTGAGGGCTCCGGGGAGCCTCAGCAGCCTCTGCAGTCACCTCCAAGTGACCAACTATGGGCTCTGAGCTCCTCCCAGGCTGCCAGCGCCAGCCCAGGATGGCCTGGTAGTTGTCTGCCTAGGCAAACTGCACCCTTCTCCTTGTCCTCTGAGAATGGCCAGGCTCTCCCTCCAGGCTATAAAGTGGTCCCACGTCACCATCCCAGCCCTGGGCTGGAGGCATAGATGTCACTCAAGTGAGCACTCCCTCCGGTGGGCAGGCCTGTGCCTGATGCTCCCAGGATCCCTCAGAGCACAGGCGTGGCGGGCAGCGGGGAGAGCTGGACAGGCGAGCTTCCCACGGAAGACCCCCTGCAAGGGGCTGGCCCACTCAATTCCATCCCAGGAGCTGGTAAAAATTCTACTACAGAACCGAGAAGAACTGAGCTATATTACATGCATGCTGGTCTCTACGACTCAAAAATAGGCCGAAATGTTGTGAATAAGCCTGTTCTGGCTTTTCCCGATGCTCCTTTGGTCATCTGTTGAGGCTGGTGCAGGGGACCCAGTTTTTCTTCCTGTGCTGAGTGGGGGGCCGGGACCATGCTAACCACACTGCTTGTCATGTTGGTGTGGAGAGCTCAGTGCCAGGTCAGTATGGCAAGTTGGTAACAGGACAGATAACACTGGTCCACAAACCATGGCAGGGGGACTGTTAAGAACACAACGGAGTGGACTGGGCTCAAATCCCGCTGCCTACTTACTCTAACAGTTCCAGGACAGCGGCTACTTGGCCTCTCCCAGTCTGCCTACACTCCCTCATGCAGCACCCGGGCCCCACCCTACTGGCCATTCCTGGGTTTGGTGAGAGGAGCTCGAGCCCACATGTGTCCTCCCACTGGCAACCTTTTTATTAATAAATAACCTTAAAGACCTTATGACACAAGTGCCTAAGCATCAACCAGCACGGCTCATCACTGTGTTTTAGAAGCTGGGTAAAAGCTGGAAAAAGATTTAAGAGGCACTGCTGACTCCGAGTTCAAACCTTCTAACAGCTCTCGGTCACTACTATGTGCTCCCGGGCCCCCATCCCCCCTTCAGTGGACTATTTCTCATAGAACTCATCCAGTATGGGCAGCTCAGGGTGAAAGCTTGCCTTCTGTGGATCTCTCTCCAGGATTCCAGGCACGTGGAGCACGGAAAGCCCAGTGGCCCTCGTGGCAGCTGCAGAACCTGCCTCCATCCCCAGCCTAGACATTCCCACTGGCCATGCTGGAGTGGCGCCCAGAGGCTGGTCATTGGTGGTGGTCCCCTCAGGGGACACCGGGCCCAGCCAGGACAGGAGCCTCTGTTCCCACAGCCCTGTTCTTCTGCACTCCTTCCCCTCCCTGCTGGGCAAAGCGACGAACGCCATGGAGGAGACTTCCTGGCAGCCTCCTTCTCCAGAGACTGTCCCTTCGCCATGACAGTCCTGACTGAATTCTTCCAAAGTTCCTTGTCCTAATGATGAACAATATATCTGCCACCCCGGTGCCTACAGTCCAAACTATCTCCTTTAAGACTTCAAGATAACTAAAGATACAGCTTATATCAAACATCACTAAAAAATAACTTTCCAAGAATTCTAAACAGAAAGAATCTCTCACCACCAGTCCTGCCTCCCTGCCGGTTGCTCCCTGCCCTTCCCCGGCCACCTCTCTGCCTTCCCTTCCTCCCCATCTCCCTCCCCTACTCCCCAGCTTCCCCTCCACTTCCTGCTCGATGCTCCATGCCTCCTCTCTGTCGGTTCTCCTGCCCCTCTTTGCTATCCCTGCTCTCAATCCTTCCCCCTTTCCCCCTTTCTCCCTTATCTTTATTTTGAGATAGGGTCTCGCTCTGTCCCCCAGGCTGGAGTGCAGTGATCATGGCTCACTGCAACCTCAACCTCCTGGGCTCAAGCCATCCTCCTGCCTCAGCCTCCCAAATAGCTGGGACTGAAGGAGCATGCTACTATGCCTAGCTAGTTTTCCTTGTTATTGTTTGTAGAGTTGGGGTCTCACTATGCTGCCCAGGCTGGTTTCAAACTCTTGGCTGCCCTGACCATGTGGGTACAGAGTCTCCAGGAGACTATCAAAGGGCTGGGATGACAATGGGAAGCGTCGCCAACTGCTCTTTGCTCAGGGGAGGGAGGGTGGTGGCTGGAGCCTTTAGTGACACTGACCAGGTCTGTGGAAAGTCAGGTTTGGAGCCCTGGGGAAGGCCAGGTTTCTCCACTCTGCTGTCTGGTAACCCAGGGCCCCCCCTCCAGAGGTGTCTCTGCTGTCAAAATGTTAAATGGGGGTCTTGGCTTAATTCACTTTTCCTCCTGTACATTTTCCTTAAACTTATATCATCTGCTACTCGTTGGCTAATAAGGAGTAGAGCGACTGGGTCCCTGCCTGTCCCCTCCTCCAGGCTCCTGGCTCTTGTCTGCTGACTCCGCTGGATGTCCACGGAGTCCGCCTCTGATCCCTTCTGCCACAACCTCAACCGAGTCTGCTCCAGAGAGCCCAAACTTAGAGCTACTTGTGCAACATGCCCCTCCTTTGCTAAGTGGCCACACAGAAACACACACACACACACAGACACACACACAGAGTCCCTGTGCCATCCCTCAGCCCTTCCTGCCGTGGGTGACTCCCATCTGGGAACCTGGTGCCCCTGAGCTGAGCAGCATGCCTGAGGGGCAGAAGCCAAGCTCTCAGACAGAAGGAGAGAAAACGCCACCACGGCAACGTGGCTTCTTCCTCCTCTTCCCACCGAATCCATCTTCCTGTCATTGCTGTCAGAGCCCAGGCAGTGCATCCTGAATTCACCTGTCCCGGTGTGTGCAGGTCCCTGGAGGTGGGGCTGACACCCAACCATGGCCTCCCCGACTTGCTCAGGCCCTGTGCTCCCACTGGAAGGCTGGCATTAGTGGGGGGTGTTTCTCAGCACAGAGGGCAAAGGGGACCACCACCTGGCACTTCCCAGAAAGCACTAGGATAGTTTCTGAGCAACTCAACCAAAAGATGTGGTTTCACTTGCCTGGGAAATGCAGGAGGTGCTGGAAGAGGGTATGACAAGCTGGTGCCCACCCAACTCCCCAGGGCCTCACCAGACAGTGCCAAGAGACAGCTGGAGGCTGTGGCTGGCCGAGTCTAGCCAGACATGCCTGCTTCCAGGCTGTGCCGCAAGCTCTGCCAAGAGGGAGGGAGGAAGGGGTGCTGCTAGTCTGTTCCAAAGCCTAATGAGGCATGCCATGGGGTGGTGGGAAGAGCTTGGGGCCAGAAGCAGGTGCCCTACTCCTAGTCAAAGTTGGGGCAAACCGCACTTCCATTTCCTTGTCTGGCTCCCCAGATTCCCTTGGGCAACACAAAGTGTCTGGTGTGGGCCTTGCGCCCACAGAAGGCCCTAGCCTTGAAGAGTGTTGCCCACAGACTGCCCCACCAGCCACTCACCATCCGCTTCATCTCCTTGGACACCTGGTTGCCACCCAGGTGGTTGTAGAAGGGGCGCTCAGCCCCCCAGTGAGGTGGGTTGTGCCCGATGGAGTTGGTTCTCTGGCGGTTCATCTTGGCGATCATGGCCTTCTCTTCTTTCTGGGAGATGAACACAGATGCATCAGCCTGCAGGCAGGGTCACCTAACGAGTCCAAGTGGTGAGCTCCTCACCCTCCCCCAAACACGGTACCTGGCCAGGTAAGGGGCTAAGGCAGCTGCCCTTTCCTCTCAGCAAGCCCTGGAGCCCAGAGCTCTGCCCGGATCCTGGAACATCCCAGGCAAGCATCCTGGATCCCTCCAAACTCCCTACTACCAGCCCTGGCTGGCTCAGGTGGGAGTGGCAAAAGATGATGAGAGTTGGTCTTGTGAGAAAGCAAAGGGCTTGGGAACATCTGCCATTTGCAAAGAGTTCTCCCTATAAGTTTGACTGTAAGATTCCATCCTGGGTGCCCTTCTCTCCTCTGGATGGCCTAGGCTCCCAAAGGCCTGAGCTGTCGCGCCCGGCTGCCCGCAGTGTGCTTCCTCACCCTAGTCCGGGGGGCAGGGCGATCAGCGAGGGCTGAGCTTGGGTCTCCCAGGCAGCCAGGCCAACTCGTGCCTATGCCTCCCAACTTGGTCTCTGGCAGGCTGTGGTGTCATGTCAGGCTTTGCTCATGGGCAGGCCAGGGCTCAGGGCAGGGTAGGGCTCTAGCTATAGCCTCAAGGGTGGGTGGGGCCTGATCTGAAGGTACCCAGGGGGTGCCAGAGGGAGAGGAGACTTGGGATCACAACCTCTGCTCAACTTCTCCAAAATATGCTATAACAGAGACCAAAATATGCTATAACAGAGAGGGCACCAGGACTCACCTGGGGCCCAAGAGGGCACTTCCAAAGAGGTTTGGGTCAGTGAAGTTATGAGATTCAAGAGCTGACAGGCATTGTACAAATACACAAACGGAGTCTCAGTCTATGGGCCAACACACTCCCCAGGATCTTGTCTATCTGTCTGTCTATCCATCCAAATGGGTGCAAGAGAGCTGGAGACCTGAGGCAACTCTCCCCTCAACTCCCTCCCTTGTCAGATAAGGTGACCGTGGGAACACACAGCCTGCTTCAGCTGACACTGCTGGTAGGGGTGCCTGTCACTCTTTCTGTCTCCATTTCATCCTTTTTGGACCACTTGTCCAGCTAGAAGAACCAAGAGCCAGAGGACTCAGGGTCTAGGACAGGAAGCTGTGGGAGGCCTTGCGACCCAGGCGCCGAGAGGAGAGATGTGGGAAAGAGCCCGGAGGACCCAGTTCACTGATACTGTGGCCAAGGAACTGACCAACGCTTACAAACGTGTCAAGGAAACCATGAGGAACTGTCCCCACAGGGCCCTGAATCTCCCGTCCCTCTTCCTGGTGCCTGTGGGGGGTCTGACACAGCTCCCGTGAAGAGCCCCTGCAGCCAGAATCTGTCCCCTGGGGCACTGCACAGTAGGATACGGTGTCCCTCTGATGTCCCTCTCGGCACGGGCACCTGCCCTCAACAGCCCTGCCTGCCGCCCTTTAAACATCGCCTTTGCTGTCATCCTAGACTCTCTGAACTCTTCTCACAGCTTAATTTTGTCTTTCATTTCACTTCTTAGGAAGAGAAATGAGGAAGCTTTTCTCTATCAAAGGGCACTGACCGACAGATAAATTCAAAAGAAAGACTCATAAGTAAAAGGCATTTTAGTTTAGGAAGAAATAGAAAATGTTCTCTTGATTTGCTTTAAAAATTAAGAACATGGAACATGACACTATTAAAAATAGAACACTGGAGTCTGCTAATAATTTAACTTTATATTTCAGCAAGTGTGGGCTGAGACAAAGGGGGAAAAAGAAAGAGACTAGAAAGGGAAAGGGGAAAATAGGTTCAAGAAACAAAGATACATAGGCACATGTGGAGATGAACTCCCATCTATGGATCAGAGAGGGAAGAGATTAGGACAAGTGTCCACCCAGTAAAAGGCAAATGAAAAGGAGAGAGATGGAGATAAAACATACGGTATCCAGACTCCCTTGATGCTGATCTCCAGCTTGTGGACTTTTGATGCCTTGTTGCTAATTTGAGGTCTGTTGCATTTTTGCAAAAGCAGCAATATTAAAAGATTCCCTCTTTACCATCCTTTTTGCAAGGCCTAACTGCCGGGGTCCTTTTTAAGATGCAGGAACCACAACGGCATAAGAAATTCATGACTTCACTCAAGGAAAGAGAAGGAAGCAGCAGGCCACGAACATGTTCCTCCCTGGAGGAAGGGAGCCCCTCAGCCCCCCGGCCCCCACCCCCGCCCACAGACCCGCTTCTGGGTGCAGCGCAGGATGAGGAAGGTCTCGATACTGTGCTCCTTGAGGTAGGCATTGCGCTCGCCCCCACAGCCTGGCTCCACCTCGTAGTCCCCGTTCAGGTAGTTGAGTGTAGCCTTGGTGATGTGGATGCGTCTACAGCAGGGCAGGGATCAGGGTGGAGAAGGCAAAAAATGCAAAGTCAGAATGTCAGCTCCCGTGAAAAACCAAACTGCAATTAGTGGATTCATCACAATTGAAACCCTAGGGCCCCAAGCTCTGCTCAAATCCTAACCTCAACCTTGCATGGTACCCTCCATTACTATCAAGTGGGCTCTCGTGTCCACTGCAACCATACTATCTCACACTGAACATCCTGGCACAGACCGCTACATTAGTGTGCCCAAGAGAACATGGCCACCAGTCTTGCAAACTTTGCAAGCCTCACACTCCTGCTCAGAAGCCAGCAATGGCTCCTGCACGCGACAGGATGGAGTCCAAATTCACAAGCCTGGCACTCATGCCTTCTGAACACAGGCGCTGTTTCTCCTAGCCATCCCTAAAAGGCCATCTGCTCTTCTCCCATTCCTTGGAAATGCTGTGTTTCCCACACCTGTGCCTCGCCTTGCTGTGTTCCCTCTGCCTAGCAGCAGGCTCTTCCCACCCCACCTGCCTCACCCCTCCCAGTCCTGCCTCCTTTATGGTCTAGTCATCCCAGAAACTATCTGTGCTTCCTCCCTCCTCCAGAACTCTATCACACCTCACCAGCCACTACAGTTTGGCTCAATATCTTCTGGGCCAAGGCTCAGGGAAGGGTGACATGATGCTCCCACAACTGACCAATGGTGGCACAGGAGATTTGGCAAGTAGAGGAATTTCTACTTCCACTATGCTCACCCCAGCCCCACCAGGTGCTTGCTACCCATCCTGCCCACACCACCCTGCCCCACCTCGCCTCTGCAGGATGGTCACCCTGGGTGGGCTTGAGTGGGAACCCAGGTTGGGGCCCTGAGCCACCCACAGCCTTCACTCACCCCGCCTTGCCGCCAGCCTCCATGTGGTTGGCTAGCGTGACGTCGTTAGACCAGACGTCGAACTGCCACTTCCTTAGACCAAGGACACCGCAGTGTACTCGCCCGCTGTGAATTCCCACACGCATGTTCACGTTCACCCCTGTCACCTCCCGGACCAACCTGGGGATGGAGCAGGGGTAAGGCTGGGAGAAGGCTGGAGGCTGGGCACACAGAGTGGGGGTGAGGCTGCAGGTGCAGGGAAGGGTGAAGGTGCAGGGGTCAAAGAGTCTTCCTTCTCCCATCCAGCCCTAGAGTCCAAGAATGTTCAGCCTGAAGGGCACTGGGGTGGGCAGCAGGTGCAGTCGGCTGTGAACGGGGCTGTTCCCGACTTGGCCACAAGGTGGCGTGGCGCCACACTAAAACCCAGAGCCCTGCTGCTTCCCCTCCAGGAGGGCACCTCTGGCCAGCACTGCCCTGTCAATTAAATTGTGATTGGAAAAATGCAAATGCATGTTAGGGCCAACTTGAATTAAACGGGGAAGTTACCACCACTCCACACCCTATATGTATAATGCTCTTGTGGGTAAGGCAGAAATGGCTTTTGGATTATCTGTTTATTGGATTTATCCATACTGCTGCTTCCAAGATGTTAGCAGGGTGATGGCAAAAGGTGGTTACCCAGGTTTCAAGGGTATGCCCTGCTCAGGAGGGAAGGGGAGGCTGGGCAGGAGCAGAGGCTTAGGGTGCTCCATGCCCTAGAGGAAAGCTTGGTACCGGCCACACGCACCACGTATCCATATCTGGGAGGCCCCAGTAGACAGGGCAGGCCCTCCGTGTGCACTTATAACTCCTCATGCTAGGCAAGCAGTGGAGGCAGAGTGGGAAGAAAGCCATACATCTCCAGGTGCGTGTCTGAGGCCCATGGGAACCTGCCCAGCATTTGCAGGAGAGGGTGCAGGTGCCAGGAAGTGGCGTAATGGATGAATTCAAATTGCACTTTCTAGGGCCCTAGACCCTCCCTGACACCTGGGGCATGGGTGCACTCAGCCAGCCATGGGACCAGCAGTCTGACTTGCCCCAGTGGGTGGGAGCACCACTGAGACTCCCTGACCCCATCCCACGCCATCAGCAAGAGGCTGACACCCACTGCAGGGGAGACTGTGGTCACCCATCATTTCTCTTGTCCTGAATCAACTTGGTAAATACCTATACTGCAGCAGAATACCTTTACTGAAACACTTTCCATCCACAATGCCTTTGGATACTTGCTTAGCTTGACAATGGCTCATTCTGTCTTTTTGGCTTAACTCCATGGCCACCTCCTTCAGGCAAACTCTCTCGATCCTCTCAGTGGAATCAACTGTCCCCTCCTGGACCCTCCTACAATAGTCTGCCTCCCTTACCTCACTGTGTCCACATGACATGCCTCGTATCTGAGGACCAGGAGTCCTGGACTCTTTCCCTTAAGGCTCTGTGCTTCTGGGGAGACTGACTGTCTAGCTCAGGCATGCCGGGGACACTTGGCAAGTGCTGCGAGTAGAACTGAGCCAAACCAATGGACCCGGCCGCCTTCCTGGCCAGACACTCCCGTCTCTGACCTTGCCCTCTGTGCCTTTTTTCTCTGCCCCTGTCCAGGCTATTTGTAAAGCC
This sequence comes from Macaca mulatta, assembly GCF_049350105.2. NCBI lineage: Eukaryota > Metazoa > Chordata > Mammalia > Primates > Cercopithecidae > Macaca > Macaca mulatta. The sequence goes on along the minus strand of NC_133407.1, from coordinate 160,439,488 downwards.
CAAAGTCTCTGACTTGCTCCCTTGGCTGTCACAGAAGCTTAGACCATCCATGTTTTTCAATGACCAGGGCCCCTTCTGTGGCCAGTGGTAGCCATGAATTGGCCAAACTGCCTTTTTGCTATGGTTCACAGGCAGGGTGATTCTCTCTAAGCGGACCACCTGCATTTGAACCCACCTGCCTGGTGGTAGCACCCTGGGGAGTTGCCTAACCCCTGTGAGCCCAACCTTTCACATCTGGGAAGAAGCGGAACCAGCAGCTCGACGCCTGGCTGAGTGTTGGTAGGAAACGTGAGGCCCCGGAAGTGCAAGGGCCTCACACGGCACAGGGTCCTCACACGGCTGCCAGCCTCTCCTCCACTCCTGGAGTCTGCAGAGCCCTCCCTTCCCACACACTTCCTCTGGGAAAAGCTGCCCAGGCTGCTGTAGGGCACAGGAATCCTGGAGAAGGCAAAAAGTCTGGTGGCATACACCAACCCTCAGCTTGGCTGGGCACCTTTGGGAGACAGTTTCACCCCACTGTTTCCCTGCCTCCAACCAGGCAGCCGGCAGGTCAGTCAGTCTCTTGGGCTGTGGACAGTACCAGGGAGGGAGACGGTACCCGGGGGCGGGCACTTACGAGATGGCCTCGATCATGTCCATGCCCATCTCCACGCAGCAGTGGGCGTGGTCAGCCCTTGCTTCAGGAAGCCCCGAGACGCAGTAATAACAATCCCCGAGGATCTTAATACGTAAACAGTGATTCTCCTGGAAAGCAAATTAATTTTACAAATTAAAAATAGTAGGAAAGAGAAGTGGGAGGAAAGACATGAAAAGCAAACAGATTCACCCCGTGCCTGGAATAACTTGCCTTTTAGGGCAGTGAGCGCAGGCCCACGCCGGAACTCGGCATGGTCCCGGGACAGGCTTATCAGGAGACGTTGGGGAGGGAGGGATTGTGGGGATGGAGGGATGGGCTGGGCAGCCCTGAGTGGCATTCCAGCCTCCCAGACTCAGAAGCTCACTTTTAAAGATCCGCTCCAGAGCCCCAAGAGGAATTTGGCTGGTCGAACTGTGGCCCAGCCAGCAGGGTGGCCCTGTCAGCTTAAGGAAGGCCCCAAGCCCCAGTACAAGGGTCTCTGGTCCCCTCCATGCCCCAAGAGTCACTCTGATTCATTGCTTGAGATTCTATCAAAAGTTGCCTGATTCTCCTCCTTTTACAAAAAGACTGAAGCAGGGAGAAATGAGCTTTAACCAAAAGCTGGCTGACTCTCAGCCTGAGATTTTTATCCAAAAAGAATTTTGCTAAACTAGCAAGCAAGAGTGCCAAGAAACCAACAGAGCTGCTGCTGAGTGACAGGTGCCATGGGGCCACCTGCAGGCCACCATCAATCTGTAAGTGGGATTGTGATGGAATATCACTAATCCTCAATTATGAGCGGTCCAGCTCTGGATCCCAAAGGTAGTTGGGAAGCAGGGATTCAAGTGCCCGTGTGGCCTGGACTCGTTTGAGACTCAAGTGCCAAGCAGGTACTATTCACCTCATTCAGTTCAGTGATGAAACTCACAGGTGAGTACATGTGCCCCACCACGGAAGCCCCCAGAGAGGCCCTGGCACTGGCTCCGATGGCACCAGCCTCTCTCATCAATAACCCGGCCTGCTGTCCTGTGTGGGCCAAGGGGAATGTGTCTACCTGTCAGTGGCCACTGACATTTAATCACTCTACAAAGGCCTAGAGCTGGGAAAGGATAACGGAGGGGTGAACAGGGGCCTAAGGAATGAACGTGTAGTTCACCACTCCCTGCCATGGAGTGTTACTTCCAATTTATCCAAACGTTTAAGAGTCCTCTTTCTGGATGCCTCTAGGGAATGGCACACAGCCGCCTGCAGGCCAGCTGGGGACTTAGACTCATTCTCTTATCAGTCTGGCCAATCTATCAGGAATGTGGCTTGATGGCACCTAATGTGCCCCCAGACAAAGAGCATATTCCCCTGAGGGTTTGGGCAGTGTGACCAGCAGCCTCACCACCCGCTTCCACAGATGGAGGCATGGAGGGCTCCCTACGCTCTCGCTTGTGGTCAGCGACAGTGCTGAAAGCAACTCCAGCTGAGTGTGTCTCCAGCACCCAGGTAGGGCGTGAGGACACAGCCACAGCCTGAGGGGCCCCCTGCCCATCACCAGCAGGCTCTACCCAGCAGGGTACACCCAGGCATATGCCCATCCCTGGGGTTTAGCAGGTCCTCGACCACTGCAGCCTCCCTCAACAGCCCAGGTCGGGCCACCCTAGCCCCGGCTCAGGGGGACTCACTGCGGCCAGCTTGTCGAAGCGGGCGAAGAGCTCGTTGAGGGTCATGACCAGTTCCTGTGCGGTGCACTGGGATGCCAGGCTGGTGAAGCCCTCGATGTCAGCAAACAGGATGCTGGGGAGACAGGCAGAGGAGGAAGACCCTGCTATAGGCTGAATCTTTGTGTCTCCCAGATTCATACATTTTTTTTCTTCATTTTTTTAAGAAGAGGTCTTGCTCTGTTGCCCAGGCTGGTGTGTGGTGGCATGATCAAGGCTCACTGCAGCCTCGATTTCTCAGGCTCAAGGGATCCTGTCGCCTCAGCCTCCCAAGTAGCTGGGACTACAAGAGTGTGCCACCCTACCTGGCTAATTCTTTTTTTTTTTTGGTAGAGGCAGGGTCTCACTATGTTGCCCAGGCAGGTCTCAAACTCCTGGGCTCAAGCAATCCACCCACCTTGGCCTCACAAAGTGCTAGGATTACAGCCATGAGCCACTGCACCTGGCTGCATTAAATCCTAATGGCCAATGTGATGGTATTTGGTGAAAGATAATGAGGTCACAAGGGTGGATCCCTCACGAATGGATTAGTGCCCTTATAAGAAGAGACACGAGAGCTTGCTTCTTCGCTTTCTGCTCGCCACCTTGTGACGATATAAGAAGGTGGCAGTCAGCAACCTGAAAGAGGACCTTTGCCAGACCCTGATCATGCTGGCACCCTGATCCCAGACTGCCAGCTTCCAGAACCATGAGAAATACAGTGCTGCTGTCTGTAAGCCCCCGGTCTTTGGTATTCTCTTAGAGCAGCCTGAACGGACCAAGACAGACCTCCATGAGGGAGCAGAGGCAGGGTTTGCGGCCAGGGCCCAGCCTGGGGCTCCTTGGGCCCGAGAGGGCTGCCAGCCAGCAAGAGTGCTGGGGGCTCCACACGGCTGCTGGGCAGGGGACAAAGAGGCCCTGGCACTGGAGGGCCGAGGATGCTGACTCTTTCTGTTGCTATCCTCCTTCTGTGCTCTAACTGCACCCTCCCCCAGCCCAGGAGGAAGGCAGGGGAGGGGCGTGAGGCCTGGGTGTGTGTGCCTTAGGAGGGTGCAGGATAGGGGTCCAGGCCCCAACTCCCAGTCGTCTCTCAGGCCTGCCCCCTTTGACCTCTGAGCACACCCCGAGGGCGCTGGGCCCGCTCCTGGGGAAGAGAGGCCTTTGATGCCTCTGCTCTGGAAGGCATTTCAGGCCAGAATGGTGGCCCTGCAAACTCTGACTTCCTAATCCCACACAGAGGGGACTCTAGCCCTAAGCCCTCCATCCTGAGGGAGTCCTCTATCCCCTACAAGAAACACAGTAAAAGAGGCCCAGGGAGGAGAAAGGAAGGCACAGCCTGTCAGCGTCCCTGGAAGCCCCCAACTCCTCCCTCCCAGTTCCTCAGTGTACCAGCTGGTGATAGATCTTTCACCCGTCCCTGTGGCTTGTGTTGCCTAAGTTGAAAACATTTTCTTTCCTTTTCCTTTGAAACAGGGAAGGAAGACCCCAGGACCAGAATCTGTAAGGGCCCCTAAAGTTATTTTTCTTAAAAGGGACACAAAATCTAAAAACTGTGGTGTACTGAGATGCTCCTGGCAGCCAGGCCTGAGCGGGAGGTTTCCGACATGTCATCTCACTGAGTCCGCGCAAGAGCCCTGCAAGCGAAGGGTCAGTGTCCCCATTTCACAGACAGGAGCCAAGTCTCAGAGCAGCCAGGCAGGATTCCTCCTCCAAGGTCTGTTCTCCTCCCCAGGCAGCTCGGGACTCCTGAGGCTCCAGAACCCAGTCTCAGTTTTAAAATTAATGATGGTGAACTAAACATATTTTGTCCTTTTATTCCAAAAATGCATGTTGGTACATTAAACACATCTTTTTAAATCAAATATTGGGCTCACACCTATAATCCCAGCACTTTGGGAGGCTTAAGCGGGCAGATCACTTGAGGTCAGGAGTTCGAGACCAGCCTGGCCAACATGGCAAAACCCCATTTCTACTAAAAATACAAAAATTAGCTGGGCGTGGTGGCACGCACCTGTAATCTCAGCTACTCAAGAGGCTGAGGCAGAAGAATCACTTGAACTCGGGAGACAGAGGTTGCAGTGAGCCAACATAGCACCACTGCACTCCAGCCTGGGTGACAGAGCTAGACTGTCTCAAATAATAAATAAATAAATAAATAAATAAATAAATAAATAAATTACTGACAAATGATAATTGCATATATTTATGGGGTGAGTGCAAAGTGATGTGATGATGTCACATATCCACCATGTGGAATGGCTGATTGGGCTAATCAGCAAATCCATTACCTCACATACTGCTCATTTATTCCTCCTGTCGTCTAACTGGAACACGGTACTCTTTGCTAAGCCTGTCTTGATATTCTCATGCTTTCACATCCAAGGCCCCGGAGAGTTGGTGCCTCCCAAGACAAGCCAATTCCCAGAGACAGTAAACAACTTGCCTTAGGGTGTGCCTTTCACACACAGACCAACCAACCCAGAGTCCACTGCTGACAACAATCCCTTGCCCTCACCACCCCAGGGACAGGCACCGGGGTCCCAGGCAACTTGGGACAGCCCCTACATACCGAGCCAGCGCAAAGACATGCTTCAAACCAGCCAAGCAGCTGCCTTGCTACCCTTCCTTCTCGCACAAACCACAATAAACGGCCCTGCTCCCTTGGCCTCCTGACTGCCCTGGTGCCTCCTCCTGTGGCCCCTGCATGGTGTGTCGCCTCCTCGTGGGAACTGTGAGTGACAATCTTAGCGGCAGTTCTCTCCCGATCTGTTGGCCTCCCCATCATAAAACCCACATTTTAAAACACACTACTTTAAGCTCACAGAAGTATTCATTCGTTCACACCTCACAACCACCCTGTCAGGAAATGAGGACACAGAAAAGTCACCTGGCCAAGGCCACACAGGCAACCTGGCTCCACACTTTAGGAGTTGAACCAATCAAGATGATGCTGTCTGTAGGCCCCACAGACATCTTAAATGGGTAAAGGCACTGTGAGGGAGGTGGGAGGACCTGTGGGAGCTGCTGCTGTGGTCCCGGACAGGTACAGGACCCCCGAGAGGGGTCACTCTCAGCGGCTGCTCACCAGCTCACACGAGGAGAGCCACAGGGCCTGTGGAAACAGGTTGGCCACCAGGAGTACATCCCAAGGCTTCGGCCAGGCTGTCCCACCTCCCAGGAGAAGCACAGGAGGGCAGCCCCCAGCCACTGCTGTTTCCCCAAATCCTGGCTCCTCTGGCCACTTCAATCCTAGCCTGGATCAACCAAGGCAACTGTAAGAGGGAGGTCAGAAAGAGTGGGAGAAATGGGGACAGGGACAAGAGATGGAACAAATGAGAGGGAGAGAAGAAAAGGTGAGGAGGTGGAGCAGAGAGGACAGGCCCTATCCTGCTAGGCCAGGGACTCAGGACAGCAGAGAGCTGCTCCAGCGTGTGCAGCTATGGGATGGGCCCAGAAAATGAAAGGGAGTTTGGATTCTCCATAAGCTGTGATGCCCGGTGTCTGGCGTGGCTGGTGGGCCCACCACCCTGCCCAGAGGTAGGTACGCTGGCGTGTGCATGCCGGGGGGAGGGTGCCTGCAGACCCCCATCGTGGCCCACCCTCCGCCTCCCTGCCTCCCAGGTGGCTGCCCCCTCCAACCAGGGAGAAGGAGAAGGTCTTTCCCACAGTTTGTGAAAGCACCCCTTCCATAGTTGTTCTGAAGATTCTTCTTCATAACTCAGGAAATCAAAACCAAGGGAAGCTGGCGTCCGGATTGGCTGCACATGAGCCAAGGAGCATGTTCAGCCCCTGAACATGGCCAAGCATCCTCTTGGGGGATCCCCTTGGCCAACACCAGTACTTCAGACACAAAGCTGGCAGGCAGCATGACCAGTGGCTGGTCCAGCCCCGGTCTGAGGCTATGCAGCAAAGGCCTGGCTTTGGGGGCTGGAGATGCCCCCGGGGTAGGAAGGAAAAAGTCCCCTAATCCGGCAGAGGTAGGACTGCCACTGAGCAGGGTAACCCGTAGCACCAGGCAGAGCAGAAGAGGTGAAGAGGAGGAGGGTTGGGTACCCCAGACACACGAGGCAGACGTATGTGGTCCCAGGGGCTCCACTGCACTCCAGCCTCCTGTGCCTGCCTGGCTGACCCAGCCACTCAGGTGTGCCAGGCCTCTGCCCATCCGTGTACTGGGATGGCCAGGCCACGATCAACTCCTTCTCCACAGATGACCCTGCTGGACCTTGGCAAGCACATTTTTCCACGGCAACTCTTGTCACACTAGACCATATGGTCCTGGGACCAGACATCTCATAGAATCACCTGGGAGCTTTTACCCAGATAGGCCCCCTACCCCAAGCCCCAGAGATTCTGACTTAATCATCTGGGGTGGGCTCCGCTGTTGGTTGTCTTTGTTCTGTTCTATTTGTAGCTTCCCTGGTGATGCACTATGCCGCCAGGGTTAAGAACCACCACACTAGTTTAAAGGTTGCCTCAAGAAAGCTTCTACCACCCCATTTAAATTTACAACCTCTCCCATCTATCTCCCTTCTCTACCATATTTTTCTCCACTGACTAGGCTGTGTATTACTGTTGTTTATTATTATGCCTCGGTCTGTCTTCTCTCACTCGAATGTAAACTCTTTGAGGGAGAGATTTTTTATCTACTTGATTCATGGCTACATCCCAGCCCCTAGGAAACATGCAGCTGAATGACTGCCTGGATGTGGCGCGCCATGCCTACCTTGGCCTACCTTGGCCTCTGCTCTACACCCAGCACAACACCCAGACATGCAAGGTGCCCCTGGTAGTTCCCTCAGGCTGCTGTAACAAAGCACCACCAACCAAGTGGCTAAAAACAACAGATTTTTATTGTCTCGTGGTTCTGGAAGCTGGAGGTCTGAGATCAAGGAGTCAGTAGAGCCCTGCTCCCGATGAAACGCAATAGAATATCTCCTGGTGTATTCCTAGCTTCTGGAGGCAGCTGTTACTCCTTGGCATTCCTGGGCTTGCAGCCACATCACTCCAGTCTCTGCCTCGGTCCTCACCAGGCCTTTTCCCTGTGTCTGTGCTTTCACAAGGCAGTCTCTTTTTCTCACAAGTTCGCTGTTCCTATTGGATTAGGGGCCCATCCTACTCCAGTATGACCTCATCTTTACTTGATTTCATCTGCAAAGATCCTGCTTCCAAATAAAGCTACATTCACAGGTACCAGGGGTTCAATGTATCCTTTAGGGGGATAAAATTCAACCCACAACAGTGCCTAATACTTATTTGTTGAAAGGGAAGAAACTTCACTGGTTCCAAAGCAAGTAAGAGGCACAATTAGTAACTCAAAATTGTGACCTCTTCCTTCTGCCCCACAAAGCCTCTTGGAGACTCAAGCATGTCACCTGAGACAGGAGCCCATGAAGTCCACAGCCTGTCCCCCAGCAGACGCCATGTGCACGGAACCAGTAGCTGAATGGGTACCAGGGACATAGGGACATGGGTGGTCTCTGGTTGTGTGCTATGTGAGGAGCCCCAGGTGCCTTTGAAAACCTGTACCTCCCTGCAGCCTCCTGGGAATCCACTCTTCCTGGTCAGCTACTGAGGAACCAGGGAGGGGCAGGTCACTGCCTGCCAGGGAAGAGCCACTCAAAGCAAGGCTTCTATGCCAGGTGGGCGGAAGCCCAGGGAAGGTTGCTGCTGAGGCCCTGACTCTGAAGCCCCCAAAGCCTCCCCACACATTTATATAAACCCTGCCACCCCCACATCCCCCCACCTCCTGTCAGAGACAAAGTCACATTTCTCCGCAGCTTTGGGGGAGGATTCTGCTTAATGACTGTCACTTCTGCAGGCTCTTCAGTTTTATCAGGTTTACCCTACAGCAGACTGTCTGTTCTGCTGGCCAGGATTTCCTGATCTTCCCCAGAGTAACTCTGAAGGCCATGTCCCAACTCAGCGCTGGCCCAGACGTGCAGGAAGGTGCTCATTCATCTCTTAGCTCCCATCAGAGAGCTCCTCTTGGGAACAGGATCAGGCCCTCATGGCGGGTGCACAGAACTGAGGTAGGGCCACCCTGGCTGTGCACACTTCCCTAATTGCCTGCCATCCATCATTCACAGTCTCCTGCATTCTATTCCAGGGGCAAGAGTGGGAGACACAGTCCCAATTACCACAATAGGCCCTTCAGCCCTCCTGAGCAGCTTCGGCTCAGCTTTCCAAACCACATGCGCTTTTGGTGAAGTGCATTTCCTCACGGTTGTTCCCACTTGCTGCTAACAGGCCCATGACTTTATGAAGCTGTCAGAGCCTGGCCCTTCTCCTGTGCACATCCTGCAGCACCTCTGGACACCCAGGTGCTGAGTTCTCCTGGCGGTCTAGGGGAGCCTGCGGTGGTGATCACCAGCTCCTCTGATCTCCTGCAGCCCTTGGCATCGTTAGAGCTCCAGGACCACATCAAGAACTGTGCTGAGTGGTAGAGGGTGGGAAGGGAGTATGGCAAGGTCTCAGCCCAACTCCCAGGAAGCTGGGAGCCGAAGGTGCTGGGGAAGTACCCGGGCGGGCCCAGTGTGGGCTGGGGAGGCTGAAGTGGCCACACCTCTGGATGGGCCAGTGGTCTCTTTCTGACCAAGAGTGCTGTCCCCTGCAGTGTGCCCTCTCCATTTGTCCCCTATCATCCAACCTGAAGAATCCTTTGGGCTCATGCCCCTAGTAAGGTACAGGAGGAGCAAGGAGTCACTCATGTCCTTTAGGGGAGTCAGCACAATCAGGTGTGGTCTTATTAACACTGGGCTGAGATCAGACACCAGACGCCTGTTTTCCAAGGAGTGGAACAAAAAAAGATGAGAGAGGGGCATGTGAACTGGCAGCAGCCACAGGTCCATCCAGGGGCATAGGCTGGGAAAGGGAAAGGGGGAAAGGCCTATGGGAGCCTGCTGGACACGGAATGCCTGCACGAATTCCACCAACAGGGAGAGCCTGCCCTGGGACGGCCGCGCTCTCTCCACTCTTGCAGGGACAACAGGACGCCTTTCTTCAGCAAGTGGAAACCAAGACAAGGGACCCAGTGACTGGTTTGACTGTCAGGACTGGGTCCAGAGGTCCTAGGTCGAGGCATGTCCTGGATTCGACTAGAGGCCTCCTGCAGGCCCCCTCCCGCCCACCCAAACCCCTCTCTTGTTTCTGCCTACCCAGATCCTACCCCTACTGTACATACGATGGAACGCCCCACAGCACCTACAGACATTCTGTTTAGAAAGTCTGGAAAGATTTAGGGAAATGCTTCCTGAAGGAAAATCACACAAAAGGAAGAAGAAACTGCACCAAGACCTAGCAATAGTTAGTGACCTCGGGGGTGAGTCTATGAGTGCTTTTTCTTCTCCATACTGCTCTTATTTTCCAATTTCTCTACAAAGAACATACATTCTTCACATAATGAAAATGTTTATTTTTTGCCACACATAGTGGCTCATGCCTGTAACCCCAGCACTTTGGGAGGCTGAGGCAGGAGGAATACTTGAGCCCAGGAGTCAGAGGCCAGTTTAAGCAACATAGTGAGACCCGGTCTCTGCAAAAAATTTTTTTAAATCAGTCAGGTGTGGTGGCGGGTGCCTGGAGTCCCAGTTACTGGGGGGCTGAGGTGGGAGAACTGCTGGACCCCAGGAGGTCTAGGCTGCAGCGAGCCATGATCACACCACTGCACTCCAGCCTGGGTGACAGAGTCAGACTCTGTCTCAAAAAAAGGTAAAAGAAAAAAGAAAAATGTTGATTTTTTAAAAGGTAAAAAATCGCATTCTTCTTTTAGGGCCTGATTCTAACCCTTCCGTCTTCATGGTGTCTTCCTTGACTTACCTCAGCCCAGAATGATACTTCCTATGTCTAAATTTTTATTAGAATCATAATCATAAGTAACAGCTGATTCCAGCTGTTTCAAAGACATAGCAGGGCAAATTCAACTGGTCAGTGCCTGTTTGCTCCGTCTTCCCTCCCTTCTTATCTCCCACAGGACCCCTCATTTTGAGTCCACAGAGCTAAAATAGTAAGTCCTTGCTGGCTACTGACTCCAGTCCCCACCAATCCCCATTCTGCATTTAAGGCAAACTGAGGTCTTTTGTTGAGACACAATCCCAGGTAAAGATGTGGAGGAATTCGAACCCTTGTGCACTGCTGGGAGGAAGGTCAAATGGTGCAGGCCCTCTAGAAAACAGGATGGCAGTTCCTCCAAAAGCTAAAGATAGAATCGCCGTATGATCCAGCAATGCCATTCTAGATATATACCCACCAAAACTGAAAGCACAGGCCAGGTGCGGTGACTCACTTCTGTAATCCCAGCACTTTGGGAGGCTGAGGTGGGCGGATCATCTGAGGTCAGGAGTTCAAGACCAGCCTGGCCAAAATGGTGAAACCCCGTCTCTACTAAAAATACAAAAATTAGCCGGGCGTGGTGGTGTGCACCTGTAATCCCAGCTACTAGGGAGGCTGAGGCAGCAGAATTGCTTGAACCCAGGAGGCAGAGGTTGCAGTGAGCCAAGATCATGCCACTGCACTCTAGCCTGGGTGACAGAGTGAGACTCCATCTCAAAAAAAAAAAAAAAAATAGAAAGCACAGATATGAAAAAAGTATTTGTACACCCATGTTCCTAGAAGCACTATTCACAACAGCGAAAAGGTAGAAGCAACCCGGTGTCCATCAGTGGACACTCTGTATGGATCAATAAAATGTGGTATATTCAGACAATGGAGTATTATTCAGCCCTTAAAAAGGAAGAAAATCCTGACATATGCTATAACATGGATGAACCTTGAAGACATCATGCTAAGTGAAATAAGCCGGTCACAAAAAGCACAAATACTGTATGTGTCCACTCACATGAGCTACCTAGAGTAGTCAAAATCATAGAGACAGAAAATAGAATGATGGTTTCCAGGAGCTTGCGGGAGGGAGGATGGGGAGTTAGAGCTTAATGCGTATACAGTTTCAGCTTGTGAAAATAAGAAAAGTTCCAGAGATGGATGGTGGTGATGATGGTTGCACAATGTGTATGTACTTAATGCCACTGAACTATACATTTAAAAATGGCTAAGATGGTGAGTTTTATGCTATGTATTTTTATCATAACTAAAATAATCCATAAATTTTTTTTTTAAAAGACCCAACCCTAGTGACTCCACCAACAGGGCCCCCTGGACTGTCAAGCTGCTGTTCCTGTAGCACTGAACTCCCTCACTGAGAGGGTTGGATATTCCCTAAGGAGCAGAGATGGTGTCTTTTTCATAGTGGCAGGCTGTATATAGCAGCAGCTCAGTAAATGTTTGTGGAATGGATAAAATAATAACACAAAGACCACTTACATCTATAACTGGTATGGGAGTAGAGTTCAGAATACTTAAAAAAAATACAGAGAGAGTCTTGCTCTGTTGCCCAGGCTGGAGTGTAGCAGCAAGATCTTGGCTCACTATAACCTCAGGCTCCTGGGCTCCAGCAATCCTGTTGCCTCAGTTTCCCAGTATTCTGGGCCTGGGATTACAAGCATAAACCATCGTGCCCAGCCCAGAATACTTTTCTTCATGTCAGGTTTGAGACAGGAATGCAGGATGTTCACAGCCCCTCCTCATGTGGTCTGTTGGCTGAGGGTGTGCGTGGAAGGTAAACATTTTCCACCCTCTGCCTACAGGGTGCACAATCCACCCACGGGTATCTGAGTATCTTGGACATTGTCGCGTGGTCATTATAATTCAGAACCATGCTGCAGCAGAGCCAGACACCAGAGCAACCTGGGGAACGCAGCCAAGTCCTTGAAGGAGACAGGAGAGGAGATAGTAACCTTAAAAGCGGGAGGTGTTGGGGAAACACTGAGGAGAGAGGGGATCTCTCCCCAAGACCCTGCCACACCCCTGATGTGTGGGGAGGTGGGCTGGCTACCCCATTGCCACACCAGGCTTGGCAGCCCCTCTGCTGGGACCCCAGCTGCAGATCCACAGGACTCTGGTGCCTGACCCCACCCATGCTCCATCCTGAACCCTGGAGCCCTGCGGGGAATGTTTCTTAGGCAGAGGACCAGCACCCCCTAGAGGAGACGGCCTTCTCTCCCTTCACCCAAAGAAGAGTCTGGAATGATTTCTCACCCACCCACCACCTACGACCTTTAAAACCTCAGGGCTCCAGCTCAGGCACAGACCAGTCAGGTGCAGCGCCATCCACGCTAAGAACGAGCTCTCGTGAAAGCAGAGAATCCTTCAGAGCCCTCTTGGGCCTAGCTGGGGCGTTCTCTGGCCCCTGAAACTTTTGGGGTGTTGAGTTACCTGACCTTGACTCTCACCTGGTTGTCTGCCCTGCCTCAAGGGCAATCAGTCTGCAGCCTCCTGGGCTGTGCGGGGCTGGGGGCCTTCCATGCCCTACCTCACCTCAGCTCCCAGCAGCCCTGCAAGGAGTCCTGGGCTAGATAGCTGGGCCCCCTCTTATGGATGCTGCTCCTCTGTGCCTTTTATCACAATTAGAACAGAACAATAGAGCAGTACATTGTCTAACATTAATACCCCATGAAGTCCGTGTCTCCTGGTCACTAAACCCTAGCACCTACAAGAGTGTGATAAACTCAATTGACTAATTATTCATTGTTTAGTGTCTTCTCTAACAGAAGACGAGCTTCATGATGCCAACGATGATGTGTACTTTAATCTGTGTCGCACTGCCCACCTCTAGCTGAGTGTCCTGCAGTGTGGCTGGTGGTCCCCAGTGATGAGGCAGAGGTCAAACACTAGCTGAATGGATGAGTGAACAGCCATCCCATGTTACAGATGAGGACTATCCCCATCCCATGTTACAGGTGAGGAAACTGAGGCTCTGATTAGGTGCCTTGCCCAAGTTCCCACGTCACCAGGCGGCAGAGCTGGGTGTGGACCCGTCTGCTCAACACAGGTGCTCATCTTGTTCCCTTCTGCTGACTCCTGGGCAAGGGTGAGCTGGTGATGCCAAGGTCTATCTGCATCTACCTTTCCTGTGACCCATGTGGTATGGCGCCTTCTCTGGCTGAGAAGGCCGAGACTGACTGATTTCTCCCCTCCCCAGGCAGAGTTCCAGGAGCTGTCCCTCCCTCCAGAATAGCCTCTGCTGGCATGTCCCAGAGGCCCTTGTCCCTCCCAGGTGTGGGGAGGGCACAGCCCCCCCAGCCCTGGTGCTGTCGGCTGCAGTGAGCACAGGTATCTGGGGTGGGGGAGGACAGGCAGGAGGGCTTGCAAGCCACTGGTGGATGTCCCAGCATGGACCTGGGCTCCAGCTGACCTGCCCCATCAGAAACACAAATTCCTATTTGTCACCACACATCGGACAGGGGAGACATCTAAATATCTCTAGGGGTCTCCAGGGGTCCCCTGGCCTCTGGCCTGCCTCTGCCCATGGCCAGTGGTGGCTCAGCACCAAAACATCCTACAGGCCTCTTGGCCAGTCCCTGGCCGCCCCCCAGGAGGTGTGTGCTGCACAACCATTCTCCTCAGGGGAGAATGAGGCCATGGACAGTGGTGGCCTCTGCCTGTCACCCCTCCCTACTCAAGACAAACTCTTCTCCCCAAACCCCCATCAGTCTCTTCCTCTTCCTTAGATCCAGGCCCAGCCTGTCATGCTGTGCAGTTGATTTATTTTTCTTGTGGCCTTGCTCTCAGTGGGGCTAGAGAACAGCATGTCATCACCCTCTCTAAATATTACAACTCTGCAGAGAATTGATGAATGTGACTCATCACCCTCCATTCTCCAACTAGAGAATCCCCAGGCCTTTCTTTGTTGATATGAGTGTGATCATAATTATAAAAATAACAGTAATAATAATAATGGCAGCTCACAATTACTGAACACTTGTTATGTGCCCGATATTGTGCTAAGCACTTTCCCCACATTATTCCATTTACTCTTTGCAACTCTATTATGTAGGTACTCTTCCTCTCCTATTACACAGATGAGGAAACTGAGGTTCAGAGTGGCTCAATGCCTGTAACTTGTCCTGGTCACATGGCCGGGAAACAGCAGAGTAGAGGCAACGTGCAGAACTGCTTAACCCCAGAGCCTGGGCCTAACCACTGTGCCCCACTGGCTCTCCATGAGCCCAGCCTCAAAGGGTGTTTTTAAACTATGATGTCACCCCTCCATCTCGTACTTAACCATCAACCCAAGCCAAAAGTTCAACCCCAAAACAGAGACCAGAGTGAGCATTGTGTTTCTACCAAGGGCTATAACCAGTGCTACTGATGGAACAGGGAAAGAGGCCCCAGAGGGACATTTGCATATGATTGCTTGCAGTTGGCCTCTAATGTGTACCAGCCACCTCTGTCCCTGGCGATGTCAGAGTCAGAATCATCTCTGACCCCATGAAAATTATAGCATCTTGTTTTTTCTCTCCTTTCATCTCTTTCCTGATTGCCATCATTGATCCTGGCACATCCCAGACAGAAATACCCCCACTGTAGCAGGGGTCTGACGTGCAGGCTGTGATTAGGGCAGTGTTCTTTTATCAACCCAAAGTCACTGCCTCCGTGGGAGAGAGACAGAGGGAGGTGTCACCCCAAGGGCAGTCACCGTAGAAGAGGCCTGAGTCAGCCCCTCTGACCAAACACCCTTGCTAGAGGGCTGGGGCCCAAGAGCCAGCACCATGGAACGAGGAATAGGAAGATGCCTGCTGAGTGGGAGAAGACATGGTGAGAGAGGGCAAGGAACTGGGCGAGGCGCAGGGGTGGCGGGTGAGCCGGCTGTGTTGGCCGAAGCAGGCTGGGAACCTGTGCTGGAGGGCCAGACTGCTTCTGAGCAGTGAATTTTCTGGATTTCCTTTGTGTTCCACTGAATGAGTGAAACCTGCACAAAGCTTGCGGAGCTGAGAGCAATCAAGGAAAGCACCTTTGTCCACGCTGTGCCAGGGACAATGCCTGGGCCAGTGAGGTGGTGAGGACAGGACCAGGAAAGAAAATTCCAGAAGGGGGAGCTCAGTGGCTTGGCTTGTACATGTTGGGACCACTTGGTGGGCTACCCCTTCCCACTTTAAACTTGAGCCTATGGGATCTGTTCTAATAGGAAGTCTGTTTCCTCATATGTCCTAAGGGGGAGACCCCTGGCCCCTGGTGGCTCCTCAGTCACAGACACACACACACACACACACACACACACACACACACACACACACACAGAGACAGGAAACCAAATCTCTCTCCTGTCTCTCCTCTGAGTCTCCTGTGAGCCTAAGGGCTCCCCAAACCTCCTTCCCACAGATTCCTCGGACACACTCCTTTCTCCTGGGCACGTAAAAACATATGTCTGGTAGTCAGGCTGGGTAAAAGCTAGTATCAGAAAGTGTTCTGGGGGTGTTTCTCCCACTTAACCAACGATGGGATCTTGGAAAAGTTACTTCATCTCTGTGCCTCAGCTTTTTCTCCTGTAAAATGGAGATAATCACAGTACAGCCCTCTTCTTTGCTGTGGTGATTGAGTAGATGAATGCACTAGGGCAGTGGCTAGTTCAGGCAAGCTCTGCAAAGGCGTGAGCTCTCACTGCTAGCGATCATTCCACCATGCGAGGGCCAAGGTGGGTGGGAGAAGCAGCAGGGAAACAGCACATCTGCACTGCCTGAAGGGCTCAAGGCCAGGAGTCCAGCCACGCACTCCACTTCCCTGAGCTCGGCTCAGCTGCAACACCCGCAGGTCTCTCCGGGATGTGGAGATTCAGCCAGGGGCAGCCGTCTTCCTGGGAGACCAAGGTGACTGCTGCCTACACTGTCCCTACCTGACAGAGGAGCGTGAGGGGTTGGGAGAACCCCAGAACTGGGGCCAATGTGTTTTGCAGATACATGTCTCTCCCAAAGGCTTAGAGTCTCAGTTTTGACAGACAGATGGAAGACACGCAGGCAGAATCCACAGTCTTGGATCCCAGGGCAGACTTGGGAACTGGGCAGTTCTCATTCTGCCTGAAAAAAACAGTGCTTCCCTCACCCCTGCCGTTGTCAGCCTCACCTTCTCTGTGTGTGTGTGTGTGTGTGTGTAATTTGCACTATTTCATTTAATCACTTCCTTGAAAACTCAGGCCAAGCCTCCAAAGAGTCCTCTTTACACCAAACTTAGAGGACTCGTGAGACCCAGGGAAACTTGCCTGGGGAGAAGGAACTCTCCGGAAGGCAAACACAGCAGCTCCTTTTCTGGGCATATGGGAGGATTATCGGGCTCTCCAGGAAGCCATGCTGGATGAAGGCCACTGTATCGCTTCGTGTCCCCATGGAACTCATAAGCAGATTTTGCACTCTATTAATCTACATCTGTTTGCACGTCCCTGCTGTCAGCAGCTTCTGTCTAGGGAGGCGGCAAACATGCAGTGAAAGGAACGTGGGCTCTGGAGCGGCCATTTGGGTGCAGCCTGTCTGTACCACTGCTGGCTGGGGGACCTTGAGCTCTTGAGTCTTTTAATTTAGAACACATTCCCCACCCTTTTTTCTTTTTCCATGACTGACTTTTTAAAGAGTACACAATGTAGACTGTCCCACGTTCTGAATTTGTCCAGTTGTTTCTTGGTGATTTTATTTTTCTTTAAATTTATTACGGAAAATTTCAAATAGAGTATATATGAAGTAAATAGCATACATGACCTATCTATCAACTGGGTGTGCTGATAAAGGTAGCTGGCTTGCAGTGCTGTCAGGAGGACTGGTGATAAGGTGGGCAGAGCCTGGCCCAGTGCCTGGCACGCACTGGCTTAGGAGGCATGGAAGCTGCCAGATGGTGGTGAAGATGAGATGATGGTGGTGACATTCGGGTCCCAGTCTATGCTTTCCGTCTCTCTTGGTAGGCTAGGAGCTCCTCCCCAAAGCGGGTGGTGGTGCTTCCTCCTTTCTCCTCCTCCTGTTTCTATTCTCTCCCTGCAGCCTCGCTGTCCCCCTCTCCCCACCCCCCAAAAAAGTTACAGGGGACACCATGATAATTCACATTTAACATACCTGGAGGGGTGGGGCTGGCATGCTCTAGACAACACATTCTCCAAAGTCAACAAACCACCCTGTCAGGCTGTGCCCACTTGAAAGGAGGGAAGTGGGATGTCTCCGTGGGGGTCCAGCTCTCCCTCCCTTCCCTCCTCCTCCCCCAGCCTCACCCCTACCTCACGTTGTCATGTTTCTGGATGTAAATCTTATGGAACATCATATCCTCCTGCTTGGCGTTGATGTCTGCTTTCATCTCCATGGCAACATGACGGGGAAGGACAGACAGCAGGAGCCGCTCCTGCGGAGGGAAGCACATTCTTTCATCACAGCGCCTTCCACCTGCCTGGCAAGTGCTCTCTCCTCCACACCTGTGCCCCTGCCTGAGGGCCCTGGAAAACCTTTCAGGCTCTCCCGGGACTCCTGGGCTAACACTGTGTGTGTGTGTGTGTGTGTGTGTGTGTGTATGTCTGTGCATGTGTGTGTATGTGCGTGCAGGCTACCTGTCCCCCATCTTCCCTCCCCAGGACACCACGTGATCCTTCCGCCTCACTCTCCACGTTTCTCTGGCAAAAGTGCCCCTGGTGAACCTGTGAGTACTGAGCACCTCGGGTTAGAATCCTGGATGTCACTTGAGACTCTGCATGACCTTGGGCAAATTACTGAACTTCTCTGAGCCTCAGGTTGCTCATCTGTAAAATGGGGATGGAGTTGTTGGGAGCATTACATGAGATCCACTCCATCAGTTTTCAAATATTTATTGAGCACCTACCATGTGCCAGGCACTATTCTGGGGACCAAGAGAGTTAACACCAAGAGTGAGACAGGCAAGGTTCCTCCTTCAGAAAGCATCTGGTGTAATGGGGGTCTCAGGGGCTACTATGGGGGCACTGATCAGGGACACCTGATCTCCACTGGGGTAGTCAGAGAGGGCTTCCTGTAGACTGGAAGGATGGGGTAGGAAGGAGGTGCTCCAGTTCCACTTGGGGGACAGTGGCCCAGGAGAGAGGGAAAGCAAGCTGACTTAGAGAAACCACATCACAACCAGCTACAGGGGAGGTGGGAGAGAAGCAAGTGGAGGGGCAGGCCACATCACAGAGGCTCACATCAGCCTGTTATGGAGTCTGGACTATGCCCTCTTTCTGAGCTCCTCTCCTGGGCCTGCCCTGCTCCCTCCCTGCCAGACCAGACTCCCTGTCAGGCTGGTGCACATCATTTGCTCATCACCAGCCTTTCATTTTGGCTGCCTCCAGCCCTCCTCATTCTCCTGCCCTTCACACCACACCAGATGCTAGAGCCACCCTCCTACGTGGCCCTGAGACTCTTCTGCTTCTATGTCATCTCTGCTTCCTCTCCCTCCACCTGGTCCCAAACATGCCATGTCCCACCTCTGTCCTCGCCCCATCCATGCCTGCATTCTGGGAGTAAATCCATGGCCAAGGCTCCCACTGTAGAGGTGGCTCTATCAGCCACTTCCCACATCCCTACCTCCTGTCCATGGCTCGCCAGCCTCCAGCTGCCCACGTGGATGTCTTGCCACCACCACCCTGACATCACACCCAAACCACACTCGCTTTCCCACACTGTCATTCCCCAATCACTTTTCTTTCCATTTCCCTGCCTTTACCCGGGACAGCCCCATTCTGCTGCACCAGTGTCGAGGCCCTGCCCACATAAATGGCTTTTGCTTTTCAGATCTTTCCCTCTGACACTCATTCCTTTCCCCTGAGCCGTACGCCCTGTCCAGCACTGATGAAGTCCTGCTCATCTGGAAACAGCTCTCGCACTTGTCCTTTCCGTTGTGCCTTCCTCCACTGCCCATATGCAGTTCTCACCTGGCTCTTGGATTCTGGTTGCGACACCCTGGACAGACAGCCTCCCTCTGCCCTCCCTGATGCCTGCACAGCCCCGATCTCTCTGAAACACTACCTGTGCTCGACACCGTCACAGGTTTTCTAGTTTCACCAGCCACATCACATACAGGTTTCTCCAGACCCACTAAACTCACTCTTCCTTATTTTCCACTGCAAATCAATGCCCATGTCCCCTTACCCCCTTGCTATGCCTCATGCTTGCCTGGCCCACTCCTGCCACCCCCAGACTGGCTGCTGCTCCTCTCCTTGCTGAAGCACCCTCTCCACCCCAACCTTAGCCTGTCACCGCCCAGGCCACCTTCAGGGCCAGACTGGATGACCGGGGCAGCCTCTAGATCACTTTCTTTGTCTCCAAGCTTGCTGCCTCTGGTCCATCCTCCCCTCTGCAAGCAAGCAACTGCTTTTCCTAAAACACACCAGATCATGTTGCCTTCTAAGCCTCCTGACCCTGCTGAGATCAGCCCATGCCCGCAGCCTGGCCTGGAGGTTTCCATGATCTGACTCCTCCCTGCTCTTCCACCTGCTGTCCCAGCAGCACTGAAATGAAATCCACACTCTGCTCCAGACAGAGCAGAGCCCAGAGTCCCCTACGCTTCCTGGGGTCTTTCTTGCTGCTGCACACAAGCTCCTCAGCTGGCATCACCCTCCTTCTCCGCTGCTCCCCACCCTCCTTCAGGGTCTCCCTTTTCCCAGGAGGAGGTCCGACTCTGGCTGCCGGCATCCCCTCCCCACCTGCTGAAACCCCACATCAGTAGCCTGTTAACTGTGTGTGAGGAGAGGCCACCTTGGGGACCGGAGCTGTGTCTTGCCCAGTGCCACGGCCCACAGCCTTCTGCTGGAGAAGCTGACACATTCGTGAAGGGCGGTGTTCCCTGTGGGTCGGTCTGGCCCCCCAGGCAGCGGGAAACACAAGCACCAAAGGCCAACTCTTAGTAAATAGTTACTGGTGACAGAAATAGGAATTAAAAGACAGCGTGGGATGACTGGGAGAGACAGCACTACAAACCGTTTGGCTTCATGATAGGCCTCCTACATTTACAACCACCTCCAGGGCTGAGGGCCAGGAGGGGTAGTCAGGAGGCCGCTGGGGAATAATTCTGAGTCCAGTCATCACAGGGCCCCTAGAAGCTTCCCCAGGGAGCCCCGGCAGCTCTCTCTGCATGCCTTGCTGGCTGTGGCTCGCTGAGAAGCACCTGTCCGCAGAAAGCGTCCCCTCCTCAGCACATTGGCTCCGAATATGGAATGGCAAAAATATTTTCTCCCCTAAAGCCCTGTGGATTTGGTGGAATGTCTAGACTGGCCCAGGCCAGAGCAAGGAAACTGTGGCAAGCTGTAAAATGGTAATTCCCCTGGAGAAGTGAGAGAGGAAGCCCCGAAAATGGAATAAGGAGGAGGTATCCTGATCTCAGGTGAGAGACGCTGAGGCCTGGAATGGGGATGAGATAAGGGGCTTTTCAGAAATGCTGAAGCCTTGGGGTGAGCACGGTGCAGTGTGCCAGAGGTGACGTACATGTGTTAATAATAAAGGGCAGTGGGAGGACCCCAGGGACACTGCCAGCAAGGGCTTCCTTCAAGATGCTGGACCAGAAGCTCCGACAGGGCCAAAGAGTGAATGGGGAGAGCCAGGCCGAGGACTGGTCAGCGTAAGTGGGGACCTGACAAGACATGCCGACCACCGAGGCAGCACTGGAAAGGAAGTGAGGACACGTGGGGACTCGGGCGCCTGGAGAGGTACTACAGAGCTTTGCCCCCTCGTTTGGCTGTCTGGATGTCACCAGCCTGTCACTGTGACTCACTTAGGATGCAACCAGATGGCATCAAGGACGTCCCCCGCAGTAGTAAAACATTCTGCACTCAGGGTGGCCACAACATGTGCTCCATGCTGGCCTGGAGCCATGAGTGACCACTGCCATCTTGGCCCTTTCTCCATGTCCCCCACACTCAAAGGCAGACCTTCCATGTTCGTGTCAGCCATGGGGGCTGACGCCGCATGCGGCACTCAGGTGGGCTCCACTGATGCTTGCTCAGGGTCTGGGGAGATGATAATCTAAGAGGGGAGGGAAGGCCTCCGGTTTGGAGCAACCTTATCTCAGAGGAGCCAGTGGGAGCCCCATTGCTCTGCAGACCCGCCCACTCTCTCCCCTAAGCCACATAGCCCCCAGGCCTCCTGTGTGGGAGCCATCACTCAGAGTCACCAGACCCCTACCTGATTCACACACAGGAGAGGAGACAGTGGGGATCCACACCTGGAATCCAAACAGGACTCCAACCCCAAAGAGGGAAGGGCTGGACCCCTGATGTGGCCCTTAGCTCTGCTCCCACCCCACCCAAGAGTGGTGCACACAGGGCAGGTCCCTCTTTGCACCAGGAATCTGTAACCCTGGGAATGGCCTGCCTTCCCTGGCCCAGGCAGGTCTAGGGAGAGATGGAACTTTCTTCCTTCTCTGAACCACCAAACCCCAGAACTGAGAGAGAGGAATAGCCAGGTGTGGGGTGTCTCAGGGGATGAAGCTCCTGTCTCTTCTTTTCCCTCATCCCTCCCCTGTGGAGCACTTAATCCCAGTTAGGAACGCTGGCTTCTCTCCTTACTCCAGCTCAAGGGGGGTGCAGTGTGGGGAGGGAGGGGGAGCCGTGTGGGAAGGGAGGGAGGGGGAGCCGTGTGGGGAGGGAGGAAGTGGGAGCCGTGTGGGGAGGGAGGGAGTGGGAGACATGTGGGGAGGGAGGGAGGGACCCTCTTGCTGCTGGGCTTGTTTGCAAACCACAGGGACACCACATGGCTATGGGCACCTGGCCTTAGGCACGGGCAGGGTAGAGCTCCCTTCCCACAGGGCCTGGAATGCTGGACTCTCTCCAGGGGAAACATTCCCCACGGGTTGGGCCCCTCCCAGGGAGTGGGGCTGGCAGCTGTAACGAGCACCACCTGCCCCAGGCCAGGCGCTCAGGGGAGGCGCAACTCGGGTCTCCACTCCTTCCCACTGCGCAAGGGCAGGGGGCTCACTCACCTGTTGCTGGTTCTCCCGCTGTGAGTGGAGCCGCGCCTGGATGCACTCTCGGGTCTCCTGGAAAGCCTGTCTCTGGGAGACCTCAGCTGGGTAGTGGGTGCAGACACCCACGATGTTGGTGCAGGAGAAAATGAGAACATTGGAGACAAGCTGCAGAGGGAGAGAGGAGCACACCGAGCTCAGATCCTGACCCTCCTGGCCCCAAAGTGTGGAGCCCTCAGCCCCTGTCTCAGCAAACTCACACCTGGCACTGGCAAACAAATGCTGAGGGCACCCCACACGCAGCCAACCACTGGGAGCAGCCGGGCATAATCGATCGGGCTCTCTGATGTCCTCACAGCCAGAAGTTTGGCTGGCCTGTCATGGGGTATGTCTTTTAAGGACACTGAATCACCTAGTAATCATACTAAACATGCCTATCGTACCAGAAATGAAAAGGTTACATGTACTGTGACAGAGCTGTGTATGTGCTGGAGGCAGGAGGGCCACCGCAAGGAAGGTGTCACAAGGGTGCTGGGATTACACTTTTGAAAGTGTGATAGAGTCCAGCACAGGCAAGGGGCCACCCTCCCCCAGGGATCAGCTCCAACGAATCAAGGCCTCTCAAATCCCCTCAGGTCCCCAGCACTGTGCTAAATGCTCTAGGGAACGAAAGGACAAGGCTGGCCAGTCAGGGTCCGTGGCCACAGTGGGTCTCCACTCCTTCCTCCCTAGGCTTCTGGTCTTTCTGTTACCAGCCCTCTGACAACCACCACACCAGCTGGCCAGTGCCTGCCACTCCCCTGCTTCCCAACAACTGAGATGTGTGTGTGGAAAAATACAACTGACCCTCCAGGTCAGCAGAGTTGAAGCTGGAATTCCATTGAAGGAAATACTTACTGAAAAGCTAAGGGAAAACGAAACACAATACAACACGACGCGGAAAGCAAGGTTATATGGTACATTCAGATCCCAGTGAGTGATGCGTAGGCAAAATTTCTCTTGGCAGATAGAGCTCCTGGGTATCTGAGTACATGGGTCCTATTGTCCTTGACTTGGGGCCGCATGGGACAGAGCCACACAATGATGCTCCGGCTCCCAGGCTGTGGGGGCTTTGAGCTGCACCTCAGTTACTCCCTCCAAAAACTTCCTTCTTAGTCCCAGCTCCAGAAGGGGAGCCCGGGTCAGTCGCTGCACCTTCTGTTGTGGCTCCCTCAGCCCTCAGGAGGCCTGTGTTGGTCCCAAGTCCTGGGGTATGGAAGGCACTTGGCCATTTGCATCCCAAAGGGCCTTGCTGTGGGATGTTGGCTACCTGGCAGTGGCCCCGGCAGATGACTCCTACGCTCTTCTCAAGGGGCCTCTTGGCTCTCGACTCAGGTCTGCTTTCTACCTGAAGGCTTTGCCCACCACAGCTTTGAGGTGGTCCTGCCCTTGCTCCTTGCTGAATGTGGTACCACCTTTCCCTGGAGACATTGCATGGTGTGTATGCCCCAGTCCATGAAAAGACTTTCTCTTTCCCATTTCAGACTCTTACTCCCTACCGGCTGAAGAATGCCCTGAGCTCCCCATGTGTCTCCTGGATGCGCCTTCCAGGAAGGGGCAAGTTCAGATTTCCAGCTCCACTGCCTCAGCCGACTATTGTTGCTGACTTATAACTCCCATATTCTTCCACCCCAACCCCATCTACCCTAGAATCCCATCGCTGTCATTTTATGTAAACACACGGCATAGGAAAAGCCAACCTATTTATCACAAGGAAAGAAGACCCTTGCTCTTCAGAAACTGACAATCCACTTGAAGAGTGTTATAGATGGAATGTTTGTGTCCCCCAAAAGGACTGTTGAACCAAAGAGTGGCTGGATGAGCCCGTGGCTTCTGGAAGATTCATCAGAGGCAAGAGTGCAGGAATGGGAGACGGGTCCAGACACTGCCACAGAAGCCCAAAGCATGAGGGAACAAAGACCTGTGTGTGGCTGGGAGCCAGTCAGGGCAGAGCTGACACAGAAGGAAGAGCCCCTAAGACCAGGGAGAAGAAAGTCCAGGAGGAAATAGACCGTGGCCTGAAGCAGTAACCAATGCTGTGATTATGAAGTGAGATCCCAAAAACAGGCCTCTGGGAAGTCACTGGGAACCACTGGGAGAGGATAAGGAGGAAGAGACGAGGAAGTGAAGGTGGAGGGGTAGGCCACAGGGAATTCTGAAGGATGATCTAGTTAGGGGAGATCTGTGTGAAAAGAGAGGAAGGTGCCAGGTGATAAAAACAGAAGTGAGACAGGAGAAACTGGGAAGGAGAAGATAAGGAGCTAGCCTCAGACAGGCTAGTGCATCATGAAAATATGATACAACATGACCAAATGGGCTTAATCCCAGGAATGAAGGCTGGTTCAACTTCAAAAAGCAATCAATGTAATTTTCCATATTAACAGACTAAAATTTAAAAACCATATGATCATTTCAATAGTTTCTAAAACATCATTTGGCAAAATGCAATATACATTAATAATTTTTAAACTTACCAACTTAGGAATAGAAGTCCCTTAATCTGATCAATAGCATATACAGAAACCTACAGCTAAATTATACGATACTTAATGGTGAAAGACTGCTTTCCCCTAAGACCAGCAACAAAGCCTATTTGTCACTCCTATTCAACATCACACCGGAGGTCCTAGCCTATGCAATCAGACAAGAGAAAGAAACAAAAGACACACAGATTAGAAAGGAAGAAATAAAACGGTCTCTATTTGCAGATGACATGATGGTCTACATAGAAGAACATCAAAAAATTTAAAAAATTACCAGAATTAATATGCAAGTTTGGAAAAGTCATAGGATATAAAATTAATATACAAAAAGCAGCCTACTTTTATATATGAGTAAATACCAATTGGAAGTAAAATTTTTAAAGGTATAGTTGGCTCTCTATATCCACAGGTTTTACATCTGTAGGTTCAACCAACCTTGGATCAAAACTAATAGAGAAAACATAAGCAGATGGCTGGACAGAGAAAGAATGGCCTTCCCTCTTTCTGAGGCCAGAAAGAGAGGCCAGAGTCTATTTTGAGACATGACCCCCAAAGTAATTATCAAGTGTCTGCTGCAGCATCTCTGTACTAATCCTCTGGGTCTCTCCTGCTGTAATCTGACTCCTCCTATAGCCAGAAGGCCAATAGCAACCGACAGTGCAAATCCAGGTAAAAAGATGCACGGTAACCCAATATCCATCCAAATGGCTTTGCTAAGCTTAGTGTGCCTTGGTGTTCATCTCTCTTCTACTAAACACAAAACCAGGCAGGCAGAAAGAGGGTGCTGTGGTTTGAGGGTGGGGTCTTGAGCAAGGCTATTGGAAAGGTCGGATTTCAGCAAGTTGGACCTGAAAGTGAAAAAGAGATTAATAGCTGCCTCACTCACACACACTCACACCATCTGCCAAAAAAGCAGGAATCTGGGCACCAGGTCTTAAAGGGTGCTAAGGTCCCTGTGCAGATGCTTTGGTTATGAATAGTGAGGAGGTTATCGGTAAAATCTGATGGAATTCTGCTTACACACAAAGGGAGTCTGAAGTTTGAAAATGATCTCACACTTTGGGGACAAGAAAGTATGTCCAAATGCTGCCGGGCTCTCTTCTCCACTCAAGCAGTGACCAAATAATGAGCCACCTCTTACACCCCCATAAAGACAGGCACAGTAAAAGTAAGTATAAACCCTGTCCTTGTGTAAAGGACCTAATTAGTAAATAGTAACAGATATCAGTCACTGCTGAGGCTTCACAATAGCAGGTAAACAGGGCCTAATTAAGGGTTTATTGGTTTTCCCTGTGCTGGCCTCATGGGACACATCTAACCACATGGAACACAAGTGGGGGGTGTGTGTGTGTGTGTGTGTGTAGGGAGTCAGTGGTATGGGGGAGCATGTGACATATGCCCACATTACACCAAGTGGAGTGAAAAGGAGACCCGACAATACAGCAGACTGCAGACCTGGAGTAGCCTCAGCATCTGCTTTAAAACAAGCGGCCGGATGTGGTGGCTCATACCTGTAAAACCAGCACTTTGGGAAGTGGTCCTTGGGTGGATTTGGAAAATCAGATCTCACCTCTTTGGCTTGCACCTCATCGGGGTCATTACAGACTCTGAGGCACAGGGAAAATGCTGTAGTCTGTCTACTCTGTCCTCACAAGTGGAGGAAGATCTGGAAAAGGGAGTAGGGAAGAGTGGACAGGCCGAGGTGGGAAGATCACTTGAGTCCAGGAATTCAAGACCAGCCTGGACAGCATAATGCTACCCCATCTCTACAAAAAATAAAAATAAAACATAAAAAAATTTACCAGGTAGTCCCAGCTACTTAGGAGGCTGAGGCAGGAGGGTCACTTGAGCCCAGGAGGTAGAGGCCGCAGTGAGCTATAACCATACCACTGCACTCTAGCCTGGGCAACAAAGCAAGACCCTGACTCCAAAACAATAACAACAAAAAGTTTAAAACAAGCCCTGCAGATGGATGGGGTCCAAGTGAACAAGGTCCAGGGGGTCACAGGACCACATCAAGAGGGACTCCACTAGAAGGGGAATGTTTGACTCTCTTCTCAGAGTCAAAACCAAGGGGAGATGCCGAGGAATATTTAATACTTCTAAAACCCCAGCATTTCTGAAACCCAATCTCTGGCTGCCCGCAGGCTGCAGGTTTGATCTGAGCCAAGAGTGGGAAGTTACGGTGCTCAGTTTGTGCAGTGTCTCCTCGGGAAGACTCAAAGAAACCCCAGCCGCCGGCCTCAGGCACTACGGTCGTTTCTGCCTCTCCTCTCTGAGTTTTCAGGGGGCTCTGTGGGCCTACTACAATAGGCTTGCTGCTGGATAATCCTGGGAATGGTACAAGGCAAAGGGGAGTGAGAAATGCATGGTTTTGGAGTAGAAGGAAATGAGTTGGGGAAGACCCCTGCTCAGTTTGCTCTTTTATGCGGTTCCTGTTGCTGATAAGTCAGCTTGCTCCTTGCAGTATCGTTCACAGGTGAATGGTGGTGGCTGTGGTAGGAATCAGAACTTCCTGGGGAGCCAGATTTAGTGATGGGGGAGGGAGCAGGATATTCAGCTAAATTTGAATTACAGACAAACAACACATACATCTTTTAGTGTAAGAAGGTTCCAGGCAATATTTGGGACCTACTTATACTAAAAAAAATTATTCATTGTTTATCTGAAATTCAAATTTAATTGAGTGACCCATATTTTACTGGGTAACCCCACCAGGGGTCCTTTTCAAACCACACCTGCCCTCCCCCAGTCATGACAACCCTCTCCCCAAGCTCTTGTCCACTCTTCCCTACTCCCTTTTCCAGATCTTCCTCCACTTGTGAGGACAGAGTAAACAGACTACAGCATTTTCCCTGTGCATCAGAGTCTGTAATCACCCTGATGAAGTGCAAGCCAAAGAGGTGAGATCTGATTTTCCAAATCCACCTGAGGACCACAAGATGCTGGACCACCTCAGGGACCCTGGGGGCAGAGGACCAGCTCCCCCTGCTCTGGCTAGCAGAAAAGGAGGAGAAGCCCTCTCCTGCAAGGTGTCCCCTGGCCCCAGCCCTAAAGACAGGCACGATTCCTTCCTGATTTAGTCCTTTGTTGGTTTACAAACACATAAAACTAACAACGAAATGAATCCCAAATAAAAGAAGCTGACATCCTAGCAAGAGTTCCTTCCTCCTACACTGAATTTCATTTGTCTTACACAGTGGTGGCGGGAAGCTCAGGGAACCTCGGCGGAACCCCATCAAGATATAAAATAAAATAATTCAAGGAAGAATAATCTTAAATTATATACTCTTAGAAGGCATATCGGCATGGTTCCTTGTACACTGCACCATGCTCGATTAGGTGCTTAATTTTTTTTTTAACTATTACATACTTTTAACTGTTTTTCTAATCACAATGAGTGACACCTCTAAAATTTTTCCTTTCACAAAGAATCAAGATTGCTGTATGTGTTTTGGTAATCAAACCTGCATTATATCTGCTTGGGGGCTTTTGTGACGAGGTCCTCTTTCAAGGAGGTGGCCAGTTCTATACCACTGGCTCTGGACAAACATCATCAAGCCCATCTCTCTGCTCACTAGGGTCCTGCCCAGACAATATCCCCCTTCTCCTCTCCTTTCCAGCTAGGATCTAGCTGCTCTGGGATTGTCATTCTCCCTTGCTCTGGAACTCCCCCTCGACTCAAGAACTGAGGATGCTTCCTGAGGGGCCTCCACCTCTGTGAACACCATTTTCTATGCCAGAGATCCTCAAATGATACCCTTAACATTACGACATTTTCCTACCCTAAAACCCGCCAGGCCTCTCCATTACCAGTAAGATAAAGCCCAAACTCCTGCGCCAGCATCAACGCTCTCTAAGTCTCATCATAGACCACATTCCCTGTCTCATGCCCACCCCAGCTACTAACTGTGTCTGAAAAAAACAATCTGAAATACGATTTTAAAGTGCAATGTTTAATACAACTTTAATGTTACTAAAATTAGAGCATGAAATATTGACAAATCAACAATTAGCATCTGCTTAATACATTTTAAGGAAAAACAAAATAGACTAAAATGTGAAGAAAGACAAGTATCTAGGAGTAATTGGGTACAGCAATATACAGTCTGCAAAACACTTTCTCACATGTAGTTCATTTCACACTCATCAAATCCCTATAAGATAAGCAAGTTAGGCAGCATCATCCCCCTCTGCCAATGAGGAAACTGAGGCTCGAGGCAGGGGTCCTGCCTGGAGTTACACAGCAAGGCAGCTGCAGAACTGGGATCACAGCCATCTCTTTCTGAGCTCACAGTTCATCCTACTCTACTGTACTAAGCTGTTATTTATCCCAATTTAATTTAGATCTAGTTTTGTTTTATTCTATTTAATAAAGAGACACTCAACTTTCTCTCACCCTTGTCCCAGGCGCCCCAGGCCTTCTTCATAGATCCTGGTCACATAAAGTACTGCTGATTAGGGACCTACTCCCAGCCACTGCCAGATTCGATGAATGTCCTCTGGGGTCACTCTCTCTAGGGAACTCACAGCTATGGGTAAGAAAGGCCCACCTGTCTCACAAAGCCAAGTCTTACTCTAGCGTAGCTTCCCTTAATTATTTTTTATGGAGATACAATTCACATACCATAAAATGCACTCTTTTAAAGTGCAAAATTCAGTAGTGTTTAGTGTATTCACAAGGCTGTGCCACCATCACTACCAACCTTAGGACATTTTCAACATCTCCAAAAGAAACCCCATGCCCATTAGTCACTGCCTATTCCCCACCCCACCCTCCCCCAGCTCCTGACAACCACGAACCTACTTTCCACCCCTATGGATTTGCCTATTCTGGACACTTCATATAAATGGAAGTGAAAAATAGGTGGCCTCCTGTGTCTGGCTTTTCTCGCCTGGCATATTTTCAAGGTTCGTCCACGTGGTAGCACACACAGACTTAGAATCCTTTATCCAAAATGCTAGGGACCAGAAGTGTTTCATAGTTTGGATATTTTTCACATTCTGGAATACTTGCATATACATAATGAGATATCTTGGAGATGGGACACAAATCTAAACATGAAATTCATTTATGTTTCATAAACACCTTCTACATGTAGCCTGAAGGAAATTTTATACAGTATTTTAAAATAATTTTGTGCATGAAACAAAGTTTGTGTTAAGTACTTATGTGTGGAATTTTCCACTGTGGCGTCATGTCAGAGCTCAAAATGTTTCAGATTTTAGCGCATTTCGGATTTCAAATTTTCAGATTCAGGATGCTCTACCTGTATCAGCATTTCGTTCCTTTTACAGCTAAATAATATTCCACAGCACAGATCTACCATATATTGTTTTATCCGCCATCAGGTATAGACATTTGAGTTGTGTCCAACTTTTGGCTATTATGAATAATGTTGCTGTGATGAACATTCATGTATATGTTTTTATATGGATATATTCTGTTTTCTTGGGGATATACCTAGGAGCAGAATTGCTGGGTCACACGGCAACTCTGTGTTATTTGAGGAACTACCCAACTGCTTTCCAATCACCTGCACCACCTTACATCCCCACCAACATTGCATGGGGGTTCCAATGTCTCCACATGCCCTGCCAACACTTATTTTGTTATCTTTTTCATGATAGTCATCCTAGCAGGAGTGAGGATGGTATCTCATTGCGGTTTTAATGCCCTTAAATTTGTAAAGTAAATAGCAACAATTGCAAGGGAGATAATGTCTTCTATAACTTGCACAGCTGTGCCTTTAGAGAGAAGTGGCCACATTGTACATTTTATTTTTTGTTATTTTTAGTTACTTATTCCTAGGAAGACCCCATGCTTTGCGCAACCAGAGAGAAATAACAGCTTTCATGTAATAGTGCTTACATGAACAAGACAAACACTGACTGAGTGCCTAGCACTGGGAAACCATGCCGCCGGCCACCTTGCCCTCTAGGACTCCAGATCTGGTGGGGAAGTCAGACAAGGTATGGAAGTGGTTGGGAGGACATAGACTCTGCAGGCTCCACAATCTCTATCCTCTATTCTCAAGTTAATTTCATAAACATTCAGTCCCCAGAGAATATGCCAGAGGAAACACCCTTAATATACAAAGTATTTTGCCAATTAACAATAAATGGGTAGAATTTAACAACAAAAAAAGGCTGGGCACAGTGGCTCATGCCTATAATCCCAGCACTTTGGGAGGCTGAGGTGGGTGGATCATGAGGTCAGGAGTTCAAGACCAGCCTGGCCAATATGGTGAAACTCTGTCTCCACTAAAAATACAAAAAATTAGCTGGGTGTGGTGGTGCGCACCTGTAATCCCAGCTACTCGGGAGGCTGAGGCAGGAGAATCACTTGAACCCAGGAGACGGATGTTGAAGTGAGCCAAGATCGCGCCACTGCACTCTAGCCTGGGCAACAGAGCAAGATTCCTTCTTGGAAAAAAAAAAAAAAAGAATTGAGCAACAACAACAACAAAATGGGTAATGTGGATGAATAAGCTATTCAAAGTAAAAATACAAATGATTTACAAATGTATGATATCAAAAGATGTGAACCCTCACTAGTAAGCAAAGAAATAACAATAAAAGCAGTATTTTGCCTATTAAAATATCAAAGCTTTCTTTTCATAGTAACAATGTTGGCAAGAATGCAATGGAATAGGCGCCCTCCTACATTATCAGTGGGAATGCAGATCAGCATAACCTTTCTGGAAACCAGTTTGGCAATATGTATGAAGAGCTTTCCAAATATTCATACCCTTTAACCCAATAAATTAGTTCCCTCCCAGGAATCTATACCACAGAAACCTCAGTAGCTTGAACAGGGCTTTATGTCCAAGGATGATTATAAAAGTTAACAATTAGAAACAGCTAAATGTTGAAAAACTGGAGAACAGTTAAATAAATTATGGTGCTCTCACCAGGCACGGTGGCTCACGCCTGTAATCCCATCACTTTGGGAGGCCAAGGAAGGAGGATCACTTGAGGCCAGGAATTTGAGACCAGCTTGGGCAACATGGTGAGACCCCATCTCTACAAAGAAATAAAAAATTAGCCGGGCATGGTGGCATGCACCTGTAGTCCCAGCTACTCGGGAGGCTGAGGTGGGAAGACCACTTGAGCCTAGGAAGTCAAGGCTGCCGTGAGCCATGATTACACCACTGAACTCCAGCCTGGGTGACAGAGCAAGACTCTGCCTTAAGATAAAATAAAATAAAACTATGGTGCTCAATACCCTAGAACATCTCAAAGCCTTTAAAATGTCTTATTTAAATAACATTCAACATTGTGGGAAATTTTCCAAAATACAATGTGAAGTGGGGGAAAAAAGAATATGAAATTGCATATACCTCATGAGCCCAGTTTTTCACATGTATACATTTCAAAATGTTAACAGTGATGGAATATCTCTAGGTGGTGGGATGATAAGTGCTTTTTTACTTTTTTTTCTTTATACCAATGAATACTCTCCAACGTTTCTATTGTATATATTACTCTAAAAAGAAATACTGATAAACTTATATAAAGAAAGAAAAAAGTACATGCTTGTGCTGTGAGTACGGCAGGCTGAAGAATCTTTCCTTCTGACAGAAGAGATAAAATGAGAATGAAAATGCCTGTAAAACCAGAGAGAATAAGTCAAATGGGAAAAGAGATTCAAAATAGAAAAAGAAATCATGTCTGGGCAGTGGGGACTAGGACCCTTCCTGGAGAAGCGTCTGCAGATGGGAAGGACCTGGCCAGCGGCATCCCAGTGGAGGGGCATACAGGTGACGCAAACAGCATCAATATGGATGGGGCAGAGGAAGAAGAGTCCAGGGCTACACTGGGAACACCAGGTAGTCACTGCTGACCAGAAGCAAGGAGAGGTGGTCAGAGATGAGACAAGGGGGTTTATGGCCAGATCATGAAAGAATTTTTTCTATGTCAGAGTAAGGAACCAGCACATGATCTAGGAGGCATTAAAAACTCTTGATGGCTGCATTTACAAAAATAAAAAGTATATTAATTCCCCAAATTATAAAATGTACATTCATTATAGAACACTTCAAAATCATGGTAAAGGAAAAAAAATCAATTATCACCCAAAGACAACCAGTATTAACGTTTTCATTTATTCCTTTTACTTCCTTTTTTAAAAAATCTATTTATGGCTTTTTGTTTTTGCTTTCATAAAACTGTGATCTTACTGTTTATATAATTTGGTATCCTGTGTTTTCACTTTTTTCTTTTTTTTTTTTTGAGACGGAGTCTTGCTCTGTTGCCCAGGGTGGAGTGCAGTGGCGCGATCTTGGCTCACTGCAAACTCTGCCTCCCGGGTTCAAGTAATTCTGTCAGCCTCCGGAGTAGCTGGGATTACAGGCGCCCACCACCATGCCCAGCTAATTTTTGTAGTTTTAGTAAAGACGAGGTTTGTATATTTAGTAGAGACGGGGTTTCACCATGTTGGCCTCGAACTTCTGACCTCAGGTGATCCACCCGCCTTGGCCTCCCAAAATGCTGGGATTACAGGCATAAGCCACCGCGCCCGGCCTTCACTCAATATCGTAACATAAGCATGTTCCCCTGTTATTACAACTTCTAATGCTGCCAGCTTTCAAAAGGGAAATGTGATCACAGCAGAACTTTGGGTAGATTAAACTGACAGCTGGAAAGGAGGCAGTGAAAAGGAAGATGCTAGAAGTAGAGAGCCTAAAAGAGGGCTATGGAAATAGCACAGAGGAGAAGGACCAGGGGCCTGGGAGAGGCTGGAACTCTGAGAAGGGAAAGCAGAGTGGCCCCCAAGCAAGGCATCTGCAAGGAGTATTTGAGCCTGGGGGATGCACCTACGGGAAGAAGAGAGCTTCGGTTCATAATCTACTTAGGGAAGTCCAGGAGGAGCTGGCTTTGGGGTGAATGGGTTATGAATAAGAAAGTGTCACAAAAGCTAAATGCAAGAGTAGGAAAGTCAACAGAATCAGGTGTTGTGGAAAAGGTTGAAAAGAGATGGATGAGCAGACTGGGTAGAGGAGGAAGGAGTTGAGCTATAAGGGGTTAAGTCATTAGGTCCTGAGGGGACCGTGAATGAAGGTGACTCTGGATGTTTGGCAGTGAAGGGAGAACAAGTGGGTCACAGCTTGAATGAATACGGCATGGAGGTTAGGAAACTTGATTTATCCAGAGGCAGAGGGAGGGGAGGGGCCAAAGAGGCAAATGAGGGCAGCACCGTACTTCCCCGCAGAACTGAGCTGTCCACCACGGGAGCTACTAGCCACACATAGCTAGAAACATTTGCAGTGTGGTTGGTCTGAAGTGAGGGGTGTTGTAAATATAAAATACACTGGAGTCTGAAATTGTTTTTTATTCATTACATGATAAAATGATATTCTGGAAATATTAGGTAAATAAAATGTATTATTTAAATTACTTTCACCGGTGGGTTCGTTTGTTTTCTTTGTTTTTTCGTTTTGGCCCACTGGAATAGCTGGAAGGACATACGTGGCTCTCAATATATTTCTGTTGGACAGCACTCATGTTGTACACAAGGGAGCCAGGACAGGAGGGACCTGGAGCACAGTGGATGAGGGACAGATCCCAGGTTACTTGTGGAATATCAAACTGCTGGGCAATTGGTGGCCCACCTTAGGCCCACAGAGTGATCTGCCTCCCTACTGCCTCTGAGGGGGTAATTTCCCAAAGGCTCAGATTCATCTGCCAAGCTCAGGGCCGATTTCAGATGGTACACCAGGACAGTCATTCTCTGTGGCTTTCAGGAACATGAGATGTGGCAATAGAAAAGGGAAGGGGGGCTGGAGGTGAGACCCAAGGGACATGGAGGTGTATGACAGGGGCTCAGGCGTGATGACTGAGGTATCTAGGACAGTCTAGAGAAGGGTATCAGACTCAAAATTCACCTCTCTTGCACATCACAAACCTTGGGGCTTTGGGAGAATACGTGAATTTAAAACCACGGGGAGGAGGGCATCCTCAAGAGCAATGAATGAACATCTAGAGGCAGCACAGTGTGGAGAAAGGCCTGGGAACTTAGGTATGAGTTCTCAGCCTGGATCTGCAAACAACAAACATGTGGCTCTGGGCATGTCACCTTTCCTCTGGGAAGTTCAGCTTCCTTCCTCTGGGAACTTCGGCTTCCTCATCCATGAAACTGAGAGGCTGTGGGTGATGCCCAAGGTCTTCACCATCTGGGACAGTCCGTGGAGTGGTCACAGCCTGGGCCTCCGGCTGCTCAAGCAGGGACAATTTGCATTTCCCTCTAAATGGAGATGCTACTTATAAAGACTTTTAGAGAAATCCCTGATTTCAAATCTTCTGCCTTCCGTTCTCCTGCAATGCAACGGAATGCTCAGCATTGCAGTATATAAGCTATAGCTTTAAGAAGGCCTGTCATACCTGGAAGTCACACAAAAGTCCCCCATCCAACCGTGCTAGATCCACGGGGAATCCCAGAGGAAGCCGGAGTCCTTCGGAATCTATGCCAGGCACCGGCCCCCACCTCATCCCTGGACCAGGCGTGGGAATCACATGTACAAAGCAGCGGAGAAAGGCAGACATGTTCCCATAAAAACCAAGGACATGAGTTGGGGCGGGAGGACAAGGAGAGGCTGGCGTGCCAGCAGTACCTTGCAAAGGTTTTCCAAGGAAGCTCATGATGCTTCGCCCACCCACAAACTGCTTCTCCTGCAGTTCTCTGACCTCTAGGATAAGGAGATGTTTGCTTTGTGGCCTGGCAAGAAGTTTTGTGGGCTAGAAGTTTATTTATCCTCCAAGTGCAATCAAGTTGCTCTCTTCCAAAAATCTCATCTTGGAGAATAATTATCCCCACTCCCCCAAGCTCTCCCACCCTCAGCTTCCTCCTCCTCTCCCGGAAAATCAGACAAACTTTCATTGTTTCCCATGAGTAGTGGTGACAGCTGAGGGTGGTGCCAGCCGTGTAGGTGGAGGGAGGGGGCTGACAAAAGGCTGGAGTCAGATTCAGGGGCGGGAAGAAGGAGCCCACCTGAACTCAGAGTTCTGGTTCCCACCCTACACAGGTGAAGTGCGGCTTCCCTGGTGCCTTCCCCCATCCCCTAGCCTGATCTGCTCACGCCCACATCTCCTCCCTCTTTCCATTCCTCACCTCTGGGGCTCATTTTAGGTCAGCAGAATCCAGAAGGAAAAAAACACTAAAGAGAAAATGAAACTGCCGCCAAGTGCTTACCTAACCTCCAATTGAGTGCGGAACCTAGATGAGGCCGTGTCTTCTGTGGGGCAGGCCTGGGCCCTACTCAGCACTGCACAGGCTGCCCTGTGGGGATGGAGGGACCATGGGCACCTCAGCAGGGATCTAGGGGCCCCAAAGACTGCCTAGGGGAGAGAGGCAGGAAGATACAGTGAGAGGAGTGCTATGCTGGGAGTCAGGAGCCCCAGGGGCCAGTCTTATGACTTGGAGCCAGTCATGCAACCTACAGGAATCTGAATGCACTCGTCTCTATAATGGAGCTAATGACACCTGCTATAAGACACCAATGCTAACACTGTACAGGTGTAAACCAACACAGGCTGGGACTAACAATGCCATTAGAGATCTGGAGGGCTGAGAAGTAGATGGGAGGCCAGGCATGGTGACTCACGCCTGTAATCCCAGCACTTTGGGAGGCGGAGGTGGGTGGGTCACTCGAGGTCAGGAGTTCTAGACCAGCCTGGCCAACATGGCAAAACCTTGTCTCTACTCAAAATACAAAAAATTAGCTGGGCATGGCGGTACACACCTGTAATTCCAGCTACTTGGGAGGCTGAGACAGGAGAATCACTTGAAGCCAGGAGGCGGAGGTTGCAGTGAGCCAAGATCGCACCACTGCACTCCAGGTTGGGTGACAGAGTGAGACTCTGTCTCAAAAAAAAAAAAAAAATTAGCTAGACATGATGGCACATGCCTGTAGTTCCAGCTACTTGAGAGTCTGAGGTGGGAGGATGGCTTGAACCCAGGAGGCAGAGGTTGCAGTGAATTCAGATGGTGCCACTGCACTCCAGCATGGGTGACAGAGCAAGACTGTCTCAAAAAAAAAAATAGTAAATAGGAGCCAGGTCTCCTCTGCTCACTGCTGTGACCCTATTATCCAGGACAGAGGCTGACACATATCAGGCCACAATAAATACTTGTTAAATGAATACATGGATGAAAAGAAAACTGAAGGCTGCAGGGTACCTTTAAGGCCTTGAACATTCCAACTCACAAGAGAAGACAGTCCCAGACCCCCAGTTGCCTCTGATGGTGAGCATCAAACACAAGGTAGGAGATGGGCTCCAGGGTCTCTGCAATGGTTTTGCATGTACCCCAAAATTTAATTTGTTGGGAACTTAATCCTCAAATTCACAGGCAGATTGGAAGTGGGGTCTCTGGAAAGTAATAAGGATTAAAGTCATCAGGGTGGGGCCCCATGATGAAACTGGTGGCTTTATAAGAAGAGGAGGAGAGACCTGAGCTAACACGCACACACGTGCTCTTTTTCGCCATGTGATGCCTCCCACCACATCATGATGAGCAAGAAGGCCCTTACCAGGTGCTGTCACCATGCTCTTGAACTTCCCAGTCTGTAGAACCATGAGCTAAATAAACCTCTATTCTTTATAAGTTACCCAGCCTGTGGTGTTCAGTTACAGCAATAGAAAATGAACTAAGACAATCCTTACCTGCAGGAATGCCCAGGCCCACATCAGAATTAAATGAAAGATGAGTGTGGTACTAACTGCCATGGCCACTAAGCATTTGGAGATGGTTTCTATCAGGGAGATGAGACATGAGACAAGTCTGTGTGTCCCTGTGAGTGTCTGGGAACTGGGAGACCCAGCCTGAAGTGTTGGAGAGTCCCTTATTTGCTGGCTGACCTTGAGCATATCACTAGGAAATCCCCAGAAGAGATTGAGTCTACTGGAGAAACGAGCTAATGTGCAAACGAATCTCATGGAAAGGCTTGGTGAACAGCAAGAGGCCTGGATTGCTGCAGTGCAGCCCTTCTCCTCACAGGCTGGGCCAGATCAGCAAACTCCTCTGCTCTCTGGGTCCTATAAGGTTTCTTTCTATGTACAATGGGAGAATGTGACCAAATGGTTCTCAGCTGCTTCCCAAGAGCACTGACATCCTGAGGACTCTGGGGAGTCTTATCTGCGATGTCATTCAGCCTCCCAGAGAGAAACCAGGAGATTCTGCCCTGGTCTCCATTCTCTCCTGGCTGTGCTGCTAACAAGGGGGTAGGAAGGGTGACCAGAATTGGCACCACAGCCACAGGAAGCACTGATTGCCTTAATTCTTGGGGCATGAGGAGTAACAGTGTTAAGTCTTCTCTCCCAGGGCCAATGGAGACATGACCTAATGCCAAAGGGTGAGCCATGAAACTCAACCATTATGATGGAAGACTATAAAAACGGCCAGTGGGAGGAGTGGCAAATGTTCATTTGCAGACTCACCTGCCCTGCACACTCCCTAGCCCCTGGAAACATATTCTCAGCTTGAGCTCCAAGTGATGGACTATAGATTATCACACCATTGCCCGCTTTAGAATAATTAAGATTAACCTTTTTATTTAAAAATAATAATTTTTAAAAGGCTGTGACAGAGACTGTAAGTTGTCCAACTAAATTCCTTGCCCCATTCTTCCCAGGCAATACACAGTCACTGGGCACATGGCTGCCCAGCCACAGACAGCATTTCTCAGCCCTTCTTGCAGCAAGGTGTGGTCATGTGACTATGCTAGTGGGGTATGAATGGAAGTGCTACATGCAGCTCCCATGTCACCTCCCATTCTGTTATCAAACACTTTCTTCTGGGCTAGAACACAGATAGGCTCCAAACCCAGTTTTGACCATATGAATGAGGATAATGTCCTTAGGAGTGGTGGAGCAACCCCATGGAACTGAATCATCCTACCAACCTGGATCCCATCACTTTGAGACTATGACACAAGAGAAATAAATTCCCATCTTCTTAAAGCCACTGCATTTTGGTGTCTCTTTGTTACAGCAGCTTAGCCTTGACCTTATACACCTGCAAACAGCAGGTGTTTCTAGGTCTGAGTATCCAGATGGCAAGCCCCTATCCCATCCCTCCTTCCCCCTTGCCCTCTCCCTTCCTCCCTCACGTCCTCCTCCTCCCTTCCCACCACATGCACCGGGGCAGAAGGGAGAAATCACAGCACACAGGGCACACAAAGTCCAGGGAAGGCAGGATGGGGCTGGAGGTGTGAAAACACCAAGGCCACTCCAAGAATGGTTGAAGGCATCTGAGCAGTGCTCCTGACAAGACCTGGGACCAAGCCCAGAAACCAGAGCAGAGACAAAGCAGACAGAGGGGCTAATTCTCAAGACGGAAGGAAGCACAGTGGCCGGACTCTGCACGGTAACAAACAGCGGCCCAGAGGAAAGAAGGAGTGAGCTCTGCAGTATCTCAAGAAGATGAAGCATGCTGTGGGGAAAACGTGGGATCTGGCTGGGACCTGGTATCCAAGTTCACATCCTTTTTCCTATGTGTGGTGGTGACTGAGTAACTTAACCTTAGTAAACCTCAGAATCTTCTCCTACAAAATAGGATGATACTATCTACTTCTCAAGGACTGTGTAAAGATTAAGGTGATGGACTAAATAAGGCGATAATATAAAATGTCAGGAAAGCAATTATTCTTCCACTGCCTATCTAGGTTTAGTAAAAGCAAGAAACTGAGAGCTCCAACCAATCGATCGCAGTCCCCTGAGGAGAGTGGAGAAGATAAGAACATCGGTAATTTGTCAACTGTCTTGAAGCACCAGGCACAGGCCTGGGTGCTTTACCAGAGTACTGGCTCCCAGGGGAAGTGGCACGTGGCCGGACCCAAGCCGGGTTCTGGTCCTGAGCCTCGTGGCATTGCACATGGCAGCCAATATCTCTCTCAGCCAGGCCTGGAGAACAGAGCAAGAGCTGGGGATGAGGCTGCCACTTCTGCACCCATTGTGGGCAATGCCTCAGGGCTCTCCCCATCAGCAGCGAAAGCCAGGCCAGGTGTGGGTAGCATGGGATCTAAAGCTCAGTTTCCTGCCGGATTGTCCCCCACCCCTACCCCTGCATATCTACATAGTGAAGGGCAGAAAAGCAAAAGGTGCCCCAGGGCCTCAGGACTCAGAAGCAGCCCACACTGCTCTTACCCCAGCACATAAGCAGAGAATGACATTCCCCAGGATGCAGGAGGATCCAGGGAAACATCACAATGCCCGATTGAGCAGGCTATCAGCCCACGCATGGCACCCACATCCTGAGGGCACCCAGACAAGGAGATAGGGGAGTGTCCCTTTTCCTCCCCATTTGGAGGAAGCAGCACCCCTTCCCAGAGCTTGAGATGGAGGGAAAAAGCCCCAAGTCCTCAGAAAGGCAGACTGGAGTGAATTTAAGCCCATGACACCAGATGCTATTCCTGGCCACATGCCTAAGATGACAGAGCAAGAGTACCTCAAGAGGAACACACATGCCTGCCTCCCACCCCCAAAACCACTGGGTGCCTGTGCCCCACACCAGCAACGAGGGCAGGTAAGCCCATCTGGGCAAGAGGCTGGCAACAGGATCATTCCTGAAAGTCAGCTGTCAAAGTCTGCACCAAGGGAGCTGCTGTGAGAAGAAACCCTGGGTGTGTCCTTTGTACTCTGCTATC
The DNA here is from genome assembly GCF_049350105.2 of Macaca mulatta. NCBI lineage: Eukaryota > Metazoa > Chordata > Mammalia > Primates > Cercopithecidae > Macaca > Macaca mulatta. The sequence continues at coordinate 160,399,260 of NC_133407.1, read as the reverse complement.
CTAAGCAAATGACCACTCTGTTAAAAAATCAGCGTTAGCATGTCTGAATATGTGTCAACTGGTTTTTAAAATGTTGTTTAAAGAGGGCCACAGCTACAGCAGAAAGTAGAGCCTACAAAGCCACCTTTGAACCCGGACAAGCTGAACCCTGACAAGCAGAGGAAAAGGCAGGGATACTGCGAGAGGTGGGCAATGCAACATTCAACCACCGTTCTCTCCTGCCCGGTTAAGGTTCTCATTCACTCTAGGAATTATCCACAGCAAACCATTCCTCCAAAGCCAGCCAGGCTGGGGCCAAGTCTCATGGAGCTGCCAGTACCTCCGCAGCACCTAGCATGCAGCAGGTATTCAGTAAGTGTTCGAGTAGGAACAGGGGCACACAAATCAAGTAATGACTGGTGTGTCCCAGTCACAGCCATTTCCAGGCAGCTGGTATGTACATGAGGAATACAGACTAATCTGACTTCAGCATGAGCCAAAAATAATGAAGAGAGGAAGTCTGCTATAAATCATCCAGCACATTTAGAAGTCCTCTGTCGCTGGGCACTATCCATGCCCTTGGCTTTCCTGCTTAATGCAGCAAACTGGATTGATACCAGAGGGATGGAGAACTCTTCTTGGAGCCTCCGAGTCTCAGCTGGGCTGCCCCAAGAGCCAAAATAGAACTGGAAGGATGAAGGCCACGGAAGGGACAGATTCTCACGCTCCCATCCACAGGGTCTCACAGAAATGACTCCTTGCCCTGAAGGGCGCAAGGGAGTTAGGACAAAGGTCTTTGACAAAGGAGTGAGTCAGGTCCCTGTTGTGAGCACCCCAAGTGCTAGCACAAGTCACTTAAGCTAAATTGCTCTTGTCAAAACAAGCCCTCTGCCAGCACTCGCAAGGCTGGGCCCGGCTTTCATCACCGACACTTGCTGAGCTGTGGAATTTAGCCAACAGGCCAGAAGCACCCCCCGCAGGTAGCAGAGGATCAGGATTGGCGAAGCATAGGCTCTGGGCTAGAGGTCCACTCCCATTTCTACCACAGGGTGATCTGGCAACCTTGGGAAACATCTCTTTACCTTTCAGTTCCTATAAAATCAGGACAGGGCTTCTGCATATTTGATGGAGAAGCTTCTAGTGATCATATGGTCAACTCCCAAATATCCACATTAAGGGAGGCAACAGTACCTGGCCAGCACCACGGGACATAAGCACTCATGGTGAAGGTAGAAAACACAGGAGAAACCACACAAGTGGATGCTGAATAATGACATGGCTAGGTTCAGATTGCAAATGCCTCTGTCAGCCAAAGAGGTTAAGACAGGCATCAGGGATGGGGTGAGGTTTGGGCTGGGAGCTGAATAGGGTTGGGGTATGGAGGGGAAACTTCTGAATGAAAGCAACAGTCCTCAAAAAATCACAGCACAGGTGGGGCAGTGAAGAGGCCACCATAGCAGGATCAGAGAGTGACAGATGATGAAGCTGCATCAGTCAAATGACCCAGATAGTGAACCCCTGTCTGCCATGAGGGGAAGCTTGGCTTGGTCCCACAAGCAATAAGGAGCCACTACGAGCTGCTGATTGGGGTTGTTTCATGATATTTAATAACAGCTACTGTCTACTGGATACTTACAGTGTGCAGGTATAACCTCATCTAATCCTCGGAACAACACTATGGGCTGGGTGTAAATAGAATTACCATTTTACAGACAAAGGAAGTGAGGCACAGTGAAGTTAAGCAACCTGCTCCAGGCCACACAGCCAGGAAGTAGTGGCACTGGAACCTGAACCAGGGCCAGCTGACTCTGAAACCCATGGTCTTAATCACTGTGCTACACTGGCTCCACCCCAGAAGGAAGAACTGTTTGTCTTCCTTGGCAAAAGGGGGGCAGCAGCATTTGTCTGGAGGCTGGGTCTGCAGACTAGGAACGCTGCTGCACTCAGAAGACGGCACTGGGGCTGGAAGGGAGGGATGAATCCAGTAGATTCTTACAAGGGAAGTATTGGCAAGATTTGGGACTGACACACCCAAGCCTGGGGAAACTTGAATATTTATGGAGACCTTGATAGAGATGGAAAGTCGAGAAGGGCACCAGTTATGGGGCAGATGATGAGCTCACATTGAGGTGTTGAGAAGTGCCCATCAATGGGCTCTCATATCTCTCCTTGAGAAGTTCTTCTTCTCCCTTCTAACTTAGACTTCACCTGCAGCCCAGGTCTTCATAAATTACCCTCCAGAGGAATGAAGCCTCTCACCATCTCTCAGCCCCTTCACGGGCCCCATCTCTTGATGACACCTCCACCCCTGCCCCCAGCCCCTTTTCAAGGGCAGCACATCTGTCCCGAGGAGAAAGGGCTGGGATCTGGTTAGTGTCTGCTCACTGCTGAGGAGTTCGACGTGGAGGACTCATTTATCTTCCAGTCTGTGTGTGTGAAAGTATGCATGAGTGTGTCAAGAACCTGCAGATATAAACAGCTCTGCCTTGGAGAAGGAAGCATACTCTCATTTTTCCTCAGTGGACGACAAACAGAGATAAACCAGATGCTGTTTTCCCAGGTCCTGTTGCCAGTAATCTCAGCCAAGGGGGCGCTGGCAGGGCATCCTTCCTGAAGACTCTCTGGAACCCAGTGGTCCTCAAGGCATCACCCCAACAGCTCAGTCCACCCTGTTTTTGGGCTCGGTCACCAGTCTAGGGCAGGCCGCCCATTCCCAGTTCTCAGAGCAATCGGGAGAATGAGGGATATTTACAATCCAAGGTCAGCTGGCGCCATCTTGCTTCCTGGGAAAGAATGTCTCCAGCTAAGAGTCTGCCCCAAGAATGCTCGAGGGGTCAGAGGCACGAGAGGTCTCCGGCAGGCCAGTCATTCTAAGAGCTTACTTCATCCTTCAGTGTTTCCTGAGGGCCAACTGTGTGCTGGGCACTCTGGCATGCGGGGATGCTGGACAGGGCATTTGCATAGCAAGTGGATAGCTGAAAGGCTGGGCAGAGTGACCACGAGGGCCTCAATTAGCCCTGGGTAGTGAATGCCTGTTCACCTGTCCATGTCAGTATGTCTGTCCTAGTGATTCTTAGGTACTCACTGTGAGGAAGGCAGTCCACAGTCCCAGAGCTGGGACTCCACACAGGCCTTTGGAGCATGGTGGGAATCATGGCAGTGATGGTGATGAGGAGTTTTAACCCAAAAGCTGTTGAGAGCATGTGTGCAGTAACCCTGAAAGGCCTGCATCTGCTTGCTCACTGGGGCAAAGACTGCCCAGGTACAAGGGAGACTGGAGGTCTGCTGGGCAGTCCTGCCTGTTTCAGCAGGACTGTGACTAAGGCAGGCCTCAGTTTGGGGGTCACAGAATTGAAGTGCAGGGAAATGCCAAGAGTGTAGCTGAGATGGCCACAGTTAAGCTAAGGGGCTACTGCACACATGCTCTCAACAGCTTTTGGGTTAAAACTTCTCATTACCATCACTGCCATGATTCCCACCATGCTCCAAAGGTCCCAGCTCTGGGACTGTTGACTGTCTTCCTCACAGTGAGTGCCTAAGAATCACTAGGACAGCTAAGGGGTTCTCGGCCTTCGTGCATCTATAAGAGAAATCAAAATTTCTTCCAAGGAGCGTATGTTCTTTCTGTCTGAGGCCCAGGGTGGTCTCCCAGTCCAGACTGTAAAGTTTTGAGAAAAGTGTTATTAGAAGGAGGTAACACCTATTCCACCCCACTCGGGGCCTCAGGACACTGTCTGCTGAGCGGAAATCACTGCCAGCCAATGGGCCACCCTCCTACTATGTGTGTGCCCATAGAGGCCCAAAATAAATAACAATGAACACCTCAACCTTAGTCTCAGGTGGCCCCAGAACAGAGTGGCTGGGTGAGTGAAGATGATGAACTGGCCAGAAGAAGGATGAGAATGGGGAACAAAAGTCTGGGCAGGCAGGAGCGGGGAAACCAGGGCGAGCCCTCATCAAGACCAGGCAGGAAGAATACTTTTCACTGAAATAGTCCCAAAGCCTAATTTTAGACAATAGTTCCTTTCTCCACTCGCATTCTTCCCAGAACTAGGATTTGTATTCAGTTGAACTCCTGTCATCCCCTGGGGAAAGCTGCATCCTCTGGTGTTTGCAGTGCTTTTTCTCTGTGCTGAGCCAAACAATGAGGAGATGTGCCCCAGCAAGAAGAAGGAAGGCTTGGCTGCAACCCTTCTAAAATTGCACACGTGTTCTCTGCCACACACACACACCTGTCCACCTCCAGCTGACAAGCGCACAGCAGACAAGAGCTGGAGGTGCACACAGCAGCCACGATGATCTCAAAACACACATCGGATCATGTAAACTGCACTTCCTCTCCCACTTCAAACTCTGATAGAACTTCCAAGTCTCTTGGAATGAAAGCGCCTTAATTCAGCAATCCGGGCTTCAGTTATCTGGCTCCTTCTGCTCTCCAGTGTCATCTCACACCACTTCTTGCTATCACTGCCCCTGGCTCCAGTCCCTGCTCCATGCTAACAAGGCTTCTGCATGTGCCAGCCCCTCTCCCAAGAAAACTCCACTCCACCTTTCTTTGCCCAGTTACCTCCTACTCTTCCTGTGGACTCAGCCAATATTCAATTCCTCTGAAAAGCTTCTCTGACCTCCCAGAGAGGCTCCCCCGACAACAGCCATCATAGGCCCACACCTCCCTCCCTCTGAGTGCCAAGGTCAGCCAGCATTCTACCATGACCAGTGTGATTTTCCATCAGTGTGCAACTTCCCTGCTAGACTGTGAGCTCCATGAGTGCAAGGCCTGTTCTGCTCACCACCTGGGGAAGTTGCATCCTCTGGTGTTCCAAGCATGGAGTGCTTTTTCTCTGTGTGGAGGGAAACAAGGAGACATAACCCAGCGTGAAGAAGGAAGGTGCTTAGCACAATGCTAACATGGTGAAACCCCGTCTCTACTAAAAATACAAAAATTAGCTGGGTGTGGTAGTGCATGCCTGTAGTCCCAGCTACTGGGGAGGCTGAGGCAGAAGAATCACTTGAACCCGTGAGGCGGAGGTTGCAGTGAGCTGAGATTGCGCCACTGCACTCTAGTGTGGCAACAGAGCGAGACTCTGTCTCAAAAAAAAAAAATGCTCAAAAAATATTGCATGAATGAATGGATAGATGAATGAATGAACGAACAAAACAATCAAACTGGTATAAGCTTTTGGGCACTCTGCAAAGGTTTAAGTAAAAGCACTCAAACAAAGCTTCTGAACAAAGCTAAAACCCAGCTCAGGTATAGCAGTCGCCTGCTCTCATTCTCACCCTGAGCCCAGAAACCGTTCCTCTCCACCATCCTGAGAATCAGCACCCATGTGGTCACTCAACTCTCACCTTCGCAGTCTGGCCAAATCCCAGTCCCTGGGAGGGGTGGATGCCCTGCTTCTTCAGGTGAGGAAATGGGTCCAGGGTCCAGGATCACACTGTCAGACATCAGAACAGCAGGGTCTACACCAGGACCCTTGACTCTAATGTGCTGTTCTATTAGAACAGGCGAGACCATGCCACAGGCCTCGAAAAAAATAAAGAAAGAAAAGACTTCCCACTCTGTTTGGGAAGTCAAGTTGCAGAGAAGGCTCGAGGGGAAGGTCAGGCTCTCCCAGACATCAGCATGTCATCTTCTGGATGGCTGCAGAGTGGATGGAGAGGGACAGATGGAGGGAGGCAGTGACTGAGCTCCCACCTTAGTGCTCTGACCCTCCCAATCTCACGCCTTGGGCTCCAGATGTCCTGGCTGGTCCTGGCCTGCAGGAGGGCAGTTTGACACTGTCTTAGGGAAGCCCCACTTCAGTGTGAAAACTCAAGGCTCAAATCCTGGTCACTGGTCAGAGATGTGGAAGGACTGGCTGGGACGGGGAGCCTTGGCATAGGAAACCAACCCTGGATGCAGGTCCTGTCCCCGACTCTGACTGGGCAGATGTCATTAATTATGTCTCTTCATGCCTTTGTTTCCCCAAAGGTCAAAGGGAGATGCTCAGCACCAACTCCCCCGCCCCCTTGCCAGGGTTAGTGTACAGAGTAAAGAAGAGGTGAGAAATGGCATTCCCATGCAAGTGACATCAATTATTATAGATGGAGAATGTCATCTAGAGCCCCAGGGAAGACTTTTCCCTTCAGCGGTGCCTGGCTTTGTGGAAAAGGCCCATTTTGTCAGTCCCCTGTCCTCCTCTACACTCTTGTTCTCAGAGTATCCTACCCTAGTTTCCACGCAGGCTGAGATTCTCCAAGCTGGGTGAAGTCCTGGAGACTGGCAATGGTGCCATGGGACTGGCCAGGGCAGCAGATGTGAACACTCACTTTAATACACGCCTGTCATGGGACTGGCACTTCACTCCCCCACCCACATACAGGTTCCTGCCACCCCCACTGAGGGACACAGGCCACTCGGAGGAGACACTTTTCCATCCTCCCCTGGTCCTTTCCTGCTGGAGTTCCAGGGGTGGGAAGTGGGTTGGTTAGGGGGTGGTGCTGGTACAGATGACTCTGGAGTGAGGTTTGGGGAAGTTGGGGAGCATGACCTTCCTGGACCATGACCTGCCAGTAGCTCCCCTCGAGGAAAGTTTCCAAGCAATTCTGCTTCTTTGACATCACACTCAGTCTCCCTCCCTGAGGGAGGGAAGCCTCATGAGATGAGCAAGGAGCTGAGGTGAGAGACTTTGGGCCCACAGAGCAGGCGGGTTTGCAAGAACCTTGAGAGAGCCCAGAACAGCAATCCAGCAGCCGCCATCGCTGCTGTGAGGTGCAGGGAGCAATGGGAAGGGAGAGAGGAGGTGTGGAGAAGGGGGTGGGTGAGGCAGATGATGGAGGCTGTCAGGAGAGGCTCTGTGACTGCACAGAGTGGGGGTGGGTGTGTGGGTGAGGGTGGGGAGGCCTCACAGGGCTCAGAGATGGGACTTCAGAAGTTGAGAAATCCAACTGGAGCCTCTAAGTCTTAGCCAACTTCTGATCAGACCTTCTGTGAACAGCACAGACTCCAGCCTATTCTGGAATGGCATTTCTCTTCTTGTTAGCTAACACCCAGGTTTCTAATCGAGCCTACTCTAATAGATTCTTCTCATTTTTACAGAAGAACCAGAAACTCAAAGGAGAGGCCAACTCAACCCGAGGAGACACAGATAAAACACAAAGGCAGGGTCAGAATTCAAACCCAGGCCCCTCTAACTCCAAAGGACACAACCAGACATCTCCAGGTCTGATTCACCTCCTCCTCACAATGGATGAGATTCTCCTATTTAGAGCCACTTCCCTAATTAGAAGTAATGAGGAAACGTCCCTCCCCAGTCTTCTCAGAAACAGGGAGTCCAGATTTGAATACAGTTTGGTCTCCTAGGAAAAAATAAGCCAGAAAAATTCCAGTTGCAATTACCAATGCCATCCGTGTGATTATCAACCACAAACGTTTACAGGGAGCCAGCTCTGGTGAACGGGCTTGAATAGGGGAAAGTGACCACCAGGCCCTCTGCCCTCAAGTGGATTCCATCCCATCCCCCACAGCCAAGCCCTGAGTAGCTGGCGTTTGAAGGCTTGTGGATCCTGGGCTTCCCAAGGGGAGATGCAGAGAGAAGAGGTCTGTAAGCCCAGATGACCTAAACGATGTCCTATGAAACTGCCCACTGCCTTGGCCCTCTAAACACAAGGCACTGTTGGCTTCCTCTCCTGAAGTCAGGATGCCCAGCAGGGCCACCCTCCTAATATCGGGGCAGGCACACACCACAAAAGCCAGAGCCTAGGCCACCTCCACTGACCTTCCGCAGATCCTGTCCATCCCCACGAGAAGTGCAAACGTCCCAGTGCCCCCAAGGTGCTTGACCTCTCCCCATGGCTAGTACCTGTCTGTGCCTCAGCTGTCTCTCCTGGGAAATGGCGACCACTCTCTGGGTCAGCGTGAGACTTAAATAAGCTATCATATGTAAAGTGCTAACTGTGCTCAATAAACATGTCATCAACATCATTACTGCTGGGAAAGGGATGGACACAGATGGGCCTGTAAGGATGGAAGATCTGGCCTGAGAGATACTTGCCAGGAGAGGGAGGGGATAGGAACTCATGCTTCTCAGGGTTAATGACAGGTCAGGAGCACATGCTAAGGAGACAGCAAGCCTGGGTCTCATTCCTAGCCCTTCCACGTCATACTGTGACTCTGGGCAAGTTACTTAACCTATCTGAGCCTCAGTTTTGTCGTATGTATCATGGGGATAACAGTGGTGGCAGTTTTCCCCATTGAGTGGTTGAAGTAGTATAGGCAATAACATGTGCCAAGTGCTAGCACATTTTTAAAAAGAATTTATTACTTTGTTTCAGCTCTTCTATTATTGGAGGGCAGCAGCCTCTTTGCTCTGCCCTCTTCTAGTAAACGCCAAGGATATTCACTTCTCCCTTTTATCAGAACCAAAAGGTCTCCGTCACAGTACACCAGGGGTCAGGTCAGGAGCTTGGCATCTGCTTCAGCCCTAAGCCCTCATCTCCATTCTCCTGAGAGTCTTTACCTGTGGCCTGTGCCACATTCAGGGGAAGGAAATCACTATACCTCTTTCTCACAAAAGCCAATCCCAGAAGCCTCTCCCCAAAGACGTGGCTGGGAATTGGCTCAGTGGCAGGTGCCAACTCTACCCTTGCACGACATTGATAGCGAGTATCTCCAAATCCCAGCCCTGCTCATTGGTCTGGGAGAAGGCTGGATGGTTTAGCCACAGGGCCAGCTTCATGCATGTGTGATCTGTGCAGCCGCACAGGGCTCCACACTGAGTTTAATACTCTGTTGTGTTGTTTCTGTCTTGAAATTCTCAGTACTTTTTGTACAAGGGGTCCCTTATTTTCATTTTGCATAGGTCCCACAAATCGTGCTGCTGGTTTAGCATGCTTATCCACACATCTCCCACTAGCTTCCATCACTCCCGAGAGCCACTGCCAGCACTAGATCCAGGCTGCACATCTCAGACCTTTCCTCAGCATCAGCTCTCACCTGGGCAACTGACTGCTCTCTGGCTTCTACCCTTGGGCCTGTACTCTCTTTTCAACAAAGCAACCAGAGGATCCTTAAAAATGTGAGTCAGAATCACATCACCCTCTGCTTAAACCCTGCAATAGCTCCCTTCTCACTCAAGGGAGAAGAAAGGCCCAAGTCCAGCTGGTGGTGGGCAAGGCCCTCCGCGGTCTACCTCCCTCCCTTACCTCGCTGACCTCATCTCCTGGGGCCCCGTTGTCCCTCTGCTCCAGCCATACTGGCCTTCTTGTTCTTCTGAATAGGCTGCAGGCACATTCCCACCCAAGCGCCTTTGATCTGGCTGTTCCTTCTGCATGGGACACTCTTAAGCCAGATATCCATCCCGAAGCAAAGGACCAGATATCCTTTTAATGCCAGAAAAGTCCTCTAACATCATCTCATCTACAAAGGACAAACACTTACAAACACTTAATCCAGCCTTTTAAAAAAGCATGAAGTGTTGGTGAGAATGGAGAAATCAGAACCTCCAGGCATTGCTGGTGGGAATAAAAAATGGTACAGCCCCTGTGGAAAACAGTATGGTGGTTTCTCAAAAAACGAAAAATAAGATTACCATAGGATTCAGCAATTCCACCTCTGAATTATATACCCCAAAGAACTGAGAGCAGGGGCTCAAACAGATATCTGTACACACATGCTCACAGCAGCACTATTCACAATAGCCAAAAGATGGAAACTACCAAGGTACCCATATCAGATGAGTGAATAGATAAAACATCTATATACAACAGAACATTATTCAACCTTCAAAAGGAATAAGATGCTGACACATGCTACAACATGGATGAGCCTCGAAAACATTATGCTAAGTGAAATAAGTCAGACACAAAAGGACAAATATTGTGTGAAATACCTGGACTAGTCAAAATCATAGAGACAGAAAGCAGATTAGAGATGAACAGGGGCTGGGGGGAGGAAGGAATGGAGTTGGTGTTTAATTGGTAGAGTTTCTGTTTGGAATGATGAAAAAGTTCTGGAAATGGGCTCTGGTAGTGACTGCCCACCATGGTGAATGTACATAATGTCACTGACTGGCACACTTAAAAATGGTTATAAGATAAATTTTATGTCATGTGTATTTTACGACAGAATAAACAAAAATAAAACAGCATAGGTGGAAGACTCCATTTAACTTGAAATCCACTCTGGCCCCTGCACTCCTTCCAGGCCCATGTCTCCCACCAGCCACCCTTAGCCTCCTCCACCCCCACCCCATGCTCACCCCCGGGCCCCGAGCCTTGCTAACAGGTGACCCCTGACCACCACGCACAACTGATGGCCAAGTCCCAGCCCTGTCCTGGTGGGGGTGAGTGGGTAGACAGGGACACACATGTACACAGGAATGTAGCCCAGGCCATGGGGAGGAGTCACATTTTGGGAATCTGAGCCCTGCTCTCAGGACTAGAAATGCCAGTGAAGCCAAGTGAGCAGCCATAGTGTGTGTCAGGAAGGCAGGGAGGAGGCATCATTCCCTCTGCAGCCAGGCCCGCAGCTGCCCCCCTTGCCTCCTCGGGAATGTGAAGTACATCCCTGTGGCCTTGCACTTGAGGCAAGCGCGAAGGCCCACTCTCTCCACTCGTGGCTTTACGTGGCAACTGCCAAGGCTTAGCCAGGAGGAGTAAGATTCTTCTGATCGCCTGGGAAAATGTGAAGATGCTCACAGCTCAGCCTCAATGCCAGAGTGAGGAGGGGAGGGGCTGCCCTGGTATTCCAGGCTCCCACCTTAGTGGAGATGGACAAGCTCTTTAGGGAGAAGAATGCCAGACGGCAAAGTGCCCGCCCACGGGGCTAATTTTAGGCTGGTCTCTGCAGCAGCAACAGCGATGGCTCCTCATGCAAAGCCCTCTGCACAACTCAGCTAGGGAGGTTTAAACTACTGGGCAACCCAGACGGAAAGGAAAATGTACACAAGCCCATATCCACATCCACACATGCAGGCAGGCACATACACACACCCTTCCTCAAGGCGCACACACACACACACACACACCCTTCCTCAAGGCATACACACACACAAACACACACACACCCTTCCTCAAGGCGTACACACACACAAACACACATACACCCTTCTTCAAGGCACACGCACGCACACACACACACACCCGTCCTCAGGGCGCGCACGCGCACACACACACACCCTTCCTCAAGGCGCACACACACAAACACACACACCCTTTCTCAAGGCGTACTCACAAACACACACACACCCTTCCTCAAGGCGTACACACACACACACACCCTTCCTCAAGGTGCACACACACACACACACACACACACCCCCTTCCTCAAGGCATACACACAAACACACACACACCCTTCCTCAAGGCACGCACGCGCACACACACACACACCCTTCCTCAAGGCACACACACACACACCCCCTTCCTCAAGGCGTACACACACACACCCTTCCTCAAGGTGCGCACACACACACACCCCTCCTCAAGGCATACACACACACACACACCCTTCCTCAAGGCACATGCGCACATATGCACACACACACACATCCCTTTCCTCAAGGCACGTGCGCACGCGCACACACACACACACACCCCCTTCCTCAAGGCACATGTGCACGCGTGCGTGTGCACACGCGCGCGCACACACACACACACATCCTTCCTCAAGGGTGGCCTTGTAAATGATCTTTTCTGCCCTGCAGAGGGGGGAGTCTGTCCGTTCTCCCAGGACAGTACTGACTGCTCCTTAGTCCCTGCAGTTCTGAACTCAGTAAGGAACTCCCAAATGTTATTACCATGTGACCCTTAAGATTCCTGAGTCAGAGGGCCTGAGGTCACTAGGCCCCAAGAAAAGACCCTGAGGGAGACGTAAAAATAAACAGCCTTTAGCTCACAAGTACAGATGGGACCCGCTGTCTCCTCTGACAACAGAACAGGTCGGCTGGACAGTACATATTATCAAGGAATTGAGTTAGGCTTGAGGGTGAATCTTCCAACCAAGGGGAACCAAAAACATAGAGCTACAGAGGCTCCTCTGGCGCGATAACTGAGTCGTCTTGGGCCAGGGCGAGTACAGCCACCCGCACACAGGAGGTTGGCTTCATGGCCCCAGAAGCCCTGCTGGTATTTTTGCCACTCCTTGTTGTGCCCTTTATATACATTACCTAAGGCTGTTGCCCAGGTCACAAGGGCCGGAACTAGGACTCAAAGCCAGGTATGTCCACAGACACTGCCCTTCCTCTGACCCCAGAACCAAGCTCCAGGGGACTGCTGGACCATCTAAAATTCACTACGCCCACAAATTATTCCTGTGTTGCCCCCTTCTCAGTAAAGCCAAGGGAACTGGCTCAAGCTCCAGGGCACCTCTTCTTTCCCACCTTCCCACTCTGAAGTGCAGCCATGCAGACAGTCTCCGAATCCCAAGTTTTCTAACTTGGGGAACATGAAGAGGTCACTAGTACCACTCTGGCTTCTTTGTTATTCCTGGAGCCATCCTTTGTCCCAGGACCCCTCGGCCTGGGAGGAGAAGGGGGGCAACAGGACTGTCAGGGGGTGCAGGCACCAAGGAGGACCAGCCCTTCAGTCTCCTTGAAGTCCCTGGGACCCCGCCCTGGTCCTCAAAGTCATAATATTTACAGGGAACACTGAAAAGCCAGCCCCAGCAGCTCTGCCTGGCTGGCAAGTTACCGCAAACAGCAGATGGCTCTGAACAATTTGAATGCAGGCCCCCCTCTTCTTACAGCCGGCACCCCAGCCCACCCCCAGTAAGTAAATAAACAAGCAAGAAACTCCAGAACGAGGCAAAAGCACAGCTCTGGATGGCTCTATCTAAGCAAGCTGCCCTTCCTGCAGAGGCCACCCTGGAGCCAGAACCACACATTCACACTGCAGGGAGAGCCGGCACACATCCTTCTAGGGGCAAAAAATGTCCACTGCAGACACACACACACACACACACACACACACACACACACACACACAGCCAATGCTGTAGTCTCTGTGTAGCTGTGAGCATGTGGGAGCAGGGCAAGTAGAGGGGATGGAGAAAGGAGAGGGAGGGAATGTTAATAGAGTCAGAGTGCTTATTTTATTAAAACCTTTTATAAATAAGCCTCACTTAGCCCCAGCCAGACATGTAGTCTTGGTGCCTAAAATCATGACTCCTCTACTTTCTGGAGACCTAGATGGTGAGCCAGGAGTGTGTACAGGGTGGGAGAGGAAACCCACCAAAGTTCTGAATGCCTACCCCTGCCCCCTCCAGCTCCCAGAACTCCTGCATGGGGCCCCATCTATCTGCAAGTTAGCTAGAAAAGCAGGAGTCCAAATGCCACCATAGCAGTTACTGGCTGTGTGATCTTGGACAAGTTACTTAACCTCTCTGTGCTTCAGTTTCTCATCGGTAAAATGGAGAATAGTATCTGTAATCGAGAGCTGTAGAGTTAAAATAGATACTAGCTATCAAGATAATTCTCCCATTTTTCATTTTTCTTACCTCTCTCTCTACAGTCTAAAAAAAAGACTTCTTTTGTGGACAGGCTGAGAATAATCGTCACCACCATTACCCTCTGTCTAATCCCAAGACAGCTCTCCGGAGTAGGTGTTCTTATCCCTATCTTATTGATGAAGACACTGAGGCTCAGAAAGGCTCTGACACTGACCTGAGGTCAAAGCCTAAGTGACGGCACCACAGGACCGTCAAAGAGGCAGAGTGTGAGAGCCCAAGCAGGCCAATGGAAAGGTTTCCAGAAGATCCAGCTCTCCTCAGAACTCCAGGCCAGGAGGAGGTCAGGAAAGGCTCAAAGGCATGAATGAGCCCGAAGCAGCTCAGCTTTGGTTGGACAGGAGGGCACAGGGCCAGCTGCCAAGCTGGGTGACTCAGCCTTGACACCTTACTCCTCCTGGGGCCCAGGCACTGAGCCCTGGCTCTCCTCATCCTCGGCAGAGGCCACCATCCTTTAAGGTCAACCAGCAGCCCAGAGGCCCAGCAAGCGAGACCCCACAGCACGCCGGTGGCTCCAGGGATCCTATCTTCCACCCTGGCCATCTCTCGGCTTCTCAGAACACCGTCTATCACGCTGCCACTCCCCACCCATATGTGCTCTCTGGAAGGAACTGGGGTGCTCCCAGAACTGGCCCATCTTCCACTTAGGAGACATGTTTCAATTTGCGCAGCACAGTCTCGTTATTCCTATTGTCTGGAACAAGTTATTAACAGCACCCTCTCACCTTCCACTCTCAAAAGAGTCCTGGTTTTGATGCTAAATCATATAGTCACCATACCCTGACCCTCCCTCAAGGCTACCTGAGCCGTGGGCCCAAATCTGTTAGCCAAGGAGGGGCACCCCATCCTCCTTGGACAGTTCCAAGGATGTCCAGGAAACACCCCTGACCAGTCTTTTTTACTTGGCAGGCTGCAGAAACTTTCTTCCCACACTGCCTGCCAGCGCCCCCCACCCCACCCCATTTCCTGTAACTTCTCCTAGATGTAGCCCAGCTGGGTCTTCTCATCATAATGCAAATGACCCAAGGTCTTAAGCCCGTCAGCGTCAGCGTCAGCATGGAAGGGAACCTCCAGCAGAAACCGGCCACTCCAAAACAGAGAAAGATGACAGCCAGAGCCATGAGCCAGCACAGCTCATGCCTACACTAGGATCCGTGAGAAAGTGCTGGGTCTCCAAGGAGAGGAGAAACAGGTATTCCTTCAGGCTCCATTCCATTCATTTCTTCACTACTTCATTCATTCATTCAACAAAAAATTGATTAAATAACCGGGTTCAAGGCTGCATCCCTATAATCAATGGTACAAATATAACAACCTACAGAGTTAGGATGTAGATACACACAGACACATGTATGTGTATACACAGATTTCATTATTCATGTGTGTGGGTTGTGAGAGCTATTCCAAGAATAATCTGAAAATCATTGGTATCAGGTTTTGAAATGCATCAATGCTTTTTAATACATTTACCTCCTTGGTGATGTTTGAGCCCATGTGATATTTACTACATTGTTATTTAAATGAGTCTAGACTCTGAGACCTCTTCCACTTTCATACAAAATGCCACGGTTGGGGAAGCTAGCCAGGGAAAAAAATCAATCCTGCCAAATCCATTGATCTGAGAGTAGGTATTAATTGCCCAGGATTTGATCAGCACAGCAGGAGGCTGGGGGTAAACCACAGAGTGCAAAGTAGGTGAGAGTAACAAAAAAAAAAATACAAATCTACAAGGCTGCAGAGAAACTCATCTCTTGCCTAGGAGGACATTCATCCTGACCCGGCCCAGACCAGTCATAGACAAACATGAGAATATTCAAACCAAGGGAAATAGTAACCCCCCTTTAAAAAGGCCTATTGCAGATACAAAAAAGAATTTATTTTCAACACAACGTTAATTAGGCAAACATGTACTAAGGCTAATGGCAGGCCAGGCACTCTGCTAGGACTGGAGAAATCGGCAATAAATAAGGTCTATCTTGGGTCTTGAGACACACTCAGTCTAGGAGGAGAGAGATAAAACCAAGAGAGCACAACAGCTGGTCACGGTGTGTGGTCACAGAGGAGCACCAAGAAAGGAAAGGAAAGAGTCCATCCCTGCATGCTGGAAGGTGACCCAGGAAGGTGACCCAGGAGGGCTTACTGGAGGAGGTGGTATTTGACTTGGGTTCTGGAATGCAGATGAGTAGCAAAGGGGGACAAGACACTGGAGGGACAGAAAGCATTCTAGAGAAGCTTGGCAGAAGAGAACAGCTGTTCAGGGGTATAGGGCAGATGGGGGGAAGCCAGTATTTCGGGCCAGAATGGCAAGGAAGCGATGTGCTCAGACCTGAATTTTGGAAACGTAGCATTACAGCTGTATGGCAGGTGGCCCAAAGAAGGACAAAGCTAAGTAAAAGGCTGCGCAACGGTCCAGACGAGAGATGATGAAGGTCTAACCAGGGCAGGTTGGGAGGGGCCACGGAGGTTGGAGGAATTGAGGGGATGTTTCAGAGCCAAACCCATCAGCACTGTATGACCAACTGAAAGTGGGAGGCGAGGAGAGGGAGTTGTCAAGGATGACTTCAGTTTCTAAGCAGGCAACAGGGAAAATGACAGGAAACAAGACAGAGAAGAGAGGCGGTGGAGGAGCCGGTCTCCGTGAGGACAGTGGGGTGGATGAGTGAGGGGTACACATGATGGGTTTAAAGTACCCTGGGGAGCAATAACTAACACGCAGCTGGAAATGTGCAGGTGTGTCTCCAGAGGCTGGGCCAGAGGAACAGATATGGGGATGGTTAACAAAATCACAGAGATGGACAAGATGAGCCGGAAGAAAAGAGCCCATGATGGAGCCCTGGGGAAAGCAAATGCTTGAGGAGGAAAAGAAAAGAGGAGGCCAATCAAGAGGCACAGTGGGAACAGCCAAAGAAAGACGAGAATGGGAGTGGGGCCAGAGCAAGTGGCGCCAGGTGAAGGAGGCCCATCATGTGGCAACCAGGGGCCCCCAATATGAGCGGCAAGGGCTGCTTTCACCATGAGGGGCCTCTGTGGGTTTGTGGAGTCACATACGCTGAGAACTACCCTGTCGAGAGAGCCAGTGGGGAGTTGGAGCACAGAGACATGAGAGATGGAGGCACGCCGGGGAGTGAAGGTGGTGTTACTATACTGGGGACCTGTGTCCCTAGTTAGCCTCTACGGGAGGGACCTGGGGAAGGAGGCAGGGCGGGAGGCCAGGAGTCATGGAAGGAAGGAGGGAGGAAGGTGGCCAGAGGAAAGAATGGAGGCCAGGCCGACAGAGGGAACGCCCCAGGCAGGAGAAGGAACTGGGCTACTCTGAGAAGCCAGGAGGTGCAGGACATCAGCTGAGATGGAGAGGGAGGGCTTAAGAGGTCTTCAATGAGGCAGAAAGTTTCTCTGCAGAACAGTGAGGGCATGGTGGAGACACAGGGCTGGGAGCTATAGACAGGACAGCAGTGAGGGCTCAGACTGGCCACTCTGGAGAGGAGGACATGACTAAAACAGCAAATCTCCTCAGAAGATCCTTGCCAAAAAGTCTGGCCCAGGAGAGGAACTGGTTCAGAAGAGTTAGGAATGCAGCTTCAAGACTTTCCTCTGGACTAGGATTTGTAGTCCTGACCACTCCCACGCACTCTCCCTGCCTCAATCTTCAAACCACTTTTTCCCAATACCAGTAGGGTCTATTTGTACAGGGAGAGTTTTCGCAAAACAGAGCTAAGCACCCCCCACCCCACTGCGAGCACACACGCATGTGCACACACTCCACACCATGCTGGGCACTCCTAGTTCCATACATGCCCACATCTGTGTCTTGCTCTTGGTGAAGTCCCCAGCAGAGCGGCACATGTGGAGAGGCATGTGACAAGCAGATGAGAGGGACACTAACCCCGAGGTTAGAAAAACCTGTAACTTTCCCCCTCGCTGACCACAGGGTCAGTCAACTCTACCAGAATTAAGTGCTTCTCTGTCCGTGGCTCTGAATAGGACAAACTCCAGCCTGAAGTGAATACCACCAGAAACTAATCTAACAGACAGTGCACAGATGTCCATGCAGGCCTTCTGAGCTGCAACTACAAAAAACAAATGGTGCAGTGCTCGCTGGGGAGCTTAGCTCTATGGGAGGACTACAAATGGCCCCTAGCCTTCCTCAAGAGTGCAGAGAGGAGAGGTACAATAAAGGCAAAGCTGTAGGAAGGGCCTGGCGTATGATCCTGTACAGGGCCGGGTGCACCAGGACAGAGCAGGTGTTCCCGGTGATGGGGGTGAGGATGACTGCCAATCCCTGAGCCATCACGACGCCAGGTTCAGTCTCAGGCCAGGAAGCTGGACAGACACTTCGGGCCATCAGCTAGAGGAGAGAGCCTGTCCCCTACGACTCTTCCCCAGCAGATGCAGCTCACAGCCAAGCCTGACTTTTTCTTGTGGAAAAACGGGGGAAGAAGAGGGAGCTGGTCATGTCTGGATGCTGTGCTAGTGGCCGGATGTCAAAGCAGCCTTTATAATCCCCTTGATCGCCCCGTTTGGTGTCTATCTTTTGCTCACCCTAAATGAATGCCTCCACTGTGTCTTCAAGCCTATTTCCCTCCTGTGTACTCTGGTGGAATGAGCCATGGGAGGGCCACCTCCTCATAGGAGACCTGTTTGGCAGCAGCTCTGCTGCCATGTGCACAAGTAGTCTTTGGGAGCCTAGATCCTCCTAAAATCGTTTTGAGCTTTCTCCGCATCCACAGAGGTGCATTTCCCTGCAGGGAAGGATGATACATCCTTAGATTTTTCAGAGGCCCAAAGGAAGATAAAAAATTGCTTTGGGGGATTAAAAGGCACCATGGTGTAAAGACAGAGGGCTGGGCTTGGCCTACCCCGCGGCGTGGCAGATGTGAGTGAAACGCCTTCCTCATAATCCCATGGTGATCCTGGGCCATCAAGGTTGCAGGTGCAGCACGGCCTGAGGCTGGGCCACCCAGTCCCATCCTGGGAATGGACTCAGCTCCTTCTCACCTTTGCCTGCTGAGGACAGCAGGCTGAGGTCTGCATCCCCGAGGGTTCATCTCTGAGGTCTGCCCTCGCATTGCCAGTCAACCTGCAACTGCACGCTACAAACAAGAGACACGTGGGGTGTGAGATGGACATTTCAAGGCCTCCCTCTTCCCTGGAATGAGGTGCCTAAAGCTGACTTTGGAAAACCAGAAGCCAAACACTACAAGGACACTGTGCTGACCCAGCCTTGGGCAGAGGCCAGCACACTTCCCATCTGCCCCTCCAGGGGCTTGGGGGCCGCCCAGCACACCTGCACATGAGGACCAGCTGCCCAAACAGACTGACCAGGGGTTCCCAGAAGCTCAAAGGATGTACAGGGCATGCTGATACCTCCAAGCGGGCGGGAGGGGAGGAGACGGAAGGGAAAGGAAGGAAAAGTGTGTGGGTCTGGGGTGAGGAAAGGGAGATACATTCTGAGAATTTCGAAGCACGTGCCACTCCTGAGGCTTTCAGGCCACGAAATCCGGCCAAACCCACCCTTTCCAGCCTGATGACCACAGACTGTCTAAACACTTCCAGATGTCCTTGAGGGCTGTGCAGGGGACGGCAAGTGCAGCTTGGACAAAACAGAGTGAAAGATCACCTCTTGGGAAAGAGAAGCTATAAATTACCATTATGACTTCCCACCCAGAAGGAGGGAGACACCCTGGGACTGAAGACTGAGAGTGGCCAATGGAGATGTCCTTCCCAGGAGAACACCCAGTCAAGGACACTGCCTGGGCTGTCTCCAGTCGCCTTGTTCCAGCCCAGCCTCCACCATCACCCCTTTCCAAGGTCTAAATGCCACACTATAGAAATATTACCAAAATATCCGTATCCTCACCCCAAGCAATGGACTTAGCTGTTTCCAGGGCCTGGGGCTCCTGTTAGGTCACAGTAGTAACACAGGCAGGCCCTGCAACTTTAGTCTAACCTCCACTTGCACAACTCCAGGGGGTGCCATTCACAAGTGGGCCACATCTGAATGACTGCCCTGAAGGTACAGGACCTTATGCCATAGTCCCACCGGCTAACAGGTCGCCCTGGGGTGGCCGGTGGATCTACAACCAGCTCTCCTCCACCACGCTCCCAGCTTGTCTGCCCAGCAACTTCATCTCTGTCCCAGGGGTACCCACAGTCCCACCAGTGTGTCCTGGGGCCCTCACAGCATCCCCATCACACTGGGACTCTGGCAGCAGGGGCAGAGTCAGCGGCTGCTGAAAGCCTGCCCACTCTGGACAAGCGCCTCCTCCTCACATCTAAAGTGTTTGTCTTAATTTACTTTACGTAATTAAGAAAAATCCACCACTGTTGTGGCAGGAGTGGGGGAAGCAAGTTATACAACAGTATATCCTCCGTCATACTACTTTGTTTTAAATGATTTCTAGAAAGAAATAGCAAAATGTGATAGAATTAAGGGGGATTTTATCTTTTCTCCTTTATACTTTTTTAACTTTACAGATTGTTCAAGTGGTGTCTATGGCTTTAGGATCAGAGAAAGAGGGCTATGAATGTGATCAAGTTTTTTTCTTCCCCTAGAGACACTTTAGATATAAGTTCTGGGAGCTCCTGGAAGGCTGCAAACCCGCCTGGGGTTCAGAAAGTCTGAGGAAGGGCTTAGATGGGCTGGGTCTGCAGGCAGCACAGGTTAGGCCGTGATCCACAGGGTGATCATAAACCGCAGACTGAGAAAGGCCACAGAGACCATCCGCAGCTCTCATCAAAAAGTCGTTGACCAAGGCCAGAGGGCACAAAGCTTGCCTAAGGCCAGTGAGCTGATGAGTGGTGACAAAGCTGGAGTCTGAACCCAGGCCCTCGGTCCCCAGGCAGACAGCGTTACTCCCCTTCTCTGGATCTTTCTTTCTCTCTGCATGTCTCTCTTTCTCCAACTTTGTTTCTTTCTCAGTCTTTGCCTCTCTGTCTCGCTCTGCCTCTCTCTCTCTCCTCCACCACCACTCCCCTCTCTTGCATGCTATACCTCTAAACCTCACTAAAGACTCTAATGGTGCCCCTTATTCACCCTCCCCCATAGGACGGTCACTTTTTTGTGGCGGGAGAATATAGCATCCGCAGCAGGCCACCAGTCTCTCCCACCCCCATGACTCTAAATGCACTGAGCTGAGACAATGGCACATGCTAGGAAAACTGGGAATTTCAGTCCCTGTAAACAGATCACAAACAAGGCAACAGGTGACGCAGGCACAGAGGCCCATGTTCCTGCCACCTGCTCCCCTGACACACACTATACCAACAGTCTTCCCCGAGTGATACAAAAGAGCCCAGGGTCGAGAGTGAGGCAGGCCTTGGTTCAAGCCCTCTCACTCAGAACTCTGCAGCCTTGGGTTCATTAAACCTTCTTGGAATCCCTGCGTCCTCATCAATAAAATGAGGGTGTTGGCCGGGTGCAGTGGCTCCTACCTATAATCCCAGCACTTTGGGAGGCAGAAGTGGGAGGATTACACAAGGACAGGAGTTCAAAACCAGCCTGGGCAACAGAGCAAGACCCTGATTCCATTAAAAAAAAAAATTCTAAAAATTAGGTGGGCATGGTGGGGTAATGCCTGCAGCCTTAGTTACTGGGGAGGCTGAATCAAGAGGATCACTTGAGCCCAGGAGTTTGAGGCTACAGTGAGTTATGACTGTGCCACTGCAATCCAGCCTGGGCAACAGTGTGAGACTCTGTTTCTAAAAAATACAATACAATACAGCCGGGCGTGGTGGCTCAAGCCTGTAATCCCAGCACTTTGGGAGGCCGAGACGGGCGGATCACAAGGTCAGGAGATCGAGACCATCCTGGCTAACACGGTGAAACCCCGTCTCTACTAAAAAGTACAAAAAACTAGCCGGGCGAGGTGGTGGGCGTCTGTAGTCCCAGCTACTCGGGAGGCTGAGGCAGGAGAATGACGTAAACCCGGGAGGCGGAGCTCGCAGTGAGCCGAGATTGCGCCACAGCACTCCAGCCTGGGTGACAGAGCTAGACTCCATCTCAAAAAAAAAAAAAAAAAAAAAAAAATACAATACAATGAGGGTGTGAGGGACAGCATCACATGCAAAGGAGACAGCATATGCAAAGTGCCCATATGGCCCGGCAGGTGCTCACTACATGGAGATCATTCTTGTTATGAACTCAGGCCTTCTGCAGACCAGACTCCCCTGCGCCTTGCTTCCCTGCCATCCCCAGCGCTGGGCCGGCTTCCCCTCCCTCCCTCCAGCCCCAGCTGCTGAGGACCCTTCAGGAACTATGAACAACAACAACAGCTTTTAAAATAGGGGCTGGGCGGGCGCAGTGGCTCACACCTGTAATCCCAGCACTTTGGGAGGCTAAGGGCAGATCAGTTGAGGTCAGAAGTTCAAGACCAGCCTGGCCAACATGGTGAAACCCTGTCTCTACTAAAAATACACACACACAAAATTAGCCAGGCATGGTGGTGGGCACCTGTACTCCCAGCTACTCAGGAAGCTGATTCAGGAGGATCACTTGAACCCATAAGGTGGAATTTGCAGTGAGCCGAGATCACGCCACTGCACTCTTGCCTGGGCAACAGAGTGAGACTCTATCTCAAAAAAAAAAAAAAAAAAAAAAAAAAGGCCAGGTGCGGTGGCTCAAGCCTGTAATCCCAGCACTTTGGGAGGTCGAGGCGGGTGGATCACAAGGTCAGGAGATTGAGACCATCCTGGCTAACACCGTGAAACCCCGTCTCTACTAAAAAAATACAAAAAACTAGCCGGGCGTGGTGGCGGGCGCCTGTAGTCCCAGCCACTCGGGAGGCTGAGGCAGGAGAATGGCGTGAACCCGGGGGGCGGAGCTTGCAGTGAGCCGAGATCGCGCCACTGCACTCCAGCCTGGGGCACAGAGCAAGACTCCGTCTCAAAAAAAAAAAAAAAAAATCAGCAACATTTTAAATTTGCTTTTCTAACTTTAATGAGATACACATAGTTTTCTTTCTTCTCTTAACTCAATTTGATTTTAAAACATTTCTTTTCATCCAAATCAGAAATAACAAAGGATATTGCCTCCAATCCTATCACCTTAGCAAATCAACTGTTTCTAAGTTTCCTTCTGCAGATCTCACTGTTTTTGAATGAATTTTTTTTTAAATGCATATCTAGGGTAGCACCTTATCCATCTATAGCACAACTGAGAATGGGGAAATAACCCAGAAGGCATCTGATGGGACAAAGTAGCTGTCACTCAGACTCCACACTCACATTCATGACTTGAGCCAGAAGTGATCACCTCAGGTTGTCACAAGTATCTGATAGCTGTGGGTGTCCAAAAATTCTAATAATATACTTGTCAAGCTCGTGCAGTTTAGAAATAGCAAACTGGAAGGGAGGGTAGGATGGGGGCGGGGCAGAGCCACTTTGGCAGGCACTGTGATAACACTGAAAAGTGGTAAGGCACAGTCTATTAATGAGAAACAAGACAGAAAATGAGTTCTTAAAGTATGCATAAGTTATCAAAACACCTAGCTGGACCTCTCTAGGGTACGAGCAAACCTCCTCTGACCCTCCCGAGGCCTGCGTTGTATTCTGTCAGGGGACGATAACTAACTAATGCAATGGTGGCCTGAGTCACCCAGAAAAGCTCACACCAGCAACTACTTAAGGAAGTAGACAAAGCACATATTTTCGGAAGACTTCTATCAGGACGAATTGTAATAATAAACACTGGCATGAATTTTTGATTATCCAGAAAAGCAGGCCCATTCCCCAAGGGTTCTGAAGAGAAGGTTGTTACTGAGACCCTTCGTTTTTTAAGTGAAAATGGCCCTTTGGACAGTCCCCACTTTTGGTGGTCCTGTGTGATGTGCAGAGGGGCTCCCTAACTCTCAAGGACATAGACCTCTCCCCACGCAGAGGGCTGAGCCCTTCAGGCCAATGCCCAGACCCAGAAAGGAATGTCAGTCTCACGTCTCCTGGTCTAACTATCTGATAAATGGACAATCCAGGGCCTTCAAGGCCTCCCGAACTGGTCTCCATGTGGCTCCACAATGGCTTATCTCCCAATAAACAGCTAAGCTGTTACCCAAGTCTACCTTCTCCTCCCTGAACATGTCCATCCTCCTTCACAGCACCTGTTCAGCCTGCCTCATATCTCCTGCCACTTCCCTCCCCATCAAAATCCTACTCTGCCTGCTGAATCCTCCCTCCCCTCGCGGGCCCCTTTCCAGATTGAGTGGATGGCACTGCCTGTACACCGCTTCGCTGGCTCTGTAAGCTACGTGCAGACAGACACTCGGCCTATTTGGTTCCCTACAGGAACAGCATTGTCTTGGCACCTGGTGGACCTTCAATAATCTTTTGCTGGATTTGAAAACCCACGTCAGCCGGACATGGTGGTTCACATGTTACATAATCCCAGCACTTTGGAAGGGCGAGGTGGGAGGATTGCTTGAGTCCAGGAGTTCAAGACTAGCCTTGGCAACATAGTGTGACCCTGTCTCTATTAAAAAAAAAAAAATTTTTTTTTTTTTTTGAGACGGAGTCTCGCTCTGTTGCCCAGGCTAGAGTGCAGTGGCGTGATCTCGGCTCACTGCAAGCTCCACCTCCCAGGTTCACGCCATTCTCCTGCCTTAGCCTCCCAAGTAGCTGGGACTACAGGTGCCCACCACCACGCCCAGCTAATTTTTTGTATTTTTATTAGAGACAGGGTTTCACCGTGTTAGCTAGGATGGTCTCGATCTCCTGACCTCGTGATCTGCCTGTGTCGGCCTCCCAAAGTGCTGGGATTACAGGCATGAGCCACCACGCCCGACCCAAAAAAAGTTTTTTAATTGCCAGGCGTGGTGGCATGTGCCTGTAGTCCCAGCTACTTGGGAGGCTGAGGTGGGAGGACCGCTTGAGCCTAGGAAGTTGAGGTTGCAGTGAGCCATGATTTCACCACTGCACTCCTGACTGGGAAACAGAGTGAAGATCCTGTCTCAAAAAAAAGAGACAGAGAGAAAGGAGTGGAGAGAAGGAAAGAAGGAAAGAAGGAAAGAAGGAAGGAAGGAAGGAAGGAAGGAAGGAAGGAAGGAAGGAAGGAAGGAAGGAAGGAAGGAGAGAGAAAGAGAGAGAGAGGGAGGGAAGGACAGAAGGAGGGAAGGAAGGAGGGAGGGAAGGAAGGAGACAAAGAGACAGGGAAAAAGAGTGGAAAGAAAGAAAGAAAGAAAGAAAGAAAGAAAGAAAGAAAGAAAGAAAGAAAGAAAGAAAGAAAGAAAGAAAGAAAGAAAATAAAAGAGAGGGAGAGAGAGAAAGAAAAGAAAAGGAAAGGAAGGAGAAAAGAGAAGAAAAGAGAGAAGGGAGAGAGAGAAGGGAGGGAGGGAAGAAGGAAGGAAGGAGAGAGAGAGAAAGAAAGAGAGAGAGGGAGGGAAGGAAGGAGGGAGGGAAAGAAGGAGACAAAGAGACAGGGAAAGAGAGTGGAATGAACGAATGAACGAAAGAAAGAAAGAGAGAAAGAAAAGAAAAGAGAGGGAGAGAGAGAGAAAGAAAAGAAAAGGAAAGGAAGGAGAAAAGAGAAGAAAAGAAAAGAGAGAAGGGAGAGAGAGAAGGGAGGGAGGGAAGAAGGAAGGAAGGAAGGAAGGAAGGAAGGAAGGAAGGAAGGAAGGAAAAGAAAGAAAAAAGAGAGAGAGAGAAAGAAAGGAAAGAAGGAAGGAAGGAAGGAAGGAAAAAGAAAAGAGAGAAGGGAGGGAGGGAAGAAGGAAGGAAGGAGGGAAGGAAGGAAAAGAGAGAGAAGACAGATGAAGGAAGGAAGGAAAGAAAGAAAGAAAGAAAGAAAGAAGGAAGGAAGGAAAGAAAGGAAGAAAGGAAGGAAAGAAAAAAGGAAGAGAAAGAGAAGGAGGGAGGGAGGGAAGGAAGGAGACAGAGAAAGAGAAAGAGGGAAAATAAAGAAAGAGAGAAAGAGAGAGAGAAAAAGAGAGAAAAAGAAAGAAAAAAGAAAGAAAAGAGAAAAGAAAAGAAAAGAAAGGAAAAGAAAAGAGAAAAAGAGACAGAAGGGAGGGAAGGAGGGAGGGAAGGAGGGAGGGAGGGAAGGAGGGAGGGAGGGATGGAGGAAGGAAGGCAGGAAGGAAGGGAGGAAGGGAGGGAGGGAGGGAGGGAGGGAGGGAGGTAGGGAGGGAGATTTAAAAAAAAAACCCATATCCGTACCACAGTGGATCAGGGGCCCTGCTTTCTCTAGCATACAGGGGCATGCATGCCTGCGGGCACTTCACACACATGCTTTACCCTTCCCATGACTTTGGGGAAACTTCTGTACAATGTGAGCTCCCGGAATTGGGAAAGGAAGAAAGGTCCCGCCGAGAAGGAATTCCCCTTGCCCAATAAGGATTTATGCTATTATTTTTCCTTCCACAAACCCTCAATAAACAGAAGAGCTAAATTTGTCTCTGTCCTGACATTCCTAAGAATGGGTGGAACTAGGTGGAAGGGAAGGGGCCCTGCCAGCACTTGCCTCTGTGCCTCGTCTAGCTGACTTTTTCCTTACTGCTTGATGCGGCATAGCAGAGGGGGAGGCACAGAAATATCCAGAATCACTTGCCCCTCTTCTGCCCCACTTCAAGCAGGAGTCTTGCCTGTGCTCAAAGACTGCCAAGGAAAGGAATGGACTCATCCATGCCAGCCCTCAATCACCATGGCTGGCCAGGCGCAGTAGCTCATGCCCGTGATCTCAACACTTTGGGAGGCCGAGGCAGAAGGATCACTTGAGCTCTGGACTTTTAGACCAGCCTTGGCAAAAAAAATCAAGACTCTGTCTCTACAAAAAGTTTTAAAATTAGCCAGGCACGGTGGTGTATACCTGTAGTCCTAGCTACTCGGGAGGCTGAGGCAAGAGGATGGCTTGAGCCCAGGAATTCAGGGTTACAGTGAGCTGTGATCACACCACTGCACTCCAGCCTGGGTGACAGAGAGAGACTCTGTCTCAAAATTTAAAAAGTTCATGTCTGGAAAAAGTTCATTCCTGGTGTCTGGTTTAAATTTCTTCTGTTCTGCAGGGAGGATCTTCTTTGCCCTTCTCAACTATTTCTTCCTCTGATCTAAAGTCAAATGGACTTTTTCAAGCCAGAGGGGAGGAGGTTGAGGAAGGGGACTGAGGAAAAGGGAGCTTTTGTAACTATCCCTGGCTCAAACCCTGGCAGGCCAGATGAGGAACTAAGAGGGTGAAAACAGACAGAGAAGGGGATTGTGTGGGTATAGACACAGCACAGAGGCTGCTAGGAGAGTAGAGAAGAGAGGACCAAGAGAACAGCAAGAAGGGAAATTTAAGGGTTAACCCTCCTGTCGAAAAGTCTATCTGACTGCCAGGCACTGACAAAGTTGCTCACGGGTGTCTTGGGGTTCAGGCACCTCTTTGTCTGGGGTACTCTACTGCCTCAGCCTTGCAGCACCAAAGCAACCATCTGCTGCCCTCCTGCACACAGCATTGGCAACCTGTGCCCACTGCCATGGCAACCAGCTCTCCCAGTACCTGGAGGTCGGGTCTCACCAGCAATGAGTGCCCCACATGATTTCTAACAAAGTCCCTTCCCCTCCAAAACCAAGTGCTCCCCCGCCCCTCTACTGGGACCCGCACATTTTGACTGCGGAGTATGAAGGGACCCGAGGGTGCCCCAACTTGAACCGGTCACCCATGGCCATCACATGGTCTAGGGGGTCTGCCCTGGGGTCTCCTGCACTGAGACAACACAAGATCCTGAACGAGGCTTGGTTCTCTGCAGTTTTGCAAGGACAGATCTGAATAATATCTGACCATTCATGATCACTGCACCCCAGCCCTTTGTCGCCTCCAAACCGTGCAGCACGCAGGGCTACTACCACAGGGATAATCTTCAAATACCATTTTCATCCAATCGCTCTTCAGCTCAAGCGCCCAAAATAGCAGTCCCAGCTTATCAGATCAAATCTAAATGTTTATAATATTTCCACCCCTACACACACACTCCAACCTCTACCCTAGGTCCTCACCATTCAAGTCACGTACATCTCCTTTCTGTCCCAATTTTCTTGTCCCTGCCATGTTTTCTTTGCCCATGCCATTAACCCCCTCCTGTGATGTCCTTGTCTTCTGGGTCATATCCACCTCCTTTAGCAAGCCATGCTGCAGTCTGTCACTATAACTATTTGTACCTACCACAGTGTTAGGTGCAAATTAGTAAAACTGTAAAGGATCATCTTTCTGCTTGTGGGTTCCAAATTTCACTGCAAGTTCATCAATGGGAGAGCTTTCTCCTTCATTAGGCCTCAAGATTCCCCTGTTGGACTGGGAGCTCCCACAGGGCCGGCCATCCAGCTATCCCCTTAGAATTTCCCAGGGGCAGGACTGGGGGAGCTCTCTCCATACGCTCCCAACGCTTCAGCCCTGCATTGGCTTCTCTAAGGGTTCCAAGGCAAGCTGGAGGGCCAAAGTCTAGAGCGGTGCTGCCCAGTGGAACTCTGTAATGCTGGAATGTTCCATAGATACCAGATTGTAAAGACTTGATGTGAACAAAAGACATAAAGTCACCCACAGGTATTTTTTATATTGGTTACCTGTTAAAATGATAATATTTGGATATGCTGGGTTAAATAAAGTATATGCCAAAAACTCAGTTTACCTGTTTCTTTTCACTTTTTAAAAAATACGGGTATAGAAAAATGTTAAATTACACATATAGCTCACATTATGTTTCTATTGGACCATGGTAAAATGGTCTCTACTCCCCGAAGGGTGTAATGAGTGTCCCATCTGAATTGTCCCTAGGTCTTACTGTTTTTCCCTCTCCATATTGCTTTGCTTTCTAAAGTTTATTTTTTTTTTTACTGTAGTAAAAAACACATAACATAAAATCTACCCTCTTAACACATTTTGAAGTGAATAGTACAGTATTGCTAACTATATATATATTATTATTGTACAGCATCACTTTTTTTTTTTTTTTTTTTTTTGAGACAGAGTCTTGCTGTCGCCCAGGCTAGAGTGCAGTGGCACAATCTCGGCTCACTGCAAGATCCGCCTCCCAGGTTCATGCCATTCTCCTGCCTCAGCCTCCCGAGTAGCTGGGACTACAGGCACCTGCCACCACGCCTGGCTAATTTTTTGGATTTTTAGTAGAGATGGGGTTTCACCGTGTTAGCCAGGATGATCTCGATCTCCTGACCTCGTGATCTGCCTGCCTCGGCCTCCCAAAGTGCTGGGATTATAGGCTTGAGCCACTGCGCCCGGCCACAGCATCACTTTTCTCAGTTTAGTTTTCTTTAACCTTGATGTCTGCTTCTTTGATAGATACCTCCAATTCTCTCTGGAACAAACTGGTATTACAAGTTAGTTAATTGACTTAGACCTTTAGTGCCCTAATGCTGAACCTTTCATCCCAGGAATGCTTCAAGAATAACCATAATCATAGCAGCACATTTCATTTGTACTGCTTACTGTATGGGTGTGCTTTTTGCATGAGTCAGTCCATATAACGACCCTGTGGAACATACAAGTCGGGCATTAATATCCCCAAGTCAACAGGTAAGGAAACAGAAGGCCAGGGGTTAAGGGCTGTGTACAAAGGCAGTTGCACAACTAAAGCCCAACCCCTGGACCCCTGGCCACTTTCCATTCCACACATACAGTAAGCGCAAGGAACATGGGTTCAGATGCGGCAGTTACATGTTCTCTTGTCCCATCAAGAATTGTCTCTGCAATAGGAGGGACTGGGACACTGCTGATAAAAAGGGAAGTGTTACTAAGATAGGAGTAGGTAGTAAGAAGAGTAAAGAGGTCTAAAACAGAACCTGTGGGTCTGGGGTCCAGAATCACCTCTGCTCCCAAGTAACTGCATGCCCTTGGATCACTGCTTTTACGTCCTGGGCTTTGTTTGGTTTCCTCATCTGTGATAGAAGCAGCCAGATGCTTCAAGACGCAGCTAGACCAGCACCGCTTGCCCTTCTAGTGGGAATGCAAACCAACTCAATCCTTTTGTACAGCAATTTGGCAATATGTGTCAAGAGCCTCAGAAACTCTTTGACCCAGTAATTCCGCTTCTGAGAATCCTAAGAAATAATCCTTAAAAAGGAAAAAGCCTTATGTGCAAAGACCTTCATCTCAGCACTATTTATAACACTAACAAACTGGAAATGAGCTAAAGTCTAATAATAGGAGAATGGTTAAACTGTGATATGGTAAATCCATTTAATAAAATATTATGCAGTTATTTAAAATAATGCAGCATCTGTAGAAAACATGCATTTGGCCATATGAAAAGAGGCAGGATATTTAAAAGCTGATATGGGCCAGGCGCAGTGGCTCACGTGTATAATCCCAGCACTTTGGGAGGTCAAGGCGGGCAGATCACGAGGTCAAGAGTTCGAGACCAGCCTGACCAACATGGTGAAACCCTGTCTCTACTAAAAATACAAAATTAGCCGAGTGTGGTGGCACACGCCTGTAATCCCAGCTACTCAGGAGGGTAAGGCAGAAGAATCGCTTGAACCAGGAGGCAGAGGTTGCAATGAACCGAGATCACGCCACTGCACGCCAGCCTGCGCAACAAGAACAAGACTCCGTCTCAAAAAAACAAAAAATAAATAAATAAAAATAAAAAATAAATAAATAAAGAGCTGATACGGTATGAAAGCAGTTAAATTTTAAAAAGAAAAAGGAACACTGCACTCCTATGGGGACACACATGTGGATGTCCACAAAAAGCTGGAAAATAATTCACTGTAACGCTAATAGTGGCTAGTTAGAGTGATGGGACTAGAGGTGTTTGTTTTTTCTTCTTCTCTCAGTTTCCAAGTACGCACAAATAATTTTGAAAAACTTACATAGCAAGGGTCCTGGATTTGAAGTTCCCCAAGAGCGTGCATGGTTCTAACATGTCTGGGTGAGTCAGACAGGTGGTAAATGAGGTTGCATGCTAAGCCCAGGCTCAGCGTTGGGGGCTCAGGGAAATGCCAAGCACCAGAGGGCTGCGGAACCAGGGACCAGCAGATCCCCATCCAGATGCAGAATGGCCATTCCTACTATCCCATCCCTCTACTTTAAAAAATGAGAGGGAAGGGCCATTTCTGTGGCTATTGGCACTCAGGATGAAAAACAAGCATCTGTCTGACCATCCTTGGAGCCCACATAGTGGCGAGAGGCAGGTAGGGGAGCTGGGCAGGGAAGGGAGAGACACCACCCTCAGTGGCTATTAACAGCTTTGCCCAGGGACACTTATACAAGATTTTGTTGGAACAAGTGGTGGAAAGGTCAAGGCAGCTTTTCTTGGGGGGTAGGGAAGAGAAGCTGGGATCCTTCCTGGGTCCTAATCTCCCTCCCTGGTCAGCATTCTTCATGACAAGAACTCTTCCCCAAACTTCCCAGTCCCTTTCGGCTGTTCTCTGAGACCTCTACTCAGAGGCAGTGAGGAGAGGCAGTGTGGCAGGTAACTGTTACCGAACCCACCTAAAAACCTGGCCTGTCCCAGAAAGGGTCTTAGAAATATACCGAGAGACTCAGATGCCCCCCTAGATGACTCCACGGTGCCTGTCCCCGCAGAATCCACAGGCAAAGACCAGATGCCCAGGTCATACCTCAGATACGACCTGGACAAGCTGGAGCAGATCCAGAGGGGACAGTCACATGGACAAGTGCTATGAAGAGAAGCTTATCCACCAGTTCCTCCAAGACCAGTGCTGGGCACCCCTGAGAGCTTAAAGGTGGTGTGATTAGGACACAAAAAGGAAATGTGTTCTGAGCTGGATGGGGACCCATGGCCCTCATCTCTCTATGAGCTGAGACAGGCTGAGAACACAAGAGGCGTAGGGAGGGTTCCAACATGTTAAAGATAAGGCAGAACCACAATCGGTTATCAGGGCACGTGAGAGATGCCTAGACCACGAGCAGGACCTTTTAAGGTCTATGGCAAGGAGGATAACCCTCGACTCTCCAAACATACTGCCTGGAGCAGGCCCAGAGGTGGAATGCCGGGCTGCAGAGCATGGCTCCAACCCAGAGTTACTATTCTTGGGATCAAATCTGGCTGCCTGACAGCACTGGATTGATGGTGACTGGTGGCCATGTGTTGACAATGCTGGCAGGATGCTGGAAGCCAAGGGGGCCCAGGAAGGCATGCACGGGCTTCTTTTGAATCTCTCCATCCAAGGAAGAGCAGCTCATAGGACCAGGTTGGGAAAATGTTTAAAGGAGCCCTAGTCATGTCTACAATTTCTTCTTTTTCACAGGGAAGATGTATTTATGTTATATTTATTATATAATTAGAGATTGGTGGTTTAAAAAGAAAAAAAGGAAAGCAGTAAAGCATTCCTCAACACTGTGTGATGGCAAGGAAATCAAAAGATGTCTTCACCAGTGTCTCCCCATCTGTCCTCCGCATCGTGCAATGTCTTGAACAGTACTAAGAGCACAGATTGGCCAGGCATGGTGGCTCACGCCTGTAATCCCAGCATTTTGGGAGGCTGTGGCAGGCAGATCCCTTGAGCTCAAGAGTTGGGGATGAGCCTGGGCAATGTGGGGAAACCCCATCCCTACAAAAGATACAAAAATTAGCCAAGTGTAGTGGCACATGCCTGTGGTCTCAGCTACCTGGAAAGCTGAGGTGGAATTCCTTGAGCCTGGGAAGATGAGACTGCAGTGAGCCATAACTGCACCAACCACGACATGCCAGCCTAGGCTACAGAGCGAGACCCTGTCTCAAAATAAATAAATAAATAAATAAATAAATAAATAAATAAGAGTACAGATTACATATTTAGCGCCCCAGGTAAATTCAAGCTGTGGCTCCACCACCTATGCCCTGTGTTGCCTGGACCTGCTTTCCTGACCAGTAAGAGAGGATGGCAGTAACACCTACGTGAGAGGATGGCTACGAGGAAAAACTCAGGCAGCACTGTTGAGCGAGCAAGTGAGGTGCGCAATCAGTTCCTGGGTCCATCCCTCTAGGAATGCCGCTCTCTCCTCCCAATCTACCCCACACCACTGCTGTGAGAATCAATCAGCCACATCACTCAGAAACTCCTGGAGGGTCCCTGCTGTCCATGAAATTAGGAATGAACTCCTGAGCTGGGCTTTCCCAGCCCGCCGGGAGCTGCTCCTCAGACAGCTGCCCTGCATGGACCCTGGGTCCCTCCTTCCTGTATGTCTTTGTCACACTCTTCTACCCCTTTGCCTCTCAATCTCATCCCTCTCTGGAATCCATATCCATCCTCTGGACCTTCTCTGCTCTCTCCAGCCAGAAGGGAATTCTCTCTCTCTCTGTAGTCTTCCTTACATGCTATTCTGACTACAGCCAGCTACACACAGGTGTTCATCTTCCTGACTGTAGCCAACATTTTGATTTACAAAATGTTAGTTTATAAGAAAGGAGTAAGATCCAGTTCTCTTCCCTTGAAGAACCTGAAATCCAGTGAGGAAGATCAAGATATGCCCACCCAGGAAACATTTAACAAAGCAGAACAGCCGATTACAAAACACCAGCCAAGGCCGCAGAGTCAGCACTGTGTCTGAGTCACAATGTCACATTACCTCGAGGCTCTGGAAGGGGACTTTCAAATGCAGACCAAAAGGCTGGTTGACAAGCACTGACCAAGCACCTCAAGTGCTGAGAACATAAGACTCAAATAAGAGACAGTTCCCTCTTCACTGTGCTTTCCAACAAACACCATCCTTGCCAGACACAGGGTGAACAAGGTAACCCCTCAAGCCACTGGTCAGTTCAGAACACTAAGCAGAAGGCCTCCAGGCAGCATCTTCAGCCCTTCCCTTCTCACTGCTCCATCCAGACCTCCCACTCCACCACGGTCAGGGGCCAGGAGGTGGGCAGTCGGCCCATGTCCCCTGCCTGTGTCTGGGGCCCAGCTTCTGCCTTGCCCCATCTCTCCAGCTGTGTTCTGGAGAGAAGAATGCACACTATGCCCAGAACAAACACTAGCACAGGCCTCCTGAGTGGGAAGGCCGCTGGGGAAAGAAGTGAGAGTCTCCATCTCAGACAAGAGCTCCCAGCTGCAGGGGCTCTGAGTGTGTTGTGGGTCCACTCTGAGTTCAGCACTCGAGAATTTTTGGATTAGGTGGAGCCTGATGGGAAAAACCACAAGATCAGGGCTCACTACCTTGGCCAGCAGGGAAGACAGACTGGAGGAGTCAGGCCAAATGTGGACACATCCGGGCAGGAGACCCCTCCGCTGAAACACACATTTCTGTTTTATTGTCTCTTTTCAGACCCCATCTTCAGCTGGCTCTGAAAAAGAGACCCTGCCAGTGTGGTCTGATCCGTGTGTTTATCTTGGGGTCTCAGCACCTAACTCTGGGTCTCAGTTTTCTGACAAACCTGCCCCCTTGTGTCACCAGTGCTGCCGGAATGGTAAGAAGATGCCAGAAGGGCAGGGCAGAGGAACGAGCCTGCAAGAGCTGCTGGAAGTGCCACCTGTCACCACACTGCTGCAATGCCTGCTGGAGCGGCCCTGAAAACAGAGCGGCTCAGTGAAGGCCGGGGAGGCCAAACAGCACAAGCTCCCCAGGCCTGTCCTCCCTCGTGCTGTGGCTTTGGTTTTCATGCCAAGGGACTCCGGCCCTCCGCCAGGCTGCAGCAGCCTTGCTCTGCGCACTCCCTTGGCTGCATGGCCAGGCTCTGAGCACCAGTCTAGAGCACAGGATGGAGTAGCAGAGACAAGGCGTCTGGGGCTGCAGAGTTTCCACGTCAGAGTTCTTCCCTTGCTTTGAACGCAAATGCTTCCAGACCCAGAACACTGGGACAGAGAGGACTGAACACCAACTTGGTTCTCTCCTTTAGGACCTGAAGGATCTGTGAGAAGTGAGGAGGGAGCAGGACAGGAGGGGAGAGGTGCCTCCTGCCAGGCCTGATCAGGGCCATACCAAATGCAAGGCCCATGGCCTTCCCCACTAGACCATCACACCTATTTTATTTTATTTTATTTATTTCTTTTATTATTTTATTTTATTTATTTTGAGTCAGAGTCTCGCTTTGTCGTCCAGACTAGGTGCAGTGGCACCACCTTGGATCACTGCAACCTTCACCTCTCGGGTTCAAGCAATTCTCGCATCTCAGCCTCCCAAGTAGCTGGGACTACAGGCACCTGCCACCAGGCCCGGCTAGTTTTTGTATCTTTAGTAGAGATGGGGTTTCACCATGTTGGCCAGGCTGGTCTAAAACTACTGGCCTCAAGTGATCCACCTGCCTTGGCCGGGCATGGCATGTGCCCTCCTCTTGGGAGCCATGAGTAACAAACTATCTTTTCCATAGTGGTTGCCTCCTGATCTGTTGGCCACACCATACCTGAACAATAATAAAACCTGTGGTTTAAAATACCCACATGCAGGGCTCCCCAGGCAGTCACAGAGATTATTGTCTGGTGCCACTGATCAGCAAACTGGCATTTTCATTTCAGTTGGAGAGAGTGAAAAGGAGAGGACAGGGATTTTTCTCTTTCCTCCTGAGATTGGGCTCTAGGGACTCAAGGTTATTCCTTTTCCATTTCTCCCATGGTCACTCAAAATGGCACAAATAATGGCTTAATGAGCACTGGCTCTGTTGTAATGATGGGCGGGACAAGGATGCTTGGCCGACTGGGGTTGAGCAAGTCTGTGCTCCCATGACTCCACCCAGTTGGACTCCTAATAAGGCCCTCTCAACAGTTCCTGGGCCCTCTCCACTTGAGCTGACTCTCCTCCAGAACACGCCACTGCCATCCTTGGCCAGCCTGCCACTAGCATACCCACCAAGCCGCCGCCACTGCTCCTGCTCCTATGGGAACCCAGGACCTTTTCCATCTGGGCACTAGGTCACTCCTTGGTTTTGGACCAAATGCCTCGCCTTGAAGCCATCCACACCCAGACCTGCAGACATCTTTGGAGTTCAGCCATCACATTTCCCTGAACTGGCTGCTCCTCTGTTCTAGGAATGTGACAGCCCCTCAGCTGCCCCTCCTGGCCAAGCTTTATCCTCCTACTCTGACCTTTGGATCCCTCAAGACCACATACCCAGCCCCAGCTCTAACCATCAACTCTCCCTTCTCCAGACACCCTACTGCTCTCAGCCTCCCCACAGACCATGCCATCGCCATCAGTGCACACCCCTCTCCTGAAATGCCCTCTCTTCTTAAACATGCATCACACTTCAGCAACCAACAGTAGCACTTAGATTTCTCTGGTCCCCAAAAAGAATGGGATCAGATAAACAAAATGTGCTCTAGCTATAAAATGGAATATTATTCATCCATAAAACATGAATAAAGCACTGATTCATACTACAATGTGGATGAACCTGAAAAATACTCTGCAAATGCCAGGTATAGTGGCTCATCCCTATAATCTCAGCACTTTGAGAGGCCAAAGTAGGAGGTATCACTTGAGCTCAGGAGGTTGGGACCAGCATGGGCAACATAGTGAGACCCTATCTCTACTCAAAATAAAAAAAAATTAGCTGGGCATAGTGGTACGCACCTGCAGTCTCAGCTCCTAGGGAGTCTGAGGTTGGAGGATTGCTTAAGCCAGGGTGATAAAAGCTGCTGTGAGCTATTATATGATTATGCCACTGCACTCCAGCCTGGGCAACAGAGTGGGACCCTGTCTCAAAAAAAAAAAAAAAAAAAAAAAAGTTGCAAAGTGAAAGAAGTCAGACACAAAAAGATACATACTGTATGATTCCACTTACAGGACATATCCAGAATAGGTAAATCCATACAGACATAAAGCAGACTAGTAGTTGCCAGGGACTGAGGGGAGGAGGAAATTGGGAGTGACTACTAATGGGTATTGGGTTTTCTTTGGGGCTGACAAAAATGTTTGGGATAGACAGAGGTGGAAAACTGAATTTCAATTTTTTTAAGTGTGGTTTTAGAAAACGCGTCAATTACGTACAGTGGCCACATGGAAAGAAATATCAGAGGTGGTCTCAGAGAATACAAAAATCTCTGGACCTACAGTGAAAAATCTAGACACCAGTTCCATGTTTGATGCCTGGGACACATTAAGTAAATCATGGAACATCACTTCCAAGGGATGCTGTACTGCGTGAACACGGTCATAACACGTATTTTCAGTGTTGTTTTGAGAATTGAGTGAGATAATGTAGGAACAGCACACAAATGACATTCATTTGTACACTCAGCAAGAAAATTAGTATACAAATGTTACGTTTAAAAAAAAAGACATTAGATTGGCTAGGCATGGTGGCTCATGCCTGTAATCCAAGCACTCTGGGAGGCCGAGGTGGGTGGATTATGAGGTGAGAGTTCGAGACCAGCCAGCCCAATACGGTGGAACCCCATCTCTACTAAAAATACAAAAATTAGCCAGACGTGGTGGCATGCACCTGTAGTCCCAGCTACTCGGGAGGCTGAGGCAGAAGAATCGCTTGAACCCGGGAGGCGCAGGTTGCAGTGAGCCAAGATGGCGCCACTGCACTCCAGCCTGGGCAACAGAGTGAGACTTCATCCCCAAAAAAAAAAAAAAAGCAGACACAAAGTTCTAGCTATACTCAGCCGGGCATGGTGGCTCACTCCTGTAATCCCAGCACTCTGGGAGGCCGAGTGGGTGGATTACCTGAGGGTAGGAATTCAAAATCAGCCTGGTCAACATGGTGAAATCCCGTCTCTATTAAAAATGCAAAAATTAGCCAGGCATGGTGGCAGGCAGCTGTAATCCAGCTACTAGGGAGGCTGAGACAGGAGAATCATTTGAACCCAGGAGGCAGAGGTTGCAGTGAGCCAAGGTCCTGCCACTGTACTCCAGCCTGGGCGACAGAATGAGAGACTCAAAAAATAAAATAACATAAAAATAGCTATACAAACCACATTTACTTATATAAAAGTGTATCTCTGTAGATAAAGTATAGAAAAGATTTAGAGAGCTAGCTGGTGTTTTAAGCTTATGAAATATTTTCTATAAAATTATCTTATACAGGCAGCCAGGCTCTTGATCTGGCTCTGCCTATAACCAGCCTGTAAAGTCTTTAAAATCCCCTCCCCATCTGACACTGGGTTTTTAGAAAGGTTTAACCCTTATAAAGGTTTAAAGTCTGCTTTAACTACATCCACTCAATACCTATTTCCTCTATGTGCTACGGGCTGTGCTAGGTGCCAGGGGCCCCCAGGGATTGGTAAGAGTGAGTCCCAGTACTCCAGGTGCGTACAATCGTGGGCCATGAAACCAGGTAGCATGTGGGGAAAAAAGGACAGATGGCCCAGCACATGCTAGTTCTCAGGGTGGCCACTGGAGAAGGTATCCCTGGAGTCAGGGTCTAAAGGTGGGATGCAGCTTTCACAGGTGGAAAGCCTGTGTTCCTGCTATCAGTGCTGTCCAAGCAGCACAGAAAGGCAAGGTAAGCACCACCAAAAATCGTTTTGATTATCTAGAGCAGTGGTTCTCAAAGTGGGATACCCAGAGCAGCAGCAGCTGCAGCATCACCCAGGAAGCAGCTAGACATGCAAAATCTTGGGCTCTATCTCTGACCTTGTGAATCAGAAAGTCTGGGAGCCCAGCAAGCTCTCCAGGAGGTTAAGATGCCCACTCATGTTGAGGTGCCTCTCTTGCACCTCACCTGCTTCCTTAACAGAGGCTGGGCAGAAGGTGGAAACTGCCCCAGAGACATTCCCTCACTCGCCGGCCCCTCCCACTCTCCAAGCCCCAGTTGGATGACCTGAGAAAGTTCCCTGTGGTTAGAAGAGCTAATCTGTCACCTGGATATAAATTAACTTGTCCTTATCTCGTCACCAGCCCACTGACCTGGGAAAGGCAAACATGCAGCTGGCAGGGAAGGAGCAGTAATAAATCTGTATTTTTCTACAGGTCCTCCCACACCCACTTCCCCAACTGAGACCTGTGTTCCCTGAGGCAGTGTGGCCCCATAGCCCTGAGGTCCCTCTGCTCTCCCACATGAGCAGGTGCTGGATCCGGTCAACCCAGTGGGAGGCCCCCATCTGCCCTCAGGGCCTCCACCAGAGCTAGGAGAATGAGGAAGGGAGGGAAGGATGGGGGCTGGAACACAGCTCATCACTCTTAAGGATGGTAGAGTGACTGGAAGTTTCCTTTGTAGCACTCCTCAGGAAACAGCCCACAAAGACTCCCTCCAGGGCAGCTCTGTCCCTCGTAGAGTTCCCTCCCTCTCCTCTTCTTCCCCTGACCCTTATCCCCCCACTTCCTCCTCCTCCTCCTCAACACAGCAGCCTGGGGCCACCCTGTACCTCCCAGGCATAAGTAGGAATGGCAGAGCCATATCCCAAGGTGAACTGCCTGTTTGGGAAGGGCTAATGTCCTATTATTCCAATGCCCTTGGCCACATCCTGCACTCTGCCTGCCTTTGGAATGACCAGGTGAAAAACAATATAACATCTACCTTAGAAAGCTGCAGTAAGGATGAAATCTAACAGGACACATAAAGGACATAAAATAAAGGCTCAACAATGGCAGCTCTTAGATTAATCACCATCACATCCATTCTTTTTTGTTTTGTTTTGAGGTAGAATCATGCTCACTCTGTCGCCCATTGCATGATTGCAGAGGTGCAATCATAGCTCACTGCAGCCTTTAACTCCTGAGCTCAAGTGATTCTCCCACCTCAGCCTCTCAAGTAGCTAGGACTACAGGCATGTACCACCTTGCCTGGCTAACTTTTTCATTTTTTGTAGAGATGCAGTCTCACTATGTTGCCCAGGCTGGTCTCAATCTCCTGACCTCAACTGATCCTTCTGCCTGGGCCTCCCAAAGTGCTGGGATTACAGACGTGAGCCACCTCACCCCATCCTTATTCAAACAATTTAAATAGCTATCACCTACTGGATACAGCCTGAATTCCTTAGCACTAGCCATTCCAGCACCCACTCATCTCCAAACCAGCAGCTACACCAAATCACTCAGGTTTGTCAAATATGCCCTCTACTACCAAGCCTAACCTGTTCCCTCCATGAGCTTCCTGTTTCAGTTTGCCAGAAAGCTCTTCCTCCTTGCCCTGTGCCTCCACTAACCTCTTCCATTGCAGTTTCCCTGGGCCTCCTGGAATCAACAGTCAAGGGCGTACTAGTGCCTGCTTCAAGGAGAGCCTGCCATCCACCACGGGGGTCCACTCACAGAGGGTTGAGCACGTATAAGAGCAAAACAAATGTCTGGCAAGTGGACTGGATTCCCTCCAGTTCAGAAGAGAAACCAGAGCTTCAAATAAGCAGGGAGCAGACCCCTGCCAGGCCTCACCCATCACTGACCAAGGAGTCAGATCGCCAGGCTGGGGGCCTGTCCTCGACGCCTAGGGGAGGTGACACTCATAGTGCCCAGCCTGAGACAGAAACTCCTGAGACAACAGATGCTGACTCAGCCTGAGCGGACAAAGGACAAAGGCCTAAGCCTGGCCCAGGATCCCAGTGCCTACCTTTCTCCTTCCCCTGCCTGTTACACCCAGCCAGCAACATGTTTTAAGTCCAAGCTCCCACAGAGTACCAGGCCCAGCA
Source organism: Macaca mulatta (assembly GCF_049350105.2). NCBI lineage: Eukaryota > Metazoa > Chordata > Mammalia > Primates > Cercopithecidae > Macaca > Macaca mulatta. Next base: position 160,359,377 of record NC_133407.1, on the reverse strand, counting down.
CCCCCAGTTCACCCCCAGGACTCATTCCAGAGGCAAAGCAGGGTGGGGCAAGAGTTGCTCCTGTCCTCACAGCCTGGTGACCAGGGTGGCCCTGGGACCAAAGCCTCTGGGCTCACAGCTTAACCTAATGGGACACCTGAGCTGACATGTCAATACAGGTGAGCAGGCCCATGTGGGGCTCTCCACTGTTGACAGCACAACAGAGTCCCAGGTGGACGCACTGCAGCCCTGTCACCCATCCCCCACCCCCACACAGCCCAGTGTCCATCCCTGCAGCCTGTGGGCCCAGGTACCAAGCCTACCCACACGTAACTCCCTACCTTTGGAACATGCCCTCTCCCCAGAGAGGCATCAGAACTTCCCCACCCTAGGCTCTGCCAGCATCCAGGAGCTCAGGATGCTTGCCCTCTCCTTTCTAGAAGGTGCCAACAAGCCCCCACTCATAAAACCTTCCTCCACATAGGGGAGGATGGGAAGAGACAGCAGGAGGGAACGAAGCTAGACCTCGAGGCTTCCTGACTACATGGGGCACGCTGTGGCAGGAAAGAGGACACTTTGCCTCATAGGCCTCTCTGGCCATGGCCTGGGGGCCCTTATTTGAGGCTCTGGCCCAGCACCCCCAGTCCTACTGCAGATTCCTGCCACTAGGCTGCCCTTAGAGAAGGTATTCACCTCACCGGGAGACAGGGTGTGGTGGGAGAAGTAAGAACAGACAGTAACAGAGAAAGGACCCAATAGGACGTCCCTGTGGGCTCTCCCCCAACTCTGAATAGACGCCAGACAGTGCAACCACCGTGTCCTCCAAAAGCCCGGAAACCTTGTACGCTGGGGTTCCCAAAGGGGCCAGGGCTGCAGGGATGGTTTGGGGGTGAGATTTCAAGCGTATGGAGACAGCAGTTACAGCACTGACAGCCACTGTGTTGTGGTGGCAGAGAGAGCTCGGAGAAGCTAAGAGCAAAAACCTTGGAGGAAGATGTGCTGGGGAGCTGGGAGTCGGGCTTAATGGGGGTCTGGTGCAGAAGGAACCTGAGCCCCCATTGAGGGTCATCTGGTCATGTGGAAGGCTCTGGGATCCAACTCACCCAATCCCTCATTTCCTATCTCTGTTCTTCAGCTTTACCACAAAAAGACATCTGCAGAACTAGAAACATCTGGATCCTTCCTCAGGCTAAAAACAAACAAACAAACAACGACCAAAAAAAAAAAAAAAGGGCAGTCATGGTTATGTGCTTCGTTCAATGATTGCCCTAAATAGCCCTGTCCAGGAACGTGCCTGTCAGAACAGCTGGTGACCGCGTCCCTCTCCCGGCACAGACGCCCAGCACAGCCTGATAGGGCAGGCGGCACAGGCCAGCATGCGCTGTCTCCTGGTTAAATCCACATCTCTAAGAAGTCACGGAGCCCCTGGAGACGCCCTCACCGTCCTCAGCAGACACAGGCTTCATGATGCTGGCTCCTCCGGGACGGGACCAGCCTCACTCCCCTGTTCTGTTTTCCCATTTTCATCTTGGAAACTGCCAGTTCGTGGGAGAGGAATCGCAGCCCATCTCCCAGCAGATGGGCCAAGCCAAGGACCAGACTGTTTTCTTAAGCAGTGACCTTTCGGAAGGCAGGAGCTGAGCGTGCCTAAAACACGGAACACGGAACATTTCCCTAATCTAAAGCACGCAGGAGCACTTCCCGTCCCTGACCAGAGAGATGGCTGAGCCATGAGCTCAGGCCCCTGGGTGGGCTGGGCCCAAGGAAGGGTGGTTGATTTCTGGGAGGCCTCTGATCTCAGCCTGAGCAGGGAGGGAGATGCCCCCACCCAGACAGAATTTCCACAGTGGAGTCATAGAAAGCCGGGCTTGCAGAGGGTCTCCCCTCAGAAACCTGAAGCCTGTGTTGAGAGGCCAGGTCAGGGGTGGATTCTGTATCCAGAGCTGCACAGGATCCCAGCAAACAAATCCCAGAGCCGTGAGCCTCTCACCAGAGGGAGCAACCGATTAACAGCCTTTGGAAACAGGACAGCAGGCCCATCCAAGTCACTCTGCTTGGCCTGCTGTCAGTCTAACGTAAATCCCTCAGGCTGCAGCTTGAGGCCCTCTTGCTCTTCCTCAGTGAGGGCAGGGAAAGCAGTTCACCTGCCTTTGCTTTGTTCTACAAGCCTAACCATGTTGGGTGCGAGAGACATGAAACCCAATGTCTGTCCTCGAAGGAGCAAATGGTAGCAGAGAGCGGGGGAGACAAAGGGGTGCTGCAGAATGGACAGAGTGAGGCCCAGGAGCTGCACCCCAGCCCAGCTGCAAACTGTGTGATCCTGTGTGTTCAGCCTCACTCTCGGATGGGACGATGCAGAAAGAGTTTGGGGAGATGACTGTGAAGCTCCCTGCCAGTCCTGATTCAGATAAAACTCAGAAGGGAGGAGGGAAAGAGGCGAAGAAGGTGGTCTGGACAGTACATCTTGGGCTAAAGGCATATAAACTGCCCGGCATCTGCCTGGGATGGATCAATGAAGAATGACTTTGGGGGACACCAAACTTCAAAGACCTGCCATCACTCCTCAGTCCACCCCACTCTTCTCTGCTCCCAAGTGGATAACCGCAGCACGGCCCTCCTGCCGGCCCCTCTATACTGATCTCACCTACTAGCTTGTCCCACACCCACGCCCCACCTGCACACTTACTGTGCAGCTCTCTGGGACCCTTTATCCTCTCGAAGCCTTTTTTTCTAAACTGCAAAATGGGGATGATAATAGTTCCCACTTCCCTGACACTCCAACGAGCTAACATATGGCAAATGTTCCTCAGAAACCATATGGATGTTCTTTCAGCCAATGATTTCTTGTGTCCAGGACTAAACACCAGGGGATGAGGAGCTCCAACTCAGGGGAGAGAAAGCAGCATTTCTGAGGACCACTTCTGAGCTAGGGCTTGACCTGATGGCTTTTTTTTTTTTTCCCCGAGACAAAGTCTGGCTCTGTTGCCCAGGCTGGAGTGCAGTGGCATGATCTTGGTTCACTGTAACCTCTGCCTACTGGGTTCAAGCAATTCTCCTGCCTCAGCCTCCCAAGTAGCTGGGATTACAGGCACGCACCACCACGCCCAGCTAATTTTTGTATTTTTAGTAGAGATGGGGTTTCACCACATTGCCCATGCTGGTCTCTAACACTTGACCTCAAGTGATCCGCTCACCTCAGCCTGCCAAAGTGCTTGGGACTATAGGCACAAGCCACCATGCCCGGCCCTGATGGCTCATCTTTAAAGCAACCCTCCCGAGGGTCTACAGATGAGGAAACTGGGGCCCTGAGGGGCTAAGTAACCTGCCCAAGGTTGCACAGGTAGTCACAGCCAGAAGCAGGATTTGAACGTAAGGCGGACTCCAAAGCTTCCCACTGCGGCCCCTTGGATCCCTAGAGAGAAGATCCTTGGGGTGAGCTAAAGCAGAGCCCGCGACCACCCCTCATCACCAGGGAGAGGATCCATGGGTTCTCCCACAGCCCCCACTGGTCCTCGGGTCTGATAGGAACTGTTTATTCTAGACTCGTATTTTCTGTAAGCACAGCTTAGGTTGCCAAGGGAGGGAGAGAAATGCATTTGTTAGAGAGGAATGGGATGGAATCATAAAACTTCCTTTGGCTCAGCTGGGGACCAGGGGACAGGGTGGAACCCTCCACCATGCCTGGACAGAGGGTTATCCAGCCTCTCCCCCAGCTCCATGGTATACTAGTACCACCTCCACGCCAGAGCCAGAGCGAGCCTGCCAAGTGTCAGTGTGCCTGTGGTCTCGGCCAGTCAGATCACTTCTCACCAGAGCCCTGGGGAGGGCTTCATGGCACAAAAGAAAATGACCCAGATTCTTTCTGAGCTTGTCCTCCCAGGGGTGATGGCAGCCCCTGGGAGAACTAATGAGCCTCTCTTCAGCGTCTGTGGGACCGTTTAGAAAGTGATTACTTTTCCTGAAACGAGAAAGGAGGTGGCACATCCCACAGCGCCCCTGTGGCCTCTGTGGCCTTGGGGAGGAGCTCCAACCACAGAGAATGCAGTTTAATTACAAAGCCCGGGCCTCCAGGTCTAATCTGGTGCTCCTTCTTACAACATTGTTTTCCTTTTTAAGTTTTCCTTCATTTAACCCGAACACCATGCCCTTTGGGGGTCACTCACAGTGAGGAAACTGAGCGGCTTTAGTGGACCCAGGGTCACAGAGAGGCAAAGATCAAATTCAGGTAGATGGTTTTCAGAAATACATGCTAGGTATACAGGGGTAAATGGACATGATGGCTGGAATTTGCTTTAATATACTTCAGCAAGAAGAAAAAAAGAAAAAAGAGTAAGTGAAATCAATGCGGCAAAATCGTGACAACTGCTGGTTGAATGGTAGGTATATGGTAGTTCATTATTTTCTCTACTTTGAATGTTCCATACCAAAAAATCCAAGATAAAGGCTCCACCTAGGGTCAGGGGTTACAGTACAGGCCCCAGGTGAGGTATCCAAGAACGGGGCAGGGCAAAGGAAAAGGAGAATCAGCAGAAAGGGACAGGTGGTGTGGGAGGCCTGGGTGGCCACGACACTGACCCTCCGAGGGGCCCATTCTCCTCAAGGACCTGTCTGAATGGACAGGTCACCTCTGCCACAACAGCCCTCTTTCTGAGACTTCATTCCTCAGAACTTACTTCCAGATGCTTCCCCCAAAAGGGGCTAAAGGCAATAACCTCCTTCCCTGGGACATTTATAGCCAGAACATTTTGTCCCCTTGTCTTGGGGAAGACATCAGGCTGCTCAACAGTGGAACAGCCTGGACAACCTCCCAAAGGGCCTCCCTGTCCCTGATTTGATTAGAAGGGAGGCAGGAGGCTCTAAGGCACTGAGGGACCTGGAAGAAGTCTCTCACAGAAACTGGTGGAGACCTCAAGATTTTGAGCAAACTCCTACCCGATAGGGCTTTCATGCTGGGGACAAGGCACCCTGATAGAGGAAAATACCAACCCGTGGCTCTTATTATTCAGAAACTCTCTCTGCCACGAACTGAATTATGGCCCCCAAAGTTCCTCTGTTGAAGCCCTGTCCCCCAGTGTGAGTGTATTTGGAGATGGAGCCTTGAGGGAGGTAATTAGGCTTAAATGAGGTCATAAGACTGGGACTCTCATCTCATAGGAAAAAGAGTAGGCTCCAGAGATCTCTCTCTCCGTGAGAACACAGAGAAAAGACCCAGCGAAAGGCAGCCATCTGCAACCCAAAGAGAGAATCCTCATCCGACCCCAATCCTCTGGCACCTTGATCCTGACGTCCAGCCTCCAGAACTGTGAGAAAATACATTTCTGTTGTTTATGCCCCCAGTCTCTGGTAAATGTTACAGCAGCCTGAGCAGACGAATAGCTCCTTCCCCTGAGAGAGCTGAGAGCCAAAGGTGCATTGCAGTTCCATCTGTCCCCACAGCAGATCTGTCTAGCTCAAGAGCCCCTGACTTCTTGGCATCCCCCAAGGTACCAGGTTCTCCCCTACCCCACCCCCACCATGTGATCCAGGGCAGGAGGCATGAAAAGGCCACAGGTGGCTCTGCTTCTTCAGGAAGTCAGTGAGAGGCTCCCACGCTCTCTCCTCATTCCTCTTCCTGGGCTCCCTAACGGGGCAGTGAGGGAGATAACTGCCCGCTGGCCAGTGAGCCCTCCTCCCCTCACAAATCCTGGACAAACAGGTCCCCAGAGAGAACATTACCTTAAACCCTTGCTCCCAGAACTCTGTAACTGAACAGATATTTGCACAGGCTAGTCATTATCCTTCTCTCATTCAAGGACAAGTCCTTACTAAATGTCCACTTTGCTGAATGCTAGAGATGGATGTGTCGTTCCTGGCATTGAAGTGGCCAGAAATCTACAAATAAAGGAGGTAACAGGGAAAAGATATGGGCCACGGGACAGTATCTCAAGTCAGAAGACAGCAGGTCTAAATCCAATCCATTCAGATGGGTCTAAATCAGCCACGGAGTAGCCATGTGACCCTGGGTGGTCACCTCACCTCTCTGGGCCTCTATTTGTTCCTCTGAAAATGAGAGGGCTGGAGATGATGGTTATACTTCTTTCCAGCCCTGACATTCTAGAATTTTATGAAATAGAACTCAGAAAATGATATAAATGAAGGCTTGTAAGGTAAGATGGCCTGGGATGCCTACAATGTGCTGGAGGAAAATGCAGAGTGGGTGGCCTTCCAACAGAGCGAGACTCTAGACCAGCCATGGCTACCAACAATTCTGCAGGCAAGGAGACAGCCATTCACAGGAATCAGAGTGGGCTCACTTCCCTGGTGAAGCCAGCCAGTGCGCCCGTCAGCAGGTCTAAGTTACAGAGCACTCAGACCTCAGGAGCTGAGGCCCACACTGATCACTGGTTCCTGGAAAGGCCAGTGGCACATGTTCCCAAAAGATCCCACCTTACCACCTGGTCCATGTTCCCACCATCCCTGGCATGAGGGCTAATTTTACATGTGGACTTGACTAAGCTAAGGGATGCCCAGATAGTTGTAAAACATTATAACTGGGTGTATCTGCAAGGGTACCTCCAGAAGAGATTAGCATTGGAATCAGCCGACTGAGTAAAGAAAATTGCTGCCTTAGTATATTTTGTGTTGCTATAACAGAATACCTGAGACTGGGTAATTTAGAAAGAAAAGAGGTATATTTAGCTCATGCTTCTGCAGGCTGAAAAGTTCAGGAAGCATGGCGCCAGCATCTGCTCCGCTTCTGCGGAAGGCTTTTCATGCTGTGTCACAACATGGCAAAGATCAAAGGGGAAGCAGATATGTGTGAAGGAACAAAACCTATGGGTGCCCTGGCTTTACAACAACTCACTCTCCCAGGAACGAATCCAGCCTCAGCAGAGTGAGAACTCACTCACTACCAGAAGAACAGCACCAAGTCATTCGTGAGGGATCTGCCCCCAAGACCCACACACCTTCCACTAGGCCCCACCTTCCAACACCACCACATTGGGGATCAAATTTCAACATGAGTTTCGGTGAAAACAAACTCAAACCACAGCAATCGCCCTCACCAAATTCAGGTGGGCGTTATCAAATCCACCGAAGGCTTGACTACTGAAGGCTTGAATAGAGCAAAAAGATAGAGGAGGGGAGAATTCGCTCTCTTCTTGAACTGGGACATCCATCTTCCCTTGGCCTTGGACAGCAGGCTCCTGGTTCTCAGGCCTCTGACTTAGGCTGGGACTTACACCATTGTCTCTCCTGGGTTTCAGGCCTTCAGGCTTGGACTGAAACCACGTCACTGGCTTTTCTGGTCCTCCAGCTTACAGACAACAGCTCATGGGTCTTCTCAGCCTCTGTAACTGCATAAGCCAATCCCCCAGAGTGAATCTTTCTATGTCTATATAAATCCTAAGGGTTCTGTTTCTCTAGGGAACACTGATAGCGCACCCGGTACCCGAGAGAGCGCTGCATCCCCTCCCCTCATCATGATTCCAGGCCCTCCACGCATCTGAGGAGCACACAGTCAGGTGGCACTCAAGGCCCTCCCCTCCACGCGCCCCCACAGGCCAGGGAAGTGCCGTCCGCCCACCCACTTCTCTTTGAATGGCAGCAGTATTCCATCACTCTGGCTCATCTTCCACGCCTCCTCTTCCTCACTTGCCAAATCCTGTCACTTTTCCAACAGAAATGTCTCTCCCTTCACCATTTCCTTCCTACTCCCACCTCAGGCCCCATACCCACGTTGCCAGACTTGCATCAGCCTCCTCAATCCTGTAAATGCTCCCTGTCCAACCGACCCTTCTAAAGTACAGACTGCACCGTGCACTCCTGCCCGCAGACCTCAGTGGATCCCCTTTTACACCTCGGTTCTATAGATACTCCTCGCCCCAGCATGTGAGGGCAGCCATGATGTGTCACATTCAGCCTCAACTCCTGCCTGCTCCAGGGAGGACCCTGTGCTTGGGTCACCGGGGAAGACTCTATGTACCCGGACATACGTGGCACATTGCAGCTTCCAAACCTTTGTTTCCGCTCCCCCTGCCAGCAAGGCTTTTGCTGCGGGGCCCCTCTCAAAAGTGACCTCCTTCATGAAGCCTTCCCTGGGCTCTCCCCCATCCAGCCCTCCCCAGCTGCTGCTCAGCTCCCCTTCTCCTCTGAGTCGCTCTTCCCACTCCGACTGTCACCTTGCACTTCCCCCGTGCTCATTTCATTCTACCTTGTATTGAGTTATTCGTGCAGTTGTTGTAGACGCCCCCCACACCTCCACCCAGCACAAATGATGAGCTCCCTGTGGGTGAAGCCTGCACCATCCTCATCATTGTATCCCTAGGCTATGCATACAGAGATGCTCAAGACATATCTGTTTCCTCAAATGAAACTGAACAAACCGTTCTTTAGAGGGAGCAGGCGGGGCAGGCTGCCAAGGTGTGCTGCAAAGGGCCTTGGCACTGGCTGCTATATCAGGAGCTGGCATCACCCACCCTGGAGACAGGTCTCCTCTGTCCAGCACAGCTTGGTTGTAAGTTTATGAGTCATGGTCACGAGGCCACAGCAGCTTAATGAAGGACATTCTCTATCCACACTCACATGCATGCACAGACACACAGATACACCCTAGACAGGCAGATCATTTCCCGCTTAGAGATCACAGTTAAGGCTCCAGGAGATGGCAAGAAGGGCAGAGATGTTCAGGCCAAAACCCTGCTTTGGCTTGTCCTCGCAGAGATTTGTTACCTCCCTTCTCCTTTTCCTCCTGCCTGGAGCAGGGATGAGGCAGGAAGTGGGTTAAGAAAGAGATGAGGGGCAGGAAGGTAGGGTGGGAGGTGAAGGGTGAGTGATCTGTGCCCCAGGCCTTACAGATGGCCCCATCTCCATTCTCCTACACGGTCAAGAGCCTGGACCATCTGAGACAGATGCCAGAGGCTTGAGGCCAGCCAAAGCCTTGCCACCCTGGCCTGCTCAGTTCTGACACTGTTTTTCCCTGGGGGTGGCAAGCAGCTCAGGGCAGCAGTGAGGGGCAGTGGCCCACACCATACCCGCTTCAGATCCTGCACTAGTCTGCTAGGGCTACTGCAGCAAAATTCCACAACTCAGTGGCATAAACAACGGAAATCTATTGTCTCACAGTTCTGGGGGCCAGAAGTCCAAAATCAAAATGTTGGCAGAGTTGGTTCCTTCTGAGGGCTGTTTCCCAAGAAGAAAAAAATCTGTTCCCTGCCTCTCTCCTGGCTTGTGGTAGCCTCAGGTGTTCCTTGGCTTGTAGATGGTGTTCTCTCCCTGTCTTCAGGTCCTCTTGCCTCTGTGTAAATTTGCATCTGTCCAAATTTCCCCTTTTTATAAGGACACCAGTCACGCTGGATTAGGGCCCACCCTGATGACCTCATCTTAACACTGTCATCTGCAAAGACCCTATTTTCAAATAAGGTCGTAGGTACTGCGGGTTGGGATTTCAACATCTTTTTTGGGAGACAGTTTAACATATAACAGACCCCAAGGGTGAGAATCACTCCAAGTGCTTATTGTTCTGTTGAAAGAATGACTATAAAAGAGTAAATCCTTATAGGGCTGACCAGGTGCTACACACTATTACAAGCAGGTTTACCAGCACTGAGAAGTAGGTTACTTTTATTATCTCCACTTCCTACTGAGAAAGCTGAGACCCAGACAGGTTAGGTAACTTCCTCAAAGTTGTACAGTATATGAATGATAAACCCAGGATTCACACTCAGGTGGTCTTTAGCCACTACACTACAATAATCACATCATACTATGTTAGCACTTATGCCAGTTCTGGGCAGCACAGACATTATCTCATCATGACACCTAGTCCTAAATCTAGTACCTGGGTGTGGTCCACTATGACCATCAGATTGAGCCATGGAGAATTCTCACAGGGCAATTGCTCCCTGTACCCTGGCTCACATTGTCATCCAAGGGTGGGTGGTAGGCAATGACTGGGTGGGAGGAGTTCTGAGTGGGCAAGTAAAGAGTAAGGGGCATGGCGGACACAGAACAGATGGAGACCACCGCCTTCCTTTTTGAGAGCTCCCCCACTGGCCTCCCAGGCAGGCACAAGACCACATTATACCAAACCCACTGCTATGCTATAGTGGAAAGGATTTATTGATATGTCCTGTTGGCTTTTTATTCAATGGGGGAGGACTGTGGGAGAGTTGAGCATGAAAAGCCTGAAACTCACTCTCTTCAAGCGCCACAGCCATCCCTGGTGTGCTAACCACAGCCCTGGCCTGGAGCCAGCCCCTCAACTCACGGCCTTCTCCGTAAATGTGTGTGGCTTGTTGGTGTGCTGTTGTTGTTATTGTCACTGTTGTAATAATCACATTACCCGGTGTTTCTCCCCTGGCCACTCCAGGGACAGCACAGACATTAGCTCATAATAATGCAGTCTTTACTGGGAATCAGAAAACTGTGCAGGCACTGGGACTGTCAGCTTCCTCCTGGGCAGAGGGGCCCTTGAAGGGTTCTGCTCAGCTCCTGATGCTGCCAGGCTTTCTATCCTTTCTTTCGGCAAAGTGGCACCAAAGCTGAGTCTAGATTTGGATGAGCAGTTAAAGCAGCCAGAAGCTAAAATGAACAAGATCATGAAAAAATGAGGGCAGGCACGGTGGCCAGAGGAGCTAGTCATTTAGCAGACATACCTCCTCTCGGGCTGCCCACGGAAGTCCCATAGGCAGGGAGGTAGGTTAGGGCGTTTTATACAGATTAGTACACAAATTCTCACAACAGCCCTGTGGAGTGGATATCAATAGCGCCAAGTGCTAAATGGGGACACTGAGGGTCAGATAGTTGCCATCGCTTCTCCAAGGCTCTTGTATACAGGTAGGTGGCAGAGCTGGGTTTCAAACGCAGAGCCGCCTAACTGGAAAGCCCCAGCACCTACCATTAAACCACACAGCCACTGAGTCACAACTGCAGGGCAGAGGCAGTGAGCTCAGCTCATGTCTGGTGGCAGGGGGCGCTGTGACTCCCCTCCTCAACCCCAACCAGAATGCCCAGCTGTAAGGACTCGCCTCCTCCTAGACCATGGCATAATGGCTCCAGGCTGGGCCCATCAGCAGCAGGCTTGGTCTCTCTTCTCATCACGCCTTTACAGGCCATAAGGCTCCAAAAGAATCCAAGGCCTGTGGCCATTCCAGGGGAGGGGGCGAGCACGCCAATTAATGAGATGGTCCTTTCTCAAGTAGGGGAGATACAGACACAGACATAGCACCCGATAGGAGCCCAGGAATTTTTGTACAGCAGTATCTGGACACACGGTGCAGAAACTTCCCTGTTTCCCTCCTGGGGAGGAGTGTCAGGGCTGACTTCACAGACAGGAGAGACTCCCCAGCACCTTGCAGTGAGAGGACAGACCAGTTACTGGGACCACCCTGGCCCCAGGCTCAGGAGTGGGTCAGACAAGGCAGCAGCCCAAGAGGACACAGGAGGTCTGGCCTCAGTCTTGAGTCCAAGAGGCACCAGCTCAGCCCTCCCTGATTGCCGGTCCATCCCACACTCACATCCACCTCTTCCTTACTCACGCCCATGCTGGGCACGAGCCCAAGCTAGGTACAAGCTCCACTGGCTATCAGGCTTGTGGAATCCTGACCCCAGCGATAAAACCCATCCCCGCCCCACCCCTTCGGAGAAGGGGAAGCAGAGGGAAACCACTGACTAAGGGGATGTGATTCTGTGCCGTGGGAGGTGGGAAGTTTCTCTCTTTCCCGCATCCCCAGCTACAGCCTTGAGGCCTCCACATCCCACAGCCTCCTTCCCAGATCTTCAGGCGCCTAGGACTGGGCACCTTCTGCATCCCACAGCTAGAAACTGGGTCCTGATGGGAGAGAAGAGGGGATGCAATGCCATCCTCAGGGGGCTCTCAGACTAAGGAGCAGTACCCGTTTCTGTCCTCAGAGTTCCCAATCTGCTGGGGACAGACAAGCCCCTGCCCTCAAGAGCTCCCTGACACTATTTTAAGAAGACCTGTCACCAAGCCCCAAGGCAGAAGGGCCCCAGAGGACAGGGCCCGGCAGCTGACAGTCCCTCTGCAGTAAGAATCCAGTCCCAGGAGCACAGTGTCTTCCTGAGGCAGAGAAGGGTTCTCGGGTATGAGGAAAGAAGGGCAGGGGAGGGTGGCCAGCTCAGGGGGAGAGCATAAGGGGCCACCCCAGGACTCAGCCCTGACACAGCACCTGCTCAGGCCCTGGTGTCCTTGGAGTGGCAGGGAGCACCATTCCCATCTCTTCAACACACAGGCCAACGCCCTGAGAGAGGCCTCAGGCAGCCTATGGCAGAAGGTCCCGCTTTTCATCCTGTCCTCCCTGTGGTTCCATGCCGGCCTTTGAGTGTCCCAGTGCCGGGTGTGGAAGAAACATGGTGAGGCCACCATCCCAGAGCAGATGGCTGGGCCTGAGACAAGGAGACTGGAAGCCAGCATGAGGATTATCCCACGGTCACCCAAGCGTCTGCGCCGTGCACACGCACATGGGACTGTGGGGGCCAAGGGGTGGCCATTGGCCCTGAGATGGAATGGTGGGCGGGGCTGGGCACACGCTGCCCCTCCGCTCAGGCCTATGCCTTCCAATACTCTTTGATCTCAGATGCTGAGACAGACCCAAGCCTGCACCTTTCACGAGCAGAGTCCAGGGCTGTCCTCACTAGGCTGGGAGCTCTCTGAAGGCAGGAGCCAAGTTTCCTTCCTCTAGAAAATGGGGGTTTGGTGGGGTCAGGCAGAGAAGCAGACCTTGGGGCCTCCCCAAGGGGAAGGCGAGCGCTCTCCTATATCCTAGCAGGGGGCGCTCAGAGGTCCCAGTTCCCCATGCCAATTTCCCTGGAAAGATGGTCCAGGCAGAATGCACAGTCCTCTCACATGAGCCCTTCCCAGGGCTGAACACCTCTGAGGGCTAGAACAAGCACAGCGAGGCCTTTGGGGCTGGGGGCGTTTCTGAGGAGGCAGCTGCCTCCTGCTACCCCGACAGCCCTTCCTCCAGTCTTACCCAGGATGACCGTCCTCCTGATGGCTTCTCCTTCTCCACCCCATGTTCAGCCTGGCGAGTACACGCTGGCTTTTCTAACGGGTTCCAGGTTTGAAGTGTGTGTGTGTGCATGTGTGTGTGTGCGTGTGTGTGTGTGCGTGTGTGTGTGTGCATGCGCATGTCAGTATGCCTGTGTGCCCATCTGTCCTGGGGAGCAATAATAGTTAATAAATAAGTGAATGGCAAAAATAGCCTCAAAGGAGCTGACAGGCAGAAGGCCAGAGAGGCCGGGCGTGGGGCCAGCACCCTGAAATGCCAAATGTTAATTTAGCCAAAAAGAAAAAAAGGTCCATTTCGAGACTGACTCCTTCAGCCAGGGTCAGGGTCTGTTGTGACTTCTGGTGCACTGGCGCAGCCCCTCCCCAAGCGTACTGAGTGCAGCCCAGGCGTGAGTGGCCCCTCTCAATGTTAGGGTAACTGAGCGCTGCAGAGAGGGGCCCATCCTGGTGCACACAAGGTGATGGATGGGCAGGAAGCTGGCAGACCGCTTGCCAGCAGTTCTCCAACCATCCACCCAGTTGGCCAGCCCTGTGTCCACAGGTCCAACCAGCCAGAGGAATGTTCTGGACATCATTACCACCTCACACCCCAGGCATGGGTCCTGCCTCACCTAGACACTCACTCGGGGGAAGGGGATCGGGCTCATTGTCTCTATTATCTCCAGCCTTCGCCATATCCCTCGGGTGTCACATTTGATGGCTCAGGCCTTTGCCATGCAAGGCCTTCTCTGCAACAGGCCTCACAGGCCCACAGCTCTCTCAGCACTGAGGCCTCTGGTGGTCTGTGGGTGGTATCATCGTGCTCCACTGCATGCGTGCATGTCTTATGAAGTTACAGAAGGAAGTACATCTGGAAGAAGCAGCTATATGGCTTTCCTCTCTGTCCCAGTGGCCCCAGCCCTTTCAAAACCATGCGCAGCTTATTGACCAGATCCTCTGGAGCAGTCCCCAGAAGGGATGCTGGTTACAGGGCTGACCTCGCCACAGCCTCCCTCAGCTGCAGCCGCCCCCAGATTCAGGAGGATCCCAGCCCACCCCCCAGTTCACACCACTCACCCCAGGGAGCTCTGGCCCCAGCTCACAAGCTGGTCTCAGTCAGGTTCTGGGGGCAGCCTGGCTCCTGGAAGGTCTGTGCTGGTCACTTGGTGGCCAACAGCCAGAATAAGGACAGGGCCAGGGGAGGGTAAAACCCATGATCCAGGACCTAGCACTTCTTCCACTTCTTTTTGGAGGCAGTGCAGTTTTCTTCTCGCCTGTTTACTGCCATCCAAACATACAGGCAGTCCAGAGAAACACAAGCTCTCCTGGAATGCGTGGGAATTTAAAAGTACAAACCATCCACATCTGGGACAGACCCCGGGTCATTTATTGAGGGCTTTGTACAGTCCCTGTGCTAAGTGCTCTGCCTATATCATCACACGTAATGCTCCACACAACCCTCTGGGGAGCAGGCATCATGATATCCCATTTCATGGAGGAGAGCACTAAGGCCCAGAAAGGGCAGGGAGCTTGCCAAGGAGAAACACCCTGCAGCATGGGGGTGGACAGCAGTGAACAGGATGAAGTTCCTATGTGTAGGAGCTGACATTCTTTTTTTTTTTCTCTTTTCTTCCTTTTTTTTTTTTTTTTTCCAGAGTCTCACCCTGTCGCCCAGGCTGGAGTGCAGTGGCGTGATCTTGGCTCATTGTAACCGCCCCCTCCCGGGTTCCAGTAATTCCCCTGCCTCAGCCTCCTAAGCAGCTAGGACTACAGGGGTGCGCCACCAAGCCAGTCTAGTTTTTTTATTTTTAGTAGAGACAGGGTTTCACCATATTGGTGCAGACTGGTCTCAAACTCCTAGGAGACCTCAGGTGATTTGCCTGTTTCGGCCTCCCAAAGTGCTGGGATTACAGGCATGAGCCACTGCGCCCAGCCAGAGCTGACATTCTAAAGAGGCTATGGATGGAAGGAGGGCAAGGAATAAACAGAAGAGTTAAGTATATACTTTGTCAGGCAGCCCCTGAGAAAGGAAGCTATATGGAGGTTGGCACAAGGAGCCTGTAGGAGTGCCAGGAGCTCTGCTGGGGCTTGGGGTGCCCTAGACACCAGGGTCCAAGGAATGAGGTCCTCAGAGGCACCCAGTGGGGGCTGGCAAGAGTGTGGGCTCCCAGGTTTCAGAGGGAGGAGAAGCTAGGAGGTTGACTCTTCAGGTGCTTAACACCTGGATGAAGGCAGAGCCCTGGGAATTTGAAGGAAGGAGGCTGATATGGGATATTTCAAGCCCAGGAAGAGGAGGAAGGCCTTTGGGATCCATCCAAGTCCCCTGGGGAAGAGGTGATATCTGGTTCCCCAGAGGCTGGAGAAGATCTCCTGATTGGGGGACATGAGGGACAAGTTTTAGCGCCATTGGTAACCAAGGTAGGAAGACACTAACAGTCAGATGCCCAGGGGCTCCCTGTGGCCCTAGCCCTCCAGCTCCCTTAGTGGGCCTCTTCCAGCCTCCCTGGACAAAGGCAGCAGCCACCACACCCATCACTGGCCTCCAGGCTCTCCCTCTGTAGACCACCTCCATGCCCTAACGCTAGAGCCACCTTTCTAATCACAGGTGGGACCATATCTACTTACTTTTCTGCACACAGCTTTCTAGAAATCTCCTTTCCCTCCAAGAAACCCAAATGTATTGGTGCGGACGTCTATACACTTCCCAACCCAGTCCCACTTCCCAGCCAGCCTCGCCTTTACCACCATATTCCTTGGCCACTCTCCCTGGCCCCTGGTTTAGTTTCTTGCCTCCATGCCTTCGCTCCTGCTGTTCCCTGTGTGAGGGCTGCCCTTTCCCATGTCTCTGCACATGGAAACCCCAATTCATTCTCTAAGCTAGCTCAGAGAACATCTTTTTTGGGAAGTCTCCTAGGACCCTCCACTGGACTTGGGAGGTGGTGATGTATAAGAGACCAGACCCCAGAGCCAGGCTGCCCAGTTCCTTGTGTGAGCTTGGACAAGTTACTTAACCTGCCATACTCAATGTCCTCATCTACTAGATGTGGGTGACAATATCAGTGCTTACTTCATAGGACTACTGTGGAGATTAACGGAGTGAACAGAAGTACTTAGAACGCAGCTTGACACAGGTGACAATATTTACAGGTTTGCTGTTGAGGACAGGGTCTGTGGCTTGTTCGTCTTGGTTTCTCGGTGCCTAACACATGGTAGATATTTGTTAAATAATTCAGTTCAACAATCATTTAACACCAGCACCTAGGCAAAGAGAGAATTGATAATAACAAAAATAAAGTCAAGTTAGGGATGATGAGGAATTTTGTTTAGAGGCATGCTCGGTTCAAGCAGATGGAGGGACAGTGACTAGGAGGATCAATGGACAGGGACCCATGTCTGAGGTCGAGTCTAGAAAGAAATATTTGAGAACCATGCACCACCCGGCCTTGTTGACTATCTGCTTCTCCAGGTTTGTAGTACATTCATCCCCACAGCACTCCCTGTCCCTGGAGTACAGTCCCTTCTTATTTGAACAAGGGCACCCTTTATGGCACACACAGGCAGGACCTTCAGGAACCGTCTGATCTTGCTGTACAGACAAGGAAACTGAGGCACTGGTGGATGTCTTCTTGCCAGGATTTTTGTGCCTGCAGTCATGCACTGTAGTGTAACAATCGGTGTCCCTGCAGTCACCTGAAAATCCCTTTGTCTGCCTCCTCTCTCTGGCTGTTGACATATGTTCTGCAACCAGGCTACTTCCTAGCTCCTGCTCTCTGGATTAGAGTGTCTCCATCTCCTGGCTCCCTTGCTTCCTTCAAAGCCTCCTCTAGCTCTGTCTTCTGAGAATCACCAGGCATAGGCTCAGCAGGAAGTTCCCCTCCACTCTCAATGTAACCATCATATTGTGCCCTTCCTGAGCCCACCTCCTGGTGCAGTGAACATAGAAACTTCTGTCTCTCAGAGGGGCCTGCCACTCCCCATCACTTCAGGGAAAGGAGAACCTGATAACTTCAATCTGTTCTCCCCCTGGGAAGAGCACTGGATGGTAGAACTGCATCCCCAGGGCACATGCCTCTAATTTGGAGGGGGGTGCCTATTTGGGATACAGATTCCTGGGCTCTACTGCAGACTCACTGGATCAGACTCTCTTGACAAGGGGCCCAGGAATCAAATTTTTAAACAGAGTTCCTGGGGAATTCTTGCACACCCACGTTTGTGAGCTACTGGAGTAGTGGCTCAGAGTGCGAGCACTGGAGCCCCATCATATCACTTTTTAACTGTGCAACCTTAAGCAAGTCACTTAGCTTCTCTGAACTTCAATTTCCTTATCCATAAAAGGTTCTCATCTGAAGAAAAATAAAAAGACAATACCAACCTAATGGGAGATTATGAGGATCAAATGAGCTACTAAGTGTTCGGCACCGTGACTGACACTCTGCGCGTCATAAATGGTAGGGACTGGCAATATTTGTATTGCCTATTATTTTTAGGCTGGGCATCTCCTAAAAGTAGATTTCCATCAGACTGAACATTCTGCAAAGGCAGGGACAAAGCCTCCCGTTTCCTCTCCATGCCCAGAGCCCCAGGGGCTCATTAGGAAAGTGCACAAGCTGCTGCATGGAAAAGAAAGAGCTGCTGTTCCCAAAGACCGCTAGATGCCATGGTCCCCACACCTGGCTGGCTGTTAGGATACTTCCAAATCTAGAGGGGACCCCAGAGAAAAGGAGGATCCCCCCAACCCTGCCCCAGTGAGTATCTGTGCTCAGCCCCCTCATCTGAGACCACAAAGCCTGCCTCTCCTCAGAGCAGAAGGCAAAGTAAGTTCCCTCATCTCAGGAGCACGGCCCACCCACCCCCACCTGCCAATCACGCAGCATCCTGAAGGCTTCTTCACTGAGGGGGCTCTGGAGTTCACAGAAACACAGAGGCTGCCACATTCACAAGTGACAGAGCAACAGAATGATAGCAACAGAGCGAGGCACCTTCCTCTAAAACCACCTGATGGCCCATCCTCAAGAGGGCAGGGGACAGGCATGGTCAGGGAACAGCAGGTGGAAGAGTATGGGCTGCACATGCACCATCAGAGTGGCATATCCCACCTGTGTGGCCGGCCCAGACTTCTCAGCTTCTGAAAAACCCAAGACTCTGAGCAACCGCACTCTGCTGGGGAAGAGGCTGCCCCACCCCATACCCACGTTCAACCCCAACTGTTCCTCCCCAGCTCACCCGCCCCAACGGCTGCCCTGGGGGTGGGGTGTGGAGACCCAGCAGGAAAGTCAGCGGGGGCAGCTCGGCCTGGGTAGGGAGTGAATACCGGCCTCAGCCCTTCTCCCACCTCTCGACAAAGCGTGCAGGTCAGCATCTCCTCCATTCCCCCATGCCCTCAGCACAGCCTCCCACATCTGCCCACGGCAAACACAGAGAGACCCTCTTCCTGCTCCACAAAGGAACCTAGAGGAGACCCAGGGAACACAGGATGAGCATTCCATATCTTTCAGTTCCCTGAAGAGAAATTAGACCTGTTCCTTAAGTCCCAGACTGAGGGTGACTTCCAGAAGACACAGAGGGAAAGCAAAGAGCAAAAAGACTGTGGGGAATACAGGCCGGACTCAGCCTTACAGATCTGGACTCACAGGGACAGGCCTCGCCTAGACACCATCGCATCCTCCAATGTGGCTCCCCACCACCCCACAAGCTCGCCTGGCTCCCGGACACCCCAGGATGGAAGCAGAGGCTGACACCACTTCAGGCCCAGCAGGAGTTCCTCACAGCACCGTCTGCCAGTGAAATCACCCTGAGGCCTCGGAGGAGGACCGAAATCAGCCCCACAGGCGTCAGGTGGGAAAGAAGCAAAGGCAGCAACACCCCGCACAGGGAAGATGTCAGATGGTGACTAACGGGCTTTTCTAGGCCATTGTCACCAATGCTGGAGAAATATTCCACTTTAAAAATAAGTGTAAAGCAAAATCCAAAATTAACTCTCCCCAGATAACCCCTTTCCAAAGAAAGACCACATCACAATCCACATGTGGTCATTCGTGGAGGATTTAACCTGAGGACATCTCCCTGTCCTGGCTAGGGATGCTTCCCAGGCCCCAGGTCCCAGCCCCACAGCTGGTGCCTGCCAACCTTTTCAGTCCTCAGACAGACCCCAGCTTCATCTGCTTCTCTGTTCTCCCAGAGCCCGGACCTGCAGCAGAAGGGTCCTTGCCCTTCTTGCCGTGATCTAAAGGTGCTAGAAATTAACTGACCACACAGAGGACAGGAAGGAAATCCTCTGAGGGTACAAGCCCCATCCTTTCCTCACCCTGCACATCACCCTTCTTTACTTTCCTAGTCTTGGCCACATATGCTAATAACAAACGCATATGGGGAGTTGCCAGCTATATAATTCCGTGCTTCTCATGAGCTACAGAGGTGAAGAAAAAGTACTAGTGCTGGACAAACACTGCTATCTACCTGTTGAGTAACCTGGAACAAATTCATTCATCCAGCCAGCAGCTATTTATTGAGCATCTACTACAGACACTTCTAGTTTACAGTGGAGTCAAAGAGAAACTCACAAAGACTAAAGAACACTGCTGAGGGTTTTAAGGCCACAGGTGTTTATACAATTTCTCCCTAATCAAAAGTGAAATATCATATCCTCCCTACTCAGGAGGTTGGGGCAGGAGGATCACTTGAGCCCAGGAGCTCAACACTGTAGTGCACCATGATCGTGCCTGTGAATAGCCCTGTACTCCAGCCTGGACAACAGAGCAAGGCTCTCTCAAAAGAAAAAAAAAAAAAAAAAAACAAGGAGGAAAGAGCTAATAGAGTTAATATTTGATGGATCAATAGGCATTTGTTTGTAGCTAACAAGCCTTCAGGAATGTTCAGTGAGGTTTGCTGCTCTGCTAAGATGGTCAGTTTATCAGCCATGTGTAACAGTCATTTCCCAAAATATTCTTGCAGTTATTACAGCACTGCACTAAGCCATTTATCCAGCCACATTTGGGGTTAATTGCTGGTGATAAGAGCAACATAAATATACTAAGCCACAGCCTTGCCTGACAAGGTTTTTATACCAACCACCAACCAAGTTTTCTTCCCCTCTTACACGCCTGCAATCATTTTTAGTGGCCATCACTCCTACTGAATCACCACAATAAACCCTTTAGATATAAACAACTTGCCTTTCAATACAGCCATAAATCATACTCGGTGTCATCACATGACCCCTCCACTGATGAGGGAGGCTGAGGGCAGTAGTTCTCAATCCTGGTGCACATCAGAATTACCCAGAGCGTTACAAAACGCTGATGCCCAGCCACTGTCAATGTGCCTGGGCACTGGGATTAGGTGAAAGCTCCTTGACATGCCTTTACTTCCCACACCTTAAGTTCTGATGGACTCCTTGGGGTTAACCCACCCAGAAAGCCTAAGTCTCAGCCCCGGGCATTCAAGGTGAAAAATTGAGGCTGACACATGCACTGTAATACATGGCAGTAAGCTACAAGGAAGTTGAAAAGGCACTGCAGGAACTGCTATTTCCTGGGACTGCTTTGAAAAGAATGAACAATCCTCTTTGGAATTTGTGTACTGATCCACACTCATATTTATTGTCCTTCAATATGCCCAGGAACTTGCCTCTTGTCAAGTCTTTGCGGTCCTCCCGCATCTTAACAGCTGCAAAGAGAGAAGTGGGGAGGAGGCAGCAGGCAGGAAAAGACACCAGAAGAAAGATTCGAGAAGGAACCGGGTGGAGGGAGAGAAAAATGGGGCAACACAGCCCCTCCCGACATGGCCTGACAGCACAGTGGGGGATCCCAGAAAGGGAGAGGAGATGAAAACCAGTGTTTTCTATTTTTTGTTTTACTTATTTTTATTATGTTTATTTATTTTTTAATTAAGCAAGGTCTTGCTCTGTGCCCAGGCTGGAGTGCAGTGGCGCAATCACAGCTCACTACAGCCTCGACCTCCTGGGCTCCAGTGATCCCCTTGCCTCAGCCTCCTAACTGGACCACGGGTACATGCCACCATGCCTGGCTAATTTTTTCATTTTGTGTGGAAACAGGGACTTGCTATGTAGCCCAGGCTGGTCTCTAACTCCTGGCCTCAAGTAATCTTCCTACCTCTGCCTCCCAAAGTGCTGGGATTATAGGTGTGAGCCACTGTACCCAGCTGAAAACCAGTGTTTTCTAAGGCAGAGCTCAGGCACAAGGAAGAGAAGCAGAGCTCTGGTAGAGGAGATGCCAGCCCAAGGAAGAAGCACCCAGAGGGACCCCTTCCTGCCAACGTCAGAACTCCTGTGGAACCTGAGAATGGGCACTACCTGCCTTCTTCCCACAGTGCTGGGCAAGTAGGGATCTAAAAGTCAATAACATTCAGCAAATATTTGGGGATTGAAACAGACAAGATCCCTGCCCTCAGACAGCCAACAGTCCAGTGGAAAGACACATAAACAAAGCTACTGAGAAAAATTACAAACCAGCAAAGTGCTACAGAGAAAAAGAAGGGGATGTTTCTTGGTGTCAGATGCCACAAAGGCAGGCAGGGCCCCAGAGGAGTGCAAGCCCACACTGCTCACCCAGGGTTCAGCTCAGGCCCCTGTCCCTCTGCAGCCTGCTCAGCTGAGGTGCCAGAGCCAAGACACTTCCAAGCTGGCATCACCTACAGGGAGCCAGTCAAGGGGGCAGATGGATTCCTTCCACTCAGCGTGGTGAAATGCTTACAGGAAAGGGATTTGGCCAGAGGAAGACTGGGGACTAGGGCACATTAAATGAACAAACAAACAGCCTTCCCACCCCCAAAAGAAAATGTGAAAATATAATCTCAAAGATCTACTTAGCAAATGAGTTTCATTTTCCTTTAGCTTTCTTAAGAAGAGTGACAGGAACAGAACTGAATCTGAAGCACAGCTCAAGGATACTGGGGTATCTCTTAGGGTGTTGATGGTGCCGGGGAACTGGGCTTTAGAGACACCCTAGAAACGCTCTAGTAAGCACTAAGCTCTATCTACTGAATGCTACTCAACAGAGAGACCCCGGGTCCGACTTCCAGGGCTGTACCAAGAGGTGATCCTGATGGGTCCCCAGCAGGCTCCTCCCTTCCCTCCCCGTCTCACTTATGCCACCAGAAGACAGGCTGTGCAGCAGCCTCACCCCAGAGGTGAGCAGTCGTAACATCACTTCTGATACCTCTTCTGGGTCTCAGTCCCTACTCAGTCATCCATAAAACCACTCAGGAGCTCTTCATAGGTAAACAGTTGATCCCAGCTGCCCCCTAAACAAACACTTCAGCACAGCACCAATGACAGCTCAGGAAATGATAATCCATTTAATGCCCATCTGAACCAGACACCATGGGGAAAGGAAGGCCGTTACAAATAAAAAGCCACGCATTCCGAAACCAAACGGAGACAACTGCCTGAGAGCAGCTGGGCCCTCCACACAGCTTCTGAAAGCACCACAGGGAGGACCTAGCACTGCCCTACCTCTGAAAAGAGCACTGGGTTTGGAGTCAGAGATCTGAATTTGCACAGCAGCTCCAAAGTTAACTAACTAGCAATGTAACCTGAATGGGGTCAGTTCACCTCTTTGAGCCTCTTATTTACTCCTCTCCAAAACCACGTCGGCATCATACGTCTGTAACCCGCCTCACAGCTTACAGAGTGCTCTCACCTGCATTAAGTTGGGGCGCCCAGGAACAGATCCAGTCAATCAGGAATCTATCTCCCCCAGTGTATACAGGAGAGAAAAAGGACTGAAAAGAGGTCAGGGCAGGGCCAGGTGCAGTGGCTCACGCCTGTAATCCCAGCACTTTGGGAGGCCGAGGTGGGCAGATCACGAGGTCAGGAGATTGAGACCATCCTGGCTAACACGGTGAAACCCTGTCTTTACCAAAAACACAAAAAATTAGCTGGGTGTGGTGGCGGGCGCCTGTAGTCCCAGCTACTTGGGAGGCTGAGGCAGGAGGATGGCGTGAACCTGGGAGGCGGAGCTTGCAGTGAGCCTAAATAGCTCCATGCACTCCAGCCTGGGAGATACACTCTGTCTCAAAAAAAAAAAAAAAAAGAGGTTAGGGCCACTCCACCAGGATTACACAGTCAGGGCTGCTGTCTTCTGGGCCTCCAGGCCCCAAAGCCAATGGTTATCTCGTTTTAACACGTCACCTCGTCAGAGCTGCCATGAGAAGCAAACGAGATCACACATAAACAAGTCCTTTGTCACTTAAAAAATGCTAATTAAATATAAAGGTATTTGAGCCTTTTGGCTGGTATTTGAGCCACTGTCTAGTCCAGGTCTCAACCCTAGGAATGCCCAAGCCTCATCCCAAGAGTTAAATATAAATAATCTGGGGTGGGCCTTGTTAAGGTATAGTTTTAAAACTCCCCAGGGGATTCAAAGGTGCACCCAGGATAAGAAATCTCTGGTCTATAGCCCTACTTTCCCCTTCCTCGCTCCATCACTCATACACCCACCCTAACCCTAACCCTAACAGACCATGCAGGATGACACAGGGACCCTCAAGAGGACCTGGGCCTAGGACTCCCGCTAATATGTGACAATCCCCTCTCTGGCAAGGGCCATGTTTCACTCCTTTGGGTATATGTCACGCACAGTAAGAGCTTAATAAGTGAGTACTGAGGCTGGGCGCAGTAGTTCACACCTGTAATCCCAGGACTTTGGGAGTCCAGGGTAGGCAGACTGATTGAGGCTAGGAGTTTAAGACCAGCCTGGGCAACATAGTAAGACTCCATCTCTACAAAAAATACAAAAATTAGCTGGGCCTGGTGGCACATGCCTGTAGTCCCAGCTACTTGGGAGGCTGAGATGGAAGAATCACCTGAAGAGGTCAAGGCTGCAAAGAGCCGTGATTGCACCACTGCACTCCAGCCTGGGCAACAGGCAAGACCCTGTCCCAAAAAAATAAATAAATATGTAAGGGAGCACTGAATTGAACTCAGCTGAGCTTTAGATGCTTGAGCACGGTGGTCTGGGCTGGTTTCATTGTAGTAGTGCCAAAACTAGAGAAATGCTGAAGAGAGACTGCCTCCACAGACGAGGTCCCTGCAGACTTCAGTAGAAGAAGATTTAACCAATGACCGAGTCCTCCACTGACTGAGAGATGTCACAGCCTCTCCAGGAAGCTGGCAGACCCTTTAGTCAGCACATAACTTCTTTCAGAACCTGCATGAAATGCCCCAAATCAAGGGTCCTTGTTTCTCATACTCAGAAAACCTTTTTTTTAAGACCACAAGTTCTGCTGCCACCTTACAACAGCAGCTTAGGAACCTGAAGACAGGTCAGAGTATAAATGAAGAAGGGCCCAGAAAGCCACACATTTTTAAGAAGTAAAAATTCAGCTGGGCGTGGTGGCTCACACCTATAATCTGAGCACTTTGGGAGGCCAATGCAGGTGCATAGATTGAACTCAGGAGTTCAAGACCAGCCTGGGCAACGTGGCAAGATCCCCTTTTTTTTTTTTTTTTTTTTTTTTAATATTTTTCTGAGATGGAGTCTTGCTCTGTTGCCCGGGCTGGAGTGCAGTGGTACAATCTCAGCTCACTACAACCTCCACTTCCTGGGTTCAAGCGATTCTCCTGCCTCAGCCTCCCGAGTAGCTGGGACTACAGGTACGTGCCACCACATCTGGCTAATTTTTTGTATTTTTAGTAGAGACGGGGTTTCATTGTGTTAGCCAGGATGGTCTCCATCTCCTGACCTTGTGATATGCCCGCCTCAGCCTCCCAAAGTGTTGGCATTTCAGGCATGAGCCACCATACCTGGCCAAGACCCCATTTTTATTTTAAAAATTGCCAAAAATGGCTGGGCATAGTGTTGTGCACCTGTGGTCCCAGCTACTTGGGAGGCTGAGGTGGGAGGATTGCTTGAGCCCCAGAAGCAGAGGTTGCAATAAGCCAAGATCACACCACTATACTCTAGCCTGCGCAACAGAGTAAGACCTTGTCTCAAAGCAAAAATTTAAAAAAAGTAATTTATCTTTTAAAAAAACTGTCTTTTGGCTGGGCATGGTGGCTCATGCCTGTAATCCCAACACTTTGGGAAGCCAAGGCGGGCAGATGACCTGAGGTCAGGAGTTCAAGACCAGCCTGGCCAACATGGCAAAACCCCTTCTCTACTAAAAATACAAAAATTAGCCAGCCATGGTGGGGCATGCCTGTAGTCCCAGCTACTTGGGAGGTTGAAGCAGGAGAATTGCTTGAACTCAGGAGGCAGAGGTTGCAGTGAGCCAAGATCATGCCACTGCACTCCAGCCTGGGTGACAGAGCGAGACTCCATCTCAATAATAATAATAATAATAATAATAATAATAATAAATTTAAAAATAAAGTAAAAACTGTCTTTTAAATTTCATATCATTCCTCAAGTCCAGCAATCAATCAGCTGTTGATAAGCACATGCTATCAAATGGAAGAGAGAGGCCCAAGACAGGGCCAGGGATCCAACTCTGCCATGGAGGTCTGCACTTTATGCATTTTCGTTCTTAGTAAGCAGCCTCCCCACCCCGCTGGTGTTCAAGTCAGACCCGGGTTAGGATGCAGGCTTCTCCACTTTCTGTTTGGATTCCCCTAGAAAAAAGCCCCTGAGACAAGGATTTGAGTACAAGAGACTTTTCTGGGAGGTGAGCCCGGGAAACATTAGGAGGGGAGGAGGGGAGTGAGAAATGAGAAAGGAAGGAAAGAAAGCCCCCAAAAAGAAGAGTGTTATCAAAAGCCTGTAACCACTGTGAGCCATTAGAGATTAATCCTTCCAGACAGTTCTAGGACACGATGCAGAACACCAGCCTCAGAATAGGATTCCCCCAACCCCGAGGTCAAACGAGCTGGGGCGTTTGTCTGCCAGTGCCAAACAGCCACTGGTTGAAGGCTGCTCTCGGGGTAACTCCCTGGCACTTCTGAACTACCCTATCCGCAGGCCCCAAGGTTTAAGGCCAGCGAAAGCGCTCAGGTGCTAGGAGCTGGAAGTCTGGCTGGTATGAGTGAAAGGTACATGCCCAGGGGATATGGGCAGGGTGCTGAACCATCTGTTACAAGTTTGCTGTGTGACCTTGGGGAAGTTACTTACCTTCTCTTATCCCAGTTTCTGCAGTGGTGTAGAATTAAAAAAATGGGGATACAAAATGTCTTCCTCATAAGGATGACATGAAGATTAGATGAGGTCATGCATGGAAGGGATTAGCCCAGTGCCAGGTTTGCAGTAAAGACTTAATATAGGCTATAGGTTATCATCAATATGCTTTATGAGCTTCCTCCTTTTGGAGAGTGGGGATGGGAAAGAAACATTTGGGGAAGACTGATCTGGAATGGTCTAACACTACTTCCCCATGGGCAGCCACGCACTCAGTGCCTTGCTAAGAAAAAGTTCCAGAAAGACATTCAAGGGACCCCAAGCCCACCAAGGGTCATTGTGCAGACCCAACCTGTTCTGATGCATAACAACAGCAGAAAACTCCTAAAAGAAACTGATGCAAAATAAAGGAGGCATTCCCCTGGTCCCTGCCAGCCCCCTCAGTTTATTTTATAAAGGATTTCTGACCCAGATGGAGAATGAGACTTGAAAGCAGGCAGCAGGCCAATGCAGTCTAAGCAATCTCCTTCCTGAGGGAGGAAAGCCACCAAAAAAAAAAAAAAAAAAAAACCATCTAGATGCCTTCGGGTAGGCCTGGCCCAGAGGCAAGGGGCTAGATTTTGAGAAACTTCAAGGCTCCTCCCAGCCCTTGAAGAAGTGCGTCCTAAAGTTTGTCCCAACAAACACTAATGCCCTCCCCACAATAGGTTCCTTCGGAAAATGGTGCTGGAGTCAAATGTGTTTGAAAAAGGCTTCATGCCATATCCCCCTCTTGGCAAGTTCTTATACCCATTACATATTAAAAGCTTTAATGTCCAAGAATTCTGTTTAACCCAGTATTTCCTAAATCTATTTGACACAGACCGTATATGTGTAAAACAGTCCCCCTCTAACCTCAGTTTTGCTTTCCGCGGTTTCAGTTACCCACGGTCAACCATGGTCTGAAAATATTCACTGGAAAATTCCAAACATAAGTAATTTCTAACTTTTAAACTGTGCACCATTCTGAGTAGTGTGATGAAACCTCCCTGTCCTGCTTCGTCCTGCCCAGGACATGAATATCCCTTTGTCCAGCAGATCCACGCTGTGCGTGTTACCTACCCCCACCCCATAGCCGGCTCAGTTATCAGATCAACTGTCACAGTACTGCAGTGCTTAAGGAACCCTTGTTTTACTTAATAATGTCCTCAAAGTGCAAGCGTAGTGATGCTGGCAGTTTGAATATGTCAAAGAGATGCTCTAAAGCACTTTCTTCCTTTCTTTTTTATTTTTTTGAGACAGGATCTCTCACTTTGCCACCCATACTGGAGTACAGTGGCATGACCACAGTTCTCTGCAGCCTTGACCTCCCAGGCTCAAGAGATCCTTCCAACTCAGCCTTCCAGATAGCTAGGACTATAGATGCGTTCCACCACACCTGACTAACCTTTTTAAAAAAATTTTTGTAGAGACGGAGTCTCACTGTGTTGCCCAAGCTGGTCTCAAACTCCTGGACTTAAGCAATCCTCCCACCTCAGTCCCCCAAAGTGCTGGGATTACAGGCATGAGCCACTTTGCCTGGTCCCACTGTGCCCAGACCCTAAAGTGCTTTCTTTAAGGGAAAATGTAAAAGTTATCAATAAGGAAAGAAAAAAATCGTATGCTGAGATTGTTAAGATCTATGGTAAGAACGAATCTTCCATCGGAAACTGTGAACAGTATATCGTCAAAACTGTTCTATTTTATTATTAATTATTGTTAATCTCTTACTATGACTAACTTATAAACTTTATCACAAGTATAGATATACAGGAGAAGAAGATAGTGTTATGTAGGGTTTGGTACCATCCGTGATTTTAGGCATCCACTGGGGGTCTTGGGTTGTACCCCCCTCGGATAAGGAGGGACTACTATATGTGAGACAACTACGAACAGCCCTCCAACGGGCACATTTAGTGGGAGAGCCTGGGCTGAAGGCGGTCCTCAGAGCCACAACCCATCATCTTTGCAACCCCATGGCCTAGCACAGTGCCTAGTGTAAGGTAGGCACCTAATAAATGATTATTATCTGAACAAATAGGGAGAAGGCTGAAAGAACGACTTAATGATGGTTTTCAAATCTGTGAAGTGATATAGTATCAGCAGTGCCAGGCAACAGCTCTCTGTTTCTAAGAAGGCACACATTTTAAATTGCAGCAGGAGGGATTTTGGAAGCCCTGCTCAGAGTTTAGGATTACAACCCACCAAAATAGGCTTCCAAGCCGAGCTGCGTCGCTTCCTTCTGTGGAGGTGTTGGTCTAGCACTTCGGCAGAGCTTAGCGTCTGCGTGCAGACGTCCACCCACCCCACCACCCATTCATTCATTAGCTTGTTCATTCAAACCCTCACTGAGCACCTACTGTGTGCTGAGCACTGATGGAGGTGAGGCACTGGGTCCCTCAGGATTTCCTCCAAAACCCAAGTGGGACCACAGTGAGTTCTGTGATAAAGCCCAGGGAGCCCTGAAGGGGAAGGGAGAGGGGACCATGGAAGTGTGAGGTCAGGAGGCCACAAGCCCAGATGCAGCAGCTCATAACCCGACCAGAGCAAGAGGCAGTGGGCAGGGAGAGGGGGCCTATTACAGTTTCACACTGACACATGAGGCTGGCCTAAAGAATAAAGCCTCTACTGTCTGCTTGTGCTTGTTTGTCTAACCTACCCCGCCCTTTCTCTTGTGACCATATCTCATTGTTCCCAGAGAACAGCCCTGCCCCCACTTCCAAGTCCCTCCCCTCTTCATACTCACAGTTCCAATCTTCTCTTCCTTTCTTTAAGGCACACTCCCCTTAGAAGAAGATAGGAATTCTTCCCTATCTCCTGTCTTGTTCCTCCACTCCCTGACTTCCTCATTCTCCACACTCTATACCATCCCTTCTAGATCTGGGATGTCTTCAGTGGTTTTCATATCCACTCACCAGACAAATGAATGAATAAACCAGAAGTCAAACCTAGGCCCATCTTTCTACTAACCTCCCCTTCAAAAGGTGAGCCACAGATTGTTTTGCCTCAAAAAGGAAGGGGGGACTGGGGCGAGGGGGCAAGAGAGAGTCCAGGGCTGAGCACCCCTCTGATCCTGTTTTACCACCACCACTATGACCCAATCACCTTCCAGATCTGCATCTGTGCATCAGTGCACACTCACCAGCCCCACCTGGATGCCTCCCAACAAGTCTGCATGTATGCACTCATTGTGCTTCTTTTAAACAGGGGCTGAGATGGGCATGATAAGAGGACACCCTGGAGGACTTTAGGAGGTCTTGACACTCTATTGCAAGACACTGACCCACAGAATTCCGGGCTTAGGTGTAACCTGAGCAGTCTTCTTGGCCAATGATCCCAAACCTAAGAGCTGGTCACCAAAATCACCCGGGGAGCTTTGAAAACCAGCTCCAAGTTGTTTTAAATAGAGATCCATTCCTGGGCCCCACCCTAGACGTTCGGAAGTTGTACCTTCCCAGTGGGGCCTGTGTCTGCATTCTTCAAAAACTTCCCAGGTGATTATTAGAAGCCAAGGTTAAGAATCAATGATGCAGTCAGTGACCCATCCAAACTTTCACCAAGCAGTCAATTTCCTCAGTAACAAGCCAAGGAGGTGGCCATCTAGCCTCCACTTGAACACCTCCACTGATGGAGAGCTGGCTACCCAGGAGGCACCAGATTTGGCTGCCACAACCCCAATGGCTAGAAAGGTGTCATCTACCTCGAGCTGAGACCTGTCTACTACTTCCGCCCATCTGCCACAAGCCTACCCTTGGGAGCAACAGAAAATAATGTAGCCCCTCTTCTAATATCTGAAAACAGGGATCCCAGCAATAACACCTTGCCCTTCGCGTTAGGTTTTCTTACCTGATACGGTCTGCTTTTCCCCCAGCTAAATATCCTCCATTCTCTCAAATGCTCTCTCAGAAGTTTCCCCTCCCCTTACAAAACTGGTCACTCTCCTTTGAAGTCTAGAATCGGAGGCCATTGTATTTCAGACCAGGCCTCAATCCTCTGATGAACTGGATAAGGCTATAAACCTAACCAAGATCCTGTGGGCCTTTTCTAACAGCCATTCCAAAATGCGGGCTCACATTAAGCTCACTGTCCGCTAACCAGAAACCCCCAGACTTTCTTCACAATGCTGTAAAAGGAGATCTTCCCTGTCCTACATTTGGATATTGCCTTAAGAAGGGGGAAAAAAAAAAAAAAGCAGGGCTTTCCAATTTTGCAATTTTGTGTTTGGGAGAATGAATGCTGATCCTGCCTTCCATGAGCCAGCTACCCTCATCCGATAAGCACGGATGAGAGAAGGATGCTAGGGCCTCACTTATGTAACTATATCCAAGGGACTTACGGGCACCATCATGTTGAAGCCCACAGAGCAAACTTTTCATTCTCAACGCAGGCTACACTCCTGGGAAACACATGACAGCAGGTTGCACCCACCACCAAGATAAAGTGAACTGAAGTAGCAGGCAGGCAGCCATGGACAGGAGGCACTCAGCAAGAGGTTGTGCCATCACGGGAGGCTCCCTCCTCGGGTCCCTGTTTGGTGAGGACCAAGGTGGCAGTTCCATTCACACCTCTTGTGGGAGAGGAGGCCTGGCCCGAGCATGGGCCACCATCCTTCGTGTGCTCCAGCCACACCCTCGGACAGAGGGACTCATGGCCAGAGCTTGAATGCACAGGAGAGTTCCTGTCCAAGCCTTGAACACTGATTTTGAAACTCTCTGTGAGGTTGATGGGGTTTAACGCATCATCCACGTCCTCATTAAAGACAAACACGAACACACTGTTCTGTGCTCCCACAGCACACAGACCTCACACTCCTGTTGCAGATGAACACTGAGATTGAATTATTAACAGTGTACATTCCCACAAATACAGCAGCTGGGCACTGTGCTCCTCCGCTGAGTCTCCGCCATTCCTGAAGTCTTCCCTCAGGGATGAAGGCACTCTAGGGATCTAGAAGATGACCCCCACCCCAGCCACTTCTGCTCCCCGCAAATATCCCCTCCTAGCTTCTGGGAGAAAGAAGCGATCTAATAAACAATCAATAAATATAATCGGCAAATACAGTCAGCCTTGAGGTAAGAGAAGCAGACCCTCCTCCACTCCAAACCCAAAGCCAGCCCCCAACCCCAGCTTGCTGCTGCGCTGGAGTTAAGCCTGCTGCTGAAGTTCACTGCCACCAAATTTCTCCTATCCAGAAATGCAGATGATAGGGGAAGTAATTGGTGGCAGACGATACCCAGGCCTGTGGGTGAAAGTATCTTTCTCCAGTCTACCCAGCGTCTCACATTGGGCAGTCAGAGTGAGCCACCAGACAGGCCTCTGGGCCAAGTTCCAGAGCAAGGTGGCAGCTCTTCAGCAGGGCTTACTGGGCTGGGCTGCTAAGCAGGTGGGTAGCAGGAAAGGTTCTTGAAAGAGAAGAGAGGGACTCCATGGAGTCAGAAGAGCCCCAGGTACTTCCCTGGGAAGCCAGAGGTCAAGGTCTGAAGAACCATCAAGACCCAGGACCAGAAAAGCAAATGGCCAGGGGAAGCCAAGTACCAGCCAAGAATAAATAGGACAGGCTGCCATGATCTTTCAAAGTTAACACAAAGACTTCCCAGGCCCACGTCCACCACCTGGGTCAGCCTCATACCAGATAGACAGATGTGCACATGCTCACATACACACATGCACCCCTGAACAGCCACAGCCTCGAATCTTGGTCCATATCCCTACCCCCACCCCTCACTTGCCTCCTCGCTACAGACACACGTGCTCACAGTCATAGAATTTCACCCACACAGCGCCTGTGTCTTTCTGATCACTGGAACAACTGGCGACAGTTGTAGGTTCAAACAAGCACAAAAGAAGAAATGCAGGAAATCAGAGTGCCTCTGCAAGGGGGAGGGGGAAGCGCCTAAGAAGCTGAGGAAAGACAGGGTGGGGTGGGAGATGGGCTGTCCCACACTGCAGGGAAAACCCCTAGCGGCTCCCCCAAGCTCATGGGGATCCACGTGGGGTCAGAATCTTCTCCTCAGAAACCATATCAGGAAGGTTGAATGTGGATGCATAATAATAATATCCCATATTTGAACAGGACTCTCCACTTTTCAAAGAGCTCTTCCATCCATTATCACCTACAGTCACGCCAGACCATAAAGCTGCTCATCTCCTGGAGTGCAAATGACCATCCCGCCCCCACAGGACACAACGATGCCTTCTCCAAAATAATCGTTAATAGCTAAGCATATGTAATAGTTGTGTGAGCATGCTTGTTTTTGTGTGAGTGCGTGCAGAAGCTTTATGTAGCAGAGTGGGATACAGTCAAACAAAAATGAGGTTGCCATGGCAACAGGCTCCGGCATCATTGCAGCCTATTAACACAAGTGAGGAATGTGTTTGGCAGATGCTCCAGTGTTATTTATGGTATGGGTGTAGCAGAGGGACTTCTAACAGGCAAAGGAGGAGGAAAAAAACAACCCCGTGACGCTCCTACTATACCCCAGCGAGGAGACAGAAGACGACAGTGAGACAAGAGCACAGAAGAGGCTGAGAGGCCTCGAATGGGGAGAGAGAGATGGGAAAGCAGAGCCTGCAGGAAGGCAGCAGAGAGGTGAGGTGGGCAGACAGTAACAGGGATCAGAGGGAGAGGGAAGAGAAAGGAAGTCAGAGAGGAAAGGAGCAGGCAGAGAGAGAGAAGGAGCCGAGGGGGAGGGTGACAAACACTAGGGACAGAGCCAGAGGGACAGAGAAGGGAAGAAACACCATCCTACCAAGAGGGACTGTGGCACCTTGTGTCCTGTTCCTCCCTTGAGTCAAAACTGTCAGGAGCCACTGGTTAAGAAACCAAACGCTTCTCCTAATTGGAGCCAAGGGCAGAGCCCCACACATAAGAGAGGCTGAAGAAGAATAAAATACACAGGTCAGATAATGATGTTGAGGACCTGAGCAAACGGGGAGGGGTCCAGCCTTGCAAGAGGAGCAGTGAAGAAATGCCAGTCCAGTTTACTGAGGGCCTACTATGTGCCCAAGCCACCAAATGGAGAATTCCCAAAGCCCCAACATAGGAACTGCTCATTGCCACCCATTTCCCTGGACATGTGTCTCATCAAAGAAAAGAACAAGGCATCTAATCCAAACCACTCTCACACGCCTGCTGCTCTGGAGTAACCTGAGGCAGAGGTTGATGCTGGACTTCCCCCACCAGCCAGCAGGGTTTGCTCAAGAAAGACAAATTTTATATGAAGCATAATCAAAAGGGTAAATCAAGTACAAACAAAAAAAGATACAGTTTTCTCTGAAGCCAAATAGAGGAAATGTTTGCATTCCCTTGTCTTGAACCACTCATAACAAGCTCTGCACCACTCAGAGCAGATCATATAAAGTAAGTGTAAATCCACCCAAAATCCTACAGCCTTGCAAAGGTCTAAAGACCAAAATGGGTAAAAGAAGAACAGGGCAGGAGCCAGTGGGGGTGGGGAGAGAAGGGAGAGGGATTTGCCTAAGGAACCAGAAGGGGAAGTCAGTCAGACAGACAATCTGTTGCTGCAATGGTATTTTCATGCTAAGGTGGAACTGGGGTCCCCCAGGTTCAGCACCCCTTTCCTGGGATCTGACTCCAACCTCCCTCAGGAGAAACCATACCTATAGCTGTAAACAGACCTTGTGTCCCAAGTTTGGTTCACAAAATACCCTGAATTATCCTGAAAATCTCCACATGGATGACATGCCCCTTCCTCTACAGAAAAGCTACATCCACCCAAGTCAGGAGCAGTCCCCAAAGATACAACAACCGCCTGAAAGCACGAGTCCTCGGGTCAAAAGAGTTGGGGCTTTTATAAGCACTGACAATGGTAGTAACTTTTAAACCACCACCTCTCAAAAGGCTTCTTCAAAGCTAGTCTCTAAATATTTTTTTTTCTTCTGATCTCAGATCAGAAAAAAACTTTTAACTTAGCATCAACAGCCCCACCTACTCCACTCACTGGACCCCAACTATACTGGCAAGCAGTGATTAAATTCCTACTAAGTACTCTGCACTGTGCTAGGTAAGGGTGAGAGAATGGAGGAGGAAAAACACATATACCTTGGGATTTGTGCATCCATGGAGGTTACACTGGACAGACAGCAAGACCAGTGGACACTGGAGAATGAATAAGTGCTCCACTCTGTGCCTCTGACTCTATTGTTAATCATGCAGAAGACCAAGAGACCAGTGTGGTTGGAATGGAAGGAGAAGGTTCCTTGTAGGGGTACGGCTTGGGGCAGAGAATGTTAGAAGTGGAAGGGACATAAACAATCCTCTCATTCTCTAGAAAAGGTAGCAAAGGCCCAGAGAGCTTGTGTGTCCCCTCCCTCCCAGTCACAGAGCACCTTGCAGGTTCAGCTAGAGCCCAGAGCCCTGAAACCCATAACAGTGCTATTCCCTATGGGAGAATACTGTGTCCAGGAAGCCAGGGGGCACAGGAGAGCAACTCAAGAAAGATGCGGTACTCAAGAGGATAAAAGTCTAAGGGAAGGCACTAGAAGAGGAGACATGGAGGAAAGCAATGACAATGGAAAACCCTTAAGAGGTTCTATTCGAGAAGGCAGACACCAGTGGGGGGATGTGTGCACTGGGGTCCAAGGTGAAGAGACTTGCCTGTAGCAAGGGCCCAGTGGACTCTCACAGTGGAGCAGCATGCAAACAAGCAGGTTCAGAAGCAATCATGGATGAGGACCAGGAAACCAGACCACAGGACACTAAAGGGAGATATGGTATGGATGTCAGGGGGCTCCTCTCACCCTGAGGTCAGGATGGCCAACATGCCCCTCTCCCAGAAGCCTTTAAGAGAGTCACCAGTTAACCAGGCAAAAGTTGTATTTCTTCCTGAACCTACAGTTCTAGGCTCAGCCAACAAATCCCAGCAGGGATAAAATGTCCCTACCACAAGCAATGACCAGGGGCACCCACTTGAAGGGGTCATGATGTTCAACAACAGCTTTCTGCTCAGGCCGGAAGGGGAATTGCCACCACACACATCTCAGAGGCTCCTTCCCACTTTAGCTAAGGGCAGCTTTTTGGCTTGGGGCACTTTGCTAAGTGAAACAAACTTGTCAGTCCTCCTGCAAGTTCAGGGATATCTCCAGCTTCCAAATCCCCAGACTTAGACAGGTGGCAGGCTCATGCTATCTCCTCCTTACCACTGAGCAAGCGGTGCAGGGTGTCCCCTCACCAACCCTCTATCCAGGTCTGGATTAACAAAGCAGCAGTGGCACTCAAGAGGGGGTGGTTGCTAGAGGGTCCAGCCAGTTTTGTTAGAGGCCTTTTGTATATAAGAACAGAAGCTCAGGAGGAGATGGGAAACACTCCTTATCATTTTCTCCTCCAACCTTCCTTCCTCACTGCATTCCCACAGTGATGGCTACAGTTCAGTATACGTTATCTAAGGGGCAAGGAACACTGCAAACGACACAAGGGCAGTCTTTTTGTAAACGAAGCCGCTGCGGCTCAGAGCGGGGTAAGAAGCTCCCAAACAGCCTACATGGCCAAGCCCTGTCTCTCTGGCTCTTTTCACCATTCGAAAGGGTGAGGGTGGGATCCCTTTCTTTGGAGTCAAGCTGAGGCCTGCCCGCCCTGCAATCCAGCCCCGGTGGCCAGGTGGGCCCCTACCTGCTTGAGCAGGAACTGGTCCTGGGCGTTGGTGCGCAGGGCGATGACCAGGTGGAGGGCGGACAGGAGCACCCCGCTGAGCACCGCGGCCCGCATGCGCACGGGCAGCAGCGTGTAGATGGTGTAGATGAAGAACACGGTCCACCAGATGCCCTCAGAGGCGCTGCGCGGCTGCGGCAGCAGCAGGCCCACCACCTGGACGGCCAGCACCACGGCGATGAGCGCATAGCAGGCCAGGCCCATGTGGTCCTGGTGGAAGGCGGCGCGGTTGCAGAGCACAGCCATGATGAGGATGACGCCCACGGCGGCCGCCAGCACGGCCAGGTAGGGCAGCTGGAGCGGGGGCCGCGCCGCGTGGAAGGCCAACATGACCAGGCACACGAGCACCAGCACGGCCATGAGCATGGTGAGGCTGCTCTGGTTCAGGCGGAAGAAGTAGCGCTGGTACAGCCGCTCCAGTTTGTCCGACGGGAACTTCTTGGAGCGGAATATCTGCAGCAACGCCAGGCAGCAGGCGCCCAGGGACAGCACCGCGCCGGGCCCCGCGCCCGAGCCCGAGTCTGCCGAACTACCGCCATCCCCGGACTCCTCGCCGCCCTCGACGGCGCCGGCCTCCAGCTCGTCGGCCGCGCGCCCCTTGCCCCGCCGCTCCTCCAGGCCCACCTCCACCGAGCGAGGGCGCACCTCCGTCCCGCCCGCCGAGGCAGCCGCCGCCGCCGAGCCGCCGCCGCCGCCCGCAGGGGGCGCCCGGGTGCTGCCCCCGCCGGCCGCGCCCCGCCGTTGCCGGCGGCTGCCGCGACCGCAGTCGTCGCCGCCGCGCTCCTGCCAGGCGGACTTGGAGCGGAAGCTGAAGCCGAAGCCCCCGGCCAGGGGATCGTCGCCACTCAGCGGAGGATCGTCGTCGTCGTCGCTGCGCCAGCGGCTGGCCAGGCGCTGCTGCTGCTGCTGCTGCGGGGTCACCGCCCCCCCGGGTTTCTTGGTGGAGCCGCGGGCAGAACCCCCGGGGGCATGGGGGTAGCCATTCGCGCGGGAATCGGCCTCGCCCCACGCCGAGCGGTGTTCCGGGCCTCCCCGGGGCGCCGGCGCCGCAGTCTTCTGCGCCGCGTAGCCCGGGGGGCTCACGCTTTTGGAGCTGGACATCCCCCCCTCGGCCTCGTAGTCTCCTTCCTCCTCCTCCCCCGGAAGCCGGGCCGGGGGTCTCCAAGGGGAGGGCGGACGGCCGAGCAGGGGGACCAGGCTAGGGTCACACGTCGAGGGCGGCCCGGGGCCCTGCGCCGCAGCGGGGCATCTTGGCACCCCCGTCCTGAGCGGAGGAGGAGGGCACAGCCCCGAGGTGAGAAGTAGCTGAGGATCCTCGTCAGAAGTCCCAGGTCCGAGATGGAGTTGCCTCCGAGGAGGGGTCGCGGGGACTAGTCGGGCTGCTGCTGCGCCGCACGCGGAGAGACGTCCGGGATCCTGGCTCGCGTCGAGCTCGACGAGGGCCGGAGTTGCGGACGAGGCGGGACGGAGCGGTGTCCTTGCGGGCGGTGCCTCCCCGGACCGGCAGTGCCCGGGCGCGGCGCTCGCAGATTCCGCCTAAGCGGAGCCCAGCTGCTCTCGGGGCTCGGCGGCGGCGAGGGAGGCTCGGCGGGGGTCCCGGCGAGGAGACACTGCGGGTGCCCTTTCCTCGCAGCGGACTGGGAGCGACTGGGAGGTGCGGGCGCCAGCCAGCATTATTTTCTTACGAGGGGTGGGGAGGTGGGATGGGAGGTGGAGAGGACGGGGGAGGGGGCGGCGGGCGGAGCAACAGCTCCGGAGCCCCGGGGGGGAGGGTCCTGGAGCCCGGGGGGGCCGTCGCCCGCATCCCCCACCTCCCGCGGCGAGAGTGGAAGCGTGGCCCCGGCAAAAGCCGAGCCGAGCCTTCGGTGCGTCCGCGCAGGGGGCGGGGTCCGGGTCCGGGACCGGCTCCTGCGGTGCGGCCCTTCCCCTCTCGCCTCCCCCTTTCCCGCAAACCGAGCGGGGCCGGCCGGGACCTGCCGGCCCGGAGAGCTGTCGCGCCCGCTTCGCAAGCCCCGAGCTCCTCGCCGCCGGCTGCGGGCCCACCGCGGCCGGTGCGGAACGACTAGGCGGAGGACGGAATCCGGCGCAGCGCTGCCGCCGTTCTGCCCCAACGCAGGCAGGCTTCTCCCGAGGAGTAAGGCATCCAGAGATCCAGGGCTGGGGCTCAGAAGCAGCCGGCCCAGAGGGGCCCGCCTGAGATCCGCGGCGCCCGGGAGGCGCTCCGGGGGGGCCCGCGGGAGCCCGGCTCAGGGCGCGCCATGCACGCTTCGGGCCCTGCGCCGCTCCGGCCGCTCGCGCCGCTCCTCCCTTCTCGCCCGCTCGCCGCCGCCGGAGAGCCCTCCGCATCCCCTCCTCCCGCTGCCTCCCCGCCCCCCGCGCCGCCCGGGCCTCGGCTCACAGCGGCGCGAGGCCGCCTCCGCCCCCGGCCTGGCCGTGGCCCCAGCCTCGGCGCCCCGCGGGCATCCTCAGGCCTGGCCGCTGGCACCCCAGTTCCCCTTCCTCACCTAAAATTCTCGCTGCGCCCCTCCCTCCCTGGGACCAGGAGCCGCATCCAGCCTGCGGTCCCGTTACCAGACCTGGGTGGAGCGCGGTCTTCTCCCGCCCCCGGCTGGGGCTCCAGCGCCCCCAGTCCTAGCTCCCCTCTTTTGTATCCCCCTTTAATCCCCCTCCCCCCATTTAGCCCAACTTCAGCCCCAGCGCTGCGCCCCCCTTCCCTGGCCCGGCTCGATTGGCCGCTTCCGGAGCTGTCAGACTTCAGTCCGGCGCTCTTATTGGGCGATTCTCTGGCCCGGCGGCTGTGCCGAAGGAGGGCGTACCGGGCGGGGGGCGCCTGGGAAGCGACTGCCTCAAGGAGAAGGAGAACAGAGTCCCTGGAGGGGTTGCAGGGGCCGGAGAGCCAGACCCGGAAATGGACGGGGGAGATGCAGAAACAGGACTTCTGAGACGCAGGAAGACAGTGATGGAAAAGATGGTGATGCAGTGGGTGAGGCCGATGCAGCCAGGGCGGGGCGGACAGGGAGGCTTTGGTGGGTAGTTACCAGGAGAAAGCCCCACAGTCAACACTGGAAACACCTGGGTTTTATAAAGCGCTCTTTGCCTGTTCATAAAGTCTCATAAATCTCACTTGGTTCCCGTCAGTAACCCTAGGATGAGACAGGACAGAGACCGTGTAGCTATTCCCAGCTTATAGATGCAGAAACTGAGGTTCAAGGAGCTTATTCAACTTGCCACAGGTCACACAGGTCTCTTAACTTGGCACCCAAAGGTCCTTCGTCAGCGCCAGACTGCCTCCCTAACCTAACAACGTGTTAGCAGGAAGGGTGGGCACCTGAGCAAGCTGGCGTGCCCGCTGGGGGAAAGCAGGGGAAGGGGAAAATGGCTAGATACACAGCACCAGCCACAAGAGGCAGGAATGGAGAGAAGGATTCGACTGCCAGGCAAAAAGGATCTAGGCCTGTAGAATGATGTGTCTACCCGATTCCCTTTGTCCCCAAGCTGTCCTGCTGGAGTTCTGACAGTCTAAACCCTGGAGAGTGGGAGACCACACCCCTACCCAGCCTGGGGGTAAACAGCTTTTACTTTCCCCTTCATCCTCCAGCTCTCTCCTCAGAGCTTCCGACAGGGAGCCTAGAGGTCTAAGTGAGCTTCCTTCTTTGTCTCTCTCTGCTGGTCATCTGTGCAGACTGGAGATAAACCTTGCCAGAGTTACAAATTGGGAGGAGAAAAATTCCAAGAGGTCAGAATAAAATAACCCTTGAGTAATCCAGCCTTTGAGTATTCCACTATTAGCCAAGTTGTAAAAAAACAAAAACAAAAAAACAAAACAAACATGAATTTAGTCAATAAAAATTCTAGAGAACCCTCCATGTACAAAAGCACTGCGCTAGTTGGTACCAGGATGGAGACATGACCAAGCTCTACTGGGAACAAGTCAGGGATGCAGAAGAGCTAGCCACTATCTCTAGGTCAGAGCAAAGTTCTGGGTTCAATAGAAGTCCACACAGCACCTCGGGCATTCAGAGAGAGGGGGTGTCACTTCCCACTGTGAGGGCCAAAACAAGGGCCTGGAGGTCAAACCTGGGTCTAGCAAGGAAGGATGTCTAAGAAAGGGAGGATGGACTAATATTTACTTAGCAACTATTGTATGTCTGTAAACATTTTATTGTCAGATAACTATTCTGAGGAAGGTTCTCCCTACTATAAAGATGAGAAAACAGATTTAGGGAATCAAAAAGTTTGTCCAGCAGCGTGTGGTGGCTCACACCTGTAACCCCAGCACTTTGGGAGGCCGAGGCAGGCAGATCATCTGAGGTCAGGAACTCATGACCAGCCTGGCCAACATGGTGAAACCCGTCTCTACTAAAAATACAAAAATTAGCCAGGCATGGTGGTGCGAGTCTGTAATCCTACTCTGGAGGCTGAGGCAGGAGAATCACTTGAATCCGGGAGGTGGAGATTGCAGTGAGCTGAGACCACGCCATTGCACTCCAGCCTGGGTGACAGAATGAGACTCCATGTCAAAAAAAAAAAAAAAAAAAAAAGGTCGGGCGCGCAGTGGCTCACACCTGTAATCCCAGCACTTTGGGAGGCCAAGGCGGGCGGATCACATGGTCAAGAGATCGAGACCATCCTGGCCAACATGGTGAAACCCTGTCTCTACTAAAAATACAAAAATTAGCTAGGCGTGGTGGTGCGTGCCTGTAGTCCCAGCTACTTGGGAGGCTGAGGCAGGAGAATTGCTTGAACCCAGAAGGTGGAAGTTGCAGTGAGCCAATGTCGCACCACTGCACTCTAGCCTGGCGACACAGTGAGACTCTGTCTCAAAAAAAAAAAAAAAAAAAAAGTTTGCCTGAAGCTCACAGTTGTAGCAGTCTGCTCCGTGTATTCTACCATGCAGCAATGTAGCAGATGTGACATGGGTGGCACCCTCAAGACATAGTCAACTGCATGGACAGGGGCCACATGGCCGGAGGTATCAAGGCTATTGATCAACGTTCCATCCTTGATCCTCTCATCTTCTCATTCCCAGAGCTATCCCTAAGTCATTCCTCTTAATTTTATTCAATGTTTTAAAATAGTTGTTTTACAACAAAAGCCATGTATGATTGATGTGGAAAAAATTAAAAAGAAAGAAAACACACTCATAATCACATCACCTAGAAAGAATCAGTATTGGCTGGGTTCGGTGGCTCACACCTATAATCCCAAGTACCTTGGGAGGCCGAGGAGGGTGGATCATGAGATCAGGAGTTCAAGACCAGCCTGGCCAACATGGTAAAACCCCATCTCTACTAAAAATACAAAAATTAGCTAGGCGTGGTGCTGGGCGCCTGTAATCCCAGCTACTCTGGAGGCTGAGGCAGGAGAATCGCTTGAACCCAGGAGGCAGAGGTTGTGGTGAGCCGAGACTGCACCATTGCACTCCAGCCTGGGTGACAGAGCGAGACTCCGTCTCAAAAAACAACAACAACAACAACAAAAACCACAATATTATTGTCTTAATTTTTTTCTTAGACAATAACTGGATCTTTCACTCTACAATTAGTTTTAGAGTCTACCATTTTCTACTTAGGCAAAATACTGTGGATTTTTTTTTCATGCCAATAAGCATTCATCTACAATATCCATTTTACTGTCCAAATAGAATTCCATTGCATGTGTATAGTATAATTTATTTAACCAATCCCCTACTGTTAGGCATTTTTCACTGTCATAGCAGTTTATAAATAAAAGTTTCCACTCCTTTACTGTTATAAACAGTGAGCATTTCTGTAGATAAATTTTCACACAAGCTGGGCACAGTGGCTCACATTGGTAATCTCAGCTACTCAGGAGGCTGAGGTGAGAGGATCTCTTGAGCCCAGGAGTTCGAGGCCAGCCTTGGCAACATGGAGAGAATGCTGTCTCAAAAACAAATAAATAAAAATTTACACAAATCCTCAGGAGAAATTCCTACAAGTAGAATTGCTGGGCCCAAGGATAAGCATGTTTTTTTTCTCTAAGATATTTCTGAAATCTCTATCTTCAGCCCTTGCCTCCCTTCCCAGTTCCAAGCTTCCCTCTGGCTACTGGAGAGCTCCTCATGAATGCTCCTTGGGACTCACCAGATCCCAAATTCACTGTTTCTGAAAATAAGGTCATCTCCCAAGTAGCTTGCTCCTCCCTCCCTTTTCCTGCTGCTGGTGGAATTACCTTCACCCAAACTCCCTGATCTTAAGAGTGGTAGTCTCTCCTCTGCCCTTGTCTTGTCTCTTCTTCCACATTCTCTTACCACAACCTTCATCCAGATCATCCCCTTCCTTGCCTGGATAATTGCCACTCTCCCTCCTTGCCCTCAAATCTGTCCTACGCCTTGTCCTCATCTGATCTCACTCCCACTGAAATCATGTCCACAAAACAGCCTCTTCCTACCTGCCAGCTTTTACTGTGAGTTCACCCCCTTCCTGTCACCCAGCCCCCATGAACTGCTCTTGTGCCTCTGCAGAGATAACCCTTTTTCCTCCACAAATCAAACTCAGCCCCTGAGGGAAGCCCTCCCTAATATCCCTCCCCTCCCTCCACCCCTTCCCCATGCCGATAGGCACTCCGTCCTCCTCTGCCCCCAGCACACCTTGCTTATATCTATTATAGCACCTGTCACATTGTATTATCTTGACTTGTTTACAGAACGGTCTCCACCGTCTGCTGAATGCCTTGAGGGTAGAGTTGCGATCTTATTCCATGCCCAGTGTTTAGCCTGGTGCCTGGCACATAGGAGGTGCCCAATAGTTGCTGGATAAACACATGGTACATCTGGGGAACGGTGAGCAGGATGGAGTCTCAGGTGTATGTAGGGGAGGAGGACTTTCAACAGTGGCTGAAGATGGACAGGTGAGTTAACTCTGGAACACAGTACAGAGGAAGTTGGGCTTCCGTTTAAAAACAATAAGGAGCCTCCGAATTTAGGGACAAAGTGTCCTGGTTCATTCTGTTTTAAGAGGCAAACTGGCTATAATGTTACTGCATTCAAGAAGCAAGATCCCTGTAATCCCAGCACCTTGGGAGGCCAGCGCAGGAGGATCGCTTGAGGCCAGGAATTCAAGACCAGCCTCGGCACCATAGCTGATAATAGTGAGACCCCATCTCTACAAAAAACTTTTAAAAATTAGCCGCATGTGGTGGTGTGCCCCTGTAAAACCAGCTACTCAGGAAGCTGAGTGGGAGGACTGCTTGAGCCCAGAAGTTCAAGGCTACAATGAGCTGTGATCATGCCACTGCACTTCAGCCTGGGTGACAAAGTAGGACCCTGTCATTGGGGGGGGGGGGGGAAAGCAAAATCCAAGAGTGTGGGAGACCAGTCAATAAGATATTGCAGAAGAGATGTAGATTGGGCCCAAAAGTGACCTGGTGATGGGAATAATGCCATTGGCTGGAAGAGGCCTGTGGAGGGCTGAGAAGGAAACCCTGCGGGGCCAAACTCTAGGTAAAGGAGGAGTCGTCACAGTCAGAAGAAATCAAGAAAAGCTGAGGATCACAGGAATGAAAGGCAGAGGTTTTCAAGACAAATTCCAAGGTGTGCACCTGGTATCGAAAGGATGAGGCCAGGCATAGCAGCTCACACCTTTAATTTCAGCACTTGGCAATGCTGAGGCGGGTGGATCACTTGAGCCCAAGAGTTCAGACCAGCCTGGGCAACATCACAACACCCTATCTCTACAAAATATATATATATATAAATTAGCCAGACATGGTGGCACATGCCTGTGGTACCAGCTACTCAGGAGGCTAAGGTGGGAGGATACCTTGAGCCCATGAGTTCTAGGCTGTGGTGAGCTGTGATCACACCACTGCATTCCAGCCTGGGCAACAGAGGAAAATCCCATATCAAAAAAAAAAAAAAAAAAAAGACGTAAGAAGGATGTTGTCATCAGACAGAATGCCGACCTAAGCACCATCTCTGGTCTCTCTCTTAAGTGAATGCTTAGTTTGCTGGAGGTAATGGGGAAAACAGACCCCAGGGCACAGCAGGCCCTTTGGGAGACCTGTAGATACGCCCCTGTCCCCCTCCAGCCATCTTCCCCCTCATGCCTCAGTTACCCTTCAGGACTTAATTCTTCACTCCCACAGGCTGCTTTTTATAAGAATATTTCTATTTCAGAAATTAGAATATTCACATATTAATATTTTAGAATAATCAGAAATACTTTTAGAAGTGGGTAGCAATAATACTCCCCTACCTAAAAATAACTCCCCCACACAGTGCTTAGAACTCCACTATTAGATAGTCATGCTTTGGGATAACACTCATTTGCTAAATTGATTCAAAATCAACGCAGAAAATTGAGAGACAGAAAGATCAGTGCTTGCCTAGGCCTGGGGAAGGAGAAGAACGGGCAGTGACAGCTAATGGGTATAAGATTTATTTGGGGGGTGATGAAAATGTTCTAAGACTAATTATGGTGATTGTACAACTCTGTAAATAGAGTTGAACCTTGAATAACACCGGTTTGAACTGCAGAGGTGCACTTATACCTGGA
The DNA here is from genome assembly GCF_049350105.2 of Macaca mulatta. NCBI lineage: Eukaryota > Metazoa > Chordata > Mammalia > Primates > Cercopithecidae > Macaca > Macaca mulatta. The sequence goes on along the minus strand of NC_133407.1, from coordinate 160,315,136 downwards.
TTTTCTTCTGCCCCTGCACTCCTGAGACAGCAAGACTAATTCCTCCTCCTCAGCCTCTGAAGATGAGGATGAAGACCTTTATGATGATACACTTCCACTTACTGAGTAGTAAATAAATTTTCTCCTCCTTATAATTTTTTTCTTTTTTTCAGACGGAGTCTTGCTCTGTTGACCAGGTTGGAGTGCAGTGGCGATCTCAGCTCATTGCAACCTCTGCCTCCTGGGTACAAGCGATTTTCGTGCCTCAGCCTTCTGAGTAGCCGGGATTACAGATGTGCGCCACCATACCCAGCTAATTTTTGTATTTTTAGTAGAGACAGGGTTTCACCATGTTGTCCAGGTCTTGAACTCCTGACCTCAAATGATCCATCCATCTCAGCCTCCCAAAGTGCTGGGATTACAGGTGTGAGCCATTGCGCCCAGCCCCCTCTAGTTTACTTTATTGTAATAACACAGTATATAATACATACAACATGTAAAATATGTGTTAATTGACGTGTATGTTATCTGTAGGGCTTCCAGTCAACTGTAGGCTATCGGTTAAGTTTTGGGAGAGTCAAAAGTTTATATGTGGATTTTTTACTGTGCAGGCACTGGTGCCCCAACCCCTGCATTATTCAGGGGTCAACTGTATACTGAAAAGCACTGAATTGCACACCTTAGCCAGGTGAGTGTTATGTTATGTAAGTTATATCCCAATAAGATGGCTGGAAAAATGAATGCAGATACCCCTGGGAGGTTCAGAGATTTGTGGCAGGACATCAGTCTTTGACAAGTCAGTGTAATGAGTTTTTGTTTTGTTTTGTTTTGTTTTTGAGAGGGAGTTTTGCTCTTGTTGCCCAGGCTGAAGTACAATGAAGCGATCTCGGCTCACCACAACCTCCGCCTCCTGGGTTCAAGCGATTATCTTGCCTCAGCCTCCCGAGTAGCTGGGATTACAGGCATGTGCCACCACGTCCGGCTAATTTTGTATTTTTAGTAGAGACGGCGTTTCTCCATGTTGGTCAGGCTGGTCTCGAACTCCCGACCTCAGGTGATCCACCCGCCTCGGCCTCCCAAAGTGCTGGAATTACAGGTGTGAGCCTCCACGCCCAGACTCAGTATAATGAATTTAATCAGCCTCTGTTACTGCCTGGCCAAAGTAGTGGGCACTAGGAGAATGAATGCTTGCTATTTAGGAATAGGGATGAGTTAAGAAGGAGAGAAGAATGCTTGGGACCAGAGAGCATTTCCTGGGTCAAACGAAACCATAGAATGGGAGACACTGGGTAGAAGAGGGGCTGAGGGCCTGGGTGCCTGGGAGCTAGAAGGAGGAGTGCAAACATGAAAGCCAGTTAGGAACTGGGGGTCAAAAATAAACTTTGCCCCCTGCACAATTTTGTCCAGGAGAGCCCTGCACTGTGAGTTATTCAAAAGGAGTTAAACTCTATGAACCCAAGGCTCTTTTGAGACTGAAAAGGATATTAAAGATTATCTCATTCCAACAATCAGGTAGAAATGACTCTACAAAGTGTGTCCAACCCCTCCTAGATGTCTACATTTTGAGAGCAAGCCCCATGCTCCAAACTAGATAGATGACTTACCTTTCCCACAGGGAACTAACTACTTATTTTCCCTAAGTCAGAGAATAGCTAACAAGATGGTGCACTGGACCTCTTGTGGACTGGTCATCCATTGGGGGTGGGGCCCAGCATCTTAGCCATCAGGTACAAATGACTGAGTCCCTGGGAGCCATCCTCCACTGCAGCTGGGACCCCACCATGAACTCTGAACGTCAGCCCTGTTACTCTTGACCTTTGGCTTGGAAATCAAGAATGATACGTTTGCAGTTAGCCATCTGGGGAACTGGACCCTAGATTTTTCCAGACCTCATCCTTATGTCTAAACCTCTGGGCCTCAGGGAATAGGAAATATTCAAAGAGCTCAGATTGGAGCTGAGGTGGAAATGGCTGATAATAGCATGATCTGCCACTCTCCCAGGTGTTGACATTTGCATTTTAATGGAGGCGGTTAAGACCTCCAGTGCAAAGAGTGACTAATACGTTATTTCAATTGCTCCTGGAGGTAGGTGGGAGACCCTTTGTGGCCCAGGGCCTTTTGATGTCCCTCTAGTCACATCACAAGGACTGCACCTGATTGGTAGCTGCCAACCCTTTGGACTCTGATGCCCACATTCTACATTTGATCTTTGCTCCTGTTCTTGATTTTGCTTTCCTTCTTGCACTTTTCCTGAATCCTTTTTTACTAAAAGTTTGGGAACATCCCCATGAGTCATTTATTCTTTCAACATACATAAACTGATTACCCATTTGAAGCAGAAAACTATGCTGGGCACAGCTGAGTAGGGGGCACCTGTGAGGTATGTCAGCAAGATCCACCCCCAGGAAGTCAGAGGTGAGGAATTCACAGAAAGAGCTAGAGAACAGACAGCACATCAGCAGCAGAGATGGGCCGTGCAGCTTTTGCCAAGTGCTTCTTGAACACGCCAGACAAGAGGGAGTGAGTTCATAGGAGAAACATATTCCTATAGGTTGGAATGAACAAGAAGTCTTCGGGGAGGCTGGCCATGGTGGCTCCCGCCTATAATCCCAGCACTTGGAGAGGCCAAGGTGGGCAGATCGCTTGAGTCCAGACGTTCAAGACCAGCCTAGCCAACATGGCAAAACCCCATCTCTATAAAAAATACGAAAATTAGCCAGGCATGGTGGTGAGCACCTATAGTCCCAGCTATTCAGAGGGTACTGAGGCAGGAGGATCGCTTGAGCCTAGGAGGCCGAGGTTGCGATGAGCCGAGATGGCACAACTGCACTCCAGCCTGGGTGACAGAGTGAGACTCCATCTCAAAAAAAAAAAAAAAAAAAATAGCCAGATGTGGTGGTGCACACCTGTGGTCCCAGCTACTTGGGAGACTGAGGTGGGAGGATCACCTGAGCCTGAGAAGGTCAAGGCTGCAGTGAGCCACGATCGTACCACTGCACTCCAGCCTTGGGCAACAGTGAGATCATGTCTCAGTAAAAGCAAGGAAGGGAGGGAGGGAAGGAGGGAAGAAGGAAGAAAGGAAGGAAGGTCAGTCTTCGGGGAATGGAGGTGGTTGGGGTGAGACAGGGTCTTAAAGTGTGCATAGGAGTTGGATATATGAGACTGGATTGAAAATATCCCACTAGTCCCAAAAGAGCACAATCTGTATGATCTTGTTTATGTGAAATGTCTAAAAGAGGCAAATCTATAGAAAGTAGAACAGTGATCACCTGTGTCTAGAGCTTGGGGGAGGGAAATGGGGAGTCATAGCTAATGAGTACAATAGGGTGGCGAAAAGAGTTCTAGGATTATAATGATGTAGTACAAAGCTTCCATGACTCTGTAAATATACTAAAAATGAATTACACACTTGAAATTTATGGTATGTAACTTATATCACAATAAAGCTTTTTTAAAAAAAAATGAGGGAAAAAAGTGGGGTTAAAAAAAAAGCAATACATCAGTAACCCTGCTTCATAAGTATGGAGGGAATATCCTAGTTTTAAGTCCCTCATCTTTTTTATCTCTAAAGTGGGCCTGCATAACTTGTCATGAGGAACAGAACAATAATGTGATGGTCCTTTTCAAACTATTCACCCTTACATAAAATGGGAGGCATTCTTGATAATAGCAAATTAATAAGTTTGCTCTTAATAAATCAGATGTTCATTTATGAGGTTAGCATGGAATGAGATACATCTCCAGGTCTCAAGCTCTTGCATACATTTATGGATCGCTGTGATAAATATTTTTATGTCTGTGCCGTATGTGTACCAGCTCCTCTAGTAGTCTGGGAGATCTGCTCTTTCATCTCTTCTGTGTTCAAAGCAGGGCCCCCAGGGCCATGCAGATGAGGTCTGTGTTCTCAAAGACATTCCCTGTTTCAGGATTCTGACAGACTACAGCCTGCCTGCCCCGCAGACTGGAGAGCTACCTCCTCCTGCAGGCGTGGGTGGTGATTAGAGTGGCCTGGGGGAGCTTGAGTGGTGCCGAGCATTGTTTCTCCCTCAGTGGTCGCTCTGGCCTTGGAGTGGTCCTGCCCATTCTCTGTGTGGCTGACTCTGAATCTGTGATTGAGGATGGCAAACCAGGCTGTGTTAGAGATCGTGCTGGGGCTGGCTGACCTTCCCCAAACCCGGATAATCTCTCTCCTTGGCAACAGGCTGGGGCACCGAGGGACAGTGACAGATTGTGAAATCCTGTGGCTGAGCTTTCTAGAATTTACTTAAAAAGAGAAAACAGTAACAATACCTTGCATTTGTATCATGCTTTTGGAAACAAAGCAAGCAAGCAGTCTTTAAAAACTGCTCAAGGAGAAAACAGCTTTAGAACTGTCTGGCAGAGAGCAAATCAGGTGGGTAAGAAATGTTGTCTTATTCTTCTCCACTCAACAACATTGAGATGCCGAAAGTGTTAGGAGAAATAATTTTCTTGGGGGAATGCAGAGAAAGAGAGAATGGGAGTGACTTGATCAAGATCACACAGCATTAGGGGCTGCATTTGACCTAAACTTCTCGACTTTTTTCATCAGCCCAAAGCAGGCAGAGAGGATGAAGTGGGATGACATTACAGTTCACTTGGTCCACCTGAGAACCTGAGATTCTGGTATGTACATAGCTCATCTGAGTCAGGTTGTGAACTTGGTCCTTTAGGGCACATGAGAATATGTCTCTGCTTACAGGTCTGAAAGTTATAAGGAAGAATAGGGTTTGGGGCATGAGAAAAATGGGCATTTTCCTGCAAAGTTATTTGCACTAAGGATCTTTAAGCAAGGCAGGACCAGACTCAACAGATAGGGATGCGTGGGGCTGCTTCTGTTGCCTAGGGAAGCTTAGTGGAGTTCGGAGATTTAAAGGTGAGCAAACTCTGACCACTGGGCCAAATACAGCCCACTGCCTATTTTTGTAAATAAAGTTTTATTGAATCACTGTCACACTCATGTATTTATTGGCTCAGCTTGCTTTTGCTCAGAGATCAGACGACCCACAAAAACTAAAATCTTTACTGTCTGGCCCTTCAAGAAAACTTTGCTGATCCTTGCTTCACACCATACACATAAAAAATTAACTTAAAATTGGGCCAGGCACAGTGGCTCACGCCTGTAATCCCAGTATTTTGGGAGGCCGAGGCACACAGATCACCTGAGGTCAGGAATTCGAGAACAGCTTGGCCAACATAGTAAAACCCCTTCTCTACTAAAAATACAAAAATTAGCCAGGCGTGGTGGTGCATGCCTATAATTCCAGCTACTCAGGAGGCTGAGGCAGGAGAATCGCTTGAACCCAGGAAGCGGAAGTTGCAGTGAGCCAAGATCTTACCGCTGCACTCTAGCCTGGGCGACAGAGTGAAACTTCATCTCAAAAGAACAGTCCCAGCACTTTGGGAGGCCGAGGCGGGCGGATCACGAAGTCAGGAGGTCGAGACCCTCTCGGCTAACACGATGAAATTTTTAGTACAATTTTCTTGTACTAAAAAAATTGTACAAATTTGTACAATTGTAAAAATACAAAAAGTTAGCCAGGTATGGAGGCGGGCACCTGTAGTCCCAGCTATAGGCTGAGGCAAGAGAATGGCGTGAACCCAGGAGGCGGAATTTGCAGTGAGCCAAGATCGCACCACTGCACTCCAGCCTGGGCGACAGAGCGAGACTCTGTCTCAAAAAAACAACAACAACAAAAAAAAAAACTCAAAATTGGCAAGACCTGATGGTTCATACCTGTAATCCCAGTGCTTTGGGAGGCCGAGGCAGGAGGATCACTTGAGACCAGGAATTCAAGACCAGCCCAGGTAATGTAGCAAGATCCCCATCTCTACAAAAAATTTTAAAAATTAGCTAGGCACAGTAGTGCACACCTGTAAGGAAGAGCCTGGGAGGTCGAGCTGCAGTGAGCTATGATTGTGCACTACACTCCAGCCTAGGTGACAGAGTAAGACCCTGTCTTGCAAAAAAAAAAAAAAATTAATTAATTAATTTATTGTAAGTGTAAAATGTAAAACCATAAAATTTCTAGAGAAGTGTGCAGGAGGAAAATCCTTGTAACCCTGGGCTAGGCAACAATTTCTTTGATACAACACCAAAAGCAATTTATTATTTTTCAAATTATTCAAATTTTTTGATAAACTTTATTAAGAACTGCTCTTCAAAAGAAATTATTAAATGAATGAAAAGATAAGGCACAGGCTGAGAAATTATGAATAGTTAATATCTAATAAAAGACTTGGCCGGGCGCGGTGGCTCAAGCCTGTAATCCCAGCACTTTGGGAGGCCGAGATGGGCGGATCACGAGGTCAGGAGATCGAGAGACGATCCCGGCTAACACGGTGAAACCCCGTCTCTACTAAAAAATACAAAAAAATAGCCGGGCGAGGTGGCGGGCACCTGTAGTCCCAGCTACTCGGGAGGCTGAGGCAGGAGAATGGCGTAAACCCGGGAGGCAGAGCTTGCAGTGAGCTGAGATCCGGCCACTGCACTCCAGCCTGGGTGACAGAGCAAGACTCCGTCTCAAAAAAAAAAAAAAAAAAAAAAGACTTGGCTGGGATCGGTGGCTCACTCCTGTAATCCCAGCACTTTGAGAGGCTGAGGCGGGTGGATCACCTGAGGTCAGGAGTTCGAGACCAGTCTGGCCAACATGGTGAAACACTGTCTCTACTAAAATTGCAAAAATTAGCCGGGCATGGTGGCATGCCCTGGTAATCCCAGCTGAGGTGGGAGAATTGATTGAACCCGGGAGGCGGAGGCGTCAGTGAGCCAAGATTGCACCACTGCACTCCAGCCTGGCAGCCTGGGTGACAGAGCAAGACCTCATCTAAAAAAAAAAAAAAGAGAGAGAGAAAGATTTATATCCAAAATCTCTAGAAAGTGCTCTAAAGTCATAACAAGAAAACAACCCAATAAAAAATTGGCAAAAGATTTGAATAACCGCTTCATTCAAAATGGGTGAGGATATATGGATAACATATAAGGACATGAAAGGATACTAACATCATTAGTCGTTAGGGGAAAGCAAGTTGAAATCAAATGAGATACCACTATACACCTGTTAGAATGGCTAAACTTGAAGAGTGGCCATACTAAATGTTGGACAGGATATGAAGCAACTGGAACTCTCATACACTGCTGGTGAGAATGCAAAATGTTACAATCACTTGTGGAACAGTTTGACAGCTTAAACTGTCAAAAAAAGCAAAGCATACTCATACCATAGAATCCATTATTTTACTCCTAGCCAAGAAAAATGAAAACATATGAACATATGTCCACAAAAAGACCTATATGCTAATGTTTATAGCAGCTTTATTTGTAACTAGAAATAACCCAGATATCTGTCAACAAGTGAACAGGAAAACAAGTTGTGGAATATTCATGTAATGGAATAATACTCAGCAGTAAGAAGGGATGAACTATTGTTAAATAACGACATGAATGGCTCTCAATTATAACTGTCCTGAGTAGAAAAAGCTAGACACAAAAGGAGTACATACTGTATTACTCTATTTACTAAAAATTCTAAAAAATGCAAATGAATTATATAGGGATAAAAGCAGATTGGTGGTTCCCTGGGAATGGCAGGGGCAAGGAAGAGCAGAAGGGCTTGATTGCAAAGGGACACATGGAATTTGTGGGGTAATGGATATTCATTATCCTCATCGTGATGATTTCATAGGGGCACGTGTATGTGTGTATAATGTCAAAGGTTATCAAACTTTTCACGTTGAATGTGTGCATTTTATTGTATGTCAGTTGTGTCTCAATGAAGCTATTTTTTAAAAAAGAAGAAAAATCCTGATCATGTCATTTCTTTCTTTAAACACTCTGTGTAGTTTAAGCAGCCAGCCCAATTCCCCAGGCTTTCTGTTTCTTATCTCACCACAGTGGCTAGTTCAGCAGCCACTCTGTCCTTGAAAGCCTTCCCCTTCATTCTAGGTGACCACAGGTGATATCTGCATTGCCGCTATGTGTGGTACGGACTACCAGGTGCTATCTCCCAGTGTAAATAGAGGATCATTGTTGCCTTCCAATCCAACTAGGTGAGAGAACCAATCTCAGATGCTTATTTCCTTAAGAGTCTGTTGCTTGCCACCATCCTGGTGTCAAGCACTCTATTGGGGAGGGTTAGTCACAGAAAGCAGAAAACAGTTAAAACAGAAATAATATATTAAAAGATGCTGGAGACAAGTTCAAGGAGGAAGCTCTCAGCCATTTCTGCATAAGGGAATTACCTCAGTATGTGGGGAATGATCTGACTGTAGAATGATGCTATCTCCATTACCCAAGTACCATTTAATAGTGCTTCTCCCCAACACATCATAACTTCCCAAGTCACCTTCTTATCAAACTGCTACTAAACCTCAACTTAGAGCCTTCGATGAATGGTGCATTCCAGGTGTGGGGTAGGGAAAGGACGAGGTGAACCTGGAATACCTCATCAGGCTAGAAAGCAAAGATGTGCTCAAAGATTGATGGGGACATGTCAAAAGAACATGGGATGATACACATCTGTTAAAATGGATGAAGCAAAACAATGACAACAATAAAAATCTGACAAGGTTACAAGAAGCGATTCCAGACACCCCAGGATGATTCAGCAAACCAGCCGCCTGATGTGAATGAGACACCCCCCACAGAAGACCTGGACGTAGATCAAAGACACAGCATCAGCCTCCCTGGGAACTCTTTGAGGATCGTGTCCTGGTGGAAATCAGGAGTCCTGAGTTCTAGGCTGGTACTGCTGCTTACTTGCCGGTGCCTGCCAAGAGCAAGTCTTTCCTCCTCAGAGCTGCAGGTGTCTGTGTGTGTTAATAAGCAGGAAGGGGTGGACCCCAAGAATTTTCAAACTCTGTTGCCTGAAGCCCAGGACTCCTGGGGATTGCCTTGGGATGCTGCAAGGGCCAGAGGGAACCAGGTTAGGGGAGAGCTGCCCCCAGAACAGACCAGCTTTTATCTGCTTTACATTTGGCAGGTTTCATTCTCAGTTGACAACCTCAGGGGGTGCAGAAACATCAATTCCTTTACTTTCTAAATTTCTAAATTAATTTCTGACTCCCAAAACCCATCCCAGAAGCTAGATGAAGTGTTTACCTCTCTCTCTCTCTCTCTCTCTCTATATATATATATATATATATATATTTTTTTTTTTTTTTTTTTTTTTTTTGAGACAGAATCTCGTGCTGTCGCCCAGGCTGGAGTGCAGTGGTGTATCTCAGCTTACTGCAACCTCCGCCTCCCAGGTTCAAGTGATTCTCCTGCCTCAGCCTCCCAAGTAGCTGGAATTACAGGGTATGCCACCATACCCAGCTAATTTTTGTATTTTTAGTAGAGATGGGTTTTTGCCATGTTGGCCAGGCTGGGTCTCGAACTCCAGAGCTCAAGTGATCCAACCGCCTTGGCCTCCCAAAGTGCTGGACTTACAGGATGAGCCACCACGCCCACTAAGTTTTGTATTTTTAGTAGAGATGAGGTTTCACCATGTTGGTCAGGCTGGTCTCAAGCTTCTGACCTCAAGTGACCCGCCCACCTTGGCCTCCCAAAGTGCTGGGATTACAGGTGTGAGCCATCACACCCGTTCAGATATTCTTAGGGTTCTCAGACAAGGGTGCCCACTAACGAGCCACGTCTCTGCCCAGTGGCCCCTGTGGGCCCAGCTGTCTCTGCTGATTCCGTGTCACTCCTGAGACATGGGTGCCTTTTGGGAACTGACCAATGTCCCCCTGCTTTTCTCACCTCATCCCACAGCCTCACTCCCCAACCTGGGAAAGCCCTTTCTAGCCTGGGGGAACTCTCCCTTTGCCAGTGAGTCCCCATTATGGGATAAATTGTGTCTCCCCTATCCCCAAATTTCCTATGTTGAAATCAATCCTAACCCCCAGTACCTCAGAACAGACCTTCTTTGGAGATAGATTCTTTACAGAGATAAGTTAAAATGAGGTCATTAAGATTGGGCCTAATCCAATATGACTGGTGTCCTTATAAGAAGAGGAAATTTGGTCACAGGCATGCACAGGGAAAAGATGATGTGAAAAGATGCGGGGAGTAGACAGCCATCTACCATCCAAAGAGAGAGGCCTGGGGCAGATCTGCCCTCACAGCCTTCAGAAAGAGACAACCCTCGTGACACTTGGATCTAGGATTTCTAGCACCCAGAGCTGTGAGGCCATCCATTTCTATCATTTAAGCCACCCAGTCTGTGGTATTCTATTATTACAACCCTAGCAAACTAATACAGATTCCTTCCCCATCTTTACCTCTCTTGCAAACCCTCTAAGTTCTCCCAGGTATTACAGGCTATTCCCCTAATGTCTGTTTGAATGGGAGAAAGCTATAGGGAGAAAAATTTCAGTTACTACTTCATAATCTAATTCAGCTACACATACATAAGGTTCCATTTGAACAGAGGACCAGAGGCTAGAAACAGTTTAAAAATGACTGGGTTCGTCTGGGCATGGTGGCTCATGCCTATAATCCCAACACTTTAGGAGGCTGAGGTGGGTGGATTGCTTGAGGTCAGGACTTTGAGACCAGCCTGGACAACATGGTGAAACACCATCTCTAAAAATACAAAAATTAGCCAGGCGTGGTGGTGGGCGCCTGTAATCCTAGCTACTTGGGAGGCTGAGGCAGGAGAATTGCTTGAACCAGGGTGATGGAGGTTGCAGTGAGTCCAGATCATACCACTGCATTCCAGCCTGGGTGACAGAGCCAGACTCTGTCTCAAAAAAAAAAAAAATAATAAATAATAAAATAAAATAAAAATGACTGGGTTGATGAGTTGATGAGTGTTATCATTGGGTGATGGGTCTGTGGGGGTTGACTATACTATTCTCCCTACTTTTGTGTATATTTGAAAATCTCCATCATAAACTGTTAAGAGGAAAAACAAAAGACTGAGAAAACATCACTTAGACTAGACGACTCGGGTGCTTCCCACCTCTAGAGTCCATCATGGCATCATCAGTCCCTCTTCTTGTCCCCCCTACCAGCCAGGCTCAGCTGACAGCATCAAGAACCATCCTCGGCCAGGCACGGTGGCTCATGTCTGTAATCCCAGAGCTTTGGGAGGCCAAGCTTTGGGTGGCCAAGGCCACGAGGTTAGGAGTTAGAGACCAGCCTGGCCAACATGGTGAAACCCCCATCTCTACTAAAAATACATTTTAAAAAATTAGCTGGGCGTAGTGGTGCATGTCTGTAATCCCAGTTACTTGGGAGGCTGAACCCAGGAAGTAGAGGTTGCAGTGAGCCTAGATCGCACCACTGCACTCCAGCCTGGCGACACAGGGAGACTCTGTCTCAAAAAAAAAAAAAAAAAAAGCCATCCTCCAGCCCCCACAACCCCCACTGCCACCAGAGCCCATGGCCTTCCTTCTCCAGCTGGGCTTGGTGCAGAGGCCTCCATAGCCATGGGCAGCCACAGCGGAGCAGAGCAGGCATGGCAGCCAGACCCCAAAGTACCGAGCGGACTCCCCAGGCGAACCTTGGGTGCCTCTCTGGGTCGTCCTGAATGGCCCCAGACCCCAGCTCCTCTCTCTCTGACCCCAGCTCCTCTCTCTCTTCTCAGGAGTCATTTTCCCTGAATCCTTATTACCATTTAAAATATCAAATGACAACTCCAGTGTTACTAATGACCACTCAAATCATTTTTCTGGGACAGCACTGTGGCTCTTGCCCAGGACTTCTCCTCGTCGAAAGCTCTTGTTGACCCCCAACAAGGTCAGGGCAAAAGAACCCATAGAAATAACAGTAGTTAAATGGCATTTAAAATGGGTTCCAGATACTATTGGTATGAGGCTCATGGGTCACATTACTCCTGGCACTATGGTTAAATAGTTACTAAATAGCAGCAGCGCACTCCGTCTCAACTTCCTCATGTCCCATTTCAGGGGCTACTCTTTATTTATTCCCTTTTAATTCCTCCTCTAAACTCACTTTTTCCTTTAGAAGCAACACTGATGTTGAAATTTCCACTGACAAAATGAGAAGAGGAAAATGGGCTTTTCATGGGACTGATTTCATAAAATTTAAGAGACTGTCTTTTTTTTTTTTTTTAATGATTATCTTCTTATTTTTTGGTCTTAAAATATCTTTTCTTTCCTGACACGGTGGTATCAGTGTGTCATGATGTATCAGTCAGAGTTTAATTGCAGGTACAGCAATCACTCTATTTTAAGCAGAACAGAATTTAACACAGGGATTTAGGACTTTACAACATTATTGGAGGGACTGGTAGTGCAGACTGACACCAGGCTTCTAGGAATGCCTCCCAAACACGGTAGGACTGGTTTGCCAAGAGTCCCACCATTGATACCAGCATCAGGAATCTCGGGGATCAGGAAGCCACTGCCCACATCTGCCAACTTCAGGACTGCATCACCAAAATGGATGCTGCAGACTCTGCCTCTTGACATCCACAAAACTGAAGATGGGACCTGGGCTCTTTGCCAGGTCTGCCCCAGGAAAACCAACCATCTCACCTCCAAGCTTTCCTGGAGAAACAGTGGAAGCGGCAAAAGCACAGGCTTGGCCATGCTACTGCCTTGCAAATCTCATGCCAGTGCACCTGCCTGGCAGGGGCTGGAGTCGTGTGTGGACCTGGAGCTGTAAGGCCTGCTGCAGGGGTGCAATGGAGTTGTGTGAACTAATCTGCAAGATCTGCCACTGGTGATAGTTTGTTTTCTTGGCAACAGTGTGGCTGATCTCCCATATTATATTCATTTGTGAAATGCAAAATCTGAGAGTGGGGGCATCAATCCTATAGAGAAACCCCATCAAGGACAGAAATTAAACTACCTGTATTCATACCAGAATGTCCAGTACCTAGGGAAAGGTGCTCCTCTTCACTGTCATCAGGGCAATGCAAATCCAAATCATGACTAATCACAACTAAAGTAATCACTCCATACATTCTAGAATGACTAAAATGAAAAGGAGTGATGATGCCAAGTGTGAACAAGGATGTTCATGTATCTTATTAGCAATGCTTTGGGGAACCGTGCTACAGCATCTACTAGAGCAATGAGTGTGAGTGACCTCTGAGCCACTAATTCCATCCTGAACCCATGAGGAAAACATGTACGAGAATGTTCATAGCACCACTGCTTATTTATCTATTTATTAAAACAGGGTCTTTTTCTTTCACCCAGCCTGGAGTGCAGTGGCACAATCATGGCTCACTGCAACCTTAACCTCCTAGGCTCAAGCAATCCTCCTGCCTCAGCTTCCTAAGTAGCTGGGATCACAGGCACACACCACTCTGCCCAGCTCATTGTTTTTTGTAGAGACGGGGTGTTGCTATGTTTCCCAGGCTGGTCTCAAACTCCTGGTCTTAAGTAATCCTCATGCCTCAGCCTCTCAAGTAGCTAGGACTAGAAGCACATTCCACCATGCATGGCACATTTTAAAATTTTTTTGTAGAGACAGGGTCTCACTACGTTGTCCAGGATGGTCTTGAACTCCTGTCCTCAATTGATCCTCCTGCCTTGGCCTCCCAAAGTGCTAGGATTACAAGCATGAGACACTGTGCCTGGTGTTGTTTTTAAGAACCAAAAACTGTAAACAACCCAGATGTCCCTTGGCGGCAGGATGAATGAATACATTGGGGTACAGTCACACAGTGAAACTCTACACAGCAATGGGAGCCAACAAACACCACCACCATGCAGTAGCATGGAGGAACATCACAGACATGATGCTGAGCCAGCAGGGACGGACACAAAGAGGGGACACTATTTGTTTCCATTTATAAAGCTCAAGAGGCTGGGCGCGGTGGCTCAAGCCTGTAATCCCAGCACTTTGGGAGGCCGAGACGGGCGGATCACGAGGTCAGGAGATCGAGACCATCCTGGCTAACACGGTGAAACACCGTCTCTACTAAAAATACAAAAAACTAGCCGGGCGAGGTGGCGGGCGTCTGTAGTCCCAGCTACTCGGAGGCTGAGGCAGGAGAATGGCGTGAACCCGGGAGGCGGAGCTTGCAGTGAGCTGAGATCCAGCCACTGCACTCCAGCCCGGGCGATAGAGCGAGACTCCGTCTCAAAAAAAAAAAAAAAAAAAAAAAAAAAGCTCAAGAGCAGGGCCTTAGCAGTTAGCGCAGTGGCCCTACTTGTAAGTGGATGGGAACTGGAAGGGAACACAAAGGGGGCTTCTTGGGTGTTGATCATGTTCTGTTTCTTGATCTGGATGCTGGTGACACATGTGTGTTCACTCTGTGAAGTTTTGTCTTGCTCTACACTTGTAACATAAGTACTTTTAAATATGTATAGATACTTCAATAAAACTGACACATACCAAACAACTACTTAGTGTCAATCTTTCTTTCTCTGAGCACCCTCCCACTTACACCAGGCTGATGATCACGATGGTTCCATTTATGGAGCACCTGCTGTATGCCAGGCTCTGCTGATTCTCATGACCTCGGGGCAAGGTAGCAGGGTGCTTGCCCCATTTTGTGGGTAGGGTGGCCTGTCCACAGCCCTCCCAAGCACATGCCCCTGCAGTGTAGCTCACTGCTTCTCCCTTGTGCTCAGTCTCTTTTCCTCATCTGCAGCCTGGGTAAGTGGTCCTTTGCCAAGGATGTGGCACCTCCCTGTCCCCTCCCCTCTGCTGCTGTCCCCGAGCTCCAGGTTGGTAATGCAGAGCAGCTGCCGCCATCGCCAAGCGCCCCAGAGGGCAACATGTTGTTCCTTGATGACAAGCCTCAGGGAGCCATGCAGTCACTGCCGGCCACACGTGGGTGGTCTAGGATTCTGGAACTTGTTCTTCCCCTTGTGCCAGTCTCTCCTGAGAGAAGTATGGGCGGTGCTTGAGGGATCTGCCAAGCCAGGACCCACAGAGGCAGGGAGGGAGGGTTTGTACCCAGGACTAGCCCCTTGTGGTTACCTGCACTGCTGGACCATCTCTGGGGAGAGTAGGTTCAGAGCCTCTGGTTAGTCTAAGCCCTCGTACCCCAGATGGCTCATAGAGGAAACTCCTGATGTCCTTGGGGAGGACCCTTCCCCAAGCTTTGGGAATATTGTGCAGGTGCATGTGTGTGTCTGGTGTGCTCCCTGAGGGCAGGCACTGCCTCATTCTCCCCTACCCTCAGCCTGACACTGGCAGTGCCTGGCCTCAGCAGAATGAAAAGAAGTGCCAGGTATGGACAGATGAGATCAAGAAAGACACACTGTCCCTGCCCTCAAGTAGCTTATAGCTTTGGTGATGATAGCAGCTGACATTAATTAATTAATTAATTTATTTATTTATTTTGAGATGGAGTCTGGCTCTGTCACCCAGGCTGGAGTGCAATGGCACAATCTCAGCTCACTGCAACCTTGGCCTCCCAGGTTTAAGTGATTCTCCTGCGTCAGCCTCCCAGTTTGCTGAGATTATAGGCACCTGCCACCATGCCTGGGCTAATTTATAGTAGAGATGGGGTTTTACCATGTCGGCCAGGCTGGTCTTGAACCCTGACCTCAAGTGATCCGCCTGCCTTGGCCTCTCAAAGTGCTGGGATTACAGGTGTGAGCTACTGTGCCTGGACCACAACCAATGAACATTTATTGAACACTCACGATTTGCTGAGCACTGTTCTAATTTCTTTCTTTTCTCTCTTTTGTTTTTTTTTTTTTTAGACAGGGTCTTACTCTGTCACCCCTCTACCCTCGTACCCCAGATGGCTCATAGAGGACACTCCTGATATCCTTGGGGAGGACCCTTCCCTAAGCTTTAGGAATATTGTGCAGGTGCATGTGTGTGTCTGGTGTGCTCCCTGAGGGCAGGCACTGCCTCATTCTGGAGTGCAGTGGCGCAATCATGGCTCACTGCAGCCTCAACCTCCCAGGCTCAAGCAATCCTTCCACCTTAGCCTCCCAAAAAGCTAGGACCACAGGCATGTACCATCGTACCTGGCTAATTTTTAAAAATCTTTTGTAGAGATAAGGCCTCTATGTTTTCCAGGCTGGTCTTGAATTCCTGGGCTCCAGCAATCCTCCTGCCTAGCCTCCCAAAGTGCTAAGATAACTGGTGCGAGCCACTGCACCCAGCTCTTATTTCTTTATAGACATTGTCTCATTGAGGTCTTAAAATGACTCTTTGAGGCAGGTCCTGTTGAGTCTCATTTTGCAGACGAGGGAACTGAGACTTAGAAGTTTAAGGGACCTGTGGTAGGCAGCCTCTGAGAGGGCCCCAGCATCCCACTGCCTTGTGTTCATGCTCTTGTACAGTCCCCCTCCAGTCCAGGGTGGACTCTCTTACTGAGCAGAACAGGGCAGAGGTAGTGGGATGCTGCTCCTGAGATCGTTATTCAAAGACTGTGGCCTCCATTCTGGGTGCTTTCCCACTCTCTCGGGTCACTTGCTTCAGGGGAAGCCCTCTGCTGTGTTGCTAGGCAGTCTCATGGCGATACCCTCACAAGCGAGCTTGGACCTAGTTCCTCTCTTAGTTGAGCCTCAAGGTGGCAGCGGCCTCGGCCTCCATCTTGACTGTAACCTCATGAGAGACCCTGAGCCAGAGCCACCCAGCTAAGCTGCTCTCAGGTCCCTGCCTGACCCACAGAAACTGGGAGATAGTAAGTGGTTGCTTTAAGCAGCCAAACACTGGGGTAATTTGTTACATAGTAGTAGACAGCTAGCACACTTGCCTGTCCTCACACGGTGTGTCTGTGATCCTGTTGGAATTTGAAGCCAGTTATGTCTGACCTCAGCATCCATGCTTTTAAAGAAATTTCAACTTTTATTATAGATTAAAGTGTACACGTGCAGGTTCGTCACATGGGTAAACTGCATGATGCTGAGGCTTGGGGTCTCAACGATCTCATCACCCAGGCAGTAAGCATAGTACTCAGCAGGTGGTTCTTCAGCCCATGCCTGCCTCCTCCCTCTCCTCTCTAGTGATCCCCAATGTCTATTGCTCCCATCTTTTTCATGTGTATTCGATGTGTAGCTCTCACTTGTAAGTGAGAACATGCAGTTTTGGTTTTCTGTTCTTGCATTAGGTCACTTAGGATAATGGCTTCCAGCTCTACATATGTTGCTGCAAAGGACATGATTTCGTTCATTTTTATAGCTGCATAGTATTCCATGGTGCATATGTACCACATTTTCATTGTCAATTCACAGTTGATGAGCACTTAGGTTGATTCCATGCCTTTGCTATTGTGAATGGCGCTATAGTGAGCATACAGGGGACTGTGTCTTTTTGATAGAATGAACTTTTTTCCCTTGGGTGTATACCCAGTAGTAGGATTGCTGGGTTGAATGGTGGTCCTATTTTAAGTCCTTTGAGAAATCTCCAAACTAGAGTCCATGGTTTTTTTTGAGCTGGAGTTCGCTCTTGTTGCCTGGACTGGAGTGACCTTAGCTCACTGCAACCTGTGGCTGCTGGGTACAAGTGATTCTCCTGCCTCAACCTCTGGAGTAGCTGGGACTACAGGTGTGCTCCACCACGCCCAGCTAATTTTTTTGTATTTTTAGTAAAGACAGGGTTTCACCATGTTGGCCAGGCTGGTCTCAAACTCCTGACCTCAAATGATCCACCCATCTTGGCCTCCCAAATTATGGGGATTACAGGCGTGAGCCACCATGTCCAGCTGCATCCATGCTCTTAACCACTCCCCTATACTGCTTCCCCTGCACAGAAGAAACATAGTCAATGCTGCTTGGACTGAATTGAGACTACCCTGAACAGATGAGAAAGCTGAGGGATGCCTAACCCTGGTAGATTTTTTTTTTTTTTTTTTTGAGACGGAGTCTCGCTCTGTTGCCCAGGCTGAAGTGCAGTGGCCGGATCTCAGCTCACTGCAAGCTCCGCCTCCCGGGTTCACGCCATTCTCCTGCCTCAGCCTCCCGAGTAGCTGGGACTACAGGCGCCCGCCACCTCGCCCGGCTAGTTTTTTTTTTTGTATTTTTAGTAGAGACGGGGTTTCACCGTGTTAGCCAGGATGGTCTCGATCTCCTGACCTCGTGATCCACCCGTCTCGGCCTCCCAAAGTGCTGGGATTACAGGCTTGAGCCACCGCGCCCGGCCCCTGGTAGATTCTTAACCATTCTGGGATGCAGTTTTCTCATATGTAAGATGAAAATGATAATAATACCTTATTTCATAGGGTTGTTGTGAGCAGTAAACAAGTTTATAACTGTGAAGGTGAAGGTCTTCCAGCGATAACAGTTAGCCATTATTAACAGTAGATGCAATAATGTACGCAAATTTTTTTTTTTTTTGAGAAGGAGTGTCTTGCTCTGTCACCAGGCTGGAGTGCAGTGGCACAATCTTGGCTCACCGAAACCTCCGACTCTCTGGTTCAAGCAATTCTCCTTCCTCAGTCTCCCGAGTAGCTGGGATTACAGGCATGTGCCACCATGCCTGGTTAATTTTTGTATTTTTAGTAGAGACGGGGTTTCATCATGTTGGCCAGGATGGTCTCAATCTTCTGACCTCGTGATCTGCCTGCCTTGGCCTCCCAAAGTGCTGGGATTACAGGCGTGAGCCACCATGCCCAGTCTAATGTATGCAAACATTACTAATGTATGAAACAATACATTCTAATGTATGAAACAATACTCGGCTCAAGCTCCTCTGACAATCAGTGTTCTCCTTTGCAAAATGGAGGTATCAGTATTGTCATTCCTTGTTGTCAGGATTAGATGGACTGGCCCAGTGCCTGGCAAATACTAGAGGCTTAATAAATGGGCCAGGTGCAGTGACTCACACCTGTAATCCCAGCAGTTTGGAAGGCCGAGGTGAGTGGATCACCTGAGGTCAGGAGTTTAAGACCAGTCTGGCCAACGTGGTGAAACCCCATCTCTACTAAAGAAAAAACTAAATAAATACAAAAATTAGCCAGGCATGGTGGCAGGCACCTGTTATCCCAGCTACTCAGGAGGCTGAGGCAGGAGAATTGCTTGAACCTGGGGGCCAGAGGTTGCAGTGAACTGAGATCGCGCCACTGCATTCAGCCTGGGTGGCACAGCAAGACTCTGTCTCAAAAAATAAAGATAAAAATAAATAAATAAATAAATAAAAATGGCATCCACAAAATGATACATCAACAGATTTTTTTAAAATTTTAAAATTTTTATTTTTAGAGATGTTGCCCTGCTTTGTTACCCAGGCTGGTCTCTAAATCCCAGACTCAAGCAATCCTCCCACCTTAACCTCCCAAAGTGCTAGGATTACAGACGTGAGCCACTGCACCTAGCCCATTGACTGATGTTTGAAGGGCGGCATATGGCAGATGAGTGATCTGTAATAGCTGTTACAGGGCACTGCTATGGATCCTGCTCATCGGAGACACCCCTTGTTTCCCTGCCCTGGAGTCTGGGAACTGGCTAAAGGTAGAGGGCAGGGTGAGGGTGTGGTGTGAAGAGCTTGTGGCTTGAGGGACATCTAAGAGGCTTGGACCTTCCTCTTGGTCCTTGGGAACATGCTCCTGAAGAGGCCCACAGCAGGCCCACTGTGCTGGCTGCTGGCAGGACCCTCGACTCTCCAGTGAAGGGATTATGTTAACAATCCCAAGAAGGAAATTGATTCCATGAAAATCCCCAACCCCTGGGGCTGGGAAACTTAATGAGTCCCAGCACAAATGAGTCCCCGCCATCTCTCATTCCAATTGGATCTTTCTTGCAATGGCATGGTTTGTGCTTCAGATGTGCTCCAAAAGAAATAAATGAGTAAATAACACAAAAAAGATGGGCCTCACTCTGCAGTCCTATGTGGAAACGTTTGGGAAACTGTGATGACCATCTTTGTTCAAAGATTTGGAGATTTGTGAAACATGTTTGTATAACTTCTTTTGCCAACTTCTCGTTGAGTTTTTTTGGCATATTGAAGTATGAAATATCATAAAAGGGAAAACAAAAAACACATAGCCCCCAAAGGACACTGGAACGTACTTATTTAAAAGGTGTGACCGGGCACGGTGACTCACGTCTGTAATCCTAGCACTTTGGGAGGCCAAGGCGGGCGGATCACGAGGTCAGGAGATCGAGACCATCCTGGCTAACATGGTGAAACCTCGTCTCTACTAAAAATACAAAAAAATAAGCCACGCATGGTGGCGGGCACCTGTAGTTCCAGCTACTGGGGAGGCTGAGGCAGGAGAATGGTGTGAACCTGGGAGGCGGGGCTTGCAGTGAGCCGAGATTGTGCCACTGCACTCCAGCCTGGGTGACAGAGTGAGACTCCATCTCAAAAAAAAAAAAAGGTGCATCTGCAGAGCACCCCAAACGTTATCATTTTCACTGAGGTGGATGTTGACTGTGAACTTCAGGACGGGAAAGGTGAGTTGTGATCTGGTTGGAACAGATCACTTCCCTTCTCGGATTTTCTCATCCACTAAGTATTAGGCTTGGACCTGATCAGTGATTTTCAAACTGGGTTCCTTGAAGCTCCTGGGGGTGCCCTGAAAGGGCTCCCAACCTCTTACATCCATCAGAACTGTTTCCTTTTTGTCAGCCTCACATTTTAGAGATGAGATTCTCTAACTGGGAAAAGGGATTTTCCCGCTTAGGAAAAAATGGCTCAAAACGTTCTTAGATCATCTATAAGCTCCTGTGAAGTACTGATATTGTGAGAGAGTGCATTCAAGAGAGGGAAAAGGGATTGAAAATGGGATGCAAAGTATAAAGTAAAACTCAAAAAAGAACTTCCTAAAAGCAAACAGCATAAGTCTCTGTCACAAGCAACGTGGAAGGAAAGCGGAGGAGTTTTCGTTTGCAGGGCTCTTTGAGGAGAGCAGCAGAAGAGTCTGGATGCAGTGAGGAAACTGCCCATGCCTGGAGGATTCCATGCTCCTGTGAAATTCCTAAGTGGGCTGAGCAATTCCTAAACGGGGAAAGGCCTTGCAAGGCACAAGGCAAAGTCTACTTTTCACATTACTTTCCTTCCACCTGGACTTACTCCTCCCATATTTCCAACCCGAGTTGTGCCTTTGACAAATGTTTGCTGAGTGTCTACTCCGTGCCTAACGCGATGCGTGTGCTCGGGAGACAGCGCTGAACAAGTCAAGAATGACTGCCCTCTCGGAGCTTCCCTTCCGAGAGGAAAAGAGGCAGAACCGGACTACTAACCAGTCACTTAGCGATGACTGTGCCAGGCTTCAGAGGGAGAAACATAGAACAACAGAACATTTCCAGGGCAGTCGGACACAGAGGGCTCCTGGGATAGGCTTCCCGGAGAGGTGATGTTTGAGAGAAAACCAGAAATAGAGGTGAGAACCAGGTGGAGAGGGAAGGATCCCTGCAGGGGGTGAGGAGCCCTCTCCAATGAAGGAAGTTATCGGGGCGCCCCAGAGATGGCTTCTCTGATGCACACACATGCTGACCATGCCGTGTGGGTTTAGCTCGTTTATAGGTTCTAGATCAATGAGTTCACTCCCTTGGTTGTCTTGCTATCTGGATTAGCTCCCGCCACCTCCTCTAAACCTGCTGCAGACCTGCCTGGCTTTCCTCTGGGGCTCACTGCCTCCTCCTAACTTCTAATTTTGGCTGGAACTCGAGGAGTCCATCAGCATTTTCACATGGTTGTCACTGTAGGGACCAGGGACAGGAGACAGAGAAAGAACCAGAGAGGGTAAGGAAGGCAGGGGTGAAAAATAAATGGGTTTCACAGATGAGCAAACTGCTGGCCCGAGTCGGGGCAGGATGAACCCCCGTGGGAGTGAACTAGGACACTTGGCTCTGAGCTTTGGAGCTTCTCCCACCTTTGGAGCCCATGACCCCTTCCCCAGCCAAGGGACTCCATCCGAGGCTTTTAGAGGCGCCTGTACAGAGCGGGGATGTTCAGTGGATATTAGCAGGGTTGCTGTGCTGTGAGACACTTAGCCAGCACAGCAAGTACTCAGTACAACATAGTTCTTTTTTTTTTTTTTTTTTTTTTTTTTGAGATGGAGTCTTGCACTGTCGCCCAGGCTGGAGTGCAGTGGCGCGATCTCGGCTCATTTCAGCCTCTGCCTCCCAGGTTCCAGCGATTCTCCTGCCTCAGCCTCCCAGGTAACTGAGATTACGGGTATGCAACACCATGCCCAGCAAATTTTTTGTATTTTTAGTAGAGACAGGGTTTCACCATGTTGGCCAGGCTGATCTCAAACTCTGACCTCAGGTGATCCACCCGCCTCAGCCTCCCAAAGTGTTAGGATTACAGGCATGAGCCACAATGCCCAGCCTCACATAGTTCTTAACAACAGCTACAGTAGCAGCTGTGGCTGAGAAACTGATCCTATTGTGGAGACTGAGCCAGGATCCCACCTACCTTGCCCCATTGTGAAAGCAGAGGTGAGCAGTGGGACTTCTATTTTTTTTTTTTTTGAGATGGAGTCTTGCACTGTTGCCCAGGCTAGAGTGCAGTGTCAAGATCTTGGCTCACTGCAAGCTCCGCCTCCCGGGTTCATGCCATTCTCCTGCCTCAGCCTCCCAAGTAGCTGGGACTACAGGCGCCTGCCACCATGCTCAGCTAATTTTTTGTACTTTTTTAGTAGAGACGGGGTTCCACCGTGTTAGCCAGGATGGTCTTGATCTCCTGACCTCGTGATCCGCCCGTCTCAGCCTCCCAAAGTGCTGGGATTACAGGCGTGAGCCACCCCGCCCGGCAGGACTTCTATTTTTGGCTGTTTTGTTTTTGTGTTTGTTTTTTGGGTAGTGAAGATTTAGGAAACAGAGATCAGCAGCATAATTAAAAGACGCTAATAACAAAATCAATCTGCCAAGTAATTATATATATAGCTGCTTTTTGCTGCATGGTAATTAGTCTTAAATAATAAACAGTCGATAAAAACAAAGGTAACTGATTGGGCTTTCACACAGCCAGGCCATAGTAACATCCTTCCTGTTTTTGTCTTCTTAGTGCTCCCAGACTGGCCATGGATCAGGGCTGAGAGTTGACCTGATGCCAGGGAGCATTCAAGCACACTCAATGCTGACACTCACCTGTTGTGCCTCAGTTGCCCTGATGCCCCAGGGCGTTCCTTTCATTCTCTCATCAACCCCAGAAACTGCCATGTCCCCCCACCGCGGGGGTGTCCTTTGGCTCCATTCAGCTGCCCCTTTGTGTCTTCTCTGACTTCAGCCTGCCTTCCTCCTCTGTGTGCCCCTCCCCCATGTGCCAGGCTCTGCAGCAGGTGCTGGAGGGACAAAACTGAAGGATACCAGTTAGATTATCAGGATAAAACTGTGAAACATTTGGGTGTATGATGATGAAATATTCTAGCTCTGTGATGTCTCTATACACGTACATATTATTGCTCGTGACCAAGATATTTTTGTAGGACTCAAAAAGGGTTATTTTAAAAGAGAGAGAGATGAATAAGATCCAGTTCTTGATCTAAAGGAGCCAATAGGCTGCGAGAGGAAACAGCCTCTATACAGCTCATCCCGACGCCCATGCTAGAGGGGCGTCTACAAAGGCCGCGGAAGCAGATGTGCAGGCAGTGCTTTCACTTGGGTGAGAAGAAAGGGGTTGGGAGACAGCTCCGAGCAAGTTTCATTGAGTTGCATCTTGAAGGGTGAGGAGGAGTTTGGCAGGTGGCAGAGGGATTATAATAATAGCTCACATTTATTGAGCACTTATGAAGCACCAGGTGCTGTTCTAAGAACTGTTTGTGTGCTGACCCATGTAACCCTTGAAACCACGCAGTAAGGCAGATGTTATTGTCTTCGTTTTTAGAGGAGGAAACAGGGTGTAGTGAGTTGAGTTTTGTTCCCACCAGAAGGATGTGTCTAGGTCCTAACCCCTGGTCCCTGTGACTGTGACTTTATTTGGAAATAAGGTCTGCAAATATAATTAAGGATGGAGATCTCATTTTCAGATCTTAAGATCTTATCATGAGATTATAATCTCATTTCTTGATGAGATAATTTTGATTTAGGGTAGGCCCTAAATGCAATGACTGATGTTCCCATGAGAGAGAAGAAAGGAGAGGGGGATTCAAGGCACAGAGACACAGGGGAGAATGCGATGTGAAGGGAGGGGCAGACACTGGAGCGAAGCTGCTGGAAGCAAAGCAAACCTGGAGCCTCCAGAGGCTGGAAGCGGTGAGCAAGGGTTCCCCCTAAAGCCTTCAGAGGTAGCGTGTCCCTGCCCATAGCTTAGTTTCAGAAGCCATAGAACAAGCTCTCCTCTGGAGAATCATTGGCTTGAATCACTGTGAATGATCACCCCCTCTTCCTCTCCCTCCCCACAACAGAAGTCTTTCAGTTCCACATCAAGGAAGGGTAAGACTACCCTCTTTCCCCAGGGTAAAAATCAATGACCCAGTGAACCAGGCCCCAGACTTGCCTTAATGCACCACAAACAAGAACCCTATGAGCTGATGATACTTTCCCTGAACAGCAGGCTGTTCCCACTGGTGTGTGCCTGGGCCACCAGCAACAGTTTGACTTCAGGAGTCACTCAGTAGGGGCAGTCCTAGGGCTGAGGGAACCCCTTAAGTGGAGAGATGGGAAAAGGCTGGGTTCCTGCTTTGGGGAGGAGTCTAAGGGCTTTAGGCCAGCAGCAATGTTGGCTGCCTGTCCTGTTGGGAAGAAGAGAGACTCCCTGTCAGGCTGGTCCACACCTCCAGTGCCACTGGACCATTCCGATGGACAGTGCTGGGGCAGGCAGAGCTTTCAGGTGGACGGTGCTGGGCCAGGCCAGGGGGCAGGACTTGGGCAAGGGGCATGTTTCTGTGTCTCTGCTGTGTTTTTGTGTTTTCGTTCCTTTGTCCTGATTCTCAAGAGACGGCTGGGGACTGGTTGTTTTTTCTAGGGAAGTCAAGTCTTGGCGGTAGCAGGAAGGAGACTTGGTGCTCTCATGGGAGGTGAGAGCAGCAGCCAGGACCTGGAGAACCCGAGGATGAAGGCGGGCAAGGTTTGGAAGCCTGTGGAAAAGAAATCATATCACGTTTCCTGGGTGCCTGAGTGCTTGGGCTTGGGAACTAATGGACCACAGGGACATGCTGGGCTCCAGAAGGCCGAGTGAGCTGAGCAGCTCCACCAACCTTTCAGTGGGAATTGCCCCCACGGAGGGCCAGCTGCCCAGCTCAGGGCCTTTGTAGGGCTGAGGAGGACTGGATTCCTGTCAGGGCAGAATGCGAACAGATTTCCTCCCTTCTTTGCTTAGATTCTCCATCTACTGGTCCCTGCCTGGCATGCCTTCCCCTCCCAGGATAACTATTACATTTCTGCCAGGGTCCAAGCAAGAAAACAACACAGCTCCATTGTGTCTGGTTCTGAGAATTCTTTTTGTGACTGTCAGGTTGGTGTCAGTGTCCCTAGGAGGGGATGAAGGAGCCCGCTAGTCCCCAGGGAAAGGGACCCAGGCTGCAGGTGCAGAAGGAGCTGTATCAGGCCCTCAAGGCTAGCACTGAGCAAGATGGCAAAATTGAGGAAGAGAGATGTGGGGATTTTACCATTTTGTGGGCACTTGAATGGATTGCTTTATGTTTGTGACAACAAAGGGAAGAGGATTTCATTGTTGAGCACTTACTTTCTCTGTGTGATCAAAAGATTGACTTTCAAACGGGAGTTCTATCGCCAGGCGTTTGCCTATTGCGGGCGTTGTTTGGGCTCTGCCATCACGTGGTGCTCCTGGGTAACCAGCTCGGGGGCCAGGCTGGGCTGCTGCAGCTGAGAGTGATTCAAGATGGCGAGAGGAGGGCTGAATGCTCAGCACAGGGCACTGTGGCCTGGGAGCTACAGGAAAAGCAGTATAATTAGCAGTCATGAAAGGTGTGAGTTCTGGAACTCCACAGCCTCCCTTGATAGCCAGACTCTACCACTCACCTGCTGGGTGATTACGTGCCAGTTGTTTAACCTTTCCTCAACCATTCATGTTTCTTCCTCTGTAAAATGGGAGTCTCACAGTATTGATGTTGTAGAATAATTGGGAGAATTTCAGGAGTTAACATGTGAAAAATATGACTAGTGCTTGGCACGATACATGCTGAGCAGTATCAGCAGTATCCCCTGTGGTCCTGCGCAGGGGCAGACACCTGGCTTTGGGGATTTGGAGGGAGGAGGGGGAGGCATGGCATGAGATCCTGGGTGACTCCTGGGTGGAGCCCAGCCTGGGCCTGACTAGTGCCTAGCAGCCTGATGAGGTTTGTCACTTAGGAGAGTTCCTGTCCTCAAGGGTTGGAGGTGTCGCCACCTCTGGGCCCCACTGAGGGTAGCCTGTGCACACGTGCCATGTCCTGAGACCACAGAATGGGGAAGTGGCTGAGGTTCCTGCAGGGCCAGGAGAGGAGGCCACAGTCTCTGCTCTCCACTGAAACAAACTCTGTCTTTGACCATTTCATGAGCTAGGGAACAGGGCAACCCTGCAAACGAGGTATCATTTTCTCTCTATTTCTTATGTAAAAGAGGCTCAGGAAAGTGGTGAAGACAAAAAGTGGAGCAGGAGTCGAACTCAGGCCCAACTCCAAAGCATCACGAGGTTCTGTCTCCAAGGAACCAGGCAAGGGCTGGGAGATTGGTATTGGGCAAAAATAGAACCACACAAGCCAATGATATAGGGTACTCAAGAGGGGTGCGAGAAGAAGGGAGATAACTCAGAAGACTGAAGAGTGAAGAGAATGAGGAACCTGAGGGAGGAAAAGGAGAAATGAGGCTCTATGGTACGAGGGGTGTGTCTGCTCTATCTCTGCTGGAATGGAAGGCCCTAGGTATGTGGAGCTCTAAATCCAGAAATCTCCAAGGCCCAGGCAGGGAACTCAAATGAACACACAGGCCTGGTGAGGTGACCTGGAGAACCCACTTGGAGAAAGGGGACAGCCTCCACTCAGTTCCCGCGGGTGTGCCGAGGCATGCAGGAACCAGGCCCAGGCTTGCCGGAGTGCCACATCTTCTTTCCAGAGAAGCAGGAAACTAATTGTTTTAAATGTGAACTCTCATAAGTTTAAAATGCTGGTAACCAAAACAATTTAAAATATCATTTTAAGAAAAACAAAAACAAAAAGCCTACTGGCTGCCAGGATACAACCTCTCCTTTACGTCACTTGTTTACATGAGGGGCTCATGGTCCGATTGCGAGCCAATCCAGGCCTTCGCAAGACCCCAGGAGGGCAGAGTGTGTGTGTGTCAGGGAGGTGAGAACTGAGGACTCTGAGGAAGAAACATCCAGATTTCCAGAGAGAAGGAAACAGAGTAAGACCAATGCATTGCTACCAGAAGATGCAAAAGGGACGTTTGCCTTTGACTGCCGAGGTGCCTTCTACCAGCCCTTCCCTGTCACAGTGGGGCAGGGCCTTCAGCTCCACCAGAGGATATGAGGATACCCGTGCAGAGAGGGCTGAGGGAGACAAGGAGGAGGGATGCTTGGGGGCGGTGGAAGCCGCTCAGCTGGGCTGCTGAGGAGTGAATCACATTTCCATGTGATAGGTGCAGTTCACACTTTGTAAGGGAGCAGGGAGCCTGACTTTTCTAAATATACCAGGCAAGCCAAACAGCCACCTGCCTTGGGATTGACATTCCTGACAGGAGGCTGGGCAAGCCCTTGGATTCCATATCTGTAGGCTGCGTCTCAGGATGCTGCTCTGACTGGGGGAGAGTGGCTGAGGCAGGAGCTGGGCCGTCTAGAAGGTGCCCAGAGATATCAGTTCTCAGGTAAATACATGTAGGAACCTTGGGAAACCCTCACAGACCCAGATTAAGCTGTGCGAGCACAAGCTTCCAGAGGGGTTACTGGAAACTCCTGGTGGACTTTCCTCTTTCTGTTGCCCTCGGCCCTCCCAGGGCTGCCTGAAACAATGGTCCCTGGTTGTGTCCTCCAAGCGTATTCATGCCAGTATTCACGACATCCTCCTCAGGGCCTGGGAGGGTCCTCCCTAAATCCACAATTGCCTGGAAAGTCCCCTCCTGAGAGCACAGTGTGGGCAGCCCTGACTCTGCCTGCCTTGGCAGCAAGCTCAGGTTCCTGGAGGAGTAGGAAGTTACCTACTTGACTTACCCTGAAATGCCCTGCACGCCATCCTGCAGGCTGTAGGGTGGGGTGGTGGGGGGATGAGGAGCGGCTCCTATCCCTCTTTTTTTTTTTTTTGAGATGGAGTCTTGCTCTCTTGCCCAGGCTGGAGTGCAGTGGTGCGATCTCGGCTCACTGCAAGCTCCACCTCCTGAGTTCACACCATTCTTCTGCCTCAGCCTCCTGAGTAACGGGGACTACAGGCGCCGGCCACCACGCCTGGCTAATTTTTGTATTTTTAGTAGAGACGGGGTTTCACAGTGTTAGCCAGGATGGTCTTGATCTCCTGACCTTGTGATCCACCTGCCTCAGCCTCCCAAAGTGCTGGGATTACAGGCATGAGTCACCGTGCCCGGCCAAGTGGCCCCTATCCTCTTGGCGTCAGTTTCCAACTCTGTACAAGTGGAGGCTGGAGGTGACAATGCCAGTCTGAGGCCTCCTCCAGGCCTGGTATGGCATAGTTGCCTCGGGTACGATGTGGGCTGGAGGCTTGGGGTGCTGTAGGGGGTAGGGGCAGTCTTCCATGGAGCAGGTGGGGCTGCTCTTCAGCTTACTTTGGGCATGAGGCACAGCAGCCCGAGCTGTGGGCAGGCAGCGCTCAGGGTCTGCTGCTGGACCCAGAAGGGCTTTCAGGGAAAGCTGGGGCTTGATGAGCTGCCCTAATGCTGGGAAGAAGAGGCAGCAATGACCCAAAGAAATGTAGGCAATGTAGGCTTTAGGCTGTGGGCAGAGGTGCCCCTGGCATGGCCCACCCAACCCAGCCCTGGGGAGGGGGCTCGGTCCCAGGCTTCTGCAGATAAGGACCTGGAGGCCTGTGAGAATCTTGTGAGCAGATTCTGAGCTGCCAGCAGCTCTGCTAATGACCAGTACCTGAGGATGACACTGGGTCCCAGAAAAATGTGGAGCTCAGATGCCTAGTGCTCTGAATGCAGCCTGGGCTCCAGGAGGGGGGGTCCTCCCAGCACCTCGACGTCTTATCACATTCACTGTGCTTCTCAGGAGCCCCAAGGGCTCAGAGAGGACTCCAGTCTCTAAGGAACTTCTGCAACCTGTGAGAGGCTGCCTTGGTGGGCAACCCATATGATATTCTGCCACAAATGAGGCTTGACCCTGGAGGAGGGAAACAGTTGTGGGCTTTGGGGTCAGTGAGATCTGGTTCAAATCCTGAATCATTCCTCAGAGAGACTTCACCTGACCATACTTTCTAACACATTGCCTTTCTAGGTTTCTTCACAGTCCTTTAAACTACCTGATTTAATCATCTGTTTATGAGCTTCCTGACATCTCCCAACCCCCAGTGAAAGGCTGGGCCCTGAGAATACAGTGGGAAGCAAGCCTGGAGAAGTCCTTACCCTCGGGGAGCTTTCTGTCCTTGGTGGGCAAACAGGTAAGAGGCGGCATCGAGGACTGTGATGGGGAAACATGCTCATTGTCACAGAGCAAGTTAGCAAATTATTTAAAGTGTTTTTTTTTTTTTTTTTTTTTTGAGACAGAGTCTCGCTCTGTCGCCCAGGCTGGAGTGTAGTGGCGTGATCTCAGCTCACTGCAAGCTCCACCTCCCGGGTTCACGCCATTCTCCTGCCTCAGCGTGTAACTGGGACTACAGGTGCCTGTCACCACGCCCCACTAATTTTTTGTATTTTTTTAGTGGAGACGGGGTTTCACCGTGTTAGCCAGGATGGTCTCGATCTTCAGACCTCGTGATCCGCCCACCTCGGCCTCCCAAAGTGCTGGGATTACAGGCGTGAGCCACCGCGCCTGGCCTAAAGTGGTTTTTAAAAACATTATTATGTTTTTGTAGAGGCAAGGTCTCACTGTGTTGCCCAGGCTGGTCTTGAACTCCTGGGCTTAAGTAGTCCTCCTACCTCAGCCTCCCAAAGTGCTGGGATTACAGGTCACTGCACCCAGCAAATTATTAAACATGTTGCTGGACAACACTTATGCTAAAAAATTCTTCATTGTTGTCTGAAATTCTAATTTAGCTGGGCATATTTGTTTTGACAACCCTGGCACTGTGGGAGCGTCTAGGAGGAGCACTATAGCCAGTCCTGGGACCTGGAGCAGGTATTTCCTAGAGACGGGGGCCCCAGCCACACCTGAAGGATGGGAAGGAATTAGCAAGGTGGAGGGGGAGTGAGTCTTCCAAGTGGAGGGAATGTGGTGTACAAAGGCCAGGACGTGAGAGCCAAGCACCCTGAAAGCCTGATAGGCTTTCTCAGGATGGGGAGTGGAGGGGCTGGGGGCACAGGCAGGCACAGTTCGATGAAGGTCTTGGGTCATGTTCAGGAGTCTGGACTTTACCCCAAGAACAACACATTTACTGAAGGCTTTTAAGTGGAAAAAAAACATGATCATCTCACATTTTGTTTTGTTTGGGTTTTTAAATTTTGAGACAGAGTCTTGCTGTGATGCCCAGGCTGGAGTGCCATGGTACAATCTCTGCTCACTGCAACCTCTGCTTCCCGGGTTCGAGCAATTCTCCTGCCTCAGCCTCCCGAGTAGCTGGAACTATGGGCATGTGCCACCATGTCTTGCTAATTTTTGTACTTTTAGTAGAGATGGGGTTTCACCATATTGGTCAGGCTGGTCTCAAACTCCTGACCTCAAGCCTTGGCCTCTCAAAGTGCTGGGATTACAGGCGTGAGCCACCACGCCTGGCTACATCTTGCATTTTTAACAGTTGATTCTGGCTGCTCTACGGAGAATGAATTTGGGAGACCAGAAGTGGAAGGCGAGAGTCTGGTTAGGAGGCTTTAGCTACCATCCAGCTGAGAGATGATGGTGGCTTGGACAAGAAAGGAGGCAGTGGAGGAGGGAAGTGGATAGATTTGATAGATTCAGTCCATCCTCAGGAGAAAGAATCAATAGGATTTAGCTACTGATTCAAAGTGAAGGGGGCTGGGGGCCAATCAGGGAGCGGAAGAGAAAAAGTGACTCCCAAGTTCTTGAGCAACTGGAGGGTGGGATGCCATTCAGTGAGGTGGGGGAGACAGGAGGAGGGGAGGAAGAGGAAGAGGAAGAAAAGATTGGTGGCAGAGGAAGAGGAGGGTGCTTCATTTTGGATAGGTTGAGCCTTAGGTGCTCATGGAATACCTCAGTGGCAATGGCCAGCAGAAGTCTGAAATGATGCAGGTCTAGACCGAGGCCTGAACCACCAGCATGGAGATGCAGCTGGAAGCCACGGGAGCCTTGCTGCTCCTCTCCAGCTCCTGCTTCAGAAGTCTGCAAGGCCGGCTGGGCAAGGACAGGGCTGAACCAGACTCTCTGGACAGGAAGCACTGGGGCCTGAGCTCAACCCTTTCCCTAGTGCTCCATCCAGTGCGGCAGCTCCCCCTGGTCCTTGTGGATGCCTGACAGGTAGGAGTGTGGACTCCTGCAGCCTCGCTTTCTGATTTTTCTTAGATGGTTACAGGATGTCTCTCAGTTTTAAAGGGTTTATAACTGATTCCATTTTAATACAATGTGGGCAGAATAGAATACATCTACGGGCCAGATCTGCTGTGGGGACCACTGGTCAGGGGCCTGGCTTTCGAAGTGAGAGGAGATGCTGAACAAAACCCTCAGGATCAGGCGCCTTTAAGGCAATGTTCCCCCAAATTAACCCATAAGCCCCTGCATCAGAATCACCCATGAAGTGTGCCTAAAAATGGAACCCTAAGCTCTGTCTCTAGCAATTCAGATTCAGAAGACCTGGGGAAGGTCCAGGAATCTGATTTTAACTAGTGCCATAGGTGCACACTCAAGTCTGAGAACCTCTGAGTTGGGGGTTGGCAGGGGAGACAGAGAAAGGTTGGTTTAGGCAGGAGAAAACCAAAAGATCAGGCTCTCAAAAGAAAAGGTCATTTCAGGAAAGATGGCCGGTTGATGGGAAGGAAAGATGTCGGCTTCCTGGGAAGGATTCCAAAGTCCATCTTCATTCTTCTCCGACACATCTTTTTCCTCCCCAAGGAAGAGGAATGTGGATCTTAATGTTCAGTTCTGAGATTGTGATAGAGCTGTATTTGCTAGTGGGAGTGATGGAGCCAATGGGCACTAAGAGGTCTGTGC
This sequence comes from Macaca mulatta, assembly GCF_049350105.2. Classification (NCBI taxonomy): domain Eukaryota; kingdom Metazoa; phylum Chordata; class Mammalia; order Primates; family Cercopithecidae; genus Macaca; species Macaca mulatta. Next base: position 160,283,176 of record NC_133407.1, on the reverse strand, counting down.
ACAGGGCTTTGGTTCCCTTTTCTCTCTCTCTTCCTAAGTGGTAAGTGGAGCAGGGTCGGCTGTCTTCTTGGATGCTTTCCTGTCCTTCCTGGCCCAGGCCCCACCAGCCAAGCATGGTGGCACATGCACTCAATCTTTATGACTTTCTGTCCTGGAGCTGAGGGTGTGTCGGAGCAGCCTTTCTCCCCATTTCAGTGGATAAGAGCTAAGTGCTGGGATGGAGAATGAGATGGGATTGGGTGAGAGGTGAATTGAGCAGGTCTCACAGTTTCCTGTGCCTAAGCCACTACCTCTCACTGGTTTAGGAAGCAGAAGTGTTCTATGAGGTTCTGCCCAGACTAGCATAATCCTACCCTAGGGCTCAAGCCAGTTAATTGCAACACTAGTCTGCTTGCTTTCCATTGATTCTTTTGTATACAACTCCACTGGGAATGCATCGAGGAGAAATGAGAGTTCTGGGCTGGGACTGGGCATTGTTGGGCCCCTCAGTCTACTCCAAAACCGTATCATTATTTCTAACATCCAGCAGGACTGCACCCCAACTTCAACCATAAGACAGGGACTAAAAAGCGTGCAATGGCTTTCATAACAAGGTCATTAGTGACCTTGAACAGAGAGGGTAGATAGGAAAAGCCAGGCTAGAGTGAGACAGCAAGAGCGCCAGATAAGAAAGACAGAAGTGGGCCGGGCACGGTGGCTCACACCTGTAATCCCAGCACTTTGGGAGGCTGAGGCGGGTGGATCCCTCGAGGTCAGGAGTTCAAGACCAGCCTGGCCAACATGGTGAAACCTCGTCTCTACTAAAAATACAAAAATTAGCCAGGCATGGTGGTGCATGCCTGTAATCCCAGCTAGTGGGGAGGCTGAGGTAGGAGAATCACTTGAATCCGGGAGGCAGAGGTTGCAGTAAGCCGAGATCATGCCACTGCACTCCAGCCTGGGTGACAGAGCAAGACTCTGTCTCAAAAAAAAAAAAAAAAAAAAGAAGTGCTTCATAGGTGTCTCTTCCAGAGGACAGGAGAGAGGTGGAAGTAGGGGAGGACATGGGGTCAAGGCCAACATGGGAACTGCTGGCCAAGAGGAAGTACAGAGAGAGGGAGAATCAACAGAGTGAGGTTTGTGAGGAGGGGAAAGATAAAACCATCTGGAGCACAAGGTAGGGATTAGTTTTGGTGAAAGGTCACCCCATCCATTCTAACAGCAGGAAAAGGAAAGGATGATCCCAGCATGGGCAAGTTTATAGATCTGGTGACAAAAAAAGTTGAAGGAATTACTATCTGATGGCTCTGTTTTCTCTGTGAAATTGAAGGTAATATCCTGAGCTGACAGTAAGTAAGAGACTGAAAGATGAAGTTTAAAGGGAATCATAGATAGTGTCCTACGCAGGCAGTCCCAGGGTGAGGCCCAGCAGATTGATCTCAGCACCACGGCTACTGCCAGTCCCAGCCCAGTCTGCTCAGACAAGTTCACATCAAGTGGAAGCCTCCAGCTAGTGCTGCCGACACCTGGGTTCTCAGCCTAATAATTCAATTACCTATTTGAGGATGGTGATTTCTATATATTTTTAAAGCCCCAAGGGGCTGGGCATGGTGGCTCACGCCTGTAATTCCATCACTTCGGGAGGCCAAGGCAGGAGGATGGCTTGAGCTCAGGAGTTTGGGGTCAGCCTGAGCAACATAATGAGACCCCAGCTCTACCAAAAACCTCCAAAATTATTCAGGTGTGGTGGTACACACCTGTAGTCCCAGCTATGGGGGAGGCTGAGGTGGGAGGATTGCTTGAGCCCAGGAGGTTGGGGCTGCTGTGAGCCCTGATCATACCACTGCATTCCAGCCTAGGTTATAGAGCAAGACCCTATCTCAAAAGAAGAAAAAAGATCCCTAGAAACAACAGAACAGAAACAAGGGAAAATCTTCCTAGAGCCCAGGCTACACCTCCCACCTCTCATTTTTCCCCTTGGATAGGTCAATATTCCCTGATGGGGACAGCTGCCACCGATAGATTAGTATTTTTCAAAGTGTGTTCAAAGAACTTTAGCCCTGAAGACGTTTCAAGGATAAAGGTGAAAAACAGGTTTGGAAAATCCTGCATTAGCACTCCTCTTGATGTTGCATTCATATACAGAAAGATCTGAAACATTTAGCGGAGAGAAAACTTTAATTTTTGTTTCAGTGTTTTAAACCACAGACTCCTCTCCCTAACATGCCCATGTTCCCATGATCACTGGGAACTAAGAGTCTGTAGATTCCACTTTAACATATATTCATTAAATCAACAAATCACTTGAACATTACTATCAGCCCAGGCACAATCAACTAGTTGTGGTTAGTGAAGGACATTATTTGGTATATCCAAAGTGGTTGTCATTTAAACAACTCTCTCTTGAGGAAGATTTTCAGCCTGTTGAAGAGAGAGAATAATCTGTGGCATGAACAGAGGCATTTTAAATCTGTGAGAAAACTCACAGTCCAAGAGTCAAGTTAACTGAAATCCACAGGATAGACTGAACATGCTGCAGACAAGCATTCTCGGTCCAGACACCGCCTTATAAGGTGGCCTGACATTTTCTCATGGCCCAGGCCACCCTCCAAAAATATCCAGAGACAGAATGAGAGTGGGAACTGGCCTCCCCGAATGTTTCAAATACGAACAAGCAGGCTCTCCATGAAATAGGAGGGCTGACACCTGCTTTGCAAGCCGGCTCCAAAAGCACTCTGCTTTTCAAAACCAAGTAGTTGCAGGGTCTGTGATGGGGAGGAGGGCTCTGCAGCTGGGAGAAAATAGATTGAGCCTCGAAGCACGCACCCAAGTTGGTTTCTTTGCTCTAAAAAAAAAAGTGTTATTTCCTGTACTCCTCCAGAATATGCTTTAAAATCTCTTTGCTTTATATGGACAATAAAAGATCCGTGACCGATTTTCATTAGAGGGCTTCTGTCCCTTGCCATGTCCTTGGGATGAAGCCGTTTTCCAAACTCCTTTGGCTCGTAAGGCCCTGATTGCTTGTGAGGTGCTGCCCCCCAGCGGGAGAGTCTGGCTACGACAACACCGAGGGAGAAATAAAGATCCTGGCTTTAACCAAGTGCAGCCAGCATCTGGAAACACATCTGGATTGCCTCCACCCAAAGCCAAAGATAGATGTGAAAGCACTGTCATGGTAACAAGTCTGGAAGCTCTGGAATTAGGGAGCAGAAAGCGTGACTTCCAAACAAAAATATTTATGAAATGGGCACTGGGTGCTTATATACACAGCCTTTCACATTCTTATTTTTGCTCACCAAATGAGATTTTAGGGTGAATTGCCTTTTGTGGGAAGGATTATTTTTGGTATTGAGACTTGCCCTCATAGCACTAATATATCTTTGAATTAAAAGAAGTATTGGTCAAATGACCACATGGCTGTCTCTTCTAATCCGGTTCTGTTATAGGCAGAGAAATGTTAATAGGTATGGCTATTTTTGGTAATAGTTGCTTAGAACAGTTTCTTCACCATTAAACTGTATGACAAAGAGCCAGGCTATTTGTGAGGCTGGGATTTTTTTCCTTTCAATAATAAAAGGAATTGCAAAGCTAGTCCTCATTCTTGTTAAAGGGAACAGAAAAACACAGCAGTATTTTTGGAATGCTGTGTAACAGTAGGTCTCTTAATTATACCAATGCTAATTTGTCCAGGCTAAGGCTTATATTAACATAGTACACATAATTGCCACAAAATATGACAATGACAAATTGGAAAGCCCTGGTCTCCCATTACCATGCTAACATTGTAAAAGTTGTGTTTTCTGAGTAGCCTGTACTATTAACTTTACCATCTGTTCCTCAGTTTCAGTTGCAATACTTTTTTCATAAATGAAAAAGCCAACCTCTGAAGCTGAATAGGCTCTACACGAGGAGAGAGGTGGTCTAACCTCTATGCTGGGAACATCTAGACCGTAATCAGACAGCATTTAGAAGGGAAGTGTTCCCCTTTGGAACAAAGACCACACTCTTAGGCTGTGGTGATGATCTGAGAAAGAGCCGGCAGGCTCAGATGGGGAGCACATCACTGCTGCAGGCACCATGATCAAGAGGTCACTGGGAAAAGTAACTAGGACATACCCAGCACCGGAGGCCTAGAGCTAGATCAGCTGTGACCCAGCAGAGGACACCCCAAGGCAGTGTCCTTCCCACCACTTCTTACTGCCAGCCTGAGTGAGGGGGGCCGTTCCTGGGATTCCTGTGTTTGGAAGCATTTTCAGGATGAAGTACTTGAACTTCACCACATCTTGCTTTAATATAAGATCAACAGTGCTGAGCAACAGGATCTCCCCACTGAACTTCTGTTAGAAAAGTTACACTAACAGACTGGGCGTGGTGGCTCATGCCTGTAATCCCAGCACTTTGGGAGGCTGAGGTGGGTGGACCACCTGAGGTCATGAGTTCGAAACCAGCATGGTCAACATGGTGAAACCCTGTCTCTACTAAAAATACAAAAAATTAGCCGGGTGTGGTGGTGGGCGCCTGTAATCCCAGCTACTTGGGAGGCTGAGGAAGAAACATCGTTTGAACCTGGGAGGTGGAGGTTGCAGTGAGCCGAGATTGTGCCTTTGCACTCTAGCCTAGGCAACAGCAGCGAAACTCTGTCTCAAAACAAAAAAAGAAAAGTTACACTAACAAAACCCCAGCTTGTTATAAGACAAGGGTCCTGAACCCTGTGCTGTTAATATCTCAGATTCTCTGGTCACTTGCATGAGGAACCCCTTGTCCCTCTGCAGCCAGCTTGCAGACTGGCTTAGCCTGAAGACTGACTGGCAGGGAAGGACTTTTTGGAAACCTCTTAATATAGTCTGTCTTTCCTGTAAGTGCAGAACCATTATGAATAGCAGAATTAGATTTTAAAATTGTTAAAGAGCTGGAGTCCGTAATTGAACTGAAATTCTCCCATATTCCTGAAACACCACATTCAGGCCTACTGACTATGAAAAATCATTGCACTCACTGGTAGGTATTTCAAATCCAGGCAGAGCACACATCAGTTTATTTTGAAATGCAACACAGATCAGTATTTTATGAATACAACTTATTACCACATTAACATTATCAGGTAAAAACAGCTTTCAAATGCATGCATAGAAAGTTAAGCATAGTCTCTGGACTCCTTATTTCTAAATATACAAAAAATACATTTAAATTATATAATTTTAGTGAATCAAAGACTTATAAAATTACAATTTTGGTTTTCACAACATAGAAAAAATACAAAAATGACTATATATACGGTTGTATAATTTTTTACCCAAATTTCAAAGGAGCAGTATGTATTGAATTTAATGTTTTATCTGAAACTCAGAACTGCAAGTAATTTGCAGGCTGGACCACATCAATGCCAACCTTTTATTATAAATGAATAACCAAAAAAATAAGTGAAAAATGAGGGCATGATCTCTTCTTATACCTCTTCAACTCTCCAGCACCTAAACCTTTCCTGTCAGAAGTCTGCTCTGGAGACAGTTTTTCATCTGCAAGGCCAGTACTTTATTCCATGACTAACTCTCCATGGTGCCTCTAGGTAACGGTTGGTACATGTTAAATGAATGAGCCCAACCTCAGTAAACATAACGCAGCAAGATGCAGATTAGCAGTCTTTGCCGACAAAAGCACTACTGCGGACCTCAAAGAATTCTCTCTGTCAGAAGAAGGCCCCCACGGAGGGGATCTGAAACACACAATCAAGTGGGTAGTTGGGAAGATGATGCCTTTGACTATGCCCTGAAATGAAACCGCTAAGTCTGACAAAATACCCACAAAAACATGACATTCCTTGTTCACACTTTATTAAGAAGGTGTGACATTTGGTGGTGTGGTTGTTCTCAATTTATAAAAGAATAAATGACTTCAAAGGAGAAATGAATTCATGTTAGGGATAAAGAAACCAGTTAGAGAGGTTATTGAAGGACACAGTGACATGCCTTACTTATCTGCCATAAGTATTCTAAATGTTGATGTACAAAAATACACACTGGGGTTGAGACCCTTTTTGAAAAGGGAGCTGTGTGCTGTGTTCTCATTGCCAAAGTTCAATTCAATGCAACAGCACTGTTTGCAACAGAATGTTTTTCATAAGTAGTGACAAATTATAATAAAGCGGCCCAAATAAAACCCCCAGTCCAGCAACCCTGGAAAAGCTGCATTTTTCATCCTGACTTCTAGAATTTTCCCAAAAACAACTGAAAAAATCTAACAGAATAAAGTAGTATGACAAATATAACCCAAGTTGATTCTATTTTATAGTAGAAATACATTATGGAAGAATAAAACGAGAGAAAAGGCATGAAAAAATCTTTCCCACATATTTTGTCTATCAAATACAAGAATAGATTCTAATCTCAACACGCCCAAGTTGAGTGCTGACTTTAAGAAGCAGAATTTTAAAGTTCAATTCAAAAATAATTTATTACACACCTGCCTGCATTAAATTTTCAAACTTCTATAAAAATAAGCACTTAAAAATTTAGTTTTCCAGGGGCCGGGCACAATGGCTCACGCCTGTAATCCCAGCACTTTGGGAGGCCGAGGCGGGCAGATCATGAGGTCAGGAGATCGAGACCATCCTGGCTAACACGGTGAAACCCCGTCTCTACTAAAAATACAAAAAAAAATTAGACGGGTGTGGTGGCGGGCGCCTGTAGTCCCAGCTACTCGGGAGGCTGAGGCAGGAGGATGGCGTGAACCCGGGAGGTGGAGCTTGCAGTGAGCCGAGATCACGCCACTGCACTCCAGCCTGGGCAACAGAGTGAGACTCCGTCTCAAAAGAGAAAAAAAAAAATTTAGTTTTCCAGTATGAGTTTTCTGATATTCGCAATTATACTTTAAATGACAACTACTCAATAAGCTAAACTTTTAAAGTCTTAAAGTTCAACATCAACCCCCCCCCCAAAAAAAAAAAAAAAAAAGCTGCAGGGGGTGGGGGAGGAAAAAAGGCTCCATAAAGATACTGTGCTATTTAATACTTAATGGACATCTAAACTCGGGCTTTCACATTTTCATCCAACTCTTTCTTTCTTATTTTTTTTTCAGTTTACCTACAGTTGCAATACCAGCCCTTTCTTGAGGAGTTTTAAACGCATGGTTGAGCAATTAAATCATATGAGGATGTGACATGGATGAGATAATGTCGGTAGGACCAAACTATTTCTTGGCTGCTCCAACATGCGGAGATGATACTGCTTTTAGCTCATGATGGCCCAAGTGGAATGTTTTACTGCCTATGGACTTATAGCTTGGTGGAAATTAACATAGGACCTTAATTAGCAAAAGTATCCAAACAGAAGAGCGAATGAAAATTAAAAAATAAAACAATAATGGTGTATAAACCTATTCCTGAATGTTTTCTGACTACCTTTCTAAAGCAACACGTTCCATGTGCTTTCAGTAACAGAGCCTCCATTCCTACGTGGCTGGATCAGCTTCTTCAGGGTCATCAGTGCATCAGTGAGAACAGCTACTGGCAAACACGTTACTCAGAGGTGTTCTGAGAACAGTGCTGTGAAAAGGACTTGTCGCTTATGAGCTATTGAGCTCCCCCTTTCTGAGACCTGTCATTTTGTTAAGATATGATTGAGGCTGAGCTCCAGATAAGATATATTCTTTACGGTATACACATACTTATTAGATTCAAGCACGTTTCTTAGTGGCAGGCAGTAATGACTCAATTTAAAACAAACAAAAGGGTTCTAAGTTGTTTTCTGATTATAGGCACTACCCCGAAGCTTCATAGGCATATACATTTTATAATTCATTCATTAGATACGAGGGGATAGGTCCCAGCCATAACTTCAGAGCATTCCAGAGAACAGAGTTTGCCGCTTCAAAAATACAAATAATTTCCAGCATGCAGTCAAGCACTTTGACAAGGGAATGCTAAACACACTGCAGACTGAAACATAACTATACTGCAAGCTGGGCTATTCGGTTGGTACGACTTCATTATTCAGACTGTAACTCTCAAGTACTTAGTGTTACAGGTCTTTACTGATCAGATACATGAAGGACACAGAAGGACATAAAATGTCAAATCCCTTTCTAGTGCCATCATAAATATTAGGAACTTCTGGTTGAAAGAGCATGCTGAGATGAACTGGCCAGGGTGTTTTATGTAACAATCTTTTTCTAAAATAAAATCTCAGGCCCACGTGACACTGGATTTTTGTTTTAGTTTTGTTTGAATATTTTAAAAATAGTTCTTACTTATTTTCTATGAAACGTATTGGAAACTCAAAAAGTCTGCAGCATTTTTTGATCATTGAAAAGTTTGTTTTGGTGGGAGGTGCAGAAAGCAGGAACTATTCAAATTTCTTGTGCTCTTCAGTATGAGAAAGGATCTTTCTTCTCTGGTGTATCATGTGGAAATACAACTGGGGAAAAACTGAAAAGAAAAGAAAAGTTGGTTAAGAGGATGGTTTAAAATTCCATGCTCTATTTAAAGCATATGAACTTGAGGTCCTCTCTAACCCTCTGACTAATTTCTCATCCAGCAACCAAGGAAGGTAACAAAGTGGGCTTGGGGAAAGGGAGAAAAAACACAGAGAGACTTACCATCTTTCTTTTCCTGCTTTAGCTGAGGGAAAAAGTGGTGTGGAATACAGTGACAGACACTATTGTCACTATCATGAGCTATCTCGATGCCACACAGCAGCCAAATAATATTCTTTCATGTATTATCTCCACATTTATTCTGACTAACTTCACAACAACCAGGTGAAGAATTCTAGTGATGAAGTTATTATTCCTATTTCAAAGAGGAGGAATTTGAGCTCCAGAGAGGGTGAGCAACTTGCCTGGGGTCTCATAGTAAGTCCCAGACATAATTGGGACCAGGCTCTTGGCTCCTGACCCTCAGCCTAGCCCCATCTGGTCCCAGGACAGGTGGTTCTTTGGGAAGAACAACCTCTCTTGGGAAGTAGTTTTGGGTAAAGACTTGAGGAGGAGGAGGAGGAATGCCACATTTGCTTTGAACACAACTAAGCTAGGTTTGGATGTTTAAAAAAAAAAAAAAAAAGGCCTTATGAAATGCAAGCCAGTGTCTTAGGCACTGGGGATTCTTCTGTTCTTGGTCATTTCACAGAATACTTCAAAAAGCACTGGTTCTCAAATGAATGGGGTGGTACTGCCTCCCTCAGAACTATTTGGAACTATTTCGATAGTTTGACTATTTGGAAATAAGGGAGAAAGGGAAAGGGTACTGGCAGTTGGCATATGAGACCAGGGATGCTAAAACATGCCACAATGTATGACAGTACCCACTACTAAGAAGTATCCCACCCAAAATGCCTATAGTGTCCCTCTAGGAAATACCAGTTTCAGCCACCCAGACTTCACAAGGTTACTGTGTGTAAACAACTCCAGGTGAAATGCTCTTTGTTGTACAATACCCTTCCTCTCCTCATCTCTCCAACAGCTCCAATCTTTATTTTATTGATATTACTTTTTTAGACAGGGTCTTGCTTTGTCACCCAGGCTGGTGTGCAGTGCTGTGATCTTGGCTCATGGCCTGGACCTCCTGGGTTCAGTCAATCCTCCCGGCTCAGCCTCCTGAGTAGCTGGGACTACAGGTGCAGACCACTTCACATCTGACTAATTTTGCATTTTTTGTAGAGATGGGATCTCCCTATGTTGCCCAGGCTTGTCTGGAACCCCTGGGGTCAAGGGGTGTGCCCACCTCAGCCTCCCAAAGTGCTAAGACTATAGGCATGAGCTACCAAGCCCAGCCCAGTCTCTCTTTTTCAGACGCATATTTTTGGAAGATAATTTCTACTACTCCCAACTCTCTCCTGACAAGTTTCTTCCTTTTTAAATGGGTTCCAAGCTGGCCAAATTTCAAATGATCCTCCCAAAGCACGCCAGGACACCAGTGCATGTGTGACAAAGATCTGCCAACCTGCAGAGGAGGCAGCATGTGGAACAGGGCTGCCGTCCACGCCATTGCTACTGCCAGGCAGGACGCTGTTCACAGGAAAGACCTCACTTAAACATGTAATTCAACAGGCAGAGAACTATTTTGGCATGAAAGCCAGAAAATCTGACAAGCTCTATAATCTAAAAACTGGAAGTCAAGATATAATTAAACCATAAGGAATGTTAATTGTAATCATTTAAAAATGTGGGGCCAGTCCCATTTCTATAGATTTTCTGTAGCGAAGGGAAACTGTGAGCTGGGCATGCTCAAAACCTTCCACTGGTTGCATTTGTGTTCACACAACCGGCAGCTGCAGCCTCACAGCTGGCTCAGATGGCCCGGGGGAGAATAATGACTTGGAAGCTTTGCATTAAGCCCTTGGTGGCAGTTCAAGGAAGGAGATGGCCATGCAGACCTTCATTTCCATGGGCAGGGCCTGCCACCTACCAGAGGGGTCAGATGATGGTGCTTTCACTCCTTTACATCTCCCAGAGATTCCTCGGTACCCAGAGAAAGGAATGTGGATGGGAGGCCAAGGGCCTAGGGTGCCTGGCCTATTCTCCACAGTTCAGGCAGTGGCCTTCTGGCTGACCAAAACTGTGATTCTGTCTCCATCTGAATCACCTACATGTTCAGACTGAACCCGACCATGACACTGAAAGCTTTCCAGATGCATGGCTGCTACTTTTAACAACATGAGCTACACTGAGGAATAATAGCACTGAAAAAACCCCTCAACCTGAGAACAGGCTATTGAGAATTCCACCTTCTGTTCTCCCAGTTCAGGGGACACAGAATGGGGACACTGCTGGGCACGTGTGTGTGTCGGTCCCTGTGTGTGGGGGGTCAGCGGGGTGTGGGTGCTGCTGGGCCCTCCTTTCTTTAAGAAGATGGCCAGCCCTCTTGGGGCTCTCTTCCCCTCTGGGGAGAGAACTGTGGAGGGCGAGAGCACCAGATACGCTCTCTGCCTGGGCCAAGTCTCCTTGGTTGCTCTAAAAATCAGAGGTGCTCTAAAAAGCATATGAACTTGAGGTCCTCTCTAACCCTCTGACTAATTTCTCATCCAGCAACCAAGGAAGGTAACAACCAAGGAAGGTTACGGTTACTGACAACCCGGAAAGTGCCAGCTTCTCCAGGTCCTCACCCCTCATCAATGTATCTTGCCCTTTTTTGGCTCCCTCCCCCATAACCAATTTTCACCAATTTGGGGGTGGAATGTAAACAGGCCGTAGACATCTACTGAGTCCTGCAGGGACTGTGTTGTACTAATCCTGTATATACTGCAACTACAGCAGAATAGGACAGGAGCACCTGGCCAAGGCACCCCAATATGAGGAGACTCCTGGGGCCAAGTCTCATGAGCCACAATTTAGGCTATGTGTGCAACAACGCAACAATGGATGAGGCCCATGAAAAGGAGGTGTTACTTTATATAATACATGTGTATCATCAACTTGCCATTAAAGATTAAAAGAACACTACCTTGTAGAAAGAAAACCAAATTTGTTAAAGGAGACTGCATGTTAACAGCAACCTCCTAATTCTGCATTTTCTTCTGATAAATATAAAGCTTTGGAAAGTTGGAAACGTGCAGCTGGCCAGAATGAACTGTACACTCTGGCCTCAACAGTAACAACCTGAACCCCTGAGGACATCCAGAGCTGCTGGCTCAGGCCAGAGCACAGTGAGGCCAGCAGGCACCAGGTGACTCGCATCAGGAGAGGTGGTCTGTGTGCCATCTTGAACCTGGGGGAGGAGTCCGAGGTTTGCAGGGAATCTTTTAATCATTATTTGAGATCCACCCTTTTCCCTGGTCTACAAGAGGTAAGCTGCCTTAGAAAAAGAAATTATGTTAGACTTTAACTGAGCCAAGTTCTCTTACCAAAAGGAGGCTGGGACTGCAAGGGGGAATTACTTAAGGTAAAGAAAGCAGACTTCTGTTGGGAGGAGAGTCCTTTCCTACTCTCTAAAACAGGGGTACCCAACCCCTACCTGTTGGAACCGAGCTGCACAGCGGGAGGTGAGTGGTGGGCAAATGAGCATTACTGCCTGAGCTCTGCCTCCTGTCAGACCGGCTGTGGCTTTGGATTCTCACAGAAGTGTGAACCCTGTTGTAAACTGCACATTCAAGGGATCTAGGTTATATGTTTCTTATGAGAATCTAATGCCTGATGATCTAAGGTAGAACAGTTTCATCCTGAAACCATCCCCTGCACCGCCCAGGGAAAAACTGTCTTCCATGAAACTGGTCCCTGGTGCCAAAAAGGTTGTGGGGACTGCTGCTCTAGAAGACAACTGGCTCTGGGGTCAGTGTCTTCTCTTTCCTCTATCTCTTTCAAGACCAAGATGAAAAGCTCACAGCAGTGGGTTTCCCTCAGGAACGCTATCGTCATGGAGGCCGCATGTGGTACCCAGGCAGTCACTACACCAAGAGCTCAGAAGGAAGAGGCAAAGCTCAGCACTGGTTGGCTACCAGAGCACAAAGAGACAAACATGCAGACAGATGGAGGCTGCCCTGGGGAGTAGTTCCTGGAAGGAAGCCCTGCTTCCTAGAGAGGTTGGAAGTCTTGCAGGAACTCTCAGGTAGGAACTCCTAGATTTTTGTCAATGTGGAAGCAGCTTGTTATGGATCTGATTTCATAAAAACCTCCCTGCCCCTCTCTCAGTCACCCAGTATGGTACATGTCTCCTATTCATTTGACCATGATGAATTCAAATAAAGCCTGTGGTGCCCACTGGGATAATATGTGTTAGTTACTCTGAGTGTGGTAAAACTGCAACTGTGAACTGCTGCTCTAGAGACTGGAAAATGAAACTCTTAAAAAAAACAAAATTAGAAAGGTGAAAAACGATTAGTTAATTTTTATTACGTAAACATTTAGATGATTTCACATTTATCGTCTGTTGGAAAATCAACTACTTTTTATATTTGAAGAGAGATGGCCTCTGGTTGCTATGATTCCAGCACTAGAGAGGAGGACTCGATCATGAATAAAGAGTGGAAAATGAATCATGAAGCAGAACTGTATCCAAGAATTTCTGCAAGATAAACACTCACATGAAATCTAGATGTAGTTTTTTTCTCACAAAGCATGAAATGCAATTTTCCACAGAGGGACACAAGCATGTCACTTTGTTAGGATGATTCATTCTGGTGATGCCGTGGAATGAAGAGAAGTCCAACCCTGTCTGAATTTAACCTGGGGTTTAGGGAAGAATATAGCATCTTTTCTAGATTAAAATAAGATTCAGAGTTACAATGGTTATAGAAATAGCTAAATGAGAAGAACCACTAACATTGTATGTCCTTGGTTATAAGAAGACTTTTGGTATGTAGAAATCAATCATAGGATTTATAATTGAACATCAGAATTCCAGCATAGGACTAAACTCTTCATCCTCAGAAAGTAGGGCTCACTTCACAGAGACATCAAACGTGTCTTTTTCTCTGTCACTGAATACACTGATAGGCACATTTGATTATCCATATACTTAAATCTTCAGCAGTACTATTAAAATAATTAAAAACCATCTTGAAGAGAACACTGTGTCCCAATCAGTGCTCAACAAGAAAATGAAAAATGTGGAAAAAAATAAATCTATTATTATTTTGTTATGTTTCTAGTTAACTATCAATCAATTCAAAATGAAGTTAAATGTCTATTTCGATATAGTAACCAATGCAAAAGTCTTTTTACCATGTTTTTCAAATACCGTAACAAGCAGTTCTTAAGAGAGAGAAAACTACAATCAAGGTAAGGCCTTTAATGGCTTTTTTGTTTTCCATTCAGTACTTTCCCCAATATATACTTAACCTAGCCTGGTACTCAGTTTCAAACCCACATGCTGAGAAGGGCTGCATTTTGGCAACTGTATTGAGAAGGGTTCATCTTTATTCAATTACTACTGGAAAAAATTCCCTTTGATAGTCAGCATTCAAAAAAACCAAGAAGAATTCCCAATAAATGAGATTTACATTTACTTGGATATAGTGCAAAACCAGTCAAAGATATTTAACTCTAGTTATTGTAGAGCCAAATTTTAAAACATAATTAAATATATGCATAACTGTTTACTTACTTGGAATGTAGGAGATCATTATTAGAATCAGGAATGCATGGTAGTCAAAAGAGAAATTGTATTTGTTGGGTAAACTGATGGAATACAGGCCAGCTTGTCTGACAAAGGGCAGAGCTGCGTATATTGTGAGCAGTTCTCCTGACACTCCCATTGGGTACAGCACAATGAAAAGTGTGTACCTAAAGCAAAACAAAATATTCATTACTGAGGCTCAAAGTCAGCTTTAGGAGGAAGCTGCACTTCCCACCCTTCTAATCAGTCCTGGTCTTTTAGAAAATGATTGTTTATACATTTTCCTGTTTACCTGCTATTCAGATTCAGGTTTTACAAGCCAGTTTTTGAAACCAGCCTACAGCAGGTATATGTTTCCAAATGGTCTAACGACAAAATAAAGTCTGTTCAGGCAGCCTCAAAATTTGGTCTGATGAAATAAACAACTCTTCAAAATTATGCTCTAAAATAACTAAAGTGATGCCAAATGCTGGTAAAGTAGGGGAACTGAGTCATGGTTTATATTGAAGGGTCCTGCCCTGTGGGTCTTGGGATGGGGTTGGGGTGGTGGTGGCAGAGGTGTTGGAACATGTGGTCTAGGAATTCCACACCACACGCAAAGACTGAACAACAACAAAAATAGCACAAACATCTGTATACTGCTACTATTTTTCAAATGTTTGTACGTGCTATTGTGAAAAATTAAATATATGCAATTAAAAAAATTTAAAATTCATAATAGCTTTTGGTTACTATGTAATTTTCCAATCAAAACACCCCACAATTATGATTATCGTCACATGGGAGGGGAATTTGCATAATTTTTCTCTCTTTAAAATGAGTTCTCCACATTCCTCAAAGAATTCAGAGAGCAGTCACTGCCCTATGGAACTGTAAGCCGCTGTAAGTATTGCTAAAGGAATCATCAGCTCAGACTTTCAACAGCCTTTGGCTGTTTGTGGCTCACAATGTGCAACAGACTACAAACTTCTGTGTATAGGAATTGTGTTGAAGATCTCTGAAGTGGAAGGGAAGACATATTCCCCACTGCCAATTTTAGCCACACTAAGTAGGATGGTGGAAAAAAATCTTTCAGAGGCCGTGGAGAACAGTGAACGAAAGAATCTTTCTCCAACAGTAAAATCAGGGCTTGGTCAACAGACTTCCCTAACAATCAGGGTAAACAGCTTTCACAGTGGCTGTCCAGGTTGGTTAGTAACTGCTCTGTTTCCCATTCTTCCCCTTTCCTAATAAAAATGTTCATTGCAAATGAGAAAAACAATAAAAATAACAAAGGAGTTCCCATACTCGAAATGTTGGAAACAATCGGATTATGTCCCTAATTTAATTATTGAACTCATAAATAGTCTAGGAACCACTGCTTTCCTTCCACCAAATAAGACGTTTCAGCTCCAGGGACAACTGGATCCTTGTGCTTTGTCACTCTCCCTCAAAGTCTTTCCCAGCTCAGGAAACTGCCTACAACTGTCTCATGGACTCATTAAGGTAAGCAGATGAACTACTAGCCTTTTACCAAAGTCATCATTACTTGTAAAAACAAAGCAAAATAACAGCGATACACTAAAACTGCCATGTAATGCTTGTTATTACCTAAAAATTAATTTAAGAGTCACAGCTTCTTGGCAAAATTGAGACTAGGAGAATAGGACTCGGTTCAAAAACACCCATCACAATGGCAGAAGCTCATCAGTAAAATGTGATGATATGGACAAAAAAGGGATGTTACAGCAAATCTCTATTGATTGCTACTTGGTGATGAAATTTTTTTTTTTTTTTTGAGATGGAGTCTTGCTCGGTCGCCCAGGCTGGAGTGCAGTGGCCGGATCTCAGCTCACTGCAAGCTCCGCCTCCCGAGTTTACGCCATTCTCCTGCCTCAGCCTCCCGAGAAGCTGGGACTACAGGTGCCCACCACCGTGCCCGGCTAATTTTTTTTGTATTTTTTAGTAGAGATGGGGTTTCACCGTGTTAGCCAGGATGGTCTCGATCTCCTGACCTCGTGATCCACCCGTCTCGGCCTCCCAAAGTGCTGGGATTACAGGCTTGAGCCACCGCGCCCGGCCAGTGATGAAATTTTTTTAAAAAAGAAAATACTGTATAATTTAATTGAAAAGAACTGAGTCCAATTAAAATAATTTAAGTAAAATATAAAAACCTTAAAACAGTATTTCCGTTAGTCAAAGTTAAGTACAGAGTCCTATTCTGATGAAATCTACAGACAAGATTTCTACCCAACCCCTGTATCAATTTTATTTTTAGAAACTTGGAGGCAATATTTAGGCAATAAAAGGTAAATGCAATGACAGACCATTTCAAAAGTGAGCCTTCATTCCATGTGCTTTTTTACCTGGCCCATTTGATGAGGTAAGGCAGATGGTTTAACAGACTGAATGTATAAAAGGAGTAACGGATGATTTCCGTGATCGTCCAGGCAATAACAAACAGGAGGACACTGTCTTCACTCTGTACCTGAAGGAAGAGGAAAACAAAAGAAAAAAACCACACAGATAACGTTAATGAAGACAGTGTGCAGCACCCGGCAGAGCCAGGGAGTGAGTCGGCACAGCTGCTGGTCTCTATCCTCAGGGCCCCTGTACAGCAGAAAGAGCTTGTGTGTAAAGGAGCTGGGGCCTAGGATGACAGCTGTGTACATTCCAGAGATGAGGGCCAAGTGCGAAGGGCCTCAGTCACCAGGAGCGAGAGCAGCAGGGCAGGGTAACAAACACGAGAGGTGGGAGTTTTGCAGGTTTGCCAGCCTCATGCGGAGAATGTGGACTGATGTCAGTGGGAGCCAACAGCAGTTAGGTAAGGAAGGTGGGAGGGCAAAGTGGTGGAGAGCTTGGGATCCATTACCAAGAATTTTTCTTGATTTGCGTGACAGCTGCGAACTCAAGACAATTTCAGAAAAGGGGAATGTAAGGATTAAAGCACAACTGGGCTGGGTGCAATGGCTCACGCTTGTAATCCCAGCACTTTGGGAGGCTGAGGTGGGTGGATCACATGAGGTCAGAAGTTTGAGACCAGCCTGGCCAACATGGCGACACCCTGTTTCTACTAAAAATACAAAAAATTAGCCAAGTGTGGTGGCATGTGCCTGTAATCCCAGTTACTCAGGAGGCTCAGGCAGGAGAATTGCTTGAACCCGGGAGGCGGAGGCTGCAGTACGCCACTGCACCACAGCCTGGGTGACAGAGTGAGACTGTCTCAAAAAAAAAAAAAAAAAAAAAAAAAAAAAAAAAAAAAAGCACAACTGAAGATGAGGCTAGCTCACAGAGCCAGAAGAATTCCAGTGAGGGGAGGGCTGGGGACCATCTGCAAGGCAAGGGCCCATTTATTTCCTCCCATTAGAGACTTCTTCCCCCAGAGGAGGCCTGCATTAACTCCTCTATGATTAGGGAAGCTTCCACACTGTTCCCAGGAGGCAGTTAGAGCCAGAGAGCTTTGAAATCTCCAGCCTCCTCTGAAGTTGCTTTTATGCTGAAAAAAACAATAAAGGTTTAAAAGAGCCCCTAGGTGATTTTTAAGGAGGTTTTCTCTTGTATTGAAAATTTACTGCTGTGGCTTTAACTTTCAGCACCTCCCCCAACCCCTTCCCAGCTGGGTTTGTAATGAACTTTTGTGCTTGAAAATCAACAAGAAATACCCTTGCACCCTAATTCATATTAGTTTCCATATATCCAAAAAAACAAAAAAACAGTCCAAGAGTCGGACATAAATAAGAAATCCCACCCCATAAACCGAACAAATCTTGACAAGATGGACTTTCTGTCCCATTCCTAATACCTAATACAGCGAGGGAATGGCATTCTAGCCTTAACTTTTGCTTCTTTCCATTTGCAATGTTAATAGTTTTTAGCACTTATATTCTTCCTCAGAAAGTGTACATGGAGCGATCCACCTACACAATGAAATAAGTAGTCATTTACATATCTATTAACTAAATTGCTCTGACAAAGAATTTCATAAATGCAGTCACTATTCTCTAAAAATAATAAGAATTTCATACTGTCAAGAGCAAGAGTACTTTCTGTTTTCCTGGTGCTCTCATATTAGCCAAAGTAAAGCAAAAGCCAAACACCTCTAAAGCTTTCATGGAGAGATTTTTCAGTCTGTCTCCAAATCCTTACTTGAATCCATCTATAACAAAATATAATATAAATATAAAAGCACACTTTGCTTTTTGATGTATTTTATAATCCTCCTTAAGGAGATATGTTTTTACAGTTATGAGTGGAAGCCTTGCCTAAAGAGCTCTGGGTTATAATAGGAAGTTCCTTTAATATTTTGTACTGTAAACATCTTGAAAGCAGGGAACGTGTTTTATTCATCTTCTGTTTTCCAAAAACACTGTGCTTTTCACAAGTAAGAGCTCAATAAATAATTGCGGAGTAAATGAATTCAGTCCTAATTGGGTTACTCCGAGACTCAGTTGCCTTCTTTAAGGTGCCTGATAGTTTCTGTGTAGTCTTAGTGACCTTCAAATAGGCAAAAACAAACAAACAAAACTTGAAACCCCCCCAAACCTCCTGCTTTGACCCAGCCTAGAGGTTGGTTATTATTCACCTCCCATCCATCCCCAAGTTAGATCTTAGCCAAAAGAACTATGACAAACTCAGACTAAGTATGAAAGCAGTCTGTTCCCAGAGTCTAGCTGTGAAGACGATGGCATAAGTCTTTTTTAAAATACTAGGGATGCAGGAAATGACCATTTTGTGCAAAATGATATCTTCCAATCAATAGGAAATGTAACATTGTTATCAAGAAGGGATTTGGATAAAGAGATTGACATTATGTGATTTATAGATAATTATAAACCAATAACACAAAACGGGCAGTTAAAACCAGTATGATCAATGAGACTCGAAGAGATATTTGTACACTCATGTTTATAGCAGCATTATTCACAACAGTCAAAAGGCAAAGAAACCCAGGTGTGTACTGATGGATGGATAAGCAAGATGTGGTCTATACATACAATGGAGTATTATTATATACATACAGTGGAGTATTATTCAGCCTTAAAAGGGAGGAAATTCTTACACATGCTGCAACATGGATGAACCCTGAAGACATCATGCTAAGTAAAATAAGCCAGTCACAAAAAGGTGAATACTGTGTGATTCTACTCATATGTGGTACCTAGGGTGAGGCAGAGACAAAAAGTAGAGACAGAAGGTTGCCAGCAGCTGGGAAGATGGGAAATAGAGAATTATTGTTTAATTGGTATGGAGTTCCAGTTTGGGAGGATTAAAAAAGTTCTGGAGATGGATGGTGATGATGGTTGTACAACAATGGGAAAGTATTTCTGCAACTGAACTATACACTTAAAAGTGGTAAAATGGTAAATGTTATATGTATTTTACCACAATAAAAAATAAATGAAAAAACCCTCCAAACAGCCCTCAGTAACATAAATTTAATAAGTCTAAATGTAATTACATGACTTAGCAACAACAAAATGACTCCAAATCAGAATGGAGAAGACCCACCTTATGAAATCAAGAGATCTGGAGTCTTTGGTGAACCATAAGCCTCACAGGAGCCAACAGGGTGTGAAGTGGCTGTTCAAACAAACAACACTCCAGGATTCAGCTACGTTAACAGTCTTATCCCAAGTACTACACTGTAAATAGATGAGACCCCACTTAGGGAACAGAGTCTGCTAGAAGAACTCCTCAACTAGCAGAGCTGACTTTGGAAATGGAAAGAGAGGGTAAGTACTTTAAAATATGTAAAAGGATACCATAAGCAAGAGGCAGATGGACATGAGACTAGTAAAACTGGCAGGGAGTAAAATGCTGGGTTCAACCTAAGAAAAACTGAGTAACAAACCAAGTGACTAATCACATAGGCCACCGCAAAAAAGTCGTGTGCTTGTAGGCCCTGGACACATCCCAACCAAGACTGCCCAGGAAGGTCCTACAAAGGACAGGGGGCCGAGCTGGCCTGGGGCGGCCAGGGCTGCTGCTGTTCTTTGGAAAGGTGTGTGCCCATGATCCCTCCACAGGCAAGGCGTGAAACGCTGGCTAATACTGACTTCCTTGCATGAGCTGAAATTTTTCTAGTTGGTGAAAAAAATGGGTAGAAGTTTTGATGTTTCTTAAAAATAATTTTTCTTTCATCCAAAAGGCCAGAGAGGAGAGAATAACTGACAAGCTCTCCTGTCATCATTACTGACTGCTGAGCATGTGAAATGTGAACAGTTCTCTGGCTATTATTCCCTGCTTGATGGCAAGGTCTTCAAGGGCCCAGGTCTCATCATTTGGCTTCCTCAGTCCCGACACAGGTCTGGACACAGGGATGTGTGGAATCAACGCCCCTTAAATCGGATGATAACTTATATTTTTCTTTTCCTCCCCATTTTTTTTTTTCTTTTTTTGAGACTGGGTCTTGTTCTGTTACCCAGGCTGAAAGGCAGCAGCACAATCACAGCCCACCATAGCTTCAACTTTCAACCTCCCAGGACAGCCTCCTTGGGACTGATCCCCCCGCCTCAGTCTCAAGAGTAGCTGGGACTACAAGTGCGTGCCACCACACCCAGCTAATTTTTTTCTTATTTTTTTGTAGAAATGGGGTTTCATTGTGTTGCCCAGGCTGGTCTTGAACTCCTAGACTCAAGTGATACTCCCTCCTCGTCCTCCCAAGATGCTGAGATTACAAGTGTAAGCCACTATACCTGGCCACTTTTCTATTTTGAAAGCAACAATTGGGAACATTTTTATAGTAAGTGGGGAGCCTCCTTTCTATTAAGTGCCAGTGAGTCATCAATAGCCTCACAGGAGTAAGAAAAGCTAATTTAGCTTAGGAGGGGTTTTCTGAGGGGCAAAGGATTTGGATTATAAGAAGTTCTACTCAGCTGCTTTTTGAATTTATAACTAGAAACATATAAACATATGATTTTATTAATTATCAAGAATAAGAGGTTTATGGCTGAAGGGCTCATGCCTATAATCCCAGTGCTTTGGGAGGCTGAGGCAGGAGGATCACTTGAGGCCAGGAGCTGAGATCAGCCTGGACAGCATAGTGAGACTCCGTTTCTACAATAAAATTAAAAAGTAGCCAGGGTGGTGGTGCACACCTGTGGTCCTACCTACTTGGGAGGTGAGGTGGAAGGATTGCTTGAGCCCAGGAATTTGAAGTTAAAGTGAGCTATGATGGTGCCACTCAACTCCAGCCTGGGTGACGAGCAAGACCCTGTCTCTTAAAATAAGAAAAAAGGAGGTTTAATAAGTCTGCTTAAAGATTTTAATGCAAATGTTCGTAGAGTATTAGTCATAATTGAAAAGTGAAAACAACCCAAATATCCATCGACTGGTGAATGGATAAATGACATCTGATAGATATACCTGTACACTGGAATACTATTCAGCAACGTAAAGGGAAGAAATATTGACACATGCTACAACATAGACAAACCTCTAAAACATTATCCTGAAAGAAGCCAAATGCAAATCATCATACATTATATGATTCCATTTATATGAAATATTCAGAAAAGGCAAATCTAGAGACAGAAAGTAGATTAGTGGTTGCCAGGGGCTGGGAGTGGGAACTAATTATAAAAGGGCATAAGGTCTCCATGATGTGCTTATTTCACATTGCATCCCTATATCAAAACATCTCATGCACCCCATAAATACAGACACCTACTATGTACCCACAAAATTTTTAAAAAATAAAAAAAAATTTTTTAAAGGGTATGAGGGATCATATTGGGGTGATGGAAATGTTCTAAAGTTAGATTATGGTGACGGTTGCACAGCTTGGTACATTTACTAAAAACCATTTAATTACACACTTAACATGGCTGAATTTGGTAAATAATACTTCTGTAAAGTTATTTAATAAAAAAATATCTGGGAGGTTGAGATGAGAGGATAGCTTGAGCCCAGGAGTTCGAGACCAGTCTGTGCAACATAGTGAGACCCCCTCTCTTAAAAAAAGAAAAAAAAAGGAGTTTTCTTTAATACATATTATTGCCTTTTAAGAGAAAAGGGACATTTAGAGCAAAGAGGGAGAAGGGAGATGATGAAGATTTACCAAGGATTTCTAAGAAGAGGGAGACAAAAGCCAGGTTTAGGATAGGTTGCCAAAAATGCCATAAAGCCATGTTTCGAAGTTGCACGTTCAGAAAGATGGGCACAAATCGGGGAGTGGGTACCATGAAGCCCTTCCTGTTAGGGAATCTTCCTTTGCCTGGCATAGTGAGCTGTGTATTGGATACTCCACGCTGCAGACGGAAGGTTTCCACCCCCTGCTCTAAAGCGAGGGAGGAGGCGGCTGGGTGTAGGCGGCTTGTGTAATTTAGCCAAGGGAGTTTACATAGAAATTCAAGCTGGAGAAACAAATGGGTGCAAGAGAAAAACCTTTACACACAAATAGCATCATATGTTTGACTTTAAAAGGCACAGGGAGTATCAGTACATGAAAAGCTGTCATTTTTATTACAGTCAAAGAAAAACAGATGGTGCCACATAAGAAAACCACTATTGTAGAAACCCTATTCTTCTTAGCATTTTGGAACCCGCTGCTTACTGTGCTGGTTATTTCAAAGAAATTCTCTAACCAAGCTTTATGGCAAGCATTCTTTCCTCTTCTTAAAACCCCTTTCATTTGTGAAGAGATTTGGTAAGATCTAAGAGGGTAGGACTAGGGTTTGCTTTTGGAAAAACCGTACGTTTGTCTTAGTCTGCTCAGGCTGCCATAACAGAATACCATAGACTGGGGGGCTTAAACAAGAGAAAAGTATTTTCTCACAGTTATGGAGGTTGGAAGTCTGAGATCAGGATGGCAGCATGGTTGGTTTCTGGTGAGGGCTCTTTTCCTGACTTGTGGTCGGCCACCTTCTAGATGTGTCCTCACATGGTATCTTTTTTCATAAGGGTGCTAATCCCATCATGAGGGCTCCACCTCCTCATGATCTCATCTAAACTTATTTCCCAAAGGTCCCATTGTCAAATACCATTGCACTGGGGGTTAGGGTTTCAAGATATGAATTTTTTGTGGGAGGAGACACAATTCAGTCCATAGCAATGCTCTAGACTAGGTGTTGGCAAACTTCTTCTGTACAAGGCTAGTCAGTAAATAATTTAGGGAGGGTTTGTACCACATGTGGCTGTTGTAATATATTCATCACTGTTTTTTAAACCCTTTAAAAAATGCAAAAACTATTTGCTGGGCATGGTGGCGTGTGCCTATAGTCCCAGCTACTCAGAATCACCTGGGTCTAGAAAGTTAAGGCTGCAGTGAGCTGTGATCACACCATTGCACTCCAGCCTGGGCAACAGAGCAAGACACCGTTTCTAAAAAACAAAACAGGCCGGGCGCGGTGGCTCACGCCTGTAATCCCAGCACTTTGGGAGGCCGAGGCCGGTGGATCACCTGACGTCAGGAGTTCGAGATCAGCCTGGCCAACATGGTGAAACCCCGTCTCTACAAAAAATACATAAATTAGCCCAGCGATAGTGGCATGTGTCTGTTATCCCAGCTACTCTGGAGGCTGAGGCATGAGGATTGCTTGAACCCGGGAAACGGAGGTTGTGGTAAGCGGGGATGGTGCCACTGCACTCCAACCTGGCAACAAAGCGAGACTCTGTCTAAAAAAACAAAAACAAAAACAAAAACAAAACAAAACCCACCAACCAACAAAAAAAATAAAAACTATTATAAATCACAGGCTAGATTTGGCCTACAGGCCAACCTCAATTATAGATTCATTTAACCCCTCCAACCTTCGACTTCTTTTTTTTTTTTTTTTTTTGAGATAAGAGTCTTGCTCTGTCACCCAGGCTGGACTGCAGTGGCGCAATCTCTGTTCACTGCAAGCTCTGCCTCCAGGGTTCACGCCATTCTCCTACCTCAGCCTCCTGAGTAGCTGGGACTACAGGCGCCCGCCACCATGCCCAGCTAATTTTTTTGTATTTTTAGTAGAGATGGGGTTTCACCGTGTTAGCCAGGATGGTCTCGATCTCCTGACCTCATAATCTGCCCGCCTTGGCCTCCCAAAGTGCTGGGATTACAGGTGAGCCATCTGGCCTGGCCCCTGTGACTTCTTTAGCATACAAATGTCACCCTGCAACATTTCTTTGACAGACTGTGTGGGGAGGTGGGGAGAAGGGAGTCAACGTCTATCACCAATGGACTCTATAGGGGGAAAAAGCAACCTTGTAAGAACATGTATAGGCAGGTTTTTCATGTTATTGTCATTTTAAAATCTCAGTAATTTCTTGTGTGTGTGGATAATATAAAATAAAATTTACCATTTAACAATTTTAAGTGTATAATTCATTGGAATTAAGTACATTCACCATATTGTGCAACCATTACCACTATCCATTTCCAGAAGGATTTCATCATCCCAAATAGAAACTCTGCACCCATTAAACAATCACTCCACATCCTCCCCTCACCGCCCACAGGTAACCACTATTCTATTTTCTATCTCTAAGAATTTGTTTATTCCAGGTACCTCATATAAGTGGAATAATACAGTATGTGCCTTTATTTTTTTGAGATGGAGTTTTGCTCTGTTGCCCAGGCAGGAGTGCAGTGGTCCAATCTCAGCTCCACCTCCCGGGTTCAAATGATTCTCGTGCCTCAGCCTCCTGAGTAGCTGGGATTATAGCCACCCACCAACACGCCCAGCTAATTTTTATATTTTTAGTGGAGACAGAGTTTTGTCATGTTGGCCAGGCTGCTCTTGAACTCCTGACCTCATGTGATCTGCCCACCTCGGCCTCCCAAAGTGCTGGGATTACAAGTGTGAGCCACTGTGCCTGGCCCAGCATGTGTATTTCTATGTCTGGTTCATCTATGTATTAAAATTTCCTTCCTTTTTTTGTCTGAAAAATATGTCATTGTATGTATATACTACATTTTGTTTATCACTTGTTGATGGACATTCGGGCTGTTCCTACCTTTTTGGCAATTATGAATATGCTGCTATGAACATTGGTGTATAAGTTCAAGTACTTGCTTTCAGTTCTTTTGGGTATATTCTTAGTAGTGGAGTTATTGGATCGTATGGTAATTTTATGTTTAACTTTTTGAGAAACTGCCAAACTGTTGTCCACAGTGGCTGTACCATTTTACATTACAATCCTACCAACAGTGCGCAACAAGAGTTCCAATTTCTCCACTGCTTATTTGCTGTATTTTTGTTTTGTTTTGTTTTTTAAAATAATAGCTGTCCTAATGAGTGTAAAGTGTTATCTCATGGTAGTTTTGATTTGCACATCCCTAATGACTAGTGATGTTGAGCATCTTTTCATGTGCTTATTGGCTGTTTTATATCTTCTTTGGAAAAATATCTATTCAAATCCTTTGCCCATTAAATTTTTTTTAGCGTCTCTTTTTAATATTTATGGTGACAGCAGCAAAAATTATACCTAATTGTTACTGAGCTCTTACTATATGCCAAGCACTTTTTAACATATATTACCTCACTGAATCCCCATTTTACAGATGAGTAAAGTGAGGTTTACAGAATTTGAACCCAAGGTATGTCTCCTAAACCTGAGCAGCTCTGGCTTGTCTTCTTGGGCTTGGGGGTCTCACATGCATGTGTGCACGGACGCGCGCACGCACACACACGTTGTTATGGGGTAACAACTATCTTTCAAAATCAGTAACTTTTGGAAGGAACTCTATGCAAGAAGAGCCTAGAGAACAGATAAGGTAAATGTGATATTTACTTAGTGTCAATAAAGACATTAGTTCTCCAACAAATGTTGCCTACCTCTGAAAAGGGAATAGAGAATATGATTTGAACTTCAGGGACTGAGGGGAAGAGGTTCACCAAGAAGACTGAGTAAAGCATAAAAAACTACAGGTCACTAGCACCCAGAGGTATCTTTAATATGTCCATGAAATGACTTCTAGTTGTACATCAATGACCCAAGTTAAAATACAACATAAGAACTTGAAACAAACACTAGTGAATTACCTAAAGTTAATGTGAATCTTCTTCCCTGAGTCTTGTTTTGCTAACAATCATTTCTTTTTTGTTTCAGTCCACCTATGGTTAGGATGTTTGACCCTCCAAACCTCATGTTGAAATCTGATCCCCAATGCTGGGGGTGGGACTTGGGGAGAGGGTGAGTGAGTTCTCACTGTTAATTTCTGTACCACTGGTGAAGAGCCCTCACTATCCCCTGGCTCCTCTCTCTTCATGTGACCTCTGCACAGGCTGGATCCTTTCACCTTCCCCCACGAGTGGAAGCAGCATGAGGCTCTCACCAGATGCAGCTGCTGGCACCATGCTTCCTATACAGCCTGCAGAACCATGAGCCAAATAGACCTCTTATCTTTTTAAATCATTCAGCCTCAGGTGTTCCTTAATAGCAGCACCAATGGACTAAGACGAGCCCTGTTTATTTCTGGATCTAACTTATTGTCAAGACCCCTAAAAATTTATCTCGAAAGCTTGTTCCTCTTTTCTATCTCTGCTAAGCAGAAATTGAAATACAAAATACGATTTCAATTCAAAATGAAAAGAAACTCATAAATACCAAAATTAAAAAAAGAAAACAGGAAAAAAGGAAGAATGAAATACTTCACTAGGCAAGCTTCTGGTTTTCCACAGATCAGCCCAATCATCTCAAATATGTCTTTGGATAAGATTCACCTGAGATCACCTCTTTCCCTTCCCCATGTGGAAGACACAGTATCGTGGCTGAAAACTCAAGGTGGTGAGGACATGGAGAGGTGAGGGAAGGTGGTGGGCTAACACAGGTATGAACCAGAGGCCTGGCAGTTGAGGATGGGAGTGGTGAAGGAGAGACAGAGGTGACAGGTGGAAGAGATAGCCAGTGCAGCTGGAAAACCAGTCACCTGGAGCAAACAAGCAAACTGAGCAAAAAAATCAATATATTAAGAAAAATTGGCTTCTTGCTGTTGGAGGAGGTTACTAACAAACATGGAAGGGAAAATGCCAGAAAGAACACTGAGGTATTAGACTGTGGTTGGACGGATCACTATGAATCCATGATTTATACACATACACAGCTATATAAATACTTTTAGATGTAAATGTGTGTGAGTATATATGTGTGTACGTGTGTGTGTGTATATGTATGTATATGTATATGTACCCAAGTTTTCTCTACTGAGAGGGTCTAGAAGCAATGACATCTCAGTAGCAGTGAGCACCTCATCTACCCAGATCCTGGATCCTAAGTTACCATCCTCTACTAAAAGGAACCAGGCAGGGCTCTTTGGCAAAATGGCTGATTCCAGGGCTGGGGCTGGGGTAGTACAAGATGAGTCTGGAAATCTTTTTGTGCCAGATCATAAGGAAATACTCAATGGATGATGGAAGTAAGTCAAGAGGACCAGGAGGAAGAACTCCCACTGGCCAAATCTAGATAGTTTTAGCATCAAAATAAATAATAGACTATAATCCATTGAATTATACAGGAATTCATGAGTCCAAACAGATATAAATAAAATAAATAAATGGGAGAAAGGGAAAGCTATTTCTTATAGAATGCCAACCCCTATGTATAAAAGAAATGATAGAAATAGACAGTGGCCATTTGATAACCATCATAGAGGTGGCTGACATAGGCAGGAGTCATTCCCACAAAATATTCATTAATAAAAAGGAGGTGAACTAGAAGTGGAGAAACCCGGCAGATACTAACAGGAGCAGGTGACAGAGGTCAATGTCACCAGGGGTGGGAAGGGTAGTCATGGCGTGCCTCCCGAGAAGAGCAAGCGTGGCTTGAATTGGTTATGAGGGAATGCTGGATGGACCTAGGCTGAGAACTTACAGCCTGTACTCTTTAAAACTGACACAAGGTCATGAGGGACAGGGCAAGGCTGAGGAGATCGTCCAGACTGAAGGAGTCTGAAGAGACCTGACAAAGAAACAACACACGGATGTGGCAGGAATACCACAGCAACCATGTGTCTCCTCCCATGAATCCCAGTGCTCAGCACAAGACCTGGAACACAGAAGATACTGATTAAATATTTTCTCCATTCTGGAATGCAGAAAAAAGACATTGTTTGGACAGTTAGTGGAATTTGAATGGAGCATACTGGATTAGACAGTAGTGTTGTATCAAGGCTGATTTCCCGATTTGGAGAGTTCTATGTGGGTGATATAGGAGTGTCTAGAACACATACTCAAGTACTCATGGGTGATAGGATGTTACACACAGGTTGCTCTCAAAGTTCAGAAAAAACAAATGATAATGCATATAAAAACACAGAGAGGCTTAATATGGTGGCTCATGCCTGTAATCCCATCACTTTGGGAAGCTGAGGCGGGCAGATTGGTTGAGGCCAGCAGTTCGAGACCAGCGTGGGCAACATGGCGAAACCCTGTCACTACAAAAAATACAAAAATTAGCCGAGCTTGGTGGCAAGCGCCTGTAGTCCCAGCAACTCAGGAAGCTGAGGTGGAAGAATCGCTTGAGCCCAGGAGGCGGAGGTTGCAGTGAGCCAAGATTGCGCCACTGCCCTCCAGCCTGGGGCACTAGAGTGAGACCTTGTCTCAAAAAACCAAAAAACACAGAGAGAGTAGGAAACGAAACAAATGAAGTAAAATGCCAATAATTGGGGAATCTGAGTGAAGAGAATATGAGAGTTCTTTGTACTGCTCTGGCAACTTTTCTCTAAGTTTGAAATTACTTCAGAGAAAATTATTTTCTAAAAATCACCTAAATACTAAGCAACCACTCTGGGGATACAATAAGAAGGAAATATAACTATTATCTGGTTTTCTAAACATTATTTTGGGTGTGAGACCTCAGGATCTGCTGGAAGAGGTGGGCTTTATAACCACAAAGACATAACATTTATAAGAAAACATATCAACAAGGGTGCACAAATGGAAGGTAACTTGAAAGGGAACAGCAGATTGAACACTGGCCCCAATCTGCCTCCGCATCAGTATTGTCTTAGAGTGTAAACACACCAAAGGCAAGGTCACAAACTTGCTTTGAAGAAGCGCTAGCTTAGTTATAAGGCAAAATAAAATTCTTAATAAATGCTTTAGATTGGGATAATAATGATGATTAAGATAATGATAGTTCCCATTAGCAGGGCTAATTATTCCTTAAGAATGATAAAAGTAATTATGCATAAATTTTCACCAGCTAACTGTGAAATTATTTTAGTATGTATAAAGAACATACTCAGCTCTGTGTGAAAAGCCAATTATATCTCTGTTAGAAACCTCAGGATGGCCGGGCGCGGTGGCTCAAGCCTGTAATCCCAGCACTTTGGGAGGCCGAGACGGGCGGATCACAAGGTCAGGAGATCGAGACCATCCTGGCTAACCCGGTGAAACCCCGTCTCTACTAAAAAATACAAAAAACTAGCCGGGCGAGGTGGCGGGCGCCTGTAGTCCCAGCTACTGGGGAGGCTGAGGCAGGAGAATGGCGTAAACCCGGGAGGCGGAGCTTGCAATGAGCTGAGATCCTGCCACTGCACTCCAGCCTGGGCGACAGAGCAAGACTCCGTCTCAAAAAAAAAAAAAAGAAACCTCAGGACACAGAATTCAAAACAGTTATACAGAAATTTGTCATTAAATTTTTGGGGAAAGATTAGGTTACATTATACCCAGTAGGTAGCTAAGATTTACCTACTAAGCACCAGGCACTGTTCTAAGTGCTTTAATGTGTTAACTTGCAGACCACTCCCTGAGGGGAACCACGGGGCCTGGGAGACTAGAACAGCTCCTGAGGAACCAGAACAGCCTACTCAGCCCTCAACTGGGCAACTGAGAAATGACCCAGTGGTCACAGCACTGTCATCCCTCTGCCTTAGCAGTTATCCCACTATATGGTGTTTGCTGTCTGCTGGATTCTGCTTGATTCATACTAGGCTGGAAGCCCTGTGAGGGCAGCAATTGCATCCCTCCTTTTCTCATGTGTCTTACTTAGTGCTTAGCACAATACCTAGGGCACAGAAGATACCAAATAAATATTTGTTGAATGAACAGGAATGAAGAAATAATAGACGGCAACCCATCTGTAGTCTCAGCAAATGTGCTCTGACTCGGCTGGAACAGCCTTGGGTGGGAGGGCAGCTCCTAAGGGGCTGCAGTGCCAGTTGGTCCGACAGCTGAGGGCTTGGGCTGGAGAACAGGACAGTTCTGACAACAATCTTGGTCCTTTACCTTGATTAAGCTTTTTTGAACAAAAATGTTAGTCATTTGGTTATTTATCTAAAAGGAATTTCATCCTTGATACTGAAACGCAATAGTAATAGATACAAACATGGTGTTTTTTTTTTTTAAAAAAAAAGGTATCTGAATGAGTATGTAGGGTTTTTAAATCTTTTTATTTTTTCGAGACAAGAGTCTTGCTCTGTCTCCCAGGCTGGAGTGCAGTGGCACAGTGTCAGCTCACTGTAACCTCCGCCTCTCCAGTTCAAGTAATTATCCTGCCTCAGTCTCTGGAGTAGCTGGGGACTACAGGCATGCGCCACCACGCCCGGCTAATTTTTGTATTTTTTGGTGGAGACGGGGTTTCACCATGTTGCCCAGGCTGGTCTTGAATTCCCGACCTCAAGTGATCCACCCTCCTCGGCTTCCCAGAGTGCTGGGATTACAGCCATGAGCCACTGCGCTGGGTCTAGTATTAGTCTTTTGACACAACAATTTTATGTATAAAGTGCCCTTTATAATTTATTAAAAATCCACGATAAAGTGGCTGCTAAACAAAATACTATTCCTAAATGTGAGTTATAAAAATATTAATATTTCTTCCCCTTTAAAGGAGAGACTAATGTGCAACATAGATTTTTTTTTTTTTTTTTTTTGAGATGGAGTCTCTCTCTGTCGCCCAGGCTGGAGTGCAGTGGTGCGATCTCGGCTCACTGCAAGCTCCACGTCCCGGGTTCATGTCATTCTCCTGCCTCAGCCTCCTGAGTAGCTGGGACTACAGGCACCTGCCACCCTGCCTGGCCAATTTTTTGTATTTTTAGTAGAGACGGGGTTTCACCATGTTAGTCAGGATGGTCTCGATCTCCTGACCTCATTATCCTCCCACCTCAGCCTCCCAAAGCGCTGGGATTACAGGTGTGAGCCACCATGCCCGACCAGATTAAAAAGAAAATTCTACAGTGATAAAGGAAACTCGTTAAAAAGTTCTTACCATTACAACACCAATAACTGAGAACTACTTTTTTGATGTGAATAATGGCCAAGTTAAATGTTCTGGCCTATCAAAACAACTCTTGGTCACGAAGTAAGCTTTTCTGAACATGCAATGAAAAAATATATAAGCATGCAATCAACAAGCAATACATGATTGATTCTGCATTTATGACAAGGCCAGAGATGCAGATCTGAATGCTAAAATGTTCCCATTAGTCCAATTTTAATGGTTCCTATGTGTTCAGCCTATTTTCTGGAAAACATGAAGAAAGGATGGTCGGTACCTCAACTAGCCAACTAGCCTAGCTTCACCACCACTGGCCTCTACTCCAATTGAGTACAACTCTGGAATCAAACAGATCTCCAGACTTCCTGGCTGCATGTCCTGAGGCAAGTTACTTATCCTCTCTGATTCTCAGCTTCCTCATTTGTAAACTGGAGACATCAGAAAAACATATTAAGTGCTTAGCAAAGCCCTTGCCATTTTAGCAGTTACCATTATTATTCCATGAAGGGAAAAATTCAATTTATTGAGATCCTACTATCTATGCTAGTCACTGCTGAGACTCCATACAACCTGATGGCTGCCTCTTAGGCTTCATTACGAAGAAATGCTTTGTGTTGTTCTTGTTTTGCTTTTCGTTGCCTAAGTATTGTTTAAAAGATGCCATATCTCCCTCTACTTGAAGGTTAACATACGTGTACCAACTCTGAGATGTCTAAGGATCTCACCAGCTGCTAGTCTTTCCCAATATTCTTTCTTAGTCCTGTTTGATTTGCTCACCTCCAAAAAGCATGTTATTAACTGGAAAGCTTTCATGCAACTATTACCTTCAACCCAATTCAAACACAGATACTGCATCAGAATGGAGTCATATTTAATCCCAAATCGTATTTAATCCCAACCTTCATCATATATCTAATCTAGTCTAAATATTCTATGAAGTGATAGTCCTTTAACTCCAGCAATGACAGCCCAGAGAACAATATTCTCAGCAATTGGTGACTGTGGCCCCAAGGAAAGAGCTGGGGCCTACTCATCCCACAGTCTGCCCCCAAATCTCCAAATGCAGTTTCCCACTGTGCCCACCCAACACTCCGGAGGCCACTGACAGAAAGGTAGCTGAAATGTCAAAAGAACATGAAACTGGCAATATATTTTGTGAAATGTCATGGTTCTTTCTGTTCTATGACAGTGTGATAATTGCAAAAATTTCAAAAGGTGGGAAAAAGGCTATGAACACCACCTCTTGGGGCAGAAGTATCAAAATGGTGACCTATGGTCCCTGATCGTAGATGTTCTGTTTGGGCTTGTACAGTGCTTTAAAAATATTTGAACCAGTTTTTAAAAATTAGGAGATTTCTCATTTTAAATATCTAGATTTCTGCCTTTTCTTAAAAAAATTAGATTTTACAATACTGAATCTGTCTGGCAATCTCTAGCTGAGGTGCACACTGACTGCTTGTGTGAGATGGCATGCACCCTCCAGTCACCATGCGTTTCTTCCATGTTCTTTTAAAATCCTGTGGGACAGACCTCTGCCGCCAACAGATAGCCTCTGCTACAGATGATAAAGTGCTACACAAATGTCATGCAACATATTCGAAAACTCTAAAGTTTTAAAAACTTTAGTTATTTAAAAGTCTGATTAGTTTTTACACTTGAGGCTCTGAATATACTTTCCTTTAAGGCAATGACCTTGGCAAAAGATTCTTTAAACCTGACCTAACGAGACAGCACCAATGCAGAAGGCAAAAGAGATTCACGATTTTCACGTTTTGGGTTATTCTGGTAACAAGCCACAGCAAAGGCCAGGCGCGGTGGCTCACACCTGTAATCCCAGCAACTTTGGGAGGCCAAGGCAGGCGGATCACAAGGTCAGGAGTTTGAGACCAGCCTGACCAATGTGGTGAAACCCCATCTCTACTAAAAAATACAAAAATTAGCCAGCGTGGTGGCACGTGCCTATAAGTCCCAACTACTAGGGAGGCTGAGGCAGGAGAATCGCTTGAACCAGGGAGGTGGAGGTTGCAGTGAACCGAGATCCTGTCATTGCACTCACTCCAGGATGACAGAGTGAGACTCCGTCTAAAAAAAAAAAAAAAAAAAAAAAAAAAAGCCAGAGCAAGAAGATGTGAGAGGGAGAAGGTGCCAAAACCTGTCCTGCTAAAAAACAAACATTTATGGTTTGAAGAAAACAAAAGCTAAAACTCTTAATGTGGCAAGCCTAATAATTAGTTTTTCTGAAGAAAACAAAAGTTAAAAATCTTTAGTGTAACAAGCCTAATAATTAGTTTTTCTTCCCCTCTAAAATGCAAAGCATGCCCTTAGCGTGCATACACACAAATCCACACATGTACACCAAGGCACATCTTACAAATTCCGGAAGTACACCAGGGTTTTACTCCAGACTTGGAAAGAGTCCTCTCTCTGGAAAATGCAGACAGCTTAGTCATATGCTTTATTTTTTCTGTGATGCATCTCAGTTTGCAGTGATAGGTTTTGACTGCAGGGCTTCTTGATACGGGTAAGTTTAAAAAGGTTACTGAACTCTCTTCCCTGAAGAAATGGAAATACACTGTATGGATATTTCACAGGAGTGATGGGGGATAATTTTTTTACGTTCCTCTATGGTCTTTAAGATTCCCAACGAGATCAGTTACCTGACTGAATTCACTGTGCGGGACAACTATCAAGGGGTTGTAGGTACTGGTATTCTTATCATATTTATGTATTTTTAATTAAATTCTCTGATATCCCCTATTAGTATTTCAAAATAGATTTATTTTGAAAAAGCTACACTACATAAAGGACTGACGTTTTGGCAAAGAAGCAGGTAATAAGAGAGTTCCAGGCCGGGCGCGGTGGCTCAAGCCTGTAATCCCAGCACTTTGGGAGGCCGAGACGGGTGGATCACAAGGTCAGGAGATCGAGACCAGCCTGGCTAAATACGGTGAAACCCCGTCTCTACTAAAAAATACAAAAAACTAGCCGGGTGAGGTGGCGGGCGCCTGTAGTCCCAGCTACTCGGGAGGCTGAGGCAGGAGAATGGCATAGACCTGGGAGGCGGAGCTTGCAGTGAGCTGAGATGCGGCCACTGCACTCCAGCCTGGGCGACAGAGCGAGACTCCGTCTCAAAAAAAAAAAAAAAAAAAAAAAAGAGAGTTCCTCCTCCCGCAAGTTTTCAAATGAATATTAATCAATGCTTTAAAAATGCCACCTATTGTACTGTAGAGCACATCTGCTTAAAAGTAGTTTACAGGTAATAGTTTCTAACTTTTCTTGGCTTTGCTGACACAGTTTAACATGCTCACGATGCATGCCAATCACCTCACTTTTACAGTGAGAAATGAGAATCTTCAAACTCAGTGGGATAATAATGTTGACTGTACTCCTATGGCATATTTTAACTCAAACAGGAGAGAAAAGGCATGTGAAATGGTTTCCAACAAAGGCAAACTTAGCAGGTGAATCCACTGCAGAGGCCAAGCTGCAGCCCTCTGAGAGGTGAGGCCTGTATGGCCTCCTGACTCACCATTTAACCAACTGCTACCTCTGCAGTGCATGAAGAGAACCCCATCAACACCATTTCCCACACCTCCAATTAGGATTTTTTATGACAGTTTAATCTAGAGTACTTAAAAAAACTCTTAATTTAAGGAATACAACATACCAAACATACCTTATAAATTTTGTTTCTTTAAAAGAAAAATTGTACAATCTTTTACATACACGTAAGATAAAATACATGAAAATCAAATTGCCTGAAATCGAGAGAATGATAAATAATGTCATACTGAATAGCTAGAGCTACACTGTCCAATAGTGCAACTTCTAGTCATATGTGGCTATTTAAAATACAATTAAACTGAAATTCAATTCCTCAGACACATTAACCGTATTTCAAGTGTTCACATGCGGCTAAGAGCTACTGTATTGAAGAATGCAGATACACAGAACATTTCCAGCAATGCAGAAAGTTCTATTGGACAGTGCTGGGGTAGAAGAAATACCCACAGGAAACATGTTGGTAACCAACAGCTTTCCATCACTGTATGGTATTAAAAAGTTACTTTTTTGTCTTGAAATAAATAAGCACCTTAATTCATTTCACTTTGAAGTCATGGATGAAAGCTGGTTTGAATGTCAGGATTCACTTACTGGTGACTGCCCACTAATAATACAACTTGACAACATAGTTTGAACACAGAGCCTTGTTCCCCCATGTTATTCATTAATTTAAGCTGATCACATATAACCACAGCTAGAAGCACACAGGCTTCTAGCCTGGAAATCTCATGTGCTTATTTGGAGAACTACTATTTTAAGCCCAAGGTAATGATTTTTTTCTTCCTTCACTCTCATTCCTTTTCCATGACAGTTTCCTAAAGTGAAAAGTCAAGCATCTTTGTTAATCCCAGAACTGCAAGTAACCAGATTTAGCGCTAAAGAGGCTTCCCACTATTGGAAAGTAGCATCAATACATATGTTAAGATACCACTCGACAGTATAGACACATCTTATGCTTGAAGAGAATGTATTCCAACAAGCTTGTCGAAAATTTCACCATCAAAAATAGGAGTAATGTAGGAGACCCCATGGATACATACAGAAGATAAATTAAATGAGAGGGGGTTAGTATAATATTTTAGAAGGCTAACCAAAGTGCTAAATGCACTGAAAAACCTAAAATCTGGAAGTCCTGGGACAGACAGAGAGGAAGAAGTTGATCAGTGCTCAATCCTGAAGGGACTGGAGTCTGCCAGGACAGTCTGAAATGGGGTAGGCTAGGGCAGGGACAGCTCTGAGTCTTAGGGGAACCTCAGGACAGTGGGACATTTTTCTCTGGGGCCACTAGGTCAGGACCTGGTCATTCCTCTCCTGAATGAGATTTCCCCAAATTAAGATAACTGTGCAGAATATATTAAGATATATTCTGGTATAAATGTCCCTTCTCACATGAGAATTGACAACTAGGAATGGTGCATATCAGATTTTAGCCCTTGCGGTAAGAGAGCCAAAAAAAAAAAAAAAAAAAAAAAAGGCCCTGAGAAGCTTCCCATGTCTAGGTGTTTGTAGGGGCAGAGTCACCATGGGGAGGAGGGCACAAGGTGCAGTGGAGGCAAGCCCAGAGTGGAAAAAGATTAACATTAAAAACAAGTGAAACCAATTTCCTGGTTTTGCTGTGCTTGGAACCTATCCAACTATTACTTGACAAAGAGGTTCTGTATAAAGTACTGTATAAAGTGGTGGTAACATTGGCTTCTGCGGTTTAAGAAGATGCTTGCTTGCTTTCTCTTTCTTTCTTTTACACGTAACTAAATTATCATCAGAGGATACTATATTTTAAACAACAACTGAGTTCTGGTGGAATTTTTCAAGGGCTATAAAGGAACTAAGGCAACGGGGGAAAGATGCAACATGGGATGACAGAAGTGAGCCCACTCTTGGCCAGTGTGGTAGCTCATGCCTGTAATTCCAGCACTCTGGGAGGCTGAGGCAGAAGGATTGTGTGAGGCCAGGAGTTGGAAAAGAGCCTGGGCAATGGTTTGAGACTGTACCTCTACAAAAATAAATAAATAAATAAATAAATAAATAAATAAATAAATAAAAATTAGCTCAGTGTGGTGGTGTGCACCTGTAGTCCCAGCTACTCAGAAGGTCGAGGCTGGAGAATAGCTTGATCCCAGGAGTTTGAGACTGCTGTGAAATTATTGTGTCCCTGCACTCCAGCCTGGGTGATGACAGGATGACAGAGCGGGATCCTGTCTCCAAACAAACAAACAAACAAAACCAAAAAAGAGAGAGAGAGAAGTGAATCTACACTGAACCTAAAAGATCTAAATATTTTTTCAATATTTTGAAATAAAATCTTTACACACAGTACAAGGAAAATGTTGGAAAGGGACAGGCAGAAAAATACTGAGAGAAAAATAGACATGCTGATTTTGCCAAAACCATCTATGCTAAATATAGGTAACGGCAAAAGGAACCAGCTAGCTATGAGATAAGCAACACAATCTTTAAGTGGAAATGCCACTAAGTGCTGCTGCATTTATCTAGGAGCTGCCTCAAGTTTGATAGTGTCTGATTAACAATCAAATAAGGAGGTTTTTTCTTTTTTTTTTTTTTTTTACCTTTAAGAGAGGTGCCAATTTTAAAACGAAGATGATGTAAATCCACCCACAAGAATATTTAAAATAGAAAGTAATCAAATAGATGGAGTAGGGTGGAGGATTTTAGACATTCAGCTTTTAGGGGGGACAAAGGATACTGAACGTAACTCAATGGCCTTTGCTAACTGAGCTGCAATGTCACTGTGGACAGGGCACTGGGGCTAGACGACAGGATGGCACAGCTTTGATCCAAGCGCAGGGCCCAAGGAAGAAATGACATGCCTCTGACACAGCATCTCATCTCCTCATCTGAATGATGGGGGTAAGAAGCTGCCTTTCTGCCTCACCATGACACCATGTTCACAGATGGCGCACGCTGGGAAGTCCACAACACAGCCATGAGGGATAACACAGAAGGCGTGCGGCCACAGGAGACACGCCAACCAGGGAAGCGGCCTCAGAGGCGGGAAAAACACGAGCACACTGTGACCCAGCTGGAGGACCCAGCAAGGAGGAAAAACCCCAACAACCAAAACACGATCGGGAGCGGGAGCATTAGGACATTATGTATCTGGTGTTTTGGCTTCTACAAGAGTGGAAAGGAGGAGGGAAAGAAGAAGAAAGGAAAACTGTTCTCTCTCTGAAGGAAGTGGCACTCCTCTGCACAGCAGCTGCTGGCTGCTCTGTAAGGGTTTCAGGAGCTGCTCAGTGAAAACCTGCATGCTGGAGACCGTGAGTTCTCTCTCGATAACTGCCACCTTGTTCTCATATATCCTTCTCACTTCATCTTCACAAAAACTGCCGTATAGCAGACAGGGCAGATATCAGTATTACTATTTTACAGATGAGAAAAACAAGACTCGGAAAGTTGAAGTGCTTCATCCTAAGTCACAAGGTAAATATTAAAGCTCAAACTCATCAACCCTTCACCTGAATTTTCGGTGCTAAGCCTCCATGTTCTAGAATACTGAGTCCTAATTACCTAGAAAAGAATAAAACTGTCCAGGTGAGGTGATACTTTTGAGGAATCCCACGAAGAGCTGTTGGCACTGTTTCCTCAGGTGGGAATAATTTGGCCTCTGAGGCGACCTCCCTGACGGCTCTGTGAGGAGACCTCCCTGGCGGCTCTGTGAAGCGACCTCCCTGGCGGCTCTGTGAAGCGACCTCCCTGGCGGCTCTGTGAAGCGACCTCCCTGGCGGCTCTGTGAGGAGACCTCCCTGGCGGCTCTGTGAAGCGACCTCCCTGGCGGCTCTGTGAGGAGACCTCCCTGACGGCTCTGTGAGGAGACCTCCCTGACGGCTCTGTGAAGCGACCTCCCTGGCGGCTCTGTGAGGAGACCTCCCTGGCGGCTCTGTGAGGAGACCTCCCTGGCGGCTCTGTGAGGAGACCTCCCTGACGGCTCTCTGAGGATATCTCCCTGACGGCTCTGTGAAGCGACCTCCCTGGCGGCTCTGTGAAGCGACCTCCCTGGCGGCTCTGTGAGGAGACCTCCCTGGCGGCTCTGTGAGGAGACCTCCCTGGCGGCTCTGTGACGAGATCTCCCTGGCGGCTCTGTGAAGCGACCTCCCTGACGGCTCTGTGAGGAGATCTCCCTGACGGCTCTGTGAAGCGACCTCCCTGACGGCTCTGTGAGGATAGCTCCCTGGCGGCTCTGTGAGGATAGCTCCCTGACGGCTCTGTGAGGATAGCTCCCTGGCGGCTCTGTGAAGCGACCTCCCTGGCGGCTCTGTGAGGAGACCTCCCTGGCGGCTCTGTGAGGAGACCTCCCTGACGGCTCTGTGAGGAGACCTCCCTGACGGCTCTGTGAAGCGACCTCCCTGACGGCTCTGTGAAGAGATCTCCCTGACGGCTCTGGCCCACAGTATGAAGCACATGCCCACTACAGACCCTTCCCAGCAACTCCACCCCAGTGTGAGGCAGTTTGATTCCTTGGGTCTCTCTCTTAAAAAAAAAAAAAAACCAAGGTCAGTCATGCTTCTTCAGTGCAATGATTTCAGATCTTCCTCTGCCTTAAGGCAGGCTCCTCAAGCTTCCTCTTACCTAGTCATCAGCAAAGACGCTGGATTTTGGACAGAGCACCAGAAATTCCACAGTACCTTTGCTTCGCAGTTTAAGGGAACGCTAAGGCTTTCATTCCTCAAGAATGAAACAATGGCTCTTGGAGTTAGAAAAGAGATGCTGAGATTGGGTTAGGCTTCAAGTCAACTAAGTAGAAAAGTAAATTAAAATCAAGAAGGGAATGTCACAAAAATTACAGCACAACACATAGGTATCTTAGATCATTTCTCAAACCTTGGAATTCTTAAAATTATTTGAGAAGCCTAATAAATATTCAGATTCCCTGGTCCCACTCCCAGACATTCTGTATCAAGTGTAAGGTGGGTCCTGCAATATGCGTTTTTAATAAGCTCTCTGGGTAATTCTGGTCCAAATAGCGCATACATCCTAGTTTGAGAAAGAGTCTTAGAACTTTTAAGGAGAAAGGCTAATTGGAAGGATTCATCTCAGAGCACTTGAGCAGTAAAAAAACAGAGAAGCAATGTGTTGCAGATAAGCACCTAGGGCCCACAATTGATGTGTACATCTGATGTACCGATAATTTAGCAGGAGAATCATATCCTAATATGAATATGGCATGGTGGAACTGCTGAGGAGGAAAAGCACCTATGGATCTTATGCAGGCATTTTCCACTCCATAGGGGAGTAAGAGAAGTCAGCACAACAACAGTTAAAAACATCATGTTTACATCAGGTTTTCTTTTTTTTGTTTTGTAGAGATGAGGTCTCACTATGTTGCCCAGGCTGGCATTGAACTCCTGCCTCAGCCTCCCAAAGTGCTGAGATCACAGGTGTGAGCCACTGTGCCCGGCCGTCATCATGTTTTTAAAGGGTGAGAAGGTGGCAGCTCTGATGCAGCAGAAAGACCTGGGATTTAGAATCCAATCCTGACGCTGCCATTTGTTGGGTGTGCAATAGTCACTTTGCTGCTGTAGCTTCCAAACTCTTAATGGAGGCTACAACCTACCTATCTCAAGGCATGGTTGTTAAGAGAGAATGATCGTAACATACTTTAATAAAGCCCTCTGTAAACTATAACATATCAAACAAAAACCAATACTATTATAAAAAACTGGAGGTTACTTTCTTAAACACTAATTACAAGATTTTTGTAAGCATCCTGCTGAAAAGTTGGTAAGAATGGTTAATTCAGTGTCACAAAGCCCAGCATCAAGCCAGAAGGGGGCGGGACACAGCTGACTTGTTTTGCCAGAGCTTCTGTTTGTTCATCTATATGGTCTCTTGGAAAGGAAAAAGGTGGATGTGTTATTAGCTATGTTAGGTCAAGGAAAAGCATTTGAGCATACAGATCACAATTCTTTTTTTCTTTTCTTGCTTCTGTGTATTGATTCAAATTTTTTCATTAATATCCTGCTGATCAAGGTATCACACTAGTTGATGGGTGGATCCTTATACGTCATAAGAGAACACCATCGGATCACTTTTTAGTTTCACAATGTACATGATGACATTTATGTGACTAGCATTCCACTGCGTAGAGAATTAAAATGGCAATCAATGATGCATGTCCCATAGAGCTTCTTTTTTTTTTTTTTTTTGAGACGGAGTCTCGCTCTGTCACCCAGGCTGGAGTACAGTGGTGCGGTCTCGGCTCACTGCAAGCTTCACCTCCTGGGTTCATGCCATTCTCCTGCCTCAGCCTCCCAAGTAGCTGGCGCCCGCCAGTGCCGTACTACAGGCGCCCGCCACCACGCCCGGCTAATTTTTTGTATTTTTAGTAGAGACAGGGTTTCACTGTGTTAGCCAGGATGGTCTCGATCTCCTAACCTCATGATCCACCTGCCTCCCAAAGTGCTGGGATTACAGGCGTGAGCCACCACGCCCGGCCCATAGGGCTTCTTAAAAGGAAATACACCTCATGTGAAAAAAGTACAGTCTAGTCTGAAAAGGTTATATAGGCTACACCCTAGCACATCATGTACAGGTACAGAAAAACAAGGGAAATGAGCAAAGAAAGTGGGCAGGGCAGCGGGGTGGAGCAGGAGTCCAAATTCACATGTAATGTGATTAAAGTGAAGAATTCTTGTTCACTTTAGAGGGGAATATGATGTAAAAAGAAACTAAGAAATGATAGTAGTGTGAAAATAATTTGAACATTACTACAAGAAAGCGAGATATATATGATTAAGCAGTTATTTCTAAGGTCAATTTCCTTATGCATTAATTATACAGTTCCCACCATTAAAGTAAGCAGAGCTGAGTATTAAGGAAAATAAAGATATTTTTAAGATGCTTCAGGAAATAAAAGAATAGAAGTCATATGTGATGTTGTACAGAACAAATTGAATTATAGCTAATATGAAACTCCAAGGCAGGAAAAATAGCATTTGGCTAAGAGAAGGGGCCAGGGAACAGGTGACAGATAGCAAGCACTGGCCTCTGAGGGGCCACAGCAACAGGCTTTTCAAGGTGACAGATAGTAAGCACTGGCCTCTGAGGGGCCACAGCAACAGGCTTTTCACGTTAGCTGTTGAAGACACAGGGCAGGGATGGAGGGCACCTACTGCTCTAAACAAAAGCATGAATAAGGAGTTCTGTGCAAAGAAAAAGAGAATGAGGAGAAAAGAACTATGATCCTAGGACAGCAGAAAAGCTGAAGTCCAATTACAATGGGAAGAGTAAGTCATCAACAGTGCATATGTAAAAACAAGAGGATCCAAGAGACGATGGGA
Organism: Macaca mulatta; assembly: GCF_049350105.2. Taxonomy (NCBI): domain Eukaryota; kingdom Metazoa; phylum Chordata; class Mammalia; order Primates; family Cercopithecidae; genus Macaca; species Macaca mulatta. Next base: position 160,241,176 of record NC_133407.1, on the reverse strand, counting down.
AGACAATAAAATATACTGTACTAAATTCTTCAGAAAATGATATGCCTTTTCTTTTTTTTTTAAAGCAGGTAAATAAAATGATATGTTAATGTTAGCAGAAACTGAGTCACTCTGGTTGCAGAGAAACAATTCTGAATACGCAAATGTAATGAGTACATAACAAATTACTGTAAAACTCAAATGTGATAATGTATGTGAAACCGTCTGTTATGTGTTAAGTCCTTTGCATCTGGCAGGCAGCGTGGCTGTGGAGGATGACACCAGGTCCCTGTACCTACAGAGACATTTAATAGCTTTGCAAGCCAACCAGTTTCAATGATCTACCCAGGAAATCCTGGCAAATGTTGCTAACAAAAACTTGACTAATAGAATTGCTTGATTTGAGTTGTAAGGCATTTTTGATGTACCTGTCTACCTGCTTTGGCAGATGTGCTCATAAGCCAAGGAGTGGTCACTAAGCGGAACGGAGGAAGCAGAGCCCACGAAGAATCTATCAATTGGTGGATTAGCACTCAGACAATATCTGACTATATTGGCAAAGTGATTGGATACTTCATAGTGAACAATATTTTGACTTCATGTACCTAGCACTTAATTACTGAAAGTACATACTTACCTATTTAAGAATGTAAATGAGTTACTACTAGGAAGAAGTTTTAGGTCATTGGAGACTATTGGAAGATAAAATTATGAGTTGTTGGTTAAAATGAAAAGGAAAAGGTATCTACACAAAAGTATGGGAGGAAGAAATATCACAGTCCTTGCTTATCTGGAGTTTCACTTTCTGTAGTTTCTGTTACACCTAGTCAACCACAGTCCAAAAATATTAAATGGAAAATTCCAGAAAGAAACAATTCTTAATTCTTAAGTTGTACACTGTTCTCAGCAGCATGATGAAATCTCATGCTGTCCCAATCTATCCCACCTAGGACACAAATCTTCCCTTTGTCCAGTGTATCCATACTGTATATGCTACTGGCCCGTTAATCACTTAGTAGCTAACTTGGTTATTAGTGCTTGTGTTCAAGTAACCCTTATTTAAAAAAGGCCCCAAAATGCAAGAGTAGTGATGCTGGCAATTCAGATACGCCAAAGAGGAGCCATAAAGAACTTCCTTGAAGCGAGACAGTAAAAGTTCTCAGCTTAATAACGAAACAAAACAAACTGTATGCTGAATGCTAAGACCTACAGTAGGAACAAATCTTCTATCTGTGAAATTGTGAAGAAGGAAAAATAAATTTGTGCTAGTTTTGCTGGTGAACCTCAGACTGCAAAAGTTGCGGCCACAGGCCGGGTGCAGTGGCTCAAGCCTGTAATCCCAGCACTTTGGGAGGCCGAGACGGGCGGATCACGAGGTCAGGAGATCGAGACCATCCTGGCTAACACGATGAAACCCCGTCTCTATTAAGAAATACAAAAAAACTAGCCGGGCGAGGTGGCGGGCGCCTGTAGTCCCAGCTACTTGGGAGGCTGAGGCCGGAGAATGGCGTGAACCCGGGAGGCAGAGCTTGCAGTGAGCTGAGATCTGGCCACTGCACTCCAGCCTGGGTGACAGAGCGAGACTCCGTCTCAAAAAAAAAAAAAAAAAAAAAAAGTTGCGGCCACAGGGCATGATAAATGCTTAGTAAATATGTAAAAGGCATTACATTTGTGGGTGGAAGACATAAACAGAAACGTATTTCAGCAGCAATCGGGTTGTGTGCTATCCACGGTTTCTGGTATCCAGTGGGGGTTTTGGAGTGTATTCCCCTTGAATAAGAGGGAACTACTGTATAGGTTTAAAATGATGACTTGGGCCAGGTGTGGTGGCTCATGCCTGAAATCTTAGAATTTTGGGAGACTGAGGCAGACAGATCGCTTGAGCTCAGGAGTTTGAGAGCAGCCTGGGCAACATGATAAAACCCCGTCTCTACAAAAAGTACAAAAAAATTAGCTGGACGGGGTGGCACGTGCCTGTGGTCCCAGCTACTTAGGAGGCTGAGATGGGAGGATTGCTCAAGTCTGGGAGGCTGAGGCTGCAGTGAGCCGTGATTACACCACTGCACTCCAGCCAGGGTGACAGAGCAAGAGGCCGTCTCAAAAACAAAACAAAAATGCAGATGCCCAGAGTTTAGTGTGCTAGATACGAACAAGATATCAGAAAAATATAACTGAGTTTCAGACCACATCCACACCATCTGAACCTCCATGAGAACTCGGATTATAGGACTTCACCACTTAATCAGTCTTCTCTTTAACAACACTGCATATCTGGGGTATGTTTTCCACTATTAACCCAGTTCCTACAGTCAATGTGAGCTTTATCTCAGCTATATTGATATGACCTGGAACTCTGACCTGGAACTCCTTAGCCATAACAAACATGTGAATCAGAAAAGCTGACTAGTGTTTGTTAGTGTTGACATTATTTTATTTTAGTCTATATAAACACTTACCTCTTTGACGCTATGTGTTACTGCCCATATTAGAAAAACTCTTGACATCACCTGGAAAGAAGTCAGGACAACAGAAGATGGAACAATTCCTGAAAGAAATTTTAGGATGGACAAATAAATGTATTGTACTAAGTTTCAATATATAATACATTTTCTAAAACATTACAATTTAAATGTTTAGAGCCAAAATGATCTTGAATAACTGAAAGGTGTGTCTATATTGCTAAACAGACTAAGTTTTCAATGTAGTCAGTATTAAAACAAAGTTTTCTCCCTAAAAACAATAATATTTTTAATGGTATTACAAAACCATGGGATCCAGGTGCCTTTCTTAACCCTCTCAGAAACCACTGACCAAGTACAGTATTTTTTACACTTACTGTATAGACGGAGAAAGCAAAAGCACTACCTAATCTTTAAAATAAGACTCATTTTACAATATGGGTTTCAAAACAAATAGGCAACAAAGGATGAGAAATCAATCCTATTCGTGTCTAATGAGTGCTGGAAGCTCATGGACATCAGACTTGATACACTATCTAATGGTTAAGTTAGGTAGCTTTTATATATTTTGCCAACAAGCATAACAATATAAAAGACTATTTTTAAAATATTTTTTAATTTTTAAAATCACCTTGTTCATTACAAGCCCTGGCACAACTATCCTCCCAATGTCCTCGAGTTATAACACTGGAGTCACCTTTGATTATTTTATTTATTTGTTTTTTGAGACAGAGTCTCACTCTGTCACCCAGACTGGTGTGCAGTGGTGTAATCTCAGCTCACTGCAACCTCCACCTCCCAGGTTCAAGGGATTCTTGTGCCTCAGTCTCCCAAGAAGCCAGGACTACGGGAACATGCCACCATGGCTGGCTAAGTTTTTGTATTTTTGGTAGAAATAGGGTTTCACCATGTTGGCTGGGCTGGTCTTGAACTCCTGACCTCAGGTGATCCACCCGCTTCAGCCTCCCAAAGTGCTGGGATTACAGGTGTGAGCCACTGCTCCTCACCATGGTAGCGTACACCTCTAGTCCTATATCTAGGGAGGCTAAGGCAAGAGGATTGCTTGAGTTTGGGAGGTTGAGGCTGCAGTGAGCTGTGATCGTGCCACTGCAATCCAGCCTGGGTGACAGAACGAGGTCCTGTCTCAAAATAAATAAATGAGTAAAAGTAAATAAATACGCAAATAAATGTATAAATGAATTACAAAACCTGGTTATATAATTGTGTAATACACCTAACAAAGCTAATCAGTAAGTCAAACATTTAGTGAATATATTTAGCCAGATCACACTTAGATGGGACAATATGCAGCTGTGGATTTCCTCTAGAAACCAATCTTTTTAAAAAAAAATATATATATATATATATATATATATATATATATAGAAGATCGAAAGCTCATACACTGCAAAACAAGGCTTATGTTTTAAGCTATTCTTGTAAAATAATGTTTAATGGCAGAATTGTACTCTTCCATATTTCTATTATAACAGACCTATTCTGAAAATTAGATTTGGCTTATTAACATGTTAAGTTTCATTTTGCTGGGAGAGGGGGATTAATGAGGTTGAAGCAATAACTACCTAGGCACCTGTAAGGAAAGCACCCATATAGAGGGAGCCTTTGATTTCTTTGATTTCAAACAACAATAAAAAAAAAAATAAAAATAAAAGAACTGAGAATTAAAGGATTTCTTTTTTTTTTTTTTAAAAAAAGAGACCAGGTCACCCAGGTTGGAGTACATGACGCCATCATATCTCTTACTGCAGCCTCACACTCCTGGGCTCAGGCCATCCTCTCGCCTCAGCGTCCCAACTAGCTGGGACCACAGGTGCGCCATCATGCCCAGGTAATTTTTTAAAGGTTTTGTAGAGACAAGGTCTTGCTATGCTGCCCAGGCTGGTTTTGAACACCTAGGCTCACACAATTCTCCTGCCTTGGCCTCCCAGAATGCTAAGATTACAGGCATGAGCCACCATGCCCAGCCAAGAGTAACTTTTTGTTTGTTTATTTTTAAATAGAGTTTCGCTCCTGTTGCCCAGGCTGGAGTGCAATGGTGCGATTTTAGCTCATTGCAATCTCTGCCTCCCGGGTTCAAGTGATTCTCCTACCTCAGCCTCCCGAGTAGCTGGGATTATAGGCACGCACCACCACGCCCAGCTCATTTTTGTGTTTTTAGCAGAGACGGGGTTTCACCATGTTGGCCAGGATGGTCTCGATCTCTTAACCTCGTGATCCGCCCACCTCAGCCTCCCAAAGTGCTGGGATTACAGGTGCTAAGAGTAACTTTAAACAAATGGAACTAGAAGGTCTAGGGGCAAAAACTGCAATTCAGCTGAACACAGGTTTATTAATTATTCCCTCTCTACTATAAATCACCCTTCTCTAGGGAATATAAATTTGTATTTGTCTCCCTTTCAAAAATGCCATACATAAATTAACAGTGTTTTTCTTTTCTTTTTTTCTTTTTTTATGAGACAGTCTCGTTCTGTTGCCCAGGCTGGAGTGCAGTGGCATGACCTTGGCTCACTGCAACCTCTGCCTCCCAGGTTTAAGCAATTCTTGTGCCTCAGCCTCCTAAGTAGCAGGGATTACAGGCATGTACCACCATGCGTGGCTAATTTTTGTATTTTTGTTAGAGGTGGAGTTTCACTATATTGGCCAGGCTGGTCTTGAACTACTGACCTCAGGTCATCCATCCGCCTCGGCCTCCCAAAGTGCTGGGATTACAGGTGTGAGTGAGCCACACCTGGCCAAGAGTGTTTTTCTTAAAAATGCTTTAGTATCCACACACACACACAAAATATTTATTATTTAGTGTATTTCTCACCAGCCTTCTAAGTATATTTTAAAACAGTTTAACTTCTACTGTTTATATTGTCTTTTGCTTTTCTCATTTAACATTTTAAGAATTTTCTATCTTCTCTTCTTCAAAAGATTTTAGCTTAAATCATGATATTCCTTTGAGTGAACATGTTTGTTTATTCTCCTTCTGTGGGACATTTAAATTGCCTCGAATTTCTTGATACTATAAATGAAGTAATGAAGCATTACAAATAACACTCAAAATTTGAGGCTTAGACCTTTTTAAAAAAAGGATTATTTCCTTGGGACATTTTCCCAGAAGTAGAAGTACTAGGTCAAATGGCATGAATGTTTTTAAGGCTCTTGAAATATATTGCGAAATTGCTTTCCAAGAAGTTTATTATCAATTTATACTTCTACCAGCAATATACAAAAGTGCCTATCTTAGCATGCCCTTGGCAGAAAATTCAAATCTTAATACGTAATGAACGAAAAGCTGATCATACTTTCTAATTGACGTAGACATCAAGATGTTTCTGGTCTTGCCTGCAGGTGCTCCTACCATCTCTATCCAGTGAACTCGCCTACTTAGACACCTTAATTTCCCCCAAATCATGTCATTCAGACCAACTCTCACTTAGTTTCTCTGTAGCATAGACAACTACTTCAACCAGTCACCCAGCAAACAGCAGTTCAGGCCCTCATGTGACAGCACAATCTCAAAATGCCTGCTCTAACGGACCAGTCAAAAGGCCAAGAGCTCTATCCTTAAAATTAAGCTAAAGAACAGAAGGCCACATAGACGGGCCATTATTATCTTAGCTCTGAATAGAAATGGCATCACCAGCTTGGGCTTATCATTATTATCAGGTGAATTTCATAAGAAAATGTCAAAAAAAGGCTGGGTTTAATGGCTCACGCCTGTAATCCCAGCACTTTGGGGGCCTGAGGTGGGCGGATCACCTGAGGTCCGGGGTTTGAGACCAACCTGGCCAACATGGTGAAACTCCGTCTCTACTAAAAATACAAAAATTAGCAGGGCGTGATGGCAGGCGCCTATAATCCCAGCTACTTCAGAGGCTGAGGAAGGAGATCTCTTGAACCCGGGAGGCGGAGTTTGCAGTGAGCCAAAAATGCACCACTGCACTCCAGCCTGGGTGACAGAGTAAGACTCCGTCTCAAAAAAAAAAAAATCACTGTCAAAAAGTATTAATATTATCTTATTTGCCATAGGAATAGTATACAGTATAATGTCTGCCCTATCACTCAAACCTCTCATACAGGTAGGAAATTTGTTTTAGAGCTCAAAGTTAAGATTGCTCCTTTCCAATAAGAATTATATAACTCAGTCACCCTCTTTAACTTGGTAGCCAGAAACTTTCATGCCAGATTTGAAGCATACTATAGTGCGATATTTTGTGTATGAGCTACCACAAATCCTTGTAGAATGTGGAATATAGATAGACAAGACAGACTAGATTCTCTCTTTTTTTTTTTTATTAGACAGGGTCTCACTCTGTTGCCCAGACTAGAGTACAGTGGCACAATCATAGTTCACTATGGCCTCAACCTTCTGGGCTCAAGCAATTCTCCTGCCTCAGACTCCCAAGTAGCTGGGACTACAGGCATGTGCTACCACGCCCAGCTAATTTCTGTATTTTTAGCAGAGACAGGGTTTCACCATGATGCCCAGGCTGGACTTGAACTCCTAAGCTCAAGAGATCAGCCCGCCTCAGCATCCCAAAGTGCTGGGATTACAGGCATGTGCCTGGCAGATAGATCCTCCTTCTTTCTGGCACTTCTTGCAGTCAATCCCACTGTTTTTTGCATTTATATGCCATTACTTCTTATTTGAACACAATGGCATAGCATGTTAAAACCCAAATACAGACATTTTTGTTGTTGGCTATTTAAATTGGTTGTTTACAGATGACAGAGAGATTCTGGAATCTTACTAGTAAACTCTCAATGGACTAAAATTCATTCAAAAAAGATGTACCAGACATCTACTATTTGTTAATACTTGTGGAGTGCCTACTCTGTGCCAGGTACTGCTCTCCACACTGGGGATGCAAAGGGAAGACAGTGTCCCTGGTGAGCTCACACTCCCAGGCTATGACTGATATGTTTTAGCATAGTTCTCAAAAATAAGACTTTTTCCTGAAGGTGATGAGGGGTGACCAAACATTTGTAAACAGGAGGATGGCATGATTACATCTTGGTTTCAGAAAGGTATCTCTGTCAGCAGTGCAAATCTTTGGCAAGTCAAGGTTGTAACTTGAGAAATAGTTATGGGAATTTATGTTGAAAGGACAATGAAATTTTGAAGCAAAAACACTGGCAGATAAAAGAAACATAGCAGTGTGTGTGTGTGTATGTGTGGGTGTGTGTGTATGTGTGGGTGTGTGTGTGTTAAGCAAAAGCTGTATAAAGGGGATCTGGCAATTGGTTGCTTGCTGTGTGTGTGTGTGTGTGTGTGTGTGTGTGTGTGTGTGTGTGTGTGTGTTAAGCAAAAGCTGTATAAAGGGGATCTGGCAATTGGTTGCTTGCTTCCCCAGAATGAGGGTGCTCTGAGGACTCCCCAAACCACTGAGCCCTGCAAAGTTGGGCAGCACTAGAAATCCTCCCTGCCTGGTGCAACCTTCAGATGGGGCAGGTTAGTGAAGTTGGGAGACTGGCTATACCTGACAAAGACCAGGTTGACAGTTGAGCACAGTCATGCACCACACAATGGCATTCCGGATAACAATGTACTGCATATATGATGATGGTCCCATAAGATTATAATAGAGCTGAAAAATTTCTGTTGCCTAGTAATGTCCATTGTTAACATTATAACGCAACTCATTACTCCTATGTTTCTGATGGTGCTGGTATAAACAAATCTATTGTGCTGCTAGTCATATAAAAATATAGCACATTATATAAAAATAATCATATAAAATATAGCACAGTACATTACATACAGTACATAATACTTGATAATGATAATAAGCAACTAACTGGTTTATATATTTACTATACTATAATTTTTATTGTTACTTTAGAGTACAATCCTACTTACTTAAAAAAAAAAGTTAAGTGTAAAACAGATTTTGGTAGGTCCTTCAGGAGGTATTCCAGAAGAAGGCATTGTTACAGGAGATGGCAGCTCCATGTGTGTTATTGCCCCTGAAGACCTTCTAGTGGGACAAGATGTGGAGGCGGAAGACAGTGATAGTGATGATCCTGACCCTATGTACACGTAGGCTTGTGTGTGTGTGTGTCTTAGTTTTTAACAAAAAAGTTTTAAAGAGCAAAAAAACAAATTAAAAATAGGAAAAAGCTTATAGAATAAGGATGTAAAGTATTTCTGTAGAGTTATACAATGTGTTGTGTTTTAAGCTAAGAGTTTTACAAAAAGCAAAAAAGTTAAAAAATTAAGCTTATAAAGTAAGAAGGTTACAATAAGCTAAGGTTAATTTATTATTGAAGAAAGAAAAATATTTTTTATAAATTTAGTAGCCTAAGTGTACAGGGTTCATAAAGTCTACAGTAGAGCACAGCAATGTCCTGGCCTTCACATTTCCTCACTACTCAATGATTCATCCAGAGCAACTTCCAGTCCTACAAGCTCCATTCATGGTAAGTGCCATTTTAAATCTTGTATACCATACTTTTACTGTGCCTTTTCTATGTGTAGATACACAAATACCACAGTGCTCCAACTGCCGTACAGTCCAGTAACCTGCTGTAGAGGCTTATAGCCTAGAAGCAACAAGGTAGACCATATGGCCTAGGTGTGTAGTAGGCTAACATGGCAACAAGAGAAATTAGATCACAGAATCTCCCTAACCAAATACAAAATATACTGAATCAAAAGTAGTAACATTAAATCACAACAACAGCAACAACAACAAAAATTACCAGCAGCAACCAAAAAGGAATAGGTACAACTTAATGCCATGTATTTTAAAACATGTTAGTCAGGAAAAGAAAGATTATGGCACAGTCTCTTCCCCCAAAAGTAGTATTGGTGAATCAACAAAATCCTGAATGTTCATTAATGAGCCGTATTTGGAGAGAAATACAAATTTCTGGCTAGAGTGTGACAGAACTGGAGGCTGAACAGCAATGGCGAAGTGGGGGAAGTGACTAACTAGGAGCCACCTCATCCATGCTGAGCCTTCCAGGCCCCACACTGAGTTGGAGACTGATACAAAATTCTCTATGGAAACCAGGGACACTTCCTTCAGGGTTGAGGAATCCTACAACAGGGCAATTAAATCTCAGAACAGAAAGCAGTGCCCACATATTTAATACATAGCTCATTCATGTTGCTTAAGATTCAAGAAGTATAAAAAGATACACAGAGAAAATTCTCCCTCCCAATCCCGTCACTGCCCAGGTCCCTTTTCCACAGGTCACCGATTATTAATTCCTTGTCTAGCATTCAGAGATAAAGTATATAAATCAAATATGTAGGTGAATGTATAAAGACATATTTATATACATTCTTTTTTCAATTTTTTGTATAAACGAAGCATTTTATACACATTCTTCTATACCCTGCTTTTCTTCCTTTAAAATCTATCCTGAAGATCTTCCTATATCAATATGTAAATTTTAATGACTGAGGCTTTATAATGCTTTCATAACCATACACTCTCCTAACCTGTACCCCCATGTCCTCAAGGTGTAGAAAAATGTGTAAAACAGAAAAACTTAAATCCTTAAATTGTAGCTCAGAGGGGAAAACAACTGAATCTGAAATGCAGGGAGGAAGAATTTGGTAATACCTCTGTCAGAGCAAATAAAATTGCTGGACAGAACTGCTAACACTTCAGCAAGATGAAGAGACATGGCAACAACACAAAAGGAATACAAGAAAACAAGGAAACAAAAGGAAACTGCCCATTGCATCCAGGGGGAAAGTCAAAGATTAAGGCAACTGGAAGATATTATGGAAAACAAAGACAAACCAACATAAGGATAATTGTTATCCCCAATGTCGGGGACGTAACATGGAACAGAAACCTGAAATGAAAAAACTAAATCTGCACTGAAAGAACACACAGTTGTTCCACATAACAACTGATAGTGAATGACTAAAACTGAGAAATTGCTTGGTTACAAAAAAAATACTTCAGAGATCCAGACCAAAAAAATTACCTACAAAGTAGTAAAAACTCAGCCTGAGTTTAGACTTCTCCACAGCAACATCCAAAGTAAGAAGGCAATGAAGCAACACTATAAAGGTCTGAGGCAAAGAGAGTATGTTCGAGGATATCATACCCACCCAAGAGGTCATTTCAGTATTACAATAAGGCAAAAAGTGGACATCACCAAATGTGAAAGAACTTCACATACAATGTTTATGTGACCTTGAAAAACACAAGCTGTCAGAAACTCAGCCAAATGAAATAAATCAAAATAAAGAACTCAGGAATGGAGAAGTCATAATAAAAATGCCCATGGTGGGCACTAAATCCATTCAAATATAATATTAAGACCAAACAATTATGGTAATTATGGTCATAGACTATATTATAAATGCTATGAACAATAAATTAGTAACAATTTAAAAATAGGAGAGAGGGAAGAGATACTAATTTCCTTAATAGAATTAAGAGGTATTGCCTAAATATCCTTAATAGAGTTAAGAGATGTTATGTAAAATGAAAATATAGGTAAACACAATTGGAATCCAGAATTTTCATAACTTTTTTCTTAGACAGATATTTTAGTAAATAGTGTTGCCCAGCATGGCAATCCCGGCGCTTTGGGAAGCTGATGTGAGACAATCACTTGAGTCCAGATGTTTGAGACCAGCCTGGATAACACAGTGAGACTCCACACCTACAAAAACTTTTTTTAAAAAATAGCCGGGCGTGGTGGCGTGTGTCAGTAATCCCAGCTACTCAGGTTGAGGTGGGAGGAACGCTTGAACTCAGGAGTTTGAGGCTGCATTGAGCTATGATGGCACCATCTGCACTCCAGCCTGGATGACAGAGCGAGACCCTGCCTCAAAACAACAAATACACACACACACACACACACACACACACACAGAGTAAAAAAAAGTTTTATAATTTATTTTTGATGAACAACGTTTTTAATAAAAAATGTCTTTTTCATGATAGTATAAGCTATGTCTGTCTACCTACTGTTTCTTTCTCATATTAATATATATGTGAAGAGAATGCTCTCTGGAATGACATTTAACTAGTACTAATGAAGATTAGCTCTACTGATAGAATTTAGAATAATTTTAAACTCCACTTTGTACTTTTCCACATTGCCTAAACTTTTAAAGAACACAAATTAAATTTTCAAAATTAAAAAAAATCATTATTCTTAACAATAAATTAAACTTTTGGCACTAGCAAAAAGATAATTCTAAAAGTGAACCACTTCTAATCTTAAACAGGAATTTTCTTACTTTCTGCTAGAGTACAAGCTAATCTCAGGGTAACAGAAAATATTTCTGACCAAAATAGAGGATGGGATATAAAACAGGAGCTGGAGCAGATTCAAACACCATGGGACTCAGGGGAAAAGGATGGCTAGTGTTTTCAGAGGACTGACAGAGGGCAATTCTCTTTTCTTTTTTCCCAGCACATAGAAAACTGGCCATGTCTCTTGGGGTTGCAGCTCCCGACCACCCCCAGAAAGCAATATTCAATACATTTCACATAACATTTAGGTTACTGGGTTCTGACAAAAGAAATTTGTCTTAGACTGAAGCCAATAGCAAAACTATGGTATTTATAAGTTCTGTGGATTTACCTGAAGTTGGCATTTCTGAAATATGTACAAAACTTTAAAAGGGCATTATACTTCCTTTGTGCTAAAAGGATAGTGTTACTACATATATTCATGCTTAATTGTAATGAAACAGAAATGAATATTAAAGGAGAAACATAAGAAATCAAGTATATTGATACTTCATGTGTCATCATTGGTAAGAAGTGTGGGGCTAGACTGAAATCTTTTCCATTTAAGTGACAAAACTAAGTACAGAGTGCTTCTTGAACTAGGGCATGCATACCCAAAAGATGTTAATAGTGGTGTCCAATCCAGTGACATCCTACTAGTGGTCAACTTACTCAAACTCAGCTATATGAACTCAACCAAAACAAAATGAATGGAAAAATAACTTAGTGTGGACAACTGCACTCAGCATTTTACGATGTGAATATGTGCACCAGAATGAATGGTGGTCTTAGCTCCCTGGCCTCTCAGCATGATGATTGTGATGTTACTGTTCTTTACACTACCTTTGGATAATGTAGTTTCAATACAACATAGTTCCTTAATGAGAGCCAATTATATCATATGGCATTCAAATGAAGGAAGAATGAACACTTTCAACTGGAGAATAAAGCAGCTGTGCTAGACTTACTAGGAGCCGATACTAAGTTGCACTGTGATGTATGAGTAATTTAAATTTAAGGAATTTTTTCATAGGAATTTTACCCCTACATAAGCAATTCTACTTCAGAAGATATACCCATTGGATATATATCATTATATCTTCATGGAATATTGATTTTCCCTGAAAACTTTGGGGAAATCCATTTTTACATTAAACAGATAAAAGGGGACCCAAAGGTGTTTCATTTATGGCACGCTACCTTGCCTTTACTCTCAAAACCTTCTGGGGTGAAACTATATTCCCCATTGGTATTTAGAAAACTTGGGAAGAAAAGCTGAAAGAGCACTATAATACATAATAAAAAACACATATGGGGCCGGGCTCAGTGGTTCACACCTGTAATCCCAGCACTTTGGGAGGCCGAGGCAGGCAGATCACTTGAGGTCAGGAGTTTCAGACAAGCCTGGCCAACATGGTGAAACCCCGTTTCCACTAAAAATACAAAAATTAGCTGGGCATGGTGATGTGTGCCTATAGTCCAAGTTACTCAGGAGGCTGGGGCACAAGAATCACCTGAACCCAGGAGGACAAGGTTGCAGTGAGCCGAGATCGCGCCACTGCACTCCAGCCTGGGTGACAGAGCGAGACTCGGTCTCAAAGAAAAACAAAATTTAAAAAAGTATGGTAGAAGTTAGGCTCAGGGAAAATAATGGTAGAAACAATAACTTAAAATCATGAGAGAAATTAATACCTAAACTAATGCAGAGAGGGCCTGTGCACTTGTTCAAGGTGGACCACAAACTTGGTTCTGAACTCCTTTACAACCAATACAATGAGAGAAAATAATCCAGTTGTACAATTCATAGTGCCCATGAAAGAAATAAAACCTGGGCTGGAGGCGGTGGCTCACGCCTGTAATCCCAACACTTCAGGAGGATCACTTGAGTTCAGGAGTTCGAGACCAGCCTGGGCAACATGGCGAGACCTTGTCTCTACTTAAAAAAAAAAAAAAAGACAGGCATAATGGTGCATACCTGTAATCCCAGCTACTCAGGAGGCTGAGATGGGAGGATCACTGAGCCGAGTCTGAGGCTACAGTGAGCCATGATTATGCCACTGCACTCCAGCCTGGGGGACAGAGACCCTGTCGAAGAAAAGAAAGGAAAAAAATCCCGGTGCTTGTTTTTTTTGAGCCGTGTTCCTATATATTAATGAATTTGCTGTACTGTCTTCTAGTTCACTAGATGTTCTGTATTCATTTTCTCTTCTATTTCCTCCATTTCAGATGGCCAACTGTCCATATACCCACACTAGCATCTTACTCATCCACTTATTGAGGTTCTTACAGTTAAAAAATAATAAATTGGTTTCAAGAGAGGGCCCAGAGACCTCTTAAGGGAATGACTTTTTTTGAAAGCTTTCTCAAACATTCAGAGTCTCCTCACTTGCTTATTTACTTTTGAGGTCTCCACTCTGAAAGTCTAACCTCAGAATGAGAGCAAAATATAGACATGAAATAAATGACACTTATTTCCTTTCTGAAGATAACTTAAAAGGGTGTCACATTTTGAAAAAGATGAAAATGTGAAGGTAACAGACATCATTCTCCGAGAGGACACAGTGAGTCAATTATAAGTCAATCAAATCTCTGTATTACAGTTAGCATTCCAATAGTAAATTCCCATCCTATTATTTTTATTGTTTATAGAATACCAGGTGTTTTAGACCAGATTAATTGCAGCCTCGAAATATGAATGGTTCATATGTATTTCACCAGCAAGACCACATCATAGACAGTTTTTAATTTTTTTTTAATTAGTCAAACTGTCAGGGCCAAACAAAACTGAACTTTTAAAAAACAGTTGAACTATTATATATATCATCAATTTTTGCTAACTTATACTAATAATCCTTAAGTACCTTGAATGCTGGATTAAAAAAAAACACTTTACTAGTATTTCTATTACTGTTTCAACATACTCAATACAAAATTGATATTGTATAATTCAATACAAAATTAGTATTTCAAATACTGTTTCAATATAGTTTTGAAATTGTTTTTATGCAAAGCTTTTCAAAAAGCTAAACCCAGCGGGGCACAATGGCTCATGTCTGTAATCCCAGCACTTTGGGAGGCTGAGATGGGTGGATCACCTGAGGTTAGGAGTTTGAGACCAGCCTGGCCAACATGATGAAACCCCATCTCTGCTAAAAATACAAAAATTAGCCAGGTGTGGAGGTATGCACCTGTAATCCCAGCTACTCAGGAGGCTGAGGCAGGAGAATCGCTTGAGCCCGAGAGGCAGATGTTGCAGTGAGCCAAGACTGCGCCACTGCACTCCAGCCTGGGCGACAAAGTGAGACTCTGTTGGAAAAAAAAAAAAAAAAAGCTAAACCCAATCCAATAGCCACTTTGTTGAAATAACACAAGATCTAATAAACAACAAGGTTGAGAGAGTAAGTCATAAGTCATTCTCTCTTGACTCTACTAAACCAGCGATCACAGGATTTCACTTAAGCAAACCAAGAAATATACTCCTATTGGTAATGCTCCTTCTTCAGAGCTCTAACATACTGTGTGGGCAGGGAAAGAAGACTGGAGATAATATTTAACTGTACTAGAAGGTTGTGAAAAAAAGGTATCCATGGGAAAGATTCTCTATGTAAGAGAGCAAGGAACTGCTGGGGTTATTTAAATATGGTGCTTTTTTACTAAGAAAATGTTGGGCCGGGCGTGGTGGCTCAAGCCTGTAATCCCAGCACTTTGGGAGGCCGAGACGGGCGGATCACGAGGTCAGGAGATCGAGACCATCCTGGATAACACGGTGAAACCCCGTCTCTACTAAAAAATACAAAAAACTAGCCGGGCGAGGTGGCGGGCACCTGTAGTCCCAACTACTCGGGAGGCTGAGGCAGGAGAATGGCGTGAACCTGGGAGGCGGAGCTTGCAGTGAGCTGAGATCTGGCCACTGCACTCCAGCCTGGGCGGCAGAGCGAGACTCCGTCTCAAAAAAAAAAAAAAAAGAAAATGTTGGCTGTCAGAGTTGGAAAGGATCCAAGCGATCAAGTTCAATTCAACACGTGATAGATGTGAGGTTGGGAGAAGGTAAAGTGACTTGCCAAGCTTACATAGATAGTTCAATACAACAAATGGGTATTTACGTTTAACATTTGGGGGTCACTCCCTAAGAAGGTAAATTAATGGTCTTTATATGAATAGGACAAAATCAAATATTTGCAACTGATGTTTGAAATGTTCACAATGTAAAATGCTTGCAACCAATATGACAACAGATTAACATTTAAAGTATACAAAGAATACAAATTGTTTTTATCTTAAAAAACATCAAGATGCTAATAGGCAAATGAGCAAAGGACATAGACACTACCCATAAAAATGGCCAGAATAAACAAACATATGGAATTACATTCAACTCCGCAATTAGGAATAAAGCAAATCAAAGAAACTATTACATTTTACTATGAGTAACTTAGTAAATATTGAAAAAGAATCATAATACCCAAATGCTGGTATTATGCTGAAACAACCATACTCACATTTTGCAAATGGGCACAATCCTTTGGGAATTGAAACTGGTAACATGATTTAAGAGTTAAAAGAATATTCATATGTTTTGAATTAGTCATTACACATAAAGATGGATGCTAAAGGTATAAACCAAAGACTAAAACATCTATCTATCAACAGAGATGCTAAGGCCATAAGCCAAAGACTAAAGAATGTATATATCGACACAGACATTGGTTGAAAAATTACTTCTAATATTTTAAAAATGAGAACAAACTGTTCTTCACCAAGAGAGACATGATGATACACCTCATTATTAGGTATTTTGCAGTAATTTAGAAGTATTAGTGAATACAAGATGAGCCAAACCATTCTGTCATACCAGAAAGCAGAAAATTATTAAAGATCACTGGGGTCCTTTCAAAAAAGACTCAGAAGAGAATCTGAAGATGCTCCAACTGGCCAAGAATGGGCTAATGTGAGCATCAGAAAGAATCGTTAAAATGGATGGAATCACATCAAATATGTTAAAATCTATGAGATTATGACGACAAAATAATAAAATGAAAACCTTCACTGTCCCTTTGACCCACTCTGATTCTTGTTGTTTGGGGGGAGCGTGTGTGTATGTGTCAGTATTAGTGCCTGCCTGAGTTGGGAATATTACATTCCAGGTTCTGTATGAACAGAGGGCTCTATAAAGCAACAGGACACCAGCCCTCTGTTTTAAATTACAGACCAATGTAAAACGAATTTAAACTGGATTTTCCCGCCTCAAAATGGAAACAGCTATTTTCTTTTAGAGTTAATGAAGTATTGGTAGCTGAAACCAATTTGACAACCAACGGATGAGAGATATTGCTGTCTGATTTCAAACTAAACCCTGAACTTTTTTTTTGAAAAAACAATAAAACACATTTTACATGGAAAAAGAAACCCTACACACTTTCAGCGGTCTTCTTTAGAGGATTCTGGGAAACCAACACATTATCCCGAAAACTGGTAAATCAAGGGAAAGAATCAAAGTAAAAAAAAAAAAAAAAAAAAAAAAGAATATTACTATATCACAAGAAATGAGGACAAACTGTTACCTCTGGGGAAGGGCACTGGATGGCTAGGGCACTGGGGCGGGAGAGAGACTCATTTTCCACTGCATACCTTTTTATAGCTTTTGCATTTTATACCAAGTGAATGAATTGCTTATTGAAAAAATAAACTCATTTAAAGTGTCACTATAAAGGATCACGTAACAAAATGGAAAAACAATTATATTAAAGGAAAAAAACTGTCAGAATCCAAATGATAGCCACTCGAATTATAACAATGTAGATGCTGGATATGCATACAGACCAGGTCTAAAAGGAAACACAGAAAAATAAAAATTATTGACCAGAATTGCAGAATATAGGGGCATTTTTTCTTTTTATTAAAAAGAATTCCATTGCTATATTTATAATTTATTTGTCTAATAAGTAATGTTAAAGTGGTATTTAAATAGAAAAATACCGTCTTTTTCCCTTTCTGTCATCCATACTTTTAGGAAAGCTTGGCTTTTTCAATCTTGAGTCCATAATCAAGGCACCAAGAACTGTTTGGGGGTAACAACTCTGGGTGTAGGCAAAAGATCCAAGAAAGATAAAAGAAAGGGCCTCTTGAGGGCTGTTCACACAGATGTTAAAAGTACAAATGACTTTGCCCAGCTCTGCTTTCCCATCCCTGTACTAATACGGGGGTGGTGGCAGTGGTGGCGTTCCCCGAGTAGGAGGCCTGCAGAACATGGGAAGAGCCTGTCGACAGCACATAAAAGACACACACTGAAAACACTGCTTGCAGGAGGAGTGAAGCTTGTCAAAGTACTGCAGAGGCTGGGAAAGTGAAGAGAAGAGAAAGAGCAATTATAGCCCGCACCTAACAATTCCTCAGCTAAATTTAACTGGAGAGGTGGAATATATCTGCAGCTTGAAAGCGATAGGCAAATGAATTTTCAGGTACAAGAAGACCCAACCCACACAGAACATTAAATGGTCATTGTAAAAAAAGATATTTTTTCATATCAATCATCTCCAATTATTCTGATATTTCCATTGTCATGCCCCAAAATAAATAAATGGCCTCAAGAAGGAATAAGGAAATCCTAGGCTCAGAGCAAAAGCTTTTATTTCTTGTTAGAAGCTAAATCAAAATAAATAAGAATTTATCAATGTCAGGTTTTTTTCAGAAATGCTACTTTAAAAATTTCCACCTATAAATAATGGAAATCAAATGTAAACTTTTATTTACTTTTTGAAGGTTTAAATTGAATTATTTAAAGTTTTCCAAATTTTTATGTCAAGAGATATCTCAGCCAATATACTAATTCATACTAAACTATATTCACAAATAATTCCAAATACAATTTCTAAATTTCAAATGCCATTTTTTTTTTATGCACAGAAATGTATTTCAAGATGGTAACAGAGGTAGGAGGAATGCTTGAGCTCAGGAGTTTGAGACCAGCCTGGGGAACATGGCAAACCCTGTCTCTACAAAAAATACAAAAATTAGCAGCATGTGGTGGTGCATGCTTGTGGTCCCAGCTACTCGGGAGGCTTCTGTGGGAGGATTGCTTGAGCCCAGGAGGTCAAAGCTGTAGTAAGCAAGACGCCGCCTCAAAAAAAAAAAAAAAAAGATGGTAACAATATAATTATTTCTGGGTAATAGGATCAAGGGCGTTTTTTATCTTCTTCTTTAGTACTTTGGTACTAGTTGATTTTCTTTTTTTTTTTTTAAACAACGTGTATGTGTTACTTTATATTAGAAAGAAAGTCTTTTGGCCAGGCACAGTGGCTCACGCCTGTAATCCCAGCACTTTGGGAGGCCAAGGCCGGCAGATCACTTGAGGTCAGGAGTTCAAGACTGGCCTGGCCAACATGGTGAAACCCCATATCTACTAAAAATACAAAAATTAGCTGTGCATGGTGGCACATGCCTGTAATCCCAGCTACTCAGGAGGCTGAGGTAGGAGAATTGCTTGGACCCAGGAGGTAGAGGTTGCAGTGAGCCAAGATCATGCCACTGCACTCCGGCACGGGCAACAGAGCAAGACTCAGTGTCAATAAAAATAAATAAATAAATAAATAGAAATAAAGTCTTTTTACTTTTAGCAAAAAGAGCACAACTTGATTTAATAGCCACCATATTGCCAATTCCACTAAAAATAAAAATGGGTACAATTTCCACTGCAACAACATACAACAATCATTTTCATACACAACTAATTTATAATCATTTTACCAAAAATATATATAATAAAAATATCTTTTCTTTTTTTTTTTTTTTTTTTGAGACAGTCTCCCTTTGTCGCTCATCCTGGAGTGCAGTGGTACGATCTTAGCTCACTACAACCTCCACTTCCCGAGTTCAAGTGATTCTCCTGCCTCAGCCTCCCAAGTAGTTGGGATTACAGGTGCACACCACCATGCCCAGCTAACTTTTGTATTTTAGTAGAGACGGGGTTTCACCATGTTGCCCAGGCTGGTCTCAAACTCCTGACCTCAAGCAATCTGCATGCTTCAGCCTCCCAAAGTGCTGGGATTACAGGCATGAACCACCGTGTCTGGCTCAGATATAATTAAAAAATCTAAATGGAAACAGCTTTTGGAAGAGTTTATTTATTCAATACTCCTTATTACTAATGAGGACTTCGATGGGAGGAAAACATGATCACGTACAAGGTCATTACTGAGATTTATGACCACATATATTACCTAGGGGTAAACTACTCTGTGTTTTTGCTTCTGGATTCCAACACTAAAGATATAGAGCCGATTCATTACTTACACTGAGTACTGTACTATCACTATGTGCTACTGCCAAGTGGATGGACTCATGGATTGCTCTATCGGCTCAGGACTTGAGCAACCATCCAAACCCTTGTGGCAGACAATACCAGTTGCTTACCCACTATACAATGTCCCTTTCTGCCTCACTAACAGAACACTGATCTCATTTGGGTTAGCAATGTACCCTGCTAAAACAGTAGCTTTCCTGGGATGCCTTGCAACTTGAGGAAGCCACCTAGCACAGTTCTGACCAAGGAAACATAAACCAAGTTTCTGCAAAGCCTTGCACTTTCTGCTTGGAATGTAAACATGACATCATATTATCTCATCATAGACATCTTATAACTATGAGACTACAAGTACAAAGACAGACGTCCCACACTAAGGATAGTAGAGCAGAAAGATAGACTTCTTGTTATATAGGGAAATTAAATCCCTATTTGATTAAAGCCACAGTAGTCAGAATTCTGGTATGCATAACCAAATGCAATCCTACTTATCCTTTTATTGTTGAGAAAATGAACTTAATATCTGAAGAGAATCTCGGTGGACTTAAGAAGTCAAACTATCACAGAGTGCAGGACAAGGCAACACTTTTAAAAGAAGCTATTTCAAGTACACTTTCCAGTCATGGAAACTAATGACATCAATAAGAAAAAATACGGTGGAAATTTGGTGTAATAATTTTTTTCTGGTAAAAAATCTTCTGAATCATCTATAAAACAGAGTTCATAAAAAAATTCACTAGTATATTATGTCCAAAAATTTTAAAAATCTGCTTTCTCTTACAATTTTGACATGTGGTATTCATGAACATCTTTTAAAAACATCTTTCTAGAGCCAAGAATGTGGCAACTCAATGCCAGGTCAAGATCTACCAGATATAAATGCAGTATTTAATGAACGTACTTAACTATTATAAATAGTTGATTGCCCTTTAATAAATAATTTTCCTTTAAAAGTGTTGGAATTGTGATTACCGCCTTCCTCCACACAGATTATTTTAAGGAAAAATTTCCCACCCATAAGCATTATACTCTAACCAACTAAGCAAATCAGTCCCAGATCTAAGATAAAATGTTATGTGAATAAACTCTAAAGAGCTAGGAAATATGTATTTCCCTTGATTCTTCACAGTAGATAAAGTACTGTGAAGAATTACTTTGCTTTGAATTCCAAGCAAGTTTCATAAATATTTATGGACTGAAAGTGTGACTGAACCTGAAGAACACTGAACACAGCTCACAGGTCCCAGAGCACGTTCCTGTCAAGTTTAGGAGGAAGCCCTTTCCAAGTGGGAGTTCTGGAAGGGAAAGGGATATTCCTTATCATGTATCAACAAGAAGCTAAGAGCCCTCGCATGCTGTACCACTACAAGTGGAGTCTGCACTGAGAGTCATCAGCCCACTTGGCTCCTACCATGGACAACCTACTAGGATGACCAGAGCCTGTATGAGGCGGGATATGTTAGACCAAGCATTACGTCAGATTACACAGAAATAAAGGGAGAAACAAACTGGCCTATATTGCTGTTCAAATGACAATAACAATACTAAAAGTTGACATCTATTAAGACCATTCTATGCATCAGGCCCAGATCTACATCCTTTACTTATATTAATTAATTTACTTCTCACACACTTCTGTGAGATAGGTGCCAGTTTCCTCAATGCATACATGTGGGAACTGAGGTCCAGAGAAGGCAACTCACTTACTAAAGCACACAGTAAGCAAGTGGAAGAACCAGAATCAAAGCCAGGCAGTCTGGCTTCAGAACCATGCTCTTAACTACTAAGCAGTACCACCTTTAACCTAGGAAGAAAAAAATCAGGAAAAACAAGCCTGTGGTGGGTGGTGCTAACATACGTCCATGAACTCTTTGATAGTCCTCCCTTCACAAGGCAGAGCCTAATTCTTCTCCGCTAGGGCGTGATGTGGGCTTAGTAACTCGCTTCTAACAAATAGAAAACAAGCTGAAGTAATGGTATGTGACTTAAGAGACTGGATCATAAAAGGCACTGCAGCTTCCTCCTTGCCCTCTCTTAGGTCTCTTCTCTTCCTTGAGGAAAACCAGCTGCTATGTCACGAGGGACACTCTAGCACGTTGTGAGGAGCCAGGATCCCCTGTCAACAGCCATCCCCCAGTTCTAGTCCACTCTGCAGATGACTACAGTCCTAGCCAACACTTTGACTGCAACTGCATGAGAGACGGGGCCAGAACTACTCAACTAAACCCTTCCCAAATTCCTGACCCACAGAAACTGAGAGATTGGAAACATTTTGTTTTAAGCAACTAAGTTGTAAGATATGTTTTAATGTATCAATAGAAAACTACTACTACTACTCCTCTCCAAAAATAGATTACTACAGGCAGAACCTTTTATCAGAGCCAGACTTCCTTTTCTTTCTTTTTGAGATGGGGTCTCGCTGTGTCACTTAGGCTAAAGTAAAATGGTACAGTCACAGCTCACTCCAGCCTCCACTTCCTGGACTCAAGCAATCCTCCTGACTCAGCCTCTCTGAGCAGCTGGAACCACAGGTGTGGACCTGGCTAAATTCTTTGATTTTTTGCATATATAGGGCCTCACTATGTTGCCCAGGCTGGTCTTGAACTCCTGGGCTCAAGTGATCCTCCAGCTTTGGCCTCCCAAAGTGCTGGGGTTACAGGCATGAGCTACCATGCCCAGCCCAAAATTTTCAATATCAAATCATATTTAGATAAGCTATAAATTGTGTAACTACTTAATGATCTCGTATGTTTGTTCACTCTCTGGAAGCAATACCATTTTGACCATTGCAGAAGGGTGGAACAACATATCCTTTATGTCCCTTCAAAAGCATTATGAATAGAACTAATTAATGTCTGAAATTCTACCCTACTTACTTTATTAAAATTAAACAAGGAGTATATTAAGGTTAAAAGATTATTCCTACCTTAAATTGTCACATACTCGTTTTATTAAGTCAATAAAAAAACAATATATTCCACCTCCAAAAATCTATAAGAACAAGCTGTCTATTCAAGGTGCTAATCTGCCATTATTTATAGACCTTGACTCCTTTCTGAGCAGCCGTCATTAACAGAACAATTTAGGAGTTCAAAATACTCTTTACTGAACTCAACTGCCTCCTGAAGTTATTAGTCATACTTCTCAAGGCTACAGTGTGATAAGTGATAAAGATGAACTGCATCTCAAGAAGGCTGTGAAGAAAAGCCACCGTGAAAAGCACCAAGATCAGGACTGGGAGCGGTGGCTCATGTCTGTAATCCCAGTACTTTGGGAAGTCAAGACAGGCACATTTCTTGAGCTCAGGAGTTCGAGACCAGTCTGGGCAACATAACGAAACCCTGTCTCTACTAAAAATACAAACATTAGCTGGGCGTGGTGGCATGCACTGGTGGTCACATCTGCTCGGGAGGCTGAGGTGGGAAGATTGCTTGAACCTGGGAAGTTGAGGCTGCAGTGAGCTGTGATCACACCACTGCACTCAAACCTGGGTGAAAGAGCAAGACCCTGTCTCCAAAAACAACAACAACAGCAACAAAAACACCACAAAGATCAGCTGCTGCTTGCACACTGACATACCTCTAAAGCCCTCCTTCCTGATCATTCAGGTATCTTTGATCAGGTTTGAGGATTTCTGGGGGTCTGCCCCAAAATTATAACTGTAGTCTTCAAGGTGCCCCAGAGTTGTCATTTGGGAATCCAGGTATGCTCAGAGGACGAATACTGGCCTACCTCTTGGTGTAGAAGGGAAAGAGAAAACAGTAAGTTGGATTTTAGTTTAGAAGTATTTAAGGCTGTAATCCCAACACTTTGGGAGGCTGACGCAGGAGAATTAATTGAGGCCAGGAGTTCCAGACCAGCCTGGGCAACATAGTGAGACCCTATTTCTACAAAAAAAAAAGTATTTGATACATTGCTTACCCCATTCTCCCATGCCCCAGGCTTTACAAATGGCCAGACTCAAGCTGTCCCATCCAAACTCAAATCCCCTAAAGGAAAAAGAACAGGAACAAGATCAAGATTGGTATCTGGGCAGTGAGGACTCAGGAGAGTGTGAACAGGGAATGAGAAGGAACCACTAGAGAAGCAAGAGGAAAAAGAGAAATGGAGAAAATGAGCAACAATGAAGTGGCTAGAAAAATACAGAGAAAGAAAAGGCAAGAGGGAAGAGAAAAGGGGGAGATTTAAAGTAGGGGATGAAGGCAAAAGAGGTTTTGTTTTTTGTTTTAAAGAATAGAAACACAAAGTAGCAGAGAAATGATATTCCCTGAAAGGAAAAGAGATAGACAGAGAAGCAGAGGGCAAATGGTGAAGAAGACAAAGGCTGACGCCCTAGGTTCCTGATTAGGAACGAGGTGGAAACTGGTAGTGCAACTAGCAGATCCAGAGTACAGAGAAGAGCAGGTCAGGGAACAATGATGAGGTGGCTTTTGCACATGCTGAGTCTGCGGTGTCTGCAGAGGAACCATGTGGAGATGTCCAGGTGGGCAGTTGGGACAGAGATGCAGGAGAAGGATGTGGCCCAGAAGTGGCATGTGGGAGCCACTGAAGCCGTGGGAAGGTACAGTGGGACCACACAGGGAGACTGCAGAGGGGAAGAGAAAGGTTATGGGCCAGAGCCCATGGAGCACCATCTGCGGGATGCAGGGAGAAAGAAGAATCCGTGAGGGAATCTCAGGACAAATGCAGGTGCCTAAGGCGCAGGATGAGAGCTGGGAGAGAGACTGGTGGGGTGGCAGAGTGAACAGCCTGACTCACCTTGAGTGGCAGCAAGGGTGGCACTGTCTTCAAGGAGAGTCAGGTTTTCAGTAAGGTAAGAAACTGTGGATGTTCGTACTCTGGGAATACAGAGGTGACCTTGTTTATAATGGAAAAGGGTTCCAGAAAGCCCTATGGCCTTCCTTCTGTGTTCGTATACCTCTTTGAACTTACCCTTTGGGCGAAACATTTGTCACACTGTCCCTCTGTGCTTCATGTTTACCTCCTGGGCTTAAGGGCAGGCATGGGTTGGACTGAGTTTTGTATCCTCAGTGCTTTGTCAGTGCCACACCTGCCACCCAGCAGAAACCCGATAAATAATAAATATAGGTCCGGCACGGTGGCTCACACTTGTAATCCCAGCACTTTGGGAGGCTAAGGTGGGTGGATCACTGGAAGTCAGGAGTTTGAGACCAGCCTGGCCAACATGGTGAATTCCCATCTCTACTAGAAAAAAATACAAAAATTAGCCAGGCTTGGGGGCGGGTGTCTATAATCCCAGCAACTCGGGAGGCTGAAGCAGGAGAATCCCTTGAACCTGAGAGGCAGAAGTTACAGTAAGCCAAGATCGTGCCATTGCACTCTAGCCTGGGTGACAGAGTGAGACTCTGTCTCAAAAAAAGAAAAAAAAAGAAAAATTAATAATAAATACTTGTGGGTTTTCTGGAGGGACACTGGGAAGTCTATATTAGTAAAAGTTCTGAAATATGTAACTTTTGATCTATTTCCGGAAATTTATCCAGAGATTAATCACAGCTGTATAAACATTAAGCTACAAGTATAGTTATAATCTGCACACTTTAAAACCACCAATATATTTAACAAATAGAGCACTGGTTAAAAATCACAATATATCTGCATAGCTGAATATGTGAAATCCTCTGAAAATCTATACAGATCAACAGTAACAAATACAAGCATACAAACCCCACATCTTCAGCACAATTAATTGACACAGACTACACAGACTCAATACACCTATAAGTAAAAACAATAAACAGCAAATTCTAAGCACAGCTATCTCCTGAGGTCCCACTGCAAATCTTTGTGGAAAGTGAGGAGAATTTGGGAAAATGGCATGGAAGAGAGAAGAACAGAGCAGAAGGCCTAAATCTGAGCCAAAATCATCCCTGAAAGAGACAGTCTACCTTAATTATAAAAACACTGAAAAACATCTTATTTGGAGCACTAACCACAGGGAAGAGACAGAGTCTGTGGGATGCTATGGCATTCTGAAAAAGGCATTGCTTCTCAGGAAGAAATGAGTAAAAAAGAAGGGAGAGGAGGTGCCCTCTAGTGACTGGATGGGGAAGGAGAAAGAGGCAGGAGGAAATTCAGATTCCTGTAACACAAAGGCGAGGTAAAACAATCAGGAGCATGTAATTCCTCCCCCACTGACCTCTTCAAGCAAAAAGCCATCCACTAAAGACACTATACTTCACTGCATTTAAGGATTACAGAGTTTGCAAACTAGGGATCTTATAAACCAACCCAAACTTCCAATCCTGTCTACAAAAGGAACAGATGCAAGTAGTTTACAACTACACAAAACCATTTTCAGGAGATAATAGAAAAAGAAGATCAAACATTTCGGCTAATGAAAATGCCCTCCAAAAAAACAATCACAAAGTAAACTTTAACACAATAACCCAAACTGAATTAAATATCCTTAAATAGGCATTTGGGCTATGAAAAACTATATGTTTAATCAATTCAAAAACTGAAAATAGAAGTGGACTAAAAGTGGGCAGAACTGAAAGAAAAACTGATTGAATTCAGTAAAAAAAAGAAAAAGATAAAATTATATCTGAAATGAAGACTAAATATCAAAGTGTCCAAAGGAGAACAGATTCAAATAAAAATGTAATAAAGAAAATTGAATAATAAAAGCAAAATAACCATGAGAATGAAAATATGATAAACAAAGAGGGATCAGTGATAAAGTAGTTGAAAGGGAAGGAGGCAAAGAAGATCCAACACACATGTTTGAAATCCCTAAATTAAAAGAGAAACAAAATAATGAAACAGAACTAAAATTTAAAACTATAGTCTAATAACACTTTCAGAAACAAAAGAAAGCCCAAATCTATATACTGAAAGGGCCTACTGGGTACCTGGGAAAATCACCCTGTAAAGCTCAATTGAGGCATATCCTAGTAAAACTATTAGACTTTAAAAAGTATGTGTATTTACAGAGAGAGACAGAGGAAGACTTGGAGTTTTATGATAAAAAGACCACATATCTCAAAAGAGTTTTATGATAAAAAGACCACATAATCAAGACAACTAGGTTCTCCACCAGACTCCCCAAGGGAAACATAAAAACAAGCTGAGAATGGAGCAGCATTTTCAAGAAATTTAAGGGAAGAAAAAGTCAACTAAGGATTTTGTATCTAGCAAATCAGTCCTTTAAATATCAAGGCTACAGAAAATGTCTTAAACATGGATGGACTCAGAGAATACTATGCTCACAGCCCTTCTTGGGAATCTTCTTTTGGGGAGAGGCATTCTGCCATGGGCCCTGGGCATTCCTGCTAATTCCTACTACGTATGCCAAAAAGGCAAGATCCTGACTGCTCTTTTCCCAGGTCATTTTGAAGGCTTGTGTTTTCAAGGAGCAACCTGGAGGGATAAGGTAGCATTGATTCCCAAAGAGCGTTTGTTTACTATAAAAACACTAGATTCCTCAAGTGTTCTAACACAAACCACTGCATATCTAGATATTCATCTAGACACACATGTGTTATCCCCATGGGATTTGTGGGACATAGAGAACTGATGCAAATGAAGAGGGTGTTCTGGCTATTGTTTCTGCCATGAGTAATACGGCAATATATTTGAATCTGGCCCAAGAGTCTCATGTTTTCTGTCAGGATCCATGAAACGCTAACAAGCAAACTTACTAGCTTGTGAGTAAGGTAACATCTCCAATATGTCACAGTCCTTGACACTACTAGAGAATGAGCTTCATCCAACTAAAAAGTGATGAGAAACTTGGGCAAAAGGACACACAGTGAACAGTTAATATATTTAAATGTGGTCTTAAGACTAAAACGAAGGTTGGGATAGGGCAGAATAATAATATATAAATGTTATATGTTCTGACAAGCTAAAAATAACATAAGTTTAAAAATGGGAGAAGGGAAAGAGGAAAGTAGAATAAGCTCACTGTTGTATTGGCAATAGGTGGGAGTTAAAAGACAACCTTTAAAAACTGACAAGCTTGAGAGTAAAAAATTAAATAAGAAAACAGAGGACTAAGGGCATTTAAAAAGATATAAAGACGTTTCAGTAGCTGGACATGGTGGTACACATCTGTAGTTCCAGATGCTTGAGAGGCTGAGGCAGGAGAATCACTTGAGCCCAGGAGTCCAAGGCTAAAGTGTGCTATGATCACTTCTGTGAATAGCCACTGCACTCCAGCCTGGGCAACACAGCGAGACCCGATCTCTTGAAAAAAAAAAAAAGAAAACACATCAGGTAGGCAAATACAGCAAACATAACAGAGTATGTAGCAATTATAACATAAAAGTAACAGAGTAAGATAAACATATCTGTCATATCAAAAACTATGAATGGGCTTACCTCACCTATTATATGAAAGATTTTCAAACTGGCTCACAAAACAAAACCCAACTCTATGCTAATATTAAAATGATTTAGGGACACAAAATAAAAGAATGTACAATGGCATATCAGGCAAATAGAAAACAAAAGAAAGTAGGGGGTCATGATTTTGATTCAGATAAAGTAAGATTTAAGACAAAAAAGCATTAAATCTGACAAAGACTTTTCTAAATGCCAAAGCCACAACTGACAATGAAGAAATAACAGTTATAAATATCTATGCATCAAATAACATAGCAACAACTTTTGCTAAAGCAAATGCTATAGAAGATGCAAGGAAAATTAGAAACATATTAATAATTAGAGATGCTGACAACATTATCATTCTAAGTGCAAGACAGGTCAAGCAGACAAAAAATAAGTAAGGATATAGAAGAACTTAAAAAAAAAAAAAAAAGACATTGAATTTTATACCCTGATAGTAAAAATGAAGTACAAATTGTATATGCCTTCAAAATTGGTTGGGGAGAAAATTGAGCTGGGAACAATTCTATCTTATTGAGTAAAGAATACGAAGAATGTCATACTGGAAGTCCTAGCCAGTGCAGTTAGACAAGAAAAAGAAATAAAAGGTAACTAAATTGAAAAGGGGCCGGGCGCGGTAGCTCAAGCCTGTAATCCCAGCACTTTGGGAGGCCGAGATGGGCGGATCACGAGGTCCGGAGATCGAGACCATCCTGGTGAACACGGTGAAACCCGTCTCTACTAAAAAAATACAAAAAACTAGCCGGGCGCGGTGGCAGGCTCCTGTAGTCCCAGCTACTCGGGAGGCTGAGGCAGGAAAATGGTGTAAACCCAGGAGGCGGAGCTTGCAGTGAGCTGAGATCCGGCCACTGCACTCCAGCCCCGGCGACAGAGCGAGACTCCGTCTCAAAAAACAAACAAAAAAACAAAAAAAAAAAAAGAAAAGGAAGAAATAAAACTGTCTTTGTTCAAAGATGACATGATTATCTATATGGAAGATCTCAAAGAATCTACAAACATACACAAAATCCTAGAACTAATAAGCAAGTATAGCAAGGTCACAGGAGACAAGGTCAATATATGAAAGTCAGTTGCCTTTTTCTATACTAGCAATGAACCACTAAAATTTCAAAGTTAAAAAAATACCATTTATACTAACACCAAATGAAAACACATATAAATCTAACAAAACAGATAATTGCTATGTGAAAAACTGCAAAACAACAATAAAAGAAATCCAAGATCTAAATAAGTAGAGAAATATTGCATGCCTGTGGATTGAAAGATTCAATATTGTTAAGATGTCAGTTATTCCCGACTTGCTCTATAGGTTCAACACAATTCCACTCAAAATCCCAGGAAGCTATTTTGTAGATGTTGACAAAAAGATTCCAAAGTTGATATGGAAAGGCAAAAGACCCATATGAAACTGAAAAAAGAAGGAATAAAGTTAGAGGACTTCTACTACCAGATTTTAAGACTTATAATCAAAGTAGCCCTGGTATTGGCAAAATAATAAACACATACATCAATAGAACAGACGGGCCAGAAATAGATCCAGCAATACCTGATCTTTGACAATGGCATAAAGACAACTAAACGGAGAAAGAATAAGACTTTTCAACAAAGGGTGCCGAACAACTGGATGACTATATGTTAAAAAAAAACCCATAAAACTAGACACAGACCTGACACCTTTCACAAAAATTAACTCAAAATGGATCACAGACTGAGGCGGGAGGATCACCTGAGGCCAGGAGTTTGAAACTGGTGTGGGCAACACAGCAAGACCCCATCTCTAAAAAATAAATTGAGGCCGGGTACAGTGGCTCATGCCTGTAATTCCAGCACTTCGGGAGGCCAAGGCAGGCAGATCTATTGATCCCAGGAGTTCAAGACCATCCTCCGCGACACAGAGAAGTCCCATCTCTACAAAAAGCACAAAAACTAGCCAAGTGTGGTGGTGTGCACCTGTCTGTAGTCCCAGCTGCTTGGGAAGCTGAGGTGGGAAGATCACTTGAGCCCTGCAGATCAAGGCTGCAGTGAGCCATGATCATGACACTGCACTCCAGCCTGGGTGACAAAGCGAGACCCTGTCTCTAAATAAATATTTATAAAAATTGATATACAATAGATGTGCATATTTTCAGGGTACATGTGATATTTTTATATATTCATGTAATGTGTAAAGATCAAATCAGGGTAATCGAAATATCTACAGTAACAAGTTTTTAGACACAATACCAAAGCACAATCCATGAAAGCGAAATCTGGTTAAGTTGTACATTATTAAATTTAAAAATCTGTGCTTCCTCAAAGACACTATTAAGAAAATCAAAAGACAAGCCCCAGAGCAAGATAAAATATTTGCTAAACACCTGTCTGATAAAGAATTTGTATCCAAAATATAGAAAGAATTCTTAAATCTCAACAAGAAAACAATCCAACTGAAAAATGAGAAGACCTGAATAGACACCTTGCCCCAAAAGATGACAAATGAGCATATGAAAAGA
Source organism: Macaca mulatta (assembly GCF_049350105.2). Taxonomy (NCBI): domain Eukaryota; kingdom Metazoa; phylum Chordata; class Mammalia; order Primates; family Cercopithecidae; genus Macaca; species Macaca mulatta. The sequence continues at coordinate 160,210,356 of NC_133407.1, read as the reverse complement.
TGTGCCATAGCATTTGTCATTAGAGAAATAAAAATTAAAACAACAACTACCACTATACACCTACTGAAATATCTGAAGTCCAACAAACCGGCAAACTAGACTTGACTAACATTAAAAATGTTTGCTCTGGCCGGGCGCAGTGGCTTATGCCTGTAATCCCAGCACTTTGGGAGGTTGAGGCGGGCAGATCACAAGGTCAGGAGATCGAGACCATCCTGGCTAACACGGTGAAACCCTATCTCTACTAAAAACTCCAAACAAAATTAGCGGGGCATGGTGGCAGGCGCCTGTAGTCCCAGTTACTCAGGAGGCTGAGGCAGGAGAATGGTGTGAACCCGGGAGGCGGAGCTTGCAGTGAGCCGAGATCATGCCACTGCACTCCAGCCTGGGTGATACAGCAAGACTATGTCTCAAAAAAAAAAAAAAAAAAAAAAAAAATTCTGCTCTGCAAAAGATACTGTAAAGAGAATGAAAAGACAAGCTTCAGACCAGGAGAAAATATCTGCAAAAGATAGTATCTGACAAAGGACTGTTATTCTAAACTTACAAAGACCTTAAAATAGGGTGCCCCAGTCCCTGGGCTGCACAGCAGGAGAGCAGCAGGTGAGTGAGCAGCACCGCCTGAGCTCCACCTCCTGTCAGATCAGCAGCAGTGTTAAGATTCTCAAAGGAGCTCGAACCCTATTGCGAACTGTGCATTCAAGGGATCTAGGCTGAGTGCTCCTTATGAGAATTAATGCCTGACGATCTGAAATGAAACAATTTCATCCCAAAACCACCCCCTCCCCTTACCCCCAGTGCATGGAAAAAATGTCTTCCACGAAACCAGTCCCTGGTGCCAAAGAGGTTGGGGACTGCTGCCTTAAAAGATACTTTACCAGGCTGAGGTGGGAGGATCACTTGAGGCCAAGAGTTCAACACCAGCCTGAGAAACACAGCAAGATCCTGTTTCTACAAAAAATTAAAAAATTTAGCTGGGCATGGTGGTTCACACCTGTAGTCCCAGCTACTTGGGAGGCTGGGGCATGAAGATCACTTGAGCCCAGGAGTTCAAGGCTACAGTGAGCTATGATTGCTCCACTGCACTCCAGCCCAGGTGACAGAGTGAGACTGTCTCAAAAAAACAAACAAACAACAACAACAAAACACCTCATCAAAGAAGACCTACAGATGCAAATAAGCATATTAAAAGATGCTCTACATCATGTATAATCAATACACCACTACACATCTATTAGAAGGGTCAAAATCCAGAGCACTGACACCACCAAATGCGGCAGAGGATGTAGAATAAGAAACTCTCATTCATTACTCTTGGGAAAGCAAAACTGTACAGACACTTTGGAAGACTGTTTGGCAGATTCTTACAAAACTAAACATACCCTTAGCATATAATCCAGCAATCGTGCTCTTTAGTATTTATCCAAAGGAGCTGAAAACTTGCATCCGCATAAAAACCTGCACACAAATGTTCATAGCAGCTTTATTCATAATTGGCAAAACCTGGTAGCAACCAAGATGTCCTCTGCTAGGAGAATGGGTAAATTGTGGTATATCTAGACAACAGAGTATTATTCCGTGCTAAAATGAAATGGGCTACCAAGCCATGAAAAGACATGGAGGAAACTTAAACGTGTATTACTAAGTCAAAGAAGTCAGTCTGAAAAGGCTGCATACTGTATGACATTCTGGAAAAGGCAAAACTATAGAGACAGTGAAAAGATAAATGGCTTCCAGGGATTTGGGAGATGAACAGGTAGAGCACAGAAGATTTTTAAGACAGTGAAAACACTCTGTATGACAGTATAATGTTAGATATATGTCACTATAAATTTGTCCAAACCCAACGATTGTACAATGCTAAGAGTGAACTATGGGCTTTGGACATTAATGATGTGTCAATGTACATTAATCAATCGTTAACAAATGTACTACTCTGGTTGGGGATGTTGATAATGGCGGACTATGCATGTGCGGTGTAAGGGGGCATATGGGACATGTCTGTACCTTCCTCTCAATTTTGCTGTGAACCTGAAACTACTTTAAAAAAAACCACATTTTTAAAAGTTAATGGAAAGATGTTTACAGTGAATGAAGAGAAAAAAAATCCTCTCCCAAGAAAAGGAAACAGAACCATAAAAATGACATACCACGGTCATACAAATTTTTACAAATTTTCCAAAGCTTTCTTGCTCCCTTTTAACACATTGTAACCATTCAACTCCTGCCACAGAAGCATAAATCAAATGATTCCTTGGCTAAAAGATGACTCAAGCTTTCACTTTTTGGTTCAATGGGATTTACTCAACTTGGTAACTACTTGGTGTTTCCAACTTTGCAGGACTAACCTTGCTTTTGAAGCTAAGAATAGATGGAAGGTTGACTTCAGACTAACACAAACCAACGCACCAAAGAACTGCTGAAATATGGCACCCCTTTTCATCAAGCAAATAATACTCATCTTGGATTTAAAGGTATCTTATGCTTTACAATTAGGAAATATTTATAAAATAATCTTCCTCAGGGCAATGTTGAAAGCTCCAGCTTTTCCTTACCTCGAATCTTATGGATCAAGTCATCAGACAGTGATAGAAAAACATCCATTTCTATTTCCTCTGGTTAACTTGCTCATTCCTCAGTTTCGGCTATTGACTCACTACTCTCTGTTTTTATTAGAAGTCATCCCAAAGCCCGTTCTAAGAGAAAAATTTCCTTACTAATACAAGGGTGCCATCTAGTGGTGACCATAGTAAACGTCTGTTACAGAAAACGTGCGTGTGTGTCTCTCAATTCTGCATTCTGATGGGACTTTCAAAATTTACCTACAGGGAAAAAAGTAGTAGAACTACTGTACTTGAAATTTCCAAACACTGATACTTCGGCACATTTAAACATCTAGCATACCCTCCTTTTACATCACTCAGATCACTTTTACAACTCAGATCACTGACATTCATTTCTGAAGCAACATCACATTTATAGGTTCACAGAATTTCAGAACGAGCAGCTGTAAGGAATGATAGAGTTCATCATGTATTCAGTCCAACACCCTTGTTTTTCACATGTGGAAACTAGGCCCAGATGGAAGATGCCTGACTTGTCAAACAACTAGTAATGTTTCCAACAGGGTGTGCCCTTGGTTGATTTCTGATGGACTGGACAGCCAGTTAATATTATCTTATAGAGAAGGCACTTAATGTCTCAATAATAGGTTTCCATTCACTTAGTTGTTCCTGCAGGGACAGCACAGGATAAAATTCCCTGATCTGGGCTCTCTTCGTAGCTTTCCCTTCTGAACTCCAACTAGGCACAGAAATCCTCGGGGATTGTTTTTGCCTCGTACTTGGGTGCTGCTCACTGAGTGCTTGCACAGTGCGAGGTACCAGGTGGTGTATACCTGGGTAAGTCTTCCACCCTCCCTACTCAGGCTCCTTAGGCTACAAATGAGCATGCTCTATTTCTCTCTTTCTTTCCTTCATCTCAGTTACATTCACACAGAGCAGGGAACAACTAACAGAGCTTGGTGTTCCAGGCCAAGGAAACCATATGTACAAAATTATGGAGGTGTGAAAAAGCAGGATTTATTCAGAGAACAGGGCTGAAGTTTTGTGTGTCAGGAGCACAAGATGCAGGTGCATCTTATTCTCTCCTTGTCTGGAGGGGAGCAGGGAACATTTGATCAGGAGGCAACAGAATGAACCAGAGCCAAGGCAGAGGGAGGCTACTAAGCTGGTCTGGCAACTGATTTGGGAAAGATTAAAGTTAGAAGATGACCACTTATGGTCTTGACCTTTAGCGCTCCATTGTCAGGATGCTGGAAAACTACTACATTTGAATAAATGACAAAGGCAGAATTAATTGCAAAGGAGGAGAAGGTTGGTTTTGGCAACCTCCCACTCAGGCCTCCAATCTTCCCAGGGGCTCTCCAGGGGTGAGCCTTAGAAGCCTCTAAGCAGGGGAGACAGGCTTGCTTGCCTGGCTACATCCCTTTCTCTCCCATCCCCCTGCCATCACCACCACTAAATATGCCCTCAGGCAGAAAGCAGTATTAAAATCTGAATAAGAAAGGTTTGTTATCCATATTTGTGACAGGGGTCCCGGTAAGAACAAGGCTTAAAGAGAGCCAGTAAGTCTCAGGGAGGCAGAGGCGGGAGGATAGCTTGAGCCCAGGAGTTCGAGACCTGCCTGGGTAATATAGCGAGACCCCGTTCTCCACAAAAAGGAAAAAAAAAAAAAGACAAAGAGAGCCAGTAAGGCACGTGAAGCTGCGCCAGCCCCTAGAAACTAAATGGGAGTTAGAGCTTTGGATCAGAAACTTTTCTTTGGGGATGGTGGTTATTATACTGTACTGTCTGTATTTTAGGTAATTATTCCCTTTTGTCTCTTTCTTACAATTTGGTAAGGTTCATTTTTAAAACGTCAGCTAAGTGGAAACAACGCAGTAATGTTTCTGTGCCCAGCCACGCTGCTGAAGGCTGGGCACAGGTGTGAAAGCAGAATTCCAGGTGAGAGAAATTTAGAGGAATTCACCCGTTCCCTCCAAGATGCTCTCCTTCCAGAGTTCTCTTCTGTTAAAATTTGGTGGGTTCTGTGTTGGGTTTTAAAAATAAGTGATGGCAGTTCCTTTACAATATTGCTTTGTGAATGACTGATAAAAGCTTGGCCCTCTCAAAGTAGCGGGGCAGAAGAGGGAGTGTTACAGTTCAAGGGAGGATTTAGTTAGCTCTAATTAGTGGGCTAGAAAGATTTTTTTGGTAGGAAGTGACGTGGGTCTCCCCAGCGGCTGCTCTGCTTCCTACCTGGCAACCTTTGTTACCTAATAAAATCAGTCTGGAGCCATACGCTACCAATGAATATTAAGGTGATTGTGGTTTTTTTGGAATTCACTTAAAAATTTTTAATAAAGTGTCTTCTGTTTGAGGGAGGAGTGCAAGCTGGCACACATAGCAAATATCTGAAACCACAAATCCAGGATATCCTAAGTGAAAGGTCTTTTGTCCCTGCCTGTTGATGAAATTAAAGTGCTAATACTAAACTTCAGATATAACTCTCTGGGCTGTGACTGAGCTACAATTTTCTATCAAAAGAAAACTTCTAGAGTTATTTATGTTGGTAGCATAATTTCTGACACGAAAGTTTACTAAATGCACAGTGTTATATCTTACCAAGAGTATCTTCAGCTCCACTACCTCCACCTCTAATTCCCATCCATAAAGAGGGGAACCATATTGCAGAATCAGCTGAGAACCATAGCCCCCATGCCTCTTCCACAATCGAATCCTGAAGACAACACAGAAAAGATATAATACTTCCTAATACTTCATTCAACACAAATCACACCACATGAATAAAAAACCACAACTCTTCTTTGCAGTATTATGCGGGGCGGGGGGGGGGAACATATCTCAAGGTGGGTTTTGGTGTCTGTTTATTTTTTGAGATGGGGTTTCACTGTGTCATCCAGGCTGGAGTGCAGTGGCACGATCTTGGCTCATTGCAACCTCCGCCTCCCAGGTTCAGGTGATTCTCCCACCTCAGCCTCCCAAGTAGCTGGGACTATAGGCACCTGCCACCACATCAGCTAATTTTTGTACTTTTTGTAGAGACGGGGTTTCACCATCTTGGCCAGGCTGGTCTCGAACCCCTGACCTCAGGTGATCCGCCTGCCTCAGCTTCCCAAAGTACTGGGATTACAGGTGTGAGTCACCATGACTGGCCTATTTTTTAAAATTCTCATTTCTAAAAGGAAACACACTGATTATAAAACTATAAAAGCATTACAAATCTTAGGTTGAGGCCTGCAGCCACAGCATTTCAGAAATCCCATCCTTCTATTATCAATAAAAAACAAACCACCTACTTTGAAAAAGTTGAGGTGTGGAAACTCATTTACAGCTACAAATGGCTTGACCCCCCTCACAGAAATTAGCCCCTCACATGGATTTTAGTTGATTGTTTCTGGAGGCCGTATTTGCCAAGTTGCATTGCCACAACTGTGAGCAAGATGCAACTCCAACTCACACTAAGAATGAAGGGCCCTGAAGTGCTCACTTGCAAAGAAATCAAAATTTAAGAAAATTAAGAATATGAAAGAGTTACACTTATATATATCTAAATATTGAACATTAGAGGCACAATAATCTTTTAATATTCTATGACATTATGTTGCTTAAGTAATAACAACAGCTACCATTTTATTGGGCAATTTTCCATACAGCCATGTTTCAGACATTGTGCCGAGTGTTCTTCCTGCATTTTTCCATTTAATTTTCACAGCAACCTGTGAGGTAGGTATTCTTATCCCCCTTTTACTGATGAAGAATTAAATGAGCACAAAAATTGAGTTACTTCTTGGAATCACACAGCTAGTGAGTTACCCAAGTCTGACTCAGGTCTATACTTTTCATCAACAATATGTAAACTAAAGATATCTCAAGGCTTATTATAAAATAAGTTTCTGAAAGACTAAGTTGTTTTAATGAAAACTTTCAGAATGCTACAGAAAAATAAACCATCATTCCACAAAACTTAAGTGATCTAAGTAAAAATGAAGCACTGCCTTTAGCTTAATGCTAGAAACAGCTTACTCATTATTGCTCTCTCTAATTCCTTTAAGGAACTGAAATCATTTTGAAATAAGTTTTGGAAATTCCCACTAGAATTTGGTAAGATAAATGATCAAATGTTCACCAAACTCCTGCTAGGTACTATGTACTTACTATTAGGTACTAGGATACAGAGATCAATAAGGAACAGCTCTCGCTCTAAAAAATATTCAGCGGTGCTGGTGGGGACATGGGTGCCGTGCCAGACCACACATAATACAATGTGGAAGGTATAATACCGAGTGAGGTACAAGGTATTACGGAAGAGTGAGGAAGGGTCCCTACTCTGGCTGTGGGTGGTAGGGAAGTTTACTGGAAGAGACGCACAGAGCTGGCCAGCCGAAGGGGCTGGGCTGCTCATTCCAGGCAGAGAGCAGAGCCTGGGCACAGTGCAGACAAGCATGGAGTGGGAGGCAGGGAGTGGGCACTGGAAAGACTGGAGAGGTGGGCAGGGCCCAGATCATGAAGAAATTTAAGCCAGCAAAAGGTTTTAAGTAGACAAATGACATGCTCAGAATGGTACTATAACTAAACCCACAAGAGCAGTGTAGAGCATGGACTTGGAGCCACACAACCATAGGTTCAACTCCTGGGCTAGGGCTTAGTGCTGTGTGACCTTTGGCAAGGCATGATACATTTCTTTTTTAAATTGACACACACACATACTTATGCTGTACAACGTGATGTTATGAAATATGAATATACTGTGGAATGACTAAATCAAGCTAATTAACATATGCATCACCTCACACATTTATTTGTGGTAAGAACAAAGACAGGAAACCTTCTAAGCCTCAGTCTCAGCTGGAAAATGAGAAATAAATGAGATAATGAATGTAAAGCACTGGAATACAGTAAGTATTCAAGAAATGGTGGCTCTTATTATTATTATTATTATTATTGCTATAAGCCCAGAAGTTCAGGAAGATACATGGGAATCCAGATGAGACATACTGAGGTCCCAAGTAGGGATGAAGAAACAAGACAACCTGAAAGACATTTAGGAAACTGAACTGACAAAACTTGATGACTGCCTGGCTACAGGAATGCCAGTGAGAGAGGAGGAGACACCATGGACCAGCTCTCTTCTAGGATGAATGAATGAACGGCTGGTGGCTGGCGGCAGCCCTGACAAACAGAATAGGGAGGCAGAACGAGTCTGGGAGTGTGGGTCATGCTGAGGAGGTGCCTGTGTGCACCCAGGAACAGACGTCCAGGAAATCAGTGGACAGGGCTGGTGTTTGGGAGGCAGGTGTGGTTTGGAATTGGAAGTCTGCATATCTTATGCCATGAGAAGGGATCACCCACAGAGGGTACATTCAGTCAGAAGGGCAATGAGCTAGGACAGAACTCCAGAAACACTCACGATTAAGGGACAAGGAAAGAAAGAAAAGCACCCAAAGAAAGAAAAGGACCACAGAGGACAAGGTATACCAGGGGGGCTCAATACAATGAAGGCTGAAGGAGCAGGATCTCCAGGAATCATCATCAGCGGTGCCCCATGTAGCTAAGTCCAAGAACTCCCAACAGTGTACTCAGAATCCAGTAGAAATTGTTGCTGACTTGAGACCAGAAGGTGATTTTTTGTAGAACAAGGGGAACAGATGCTCGACTGCAGGGTTCAGGCATCGATGGGCATGAGGAAGCAGAAAGAGTCTACCATAAATCTGGGAAAAGGGATGGAAAACAGTTATATAGTAGTATAAGGGAAATACAGGGTCAATGGTCAGGTTAAAAGATTTTTAAGACAGAGCGCTCTGAGCATTTTGCGCACTGAGAAGGAAAAGGCAGATAGCACAGGGTGGTGAGGCAGGAGCGAGAGATGCACAGGCAGAACAAGGTCCTTGAGGATGTAAGAAGGATCCTGCCACTGGGCCCTGGGGATGCAGAGCTTAATTAAACAGAATCTGCCCTCAAGGAGCTCAGAGTCTGAGGGGGAAGCAAACCTGCCAACCCTCTGAGCAGAGTGTGATGTGCACACCAGTCCTCAGGATGCACTATACCAGAGGAACTTAGGGGACGCCCATCTGACTGTGGGTTTCCTGGACCTAAGTCTGAGTACACTCACCTCTCTACTCCCACTGCCCAATAGCATCTGGTATGCACACGTGCTAGGCATTCGATAATTTTCTTGGTGTGAATGAAAAAATATACTTGTCAGAAACTGTATTTCCAGGGGTAGAGAAATTTTATAAAGACATATAAGGGTATATTTTAAGACAGATAAAAGGATTTGGGTTATTAAAATAAAACTAATATTAACTAAAAATCATAGTACACATGCTCGGTGCTGTACCCTGAATGTCTGTGTGCCTCCAAAATTCCTATGTTGAAACCTAATGCCCAGTGCAATAGTATTAAGTGGTGGGGTCTTCAGGAGGTGATTAGGTTACAAGGGATCTCATGAATAAGGTTAGAGCCCTTATAAAAGGCCCAAGGGAGCTCCCTTGCTCCTTCCACCATGCAAGGACACAGTAAGAAGCTACTGTCTACGAGGAACAGACCCTCACCAGACAGGGAATCTGTCAGTACCACCTTGATCTTGGAATTCCCAGCCCCCAGAACTGTGAAAAATAAATTTTTGTTATTTATAAGCTACCCAATTTGTGGTATTTTGTTACAGCAGTCAGAACTGGCTAAGATACTTGGAAAAGATACATCTGAGAGCTTTATACAGAGACAGCTGAAGGTTAAGAGAGTTGAGGAAGAACGAGGCAGGGTTCAGTCATGTGGAGAAGGCCTGAGAGGTTCTAGAACTCTCTCTGGTCAAGTACATCCCCCAGTCTGCTAGGTTGTGCTTAAGATTTATTTAACCATTTATGAAACGATAAGATTTTTCATTTCAAAATTATAAAGGACTAAAAAGGAAACGTGTGCAAGACTGCACAAAAGTTAAAACCCATTCATCATAAAATGAAATCAGGCAGGTGTCAGACTGACCTGTCTCCAAATGAGCTTCCCTATTTACCAACTATACGACCTGGGCCAGTCACTCGTCTTCCTGGGAAAGCAGACCATGGGACAGATAAGTCCCCAAGCCGCTTTCAAATCTACCATTCAAAGGTTCCAAAACAGCATTTCTTAGCCTTTTGGGAATCACAAACTCCTCAGAGAATCTAATTGAAGCTATGCTTTCTCTCCCTACCTGCCCCTCCAAACAAACATGGAAATACACATAAAAAATTTTGCACATCATTTGAGGGGGTCCCTGGACGCTCTACCCATAATCCCAGGTAAGAAGTGAGAAACCGGTAGAGGTGCAATTCTTTTAAATCTTTTTTTTTTTTTTTTTTTTTTTTTTAATTTTTTTAAACAGAGACTCATTCTGTTGCCCAAGCTAAAATGCAATGGTGTGATCATGGCTCACTGAAGCCTCAACCTCCTGGGCTCAAGCCATCCTCCCACCTCAGCCTCCTGAGTAGCTGGGACCACAGGCATGCAACACCATACGGGGCTCATTTTTTATTTTTTGTAGAGATGGAGTCTCCCTGTGTTGCCCAGGCTGGTCTCGAACTCCTGGCCTCAAATGATCCTCCTGCCTCAGCCTCCCAAGGTGCTGGTATTACAGGCATGAGCCACCACACCCAGCCCAAGGTGCAATTCTTTATAACAAGGTTCTTGGCCAGGCGTGGTGATTCATGCCTGTAATCCCAGCACTTTGGGAGGCCAAGGTGGGTGGATCACTTGAGGCCAGGAGTTTAAGACCAGGCTGGCCAACATGGTAAAAACCCCATCTCTACTAAAAATACAAAAATTAGCCAGGCATGGTGGTGCACACCTGTAATCCCAGCTACTTGGGAGGCTGAGCTATGATCGCACCAATGCACTCCAGCCTGGGACCCTGTCCCTAAAACAATAACAAAAAAAGAAGGTAATGGAGCCAGATACCACAGTGACCTCTGCTAGACCCACAGTGGACAGTTTGGTGTTCTCTACCTGCGTGCCCATCTGAACTGTAAGTTTCCCTGAATATAGCAACTACCCACTTTAGTTGTGGATTAAATTGATGGGCCATAATGGTGTAGATTTGCAGTTCTCAAATTTTCAGACCTCCAGTGCTTCTGAATAAGTATCAACTTCAAATCCTCCCTTTGACAGACATACCTGGAGTGCACAGCAATCACTATGGGCTTGCTCTATGGGATCTATCAACTTTTCAATACTGGTTTTTATTCAATTAGAAGGATCTAGCCACCCCAAACTAGATGTTATGCCTCTATTCCACAGCAAAATTTGATGACTCGCCCCTCCCCACAAAAAGAAAAAGAAAACATACTGTATTCGCTTTTAGTAAAAATCCCCTACATTTGTGTAACTCTTTATACTTAGTACTTTTCTAATCTCTCTCACATACATGTAATATTCACCTGGGAGGTAGACAAGACTCCCATTTGAAAGATAAGGAGAGAGAATGATACCATTTAAGTGATCACAGAAAGGACTTTTCAACACAGCCCAGCACCAGAATTCCAGCCACATTTTCATAAACATGCTAATGTTTCTATTACCCTTACACTGAGAAGGTGGGAGACACCTCTTTTAAATTAACAGAACAAAATAGCTGTGACCTTTAATGAAGTGTTCAGTCGTAACATCTAAATAGTACCTATGATTTGAGAAACTGAAAGCCACTCTAATTTTAGCAATTCCATATATGATGACTAAATCATTTCATTTTTCAATATTCAATAGAAATCAATCAAGCCTATCATCTATGACTTTTTAAACAAGCAGAATTCACTGTACATAGTAGGGGGGAAAATCCATACTTACCTATAGCACAATGTAAAATCTAGAGGAAAAAAGGGGGAAAAAAGAGGAGAATTAGTAAGAATCAATAGTATTAAAGTTTTATTTAATATAAACTAATGTTTCAGTAAGAATAGAGCAGCATCTGCCAGCAGTATTAAATATGAAAAACGAACATTCCATTTTTAAACTTGGTTACAGGCTATTTAACAAAATGTAAATTCTTGCTAGTTTTGTTTGTTCATTTTTAGTTTGTGCATCTTTGAAGGATTTTCTGAGGAAGATTTACTCTTTCCACTCAGTGGTTTATCAGACACCAAGGGCTCTTTTAAAATACACAAACTTGTAAGAGCAGTAAGTGTACAGCATCTCCATGTCCCATACGCTATAGAACAGAATGGCCATGGACTCTGGAACACAGGGTAAGAAGAGCCTTTGTTGGCTCTTCTTGCCTTGCAGGCCCTTCAATGCAGACATTCATTCCACTAAGTTCCACCCTCAGTTCCCATCTTGCCTCATTCAATGATCTCACTGCAGAGAGGCTTCCGTGGTCCAATCCAATCCTGTCTCCTGGGGATCTGGGCCTACATGCCAAGCTGCCTCTGGACAGCTCCATCTGGGAGTCACAGCAGAGACTCAAACACAGCCTCAGTGGGAAGCACACGCTTTTCTTCCATCACGCCTATTACGCCTCCTGATAACCAACCTCCCGGTCTTTGGGGTTCAACAGTCCTTCCTTCCCCTCATCCTCAAGTACAACCAGTTTCTAAGTCCTGCTGATGATTCTGGGGTCTGTCTGATCCATTTTTATTTCCAGTGCCTTGAGTGAGACTGCCATCTCCACTCCATCTCAATGGCCATGAAACTGGCAAATTAGGTCCTTCTAAACCCCCTTCCAACTCATCCTTTATATAGCAGTGTTTTAACTCTGGCGGTGGTGGTGGCAAAAAAGTAATTTGAAGCCACTTCTAAAATTGATTTAATGACCAAAGCTTTTCTAGATGATATAACCTAACAGCTATTGTAGGGCATTTCAGAATTTTTACATTTCTCTAGCAGTCTTTATATTGTTTGATCCTAACAATTACCTGGCAGATAGGCAGGACAGAAAATCTCTACTTGTAGACAAGAAAACCAAGGCTCAGAGAAGCCACACAACTTGCCCAGTGCAGTAAATGATGGTCAGGACCAAGAACTTAGGTTTTATTCCCATTGTACCACATTATTTCATTGTGCATTAGTTATGAGATCTACAGAGTCAGAACTTGACAAGACTTAGCTTATCTAAAACATGCCTGAGCCTGATAAGACTCTGTGCTCAAAAACTATTTCACTCAATTTTGAGGGGAGGGAAGTGGGGAGATTGGATTAAAAAACCAAACCAAGCTGCACAATGTTACTGGTAGCTGACACGAGAACAAAACAATTACCACATTGCAAATCTTACAATCTTTTTCAACAGAAAACACTGTTAAGTAAATACTAAAGTGTAAATATGATAAGCTACACCTCCTGCTGCAAAGTTGAGGAAAATTAAAAGATCTAGATCAAAATGAGGAATGAAAAACATTCTTTGAAACAAGAAGACAGATGACAGTGCCTAGACAGAAAACCTGCTCTTTTTTTTTGGACACAGGACCTTGTTCTGCCACCCAGACAGAGTGCAGTGGTGCACTTACAGCTCCCTGCAACCTCAACTTCCTTGGACTCAAGCAATCCTCCCACCTCAGCCTCCTGAGTAGCTGGGACTACAGGCAATTGCCACCACGCCTGGCTAATTTTTGTATTTTTTGTATAGACAGGCTTTTGCCATGTTGCCCAGGGTGGTCTTGAACTCCTGGGCTCAAGTGATCCACCAGCCATGGCCTCCCAACGTGCTGAGATTACAGGCATGAGCCACCGCACCCGGCCCAGAAAACCTAGTCTATCCATGTATGCAGCAAGATGCCCAGACTGGCCGGGCATGATGGCCCACGCCTACAATCCCAGCACTTTGGGAGGCCGAGGGGGGCGGATGACCTGAGGTCAGGAGTTTGAGACCAGCCTGGCCAACATGGTGAAACCCTATCTTTACTAAAAATACAAAAAATCAGCTGGGCATAGTGGCACATGCCTGCAGTCTCAGCTATTCCGGAGGCTGAGGCAGGAGAATCGCTTGAACCCAGGAGACAGAGGTTGCAGGGAGCTGAGATTGCGCCACTGCACTCCAGCATGGGCGACAGAGCAAGATTCTGTCTCAAAAAAAAAAAGACATCCAGGCTGCTGATTAGCAACAGGACACTGCAGGAGAGGACACACAGCAATGAATGGCTAGCATGTCTTCTTTGCATGACAGAGCAGTAGTAGGTCTCAGTCCTCAGATGCACTCTCCCCTTTTTAATCACACATATTTTTATAACACCTCCTCTACCATTCTGAAAAAAAATCATAGATAAAATGACCTACCTATACAAAATTTTCAAAAGCAAATAAATACAATGTCCCAATTGATATGCAAAGAAGAAATAAAAAGTAATTTATTTTTCAAAATATGTATTTCAACTTTTAAATGGGGACATAATGATGCAGTCAGATGTACATAGTAAGTTATGATAAATAAGTTTGGATTTAAAAATAAGAGTAACAGAAACCACTGTGGGCAAGTATAGGAAAATAAAAGGGCAGAGGTAGAGGTACAGACTCATACTTGGAAAAAAAAGTATTAAGATAACAATAGAAATAAAGAAGTAACCTTATACAAAGTTGGAATAATATGCTAAAGTAAGTAAAAGTCAAAGTAGAGAAATTGAAGGAGTACAATACTATTTCAAATCAGCTAGGTCTTATTTATTTATAAAGTGTCTAAATAATCTCCTAGGTTATGTCATGGGATAGGGTTGGAAGAGAGTATCACAGAAAATCCATCCTTCTGCCTTGAAATCCTATTGAGACATATAATCAGTATACAGTCTGTAAAAAGATCTTGAAAATATATTCTTTAAATGGTGCAATAAGGAACAGAAGAGGAATTAGATGTAAAAAAACTATAATGCAAGAGGCAATAAAGCCGTTGTGTAACAGAGGATACTTTTAGGACAAAACAGAAGACAAGCTATCCCAAAATAAAATTTACATTTCACAACCTAGATTTCATACCATTACACACACACACAGGCAATAATATGAAATATTAGTCTATATTAAAGAAATCCAATGAAATCCCTGCATTTCATGTGTCTCCAATAATTTAATAATTGAAATCTAAACAGGAATCTCAAAACTGATTTTCAATGATTTTCACTACTGCGCTGAAATCCTTTTCAACTAAATATGCAAACTAGAAATGCTGTAATGCTTACAGAACAGAATGTGCAGAGAGAATAAATTACTTAATTATTTTGAGACAATACCTTCATTTCACTTAAGCTTCCTGCTTCATACCAATGATGGTGGTAGGGCAGCATTCTTAAGGCGATCCCCCACAATTACTGTTCCTTGGCTATTCAATCAAACACTAATCTAGGTACTGCAGTGTAGGGACTTTGCAAGCATAATTAAAGTCTCAAGTCAAGTGATTTGAAGATAGAGATATTATGTGGGTGGACCTGACCAACCAGATGAGCCCTTTAAAAGCACTTTCCTCTGGCTGGTGGCAGAAGGGGAAGTCAAAGATATTCAAAGAACAAAAGGGATTCAGCAGGCCAATCTGGCTTTGAAACTGCAGGGGGGTCATGTACAAGGCCTGGAGAGCAGCCTCTAGGAGTAAGGAGTGACCTCCTGCTGACAGCTAGCAAGGAAATGCAGACCTCACACCTACAACTAGATTCAGCCAATAACCTGGATGAGCTTGAATGCAGATTCTTCCCCTGGAGCCTCCAGATAAGAAATCATCCAGCCTGGCTGACACCTTGATTTCAGTCTTATGAGAACCCCGAGCAAAGAACCCAGTCAAGCCCAGCTTCTGACTTAGAGAACCGTGAGCTAATCGATGAGTGTTGTTTTCAGCCTCTAGGTTTGTGGTATTTTTGTTATGCAGCAACAAAAAACTAAGACCACAACCTTCTTCTAACTTAATAAGCTTTTTAGTTTCTCCTGAAGATTTTTCAGTATTAATACGTACTAAAAAATTGTCCATTTATATTTGTAGAGGGGTTGGCCTGGGGAGATATGCGGAAGCCAAGGAGGATGCAGAACAAATCTTGAAGTTGGACTGTCTCACATATCATAGGTCATCTAGCCAGTAGTATCTCCAGTCATTGTGGCAATTGAAATACCCTCACAATTTTCCAAAATGCACCCTGAAGTGGTGAAGTGAAGTGCTGGCACTGCTTTGTTGAGGTCCACTAAGAATCACTGGACAAGAATAAGCACATTTCATCAAAAAAAATTTTAAGATGACTTGCCATATTCAAAATCTCCCTTGAAAATACATGTTGGACCAGGCACAGTGGCTCATGCCTGTAATCTCAACACTTTGGGAGGCCAAAGCAGGAGGATCACTTGAGGTCAGGAGTTCAAGACCAGCCTGTGCAACATAGTGAGACCCCATCTCTACAAAAAATATTTAAAACTAGCTGTGCATGGTGGCATGTGCCTGTAGTCCTAGCTATTTGGAAGGCTGAGGCAAGAGGATCACTTGAGCCCAAGAGGTTGAGGCTGCAATGAGCTACAATCATGCCACTACACTCCATCCTGGGCAACAGAGCAAGACCCTGTCTCAAAAAAAGAAAAGAAAACATGCACCATAAACTCCTCTCTCCTCTTGCGTCCTTTCCATTTCCATTGGCAATAAACTGATTTTAGTTTTAAAATTTAACCTCAATGTCAAAATGCCATTTGCACAATAGGTTACTTGGAAACATCTTTTCAAAGTTTCTAAAATTTGAACTAGGGGAATTATTTTTGTAGGTTACCAACCATTCTGTTCAATTTCATTTTTAATCCAAGGTAAAACAATAACAACAAAGCCCCAAAAAGTTTAACAAATCTCAAAAGGAATAGAAACCCAAGCAGCTTTCAAGACCTCAGCTGCAGCCCACAGACTTAATGTGATCCAGCTATAGTGATTCCCCATCTCTGTCTTTCAATTCAAAATTCCAAATTCTTGGGAGGAAAAAAAAAATCTGACTAGCCCACTTTGGGTCAGTTATGCACCCCTGGATCAGCCAGCTATGGCCTAAGATGCAGAGTCAGGGAATAGAGATGTAGCCGCTAAGGGTCCAGCCTTGAGAACCAGACAAATTCCAGAGAGGGCACGCTGAGCTGGGCAGCTCCACAGACATGTCCACTACACTCGTTTTATTTACTGTGCAGAAGTCCATAACCAATCTGAGTTACATTTACCCGTATTTGATTTGTTTTAGGAATTATCGTATTCTACACATATATGATTCCATTCTTGCTTAAAACTTACCAATAATAATAATATATAGTCTTCAAGGATAGACACCAAAATGTTAACAGTGGTTATCTTTAGATTATGACTGCTATGCATTTTCTGTTGCATCTGAGTTTTTTCTACAATGAATATATAGTACTTATTACTGGCAGAAAACACCTTTCCCCTCTCTTCTGGTTTCTATGAGGATGGATTTCCACCACATAGTACTGGTCTCCTTTAATTACTTTACCTCTGGAAAGGATGACTCATTTGAGGGTAAATTTGGGAAGAATAAATGGGGTGTGCTCAATTCAGCTCCACCTGAGAGGTTCCATAGAGAACTTAAGTTCTCATCGTTTCTTCTAAGACAGCCTGTCTGCTGCTGCTCAGGACAGGGTGAGTGGTGAGTCTAACTGTCGAGTTCAGTTAGCAAACCCATTTGACTGGCACACTAAAGCATGTCCTCAGCCTTTATCACTAATAAAGGTGATTTTTAGGATCCTTATGTAACTCCTTTGAGTTATTGCTCAATGTTTAGAACATAAACAAGCAAAGGGGTGTTGGTTATTCATTGGGTTCCCTCAGACTCCAAACATGTTTTCAAAATCCTTTTACATCCAATTTTTAAGGAGGAAATAGGTAAAAAGATTCCTCAATTACCAGTATTTTTCCTTTGTCACTTAATTTCACTTTTCTTGCTATCTCCAGCCCTATAATTTACTAATTCATTATGTGCTTAATTTTCATATTCTGATAGTGAAATGTTGAAGTCTCACAGAACTTAAAAGTGGGGAAAAATGTAAGGTTATCTAATCCAGTGTATTCACTGCACATAATGAATTGAGGGCGAGAGAGGTTAAGATCAAGGTCACAGGGCTAATTAATGGCAAAACCAAGTCTTCATATCCAAATTTCTTATCTCTAGTGTTTTTACATATACTGTGACATCTCTTAAGAACAATTCTATTTCTTAACTTCTATAGCATTTCTGCCGGCTTTTTACATATTTTGTTTCTCTGTTCAGATAATCATTCATTCATCATATGATTTCACCAACATGTGTCTCCCATGTTCTTGCTACTGACAAATTGTGAACTAAGGTTCTTTTCAGCTTCTGCTCTGAAATCAACTTTATCTCATGCTGTAACTGGGTAGTCCTGCTTTTCTTGACACTGGGTCATGGCAAGCTAGTTTGTCCCTTAGTAAACTTAAAAGTCAGCCTCATAAGCAACAGATTGTTAGACTTTAGTTTTTAACCAGTAACCATCATTTCATCTTTTTATGTTGATAAATTTAATCAGTCCATGTGCATAAACATAAAAAAGATGCATTTTTGCTATACTCTATTATGCTATAGGTTTATTATTATTCTCCTGTCATTAAAAAAATTAACAGGATTTGTAGATGTAAAACTATTTCTCTTTAAATCGAAAAATAAACTAAGCTGCCTATTGTTTTCCTTTATCAAAAAACTTTAAAATCTTATTTTCCTCATTCATCTTGTTTTCAATTACATATAATATAGAATTTTATTTTTAAAAATTATACGTTTCATGTAAGTGATAAATACATACTGAAGTATATTAAAAGTGGTAATCTTTTACTCCCCTCCTTGCCCCAAAATACCACGCCCCTCCAGAGGTAAGCTCTAAGTAACAGTTTGATATATACTCTTCCATGCCTTTTTCAGTATCTGCAATTGTGCTTTTATCCCCTATTGATTTTCCTAATCTGAAAACATCAGCATATAACTATTCTCGTTATTATCGATTTAAAAATTTATAAACTCTGGAGTGATACAAAATTTACGTTGTTATGTTTGTCCTCCTTACCACTTCATTCTGTCCTGGTAAAATCTGAAATATCTTATGGGATTCCACGTGATCACACTGCAATCTGTACTGTGGTCTAAAGGCTTATGCTGTGGAGTGGCCACTAGCCATATGTGCCTATTTAAACTTAAATAAAGAGTAAAGAATTTTCATTTTTATTTTTTTGTAAAACAGGGTCTTTCTCTGTCCCCTAGACTGGAGTGCAGTAGAGTGACCGTAACTTACTTCAGCCTGAAACTCCTGGGCTCAAGCGATTCTCCTGTCTTAGCCTCCCGAGTAGCTAGGACTAATGTGCGCCACTGTATCTGGCTAATGTTTGAAATTTTTTGCAGAGATGAGGTCTTGCTATGTTGCCCAAGCTGGTCTTGAACTCCTGGCCCGAAGCGATTCTCCCACCTTGGCCTTCCAAAGTGCTGGGATTACAGGTGTCAGCCACCACTCCCGACCAAAAGTAAATAAAATTTAAAACTCAGTTCCTCAGACCCACTAGCCACATTTTAAGTGACTAGTGGCTACTGTTTTGAACAGCATTCCAACATTATCACTGCAGAAAGTCCTATTGGACAGTGCTAGTTTGAAAACTTGGTTAATTTTATTTATTTATATAACAGTTACTCTTTGATAACAGCTAACTACTCTGATTAAAGTTAAATACTCTTTGATAAGGTGCTTTCAAAGTTCCATTAGTTTTTCTAAGTGTTTTCAAAACGTTTCCAACTGTAGGAAATTGCATGGTCTGTTATCCAGGAACCTAACGTTTCCTACTAGCTTCACGGGGATTATTTCTTCTTTCAGGTTTAAGGTCCCAAGTTGTTTTTAACTATTACATTTTAAAATCTGCTCTTTTCTGCTGGAAAATGTTTAAGGAAGGGAAGAAATTTTTTTGTTGTGGAACACCATAAACTCTCACTAACCATAGTGAGGTGGCCTTTCAGTTCAGCAAAGTTTTCTGTAACTTTTCTCCCTGATTATTTACAAGCTGTATATTCCAACCTTTTCTACTTCTTCTGGTAGTCTTACTTTTTGAAAGCTTATACACCCTTATCAGGTTTTCTAGATACACTGGTTCTATACATATTGTTTTTCTGTTACAATGTTTTGTAATGTTTCTTTTACATGGTGAACTGTGAAAATTTCCCTATGACTTCTGTTCTGCAATTGATTTTATATGAGAATGCGATTGGGAACTCCTGCCTTTTTTGAATCTTCAGTATCACCTATTTCTTGCACTGTGGCTCCTTCCTGCCCTACATTGCCACCACTGATATTTTTAGTTGTTTTTTTTTTAATTTCAGCACATTCCTTTCTACAGATGTTAGCTATTGCACCTCTTGAATACCACATCAATTTGCTTCTATTTGCTTGAGTCACCAAGCAGTGAGTTCTGTGTGGGTGGGTTCCTGTTTCCTTCCGGCTCCCTATTCCCTTCTAATGTTGTGACACTTATTAATTTTAATCAAGTTAGCGTTTTCCTCTGGTTTTCACACTGTTTGAGAAGTTGGTTTTTCTGGGATTTGTTGTCATTCCTATTTGTGTTAGATATCTCCACTATGACTTGCTCTTGCTAGCTTTTCAAAAGCCTCTTTTAGAGATGTGTCTCCTCAAAATGGGTCCAGAATAAAAGGAGCCTAACATATGCATGTAGCTTGCTTTTTAGAAGTTCCTTTTTGAGATTATTATTGGGAAATCAGAATGTTTCCACAAGAAGGAAAAATAAAACAGACAATGGTTATGTCCTCAAACCAGTTTACAAAAGCAGTCTGAAGCGCTATACCTCCATGGCAAAAATCAGTTAGTGTTTGAGCCATAAAGAAAGAAAAACTGGCAGGGAGATAAGAAGGGATCTTTCTTCTTAAGGACACTGCAAGTTCCTAAGACTTTGATATATTTTAGAGAAATACCCCAAATCAGTTTCCTATTCATTAAAGGATCTGAAGAGCATTGTGAGGTGAGGTCTGAAGAGTGAGACCGGACCACACAGATGGGGCCCAGAAAGTGGTGGTGGGGTTAGAAGACTAACAAAAGCTGTCTGCTGTCTCTCACCACTTCTCCAGACCCTGTCCTAGATCAATTCAACACTATCAGAAATGAGATTGGGTTGTTTATTCATTTTTGTAGATAAGGGGTTTTAAGTAGAAGAAAGATCTGTAAGAGAATGGGAAGGAAAGGGAGTTCCTGTGGTCCATCAGGCAGTCCCAGATACACAATGGTAGGTAAATGACATATACAGCAATGTAAATACGTTGAAGATAGTCTGTAACAATCTCAACAGTTAACCTCTTTGCAGAGCAATCTTTAACCCATTTGAAATCTCACTGTCAATTGCAGAGGTATATCCAATCATGAGTATTTGAAAGTGTCTTTGCTATAATTACAGTCTTATGTTAACCAAAGATATTGAGAAACCCAAATTCTCTCAGACACAATTTTAAACTGCCATAACTGCATCAATCTACTAATTTTTAATCTAACTATACTTGACAAATACGCAAAGATAACATCTGCCTTATCAATGAATATCACGGACTCCAAAAAATGAATAAAGTAGAAAACATCCACAGCTCATTACAGAGGAACTTGTTTTTTAAAAACTGACATAGAATTCACATGCCACAAAATTCACAATTTTAAACTGTACAATCCAGTGGTTTTTAATATGTTCACAGAGTTGTGCACCCACCACCACTATTTCAACAACAATATCACCACCTTAAAAGGAAATCCTGTACCATTAGCAGTCACTCCCCACATCCCCTAATAATTCCTCTACTTTCTGTCACTATGGATTTGCCTTTCTGGATATTTCATATAAATGATATCATACTATTTGTGACTTTTTGTATCTGCCTCCTTTCACATGCATTTTTTTCAAGATTTATCCAGGCATAACATATATCAGTAATTCATTTGCTTTTATTAATTTTATGAATGTTTATATCCATAGATCACATTTTATCCATGAGTAGCATTTTATTTATATATACTGTTTTTTTTTGGAAATGGGGTCTTGCTCTGTTACCCAGGCTGGAGTGCAGTGGCACGATCATGGCTCACTGTAGCCTTGAACTCCTGGGCACAAGTGATCCTCCGGCCTCAGTCTCCTGATTAGCTGGGACTACAGGCATATGCTACCATGCCTGGCTAATTTTTAAATTTTTTGTAGAGATGGGGTCTCGCTATGTTTCCCAGGTTGGTCTTGAATTCCTGGCCTCAAGCAGTCCCCCCATGTCAGCCTCCCAAAGTGCTGGGATTACAGGTGTGAGCCACGGCACTCAGCCAGGCTTCCTTTTGTACCTCACTACTACATGCTCCTTTGTACTTGCTTGGTAAATGTTTTTATGGCTTTTAAAAAGCAAAGTGTTATTATTTTCCTAAGAAGATTTGAAATTGGAGAACAAGTAATTTCGATTTCCTTTTTAAGTAAACTCCCACAGAACCTAATAAAGAATAACATTTAGCATAGAGAGATATAAATGAGTAGCTGCCTTCCCTGGATTCATTTTCTCCTCCTGTAAACAGGATATACTGTCAACACTAATAATTCCCATCGGGATAACTTATGTGTAATTAAACAATATCATACACATCTAATTATTACACAGCATAGATGGGGTAGGCAATGAAAAGCTCCTCAACCACAGAAACTGTTGTTTCAGCAAGCCTGCTCTAACGCAGTCCAAGGGATTACTTCCATCACTGACCTTTGCAATGTTAATTGCCTGCATGTTCCTGGGAGTCGTCACTTCCTTATGCAGACTTTTTCCCAAAATCAAATCCAGGATTTGTCACTTAATTGGTTCTTAGCGGGGATAACAGAGATAAAACCAAAAATCCAAGATATTTTCCTAAATCCCTATTAAAAATTCTATAAGGATAAACAGGCTAATCCTTCAAAGTCTAAGACTTGGTTCCTGAGTGGATTTTAAAGTATGACACTGTTTAATGTCCCTACCTTCCATAAGATATACTTAAATTTCAAACATTATACTTCTAACATTACCAAGTGTTTTTTTTTTGCTGGTTTTTTTTTTTTTTTTTTGAGACAAGGTCTCACTCTGTCATCCAGGCTGGACTGTAGTGATGCAATCATAGTTCGCTGCAGCCTCAAACTCCTGGGCTCAAGCTCATGCCTCCCATTTCAGCCTCCCAAGTAGCTGGGACTACAGGTACCCACCACCCAGCCCAGCTAAAAAAAAAAAAATTTTTTTTTTTTAGAGACGAGGTCTTGCTATGTTGCCCAAGTTGGTCTCGAACTCTTGCCCTCAAGCGATCCTGCTGCCTTGGCCTCCCAAAGCTCTGGGATTGCTGGGATGATAAGCATAAGCCACTGTGCTCAGCCCTAATATTATGATAGAAATAGAAACCCCTTTAAATTATTGAAGTATTCCAATTGGGGACAACCCCCTACTATATCAAGTACTGGGAGTCTGATGGTCTTGACTCCAAATTTGCTTCTCTGTAGCTTGAGGGAACTGTACTGGCCAAGGCTCTGAGATAGAAAGTACTACTTATTTACTAGTGTCCCCTTCCAAAAAAAGTTCAAGCCTCTAAGTTTAAAAAATGGTTCACATTAGGATTTATTAAAATTTCCTCAGACTCAAATGGTTAGGGTAGTAAAGGACTTTAGAAATCTACTTTAACCTAATTATTTTACAAATGAAAAGGAGGTAGATAAGAGAGAAAAGACTCGCCCAAATCTCTAGAGTCAGTTGGGAAAACTATTATACTTAAAATAAAAAAGGTACTCAGGCTTCCAGCTGGAAGCGCATTTCATCATACCACCTACTTAAAATGTCTAAGTATGGACACTATTGAAATTCCTCTGTGTTGCAGTGAGCCGAGATCTCACCACTGCACTCCTGCCTGGGCAACAGAGTAAGGCCCTGTCTCAAAGAAAAAAAAAAAAAAGAAAAGAAAAGAAAGAAAGAAAAAAAGAAACTGCCTTCTAAGAGAAAAAAACAAAAGCAAAATGGATAACTTTCTGATTTAGAAAGTGAGAGTGGATCCCACCTGGGTGACACAGCCAAACCTCATCTCTACCAAAAATATACAAATGAGCCAGGCACAGTGGTGCATGCCTGTGGTCCCAGCTACTTGGGAGGATAAGGTGGGAGGATGGCTGGGGCCTGGGAAGTCGAGGCTGCAGTTAGCAGTGATCACACCACTGCACTTCAGCCTGGGTGACAGAGTGACCCTCTCTCAAAAAAATAAATAAATAAAGTGAGAGTGGGCTGGGTGCAGTGGTTCACGCCTATAATCCCAGTGCTTTGAGAGGCTGAGATGGGAAGACTGCTTGAGCTGAGGAGTTTGAAACCAGCTTGGACAACACAGGGAGACTCTGTCTCTACGAAGTTTTAAAAATTAGCCATGTATGGTGGTGTACACCTGTGGGCCCAGCTACTCTGGAAGCTGAGGTGGGAGGACTGCTTGATCCCAGGAGTTCAAGGCTGCAGTGAGCCATGGCCATGATTGCACCACTGCACTCCAGCCTGGGCGACAGAGCAAGACCCTGTCTCAAGAAAATAAAAAAGAGTGAGAATGAAAGGTAGAGGTATCACATTTCATTTCATGAGATAAACGATTTTTACTTTTTTTCTTTTTTTTTTTTTTTTTTTTGAGACAGAGTCTGGTTCTGTCGCCCAGTCTGGAGTACAAGTGGCGTGATCTCGGCTCACTGCAACCTCTGCCTCCCGGTTCAAAGCGATTCTCCTGCCTCAGAATCCCCAGTAGCTGGGACTACATGCGTGTGCCACCATACCCTGCTAAGTTTTATATTTTTAGTAGAGACGGGTTTTCGCTATGTTAGCCAGGATGGTCTCAATCTCCTGACCTCGTTATCCGCCTGCCTCGGCCTCCCAAAGTGCTGGGATTACAGGCGTGAGCCACCATGCCCAGCGAGATAAACGACTTTTTCTTAAGTATCATTCGATAGTTCAGGTTTTAAAAGTTGCCAGTAAAGTATAAATGTCAAGATGGTCGTGCCTGGAGGCTAAGCAAAATGAACCAGATCTTCCCTGCAATCTGAAGGTTTTTCACCATAATGAACTACGGCGGCTATTGATAGCCCAAAGCTATCCCCATTCCTCTTTTCCATAAACAAAGTCTATAGTCCCTCAGAGAGAAGAATGGGTATGTGTCCTAAGATTGGCTAATCAAGCACCTCACATCACTGGCACAGTCTAAGTAGGGCCAACCAGAATCCTCCCTGGGAACTATGTGACACAAATGCTGAGAAAAATAAACACCCTCCCTGTTTCCCACCATGTGGAGAGCCCAAGACCAACATTCAAAGAGAAACAGACAAGCAGAGATGAGAGAAAGCAAGAGAATCTGGCAGCATCAACTCCTTGGTTCTCATTCCTGAGCTAGTTTTTTGTAAATTAATCCTGTATCTGTATCAACTACAGAGGCCAGAAAATTCCTTTTTTGCTTAAAATAGTTTGAATTGGTTTTTGTCCCTTGCAATTCCAAAATGCTAATCTATACTTACCCCAAGAGAGAGGGCTGGATATACACTGCCCTTAATGCAGGGAAATCAATACATTTTTGTTAAATTTTTAAAATTTGGATGCCTTTAGACAGGCTCTCTATTATGTTTTCTATCTATCACTCCCAATATCCTACACCCACCAACTTCACTATTTCTATTACATAAACCCTGAAAGCATCTGATTTTGCCAGTGCTTCCTCAGGATGTCCCTAGAATTTTTTAAAATCCTAATACAAGCTTGTTTCAGTTGATTTTCCAAAGTCGAATACAAAATATATTCAAGGTAATATAAGTTAAATGAGATTTTACCCAATCTAGAACATCAAAAAGCCTAGGTATCAACACTTTAGTACGTGAGGAGGCAAAATTTCAAAATTTAACACGAATCCAATGGAGGTATGCTACTTCAATATAATTTAGTTGCATTTTTTTTTTATACCAATGGAAATCAATAACAACAATAAATCTCAGGACCTACCTCCAATAAGGCTCCAGTTTGAAAGAATTTCAAAGGCTTTTCAATTGAATAATAAAGGCTATGGTAGCTACCCTTAGCCAGGTATGCTCGGACCAGACCAACCGCTATAACCAGCCACCTAGTAAAAGAGAAAAGAGCAATCAGGAAAATATAAAAATAAAAAAAGTAGGATTTAGGTTAATAGACAGCTGTGGCAATAAAAGATATTGCTAAAGGTGACCTCAAGCATCAGTAATCTGGATTTATGGATGATAGCTCTCAAATGCCAAGCTGTAATGCACTGAAATGTTGCAACACTAACAGCACCTTACCAAGAGGGCTCAGTGAAAGCATAGTGGCACCTCACCCATCTGGAGCTCATTTTTTTTGGCAACTTTGCTATTGAGAACAAGGCCAAAAGGAAAGAAATAAGCTAAAATGGTCCTTGTGCCACTAAATTAGGTGCCAAGAAAATCTAAGACGAGAAAAAAATAGTTAAAGGAAAATTTTAAACAGCCTGTGCAATTAAAGGGTTTTTAATAATTATAGGGTAGAAAGAAGATCCTTTAAACTATTTTTATAATTGTCTCACTGGAACAATTACCCATACCTTAAAATCTATCCTTTTAAAATTAAGAATAAAGGGCTCTTGTTAAAAAAAAAAAAAAAAGGTTTTTAGCCAAATTTCCCGAAATCAACTCAGAAATGAAAGCCAGATCAATACAAATCATAAAACAGGAAAGCACTTAAGCATACAGCCGTGAATGTTATATTTTTGTTCCACTGTCCTTCTCAAAAATAAACATAATGTTTTGTTAAGTTCCATAATAAAACAAATGGACCTTTTTATTAAGGTATGTCTCCTGGAAGGATTTAGATCAATGTATAGTATCAACTAGGCAATGGGGTGTGTGTGGTCTATGCTATTTCCAAAAACTATCATATAAGGACATCAAATAAGAGTTTGTAAAAGAAGAAATTATTTAATGGTGTAACTGGTATAACCATTAACAGCCTTTTAAAAAAAAAAGCTTACTTTGCTCTCACAATCCCAATTTATCTTCCTGGTTTAAGACACCACTCCTTACCCTCCACCCAATTCTCTATGTTCATTGCTCAGGAATAGACTTCTTTCTTCTTACCAATGTACCTTAAAATCCCTCTCCAGTCCAATGCCCTCACCAGCCCTTGCTAAGACAACAAGAATTACATATATAAATATTAATACACACAGAGAGATTCCTGGATGTTCTTTTAAAAATCAATCTATGTGACCACTGATGTGATATAAAGCTTGTATCTGTACTAGTTCTTCATTGACCTGTGAGTCAAAAGAAATGATTTCCAGATCCGGAACTTCTACTAACAAGTTCTATGATCTCATGCAAGTCACAACTTCTCTGAGCCTAGGTTTCAACACTTACCATTTCTAATACTAGCAATACATGTATGATCCTCCCACGATGTCTTTTCTTTTTTTTTGGAAAAAAAAGCAAGGTGCTGAATTGTAAAAATAATAATATATTGGCATTTGTCTTATTTTAAAAAGGGGTAGGGGGATGTATAAACATATTTGCTTGCATCAGCATCTTAAGGATATACAAAATTAACTGCCTCGAGGGAGGGGATCTGGGTAGAAGGGAAAGGTGGGAGGAAAGATTTTCACTGTATTCCCTCATGTTTTTCATTTTGAACCCTGCCAATGTATCACCTACTTTAAAACTAAATAAAAATGGATATTCACTATACAATTCTTTCAACTCTTCTGTATGTTTGAAATTTTTCATAAAATGTTAGGACTTCTTTAAAAATTACAAATGAAGATAACTTAAAAATATATAACAAATTGTCTGATCCTGTGATCCTCCTCACCAAAATGACGAGATAAAGAATTGCAGAGCTGAAGGAACCTTCATCACCCAGCCCAACCCTTCAGTTTTACAGATGAAAACACGGAGGCTAGAGAAATAAGATGATTTATCCAAAGTCACACAGCTAGTTAGTGGCAGAGCTTGAACTAAAAACCCGCCGGGATAAGGGATGGACTAAAATGAGGGAGACAGAAGATGGGTAAAACCGTTTCGAGGGTCTATTCTCCCCCTCTCCAGTAACTCTGCCTTCTACTCCCCAGCTTCTTCTCCACCCCAACCCATCCTGAAAGTCTGAACTCATCTAAAACTCAGCTCTGCTTATGTCGCTGGCCAAAAACTTTGAACTCTTTCCCAATACCTTTCTGATTAAAGCGCAGTCCAGATTTTGAAAACAGCCGCCCAAATGAATGGTCACCCTGCAGCCACAGCTCCTCCACTCCCTAGGCTGGCGCCGTTCACCATCCGAGCCTGGTCGCCCGGGATGGGCTCCGCGAGGCAGGTCATCCGGCCGCCGCCCCGGGCCCCGCACCTGTGGCCAGCCCCACCTTTTCTCCCGCGGCCCTCGCGAGCCAGCGCCCGGCAGCCGTCCCCGCGCCCCAGTGCCTGGGAACTTGGCTCGACCCCCAGCGCAGGAGGGAGCTCGCGGGCAGCCACCGGGGCCGATTCAGCGCTCGGCCGCCCTCAGCGACCAGGTGCCGGGTCCCGGGCACCGCCCGCCCGGGATGCACTGCCTGCGGCGGGCCGCGCCGCTGGCCGCAGCGCTCCCTCCCCGGCCGCGCTGGCTCCCCGCCTCCCCGCCTCCCCGAGCCCCAGACTCACCCGGCTGTCATCACCACATTGTAGATAACCAGGTACGCCGTGGCCAGGGGCCCCGGGCCCTTCTTCTTCCGCGTGCCGCTGGCGTCCCCGGCCCCGGCCCTGCCACCGCCGCCCCCATTCCCCTTCGCCGCTGCAGTCGCCGCCGCTGCCGCCATGTCAAGTGCCCGAAGCCCGCTCTCGCAGCGCGAGCGGCTCTGGCCGGACTGTACGAGGCGAGGGGGCGGAGGGAGGGACGAGGGAGAGGCGGGGCCGGGGCCGCGGGGCGGAGCCGGGACAGGTCCACGGCAGCCGCCATCTTGGCTGAGGGCAAAGACGCTCCTGGCGCTTCCGTCCCTCGGCTTGCCTCAATTGCCACTGCCATTTTGGATCAGGGTAATTCCCGCCTCTTGCGCGCTCCCGGTTACAACCTCGGCGCCATCTTGGATTAGTTCAATGTGGCCACCCTCGCCAGGCCTGCTGCCTCTGCCAGCTGGATGTTGCGTCGTCTCTCGCTATTCGCCCTCCTGTAATCACCGCCTCCATGTTGAATCAAAACAATTGTGCTTTCGTTCTCCGTTCTTCAATGGCCCTACCTTCACACCTAAACACTATCGCTCCGGTATCCTGCCATTTTGAATCAGGGCGGTTGACGGTGGATTCACTTCCCATCAATCCTTGAGGCTGCATGGACCAGCCCTTTGCTAGATGCGCTTTACTTCCAACCCGTAGCCGGGTTGGAGATTCCACCTCCGAAGTTTTCTTTCTGACTTTTGATTTTACATTCCTAGTACAGTGGAGAAGCCCAGGAGGCCTAGAATCCAGTGTCGTCCGTGAGGTTTGGGCAGGTGTTCAAGTGCATCTTGCAGCCTGAGACCACATGGACTCGCTCATCGTGAGGGCGAGAAGAGGATAAGCCCATTGGGCTGTCGGCTGAGAGTGAGGTGCGGGGTAAGGGAGTAGATTTATAGATATAGTGACTAAAAATAAAAGGATGTTGGCTTAGGTGGAAAACCTGTCTGCTTTGGGAAGCTGGAGCAGCTTGTGGGCACTGCTTCAACCAGCTGACCCCACTTTCCATTTTGCTTTGTTTCAGGAGGTTCTTTATTTGTAAACGTCCCCTGCAATTTTTTACACACCCAAGCAGCTCCTTAAATGTATTACTGTATATGTGGTAGTATAAAATATATATGGGTTCATTCCAGCAAGTACTTATGGAGCGTCCACAAAGTTGCCCTGGAGTTCATGGCACTAAGTGAAAGAGACAAAGTCATCGGTCTCCCAGGGATTATATAGAGCAGCGGCCCCTAACTTTTTGGGCACCAGGGACCGGTTTCGTGGTGGGGGATGGATGATGGTTTCAGGATGATTCAAAGGCATTACATTTATCATTAGATTCTCATAAGGAGCATACAACTTAGATCTCTCCAATGCGCAGTTCACAATAGGGTTCACTCCCCTCTGAGAATGTGATGCCACCGCTGATCTGAGGGAGGCGGAGCTCAGGAGGTAATGCTCCCTTGCTTGCTGCTCACCTCCTGCTGTGCCTCCTGGTTCCTAACAGGCCACGGACTGGTACTATCCGCAGCCTGGGGCTTAAGGACCCCTGAGGGAACCAGACGAAAATGCTCGTATTAGTTGGTGAGAAGTGGTATCAGGAAGTTATTACAATAATCCAGCTATAGTGATAGTGGTGTGGGCCAGAGTGGTGGAGATCGAGGTGATGACAACAACAATGAATTCTGGGCATATTTTAGAAGTAGAATCATAAGATTTGTGGCTATATTAGTTTTGGAGTGTGAGGTCAAAGGCATTTTGAGCAACTTGTAAGAAACTGTTTTTAAGGCGGAAGTCAGGAATTTTGTTTTTTATATGTTGAATTTGAAATCCTTATTAAACATCCAAGTGGAGAGGCTGGATAGACAATTAGATTTAGACCCTGAGGTTCGGGAAGGAAGTCCAATGGGCTGGAAATATAAATTTGAGAGTTGTCAACCTAAAATAATAAAAAAGGTAAGAATCTAGTTGAAAGGAAGTTTATTCAAGCGTAAACGTTGAAGATGGCTACCTGGGAGTGTAGATTCAAGTTACCGTAAATATACACTCTGATTAGCAGCAGTTATGAGTGGGTTTTTAAAGGAAAAAGAGGCAATTTCTAAGTTGTTTACTAAGAATTTACATTAAAATTACATTAGCTATTGATTGGCTATAAACTATTATTTGTATCACAGATTCCAGGAACATGAAGATAATGGGTGAGGCTCAGAATGGGTGAGGTGAGGAACAGAATGTCTAAACAATTGCCCCCAGGCAAACTCCTGTTTCTCTGGGCCTGATAAGTTTTTGCATACCTCACATAGCTCAGACAGCTCAAAGCTGTTAGAGCCATTTATCTTTTCTCAGAGTTCTGAGGGGGGTGGTGGTATTTAAATCCATGACACTGTAATCACCCAATACGTTCTTCCTGCCCACTGCACAGACAAAATCAATTCATGGAGACCATGGCATTGCAATAAAGAGTTTAATTGACATGAGATGGAGTTATTACTCAAAATCTCCCCCAAAAGTCAGAGGCTAGGGTTTTCCAAGAATAGTTTGGCTAAGATCTGAGAGCTGTAGTCAAAAAACACACACACACACACACAAACAGTTTGGCAAACAGGAAGCTGGAGGAATGGGTGCTGCTGATTGGTTGGGAATGCAATTATAGGGATGCAATTAATGGGTGCTGCTGATTGGTTGGGAATGCAATTATAGGGATGTGGAAAATGGTCCTCCTGCACTAAGCCTGCTTCTGGGTGGAGGCCACAGGACTGGTTGAGCCAAGAGTCAAAGGTCCCAGTGGGGTCGTTGGCCATCCGAAATGCAGAAGCCTGAAAGGTTATCTCAAAAGGCCAATCTTAGGTTCTACAATTGGGAGAGCTGCAAATCTTGTGACCTCTGCAATAGTGGCTGGTAATCTATTTAACTTAACGAAGCCTATGTCTTAGCAGAATTCAAGCTCCTCTTATCCTTCTAACCTGGTGGCTTTTCATTAGTTTTACAAAAGTGGTTTAGTTTTGGGGAGGGGCTATTATCACTTAAACTATAAACTAAGTTTCTCCCAAAGTTAGCTTGGTCCAAGCCCAGGAATGACCAAGGGCAGTATTGGAGGTTAAAGGTGAGAAAGGAAAACGCCAGATTCACTGAGCCAAAGGGAAAAGTCAAGCTGGGAACTGGGTCACACAAACCTGCCTCCCATTTGGTTCCTAAATAAGATGGCTACAAAGATAAAAGCTATATACTTCCCTCACATTTTGCCCACAAGTAAATTCCTTTTAGGCCCAAAGATCTTTACTCTAAAACAGTTCTGTTGAATTTCAACCTGGCAATATAAGTTGATGTCTTCACAATTATGAGACATAGGACAGAACTCAAGGTTTTCCCTCTGCTCACCTGAGACAAATGCATATCTGATTGCTTCCTCTGCCCTATTGTCTATGTTATCTTATGTAAAAATACAGATTAACTGAGCCAGATGAAGGCATGAATATTTCCTCCACACCCCCCTCACATGAAAATTGTGTATTCAAAAGGATGCAACTGTTTTGTCTTTTTATCTACTGACACAATTTAAAAATATTTTTCAGCTGGGTGCAGTGGCTCATGCCTGTAATCCCAGCACTTTGGGAGGCCAGGCAGGCGGATCATGAGGTCAGGAGTTTGAGACCAGCCTGGCCAGTATGGTGAAACCCCATCTTTACTAAAAATACAAAAATTAGCTGGGCGTGGTGATGCACACCTGTAGTCCCAGCTACTTGGGAGACCAAGGCAAGAGAATCGCTTGATCCAGGGATTTGGAGGTTGCAGTGAGCCAAGATTGCGCCGCTGCACTCCAGCCTGGTGACAGAGCAAAACTCCATCTCAAAAAAAAAAAAAAAAAAAAATTTATCTTCCCCCAATATCCACCCTTTCCCCTTTAAGTACTGAAGCCCTCAAAATAATCTTTGGAGATAAGCATATACCTGCTTCCCTGGCATGCATCCTTTACTATGGCAAATAAACCTCCTAAAATGATTGAGACTTGCCTTGGTCATGTTCTTTGATTTGCAGAGGCAAGATGGGGGCTGGTTAGATCAGATCTCTTTCAGTCATAATTTTCTCACTGTTATAATTCTTGCAAAAGCAGTTTCAAGACCTCAAGAGATGAAGTGAGAGGTATAAATTGACAATTGTCAGGGTCCCATCCTTTTCCACCATTGTTGCAGATTGTTTAGAGATTCTGTTGCCTCTGTTCCTTGTTCAGGAAAACAAGGCAGTTTTCCTGAATTTTTTCTTTTTTTTCTTTTTTCTTTTTTTTTTTTTTGGAGACAGAGTCTTGCTCTTGTCCCCCAGACTGGAGTGCGATGGCACAATCTCAGCTCACTGCAACCTCCGCCTCCCGGGTTCAGGCGATTCTCCTGCCTCAGCCTTCCAAGTGGCTGGGATTACAGGTGCCTGCCCCAATGCCTGGCTAATTTTTGTATGTTTAGTAGAGACGGGGTTTCACCATGTTGGCCAGGCTGGTTTCGAAGTCCTGACCTCAGGTGATCCACCCACCTCAGCCTCCCAAAGTGCTGGGATTACAGGCATGAGCCACCACGCCCGACCTTCCTGAATTTTTTAAAGTGCAAGTTGGTGAGCCCAACTTGCACACTGTAATCAGAGGGCAAAACAATTTCTTTGCAAAAGAAATAAAGAAGTGAACCATTTTACAAAACCAAATAATCATTCATCTGAAAGCTTCTTTCATTCATTTGACTGATTTTTTTTCCAATATAATCTACTTAATGGGAAAGTAGGAGGAGGCAGGAGTGCATACAGTTCTGTTCAGTTGGAAGTCAATTTAAAACTCAATGTATCTTCTTTCAGTCACTTCAGCCCAATTCCAGGCTGTTCTTTACAGCAGCGATCTCCAACCTTTTTGGCACCAGGGACTGGTTTCATGGAAGACAATTTTTCTGTGTACTGGAGAGGGAATGGTTTCAGGATGAAACTGTTTCACTTCGGATCAACAGGCATTAAGTGGAGCATGCAACCTAGATCCCTTGTATGCACGGTTCACGATAGGGTTTGTGTTCCTCTGAGAATATAATGCTGCTGTTGATCTGGCAGGAGGTGGAGCTCAGGTGGTAATGCTCACTTGCCTGCTGCTCACCTCCTGCTGTGTGGCTGGATTCCTAACAGGCCATGGACCTGTACCAGTCTGTGGCCCAGGGGTTGGGGACCCCTGCTCTACAGTATAGCCAGAGTGATCTTTTTCACATACAAGCTTGTTAATGTCTACTACCTTCCTCTACCCGACCCCCTAAAGATATTTAAATGGCTTTTGATGACACTTAGGATAAAGCATATAATATTTAATGTGGTATACAAAAATCTGCATAGGCTAGAGCCTACCTGCCTCCTCAGACTCACCATGCCCCTCCTAGTCATACTGGCCTCATCTTAGGTCTTCCATCAAGCAATACTCCTTTTTTGCCTCAGGGAATTTGCATGTGCTGTTCCAGTCATGCCTTCCCAATAGTCCCCCAAAGTTTTAACTCATTCCAGCATTAACTCAAAAGTCCAAGTTCAAAGTCTGATCTGAGACAAGGCAAGTCCCTATCACCTGCAAGCCTGTACAATCAAAAACAAGTTAGTTACTTCCAAGATACAATGGGGGTATAGGCATTGGGTAAATGTTCCCCTTCCACATGGGAGAAATTGGCCAAAACAAAGGGCCCACGCAAGTCTGAAACCTGGTTGGGTAGTCATTAAATATTAAACCTCTTAAATAATCTCCTTTGACTCCATGTCTCATATCCAGTGCATGCCGATTCAAGAGGTGGGCTCCTAAGGCTTTGGGCAGCTCTGCCCTTGTAGCTCTGCAGGGTACAGCCCCCAAGGCTGCTTTCATGGGCTGGAGTTGAATGCCTGCAGCTTTTCCAGGTCCAGAGTGCAAGTTGTTGGTGGATCTACCATTCTGGGGTCTGGAGGACAGTGGCCCTATTCTCACAGATCCACTAGGTAGTACCCCAGTGGGCACTCTGTATGGATACTCCAACCCCACGTTTCCCTTTTCTGCTGCCCTAGTAGAAGTTCTCTGTGAGGGCTCCGCCCATGCAGCAGACTTCTGACTGGACATCCAGTCATTTCCATACATCCTCTGAAATCTAGGCGTAGGTTTCTAAACCTCAGCTCTTGGCTTCTGCAAACTTGTAGGCCCAACACCACATAAAAGCTGCAAGAGCTTGGGGCTTGCATCCTCTGAAGCAATGGCCCAAGCTGTACCTTGGCCTCTTTTAGCCATGAGCTGGAGTGGCTGGGACACAGGGAACCATGTCTTGAGGCTGCACACAGCAGTAGAGCCCTGGGCCTGCCTAGCCCAGGAAACCATTTTTCCCTCCTAGGCCTCTAGGTCTTTGATGGGAGGGGCTGTCCTGAAGATCTCTGAGATTCCCTGGAGACATTTTCCCCATTGTCTCAGCTATTAACATTCATCTCCTTGTTACTTATGCAAATTCCTGCAGCTGGCTCAAATTTCTCCCTGGAAAATGGGTCTTTGTTTTCTACTGCATTGTCAGGCTGCAAATTTTCCAAACTTTTATGCTCTGCTTCCCTTTTAAACATAAGTTCTAATTTTAGATCATCTCCTTGTGAACGCATATGACTGTTTGCTTTCAGAAAAAGCCGTGTGACATCTTGAATGCTTTGGTGCTTAGAAATTTCTTTGCCAGATACCCTAAATCATCTGTCTCAAGCTTAAAGTTCCACAGATCTCTAGGGCAGGGGCAAAATGCTGTCAGTCTCTTTGCTAAAGCATACATAGCAAGAGTGACCTTTCCTCCAGTTCCCAATAAGTTCTTCATCTCCACCTAAGACCACCTCAGCCTGGACTTTATTGTCCATGTCACTATCAGCATTTTGGTCAAAATCATTTAACAATTCTTCAGGAAGTTCCAAACTTCCCCATATCTTCGTGTCTTCTTCTGAGCCCTCCAAACTGTTGTGACCTCTACCTGTTTCCCAGTTCCACACTTGCTTCAACATATTCAGGTATCTTTATAGCAGTACCCCACTCCCAGTACCAATCTTCTGTATTAGTCCAGTTTCACACCTCTATAAAGAATACCTGAGACTGGGTAATTTATAAAGAAAAGATGTTTAATTGACTCACAGTTCTGCATTGCTTGGGAGGCCTCAGGAAATTTACAATCATGGCTGATACAATTAGGCTGTGTTTCCACCCACATCTCATCTTAAATTGTAGTTCCCATAATCCCCATGTGTTGTGGGAGGGACCCAGTGGGAGGTAATTGAATCGTGGATGTGGTTACCTCTATGCTATTCTTGTGATAGTGAGTGAAACTCACAAGCTCTGATGGTTTCATAAGCATCTGGCACGTCCCCTGCTTGCATATCTCTCTCCTACTGCCATGTGAAGAAGGTATGTTGGCTTCCCTTTCCAACATGATTGTAAGTTTCCTGAGGCCTCCCCAGCCATGCAGAACTGTGTCCATTAAACCTCTTTCCTTTATAAATTACCTAGTCTCAGATATTTCTTCATAGCTGTGTGAGAAGGGACAAATACAGTGGTGGACAGTGAAGGAGAAGCAAGCACCTTCTCCACAAGGCAGCAGGAGAGAGAGAGAGTAAAGAGGGAACTGCCACACACACATAAACATCAGACCTTGTGAGAACTCACTATCACTAGAACAGCATGAGGGAAACCATCCCCATGGTCCAATCACCTCCCACCAGTCCCTCCCTCAACAAGTGATGATTACAATTTGAGATGAGATTTGGGTAGAGACACAGAGCTAAACCATATCACTCCTTTTTTGCATTTATAATCACTAATTCTTCCCCCTCTACTCACTGGAATTTGTACATCTTGCTTCTCTTCTTTTATTGGTTACCATAGAAATTACAGCATGGATCATTAACTCATTAAAGTCTAATATTAATCAGTATCTTTATTATCTTCCTAAACAATACACAAACCTTTCAAATCTGCCTGGTCATTTTTAATAATCCCTTGTTCCTTGCCTATATGAGTTTTTATGAATATATAATACCATGTATCTGTCATGGCACGTTGTACATAATAGTTTCACTGCCCTAAAAATTTGTGCTTTACCCATTCATCCCAAACCAGCCTCCTCCCACACCCATAGTTACCATTGATTTTTTATTGTCTCTACAGTGTTGCTTTTTCCAGAATGCCATATAGTTGGAATTACACAGGATGTTGCCTTTCCGTTGTTTTTCTTTTTTTTTTTTTCACTTAGCAACATGCACTTAAGGTTTGTCTGTGTCTTTCATGGCTTGATAGCTTACTTCTTTCAATCACTGAATAATATCCCGTTGTCTGGATATACCTTCTTTTTTTTTTTTTAACCTATTCACCAATTGAAGGACATCTTGGTTGCTTCTAATTTTTGGCACTTACGAATAAAGTTCCTATGAACATTCATGTGCAGGTTTTTATGTGGACATAAATTATGTTTTGTATTTCATCTTTTGTTTTCTTAAATATTTTATACAGACTTATTTTATTTTCCCTATATGATAATTCCAATATTTGAAGTTTCTGGGGGACTAAATCATTTTGTTGTTGTCGTTGTTGTTTTTCACTGACTCATGGTGGCTTATCTCCCTGTAATTTTTTATTGTAAGTTTATTTTATTGAATTTAAATCAACGGAAATTCCAAGGACCTACATTGGGATGCTTTCCTTCAGAAGGACTTTTATATACCTCTGCTAAAAGCCAGAAGGCATCTTTAGTGTGCCCTTCAAGGATCCTGGAGGTTCAGCTTCCTCAAGTTGCCATGGCTCCAGGTTTAGCTTCTCATTCGCAGAACGGGTGTTGGCATTTGCAACATAGTGAAAACTCCCATATCTAATTTTTTAAGAAATAGAAATTAATACCTAAGAATATGACCTCAAAGGTGTAGAGTTTTAAAACTATCAATATCACCATAAATGAGAAGATTCGTACATTTGACTATATTAAAATAAAGAACTTTTGTTTGCCAAAAGATAGCATGAAATAAGCAAAAAAGCAAGGTAGAGAGTAGAAGATATTTGCCACATGTCTAATTGATAAAGAATTAGCCTCCAGGATATATGAAAACTCTTTCAAATCAATAGTAGACAATCATATTGGAAAAAAATGAGCAAAGACTTTAACAGAAGAAAATATAAATGGTCAATAAACATACACAAATATGCTCAGTCTTATTATTAATTAGGGAAATGCAAGTATAACCACAGTGAGATACCATTAATTATCCTCTAGATGGGCTAAAATTCAACAGTTTGATAACACCAATTGTTAGCAAGGGTGTGATGCGGCAGAAACTCTGCAGACTGCTGTTGGTTAATTGATGCATTCAGTTTGGGAAACAATTTGCCATTATCTAGTAAAGTTGAAGACACATATATACTGTGATGGTTATTCAACTGCCAGGTCGATGACCTT
The DNA here is from genome assembly GCF_049350105.2 of Macaca mulatta. Classification (NCBI taxonomy): domain Eukaryota; kingdom Metazoa; phylum Chordata; class Mammalia; order Primates; family Cercopithecidae; genus Macaca; species Macaca mulatta. Next base: position 160,172,713 of record NC_133407.1, on the reverse strand, counting down.
AAAGATCTCCTAGGATACATCCATCTGGATATTCAAAGCAGCATTGTTCATCATACCCCACACTGAATACAACACAACGTCTATCCACAGTAAAATAAGTAAATACATCATGGTACATTCCTATGATGGGATACTTTACAGCAATGCAAATGAACAAACTGCAGTTCTACTCAGCAACATGGATGAATCTCATAAACAAAATATTGAATGACAGAAGTAAGGCACAAAAGAATATATACAGTATGATCCATTCATCTGAAGTTCAAAATGAGGCCAAATGAAATGATGTTGTTTAGGGATACAGACACAGGTGGTAAAACTGTAGAGAAAAGCCAAGAAAATTATCACAAAAGTCAGGATAGTGGATATCTCTGATGGAGAGAGAGGATTTTATGACCAAGAGGGGACAAATAGCAGGGACTGGGAGAGGGCATGAGGAGGGGTTCTGGGAGTAGGAAATGTTTTATTTCCTCACGTGGGTGTGGTTCCGTAGGTTTTCCTTTCGTGATGATTCATCAACATGTATATTTATGTTTATGTCAGTTATATTTCATAATTGTTTTAAACAAAGGAATGACCAGCACAAGGAGAGGCAGAGGTATGACATCTAGGAAAAGTGCACAGGTAGCTTCACCATTGTTGGTGATGTTCTTAAGTTAGGTGTGGATTCATGAGTGTTCATTTCATTTTTATGCTCATAACTTACATATACTTTATATGTAAGATACATCTCATGTTAAATATGCATAAGCATTTTATAATAAATTAAAAGCAAAGAGGAATCCTGATAGTAGGAAATAGGATGGTTTGCACCAGGATTGTCATCCAGGAAGCTATCGTATAGTTAATCTGGACATAATAAGAATGTTAGAGACTGGAGTCACTGCCATCTCTTTCAGGGAAGCCCTGTTGACAGACAGGGGACATATTTTCTACCATATTATTCTCATTCCCCTGACTACATACATAGATGCTAAGACTATAAAGCAAAACCGTGAAATGTTTATCACAAAAGTCAGGATAGTGGATACTTCTGAACTGAAGGTGGGCACTCCTGTTTCTTATCTTTTTGTCTTCATAGAAAAGGCACGAAAAGACGTATGTACTAACCAAATTTCCAGGTTCCTAAATAACGGAGACTAACTCTGGTTGGTTAGAGAGAAAATGAATTTATTGAAAGGACATTGAATAGCTCACAAAATTGATGGAAAAGCTGAATAATGAGGCTTGGCACTTGGAAAGGAGCCATGGGAAATTAAGCAGCCAGAAATAGAGACCAAATCAATACACAGGAAGCATCTGGTTAGTATCCAACTGCGTCTGTCATTGGCACAGCCACCACTGGACATTGGACAGTACCCTTATTGCTTCCTCTTCCACCTCTGGAAAGATTCTAAGTGCCATTTGCTTCTTTCTGTTATTCCAGAATCAAGGTCTTAGGTAGGAGTGTCTGATTGGAAGGTCCCGTGCCCAAATTCTAGAGACAAGGGATCTGGGAAAGGGGCTATTTGTCCACACTTAAGCTTCTTTATTGGAATTTTTTCCAGATAGGAAGTGTGTTTAGATACTGGGAGGCCAAAAATGAAAAACTTCTATCACAGGGAATATTAGAAATAAACATATCTGGCCTCTGCCTATTCACAGGGAGGAGAAAAGATTAATAGGATCAATTAAGATCTGTGAAATTCACAGGGGCACGCTTTTACTTGGAGACAAGGGATTCTGCATAGTCACTAAACTGAAAGGCAGCCAGGCTTTCTCTTCCTTCTGCTTTGCAGTGCACCAGTCTTTCTCTTTTCTAGTTTTTCTGCCTGTGATTGGCAGTGGGAACTGGGGTGGAATTTTGATCAGTCCTGCCAGGCCAGGAAGCTATCTTCAATTCAGGAAAGTGAGGCGTGACCCTGCTGCCATCCCCAAACTGGCCAGCATCAGAAAACTTTTCAAGGGTATGTTTTTGAGTGCATGACAAACCATGAAGACAACTGACATTTGGGCCGGGCACGGTGTAATCCCAACACTTTGGGAAGCCGAGGTGGGAGGATCACATGAGCTCAGAAGTTCGAGGCCAGCCTGGGCAACATAGTAAGACCTTGTCTCTACAAAACATAAAAATATTAGCTGAATGTAGTGGTGCATGTCTATAGTCACAGCTACTTGAGAGGCTGAGGCAGGAGGATGGCTTGAGCTGGGGAGATTGAAGTTGCAATAGGTGGTGGTAGCACCACAGCACTCCAACTTGGGCAGGCAACAGAGCAAGATCCCATCTCAAAAAAAAAAAAAAAAAAAAAGACAGCTGACATTTGGATTATTGTTTGGCTGGTGATCTAGTTTTTCTATCATGCAAAACCCTGGAGGAAAAGAGGGACAGGTGATAGGATTCAGACTCTAAATTCCACCCTATACTTCCAGTTAGCGGTCACTTAGACTGGCTGGTGATACAATCTAATATGAAATGGCTATATCAGATTCGTCTCTTTGAGAATCTGAACTTGGAAGAACTGAGCCCTCAGCAGATGTGGAGAGAGAACAGAAACATGTGAGAGGCTGTGTGATAGTTGCCTTGGTATTTGATGACTTTCTATGATCAGCTGCAGGCTATAGTCTCCCTACAAATAGTTAATGAACACACTAATGAAGTCGGATCACATTTATGAATAAATGCTGATTAAAACAATGAGATAGATGTCTTCTCCTTCTCCTCCTCCTCCTCCTCCTCCTTTCTCCTCCTCCTCCTTCTTCCTTATTCAAAATGTCAGTAACACTGTTGGCAGAGGTATAAGAACAGTTGTGTTCTTACACTTTGCTATTGAAAGTATAGATTGATAAACTTTCTGGAAGAGAGCTTGGAAATACATAAATTCATACCAAAACTTTAAAATTATGTGTGTCCTTTGACCCAACAATTACACTTCTTGGAACTTTTTTATTTTTATCTGTTTTAGAGATAGGATCTTGCTTTATTGCCCAGGCTGGCTTCAAACTCCTGGGCTCAAGTGATTCTCTCACCTCAGCCTGCTGATAACTGGGACTACAGGCACACGCCACTGCACCTAGCCATTGGAATTTATCCTAAAGAAAGAATTTAGGATGTGAAAAAATATTTAGTTATAAAAGCTCATCACAATGCTATTTACAATATGAATATTTCCAAACTGTTGGAAACAATCTAAATGTCCAGCAGTATAGACTGACTAAATTATGATGGAAGCTTAAAATAGTATATTCAGCCATTAAAAATGATTTTGCAGAAACTTACTTTTAAATGAGGCTTCTGAGTCAAAAACAAAAACAATTAATCATTCATAGCAAAAGCAGCAGCCAAAGCAACATCCCATGTTGGTTTCCAAGGGTCATCCTGAGAGCGAGATGGTACCTGCACATGCAGTGGGGTGCATAACAGGAGAGGAACCCTGTAAAAATTAGGAAACACTGATCTTATATATAACTGCCAGAGACGTGCCCATCTTCCCCTCCAGGGAGAGAGAAACCTTAGTTTACTCTGGAATGTAAGCAAATCTTCTCCAGGAAGGGAGGAAGAAGAGTTTTTTATCTTTACTATCCTGGTCCATCTCCAGGGAGGGAAACATGTCTACACTTTACTATCCTGAGATGTCTCCTTATATAAGTATTCTTGAATTGTTTGCAATTGCCTTTGATCAGAGGACTTGAGCCATGCAGAAAAGTGAGATGTTCAGGGTGAATCTTCTTCTAACATTGATTGTATGTGAAGGGCAGAAGATTGTTTCTGAAACTGTCAATTTTTTTTCTCAGTTTGAAAAGATTTTTATTTTTTATTTCCTATTTTTTAGAGACAGGATCTTTCTCTGTTGCCCAGGTTAGAGTACAGTGGCATGATCACAGCTCACTGCAGCCTTGAACTCCTGGGCTCAAGCCTCAGCCTCTCAAAGTGCTAGGATTATAGGCATGAGCCACCACGCCCGGTTTTGAAAAAGTTTTAAGTTTGGGAAAATAATATTGCATAGATGTATTTGACATGGACATTGTTTAGAATATGCTAAGTAAAAAAGTGGATTATACATGGCATGTAGTAAGATCCCATTTTTTAACAATTAGGTATACTATTTGTCTATGGAGAAAAAAATCTGGAAGGGGGTATACCAATATATTAATAACGTTTATGTTTGGCTGAGAGACAGCATCATTTGTTTTAAAATGTTCTTTCTGAGAACATGTTCTTTCTGAGAACATGTTCTGAGAACATGTGTTTTGTTTTTTCTCCAATGAATGTAGCAGTTTTTGTGATTAAATTTCTCTCTTTCCCTTCCTTTCTTTCTTTCCTTCTTTCTCTCTCTCTCTTTCTCTCTCTTTCTTTCTTTCTTTCTTTGACCGGATCTCACTCTGTTGCCCAGGCTGGAGTACAGTGGTGCAATCATAGCTCACTGCAGCCTTGAACTCCCAGGCTAAAGCAATCCTTCTGCCTCAGCCTCCTGAGTAGCTGGAACTACAGGTGCATACCATCACATCTGGCTAATTTTTAAACTTTTTGTAGAGACAGAGTCTCCGTATGTTGCCCAGCTGGTCTTGAACTCCTGGGCTCAAGTGATCCTCCTGCCTTGGCCTCCCAAAATCCTGGGACTACAGGCGTGAGCCACTGCACCTGGCCTTAAATTTTTTCTTTGTATCTGAAACTATAATTCCACTTTTTCTTTCTGTCTTCTATTAAGGGTAGATATCAATAATATGGGGTTTTTGTTTTGTTTTGTTTTGTTTTTTGCTAGTTTAGCTAAATCTTGGATAAACTTAAACTTCCCTATAGGAGGGAAGAGAAAAGGGTAAGAGGAAAACAACAATACTAAGAGAGAGGATGGAGGCCAGGCGAGGTGGCTCACACTTGTAGTCTCAGCACTTTGGGAGGCTGAGATGGGTGGGCTGCTTGAGCCCAAGAATTCAAGACTAGCCTGGGCAACATGGTGAAACCCCATCTTTACAAAAAATATGAAAATTTGCCAGGTATGGTGGTGGGCGCCTGTAGTACCAGCCACTCAGGGGACTGAGGTAGGAGGATCGCTTGAGCCCAGGAGGTCGAGGCTGCAGTGAGCCTTGAGTGGGCCACTGTACTCCTCTGCACCAGACAAAACCAGAGAGAGCATGGGGGAAAAGTAAAAACGGAAACTTGGCAGAAGAGGCAGGTCTTGCGGGGGTTTGAAGTGAAATGCTGTTTGATATAAACTCCTTTATCCACATCCCTTACAAAGTCAGTAAATTCTATGATGTTTTTGTATGAGTGGAATTTTTAGTGGGAAGCTCAGAGAAAATGAAGAGGAGACAATAGTAATATAGGTTGCAGTTTGGGTGTTGTATAGGAGCTTCAAACAAACATGCTTAGCTATATTTAGATTAAATGATCACCTAGAACAGTGGTTCTCAAACTGTTAAAAGTTATTAAGGATCCTAAAGAACTTTTCCTAATGTGGCTTTTAACTATGTATTATTTACCAGTTAGAAATTAGAACTAAGAAAATTTAAGATCACAAGAAAATATAAACCCTCAGAATGATCACATCGTTACACATCGGGTAGACTCTGGAAAACTCCCTTCTACATTTGTTGGTGAAAGAGGGTGAAAAAGACAAATAACGAGTTAGCATTATTATTAAAATAGTATTGACTTCATGTTCCCCCTGAAATGGTCTTGGAGTTCCAAACCACAATTTGAGAACCACTGATCTAGAAAATTAGTATTTTGTGAGGTAGGATATTGACTTCTACTTCTGCTCCATTTTCTCTTTTCTCTCTAGTGTCCTGTTGTTTGCACATTGGACCTCTTCTGATTCTCTTATCTTTTCTCTCCTGTTGTTCATTGTTGTCTTCTTGTTTTTCTTCTCCTCCCCCCCACTCCTCCTCCTCCTTCCCCTTCTTCTTTCTTCTTCTTCTTCTTCTTCTTCTTCTTCTTCTTCTTCTTCTTCTTCTTCTTCTTCTTCTTCTTCTTCTTCTTCTTCTTTTCTTCTTCTTCTTCTTCTTCTTCTTCCTCTTCCTCTTCTTCTTCCTCTTCCTTTTTCTTCTTTCTTCTTCCTCTTTCCCCTCCTCCTCCTCCCCCTGCTAATCTTCCTCCTCCTCCTCCTCTTCCTTTTTTTCTGAGACAGGGTCTTATTGTGTCACCCAGGCTGGAGTGCAGTGGTACGACCACAGTTCACTGCAACCTCGACCTCCCAGGTGGTTGGAGCTACAGGCACACGCCACCACACCTGGCTAATTTTTAAAAATTTTTTTATAGAGATGGGGTTTCACTATGTTGCCCACGCTGGTCTTGAAATCTTGGGCTCAATTAATCCGCCTGCCTCGGCCTCCCAAAGTGCTGGGATTACAGGTGTCAGCTACTGTGTCTGGCCTCTTTTTGAATTTCTTCCTGGGAGATTTCTATAATATGTCTTCCAACCTAATTCTTTGAATGCTTCTTTAATTTTTTTCATTTTTATTTTTTGTGTATAGCATCCTGTTTGGTTTTGGGTATAATATTTTCTTAAATTTCTTTGAGGATATTAATTATTGTTTTCCTCTCCTCCCTATATGATCTCTATTTCTTCCAAGTTCTTTTTAATGTTTGTTGTCTTCTTTGTCTTTTGTGTTAGAAAAATTTCCTCAAATATCTGATGGTATTTACTTGTTTGCCTGTAGTTAAGAGTGAAGCACTAAGAACTGAAACTCTGTGACTAGCTGGGGCCTGTTTACTGTGGGCCTTGCTGTAGAATGCTCAGAGTCATTAGAATGATCTTAGCACTATCTGACAAATCCATGATAATGCAGAATTCAGTTGGATGTCATTTAATGTCCATAGGGGTGTGACCCTACCATAAAGAAGGACATGAAAACATTTTGGGATTCTACCAACTCCAAAAAGGTTTTAACAGACTGTGATGGTTAATATTGAGTGTCAACTTGATTGGATTGAAGGATGCAAAGTATTGTTCCTGAGTGTGTCTGTGAGGGTGTTGCCAAAGGAGATTAACATTTGAGTCAGTGGACTGGGAGAGGCAGACCCACCCTCAATCAGCTGCCAGCACCATCTAATCAGCTGTCAGGGTGGCTAGGATAAAAGCAGGAGGAGGAAAGTGGAAGGACTAGACTGGCTTAGTCTTCTGGCCTCCATCTTTCTCCCATACTGGATGCTTCCTGTCCTCGAACATCAGACTCCAAGGTCTTCAGCTTTTGTACTCTTGGACTTACACCAGGGGTTTGCCAGGGGCTCTTGGGCCTTTGGCCACAGACTGAAGGCTGCACTGTCAACTTCCCTGCTTTTGAGGTTTGGGGACTTGGACTGGCTTCCTTGCTCCTCAGCTTGCGGACGGCCTATTGTGAGACTTCACCTTGTGATTTTGTGAGCCATAATAAACTCCCTTTCATATACACATTTATCCTATTAGTCCTGTCCCTCTAGAGAACCCTGACTAACACAGAGACTTAAATAGGAATCCTGGGCCGGGCGCAGCGGCTCAAGCCTGTAATCCCAGCACTTTGGGAGGCTGAGACGGGCGGATCACGAGGTCAGGAGATCGAGACCATCCTGGCTAACACGGTGAAACCCCGTCTCTACTAAAAAAAATACAAAAAACTAGCCGGGCACAGTGGTGGGCGCCTGTAGTCCCAGCTACCCGGAGGCTGAGGCAGGAGAATGACGTAAACCCGGGAGGCGGAGCTTGCAGTGAGCTGAGATCCGGCCACTGCACTCCAGCCTGGGCGACAGAGCGAGACTCGGTCTCAAAAAAAAAAAAAAAAAAAAAAAAAAGAATCCTGAGGATCCAATGAAATGACCGTATCTTTACAGGTAAGTTGGAAAACATTACATATCCAAGGAGAACTGAAGAAATGTAAAACCAAGTAGTGATGAAAGATGTTACCTACAATCTTTTTTTTGAGACAGGTTTTCCCTCTGTCACTCAGGCTGGATGCAGTGGTACGATCATGTCTCACTGCAGCGTCAACCTTCTGGGCTCAGATAATTCACCCACCTTAGCCTCCTGAGTAACTGAGACTACAGGCACACACCACCACATGCAGCAGATTTTTTTGTATTTTTGGTAGAAGCAGGGTTTCACCATGTTACCCAGGCTGGTCTCGAACTGCTGGGTTCAAACGATTCACCCACCTTGGTCTCTCAGTGCTGGGATTACTGTGCCTTTCCTAGCTACAATTTTATTTGGGGTTGCAAACTCCAGGAACAAAGGAACATTTAGGACTGAAACTCAAGGACTGGATTTTAGAGTCCAAAATGTAGTGACTACAGAAAGGAACTTAGCTTGGCAATCAGTCACAAGAAATGTTTCCAGGGTGTCTTATAATTCCAAGTCTCATGCTCAGCTGAAGTCTTTGGTCAGAGTAAACTCAGCCAGCTGAGAAGATGATGTTCCCCTAAGTGGAAAGGTAATATTTCTTCAAATGAACAACTTTCTTTAACTTTATAAAATTTAGAATTTAGGAAAGTTACAAAGTAAACATATGGTATTAAATGTTAGTTAAAATCCTTATTTTAGGTACTTCTTTTTATTCTTTTTTTTAAAGATGGGGTCTTACTCTGTCCTGTCAAGGAGCAGGTGTCCCTGAGAACCCAAACATTCCAGAGAGTATCTGAGAACCTACCTGGGAAAAAAGTCCCATAACACATATGGTAGGCAAAGAGCCAGAAAATTAGTTTAAAAGCAGCATAGGGATGGGAGGCAGCATGGGTCTCTAAAGCTGTCCTGCTGCTGTCCGGGAGTACCTGCTATGTAAGTCCTAACAAACTCATCTACTTGCTCAGCTGGACTTGTCTGAGTCATTGTTTGGTCTCTCGGCTCCCTCCCAGTTTGGGGGAAGGTTTTTCTATGTGATTCCAGGTTTTTCTCATTACAGGCATGGCAATACATGCCTGTAGTCCTGAGCTACTTGGGAGGCTGAGTCCAGAAGTTTGAGGCTGCAGTGAGCTATGATTGCACCACTGTATTCCAGCCTGGACGGTACCTTGCTCAAAAAAAAAAAAAAAAAAAAAAAAAGGCATGTTAGAGAAATAGATTAGCCTGTGATTCCAATTTAACATATAAATTGTGTAACTGACTTAGATTTGGGATTCAAGATTTAACACTTACTAAATTTATAACAGTATTGGACCATTTAAGAGAAATTAAGTCCTATTGTATTTATAAATTTAATTATTATAAGACTTATTATATTTGAGAAGTTATTTGTAGGAGCTTTTCCTGGGAAGTTTTGTTATAAGCCAATTGAAGAATTTAAAATGAAAAGGAAATTATTATATGCTGGTAATAATTTTCATTTGTTTGTTTGTTTGTTTTGAGACAGGGTCTCACTCTGTCACCCAGGCTGGAATGCAGTGAGGCCATATCAGCTCACTACAACCTCCGCCTCCTGGGTTCAAAAGATTTTCCTGCCTCAGCTTCCCGAGTAGCTGGGATTATAGGCACGCACCACCACAGCTGGCTAATTTTTTAATTTTTTGTGGAGACGGAGTTTCCCCATGTTGGCCAGGCTGGTCTTGAACTCCTGACCTCGAGTGATCTGCCCAACTCGGCCTCCAAAAGTGCTGGGATTACAGATGTGCACCACTGTACCCAGCCATGTTTGTTTTTTGAGACAGAGTCTCACTCTGTTGCCCAGGCTGGAGTGCAGTGGCACAAACATAGCTCACTGCATTCCTGGCCTCAAGCAATCCTCCCACCTCAGCCTTCCAAGTAGCTAGGATTACAGTTATTTATTACATTTATGAATATGATTTTAAAATGATTAAGGGAATTAATTAACTAGATGCTAAAAGTCCCCTTAAAAGTTAATATTGCATTTTGGTAGATTTTATAAACCTATCAAATCATATCTGCCAATTGAATTTAAAAGTTTAAGGAAGAACGGGGTTTTAAAATTTGCAGTAGGTAAAATATGAATTAAAAAGAACAAAATGGGCCGGGCGCGGTGTCTCAAGCCTGTAATCCCAGCACTTTGGGAGGCCGAGACGGGCAGATCACGAGGTCAGGAGATCGAGACCATCCTGGCTAACATGGTGAAACCCCGTCTCTACTAAAAAATACAAAAAACTAGCCGGGCGAGGTGGCGGGCGCCTGTAGTCCCAGCTACTCGGGAGGCTGAGGCAGGAGAATGGCATGAACCCAGGAGGCGGAGCTTGCAGTGAGCCGAGATGGTGCCACTGAACTCCAGCCTGGGCGACAGAGCGAGACTCCGTCTCAAAAAAAAAAAAAAAAAAGAACAAAATGGTTTCTGAAAAATTTTTCTGTGTGCAATAATTACCGTTAAATGCATAAAGTACCCACATTGACAATTTGATGAGAATTGGACGTTTTTATTGAGAAATTCCCACATGACAGTGTATGTGGGTCATTTCTCTGGATTGTCCAGTTTCCAAGAACAGTCCTTCAATCCTTTGCCTGTGTAGGAATAACCTGCGCAGGGCTGGCTTCATGGGCCAGCATCCCATGCAGTCTCAGAGGGCTCTGCTCTTGGAAGGACCTCACGCTTGTTCTAATGCTCTGCTGTTGCCATCTTGAAAATTTTATTTTAAACAAAGAGCCTTACATTTTTATTTTGCACTGGGCCCTGCAAATTCTGTAGCCAGTCTTGCCCTGTAGTCAGAGTTCTGGCAGCCAAGCAGTGGGAGAGGGCTGGAGTTTCAAAGGTCAGTATGCAGACTCTCCCCAATCCCTGAGTTTTCTCAGTTTCCTCCCTCTCACCCGCCAAGTTGTGCCTGTTGTCCACAAGTCCATGGTCTCTCCAGTCCAACTTTGAAAGATCCACTTTCCTGCCAGGGTTGCGGGGAGGGACTGTCAGATGGCCATATGGGCTAGAGGAGGAGGAGATGAGGGGGCTATCTAGTTCCCCTGCTTTTGCTAATTCTGTGGTAGGAATTACCTTGCCTTTTTCGTTTTTTTGAGACAGGGTCTCATTCTGTTGCCCAGGCTGGAGTACAGTGGCATGATCATAGTTCACTGAAGCCTTGAACTCCTGGACTCAAGGATCCTCCTACCACAGCCTCCCGAGTAGCTAGGATTACAGGTGTGTACCACCATACCCAGCTTGAATCACCTTGTTTTTGAGGCTTTCTCCCCTGCAGACACTTGCAGAATGGAAAAAGTTGAAACTTAAAATTAATTACCAATTAGCCTATTCCAAAATTTTGCTGACATCTCAACTCTAATGTATCTCCTCTCTCATTCTTTGCCCTTGTGGGTTTATGACTTTTGTTCCTTTATTAAGGTTTTGGGAGAAACAGAAGAAAATGCAGGTGTTCAATCTGCCGGGCATGACCAGTAGTCTCAATTTAGCTTCCATAGAAACAACTACTCTTCTCCTTAGTACTTGATTTTTGTTGCTTTATGTAATACTTAATCAAATTGTATAATTACAATGACAAGTACAACTGGCATAAATAAGTTTAAGAACAAACCCATTTTGACTCTCAGTAAATATGCACCTCAGTTAGTGGGAACAGAAGTATATGGGCATTAGTCATTTTACAGAAGAAGTGAGAGTTGTGGTTAAGTTGGGCAAGTTGGATTAAATGGAGATTAGTCAACTGAGTTTCTATTTTAAATAAATGAATATAAGGCATTCATTAAGAGGGTGTATTATTGAAAATCTAAATGATTTGACTTCTTAGACAACCAATTTAAAGAAGCTAATCTGTCTTTTTTTGTTGTTGTTTAGAAAAAAATGGGGTTTCATTCTTTTTGCCCAGGCTGGAGTGTAGTGGCATGATCACAGCTCACCACAGCCTCAATCTCCCAGGTCCAAGCGATCCTCCCTCTTCAGCCTCCCAAGAAGCTAGGACTACAGACACATACCACCACACCCGGCTAATTAAAACACAAGTTTTTTATTTTTATTTTTTTTATGGAGACGGGGTCTCCCTATGTTTCCCAGGCTGGTCTTCAACTCTTGGGCCCAAGGAATTCTCCCACCTTGTCTTCCCGAAGTGCTGAGATTACAGTCATGAACCACCGTGCCTGGCCTAATGGTCTTTTAAAAAGCCTTTAGCAAACAAATGCCTTTCTGAGGTCAGAGTCTTTTCTGCACTTTGACATGGGTAGTATCGAAGAGTCCAGAGTTAACTCCTGACTCCTGGCTCCTGCTCTATCCTAACTCCCAACAATCTCTGCCTCTGCCTTGATCTCCTAGTGGACTTTTGAGCTGCTTTGACCTCAAAGACCTTGGTTTGCATGTATGAGTCATACCTTGTGAGGCTCCCTTTCATAGGTACTTGGCTGTCCAGCCTCTAGCCTTTGGAGAATTCAGGGCAGACGGACTTGCTTTCCTATTGGCTTCCTCCTATGCAGGATGTTAGCTTCAGTTTCTCTGCTCCACATCAGTTATCCATTCTTTGCTTTCCATCTTCCAGAATTCTGACATTTTCCATCTGTCATCACCCGTATTTGTCTTTATATTTGAAGAGTTTACAGCTCTTTTAAGAACATTGTTATCCCTTTACTATCAGTTTAATGAAAGTTCTGAGGGGTAGAGAATCACTGCTTCTCTTGAGTAATTCATGTGTGGCTTTCTCTCTACTATGGTAGCTTCCTATTTCCTAAGCTGATATTTCCTTGATCTCCTGATTCTTCTGAAAACAAGAGCCTCAGTTTTTAGCTTTCTAGACAATTTGAAAAAGACATCTACTCAGCCTTCAGAGCCCTATTTGTTCTGTGGTTAATATGCAGCCAGAAAGAAGTCAATGTAAGTCAGCTTTTGCAAGTATCAATTAGAACTTAGGGGATGTGTCAGGATAAAAGTTAAGTGTAATTATTTTAAGTCAAGCTAACTCTGGGAAATTTCCTCTTGATAGAAAAATAATACTCATAAGGTCAGATGAGCTTTTCTCCTTTGACTGTGAAGAAGGGAATATTTAGGGACTGGAAGTTAAAACTTTTCCTTAGGACAAGATTAAGAGTTGTAACATTTCCTAAACTCACAGCAACTGTTTTTTTGTACAATTGCATGGCACTTTCAGTTTCAAAGGTCCTTTTTTTTGGGAGGTGGATAGAACTTAAAATAATACCTTCCATCTTTAGTACAGTTGTTGGTGGGATATTGGTTCCAGGACACCCCCACAGATAACAAAATCTGTGGTTGCTCAAGTCCCTTATATAAAATGGCATATGTAGTATTTGCACGTAACCTACGCACATCTTCCTGTATGCTTTAAATCATCTCTAGATTACTTATAATACCTAATACAATGCCTACACATCACTCTTTCACATAGATTCAGTGTAGTACTAGGTGAGCAGCAAATTCAAGTTTTGCTTTTTGGAATTTTGTGGAACTCCCCACCCCCAAAATATGTATATATACATATATATTTTATATATATTTTATATATATTATATATGTATTTTATATATATATATATATATATATTTTTTTTTTTTTTTTTGAGACAGAGTCTCACTCAGCCACCCGGGCTGGAATGCAGTGGTGTGATCTTGGCTCACTGCAACCACAATCTCCCGGCTTCAAGCAATTCTCCTGTCTCAGCCTCCTAAGTAGCTGGGATTACAGGCACCTGCCATCATACCCAGCTAATTTTTGTGTTTTCGTAGAGACAGGGTTTCACTATATTGGCCAGACTGGTCTTGAACTCCTAACCTCAGGTGATTTGTCTGCCTCGGCCTCCCAAAGTGCTAGCATTACAGGCATGAGCCACTGTACCTAGCCCCCCACCAAATATTTTCCATCTCCAATTGATTGAATCCATGGATTTGGAACCCATGGATACAGAGGGCTGACTGAATATAACTTTTTCACATTTTTTTTTTTTTCCTGCAGAAATGTAATCAGTTCTTTCAGACTAGAGATTGTTTCTGATACATCTTAGCATCTCTGAGTGCCAGAATGAGGGCCTACCATAAGGTCAGGCACATAAAGCTCGTTTAATCTTTCTATCAACCCGTGAATGTGGAAGTACAGTTACGCTAATGTTATAGCTGTGGAAACTGAGGCACAACCTACACAGCTGTAGTAAGAGGTAGAGGTGAGAGTTAGTAACTTATTTTACAGAGGGAATGAAAATGGTGGGTAAGTCGGACAAGTTGGTTCCTAGGATAACACCAAGAGGAACTGACTCCACTGATTAACCAGGTTAGCTGCCTCCTACCCAAGTACTCTGCAGCATTTGCCTTCAGTGACAACATGTAAGGTGCTTTCCGGAGAGACAGATCTGGGACTTCATGGAGCTTGCAGAATTGGTTGTATGACTGCTGGCTAATAAGTGTTTGACACATTTGGCCTAAGACTATCTCTGAAACATACCACCTGAAGCGTGGTTGTGGAGAAGCCCCATAGTTCAATCTATATCTTAACTGTTGGAGGCTACTGATACCTGCCTTAAAGATGTTATTAATAACAAACATGAATGACCACATTGACTTAGGTTAATTTGTAACCTCCTTCTCCCTTAGTTATCTCCAGCCAAAAGAACTCTAGTCTAAGAGAGTCACAAAATATCTTGTGAAAATTTACCACAGGCCTCAAACAGAGACTCGGGGGACTGAAGTCTCTGACATGAGTGCTTCCTGCAGAGTATAAGCATTTGGAACATGGATAAGTCCTGTGGGCTAAAATCTCCAGCACGCAGCAGTTAGAAATTCAATGTTGTCCCCAAGCACTATAGATCTCCTGAGTGTTTTGAATTCCAGTGGGAAGGGAGTTCTGATAAAAGGCAGCTGAGTTTGGAAGGATTATAGCCTCAGGATGGCTCCTCTCCCTTTTGACCCATGGTTGAGGAAATTCTGCCTCAGCAGCCTTGTCTCTCTCCCTTTCTGCATCCATCTCACTGGTGTCCCCAACCCCCGGCTACATGGCCTGTTGATCCCCCATGTGTGATCCCCCATCTCAAGCAGCAATTCCAAAGACGTTGGAGAATGTTGGCCTTGTTGGTTGTCTCATATCAGAAATAATCTGAGAGTTGCTTGTGAATTGCAGGACTATTTAGATTTTGAGGTCATAGAACTGGTACTTTTAAAATGTCTTTTTATTTTTTAATTATTATTATTATTATTTTTTTAAGAAATAGAGATGGGGTCTTGCTATGTTGCGCAGGCTGGTCTTGAACTTCTGGCCTCAAGTGATTCTCCTGCCTTGGCCTCCCAAAGTGCTGGGACCACAGGTGTGCACCACCGCACCCAGCCTTTAAAATGTCTTAAAAAGTGAAAACTATATTTGAATATAAATAAAGAATTAAGAACAATACTTGAGTATTGAGACTATATTATCCAATACAATTGATGAAACTATAGACCATACTCACTAGACTTGCACACAAGCTTTTCAGTTTTAATTTCACATAATTTGAAAACTGACATACATGTGACTATAGAGCATTTGAAATGTGACTCATACAACTGAGGAACTGAATTTTTTATTTTATTTAAGTAACTTAAATTTAAATAGCCACCTGTGAGTAGTAGCTACCATCCTGGTCACCACACATCCAGAACACGGTGGTAAGCCTGTATCAGGATAGTCTAGGTTTTGTTGCAGCCACAGAGAACCCTAAAATCTTGGTGATTTAAAAGAACAAATATTTATTTCTTGCTGGTGTTATGTCCCCATTTTGGGTTGGCTAGAGACCCAGATGGCTGCAGCAGCCACCATCTCACGCATTGCCAGTCATTATGGAGAGGCTTGTACCAGCACATAAATGCTCTGGTCCGGAGGGTACATACATAACTTCTGGTCACAGCTCACTGACTAGGACTAGTCACATGGCCCCATCTAACCAGGAAGCCGACAGTGAAGCCCTAACTCTGTGCAGAGATCCTTAGCAACAACTGCCACTGACATTATCCCCCACTTTCAAAATACAGAGAAGGAGTCCCAAGGGATAAAGAGAGTAGTGCTACTTGTGTTTTGTTGAAAAATGGAGAATTGGGTTTCTCGGAACTCATTTATTATCTCCTATGTACTCATTAGCACGGATTTATCAAAAACAGGTGAGGTGTGGAGCAAAAAGCAAATTTCAAACATTTTAACAAAAATAAAAAACCTTTACATAAATTTAGAGCTGACAACAGTCAGCATGTCTTACTAGTTGCATGTAGGAAATATCTTTTAATAAGAAGATATGCAATGCAAGGAACAATCAATGGATTTTTTTTAATATGTTTGGGATGAAAATGAATGGAAGAAAGTATATCTGTTATTTTTCTTGGTGCAGCATATAAATTGTACATTTTTCACTAGCAAGGAATAAAAAGAGTCATTTTCTTTAAAAACAATAAATTACTAGGGACATTTGTGGATTGTGATTGTCTTAAATATGAAAACACTAAACATTTATTAACTGGACAACGGATTGTTTCTTTCCAGACTACATCAAAGAATCAGAGAATTATCTAGCCCTACATTTAACAGCATGTCTTAAACTCTTTCTAGACCATCCACAATATTGCTTGAACATCTGAAGACATGGGGGACTCGCCATCTGATATCTGATAACAGACTTCCTGTAAAGCAGAACCAGTAGTTTCTTGATAACAAATTCTTCAATATGAAGATATGGATGAAGCATTTGGCTGCCAATAATGAATTGCACCAAAGTCACCAATTCAAACCATGCCCTGGTAAATAGTATTAGTGATGATGATGATGATGATGATGTCACATGTTGAAAATGTCATGTAGATTTTAGCATTTTGAGAACGTGATACTCTATAACAGTGGTCCCTAACATTTTTGGCACCAGGGACCACTTTCATGGAAGACAGTTTTTTTCATGGATCAGGAGAGGGGGTGGTTTTGGGATGATTCAAGCACATTATACTTATTGTACACTTTGTTTCTATTATTATTACATTGTAATAATAATAAAATAATTATACAACTCATCATATATAGAATCAGTGGAAGCCCTGAGTTTGTTTTCCTGCAACTAGACTGTCCCATCTAGGGGTGATGGGAGACAGTGACAGATCATCAGGCCTTAGATTCTCATAAGGAGCGTGAAACCTAGATCCCTCACATGAGCAGTTCACAATAGAGTTCGTTCCTGTGAGAACCTAATGCTGCCACTCATCTGACAGGAGGCAGAGCTCAGGGGGTAATGCGAGCAATGGGAATCGGCTGTAAATATAGATGAAGCTTTGCTCACTTGCCCACTGCTAACCTCCTTATGTGTGACCTGGTTCCTAACAAGCCATGTACCCGGGGGTTGGGGACACCTGCTCTATAAGATGTCCTTCTAGAATGATACAGTACTAAGCTGATGCTCAAGAGAAATTTTGAACTAAATGTGTAAATTAGGCTACCTATATAAACAAGAACTTCCTAAATCATTCTGTTCCATAGTAAAACACAACCATGTAAGCCAGTTCTTCACATATACGCACCAGTGTCTGTTTTTTGTTGCCAAGAGGTATCTGTGTTCTTTACAACTGGTAGCATGGAAAGAAAGAGAAGTCTGCAAAGATTGAACAAACAGCATGCACTGTGGTATCCTTTATTTTAAAATTGTGAGCTGACTACAGTTGTAGTGTTCTCATTTACCATTCTGATGGCATAATAAACCAAGAGAACATTAACACAATTCCAAGAAGGCATTAACCTGTAACACACATATACGCCACACATGCACACACACAACATACACGCACACAAAGGTTATATTCTGAACACAAAAGTGATGGAAAAAAGCTCTGAATGCTCTAAATCAAATAAAAACCCTTTATTATAATAAACTGTGGCAATACTGTGGCTATTATGAAAAATATTGTAACTATTTTAAAAGCAAAAGGAAAAATACTGGCAGTTTGAAACTAGCAGCAAAAAGCAGATAAAAATAGAATGGAAGATAACATAAGACTAATATCAAAATTCTAATGTTGATACTGTGTAGGACTGCACTGAAGTAATTTTAAATTGGTTCTTAAGGAACTCTTTAAAAGTCCCTTAAAATATTAAATTGTTGCACCTTACAAACAGTGGAAAAGAAAAAAAAAGGATTTGGAATGTTACACACACACAGAAGAAATGTATTAGGTCTATCAATTTTGGTCTTTGTTTATGACCTTCAAAACATTTTATAAAGAAAAAATTTAAGTGCCAATGTAGTGAAAGAAAGTTAAAAATTCCTAAAGATGCAAGTCTGAGTGCATTTACCAGGTCTAAGAATATATTTAAAGGTTAGGGGCAAGGCATGATTGATGCACATTTAAGAAGAAAAATATGGAGCCCATAAGGTAGGTCAAGTTCTTTGGAGAGTGTTGAGAATGAAGATGTATTAAACTCTGGCTATCTTGGAGGAGATTCCAAAGTACATGGAGTTCTCCAGCTCTTTATCAGTTGAAATCTGTTTCATCGTGGCCAATAGATAAGACTAACTTTTCAGCAAACTGGTTTCTCCTGTATTCAAACACAAAAATCTTTACCACACATTCAGAGCTGATAACAACACAAATAAGAATCCTGGTTTACAAAGGAAACCACATAAGCAAGGATTTTTTTTCCCATGGGTTCTTAACCAAATGTCTGAAGCTGCTAGACATCTGCAAAGAAGGGATACGTTTAGATTTCCTACTGATTTTGGAAGAAAAATATTTTCCTAAGGAAGCCAGAGTCATCCATGAGCAGGGACCTGTCTTCAGAATCTAAGAAGCATAATGTCCTTAATGCTTAAACTCATGACAAGTTGAGATCCAGAAAAACTGGCAGGTGGAAGGGGAAAGAGAAATGGAGAGTTTGAACATCTGCAGTGTACTTTGGAATAGAGTGGCTCAACTGCTTTCAGAAATGAATTGCTGGAGTACTGGGAGAAAACCCAGTTATCCGGAGTCAGGGGGTGGGGAGAGAGAGGCCTCCCATCTCCAGGGACCCTCTGGGCTGAGCTGTGGGCCAGAACCCTTGTTTTGGCCTTATTTTTCATGAGCACAGTCAAGTGGATAATTTATGACTTTGCCCAGGTAAATATTTGGTTTGGTTACTTTCTCTCTAAAATCAATTGGTCAGCCAAGTTACTGGTGTTTTCCCTAAATGAAATCTAGTGGCACTAGTATCTTAAGGTGCCAGCTAATGTAGATTAATGCCCATCAATAACGCTGCTAGGTATCAACTGCTGTTGCTGAAGAATCAACCCACAAATGACCTAACTAGATAATCTATCACACTAGGTGCTTTTACTATCTTTTTTTTTTTTTTTTTTTTGAGTTTTAGAGAAATAGTCCTTTTAATATGACTTAGAAACTGCTTTTCTCTGGCTTTGTTTCACTCTTCTTCCTCTTCCCCTTCCCCTTCACCTTCCTCCATCGTTTCCACAATGAGCTCTGCTGTGCAGGTGGCTTCTCCAAGACTGTTGACAGCTTTGCAGGTGTACTTGGCATCATCATCCCCACAAACATCACTAATAATTAAAGAGCAGTTCCCGTCCTCATCGTAGTCTATCTGGAAGTGGCGGGACTCCCTGATTGACTGGTCATCTTTGAACCAGACAACCTCGGGGTCCGGGTATCCTGCATCACAGGGAGAGAGCACAAGTTGCAGGAACTGTTATTCCAAATTTATCAACTCATGCAAGCAACTCATAAGCTACCACTATTGATAAAGGTGGTTAAGGAAAAAATTTTCATGTTGGCCTTTATCAACTGTTTTGATATCTACATTAGAAAATGGACATGTCTTGTAAATACCAATATCTGAAACCCCAAATAGAATATGTTAAATTTGTTCCATTTCCCACACATGTTGGACTAGCACCACGTCCCACCTATTAAAAAACTTAATGGTGTTTTTTTTTTTTTTTTTTTAAAGTGATGAGTCTCACTCTGTTGCCTAGGCCGGAATGTAGTGGCATGATCATAGCTTATTGTTGCTCAAATTCCTGGGCTCAAACAATCCTCCCTTCTCAGCCTCCTGAGTAGTGGAACTATAGACATGAGAGACCATACTCAGTTAAACATCCCACCTTTCACTTTTTGAGGGGTAGGAGGCAGGGTCTCATTCTATCACCCAGGCTGGAGTGCAGTGGCATGAACATGGCTCACTGCAACTTCCTGGGCTCAAGCAATCTTCCTCCCTCAGCCTCCCAAGTAGCTGGAGCTACAGGTACACACCACCATGCCCGGCTAATTTTTTAAAAAGTTTTTTTTGTAGAGACAGGGTCTCCTATGTTTCCCAGGCTGGTCTCAAACTCCTGGGCTCAAGTGATCCTCTGACCTTGGCCTCCCAAAGTGCTGGGATTATAGGCGTGAGCCACCACACCCACCCACCTTTAAACAGAGTACTACCTGAGGCTAGGCATGGTGGCTCACACCTGTAATCCCAGCACTTTGGGAGGTCGAGGTGGGCAGGAATTCAAGACCAGCTTGGCCAACATGGCAAAAAAATAAAAATAAAAAAGAGTACTACCTGAAATACTGCTCCAACTCCAACTCTACACCTAGATCTAAATACCTTCTTAGATTGATAATACAATTTTCTTTTTCTTTTTTTTGAGTCAGAGTCTCACTCTGTTGCCCAGGCTGGAGCGCAGTAGCATGATCTTGGCTCACTGTAACCTCCACCTGATTGGTTCAAGTGATTCTCGTGCCTCAGCCTTCTGAGTAGCTGGGATTACAGGTGCGTGCAACCGCACCCAGCTAATTTTTGTATTTTTAGTAGAGACAGGGTTTCAGCATGTTGACCAGTCTGGTCTGTATCTCCTGACCTCAAGTAATCCACCCGCCTCGGTCTTCCAAATTGCTGGGATTACAGGTGTGAGCCACTGTGCTTGGCTGAAAATATAATTTTCTATCTATTTTTTTTGACAGAGTCTCACTCTGTTGCCTAGGCAGGAGTTCAGCAGCATGATCTCGGGTCACTGCAACCTCCACTATCCAGGCTCAAGTGATCCTCTCACCTCAGCCTACTGCATAGCTCAGACTGCAGGTACACACCACCACACCCAGCTAATTTTCATATTTTTTATAGAGATGGGGTTTCACCATGTTGCCCAGGCCGGCCTTGATCTCCTGGACTCAAGTGATCTGCCTGTTGAGATTACACGCATGAGTCACTATGCCCAGCCTAAATTTTCAATTTTGTATAATAGTTAAAGTTAAATAATTTAAATGAAAAATAAGAGTAAAAACAAAATGGGAACAAGGGATCTTTTTGGAGTGATGAAAATGTTCTAAAATTGGATTGTGGTGGTGGTTGCATGACTATAAATTCATTAAAAATAATTGAATTGTGCATTTAAAATAGGTGAATTTTATGGTATATAAATTATAACTCAATAAAGCTAATAACAGCTATATAAAACATAATTGAAAAGAGCTGATAATATTTCTAAGAAGAAGAAAGCAATATTTGTCTTAGTCTGATCCAAAGCAGGTAATTTGCCTATGGACAATTGGAAATGGACCTCACCAATGAGCCTTTATGCATTAGTCATATTTCTGCAAAGTTCAGCAATTAAAAAATAAAATACACATGCATATAAAATACATACATATTATATAAGTTTAAAGTGTATGTGTGCATATATATGCACAGAAGCATTACCAACATTGTGCATTTTGGTCGCATGTACATGGCATATACATGTACCCCGCTTTTAAAGTCATACATATACATACCTTTAAAAATATACAATATATTCCACCTGACTTTCTCTTAAATGTTGGAGATGTATTTTTATAGGAAAAAACCTGTAGCCCTGATACGGTTTGGATGTTTGTGCCCCCTGAATCTCATGTTGAAATGTGATCCCCAGTGTCGGAGGTGGGGCCTAGTGGGAGGTGTTTGGGTCATGGAGGCAGATCCCTCATGAATGTCTTGGTGCCCTCCCCAAGGTAATGAGTAAGTTCTTGCTCTGTCAGTTCATGTGGATCTGGTCGTTAAAACGTGGCATGTCCTTCTCTCTCGCTGTCTCTCTTGCCATGTGACATGCCTGCTTCTGCTATGATTGAAAGCATCCTGAGGCCTCACTGGATGCAGATGCTGGCACCAAGCCAAATAAGCTTCTTTTCTTTATAAATTTTCTAGCCTCAGGTATTCCTTTATAGCAATGCAAACAGACTAATACGAGCCCTAACCAGAAGAAAAATTATACATAAGAAATCAAGAATTCTAATATTCTTTTCAATGTTTTTTCTTTTTTTTTTTTTTTTTTTTTTTTGAGACGGAGTCTCGCTCTGTCGCCCAGGCTGGACTGCAAGCTCCGCCCCCCAGGTTCACGCCATTCTCCTGCCTCAGCCTCCCGAGTAGCTGGGACTATAGGCGCCCGCCACCTCGCCCGGCTAGTTTTTTGTATTTTTTTTTTAGTAGAGACGGGGTTTCACCGTGTTAGCCAGGATGGTCTCGATCTCCTGACCTCGTGATCCACCCGTCTCGGCCTCCCAAAGTGCTGGGATTACAGGCGTGAGCCACCGCGCCGGGCCTCTTTTCAATGTTTTTTCAAAACAATTTTGGAAATTGTTTTTTTGAAGTAATTAGGAACACCCAGACCATGAGGAAAATTGGGTCAGGAAGAGCTGATCGTAAAGTACCCTGCACTCCCACGCCCTGGACTCTCAGTGCATAAGTTTCAATTTTGTTTTTATCACAACAACATCCATATGCTTTAATTTCTCATCAGAGCTCCAGCCAAAAGTTGCATAAATATCAACGAAACAATTCCAAAGAGAAAATTAAGTACGAAACAATCCCAAAGAGAAAATTAAGTACAAAATGATAATCATTGTGTTACTTTAAAACATTCAAAAAAGAAAAAAAAACTTCAGAAGACCCAATGCAATGGTAATGGTGAGAACTGCAAGCAGTGGCTCCAGAGTATTCAACAGAATCCCCAGTCTGAGAATTTTCACATTATCAAAAGCAGCACATCCACTTTCTTTTAATTGAATGGAGAAAGGAAAATGACTATGGTAGGTGAAGCATTGATAAAGCACTTTGATAATATAAAGATGCAGAAGAAAAACTATTTTTTCCATTCCTAACTTTGGGTTATTTTACTCAAAAGGCATTGTCTACTCACATTGCTGGAGAATCAAAGAAAGTGGCAGGCACAGTTTGTTCTGACTGCTGTACAGTGCTATGCGGCCTTGGGAAAGTTGCCTAATAAACTTCTGTGCTCTATTTGGTCAGACCAAAATGGGCGATAACCTGCCACCCTGCTTGGCAGGTGAAAGTCATAGACTTGAAGCAAAGAGCCTGTCTTATCTTGTCCCTTCTCTTTCTAGACGGTTGTAATCTATATGAAAATGGAAACGCTTTGTGTCATCAACTTTGCTTATTTCTCAGGTGCTATGCCATGACCCCTTAAGGTCCCTTGAGCTCTGACCACTGATGGGTCTATGGCTGCATTATTCCCAGTAGGCAGATAAGCAGCCTGGGGAAGATGGCATTGGCTGAGTGCTTTGTCCTGGGTGCCTGGCTCCCAACTGGCCTCAATCTGAAGTCACAATGCATGCTCTCTCTCTGTACCTGCCAGTCCCACAACTTTTCCCTTTACTCCATGACATCTTTACAAGATCTAAAAGGTTCCCCTTTCTCACATATTCCCCTCACAGAATCCCCAGAGCCACTCTATGACTTAGCTATCATCTTACAGTGGAGGGATCTTAACCCAGGGGAGCTGGACCACCATCCAAGGTCACACAGCCTGTGGGCAAGTAGCAGAGCCTGCCGACTCCACATCCTATGTCTTTGTGCCAGCCTTCCTTTGAGGGCCTCGTATGGGCAAGTCACATGCTTTTCAGCAGTTTGCAAAGCTCATTTCACTAAGCATGTTCCAAAGCCAGGTAAGTCCATGCAAGGCCATTTCTAAACTTAGGTCTAGTGGCTGGTGTAAGTAGGTGAAATTTCAAATGTGCCCCCTGGGGAAGTGACTGAAGGACATACCTTCAGGAGGTGGGGAGTGCAGGGCATCGCCCTTTATGAGCAGCTCCTGCTGACCCAGTTTCCCCCAAAGCTTGGCGGTTCCTCATTGTCCCAAGCTGCACAGAACTGACATCCTGCCCAGGGTGCATGGTAGGGACCCTACCATCCAGCCACACCCTATTGACGGTGAAGAGAAGCACAGCTACAACTTACCTTCAATCTTGCAGTCAAATCTAGCAGCACTTCCCTCCACAACTTCTAAATCACGAATGGTCTTAGAGAAATAGGGTTTTACATGAGGCTTTTCCTCAGCAACAGCCTCAAGGAAAGCTTGGGACACATCTTCTAGAAGACAGAGAAGAAGACCAGGTCATTTCTTCATTCCTTGTTCTCGCCTCGCCTCTAGCTTAAAGAAACTAACTTTTTAAAAAGCCGCCATGATTTAGCAAAGAAGGCAGCTTTGAGAACTGAATCATAAGCACGGCTTTCTCCTGGGGACAGGTTGGCCTGCTGCCAAATAGTTTTTGGCAGAAGAAAGAACTGTGCCCAAGCTGAGGAAATGATCAGACTCCCCCTTTCCCTTATGCTGACATGTTGAAAGAGGAAATCATCTTTAAAAAGGATTTCTGGCTGCATTTCATGCTGCTTTAGGATTCAGCTGAGGGTATCTGAGCACGGCAGGACCTCGCTGGCCTTCCTAGTCTTGGTATCCCTCTGCCCTCCTTTTGCAGCAGGTGTTCCACCTGCTTTTTAGAAGGGAGGAGCCATGTCCTAGCCGCATCTTCAGCTTCCAGTGGCTCTTGCTCCATGCTCACACTGCCTTCATGCTGTGTGACTGTGGACCAGGATGTAGGATTGGTTCAGGGAAAAACTATAACTTGGAGGGACAACTGTATCTCCTCCCTTCCCTTCAGGCTATGTCTAGGTCATCTGAGGAGGGGCAGGAGTGGCTCGGGAGGGACCAGGCCTGTGTGCTGCAGTCTCTGTCCCTGGCTGCAAGGAAGCTCCAGAGCAGGCAGCTGCTGGCCTCACCAATAACCCTACCTTTGCTCACCAAAGGGATCTAAACTCAGCTTCTCACCAGTGGATACAAAAAGCACCAGGAAGGGAGGGACAGAGGGAGTCTCTGGCCAAATGAGATAAGGGCCTGGCCCTGCAGGCACCTGAAGCAGGAAAAGGCTGGGGCTTTCACTGAGGAGATGGACGGCACAGCATCTAACACGGTGAGCAAGTAACTGACCCTATTAGTCTCCAGGAGGGGCCCTGCCAATCCCAGTCTGCCCAGTTCAAATGACATGATTCAGCAGCATGAACAATGCCAAACAAATGTGGACCATGAGAGTTAATTTTTATTTATAACAAAACCACAAAGATGGTAGAAAATAGAATATTTTGTAAATCTTACACAACTGCACGTAATTTTAATGTATTTTTGCCCATTAATATAGAGTATCACTTTTGCCATAAGAACAAAGGAAGATTTTAATAAAGTCTTTGTTAATTTTAACACAAAATATATGAAAAAGCATAGCTGAGGTCATCTAGTTCTATTAGACAAATAACAACTTTCCCTCTGAAAATGGCTAAGCCTAAGGTTAAATGATTAAGAATAATTATTAGACTTAGTAACTGTCAGGGCAACTCAAAATTACTTCTGAATTTATCTTTGCAGGGCATATTAAAAAAAAAATTAGAAAAAAAAAAAAAAGAACAAAACCAACCAAAACCTCAAAATGCCCCTTTGTTCCCCAACCCTTTCTTTCTCACCAGCTGGCTGGAGAAACTCCTCCTTACCTTCAGATTCTAGTTTTTCTGCATTGAGCGGGCTGGTTGGTGACCCTGTTGAGGATTTCCTGCCACTGAGCCCTGAGATCATTGCCATAGAGGACAGTCTTCCAATGGCTCTCACAGCATTGCCCGTTTTCTGGAAAATAGACACGGGGGTTGGACTCAGGCGTTGTCCCTGGTTCCAGCTGGGTAGTGCGAGGGGCTGCGGGGAGTAGAGCCCAGCCCCAGAGAAGCAGCTGTTCCCTGGATCAAGGACCTCCCGAGAGCCGAGGTTCTGCCAGAGGAGCGAACCCAACCTTGCTCTGCTCAGCACTGTCAGTGTGTCAGAAGATGTTCAGAGAATGGAATGGGGCCTGGAACTGATGTGTGCGTTAATGTGACTAAACAAGGTCAACATGAGACAAAAACCCTTTTCATACAGTGCTTCAACTCCCATAAAAGGGATAGTTTATATAAAGCAACTGCAGGCTGAGACAGCTCCAAAGACTTATTGCTGACTGGGCCTAGCGGGGCTGTTTCTCGTAAAACAATGCCAGTGATGTGATTATAATTGGCCAAGAGAATAGTTACTACGGATCCCACAAGTCCTGATGCAAAAATAATCATGATAATAATAACAGAGCATCCTGTTGACCTTGGGCAAGTCACTTAACCACTGTGAGCTTCAGTTTCCTTCTCTAGAAGGAGGCGGCTGGATAAGATGATCTCCAAGGTCCCATTTAGCTCTGTTTATAATTCAGAGACTTAAGTGATTTGGAGAAACACTCTGGCTGGCCCCAGCACAAGTCTACGATGCAGTGAAGCTCTGGAGGGGAGCTCTTCCCTGGTGTGCATTCAGGCACCGAAAAGAAGCATCGAAGAAATAAAAGGCAACGGCACTTTGCTTTTCGGTGACTAGACTTGGGAGAGGAAAGAATTTCTGCTGAAAAGGATCAGAACTTGAGATGTAATTTATTTACATTGTGAAAATTCTACCAAGCATAGGATCCCTAATAATGTACAATTGTGTCTTATTGTTTTTTTATCTTTCAACAAGTTTTTCACCTTTTTTCTAAGGTTAACAGGAATGACTAAGAAAACTAAAGCACAACCAAGTCTTTCCACCCCTGCACCCAAAGCATCTTTTTTAGGCATCTAAAAGCTGTGCATCCAGACAACAGATGTCACCACAGACTGGCTACTTGTCCCCCCTGAGAGAGGAAGGAAACAGCCTCTTCATAGGCAAATGGCTTGTACTCATTGCACCTCAAATTCTGCCTGCAAAGCCATTTTCCTCCTGAATTCACTTCACATGCTTAAGTACTTCAGTAAAACCTCACCATTTAGGACTACTTGGAAAGCCAGTAAGCTTCAGTAAAAAGTGATCATTTTGAAGATAAATAACTTCTGGGTGCTAAGGAAACATACAGAAAATTGTGTGCGTGTGTGTATGGTGAAAGAGGAGACTTACTGCAGTGGGCAGGATGACCTTACTGTCATGCCTCCTGCCGTCCTTGCTGCAGATTGCTTTCATGTACTTTGGACAGACATTCTACCTTGCTCTGTCCCCTAGCCATCCCTTCTCGCACACATCACACTGTGTGGTGTGGGTATGTTTCTGGCCTCTGCCGCCACAGTGAGGCTGGGTCACTGAACAGAATCCAGGGAGCCGCAGGTGGAGGTGATGAGGAGGGGAAGACAGTGAGAGATGAAAACTGAACAATTTAACTGTGAGCAGAACCACGGTGTGGCCCTGCAGAGAATGCCTCTGCAGGCTCAGGCCACGTGGCAACCTTTCCTGCTCTTCTGGCAGATGTTACTGGTTCAGCCTGTTTGTTGTGGTAGCGGGAGTGTAGAGAGATCCAGCTCTTCCCATGGGATGTTATCATGCCTTCAGGAACAGGTAAGAGGTGGTACAAGCCATGGCAGCCCTCCCTGTGTAGTCAATGTCAGACCAGCCTGCTTCCTAATCAACCTGATTCTCACACTCTGCCCTTCTCTGCTCTCCATTCCCTTTATCCAACACAGATTGGTTTGTCATGGGCTAGGAGCCTCTAAACCCAGAGGGTTTGTTCTCAACAAGGGATAGGTTAGTTCTCTAACCCTAATTGCTGGGAGACCTTGTGCAAGTCAGTTCCCTTCTCTGGGCCTCAGGAGCCTGGGAGCAGAAGATTCTAATCTCCCTGCAGTTCCAGACCTCTACAGAAAGACGCTGGTTTATATCCATAAATCTGTAGCAAGGAACACCCGCCTTGAACCCATGAGCTCCCCATTTCCAGACATCAGGATTGAGACTGATCAGGACTGTCTTCACCTGTGTGGTGTGGAGAGATGATGCCTTTTCTCTTCCAGGTTTTATTTCATAACAAAGTGACTAATATGAACCTATTAGAACGAGGAAACAAAAGTTCTAGTATTTCAGAGGAACTAGTAAATATATTAACAAATAAATAGGTCTCACATCTGGAGAACTTTTCTAAAAGATGGAGATATCCAGCATATAATTTCTAAAACATCAAAAATATCTGGAAATTGATTTGTGAAAAAAATTGCTGAGGAAGTTATTTGTCAGAACTAGAAATGAATATATGGGTATGTTCTAGTCTTCCACTTTTATGCCTTTGAGCTGACAACTGGTTATTGCTTTACTATCCAAGGACCTTAGGAAATTTTTGGAACATCAAGATAGCCAAGTTTTAATTTTGTAATTTCTGCCTTCATTTTGAGAAAGTCTTTTTCTCATTTGAGGGCAATTGCCCAGGCTGAATTCCTGTGTCACTGGTGGGCAGTATCTGCACCAGCCTCCTTCATGCAGCACAAGTTCCCTGCCACTTGGAGAGCTTGTGGGGCCAGCCATCTTGGCTTGCCGAGGCAGGCTTGTGGAGTTTCCCGGGATTAGGGTCTTTTGATGCCAATACCAAGACATTCCCTGGCAAATATATGGCAAGCTGGTTACCCGCACACCAGTCAGTCATCAAAGTCCCCCATATATATCATTAGCCCCAAGACTACAGTTTCCCCTGAGCAGGGCATACCATCCAAATGGGATGGTCAAGAATACTCCATGCTATGCTGAGTCCAGTGTTTTCTCCCCTAATGCCCTTGGTTCATAATGCTGGGGTCTTTATGGTTCCCGGAAAATAAAGATGGCTACCCACGGGCCTCTGATGTCTAGTCTTTTGCTTCCAGTGTGCATGCAGAAACGCTATTAATCTGCTCAACCTACCTGCCCCCATTGCTGCACCTTTCCAACATATCTTTGTAAAATTCTTTTAATATAAATTTAAAATATACCTTCTTTCAGAATAACTTCATTCTAAGATGAGTAATACGATTACCCATACGTATACGAGTCATCTATACCCAGCCTAGCTTTGTTTGTAGGGATTTGTTCCCATGACACTTCATTCCTCCTAGGGCTTTTTATGAAAACCACACCAGAATAACAAGAAGGTGCCTTCTCTGGCACAGCTACAGAGAGTTCCGGGCCATCTGAGCCTACCCTTCCCCTCTCCCTCTGCCCCTGCTTGCAGCCCATTCCTTCCCACTCCACCCCACCGCACAGAACCTTGGCTGCTGCAAGAGGGAACCCCCATATTCCAAGGGGAGCTAAGGCCCTGGTGCTTGCAGTTAAAATGCAGAAAACATTTTCCCAAGGGAGCAACGTAACATGAAATGGTTAGAGCTGTTAACAGGGAAGCTACTCTTCAGGGACGCTACTTGTTGAATGGGAATTTTGTGGACAACTTTTGTGGAAAAATCATTTCCAAATGTCGCCATCTATACTAAAATATAAAATTAAGTTTCCTTCTCTGAATTCTACCCTTTTCTTCCCCTGCCCTTCCAGAAAACCCTATGGCTAATAATGCTGTAAACAAGAAGAAAAAGAAATTGATTAAAATATCAGCATAGGCTGCGCACTCAGCACTTTGGGAAGCCAACGCAGGAGGATCGCTTGAGGCCAGGAGTTCAAGACTACTCTAGGCAACATAGTGAGACCCTGTTTCTACCAAAGTTAAAAAAATAAAATAAAATTAGCCAGTGTGGTGGCATATGCCTATAGTCCCAGCTACTCAGGAGGCCGAGACGAGAAGATTGCTTGAGCCCAGGAGGTCGAGACTGCAGTGAGCTATGCTTGTACCACTGCCCTTCAGCCTGGGTGACAACATGAGACCCTGTTTCTTTAAAAAAAAAAAAAATCAGCACCACTGTGATTCCCTGACTGATTTAACTGAAAAATTCCCTTTGCCTCCTTTCCTATTTCCTCATCTCTTCTCTGCTCCTAGCCCCTGGGTTTAGGCGTCCTCCTGGCTTTGGTTCGTCTGCAGATGTTCCCAGGTGATAAGGCTGCCCCTTAACCTATAGCCTCAGCCAAGTAATATCCACTTAGACTCACTGCTCTGAGGACTGCCCCGCCCTGACATCAGCTTCCCTATCCTTTCCAGAAATATTTCTTTGAGACCTTCTGGCCACAGGATTATTAATACAGCTGACCTTTGATTTTGTAGATCCTCTCCCCTTTTTTAATAAAAGAATATTTGCTATTCAGATCCCAGTGGCACCAAAAGGTAAGCAGCTACAGATGTTTCAACTCACCTTGCACTTGAGGGAGGCCTGGAGACCCATCTAAACCTTCCCATGAGGGGCGTAGCCAGGAACTGACTTCCACGGCGGAGGAGCACAGCTGAGATGTGCTGGGGATGGTGGTCACTTAAACTCCACACTTGTGGCCCCCATTTGCCTTTGCTCCCTCTTTCAACCTCTGAGTGACACTCTACTTTTGAGGCAACTGTGATTTAGTCACCTGGTGTGGCAAATGACCAGTGTTCCAGTTGCCTCCAACACAGTAATTTCCCTTTTCTCTGCCACCCAGTCAGTCTCAATGCCCCTGGGTCCCTTGAGTATCCAGCTAAAAGACTCTGCTCCTGTCAAGCCAAGCCCAGCCAGAATGGGTCCAGCTCCCACCTCTGTGCCTTCTCCTCCACATGTGCAGTCCTCTTCTCTGTTCTGACTCAGGTTCCACACCTGATTCAAACTCTTGAGCCTGGGAGCATTTCTTCATAATCACATCCAACTCTGGTTGTGACCAGGTCGGTTCTATCCACACACACCCGTGGCTATGGAGAGCTATCCGGATAGTTTATGTATCTTGGTGCACATTATATCCTTTCATGTCTAGTTGCTTCAGTTCCCCCATTGTACTACATGGTCGCTGAGTATAGAAACCATGTCCTCTCAATTGCTTGAACCTGGGAGGCAGAGTCTGCAGTGAGCTGAGATCGTGCCACTGCACTCCAGCCTGGGTGACGGAGTGAGACTTTGTCTCAAAAAAAAAAAAAGAAAGAAAGAAAGAAAGAAGGAAACCATGTCTTCTCCAGCAGCCTAAGAATTGTAATTCTAGGCCAGGAGCAGTGGCTCACGCCTGTAATCCCAGCACTTTGGGAGGCCGAGGTGGGCGGATCACGAAGTCAGGAGATTGAGACCATTCTGGCTAACATGGTGAAACCCTGTCTCCACTAAAAATACAAAAAATTAGCTGGGCGTGGTGCCAGGTGCCTGTAATCCCAGCTACTCAGGAGGCTGAGGAAGGAGAATGGCGTGATCCCGGGAGGCGGAGCTTGCAGTGAGCCGAATTCGCACCACTGCACTCCAGCCTGGGCGATAGAGTGAGATTCCATTTCAAAAAAAAAAAAAAAAAAAGAATTGTAATTCTAATTGTAGTAATAAAAATGATAAAATAGAATGATGATGGTGATAAACATCCTGTGGTTTTGGATAATAATTTTATCCACCCATGCCTTTTATCAGAGGCAGTCTTGGAGTTAAGACTATGTGTTTTGCAGTCAAGCTCTGGGTTTGAATCCTGACCCTTCTGCTTATTAGCTGTGTAACCCTGGATGGCTTTCCTAACCTTTTCTCTGCCTCAATTTTGTCTGTAAAGTGGGGATAATAACAGTACCTGCCTCCTAGGGTTAAAAGATTTAGTGCATAGATAGTGCTTTAAATGGTCCCTGACAGATGGCCTACCTTAATACCTATTAGCAACTGGGATCATTTTTGGACACTTACCATGTACCAGGCATTGTACTACTAAACGCCACATGACGATGATCTCGTGTAATTCTCATAATTATCACAACAAAGCTGTGAAGTTGGTACTATTATCCTCACTTTACACATGAGAAAACAAATCCACAGCAAGGTTACGTCATTTGCTAAGGACACATTAACATACAACCTTCCTAGATGGTGGGACCATGTCTCTCTCATGTGCCATCCTCCTTCATCATAAAGAGATGTGAGACCATCATGCTACCATCCCATTTTCAGGGTTGACAAATGGACCTCAAAGTGATGTTGCTCATCCCAAGCCATGAAGACATGAAATGTCAGTGGCTTAACCTGAGTAAAGGTTAAGGGTCCTCTGGGACAAAGGTGAGCAGGAACAGAGAGACAGCTAAGCTAAGAATCCATCCCATCTCCTCGAGAAAGGGACTCTGCACTCAGGACTAAGCACACCACTGTACCTTAATCAGCTGCCTAAACTGGTCCCAGACTGCTTCAGAAACGAATTTAAACTTTCTTGGTGTGAGGCCAGGGCAAGCTAGGAATGAAAGTGGCTTCAGCAACACAAATATGAGGGGTAATATCCCAGTCCAAAGTGACCCTCTCATTACCTGCCATTTCCTTCTTGCCATGTACTTCTTCATCCGGTCCTTGGAGAGTTTCTTGGCCTCCATGTTCTTGGTATCTTTCATTAGCCATGGATGCTGAAGGCACTGTGTGCAGTCCAGGCGGTTTCTGACAGAGGCAGAGATCAGGAGATTTTTGAGCAGGAGGAGACCTCAGAGACCACTGGTTAGATCAGAAATGGGAGGCCAGCTGTTCCCGGGCACGAGGGCAGAGGCCAGGGCCCCCTGCTCCCGGACCGTCCACCGTGATCAGGATCACTGTGCTCTTCACTTTTCTCCTCACTTGGTCTGGGTCATACTAACCAGAACCAGCATGGGTCAGTGTTATGAAAGCCTAAGCACCAAGGAAGCAACTGGGCTCCATGGCCTGCTCTTGGGGTCAAGGAAGAGTAAGTGCTGCAGGGCAGATGTTTCTGGGATTCTTGGGGTCGAGGAAGAGTAAGAGTAAGTGCTGCAGGGCAGACGTTTCTGGGACTGGCTGGCACCTATTTCAGGGTGGTGTCATTCTGCTGGTCCTATGAGGGCTGGGGCCCACAGAGCCTAATCCTCCTGCCACCCTGTCTGGAGGAGGGGAGAGTTAAACCCTAGGATAAAACCTCCAGCAATCAATGAACTTTCATGTTTTATGTCTTATGGTGTGGTTGAGTATCAGGTTTTTCCTGTTACAACTCAAAGAAGTAGGTCCTGCATATAGCCTATGAATTATGACTTCTTTAGAACTGCACTGAAACTCACTTCATCTTTCTGAAAGCTCTAGAAACACTTTAGATCTAGAAACATTTTAGAGCCATTGCCTTAACTGTAACAGGACTAAGAAAGCCTAAAGAACCAAATGCTAACATATATAGAAAAATGACTGGAAAGAAGTATAGCAAAATGTAGTGATCTTTAGATAAAGGGATTATAGATGATTTACATTTTATTATATTCTTCAAATCCTCTATAATTTGCATGCATTACTTTTATAATAGAAAGCTTTTTTTTTTTTTTTTTTTTTTTTAAAGTGCTGATAGGTGGTGATTTCTGGTTGAAGAGAGGCTGGCTATAAGAGTTTATGGGAATTTAGTGTCTTGATCTGTTTGAATAAGATCAGTTCTTTGTTTAATCCATTTTATGAGCACAGAGGGATCCAGTACAGCCTGTTACTGACTTAATTCAAGGTCAGATGAGAAAATAAGATATATACACACAATACCTTGTTTACCAAATCTTCAGTGAATAAAGCTTGGATGACAAAAGCCATCGTTGTACCAGAGTTACTGAGGAAGTTTTCATCTCCTGAGGCACCTTGGGTGTGGGGGTCCCTCATACTGGAAGGTAATTTAGACTTCCCACAGTATCTTAGTTCTCCTTGGGTCATGCCCATTTCTGATACAGACTGTGACAGCAAAAGGCTAAAAAGACCTCATTGTCAAGGAGTATAGAATGTGGCCTCTGGAGGAGTTTGGCCCTAAATGGCTAAAAAGACCGAGAGTGGGGTGCATCACAGGAAAGCCTGACAGAGCCATCTGAGACACTCCAATATTGCTCCTTCAGCAGCTAACTGCACCCTCCTGCCCTGAACAGCCGTTCTTCCTCAGGGGAGCCATCGGCAGCCTTGCAAGGCTGCAAAGTCACCTGGGAGTGCAGAGCTTCCTGCCTGCCCTGGAGTCAGGCCCCTCCCCTTCTCTCTAGCATGCCACCCATGTCAATACCACCCTTCTTGGCAAGGCTACAACTACTCCCTGGGATTGCCAAGTATAGCTCTAAGCTCCTCTGCACCCCTACAGTCAGACTCTGCCTCATCTACTCACCTATTTGCAGAGTGGGTGAGCTGCCCAAAAGGCCAGCTGTTCTCACCTGAGTCCTACTGCTCCCTTTCCCTGGGCAGCCTTCCCTACACATGGAGAGCCCAGGACAGTTCCTTCCAGGAGATTCTGTCTAGGCACACCCACTGCCCACCTTCAGTCAACCTCCCACTCTGGTCTCCCCTACAACTCCAAGCTCTAATCTTGCATTGAAACCTGGAGGGCCTGAGTCCCTGACCTTTCCCCACAGCCCATGCACACTGGCCTCCCACTGTTCACTTCCCTATGTTCACAGCTGCAGCAGGCACAGGTGGGGAACCTTAACAGAGGCAGAGCTGGGAGAGGGCTAAGCCCAGTGGTCTGGGATCACAGCCTCCCTTTGGCCAGATGTTAGAAGGTACCTGGCTGTATTCAAGCATGCAGTTATTAAATAACTGAGATATAAAAAAACACTAAGCCAGAATAATAATAATCTGGGGATATGATTGGGACCCACAGAGAAGTTCTAAGATGCCGCTGTCCTCTGCTCTTGCTTGTTGAGAGGGTCCTTCCCCTGCAGCCCCTGAAGAGGGCTGTGGCTGGCCACAACTGTACCCAGAAAATAAGAAGGGCAGTCATTATTCACACAGAACAGCTGCCCCTCGCTCTGCAACGTGGTCAAGTGTCGCTTTTCAGGTCAGGTGTCTGAGCTTCTGAAGGTGAATTCCATGTCTAGCTCCAGAGGGCAGGGCCTAGGAAGTCGCCTCCCCGACCCACATGCACTCAGGTCTCTTATCACGCCCACCCTCCCTTCCTCAGGGAATGCTAGGAACGACTCAAGGCGGGGTGGCAAGGAGGGTGCCCCAACAGGCAAAGGAATCCCCCTTTGCTTCCCAACACAGGGCAGGGAGTGGGGAAGCAAAGACTGAAATCCCAACTCATTACTTCATATCTTTCTTCAGCAGATTGCTGATGAAATCCTTGGCATCGTCGGAGATCTCATCGAATGCCTCGTCGTCGAAATCCCAGGTGGCTGAGGTAACGTTGGCCAAGGTTTCATTATCGTTGTCTCCCATGAAGGGGGAAAGGCCACTGACTCTGCAGAGACAAGAGCAGGACAGCAGGTGTGGCTAGGAAAGGGCGTGCTAACTGAGGTCAAAGGTGAGGGTTGGCCAGCCTCCCCACCCCCAAACTCTTCTTGGCAAGGGCCAAGGCTCTGTGGGCCTTGCGCCTGCCTTCCTTTCACTTGTGGAAAGAAAAGAGGGTGTGGTTCACAGCCCTGTCTTTTCTTGGTCACCTGCCTCTTGACACCACCTACCTGTGAAGCTGAGGTGCAGTGGGTTTGCTTTAGATTACGGGCTTCTGCAGGGTACACGGCAGGGCTGATAAGTCCCTCTGTCCTGGTCTTCTATTCTTCCCCAAAGCCCAGGCTACAGCCTTCTCCAAGCCCCTTCCTCCTGTGCTCCTGCCCCCTCTCCGTGGACCCGGCACATGGTAGTGATCACCACGGCACCCTTCTGTCCCCTCCCTCCCAGCTCTCTCCACTCTCCACACACCTTCAGCTCCAAGAAGAGGGCCCAGCACATAGGAGAGGCTCAGCAAGTGAAGTGTGTGCCCGACGGATAGATGGACTTTGAATCGGCAATGTAGGTTCAGGGAACCTGAGGCATTCATGCCAAACTAGAAAACTTCCCTATGAGGTTCTGTGGCAGAGGACAGAGTGCAGCCTCTCTGCTTGCTGGATGACCTTGGACAATTCCCTGATCTGTGTCAGTTTTCTCCTCTAAAATGGAGAAGCTGCCATTTAACTATAGGGTGGTCACTTCTTCATTCTCAGCAGCATCGTGATGGCAGCAGACACTTACTAAACTTTTTCTATGTGCCAGGCACTGGGTCAAGTGCCTAAAATAAGTGAACTCACTTAATCTTAACACTGCCCTATGATGCAGGTAATTCTTATAACTTTGTTTTACAGATGAGGGAATTGAGGCACAGCCCAGGCTCAAGTAACCTGCCCAAAGATTCGCAGCCAGTGAGACGGGAACCCAGGTATCTGCCTCTAGAGCCTGTCCTCTTAAATGCTATACTATCCTAACATTTCTGTGAAGATGAAGTAAATTGCAGCGTTCAGCACTGGCACCAGGCCTGGTCCACAGTAAGGAGACAGTCCATGCCCGGAGACCTCATGCAGTTCTGCTGGGTTCCCTCCACTCCCTCACCAAGCTGTGAGTGCAGGAATGACTCTGTGACCAGCAGCTGAAGCCAAATAAACTTTATAAGGTAAGGAATTTCAAAACAAAATAGATCAGATTTGCGGCGTATTGACCTTACCTCTCACCTCTGTGCACCTCACCTTCATAGCAACAACCCACCCCACTGTTCATGCGGGCCTTGTGAGCCAGCCTCATGGGTGTTTGACCTGCACAGTTGCCCAGAGTCCCACCCTTAGACAGGCCCTGTGCTTGGTTTAATGCTCTGCTGCTGTCATCTCAAGATTCTCAATAAGGTTTGAACAAGTGGCCCCACCTTTTATGTTGCAAATTATGTAGCTGTTCCTGCCCTGACCTCAGCTGAGCCCCATGAGATGGGTCTGGGGGCCAGGCGTGGTGGCTCACGCCTGTAACCCCAGCACTTTAGGAGGCTGAGATGGATGGATCACCTGAAGTCAGGAGTTCGAGGCTAGCCTGGCCAACACAGTGAAGCCCTGTCTCTACTAAAAATACAAAAATTAGCTGGGCGTGGTGGCAAGCACCTGTAATCCCAGCTACTCGGGAGGCTGAGGCAGGAGAATCGCTTGAACTCTGGAGGTGGAGGTTGCAGTGAGCCAAGATTGTGCCATTGCACTCCAGCCTGGGCAACAAGCAAAACTCAATCTCAAAAAAAAAGAGAGAGAGAGAGAGAGATGGGTCTGGGGCCCTCCAGCCATCAACCTGTCAAGTTAGGGCTTTACCAATGTCTCTTCTCCCAAATGCTTATGAATCCATCATCATAAGCCAAGCACTGACAGCTTCAGGAGTAAGGCTTTGGTTGAGTTTGACAGAACAAAACCCACTTGAAATACTGGGAGAAAAAGCTTGCCATGGGAGGAACCCTCTAGTGAAACCTTTTGTAAAGAGAAGAAAGCTTTTACAATGTGAATTGTCTCATCCTAATCAATATATTTGTGTTTCTGAAAAATAGGTTTTTGTGGATGGGATATTTTTAAAGCAAGACCCTGATTTATGTTTTAAGAAGGCAAAGAGAATCATTCTTGGTCATGTCCCCATGAGGGAAGGGTGGGCATTTACCTGTCCCAGAGTCTGCACTGTTATCTGCTGCTCTTTTCCCCTCTCTGGGCCTCAGTTTCTCCTTTTATACATCAAGAGGACTAGGCTAGATTTCCTAGGGGCCTCCCAGCTCTCCGTCTCTGTGACCCTGACCCCCATGTGGCCCATGCAAGCCCCTTCAGGAAGCAGCCTGTCTCTTGCCTGTCAGTCACCTGCTGCTTCTTTACATTTTGCACTGGAAACAGAGAGCGGGGAAGTCCGGCAGTACTCCAAAAGATGGCAGGAAAAGCAAACAACTCTGCTGTGGAATGCAGAAAGTTCCCCTTCTGCAAACCTCCTTTCCTTATTAGGAACTATAATCCTGCAAAGATAGGTCTTAATCTCTGCAACTCTGGGCACAGTCAGGGAGAGCCGCCTCGCCTCTGGCCTCTGGCGCTCTTCCTTCTTGGCAGCCTATTCATCTGAAATACTCTCCTCGCCCTGCCTGGCTCCTCGCCTGCCCAAGTTTCCCCAGCATTCTCCCTATTAAAGAGCACGTGTCTAGAATAAAAAATGGAATACATACACAGCATGTTGACAAAGAGGGTGTTCGAGTTTTCAGTAATGCTGTTGCTAGGTGGTGGGGTTTTAGAGGATTTTAAAAAACCTTTTTTGGGGAAGTTTTTCTTTATTGCTAACATTTGCATAAGGGATCATGTCTTTTAATTTTTTTTTTTTTTTTGAGATAGGATCTTGCTCTGTTGCCCAAGTTGGAGTGCAGTAGCCATCTCAGCTCACTGCAACCTCTGCCTCCTGGGCTCACGTGATCCTTCCACCTCAGTCTCCTGAGTAGCTGGAACTGCAGGTGTGTGCCAACACACCTGGCTAATTTTTTGTATTTTGGTAGAGATGGGGTATCACCATGTTGCCCAGGCTAGTCTCAAATTCCTGAGCTTAAGCAATCCTCCTACCTCCACCTCCCAAAGTGCTGGAATTACAGGCATGAGCCACTGTGCCCAGCCTTGTCTTTTTATTTAGAAAATAGTCATTATTCTTATTTTTTATTTTTTTGAGACAGGGTCTCGCTCTGTTACCCAGGCTGGAATACAGTGGCATGATCATGGCTCACTGCAGGCCCAACCTCCCCAGGCTCAGGTGACCCTCCCACCTAAGCCACCTGAGTAGCAGGGACCACAGGTGCACGCCACCATGCCCAGCTACCTTATGTATTTCTTGCAGAGATGGGGTTTTGCCATGTTGCCCAGGCTGGTCTCAAACTCCTGGGCGCAGGCCATCCACTCACCTTGGCCTCCCAAATTGCTGGGAGTACAGGCATGAGCCACTGCACCCAGCTAGAAAACAGTCATTATTTGTTAAAAAAAATCAACCAGTCAACAAATAATGTTAGTATTAAAACACCTCTTTATCTCCCTGGTCTCCTCTAGTTTTTAACTAAGAGATTGATCTGTTTTTCACAAAACTGTAATCAGTCTGGGCAAGTCCTCGGATGCTTTACTTTTTCTTCACTGGATGTATCAAGTACAGACAGACTCTACACATTGATTTTTAATGGTCAAATACTAGTCTTTGGTCATGAATGCAGGGCATTCTAATTTCTTAATTCTCAGCTCATTGCAAAAGAAATTCCCCCAGGGAATCTGATGTAGAGGCCTGTTTGGCTCTGGGGACAGAAGGTTAGGAGAGCAGAGGGTGCAGAAATGCCTCTTGGACTACAATTTCTCTCTCTCTCTCTCTCTCTCTGTGTGTGTGTGTGTGTGTGTGTTTTAAGAAATGGGGGTCTTGGCCAGGCGCGGTGGCTCAAGCCTGTAATCCCAGCACTTTGGGAGGCCGAGACGGGTGGATCACGAGGTCAGGAGATCGAGACCATCCTGGCTAACACGGGGAAACCCCATCTCTACTGAAAAATACAAAAAACTGGCCAGGCGAGGTGGCGGGCGCCTGTAGTCCCACCTACTCGGGAGGCTGAGGCAGGAGAATGGCATAAACCCGGGAGGCGGAGCTTGTAGTGAGCTGAGATCTGGCCACTGCACCCTAGCCTGGGCGGCAGAGCGGGACTCCGTCTCAAAAAAAAAAGAAAAAAAAAAAAAAGAAATGGGGGTCTTGCTATATCAGCCAGGCTGGTCTTGAACTCCTGACCTCAAGTGATCCTCCCATGATAGCCTCCTGAGTAGCTGGGACCACAGGTGCGCACTACTGCACCTGGCTTCTGTGTTGTGTTTTAAGCAGCAGACAGATGCCCCGACTGTATCAGTGGCTAGCTAAGGGGACCACACATCTGCTGATGGAACTACTGACTGCTGGGAAGGGGTTAGTCTTTTATCCATATTAGCTATCTGATACTCTGGTGGGAGAGCTGAGAGGGCTGAGTAGGTCCACAGGAAGAGCTGGCATCATTTTGTGGACTGGCCGAGGAAGCAGTGACGTGGGGTTTAGTTCTGTTAGTAAAAGTTGAAAGTGGTGGTGGGGCTTGAGGAGGGAGCAGGGATCCTAGGGCTGGAATCAAAGCACATTTCCAGGTTCAGCAGCAGAGAGGGCAGTGGCAGCCCCGGGTGGGGAAGGCAGAGGTTACTGGATCTGGCTGAGGAGCCCTGCAGCCAGACCCTGGTTTGAGGAGGCCCTGATGCCCCGGTACTGTGACCCCTCCTCAGCTGACTGGGCAGCTGTCACCAGAAAAGCTGACCTGCTTCCCTGCCACACACACCTCTCCCCACTCCTGGCATCTCCCGACCACACACCAGGGTGGGGAGGGACAGCTGACAGCTGTCTGCACCATGGTGGGTGTTGGACAAACAAATAAGCATGAATGGGAAGGCAGTGCTGCTGGGCCCGGTCAGGAAGAGGCAGGAGGAGGAAGCAGAGCAGCCATTGCTGGTTCACTCTGGCTTGAGGGAGGCTGGAGAAGGCATTGTGAAGTAGGGTGAGGGACGGGCATGGAGAAGAGCTGTTGTGGCCTCCCCACAGGCAGCAAGGAAGTACCAAGTCCAGGAAGTAGGGGAGGGAGACAGCAGCGGGAGGAGTGCTGTTAAACGGAGGCAGGCTTAGGATTTCTTCCATACGGAAGTGTGGCCTCCAGCTCTCTGGTACTGTCACTTCCTGCCAGAAACCACATGGCTATTGCTAACTTCAGAAGGTCTCTAAGTACTCACACAACCTACTGTCTCCCTTCAGGATCTGGGGTGAGAGTGTGGGGGCTCCACGACCCCATCTGCTCCTTCCCTATAGGGCCAGGAACTGCCCTGATGGCTGGGCTGGGTGTGAGAGAGTAAAGTCACATTGTCCTATGGTGACCCAGTCTGTTGCCATCCCTTCCAACTCCCTGGCCTCTCCATCTCTCACTGGCCTCAGAAAGGAGAACAGGAGGGGCTCTCTGGTTCAAAGGTGGAAGTTGCCCAGACAGGGACTGCCCGACAGATGACTAGGCTCCAAAGAGAGGGACAGAGTGGGGCAGAAGATGCCCTGAGGGCCACCAGAGAGCCTCTTTTGGGTGCTCCCAGCAGTGGTTCCAGAGTTCTGCATCGCAGGAGCTTAAAAGATACCACCTCCTTGGCGCGAACGTTTTTTTCCAGCACGAGTCTCTGCTGAGAGCCCTGGCTTGGGAGGGGAACTCCCTGACTTCCATCCCCGCTGAGAGAGTCAGCCTGGAAAAGCCCCAGAGGGCAGTGGCTCACAGTGGGGGTCCAGGAGCCAAGATGTGGCACAGGATTGATCCAGGCTGAGTCTGAGCCACCTGGCCTGGGTCCCTGCCACACACACCCCTCCTCCCTCCTGACACCCCCTGCCCAAGCACCTGCAGCATCAAAACTATCTTCTCCCCATTTCCAAAACTCTGCCCTAGTTCTTGGTCTTTGCTTTAAAAGTAATCTGGTAAACAAGGTAGCATAGTGTCCAAATTACTATGTTCCTCCACCTAAAAGAACTCTCATTTGACAATAAAGTGCCCTTATGACCCAGTTATTCTAGTTCTAGATTATACATCCAACAGAAATGTACAAATATGTTCACTGAAACACATGAACCAGAATGCTTCCAATGGCCAAACTGGAACCCACTCAAAAGCCTATCAAAGCAGAACGGATAAATTAACTGGATTATATTCACACAATGGGATACTACGTAACACTGAGAATAAACAGTCTACAATGACACATAGTACTATGAATGAATCTCACAAACGATGTCAAGCAAGAAAAGCCAGACACTTCTTTCTGTATTATTTCATTGACATTAGCCATGAGGGTAATGGTGACCTCTGGGGGTTGGTAACAGGGAGGGGCACCAGAGGGCTGTGGGGGCCTGGCAGTGCTTGGTTTCTTGATCTGAGTAGAGGTTACACTGGTGAAAACTTAGTGAGCAGTCTAGTCACTGCTCTGTCACAGACCGATTGTCCTGGTTTGCCTGGGACTGTTCCCATGTTAGCATCGAAAGTCCTATATTCTGGCAAACTGAGACGACTGGTCCCCGGCCCGACTGTGGGAAGTGGGCAGCCACATGGGCTTCCTTGGCCCCTGTCACCTCAACACCACATGAAGATTGAATCTCTGCCATGACCCACTCTTGGGTTTGTTCTGAGGATCAAACAAGGTCCTATGTGAAAATCTGTAGCTGCAGAAGATCCTGATGCCACAGCAGTGGGAAAACCCACTGAAGAATCAACAGTAAGGCAAGTCTCCATGACGGCTGGAGGGGGACCCGGCGACCAAGCCAGACCACAGGGCAGCTGGGGCTGAACAGAGAGCTGACCAAGGACTGCTTCTCAAGGGTCTGGTGTTTTTCCGGGGGCCAGAGGTTAACACGGCCCAGGCCTGGGGCCACCCTCAAAGGGGCAGGCTGGCCCCGCCCCCTACCCTGCTATTCCTTACTTATCTAGGGAGCCAGGAGTCAAGCTCGGTCCAGCTGCTGTCTTCACTTGTCAGCACCCCTTCTCTAGGAGGGGGCGGAGCAGGGAGACGGGCATGGCAATGCACACCTGGCCCCGGGTTTTTCTGCTGATCTGGGGGAGGCTGTGGTGGTGCGGCTCATTCCAGGCAGGAAAGAGGATAACTGGGCTACAATGCCTATGGCGCAGGTTCCACTGAGGGGACCGTCCTAACAGGCCACAGTGAGTAAAGCTCCTGAGCATGCGAAAAAGTCACATTGCACAAAAGTCACCCCACTTCTGCTAAAGCTTTTGTAACACTGGCTTCTAAACCTGGCTGTACATCAGAATCACCCAGAGCCTTTTCTCACATTGGGGTCTGAAAGCCCCAGGGGTCTGAGAAAGTATTCCTAGAGGTCTTCCTCATTTTCTTTGAAAATGTTAAATTTTTCCTCTTGTTCTGACAGTAAAAACATTATTGAATGAAAGCATACACATCTGCATCTTTGGGGACACCATCCCATAACTGCATGTGGCCACACAGGTTCAGGGGCTGCCACACAAGTTCTGAGGCTAATGACTGTCCGCACCCTGGGGCTTCAGGGACTAAAGCAGCCAGAGCCCACCGAGAGAGTGTTCTCAAGCCTTGTTACTCAGAGCGCAGTCACTGAACCAGCACAGTCGCAGACCTAGAGCCTGTTAGAAATGTAGCATCTCAGGTCACCCAGACCTGAACAAAAACCCTGCAATGTAAGGAGCTGCCTAGGTGAGTCAGGAATGTTAATGTTTGTGAAGCACGCTGGCCTAGATGGCTGACCTCCCCTCTCCTACAGTATTGTTCATTGAAATGGCTTTGGATTTCCCACCTGATTTTTCAATTCTAATTACTGTGTTACTTTCTTTTGTCTGTTCATCCCATTGAAGG
The DNA here is from genome assembly GCF_049350105.2 of Macaca mulatta. Taxonomy (NCBI): domain Eukaryota; kingdom Metazoa; phylum Chordata; class Mammalia; order Primates; family Cercopithecidae; genus Macaca; species Macaca mulatta. The sequence continues at coordinate 160,129,637 of NC_133407.1, read as the reverse complement.
CTCGATCATCAATAGTGTTTATTAATTCATCCATATACTGGACTCAGAGATGAGGTTGGTAGTTGGGGTCCCCATGCCATAAGGATGGAGTGTTATGCCCTGAAGACAATAAGGATGCCCAGAGATATGCCCCTGGCCTCCTGCCCTCCTTCTTTGTATACCCACACAAGTGAAGTTTTATTATTTGGTGCCAGCCACATTTCCCATCCTTCTGACCAAAGGCCACAGGCTGGCCAGCCTTGGGGACAGTGAGCTCCCAGAATGGGGATCTCGGCATGTGTAGCTACATGATGCTACAGAATATGCAGGCTACTGACTTCCTGGGAGCCCAGGAGCAGGGTGGGCTGCCAGGGATGGGAGGGGAGCCTGCCACCCTCCTGACTCTGGGGCGGGCTCCCCATCATGACAATGGCAGGGCAGCCTGGGGACTCTCCCGTGGAAACCTCAGCCCCCACCCACCAGTCCACCGAGTGCCCCGAGACTCACAGGATGTAGCAGATGACCCCGATGCTCCACATGTCTGTGGCATAGCCGATGGGCTCATAGTTGATCACTTCAGGAGCCACAAACTCCGGGGTGCCAAAGAGGACCTTCAGGGACCCCGCATTCTCTGAAACCAGGATGGAGAGGGATAAATTGCCGGAACATCACGGAGCCCGCTTGAGGCCAGCAGCTGCCCAAATCTGTGTGTTGACCCCAACCTGGGAGGGGCCAGACACAGGCTTCGGCACAGAGAACAGGCACAGAGACATCTGACCTCCTTGTTAAACAGGTGCCTCAACACACCAGTGAAACCAACAAACCGCACACTCACCTGAAATGTCCTGTTCAGGTTGGGCAGGGGGAGAAGAGGCCATTAAAGCACCCGCCCCTGAATGGTCTTTTTGTGAGTCTGTCTCTCTCATGAGTTAGTTCCCCTAGGCAGGGACTGTCACTTACGCTTAATAATAATCTCTAGCATTCACTATGTCCTATGTACCCCGCTGGCAGCTTTACAAGGGTTCTCACCAACCCTAAGGGGTAGGTATAATGCCCGTGCTGCTGAGGAAGTGAGTGAGGCCCAGGGAAGTGCAGTGGTTTCCCCACCTCGTTAACAAGTGGTGGTCAGGACTCAAGCCCAGGTAGTCCGACTCCCGAGCCATGCTTACCACCACTCCTCCCTCCTGCCTCTCCTACTCCTCACACAGCTTCATGGCTGTCCTCCAGGAGCTGCTGGGAGGGTAGTTGGGAGAGGCTTCAACCCCAGGGTGGTACCTCTTGGCCTTAAAGGACCAGAGATGCCTGTTAATATGTGCAAAAGGCAGGTACCTATGGTCTCGCTTAACTTCGCAGAGCTCACAGCAAATGTTCTAAAACAAAGCATTTAACAGCCCTCAGATGTGAAAGCGCTGCTCCAATTCCTGCCTCTCAGCCCTTTCTGCTACATTTTAGCCTCTTCCCAGTTCTCTGGTCCTTGGTGGACACGGTTGTTCCCACAATATCCCTCACCAGTGGAACCTGGACCTTGTGTTCCCTGGGCTCTGACACTGCCGACTCCTGAGGACAGCGGCCTCTCTGTTTGTTTAATTTATTGGTGGTCACTGTTCACAGGCAGGCCCTGTACGCCAGTCACTGCCTCTACCCTGTCCCGTTGGCAGGAGTGAGCAGAGCAGGCACACGCACCCAGCGCTGAGGTGTGCTTCTCACCTGACTGCGCTGACCACCAGACCAGTCGTGGTCTATCGGAACCTCGCCCCCCACCTTGCCCCTTTCCTCTTTATGACCAACACAGCCTCAGCCAGCACTGAGCGTCCTAGGAGACGTTTATTGGGTGGCATTCATTTGGCCCCTCCTTTCTACTCCCTGCAGGGTGGTGAAATAAAGCCAGCTCACCCCAGCCCTAGGGCTCCTTGCTAGCAGGGCAGTGGCTGAGAAGGGAGGATGAAGCTGTTTCCTGAGCTTTGATCACTGGGACATCAAAGGGCTGCAGAGGCAGGCTGTATGCAGGCGGAATGTGAGCCAGGTAGGCACCTACCAAAACGCTTTCAGGGCTGGCCTTGAGACCCTGACCGCCTCCCCCGTGACCTCTCTCCTGGCTAGCATAAGAGTCAGAGGTGCTGCAGAGCACTCTCAGCAAGGTCTGGGGTCCTTGTTTCAACCCCAGCACATCCCCTGGCTCACAGTGGGACCTCCTGGGCAAAGCTATTGTGAACCCTTGTTTCCCAGTCTATAAGATGGGGCTCATAAAATCTACCCTGCCCACCTTATGGTGAGAATCACAGGGATTATTTTTATGTGAAAGTGCTCTAGAAACTGTACAGTATGATGCAGATGTACAGAGCCACCATCACCAAAATGACTTTTGCTGCTAATGGCACCAGAGTGAAAAACAAAAGGGGATAATCATCATCATATGTACACTAACACCTAAGCAGTCTTACTATGGTCAAGGCACTCTTCCCATCCCTTTACCTATATTAACACATTTGATACTCCTAATGAATCTGTGAGTTAGGTCCTACTATGATCCCACGTTTCTGATGGGGAATTTGAGGCTTACTGTCACATCCAGTAAGTGGTAGGGGCAGGATTCGAACCTGAGAAGTCTTCATGGTCTCGGATTTAACCCCAATATTGTACATTTCCTCTCACACTTACTGTGAGGGGAAACGGCCACTGCAATACACGCTGGTGTCTGTGGGAAATGAGCCTTACCCAGCCTCCTGGCCAGACCAAAGTCGATGAGCTTGATCCTGGTGCCCGTCTTGTTGACACACATGATGTTCTCCGGCTTGAGGTCCAGGTGCACGATGCCCTGCTTGTGGATGTACTCCACCCCCTCCGAGATCTGCCGCATGTACTTGATGCACTCGCGCTCCGTCAGCTCGAAGTCCTCGTCAATGATGCGCTCAAACAGCTCACCTCCTGACACGCTGCGGGAACATGTGCACGGGGTGGTCAGGCCACAAGCTCACGGAGGCCAGGCTGGCAGGGAGTCTGGTCAGGGTAGGCTGGGGAGAAACTCGCAGGAAAGTCCAGGCAATGGGGGTGATGGGCACTTCCTGAATCCCCCACCCTTCCAACATGGAAGAAGGGTCAGGGCCTCCTGGTTTCCCATGAACCCTGCCCTGCACCCACTACTGGAGACTCAGGGAAGCATCTACGCTAGGCAGTTTCAGAGGTGGGTGTGAACAGAGAGATCCAGACATGATCTTCTTTCTTTTTTTTTTTTTTTTTTGAGACGGGGTCTCGTTCTGTCACCCAGGCTGGAGTGCAGTGGCCAGATCTCAGCTCACTGCAAGCTCCGCCTCCCGGGTTCACGCCATTCTCCTGCCTCAGCCTCCCGAGTAGCTGGGACTACAGGCGCCCGCCACCTCGCCCGGCTAGTTTTTTGTATTTTTTAGTAGAGACGGGGTTTCACCGGGTTAGCCAGGATGGTCTCGATCTCCTGACCTTGTGATCCACCCGTCTCGGCCTCCCAAAGTGCTGGGATTACAGGCTTGAGCCACCGCGCCCGGCCCAGACATGATCTTCTTAACAAAAAGAGTGACCTCTGAACAGTCTCTTTCCCTCGAATGACCACACATGGCTAAGGGAACATTCTTGTGCCCTAGTGTGTCTTTTAGTCACAGGGAACTCAAGTTCAAAATACTCACAGTTACCACAAGCATTTGTTTTGCATAGCCAGGAACGGAAAAATATCTTCAATCTTCAATAATAAGCCTCAGCAAATTTTCTAAAATTAGTTGGCTATAACCCATTATACCTACAGCTGTGACAGATCTGCTTACTCTGGCTAGGTCTATAGTATTGGTTTACTCCCTGAAGTCATAATTAACTGGTCTCCCCTGGACCTCTTCCTTGCCCCAGCTGTGTAATCCTTTCTACCTGGATAGGCTTTGGATCCTGGCTATGTCTAGTCAACTTGGCTTCTGCAGCCACAGGCATGCATCCTCTGCTAGGGACTGCCCCGGGGTCTCAGCCATCAGCATATCGCCCTTCAGTGCAAATGCACGGCCCGCCGCCTGAGTTGCACGAGTTGTCTCTGTTCCCCTGTCCTAGCCCTCTGACCCACCTTTCTTGGTCTCTGCTTAGCAAGTTTAAAGCATCTCTCTGGTAACTTATGCAGCACCCAGATATCAGTAAGCTCACTTTTCTTTTTTTCTTTTTCAATTTTTTTTTTTTTTTTTTTTGGTAGAGACAAGGAGTTCAAAGTTATGTTGACCTATGATCACACAACTGCGCTCATGCCTGGGTGACAGAGTATGACCCGGTCTCAAAAGCGAAAGAAAGGAAAGGAAGGAGGAGGGGAGGGGAGCCCCGGCTGGTCTGGAACTCCTGGCCTCCAGCGATTATCTCACCTCAGCCTCCCAAAGTGCTGGGATTACAGGCATAAGCCATCATGTCTGGCTTATAACCAACCTTCCTTCTTTCCTTCTTTCCTGCCTGCCTGCCTTCCTCTGTCCCTCCCTCCCTCCCTTCCCTCCCTCCTTCCCTCCTTCCCCCCTCCCCTTCCCTTCCTTTCCTTTCCTTCGTTTTTGAGACAGGGTCTTGCTCTGTCACCCAGGCTTGAGCGCAGTTCTGTGATCATAGCTCAACATAACTTTGAACTCCTGGGCTCAAGTCATCCTGTTGCCTCAGCCTCCCAAGTAGCTAGGACTATAGGTATGTGCCACCGCACCTGGCTTATTTTTTAAATGTTTTGTAGAGACAGGGTCTCACTCTGTCACCCAGGCATAAGCTCATGTTTCTACAGTGGTCTGTAGGTCCACCAGTTGAACAAGGCCGGATGGGTTCTGGGCCTGTCCTCTTGCAAGGGTATTTCCTCTCCTACAAAGAGTCCTCATGAAGAGGAAAGGAGTTGAGTTTGAATCCTGCTGCTGCCTTTTATGAGCTGTGTAACATTGGGCAAGTTGCTTAACCTTTCTGAGTCCCAGTTTCCTTATCTATCCCTGCCTCATAGAGTTTTTAGGAACGTAGGAGCCTTTGTAAAGTATCATGCCTGACACATAGAAGGTGCTCAACACTTCTTACTTATTGTCTGATAAGCTGTGGTAGGCTAGGTGGATCTTGTCACTGACCCCTGCAGGACAGAGACAGGGATGCACTGTGGGGCCCAGCATACCACAGCCTCTGCCACATGACACACACACTCACTTCTGGAAGGGCTGAACTGGAGAAGGTCAGTCTGTGCCAGTGACAGTTGGAGGGAGCTAGAACTGACACTTTAAAACCCATCTGAGAAGGAGGTCCCCAAATGGCCAGCAGGTGGTGCTCTTGTCCTCATGCCCCCCATTTCTAGTGCTCTCTACCAGGGCTCCAAGTCAAACTCTCATCTACATTCTTAGGTCTCAGCCAGTTCTTAACATCTCGGTGCTTCATTTTCCTCATTTGTAAGATGCAGATTAAAAACAGCCCCACCTCACAGGGTGGCTCCAAAGACTAAATGAGTCAACACATGTAAAGTGCTTGGAAGTGTCTGGCACACAGTCAATGCTCAATATCAATGATCAGTTTTCTATGTAAAGAATCACTTGGGGCTCTTATTAAAAATACAAATTCCCAAGCTCTTCCTCTGGAGATTTTGATTTAGAAAGTCTTGGGAGAGATCTAGGGATCTATATTTGTAATAATTACTCCAGGTCATCTTATGATCAGATAAGTTTGAGAAATACTGGCTTACTCAACTACCACTCCTGGGAGGCCAGCTGAAATTCACACCCTCTGAAAAAGTCACTCCCCATTTCCTCACATGGAATGATCTTTCCCTCACTGGGCATCCATGGCCTTATGTCCACAGCCTTGTCTCTGCACTTTCTACGGCCTTATGTCCACGGCCTTGTCTCTGCACTTTCTACGGCCTTATGTCCACGGCCTTGTCTCTGCACTTTCCATGGCCTTATGTCCACGGCCTTGTCTCTACACTTTCCATGGCCTTATGTCCATGGCTTCGTCTCTGCACTTTCTGTGTCAAGTTGGCTTTGCCTTGAAGTTCTGAACACATCACAGGTGGCGGGCTCATCTCTAGACCCTTATTTGCCTCCAACTATATTTGGCACAGACAAGGTGCTCCAAAATGTTTACGTTTAAATTTTAAATATTCTGAAAAAGCAAGCAACCATTGTTTTCAATGCCCTTGCGAACATCTGAGGCAATGAGTGGTGGGAATCTGAGCCATGGAGATAATTCCTGATGCATTTCTGGAGGAAACCTATTCAATATAAATTCAAACAGGTTCAATCCTATTCAGACATAACATATTTTGAAAACTGTTCCTATGGTTCAACTTTCTAAGATGGAAGGGGCTAAACAGGCAGGATTAATGGTTCTGTGGGTTTCTTTTCAAATTACTCAACGCTATGGGTGGAAAATATTGGTTTGATAGACAGAAATTGCCACCCACAGAAATGGGATGCCAAGGGCCAAGATTAGGCTTAATAAATTAATGGTGAGTGAGCGAATGACTAAATAAATAAGTGATCCCTAACCTAAGGAATCAGATTCATCCCCCAAACCCTAGAAAGCAAGAAGGAATGGTGCTATCAGGGGACTCGAGACCCTCTGCTCCTTGTCCCATGGCAGCCAGCTGGAACGTTCTTTGATAAATTTTGCTAATAGTAGCACAAACATGAGATTAGCCATGGATGACACAGCTTAAACTTCACATTGTCTTCAAAGCTCAGGGTCCCACCACCACCTGGAATGTCCCAAGCACTTCCAAAAGGACAAGCCCAAGTAGGTCAGGGGTCTGAAAGAACCACTGTGTCAGACCAACTGCTATATGGTGGGGGCTCATCCAGTAATCAGAAGTCAGAAAGGCTGAAGACACATTCATTACTATTTCCCACTAGATCTGAGGCAACTTAACTTAAGGCTGGGACCCTGGAATACATTTCCATTCTTCTATCCCCAGGCATCATCCTTCTTTTAATCTCAGTTTCTCCATCCAACAAGGGTAGCACATTGCACTGGTGAAAATCATCCTTTCCCTTCTCAGTGGTCAAGTCTTAGAGTGTTTAAGCTGGAAGGGATGTATAGATGGAGTATGAACCTGTTTCCTTCTTCTTTGGTTAACTGAATTCTTACCAAGTTCCTACTCTTGGCGACCTGGCCAAGGTCCCAAGTGCAGGCAAATCTTCTGGTGTCTGGGCATGGAAGACCTGCTCCTGTCCACGGGGGAGGCATGGGGTAGAGGGATGAAAGCCAGACCAGCTGAAGTTTTCTTACATTTTCTCTTTGCTTTTTCCATCCAGCTTGCCAACTTCCAATTCCAAGCTAAGTATGGTATTCTGCCCACTGGTGCTGCTGCCCAGCCTTCCCCAGGCCCTGTGACTCCTGCACCCTCTTAAGAACCTGCTCAAGGTTTAACTTCTAAAGATAGGACATTTCTCCACATGTCCTCACATGCCCACACTGCCTAGACTAAGCAACCTGTTCTAGAATAAATGTGAAAAGATGCAGCCCACGGGGCTATTGTGAGGGTATAAAGAATGAGGCCACAGACATGGGCTATGTATTTCCTGAAAATGGGCAGGAACGTTTGAATTTGGGGCTGCATGTAGATTTTAAGATATGAATGGAAATTCTTCACCACATCTTTTATGGTTCCACGAAATAGTAGAATTTTATAACCAAAAGGGGTGTCTTGAGATTGACTGTTCCAATCCAAGTACTTCTTTGTGCTGGTAGGATTTGACAATTGTAAAATCATGACTCAACAGTAGCAGAAACTGAGGCCAGGCTTCCTGAATACTAGGGAGGATTTGTTCCACAACACCTTGTTGGAAGTTAAATGCTCAAAAAGTACCTTTAAATGGAAAAAAACCAGGATACAAAAAAAGTCAATGTATCATACTACTAACAATAACTCCCCATTATAGAGTACTGTGCCCTATATGCATTATTGCATTGAATCCCACAGCGTTCATGAAGGTGGGCATCGTATCTACATTTATGGATAATAAAACTAAGCATTGGTACAACAGAATAACTTACTCAAGGTCAAATAACAAGTTAGAAGTAGAGCTGGGATTTGAAGTAAGGTTCATCTGACTCAAGCCTACACTCGTAACTACTATTGCCTTTCCTAAGGAACACATACCGAAAGGAAATACTTGTGTGCCAGAATGTTAATGGCATGAGGGGAGAGAAAAGACTAGTACTCCACTCATATCTACAGCTTGGGGATGTCTTACTGGCTTCAACTTTCCTGGGAAAGAATTCCAAGATGCTGATAGAGCCCCCACCAAAGGACAGAGACCCCCAAAGTTGAGGATGAGCATTTCAAGGATGTGGAAAGCAATTTCACAATATCTCTAAAGATTTCAAATGTGCATACCCTTTAATCCAGCCCTCCCTCGCTTCTGGGAGTTTATCCTACAGATATTCACAGGCATGAGTGAAAAGATGTGGGTACAAGGTTACAAACAATGCTTGTTTGTAAAAGCAAAAGGCTGGAAATCGCCCAATCCCAATCTCTTATCAAAAGAAGGCTGCTTAAATAAATTGTGATTTTCTACACAACGAAACCCCACAGAGCTGTGAGAATGAGGAAGCTCACTTGGTGGTGAGATGGGACTAACTCTCATACCAATTCGCTGAAAAACCAAAGTAGGCTGGGTGCGGTGGCTTACGCCTGTAATCCCAGCACTTTGGGAGGCTGAGGCAGATGGATCGCTTGAGCCCAGGAGTTCGAGACCAGCCTGGCAACATGGTGAAACCCCATCTGTACAAAAATACAAAAATTAGTCGGGCAAGGTGGTGTGAGCCTGTGGTGAGGTGGGAGGATCGCTTGAACCTGGGAGGTGGAGGTTGTAATAAGCTGAGATGGCACCACTGCAGTCCAGCCTCGGCGACAGAGTGAGACCTGTCTCAAACAACAACAACAACAAACAAACCAAACCACACTAAAAAAGCAAGGTATATGATAGTGAGTATAAGAAGTTACTTTTTGTGTTAAAAGGCAAGAAAATAAGAATATGTGTGTGTGTGTGTTTATACACTTATGTTTTCATAAAGAAACTTTGGAAGGATACAGATACAAGCCAATAAAACTGTCCGTTCGTGTTGGTGATGGTGGTGGTGTTTAGGAAAGGGTAAACAGGAATAATGGTGGAAATTAGACTTTTCACTGTGTATTTCCTACTATTTTTTGAGGTGATTGTAGCATATATTCTAAAAATTCAGATAAAAAAGGAAACTGTTAAGAATGCAGATGCTGTGGGGGATGCCTGGCTTGCTGACGCCAGTGTGCATGATTGTATGTGTGTGTGTGCGTGCGTGTGTGTGTACACATGCACCAGCAGCTCAGAGGTGAGGGAGGTGGAGGATTCAGGTGCAGAAGAAACAATGGATTCTGGGAAAGCCTTGGCTGGAGGTCATTTGATCCATCTCCCTGCCTTTGTACAACCCCACAGGGAAAGCACCACTCTTTAATGAGTGAGAAGTCAAAACAGTACCAACAAGAGTAGACCGGGGACATGCGGAGACACAGGAGGGGACTGAGGACCAGAGCGAGGCTTCCATCCTGGATTTTGAGCCCCAAGCCGGGGTGCCGCTTATCTTTCATGGGGAAGTCAGGAAGCCGCCCTGTCCCTCCCCTTTGATTCTAAACCAACTTCAGGTGAGAATGACCCTGAATGAAACCAAGAAGCCTAGGGGTAGCTTTGCCCCTTTCATGGGGAGATGAGGGCGAGAAAGGTGCCAGGGTCCTCAAAGATCTGCTGGTTTGTTTTGGAAATAAGCACAGGGCTGCAGCTGGGCTGGTGCTCAGAGGCTCAGCGCCAGCACTGTGCACAGACCTTCGGTTCTGTTTGGTCAGGCCTGGCTGTATGGCTGGTGAGCAGCTTACATATCACACTCCTGTCTGCAGTGCTTTCCATCTCGGGGCAGAGGTAGCTGGGGTAGCGCAGTAGGGGAGACACATTTGGGGGTTCCCTGCGGTGCCCAGGCTGCTGGCAGTGAGCCACTCACATTTCCAGGACCATGACGATGTTGGCCTTTTCTTCAAAGGCATCCACACACTGGACGAGCTTGGGGTGGTGGAGGCAGTTCATGATGCTGATCTCCTGCCGGATATTCTCTTTCTCTTTTGCTGAATATGCCTTGAAGAATTTCCCTGCCCAGATTTTTCGAGTTTTCTTTTCTACAAGTCGAAAGACCTGTCCAAATTTCCCACTGCAAATGAAAGGAGGAAGACAGAAAAGCCACATTTAGCCCAGCTTTCCACTCACTTGGGGTTGGCAAATTATGACCCATGGGATAGATCTGGCCCATCTCCTTTTATAAGTAAGGTGTTATTGGAGCACAGCCCTGCCTGGCTGTTTGCATGTTGTCTATGGCAGCTTTTGCGCTACAGTGGCAGAGCTAAGTAGTTGTGACAAAGACATATCTCCCATAAAATCTAAGACATAGGCCTTTATGAAAGGCCCAGACTCCTGCTCTAGAGCAATGAGGCATATTTGTTTTTTCTTATCTTTAAACATTTTTTTTGTAGAAATGGGGTCTCACTATGTTGCCCAGGCTGGTCTTAAACTCCTGGCCTCAAGCAATCCTCCCACCTCAGCCTCCCAAAGTGCTGAGATTACAAGCGTGAGCCACCACACCTAGCCTTTGAAGCACACTTCTAATGTTGACAAACCCACTGTCAACCTTGGCTGACGGCATCTCTTCTCCTCCCTGTGGTGGAACCCATGAAGATGGGTGGAGACGGCCCTTCCCAAATGCAGAGAATTACTGAGCAGTTGCCTTCTTTCCTTCCACTCCCTACCACTGATCCCCTGGTGATGGCCCAGGCAGGGTCCTGCTTCCCACTGCTGAGAGAGGGGAGAGTGGGGCTCCTCTGTGATGGCACCGACTCCTTTCTGATACTGATACCCGGTTTGCATCACTCCTTCATTTCCCAGAAACCGCTGGAAATACAAATGGAGTCCCATTCCTTTCTCTCCCACCTCTTCTATTCCTCCAGGGACAGGGCTAGGGGCAGATGAACAGCTTGGCTCAGGATTGGGGTCTGAGCGCACTCTATCCTCCACGCCCCAGGGAGAAGCCAGAGTAAGCAGTGTGACCAAGTTCATGAGGGAGCTAGATGACTGCTGCGCATTTAATGGAGCACTAACGCAGGCATTGCTTTACAGTGAGCACCGATCAGCCTCCACTGACTTCTGTGGATCAAATGGAAGGGATACCAAAGATAACTGATCCAGTCCTCTCATTTTATTTTATTTTTAAAATTATTTTATTATTTTTTTTAAGTTCTGGGGTACATGTGTAGGATGTGTATGTTTGTTACATAGGTAAACGTGTGCCATGGTGGTTTGCTGCACCTAACACCCCACCACCTAGGTATTAGGCTGAACACGCATTAGCTCTTCTCCCTAATGTTCTGCTCCCCCCACCCCCCGCCCTCCCCTGACAGGCCCCAGTGAGTGTTGTTCCCCTCCCTGTGTCTCACTTTAGTCCTGGGCTCTGAACAGAGGCATGGAAAAGGAAGGACTTGCCCACAGCCTTTGCAGAGCTGGGACAGTGCAGGACCGCATGGGCAACTCTGCAGAGAGTCCTGGGTGAGTGATGCTTTCATGGGTCCTGCAGGACTCTCAGTCTGGGGAGGAGGCAGGGCCCAGGGAGCAACAGGAAGCTGAGGCACTGAATCTAACTGTGAGACCCACACCACCCCTCACCCTGGGAGCCCAGAGGCAACTTCCCATTCCACTTACGATCCTAATCTCTCTTCGATGTCGTAGACGTCAGATACTTTTTGTTCAGTATTGATTGTCACCGTCCGATAATCAACCTCAGGCTCCTTCTCATCTGTGGGGCACGGGTCAGGGTTGGTGTGAGCCTCAGATGCCCCCACTCAGCTCCCTCCACCCCAAGAGACTGACCTAAGGACAGGGGCTGCACTCACCATCGTCTGAAACCTCCACTTCATCCTTTGGCTCTGGGAGGGCACAAGGAAGGACGGAGAAGACACAGGTGATTAGTACTGAAGGCTCACTGAGAATAAGATGTGCTGGGGGCCTTGCCAGGCCTCAGCATCCCTAGGCAGAAGACTACCAGGCCCAGAGCTCTGGGCATCCCCTGGGGCTGGTCAGTCCACACAGCAAATAGGGCCTGATGCAGAATGGCAGGTGCCAGCCTCCTCCCTCCACTCAGCTCCACTTCTCCACCAGGTCTCCCCTCCGTCCCATCCTCTCTAGCCTCATGGTCCCCAGATATAGCCTTCTCCACTTTCATCCAACCCTTCCTGACTTTCAGAACCTATACACAACTGTGACAGTCTCTTTCTCCCCTGGCTCAGAAGTCAGCAACTGCTAATTGCTTCTAGTGTCAAATCCATGTAGCCATTTGTTGAACATTGTTGATGGCATCCCAGCACTGGACCAAGCATCTTGAATATCAGTTATTGTGGGCATTCAAAACATATTACACAGAAGGCATGGTCTCTCCTTTCTTATAGCTTATAATTTAGTTCAAGAGGCAAAAACATATATACTTGAAGTAACAATTTACAAAGTGTATCATAATCACGCACATTTTTTATTTTTATTTATTTTTTTATTTTTTTTGAGACGGAGTCTCGCTCTGCCGTCCAGGCTGGAGTGCAATGGCGCGATCTCGGCTCACTGCAAGCTCCGCCTCCCGGGTTTACACCATTCTCCTGCCTCAGCCTCCTGAGTAGCTGGGACTACAGGCGCCCGCCACGTCTCCCGGCTAGTTGGTTCAAAGTAAATACACAACAGAGGAGGGTGACACAAAATGGGGCAATTGTAAGTGACAGCAATTATTCTTGGAAGAAATGCCTTTGAGTTGTGTCTTAGAGGAAATTATGGAATACAACAAGGGGGTGAGTAACGTCACACAAATGAAACCAACAGGTATTTGTGAGGCAGGCGGGGAGGGACACAGTCACGCCAGCTGCTCCCATGGCTGTGTCAGGAGGGAAGAGGGGTCTGGGGAACAGGAGGGGGTCCCCGGAACAGGGGGGCGTCCAGCAGAGCACACCCACTTCAGAGCTCCAGGCCTTCCTTTGCCTTGATACAGGTTTGTTTGTTGACAATTGAGCCACCTGACCTTGGCTGACTGCCTTTCCCTTCCTGGGCCTTGGTTTCCCCATCTGTAAGAGGAAGGGTTGCACCTGATGTCTCTGGCCCTGGCTAGCTCTGGATACCATGCTTCGTCTTGTGCTGTGTGCTCCTCAGCCATCGTCTGGGCTGTGTCTCGGCTGACAGCTGGACAACGAATGGGAGGTTTCCCAAGGAAGCAAAACAAAGACAGGAGAGAAAGCATAGAGGGAGGAAAAGGATTTTTAAAGTGTGAGTGTGTGTGTGTGAGAGAGATAGTGTGTAAGGGTGGGCATATGAGTGTGAGTGTGGGTGTGCCTGTGTGAGTGTGTGAGTGTGAATGGGAGTGTGTGTTTAGAGTTCTTAAGATGCCGCTGACAAAGCTTAGTTTTTTTAAAAAAATGAAACTAAACATGAATGGGGTTGGGAAGTATGTTATAATCACAGAAAGGAAATTGCCATGGAAAAATAAAAAAGGATGAGATAGACAGGGATATGCAGATAGAGTCTAGCTGAAGGATCAGAGGTGGGTTTCACAGTTACTGTCAGGATGTGGGTGTGGGCCTAACTGATCAACATTCCTAAATCTGCATGCTGGAGAGTGAAGAGTGGCATTGTCCGATTCACAGGTGGAAAGGATGACCTGAGAGCAATGCAACTAGAAGCCAGGAACGGAGTTAGTATTCAGGAGAATCTGATCATTCTACCTTCTAGGGTGGTAAGCCCTAAAGTACATAGTTAAAACCCAAGACAGAAAGAGCAGCTCCTCAATCTACTGCTTGGGCTGTCAGATGCTGTCACAGGGCAAAGTGTGCATGGGCCCCAAACAGGGGTTAGTACTGGGTAGCTGTTGAGAGCGCCCTGGGTGCTTGCCCCGGAGCTCTGGCTGCTGGCAGTCAGAAAGCCACGGTGGAGCTGGAGGTGGCATGCAAGGCCACTGAAGGGAAGGGCTACATCTTAAGACAATCAGAAAAGTGAGGCCTCTGAGGTTGGGAAAGAAGTCTACAGTGGACACAACTTTAAAGAGAATCACACAATTGCCAAGGGTGAGATGAGGGTTTCGGACTTTTCATCAACTCATGACAACTGCACCTTGGGAGAACCATTTGGTGTTCTACCTCACATAGGAGGAAGGCTGGAGGGATGTGGAACTCACACATGCGAGGTACCACTAGAATAATAAGTATGTTCAATAGACATTTAGGTTAGTTCAGTGATGGTATTACAAACAGGGTTTTAACAGAAGCACAAATATTGGAGTCAATGAGTGAGGGGACACCAGGTGGACCAGTCACTGGACTAGGTCTTCGACACGGAATCATCCTATTTACTGTCAGGGAGGCCCCTGTCTTGACCTGTGGTGCTGCTGCCTGATATAGTGGTTCACCCGTTGAGGCATCCTTTATTTCTTATTCCTGTGCCACATTTTCCTGGCGTGGCATGGAGACCAGTGTATTCCGAGCAGCAGAGTGAGAGGGAAAGGAGAGGGCAGCTTTCCTGGCCCGGTGTCAGGAGGAGCAGTCTTGCCAATGGCCCAGCAGGAGGGGCCTTTCCCTGCGTGCCTTGAAGGGAGTATCCAGTCCTAGAGCTGGCCCCTGCCTGTCACTGTGAGTCCAGGTAGACAGTCACAGTGCTAGCCTCTGGCCTCACTCATGAGTCCACATCCACGCCTCACCTTCGCCTCTCACCCCAGCGGTCTGTGGCAGGTCTGATTCTCCTGCTAATGCTCTGGGGGAAGGACCTAGATCATTCTCAAGGAATTCCAGCCCCTCTTTCTAGTGCACTGTGTTCCTTTATGCTGCAGGAAACTCGGAACAAGACTCCGGACTAAGCCAGGAGCAATGGCAAGTGCCTGTAGTCCCAGCTATTCGGGAGGCTGAGGCGGGAGGAATGCTTGAGCCTAGGAGTTCAAGTCCAGCCTGTGCAATAGCGTGAGACCTGATCTCTTAAAAAAAGATAAAGATTCCAGGCTGCTACATCCCCTTCTGCTTTTCACTTCTTGTCCTGTCTCTCTTCTATTTGAGGGGCAAAATGACCACAAGGGGAGGATGAGAGAGAAGTAGAGGAAAGACCACAGTTCAACTAGTGGAGCTCTTGGTGCATAAAGCGTTGTTGAGAAAGGTGAACTCGTTTCCGTCTTTCCACGAGGGAAGGGGCTAAAATTGTAGCAGAAGGGTCTTCCACTGAACTTAAAAAAGAAAAAAAATCTGTTCCGAATGAGCTATGAGATCCATGAGCTAAGTGGAAGGCTATTTAGAGGATAGTCCTGAGATATTTCTGCAAACAGATGAGAGTCTCGTTACCCTGGAGTGTTTGGGAGAGGGTCAGCTGAGTGCTCAGGACCCTCACACGGCACAAGTCCAGTCAGTCCCCCGGGCAGAGAATTGTCCCTTCCCGCAGCCAAGGACTGTTGCACACCCAGAGAACACTAGAGGGCACCCAAGCCCTGGAGACGGCCTCTGAGGCCAGGGCGTAGCTGCAGCTTGGGATAGGAGCGGTACAGACTTTATATATTGAACTATCCTGGGGGTTGCAAGGAGGCCCCAGTTCTGCAAGAAGCATCAGTCACAGTAGTTGTTTTGCTAACAATTATACAGACTAGAACAAATTGGGGTTAGGAGCAGGGATGGAGTGGATTTGAGTGACAGCAGGATTCGAGGGGGAGTACAGTTGAAGACCTGGCTGGGCTGGGAGGGGGCGGGGCCGTGGTAAGGTGCTGGCTCTGTGCACTTGGGTTTGGGAGTGCAGTGTCAATTCAGGGACCCTAGTCTTAGGAGTGGCTCCAGCACAGAGAAGCCACTGGAGCTCCATGGGGAACCCATGCTTTGTCCCCCACTGTATCCCCAGTGCCTATGGCAGTGCCTAGAACACAGGAGGGGCACAGAACACATGGTGAATGAATGTGAGGTGAGGGCTAGGGTACAAACAGGGATGCAAATGAGGCAAGAGGACGAAGTAGAAGAGCGAGAGGCAGGAGTGGCGGTGGCTGTGGTGGTAGTGGTGAAGGTCAGAGCCAACATTAGCTGGGCTTCGTGGAGTGTGGGTTAATCAGCACTGCCTTTTCAATATGATTACAGGTGTGAGCCACCACGCCCGGCCTCTTATCCTAAATTTACAATGTCCTTTTCCTGTTCTTCACACAAAACTTCTTGAAATAATATTCCGTGCTTCTGGCCTCTCTTTCTTCCATTTATTCCTTAACCAGGGCAACCGTCTTTTCACTCAGTGGAAACTCTACAGACTGATCACAAATATCACTATCAACCAAAGGACTAGATCCGAAGACCCTCTGAGTCCTCATCTCCTTCATCTTTATTTAGCATTGGATGCAGTTTATGAAGCCCTCTTTGCAACTTCTCCCTCCCCTGTTTCTTTGAGACTCCAGCCTCCTCTTGGTTCTCTCCCCTCTCAGTCCTTTCTCCTGGTACTGCAAGCTCCTTCCTCATGGTATTGGTATTGACTTTCTCTACCACACTCTCTGTAACCTTATCAATGCCCATGGTTTCAATTATTAATTAAATAGTAAAGACTTCCAAGCCTGCAGCACTAGCTTAAACCTTTCTCCTGGGCTCTAGACCCAATGTCTGAGGACACCTTCCCTTGGCTATCCCTCAGATGCCTCAACTCAGCAGGGCTGAAACCACAGCTCCCCTCTCCTCCCAGACTCCCTGTTATGTAACCTCCAAGTCACTCAAGTCAGGAACGTGGAAGGCAGCCTGACCTCTTCCCTCAGTCTAACCAAAGGAACACAAGCTTCAGGACAGACAGCTCTGAGTTCAAGCATCAGCTCGCCAATGACAAGCTCTGTGACTTTGGGCAAGTAGCTTCTCCCCTCTAAATCTCATTTCCCCTATCTGTAAAATGAGGGTAATAACAGTATCTGCTGCATTGGGCTATTGAGATTGGATGAAATGATGCATATAAAGTGATTAACACATTGTAAGCTTAGAGTAAGTGCTCAATACATGTTAGCCATGGTGAATTTTAACAATAAACCTCTAGCTGGCTCTTGAATTTGTGTTCAGTTACCCCAGCCAGGAACTGTAAGTCATCTTAGAATCTTTCAGTTCTCTTCCTCAACTCTCTATGCAAAAAGTCCTCAAGTATGGTCAATTCTACCTCCCGAGGCTTGAAGTTCATGCCCTTTTCATCCCTCTCCTGGACTGTCATCCCAGAGGCCCATCTGGTATGGCTGACTGCAGTCTCATCTCCTCTGACCCACCCGCCACTCCAGTGCTTCTCAAACGTTCGTGTGCCTCTGAATCCCCTAAGGAGTGGATCATTTTCAGTCAAGGCCCAGAAGGGCCTGGGGGATCTGCTTGCTAAGAAGCTTCCAGGATGCTAAGACTGCTGGTCCACAACTGCACTGTGAACAGCAAAGCCCTGCTCTTTCCCTAGTTCTCCAAAAACCAGATCTAATCTTCCTGATCCCCTGCCTGAGAATTTTTGATGAACTTCACAACTTCACCTAAAATGCCCTTTTAGCCTTACTTCCTCCTGTTCTATCTCACACAACATATGCCTTGGCCACACACGAGCATCTGAAAATGCCACACACTGCCATTGCTTTGTAACCTTTGCTCATGCTGTTTCCTCTTGTAGAGTGCCTTTCCTTATATTTCGTGCCTTTTAGAATCCTATCCCACTTTCCAAGACTTAGATTAAGTGTTACCTTCTCCAGAAAGCCTTCCTTGGTCTCCAGGGAAAAATGCTCCATGCATTCTGCTATGTCCCCTTGGCTCTTTGTTTACCCAGCTATAATACCATGCATCCCTTCTCATTATAGTTAGCCATACACACCTCTGTTCCCCTAGATCTTAAGCTCCATGTCTTATCTTTGTGTCCTAAGAATCCGACACCAAGTAGACACTCAACTATGGATACAAGAGGAGGAGAGAAGGGGTGGAAGGTGGAAGAGGAATGTGAGGCCTACTTGAACTCCTGGTGTGCCGCTGAGTTACACACCATCGCCCGCTGGTGGCAGCATGCCACAACTGCTGGTTCAATGTTTTTTGAAATGTCCAAAGTATTAATACTTTTGAAGAATGGCTCAACATCACTGTCTTGGAAACCAAGACCCCAAAAGACCCTGCCAGTCATCATTAATGTTTCCTCAGTTCCTCTTCACCCCTTTCAGTACAGTCTTTACATACACAAGGTCAGTCATACATATTTATTTCAAGCCACTGATGAAGTGAAGGCAGCCTACCTTCAGGTTTCTCTCCTACCGTTGTGAGTTCAGACTCCTGGCTTGGCTCACTGGTTCCATACACGTTGATTGCACGTACACGGAACTTATACTCATGGTCAGGCAGCAGGTCCTGAACGTTGAAAGAGGTGCTGCGGCATGTGGCTAGTTCCTTCCACGTCTTGTTGGCTGAGTCCCAGATCTCGATGCTGTAGGACTGCACGGCACTGCCCCCATCGTACGAGGAGCCGTACCAGGACAGGGTCAGTGAGGAGCTCCGAATGTCAGAGGCACAAGGTGTGCCAGCTGGGGGGTCTGGCTTATCTGGGGATAGAGAAGCACAACATCACCCACACTTTCCAGAACTGCAGGCAAAGGAAGTTTTTGAATTACCTGTGTCACTGGGGAAAGGCAGCCTAGAGAACTCACTCTGAAGTCCCTGGTCCTGCGTCTCTTTCCCTCCTCCGCATATCACAGTTAGAGCTACGTACAAATCCACCTGTACCGAAAGCCCCATGTATAACTATTTGCTCCAAAAAAGGTGCCCCTCCTTTTTATTGCTAGTTTTCCAGTCTACATGCAAGTCATGATTTCCTGTACTTTGCTCAAGTCATAAACATATTTGTCAGAGTAAACAGATCTAGGAGACTGCCAAGAAGGCGTGGACTATTTCCCACCGAAAACATGTTTTGAGAGAGAGACAGTTCAGCTTGAGTGTGTGTGTCTGTCCTTCAGGCCCTTGGCCAATGACCTGTGACATAACTAGGGGTCTGCCTCCACTTTCTCTGGGTCTTGAGAAATGCCTGCCCCAGCAAGGCGCGGTATAGCACAATGTTTCTGTTCTGAAGTCAGACAGATTCAGGTTTGAACACGGATCTGTCCCCACACGGTAGCTGTTAATTGCCCTGTGCCTCAGTTTCCCCATCTGTAAAATGTGAATAACAGCACTTGCATCACAGGTGGTTGTGAGAAATTCTTAGAAGAGTGGCTGGCTTGACTAGTCATTACTGTCAAGATTATTGTAGGAGTTTATTTCTAACTTTATATACTTAAAAATTACTCCTACCCTACCTCTTTTATTCTCAGAGGGCTGTTGAGATATAAATAATTTCAAAAGCAAACCACAATAGCAAATCACAGCCATCCCTGACTAATGGACAGAAAATGAGCTGAGGATACAAATAAGAAGTGGCCCTTTTGGCTGGCTGCCTTCTCATTCAGATGACCTGGCCTCAGAACTAGCAGTGCTGCCAACTTCAAGTCAAATCATGGTAGCCAATACTTTAATGAGGCTCTTGAGTTTTGCTGATTTTATTAGTTGCTTATCTGAGCAAAACTCTCCTATTTTTCAGATTTAGTTTTTGCAGATGGTTGGTTAGCTACAGATATCTGTGTTCATTAACCCTTCATCTCCCCCAATGCTTTTTGAGTTCATGAAGCCTCACAAACTAGCAACTGAAACCATGCTTTTAAGCTATGTCAGTCCCAGCAAATTTGAAACTGGTTTGTTTGTCTGACTTTCTCATTCAGAGAATGGTGCCAATATGTTCCTACCTCTTAGGGTTTTTGCAAGCGTCAAGTCAGCAAACATAAAGTACTTGACCGCTACTCTCCCACCCCCAGCAAGGCAGGAAGGCCAAAGGCAATTTCTGCAAATGACCCTGTGTATATGGAGAAGAAAAATCTGCATGTGTATACATGTATATACATATATACTCATACTCATATTCATTCTTGTCCCCTCTCCCAGCCCTGCTGATCCACATTCCAGCTCAGAATGTGCTGCCTAGAAACTGTCTATCCCCAGTAACCAAAGCCCTGGGAATGATTCTGGGATTGTGACAGAGCCACTTCCCAGTGCTGCCAGTCATGCCAGAGGCCTCCTGTGAAAGTGAACCACTTTCGCTGGCTGTTTAATATGTTCTCTTAGAAAAACTGTTTGTTCTGAGAGATATATTGGCCTTTTTTGAAACATTTCTGGTTTTGGCTAAGATGTTTATTACTCTAAACTCTCTTAAAGACAAGTGGTTCAAGTCCTCTCAAGACCCAGCTAAGGAAGTAAAAAAGCCTAAAGAGGGATGGAAGACAGACCCACTACTCCTCCCAGAGAAGGCTGCTTGGAAACCATGTGATTGGCCACGGCTGGAGTCGTGTGGGTTTATAAATGAATGCACTCTGCCAACTGATCTTCCTTTTGCTTTGGTCAAGAAAAGAAAACTGAGAAATGGGTGTTGCAGAAGAGTACCCTACCCTGTTAACAGATGTCTCTTGGCTGAAAATGAGAACCTATACATAACACATGTGATATATAAGACTTGTCACACAAGAGAAGATGCAAAATTCGGGTAGAGGGACTTTAATTCCAAGTGAAACTCCAACACTTTTAAGAAATTTGCTACCAAATTAAGGAGTTCAAAAAAGACCCAAGTCAGAAGTCCTACGAGATTGGAGGCCTCCCACCCCTCCACCTGCCTTTAGGGCTGTGGGCTGCACTTAATGCTTTCTGTTCTTTCTAAGCTATGAGCCCCATGCAGTGGCTGAACTAGTGAGGGATGAAAACCCTCAGAAAAGAACAGATGTCCTTAGAACAGGGTGCTCCTGTGAGCCTGTCCTCTACAGCGACACACTCAGACTGGGAGGGAGACCCTGGGCATCTCTGGGCGAGGGAGACTCCACATTTCCTCTGAATTCTCCCAGGGCTCCCTGGAGGCTTGATTAACAGACTAGGAAACTCAGCTGAGTCTAAGACAAGAGTCTCCAATGGCACCAGCTCCAGGATTTTCTCCTCAGCAAATGTTCTAATTCCCAGGAAAACGGAGGATCCCGTCCTACAGCTTCCCACTAGAGTAACTGCCCTCGAGGTCTCTTGGTACTCGCTTATTTGAAGATGACCAGTGGCTGTGCCTAGCCCCACCTGGATGTCCCTTCCCTGGGACTTCAGCAGCTGCTGGAAGGACCCCCAAGGTTCATCTACCTGGATAATCCTAGCCCTTGAGAAATGGGTCCTCAGCAGCTAAGGCATTTTTCTTACCAAGAAAACCCAGTAGTCAGTGGCAGAGCCAAAAGGAGATTCCAAAAAGCCTCCGGACCCTCACTCCAGGGCTCAGGACCTTCCAGGCTATCAGGCAGAATGAGCTCAAGAAGGCATCTCGCTTAAGCCTGAGCTGAGCATTAAGATGGGAAATCATGCAAGTTCCAAACTCAGCATTTGGGGATTATTGGGTATTTGGGGTTCTCTCTACTTTGTTTTTCTCCTTTAAAGATGTGAAAAGAGACCTGCTTTTCTCGCGCTGGGTGAGTGACCTTAAGGAATCCATCTGGGTGTGCTGCTCACTGCCCCCTCCCTCACTCCCTGCAGGCCAAGACCAGGGGCGCATGCACAGGAAGAGGCTCTGAGCATCGCAAATTCCTGGGCTGCCTTTTAAAATATAACAATAATAAGTCTCCGAAATAGCTAAACATCACTCATTTAAGCTAACAGAGGGGAAGGCTAGTTTTTTTATCGTTTGAAAAATGGGAGTCAGAGATGATCTGAAAAGAAAGTGTTCCTTTAAAGAATATACAATAAGAGAAGTTTGCTGCTAACAAGGAGGAGTTGTATTAAACTGGCCTTATTTAGCTGGTCTGTAAAGGCATGAAGACTGTCTGGAGCAGGCCAAGTGATTCCTGTTTTACCTCATGTACGTTTTACATCTGCTTAATAAACCCTGATCAGAGAATACAGAGATGCCCCTGGAGATGCACAGGTAAATCTGAGCTTCATCTAGGTTTACTTTGAACTAATTCTAAGTGCATGGGCTCTGAATGAATGTGGCTTTGCTGTGTCCATCAATGTGAGTCCTATTTTATTGAGCAATTCTATTCTTAGCTCTTTGAGGGGGAGGCAGACAGAAAGCCTCGGTTCTCCTCCATTCCATTCCCCTCCCAGGACGGCACTTAACATGCTGCTCCTGCCAGCTGGCGGACAGCCACGCCAATGGCCCTGTCAGCACTGGCCGCAGAGAATAAGAAACTAAACCATAAAAGGCCAGAACTGCAGCCCGCGCAGTGGTGATCGGAGGAGGGGAGTGCGTGGCACCGCGCAGGAGCTGGGCATCGTGGGGGCTGGGGGAGGGACGGCTGAGTACAGAAAAGCAGTTCAAAGAAGCTGACCCCAAAGTTGCTTAAGGAGGAGCAGATAAGAGAGAACATCAAAGAAAAGTCTGAACTGATGCTTGCTGATAGGACAGGAGTATAGGGCCAAATCAGTGCTTCAGAACAGATCTAAATGTACCAGCAAACTGGATCACTAGCACCAAGCCTCCACAGGTTCCTGACTGCTTGGGAGGAAATTATTCAAATAAGCACCTGGAGTCACCAAAAAGAGACAGAGTGAGAAAAGCGTTGTTCTTCTCCTTTAGAGATGAAAAACCCATTCCCTGACCCCTTTGTACACCAGTCTTCCCCAGTCTGAAACTTCTAACCGAAAGAAACAAAAGAATGGGGGTCAGAGGAAGGAAGACAAAGGGAAAAGAGGGGACACGGGACAGGATGACAGACACTGAGAAATGGCTGAAACAGAACACAGGGTAAAGAAACAAGGCCAGGGAGAGAAACAGAGCAAGAGAGAAGGTAAAGAGGAATATGGACAACTGGGGGTGGGGAGTGGATGCTCAGTCCTCTGTGAATTCCCTCTCTCGGGTCCCCCGAGACAATCTTCCAGGGGGCTTCACAGTACTTCCTGTCTGGGGAGTTGGGCCAGGGCGTGGAACCTGTGGTCTGTTCTGGTAGCTGGCATGGGCGCAGCTCACTGGCCACCTCATTTGTCTTCCCAGCTCTGTATTACTTTGACCTTTATCCTTATATCTTCCTTATTCACCTGGTTGGACAGGACTTCTTCTTCCCCAACTTCTTAGGGGCTGGAGGGAAGTGCTGCAGGGCTTCCTAAGGCTCAGCATGAGAAAAACGGAGGTACAGACATCAACAACTCCATGGCATGTGGACAGCTCCCCAAAAGGCTTGCATGTCCCTCTCAAGATGAATTTTATAGCCAGAGTGTTCCTTTCCCTTTTGGGACATTCTGTACCTACTTCACACTCCCATGAGTGGCACTGGAGGACAAGTGTTTGAAAGTTTAGAGCTAGTTCCCACTTAACCCCTGACGCACTATGTTACTTTGTTCAGATTAGTCCTCAGTTTCTCCTGCGTAAGGCTGGGAAACATCAGCCCTGTCCATCCTAGTCCTAAGGTGAGGGTACGAAATGAAGATGGGGAGAAAAACTGCTTGAGAACTAAGTCAGGGAATCACAGAATGTCAGAGAACAAAGCCAAGGAATCACACGCCACCAGAGAACAGAGGTGAGGAACCATAGAATGTCAGAGAACAGAGTCGAGGAATCAGAATGTCAGAGAACAGAATTGGGAAATCATAGAATGTCAGAGCTATAAGAGACCTGAAGAGTCAACGTCTCCAACTTCTAACTTCATGTCTAGATACCTCCATAAGAGAGATTCCAGGGGAAGACTTCTAACCACCGTAGCCACACAAGCCCCGTTACCAACAGATCCTTTTGTTCTGTGTGCCCACGTGTGTGTGCACCAGGAACACACAGGAAAGGCTAGTTTGCAGGAAGTTAAGGTTGGGATCAGCACACACAGCTGAGAGTTTTGCACACTGCATAAAAGGGACCTAGTGGGGGCATCTGGGCCAACCTGTCCTCC
Source organism: Macaca mulatta (assembly GCF_049350105.2). NCBI lineage: Eukaryota > Metazoa > Chordata > Mammalia > Primates > Cercopithecidae > Macaca > Macaca mulatta. The sequence continues at coordinate 160,105,709 of NC_133407.1, read as the reverse complement.
CCAAGGCCAGGTCATGAGCTCTGGGGTGAGGCTGGGGGTGTTGTACCCTTTTCACTCTGCCCAGCAAGACCCCTTTTTCTAATTTTCACAAATATACCCTGTAAGGTTGAAAGCCAAGGACAAATGGAAAACCCGCTCGGGTCTCGTGCACATATCAATAAATACCAGGTCAAAGGCTTTCACACGCACAACATATGAAGGCCCACAATGCATGAGGCATAAAGTCTACTCTCTATCTGTCTGCTCCTCTGCCTGCTCATTATTCCGCCGTCCCAAGCACCTGCCACAGGGGGAACAACTGTAGCAGAACATGACAACTGTGGGAGACTGGGTAGAAAACTCTCTTGATGCTCCAGGACAAAGCTGACCAGGGTACGAAGACAGTGGTAAGGAAGGAGAGGAAAAGTGAACTTGAGAATCAGTCTGGAGATAGACCCCACTCAACTGTGGGATGAAGGAGGTGATAAGGAAAAGCAAGTGGAGTCAGGGTTGGGGGGTCATGGTGACCTCAGAACAGTCCCTGCAGACTAATGGGGTGTGGGGGTGAGACCACAGGAAGCTGGAGGGTGCTGGGAGGTGAAGAAGCAGAAATGCAGTAGAGACTCACTCTTGTCAGAGAGAGAACGTAGGGTGGCGAGAGTGAGAGAGAACATTACAGGAGATATTCATGCCTGTGCATCTGGCTAAGATGGCGACACTTACGGGCTACTGGGAGGAGCCAGGAAAGAGGAAGAGGTTGAAGAGAGAAGTAGGGATGGTGGAGTCCCCAAGGGCCTGGGGTCTAGAGCACAGGAGAAGGGAGCAGCCTTCGGTGGGCCCAAGGTGGGCCATCCCCAGAGCCTAGAGGGTGGAGTCAGGATGGGGACAGATAGAGACACCTGTGGTGTGGGGGCCAAGAAGGTGATCAAGTTTATGCCTCATGTCTCGCATTTCTCAAAGAAGCTAGATGTCAAGGTCTGAGGGCGGGGAACTCCAGGAACAGCTATCACAGAGAGGTGTTAATAGAGACAGGGAAAAGGATTTCTGCCTAGCCTTGGCCTCTCTGCTGAGCCTGGAGGTCAGCAGGCTCTAGCAGGGAGTCTGTAGGTTGCCATGATCTTCTTTCTGTGGTGCCTCATAAATCAGGCACAGGAGTGGTGAGAGAGAACAGGTGACAAAGTCCTGAGGCCCACGTATCTTGCCTGGGGGCTCCCTGCCTCCCCCTTGCCCCAAGCTCCATGCTACCCAGCCACCAGACTCACCCACGACAGTGAGGTTGACCTGGGCCTGCCTGCTGCCCAGCTTGTTCTCCACCAGCAGTGTGTAGCAGCCGCAGTGCTCCTGGCGTGCGGCCAGGATGGTGAGCTTGCTGCCATTCTCGCTGTTCTCCACCTTCATGTGCTCGCTCTCCTGGATCTAAGGGTGGAGGATGGAGCAGGTGCTCGAGCCTTGGGCCCTTGGGCTAGGAAAGGAAGGGGGCTCCTCCCCATTCCCTACTTCCTGAAGGATGCAGTTGGACAAGCTGTGGGGGGCTCGGTCTAGTCTGGACTCTGCACTTCCCCCTGAGGCCCCTTCTCTCCTGCATCCAGAGCCCAGCTTCCCTGAGGGTGCCAGGTCTGTGGTGGGCAAAGAGGGTGCGGAGCAGGGGCAGGATGGATGAACGAGCTGAGCACTCACTGCTCCCAGAAGTATCCTGGTCTCCCTCTACCTCTCTGGAATGGGATGATAGGAGAACTCATCTCAGCAGTCATTCACAAGGTCCACTCCAGCGGGTTCTAACCTCTTCTGTGCTGTCCAGTGCTGTAGCCACTAGTCACATGTGGCTATTTAAATTTTAACTAGTTAAGTGGAAACAACCCAGATGTCCATCAACTAATGAACAAATAAAATATGGTCTGTCCTGACAATGGAATATTTATTATTAATTCATTGAAAGGAATGAAGTACTGATTCATGCTACAACATGAATGAGCCCTGAAAAGAGTATGTTAAGTAAAAAAAAAAAAAAAAGAGAAAGCTACATGAGAGGATGACATACTATATGATTCCATTGATATGAAACGTCCAGAGTATGCAAATTCTTAAATACTGAGAGTAGATTAGTGGCTGTCAGGGCCTGGGGAAAGGGGAGGAATGTCTGCTAATGGGTCTGGGGTTTCTTACTGGGATGATGAAAGTATTCTAGAATTAGATAATGGCGATGCTTGCACGACCTTGTGAATCTACTGAAAACCACTGAATTGTACACTTTAAAAGGGTGAATTTTATGGTATATGAATTATATCTTAACAAAGCTGCTATAACAATTGTTAACTAATTAAAATTAAATATTCAGTTCCTCAGTTGCCCTGGCCACATTTCAAGTGCTCAAGAGCCACATATATATGGCTGGTGGCTGCCATATTGGATAGCACAGAGATAATACTTTCTTCATGGCAGAAAGTTCTGAGGGACAGAGCTGGGACTTGGCTAACCGTCTCCGAAAAGTGATGAGATTCCATCTTATTTCAGACAACAGTAGTCCAGATGTCACTCAGGGCAAACATACTCTGGGATTCATGCTCTGCAAAGGCGAGCTTCTTATCTCCATCTTTTGAGACCAGCCTTACTTTCCTCCCTGTTAGTACTAAGTGTTCATCTCTGGGCCTAGGAGAATTTGAGTGGTTTTAAAACAGAGCAACAGAGGGCTCAGAATAAGTCTTCACAACTTCCCGCTCCTGTGCCAACCCACCATTCCAGGGTCTCTGCTGATCATGCGTACAGACACGCACTACCACCGTAGGATTGGTGGAGCTGCTGGGCTCCCCAAGTCCTTTCAAAGCTGGTTGTCCAGAAATTCAAACGTTTTTCCATAGGAACCATTATGATAAATTGTAGCTAGATTTCCGGGTCAGTCAGACATGATTCCATTTATCATACAATTCTTCTATCCAAATACTCACATTTGCTTTTATCCCTTCAGCATGTGACAAGTTTAAGCAGTTATGACAGACAGGAATCAGCGGGCTGACACAGAATCACAGCAAGCTCATGGAGTCTAAGGGTCATCTTGGGTCACTGGCTCGACTTTCCTGACTCTGAATAGGATTCTAGACTGCGCTATCAAATCAGATGAGGGCCATGGATGGTTTCTACTTTTCCCCTCACACTTTTCTCTATTACACAAATTGCCTACAAAGGCAGGAATTATTGGTAGATTCAGAAGCAAAGGTTAGCAAGAACTCAGGTTTGGCAGGTGAGCGATGGTAGGGGAGCGGCCTCTCCTATTTCTAAAGCTATGAAGAGTAAGGCCATTTCCAGCATGGCATTTCTCATCCCTTTCGGTCCAAAGGCTGTGCGGGTTGTTCCCAGCACCCCCAATGTCCACCCCATCCCGTCACTGACCTGCTTTCGGAACTTCATCCAGGTACAGGTGATGGGCTGGGTGCCTGTCACTTTACCAAACAGCTCCACTGACTCTCCGGCGCGTACCTTCTGGTCCTCAGGGAACTGGATGATCTGAGGGGGCATTGCTGAGGGAGGACAGGGAGAAAGTAAGTGAGGCGGAAGGGTCTCAGGCATTCTGATCACATTTGATGCCATTGTCCACAGTGGTCTGTTGGCTTCTCTCTTGGCTTCCAGAACCTTCAGGGTAAGACTGAGGGGCAGTGATCCTGCTGCAGGACATCCAAGTTCATGGACCTGCTAGGTTTGCTCCCCTCTTCATTCTGATTCCCTCAGAAGTGACCCACACGACTTACATGGTATGATTCTCCATTTATTGGTTGTACTGGAATTTGTGTCTTACCCTAATTTTTTGAATTGAGGTCCTAACTCACCTATGAATTAAGCAGCACCTTGCCTTCTAACCTCCAGGTCACCCTGGCTGGCAGGCTTGATTCAAGTCCTCAAGTGTCATCCAGTGGAAAACAGACAAGGGCTCCATAGAACAAGGACACACAGAGCCAGGCACAAAATAGCCCCGAAGGGGTCATGTGCACAAGGGCAGAGCAGGGGATGGATGGCAGGGCAGAATTCAAAGAAGGGGCAGGCAGCAGAGTTGCTAGTCCTGTGTGATGCCTTCAACATGGGAAGCAGAAGGAAAGACAAAGCTGTGGAATGGGACCAGGAGCCAGGCTGTGCAGAGGCTCTCCACGAGCAAACAGCCTGAAAAATGCACAGGTGGAACTGAGGGTGGGGGTGGGTTGCAGTGGGGTGTCTCCTGGGATCACATACCCAGGTGTCAGTCTAGCAAGGTAAAGGCAAAACCCCCATGGCAGATGACTTCTTTGCCCCCAGATAGTGCCGTGACCAATTACCTGCCTTCGGAGGTGTCTTGGGGGCAGGTTTCTTTTTCACAGTTGCATCACCTGGAACAAAGAAGTCCATAAGTTATTTCCTGTAGTTCTGTTTCTTCACAAAGTTCCTGATCCTAGGAAGATGCAGTCTTGTACACTGACCCCTCATCCAGGGAGGACTCTTATTTGAACATGTCTTTTCAGGCTGAGCACAGTGGCTCAGCACTTTGGGAGGTCGAGGCGGGTAGATCACTTGAGGTCAGGAGTTTGAGACCAGCCTGGCCAGTGTGGTGAAACCCCATCTCTACTAAAAATACAAAAAAATTAGCTGGGCATGGTTGTGTGCACCTGTAATCTCAGCTACCCAGGAAGCTGAGGCAGGAGAATCACTTGAACCTGGGAGGCAGAGGCTCTTCTGAGCAGAGATTGCACCACTGCACTCCGGCCTGGGTGACAGAGTGAGACTCTGTCTCCAAATAAATAAATAAATAAATAAATAAATAAATAAAGTAAATGAATATGTCTTTTGAGAGATCACCTTGCTCTTTCATACAGCCAACCTCACGGACAAAAAAGAATATCAGTTCTCAGGGACCTATGAAAGGGTCCCTGAAGCCTCCAATGAGGTTTAAAAACTCCCCAAAATGCTTATGCTCCCAGAGCCCTTTTCGAAGATGATAATGCCACACTCATTAACCACTCTCTCACCCTAACTTTCAGGAAACTCAGAAAGGAAATTATGTCATGTCAGATAAACCAACTAAAATTAGCCTTTGGTGTGGATCCAAGGGTCGCAAGCTTCCTTTGGGTCACAGACTGTGGACTGATGGCTTTCATTTTTTAAAATGTTTGTTGGATGGATGAATGGATGAATGAATAAATGGTCTCCTCCCTTCTTACTCCTACTTCCTCCAAATAACTCAAATGAGAAAAATGACTCAAACAGAAAAGTTATGCAGCACAAACCTATTCACTTGGCTAAATCACAGTATAGCGCATGTGCAAGAACATCTTGAGCTGTCGTCACGGCTTGTTTCATATTTCTTCCATGTCTTTGCTCAAAAGCCATCTAACCTATCTATCCAAATGAAATGAAAACCTACAGGCACACAAATACCTGGACGCGAATATTTGCAGGGGCCTTATTCATAATTGCCAAAAACTAGAAGGTATCCAAATGGATGAACTGTGGTACATTGGTGCCACCAATGAAAAGGAACAAACTACTGATACACAGAACATGGACGAATCTCAATGATTTATCTTTTTCTTCTGCTCAGAGAAGCCAAACTCAAAAGGTCACATACTGTATGATTCCATTTATATGACATTCTAGAAAAGGCAGAATTATAGGAATGGAGAACAGATTAATGAATGGTTGCCAGAGGTGGGGTGGGGGAGGGGTGGGCTGCAAAGGGGCACAGGGAAATGTTTTGTGGTGACAGAACCAGATCTTGACCATGCTGAGAGTCACATGATTATATTAATTTATCAAGACTCACGGAACTGTGCACTAAAGAGGGTGAAGTTCACTGCAGGGAAATTATACCTTAACATAAAAAATGAGGAAAAGCCACCAGTGAGATCTTCCCTAACCACCCCCTACAAACGGCAGCCCTGCCCCCAGGAGCCCTCATCCTTCTCATCTTGCTTTAGGTCCCCCACCCCCCACCCCACGGCACTTATCACCATGTGAAAAACTTATTTATTATCTTCACTTATTTATTTACTGTCTGCCCTTCTCCTCCCCCTAAACTGTGAGCTTTCTGAGGGCAGGGAGTTTTTTGGTTCACTGCTCTGTACCAATGTGCCTGGCACGCAGTAGGCACTCAGTAATGATTTGTTGAATGAATGAGTGGGCTAATATTAACAACTATTCATCCAGATAGCTTCACCTCTGCAGATGAAGGGGAAGTGGTGTCATTGGCTTGGATATGGGTTGTCCTGTGACCACAGACAAGTTGGTAACTGGTGGAACTTGTCATGCATTTCCACAAGGGGACGGGTGCTGCTGCCCACTGAATGCCCCAGGAGGACTGCGTGAGGCAGCAGTCCCTGACAGGAGCACACTGAGATCACGGAGCGGATGGCTGCCGGCTGTGTGGTTAAGCCCAGGGTGAGAGCTTCCACCAAGTTCACTCTGGCTCGTTGTCATATTGATCCATCCGTCCATCTCCAAAAAGTTACTCAGGGCCTACTGTGTGCCAGGCAAATGCCAATCAGGATACACAACTAACCTGGGTACTGAGGAGGAAACCAAACAATATAAGAAATCAGGCCTCAGGGTCTTAAATGTCAAGGTATGTGGTCCACAGGAAAGAGGAAAGGCTTTGTTTTCTTTTTCTTTTGCCATAAAGGACATTTATAGGATAACTGGCAACATCTGAATAAGGTCAATAAATTAGATGATAGTATTGGATTAGTGTTAATTTAATGTTTTGATCATCAAACTGTGGCTTTATAAGAGATTGTTCTTGTTTTTAGGAAATACACACTTAAGTATTTAGGTGCAGAGGGTATTCTATGTGCAAATTACTTTCAAACTGTTCATAGTATATACGTATATATATGTGTATATATGTGTATATATGTGTGTATATATACTTGTATATATGTGTGGAGAAGTAGAAGGAAGAGAGAAATGGAAAAAGAGAGGGAGAGAAAGAATACATGAAAAAACAAGGCCAGGTGTGTTGGCTCACACCTGTAATCTCAGCACTTTGGGAGGCTGAGGCGGGTGGATCACCTGAAGTCAGAAGTTTGAGACCAGCCTGACCAACATGACAAACCCCCATCTCTACTAAAAACACAAAAATTAGCCAGGTGTGGTGGCATATGCCTGTAATCCCAGCCACTCAGGAGGCTGAGGCAGGAGAATTGCTTGAACTCGGGAGGCAGAGGCTGCAATGAGCTGAGATCATGCTACCGCACTCCAGCCTGGGTGACAGAGCGAGACTCCATCTCAAAAAAATAAAAAGCAAACATAGTAAAATGTTAACCTTTGAGGAATCTAGATGAAGGGTATATACAATAATTTTTCATGCTATTTTTACAATGTTTTCTGTGAGTCTCAAATTATTTCAAGATAAATTACATAGAAAGTTATAAAAAAGATGTGTTATTCAGTCAACATGATGTGGCTGTTTGAATGGAAAAAGAACACTGTTGGTGGAGGAGATGGTTAGTTAGAAGGCTAAAAGATAGGATGTAAGATGGACCTGAAGGCTAGGGAAGGTCTGAACTGGAGAAAGGGGAGAACCCACAGGTCAGGAACAGACAGTAGCTCAGAGGTGAGAATCAGGGTGATGTTTGGAGGAGGCTGGCAGAGCACAGGGCTGATATTGGACAGCAGGGGTATGAGGATAGTGGACACTCTAAATTAAACAAAATTAAGGTGAGGCATAGTGGTTCAGCCTGTAAGCCCAGCGCTTTGGGAGGCTGAGGTGGCAAGATCACTTGAGGCCAGGAGTTCGAGACTAACCTGGGCAACACGGCAAGACTCTGTCTCTATAAAAAACAATAAAAACAGCCAGGTATGGTGGTGCATGCCTGTAGTCTCAGTTAGTTGGGAGGGATTGCTTGAGCCCAAGAGTTCGAGGTTACAGTAGCTATGATTTTGCCACTGCAATCCAGCCTGGGTGAAAAGCGAGACCTTATCTCAGAAAAAAAGAAAGAAAATTAAAAATTTGGTTCCTTGGTTGCACTAGTCACATTTCAAGTTCTCAATAACCATATGTGGTTAGTAGCTATCACATTGTGTTGATGTGGGACATTTCTTTCATCACAGAGAGTTGAGCTGAGGCTTTGTCCTGAGTGAACAGCGAGTCCTCACTCAAACAGCAGTCGGGCTGGGCTAGAGGTCCCTGATAGGCCTTTCCAGCTCTTGGGGGACAGATCCAATTAGGAGGCTATTGCCATACCTTGGAAGTCACTGATCAAGATCCATGCAGAAAAGAAGATGCAAATGAGAGGCAGAGGAAAGTTAAAAGAATTTAAGGAGCTAAACAAGAGGGAGGTACACAGATTACTTTGAGATTTCTTGCATAGATACACGTGGAAAGTCATACTGAAGGAATATAGAATTAGGAGTACCAGACTAATCTGTTTGAATCTGTTTGTAGGTTAGAAGCCCAGGATCAGAATTCCAGAGGGAGGCTGGTGGAGACTGGAAGTGAAAGATTCCAGAATTAAAGAAGCCATTAGAATGGAAACCATGAAGATGGGCCATTTCCTTGGGGAAAGAGAGTGCAATGAAAGATGAGTGGAGGCCAGGGTTCGATCCCAGGTGTGTCCAAGGTAAAGAAGCTGAGACATGGGAGAGGGCTGTGGAAGGACCCTGAGAGCAGGAGTGTTGCAACAAGCAAGGGTAGAGGAGGACAGATGCTGGGAAGAGCGCCAGGTGTGCCCAGCATGGAGTGAGAGATGGTGATGCTGGAGAGGCCAGGTTCCATGGGACAGCATGGTCCAAAGTCACCCCAGAGGAGATTCTTGAGTAAACAGTGGGGAATGAAATAGTCAACGATGCTGGAGGTGAAAGGACAAAGAGAAGCAAGGAAACAAGAGGGAATATGAAGCTCAGGTTTCTTCTGAGGTGAGAAAAGAGAGAAGATGACAAGGTGGAAAGTAATGGCTGGGGCACAGTGGAGAGGGAGAGCCCAAAGATGCTAGAGGGAAGAGCATGGGGAGCCAAATCCTTTGGTGGGGGAGACCAGATGCGATATGGGATGCCTGTGACTGGCTGAGCCACAAAGGCCCTGCCCCTCTTCGTCCAGGACTGTTGGGAAGAGAGAGGCCCTCCAGGGAAGAAGAGAGGGCTTCTACTGGAGCCCAGATCTGATCTCTGGAGAGAGGAGGCCATCTGCTCAGAGGAGCTACGTGGAGGGCTGTTGTCATGGGCTGCATTGTGTCTCCTCAAATTCACATGTTGAAGCCCTAACCCTTGGTACCTCAGAATGTGACCGTATTTAGAAATAGGGCCTTAAAAGAGGTAATTAAATTAAAATGAGTCCATTAGGGTGGGCCATAGTCCAATTTGACTGGTGTCCTTATAAGAAGAGATTAGGAAGAAGAGAGAGAGAGAAAGGAGCGAGAGAGAAAGATGGAGGAAGGGAGAAGGAGAGAGGAGAGCGAGAGAGACCAGACAAACGCACACACAGAGAAAAGACCATGTGAGGACACAGGGGAAAGATTGCCATTTTCAAGCAGAAACCTCGATCTTGGACTTCTAGCCTAGAGCTGTGAGAATCAATTTCTGTGGTTAAGCCACCCAGTCTGCCATGCTTTAAGTCAGCCCTGGAAGACTAATATAGCTGTGGATGGGCATCACCAGTGGGGTGGGCACCAGAGGGTGTGGGAAGGAGGTTGACAGTCCCTGGGGTGAAGAGCTAGGAGCGCAACATGAAATCAGGGGACTCCAAAGTCCTGCCCCATACTTGGTGGCTCTGGGTAAACCCATTTGACTGGAAGTGAAGCCCTAACTAATCTTTCAGTGTCATAGTTAAATAGGATTGAAGGCCAAATTTTTATGTTTGTTCTGTAAATTTGGAGCTACCATTATTTGAATTGGTTAGCATTTGAAGCTGGCTTGGTTCCTATCAGTAAAAACAATTTTAAGTGTTAACAATGTTTTATATCTTATTCTGTACATATTTTATACGACCATCTGCTGAAATCCACTAATTGTGTACTAGGCTTATAGGCAGAAAACACCTGATTGTAAAACCCGGTTTCTCAGAGGGAGCGTTTCACTTGGTTCTTATCCCAATCAAATACAGCAGGGAGCATCATAATGTCTCCATTTTATGAAAAAGGAGATGGCATCTCATAAAAGTCTGGTGACTTGCTGGGTTCATAAAACCAGATGTTCTGGAGCTGGAAATGGGACCCAAGCCTCCTGCCAGCCAGGATATGGAATAAATAAAATTTGTTGTGGAATTAAGCTACATTATAAAGAAAGTATAGCATACAGTGCATGTTTTTTTTTTTCTTTCTCTTTCTTTCTTTCTTTTTTTTTTTTTGACACAAGGCCTTGCTGTGTCGCCCAGGATGAGTGCAGTGGCATGATCACAGCTCACTGTAGCCTCAACCTGCTGGGCTAAAGTGATCCTCCCATCTCAGCACTCACCCAGCTAATTTTTTGTAGAGAGTCACTATGTTGCCCAGGCTGGTCTCAAACTCCTGAGCTCAAGTGAGCTCCCACCTCGGCCTTCCAAAGTGCTGGGATTACAGGCGTGATGGTGAGTGAGCCACCATGCTCAGCCTAAGTGCATGCTCTAACATCAGCCCTTCCCCCCACCATCCCCCTCTCTGAAACAAACAGATCCCCAGAGGACTTCTCTGTCCTTTGGGGCAAGTTTGGCCCCTTCAACTATGTGGTACACCACCCTGTTGGCCAGTTCAGCCTTACACTAACCTGAGAGCTCTCATGTAGCACCTGTGCTTCTTCTCCCCAGTCCAGGTCCTCAGAAGAGGGGACATTCTGCTTGTCCAGATGCCCAAACTCACAGTACTCCTTGGCTCACGAACTAGTTTCCTCTCCTCTGGAGTCACTCTTATTATCTTATTATTCCTGTCAGCCCTTTGTCTCTCATCCCCTTCTCTGACACCATAAACTTTATGTACTAGCCAGTCAGAGAGGAACATCCTAGAAGGAAAATAAAACCCAAGCACCTCTGCAAACTCCATAGTGGCTGCTGGCCACGGGACAGGCAGGGAGGGCAGAGCATGCCCTACTCAGGCTGCCCCTCTGAGGAGGGGCTCAGCCACCTCCTTTAGGCAGTCAGCTCAGGCAACACATCCTTCCTGGTAGAGCACTGCCCCAGGGTACTGTGCTCCCCGCTGCCCTTTGAGCTCCTCTTTCCATCCCCTATTCTCTTGCCTCCATTTCCCCTGAAGCCACACCTCTCTCCTGAGCCTGTACCAATACATCCAACTACCTGACCATCATCTCCCAGGGAGATGCCAAACATGTACTGCCAGCCCACCATGTGCAAAACCAAATCCAAGACCTTTTCCTCACACCTGCTTCTTGTCCCCATTTCTCCCAAGGCCCCCTCCCTGCCCATATCCCCTGACTAATGCCTGTTGACTACACCAACTGAGCACCTCCTCAGTCTGCCAATTTCTACCTTCCCACCATCAGCACTGTAGTCCCAACTGCATCACCTCCTAGGCTTCTGGTCCCCTGTCCCCCATCACATCTGTCACACTGTGGCCAAAGTGATCTTTCTCAAATGCAAATATGATGTCACTTCACTGCCCGAATCTGTTCAGTGGCTGCCCACTGCCACTCAGGATCAAATTCAACTCGTCTTATGAGGTCTTTGAGCTCTGTCCCTGGCTTTCATCCCCAACTTTCTTGCTGGCTTTCCCAAGAGGGGACAACTTTCGTCACACCCTCGACACTCAATATTAGTGGTTCTCAAAATTTAGCCTACATTATGATTGCCTGGAAAACTTAATAAAAACACAGATTCTTGGCTTCCAGGTGCTGGTGCTGCTACTGCTGCTGGTCCCTGCACCTTCCTTTGGGAAGTACTGCTCTGTAATCTACATGGAATGTCTTTCAGTTTCTGCAACACCAGGTTCTTGCCTTCGCTCCTTTGCACATGCTGGGCCCTCTTCTCTTGGATGGCTCTTGCACATTCTTTGGGCAGGTCCCAGCTCAAGTACCACTAATGCCCCGCTGGGTTCATGGCCCTCTGAGGTAGCTCCATCACAGCATTCATCAGGCACTGCTATTTCAGAAACCTGTCCCCAACATACACACTATGGCAAGCTTCTGGGGACAGGGATAGGATCTACCTTCTGTATCTGCAGTGTCCTAGCATAGTACCTGGCACATGCCTGATAAATGGCCATAAAGGAATGAGTGAAACTCTTAAGGATTTCTGTTAACCTGGGAATTCCCAAGGAACATTCTTCCCCAGCCCTGGGCACTGATGCTGAGAAATATAGCCCTGGGGCTTGAATTTTTACATAACTTTCTATTAAAAGGATCAGTTTCTGCTGTCGCATCTTGGATCAAAACTGCCAGGTGCTGAGCCTTCCACTCTAGATAGAAGATTGATATTAGAGGAAGTGAAATAGCCCAATAAAAACATGAGTCAAAATATTGGATCTGGAAGGCTCCTGGGAAACCTGGAGCAGGGGTGGGGAGGCCAGCCTCCTAATTGTCCAGTTAATCTGTTCCAGCCGACCCAAGCCCTAACCGTCCTGGGGGGGGGGAAAAAAGGAGGTCAGTAACCCACGGAAGTTTCCAGATGCTCAGTCTGAAAGCACCTGAATGCCTCACTCTCAAACATGGAAAATCAGCAGGGCAGAGAGACCAGAGCGAACGTTCGCAAGATAGGTGCAGAGCCTGAAGGTGGGTCTCACAGAGTCAAAAGGTCTGAGATTATGGAAAGCAAAGGAGAATTAGGGAACTAGCCCTACCAGCCTTGGGTATAGGGAGGTCCCTGGATGTCTGCCTCTCTGGGGACATTTCCCTTTTTAGGTAGGTAGTTAAAAATAGACATCAAATCCTTCACAATTCCCAAAATCAGCATGAACTTTCTGCCAAAGGCTCCTGAAAAGGACTCGGGCTGGGTTGAGCGTGGAGCGAGCACCCACCCCATAAGGCTGTATGGGAGCAGGGAGGAGGTGGGGGCACCTGAGGACGGAAGGCTGAGTCCTACCACACTGGCCCTGGGTGACCTGACCCACTCCCCCACTGTACACACTGGCCCCATCCAGTACATCCTTACAGATATGTGGAGGAATATCGGTCATTTTCCCAGAATTAACATCTCTGGGCAAATTTCTTGCTCACCTTCCTCAAAGCAAGGACTGTCACACAAGAAGATTCCAAAGAAACAGCGCTCCTCTGATTACTGCAAACATCCATTCCCAAACCCCCAGGACGCAGAGCATCAGGATGGTTATGAAAGAGGTGTGCTGGGCCAGGGGTGCCAGCATTGCTCGCTAGGTACCCTCCAGGTCCCCACTCTGGCCATTTCACTGGCTTATGGGAGACACTGGGAGAGTTGGGGAAGGAGCTGGGAGGAGTAGTGGGTGGAAGTCATAGAGTCACATACCTGTGGGTGGGAGTGTGCTAGGTAGGCACTATTCCTCCTCCCAGACCCACACTTTGGTTGGGAGTAACTGGGAGTTGGTGCCAGCTTTCAGAAACATTCATGGAAATAGCCCAGTCTCTCCCCCAGGGCCCCACATCTTTCACTGTCAGGCAAGTCTTGATGCCAAATCCCAACCTCTCTTCCACCTTTTGAATCCCATCAGGATTGAACATTCCCCATGACCTGCAGCGGAATGTTTAAAAAAAAGATTTGATCCTGGGGAAATCTTGCATGGAAACTGGATACAGTTTTTAATATCCAGAGATGCTTTCAAATTGACACAACTTTCCATTTTAGAGGCAGACACATATGGGAGGTCTAGGCAAAGATATCTGAGAGTCTCATAATCTGGGATGTTCCAAAGTGACTGATGTCAGAGATGAAGCTCAGACCAAGGCCAGGCATGGACTACAAAGGGATGTTCCATCGGCATCATCCCCAGTGACAGAACCACAGTGGAGGCAGGGACCCTTGGAGCATGGGAACTTATGAACTGGTTAGAAAAATCAAATATTTATTATAAACCTACTGAGGGACCAGCTACTAAAGTTTTGGAGATGAACAGGACCCGGTTAATGTCTTTAAGTTGTAAAAGCCCCACATGGATGCCCATTTATGTCTCTTCTGAAAGACCATCAATTTATGCAGACTGCTAGGAGGAATTCCTAGAGTCTAGTATCAAACTGGCATCACCTCATGTACATTTCCTAAGGCCACTTCTTAAGCCCCATCAATGCCTCCTTCACACAGCCAGCATGCTTGTCTCCCCTCACACAAAATTCCCAAGAACTCCCCTGGCCATTTGGGCCCCCTCCAGCTGGGACTCCCCTAAACCTGTATGCTTAAGACCTCTTTCCCTCAGGACACCTTTGCTGCTGTGTGACCTAAACTATGCTTGCTGTAGCTTTGGACTCCTTCACACTTCAGATGATATGATGGAGAGTTTTTAATCTTAAGTGAACTGTGTCACTCAAAAGCTTTCCATCCAATGGGCTGATGCTGATGTCAGAGTCGGGAAAGGCCTGGGGTCAGCTGGAGAAACTCCCCATTTAACTGGCAAGGAAGCCCAGGTCCAGAGGAATGAAGGGCTTTGACCAAGGCCACATATTTAATTACTGGGAGAACCAAGACCTTCGTCTCCTGCTTTCTACCTCATTGGCTTTCTTGCTGTGTCTTGTGCCTGAGTGTTGCCCCAGAACTGAGCATAGTAAGTTGGCACCCGGAGTCTGACAGGAGTATCTCTGTCTCCCCATGCCCTGCTCAAGCTTAGACGGAAGACTGTTGGGTGTTTCTTCCCTGGGCCTGTGAACTTCTTTCCTGTTCCATCTCCAAAGGGAGGAGAGGACCCACTCTGGGCTGGAGAAGTACACGAAGTGTTTTAGGAATGTTATTATTAAATATTCAACAGGAGAAAAAGATAGCCATAAAGAACATTATTGGAACAACTGACAATAAATGTAGACTGTGAATCAATTAGACAACAGTATTGGTTCAATGACAAATTTACTCTTTGATTTTGATTTCAATAGTTGCATTTTAGTTATGTTCTTAGGACAACAGAATAATTAGAAGTCAAGGGCATGATGTCTCCAATTTGGCCTAAAATGGTAGGTACCTATCTCTATCTAAATGAATAAATAAATGAATATATATAGAGAGAGAATGACAAAACAGTGAAACAAAATGTAAACAACTGGTGACTCTAAATAAAGAGCATATAAGAGTTCCTTGTACTATTGTTGCAATGTTTCTGTAAATTTGAAATTATATCAAAAGAGGTATAAAAAATTCCCATCAAGAGGCACACAGCAAACACTGAGAGGTCTCAAGGTCCAGGGAGGCAAGCTGGCTGCAGCTCTCCTTCCCCCAGCTTTAGTGGCAGCCTAAAGCCAGTCCTATCAGCCAGTCCTCCTGCCACCCGCAATGAGCCAGGGGACATACAGCCAAGCCACATGTGGACAGCACAGAGTATGTCCTGAGACTGCAGCCAGGCCCGGGTGTAGTGGCCAGAACGTAGGTCAGGGTTGGCACTACAGTTCCACACCTTACTAGCTGTGAGACCCTGGACAGGGCAGTTTAGTTCTCTGAGGCTCTGTTTAGCTCATCCCTAAAATGGGAACAGCTATTTATAGCGCAGTTGAGTGAGACTTGGCTGAAGTGACACAGATCGAGCTCCTGAGGTGATCCCAGTGCACAGGCACTCGGTAGACTCTGATTTTATTCAGCCTGCAGCTGTCCTGAGACAGGTGCCCTCACAATCTTCACTCCAGCATCTGGGTGGCTCCTCCCTGTCTGCCTCCTCCCCATCTGATGTTACCATTTTCTCTCCAGTCAAACCACATAAACCGCATTCCTCTCCTTCATAACCTGACCCTGTTTTCCTCATCCCAAAATCCTCCCAAGCTGCTCCCACCTCCCCCCTGCACTTGTGAGTCGGTGTCTGGCAGGTTAACTTGTACTTCTGTCCGCTTTCTCTCACCCTGTCCTTGCTTGGGTTGGGGTGGATGCCCTTGGCTTTTCCCTCATGCTCCTCAGTGCTCAGCAGGGAGGGAGGTGTGCAGAAGAGGGACCTGGTCACCATCTGTTTGATGAGAAAATCACTCAGCCTCACCTCAGGACAGATGGATTTCCCTCTTAGACTAGGTACTTCTCAGCCCTTGACACAGATGAACACACACACACACAGCCAGATCGCTCATGGAATCAGAGGTGTCTGGGACTGGGGATGGCAAAGCTAAGAGAAAAAGGCAGGTTGCAGAGGTGTACAGACTGTGTGGTTCCATCTCTGTGAGGCAAAAACGCAATTGATGTACTTGTGCATGTATATAAAAATGCATGGAAAAAAGTCATTGAGGATTTTTGGGGCTTGAGTAGAACTGGTGGTAGATGAAAGAGGACTTTCACGTTATACATAGTATATTTCTATATTGTTTAAAATGCTTAAATAAGAATGTGTGCATATATAATGCATATAATTAATAAACTAAGAATTATCCTCCAAAGGGAGAAAAGAACGGGTGCAGACCTAAAAGACATCTTCATTTTCCATCTCTGGGCAGCCGCCGTCTCAGGACGCTCCAGAAACAAACCCCAGGGTGTCTCTCAGGCCCCCAGGGTACAGGCTTCTGAAGGACAAGAGGGCAGGGGTGCAAGCAGGTGGAGGGCAGCTGCAGCCAGCCTGGCACTGCTCTCAGTGCTGGGGCGGCAGGTTTGGGGTGACGGGGGTGGGGGGCGGGGCGGTGGGCCAGCAAAGGGGTACAAAGTGGCCATGACTTTGGAGTGTGTGGAGATACACACTGCCATTCTTTCAGGGCCAAGATGTCTGAAATTCCAACATGGGGGCTCTGCACACAGAGTGAGATCCAAGTGGCGTCTACTGGAGTTAATCCAGTTGTGAATGTGTGTTTTCCGCAGAGATGAAGCACTTGCTGCCAGCCTGCTGCTCCCCTACTAACTCGGATGGAGCTTCACTCCCTGCTTCCAGCCTCCCCACCACAGGGTGCCTTGCTCTGCTCTCTGGGCAACGCGATACTCTGAGGATGCTGATGTGAGGGTCCCCGAGGCGGGTCCACACTTAACAGAGGCAGCAGGGGAGACCCCCTTCTGCTTCTCAAGACCCACAGTGTGGGCACCAGGTTCTCCGTGGAACAGCTGGTTTCCAGCTTGACTGCACATGGGGTGACCTGGAGCTTGAACAAATACTGAGGCCTGGCACCCACCCCTGAGATTCTGATGTAATTGGTCTGGGGGCAGGGGAAGCCTGCGTGGCAGTGGTTTAAAAGCTCCGCAAGTGAATATAACATGCAGCCAGGGGTGCGAGCCGCTGCTCCAGACTCGGACAGTGACAACTTGCATGGTGTTTCCACAGCCTTCTGTTCTCAGGGCAGACAGCCCAACTCCTGCTCTGCTCATCGTCTCAAGCTTGTTTTCCTCCTCCACAGTTGGGCTCTGACCCCATCTCACCTCCTCAAAGGCTCATTGGAGTGGGTGTGCTGGAGCTGAGGGCTGGAGGCCGCCCACCAGATCAACCCCTGCACTGCAGCTTCTGCACCCAGAAGTGGGGGACAGCCATGCCATAGCCCCAGTTCACAGCCCCTGGTGCCCTTCCTATATTCTCTATCTCTTCTGCTCACGGTTTTCCATACCAAGTATAGCACGGGCCCAAGGAATATTTTTGGAAGATAAAATTATTAACCCATTCTCACTAGGTTTTTCTTGGTATTATGTATGCATTCCCAACAACTTATTAAATGTCCATTCTTGATATTCTCAGGCTATCTACCTTGGTTAAGTGTCAATGAGAAATTAATTCCAATTTCGCTGTCCCAACATACTGAAGGCTGCGTTCCCCCAACAGCCTGGCTGGGGTATGTTTGAGGAACCCAAGTTCATCATTAGGAAGGTAAGAATAAAACAAAGTCACAAACACTGCGTTGTAATGGAAGAAGACTGTAGTCTGAATTAATCAGGCTCAATTACTTTTCTCTATCAGTAGGGGCAATTAGGAGCTTATCTTGTTTTCTGTTTGTTTGTTTTAAAACACAGCATGTGCTGGGGATGTTGAAACGACTCTGCACCCTCTGTTGAAACTGTAGGTTTCAAAGGATAGTTCTGCTGTCAAAATTAGATTAAAAATTATAAGGGCAGCCGGGGTGACATTGTGACTTTTGAGGCCCTTCTGCCTTTATAGCCCCCTCCTCCACCAAAAAAAAGGTACATAGATTTAATTATATATCAAGTATTATATTTGAATTATGTAAATTACTTTATAACTGCATGGGTATAAAGATGAATATATTCATGTTATGAATTAAAACATTGTCTTTGACTTAAAAGTTCACTTTTTTCTTCTAATTTTATAAGTTATTACAGCATTTGGCAGGCCTGTAAAAGCATTGTGGACCCTACGCATGGTGCCTAATGGATGTGTGGGCTCTGGGGAAGCTGAGATCCAAAAAGAGGAAGGTAGCTGTCTATGGTCACGGAGAGTCTCCTTTCTCTCTCGGCTTCTTATACCACAGCGCGATTTGCCTTCCATGAGCAAGGCACAGCATGTGTCATTCTGAAAGGTAATCGCTTGAACAGACTCTGTACAATGGAGGAGGGAGGATGAGACCCAGACACATCTCCGTGACACTGGGAAGGAGGGAGTGGAGGAGCCAGGTGTTGACTCTGGGAGCTGAGGTGAGGAAGAATTCAGGGATGAGGGACTTTTCAGAGGAGTTTGCCAGAAAGGTGTCCCATGGAGAGAGGTGCCAGAGAAGGCACGAAGGAAGGAACTGGTTCTGTTATTGGGCACTTGGGGGTGTGGGCGGACATCAGACTTCCAGGAGCTTGGGCAAGAGTGAGTGACCAGGAAGTGGGGGCTCTGAGGCTGCCCTCAGTCCCTGCCCCTGCCTCTGCCCGGTGAAGCTGGGCGAGTACTCACTCTCAGTTCCTAGCACGGGAGGAAGAGAGCTCTTGGGCCTCCGGGATTTCATCTCTGGGGCCTTGGTGTTCTCACTGGCCGGGGCATCTGGAACGAAACAGGTAACAACCAGCGTTAGTCAGCAGCCGCTGAGGAACTGAGCAGAGGGGGCCTCTCGGTCAAAATCCCACCTCGACCAAACTCCTCCCCCAACTCTGAGGGCGCTTTGTGCCTGCTGGACAGAACAGCGCCTGCGTCCAGGCAACCTCCTTCACCCTCCATGAGAGCACCAAAGAAGGGCCGTCCACTGCCCTGGGCCTGATTAATGCGGTGAAGACAGCACCGTCACCTTGGCAAGATGAGCACACAGGCTGCCCTGGGAGCTTGGGATGATCCCCCAGGAATGCCATTGCTGGCAGAGTCGGGGCACAGTCACCCCTTGCTCACCCTCCCGGCTTTCTCCTCCATCAGGCCTTGTCTCCCTCCTGCTAGACATCCTGGGTCTCCAAAAGGCTGTCTCTCCAATAGGGGGAGGAGGGGACAGGGTCCCTGCTCTTGGGCTCATGGACTAGAGCTGGCACACAGCTTCTGATTTCTCCGACTTTCTTCTGCAGACCAAACTTTGCAGTGACAAACCAAACGGAGGTCTTTGAGCAGGCAGCCAGCACACCTCCCCTCTGAGACAGGGTCTAGGCCCCACTGTGGGGCCTCTGCTAGCCCTCCCCCAACAGGCCCAGTGAAGCTGGGCACAGCTGCCTGCTGGGCGGACCTAAAGATGCTGGGCGGTGCCTGCCCTTGGGCTCTGCTCCACACTCCCTCTGCCAGAGGAAACCCTCCCTCATGGAGAGCAAGCAGGGAAACATCACTTGGCTGGCTGGGCTGGGTGGGAAGGCCCTCACCGGCCCCCAGGACACTGTGGGGAAACCACCCGGGAAATGGGATAAGGAGGAGCTGGTTGAGCAGCTATCACTGGGCTCCAGCACGTTCACTGGCCTTCCTTCCCCCACAAGGAGCGCTCTTTGGGGACGGCACTGAGAGACAGTCTCCCCCTTGGAGCCCTCTCCCTGGGCGTTCTTTTCCTGCTCCTGAGGAGAGGAAGCTCAGTGGGGGCGGGGGTGGGTGGGGGGACTTTCCAGCGGAGGCTTCACCACATTCCTGAGGCTTGGCTGGGGAGGAAGAGCCCTCTCACATCCGCCTCCAGGACTGGTAGTCAGGGCTGATCTTGCCTAGACTGGGCTCCTGGGGCTCTGAGGGGTAGGCACAGGGAGCAGAACTGGGGGCTGGGGACATCCTCCTCCCAGCAAGTGGACTCTGAGCTGCCTCTGGATGCATTTCTCCTTCTGGGAGGCATTTAGGCTCCTCGCCTTCCCCAGAACATGGATCTGCCCACATGAGTCCCTCCGCTCATCACCACCCCACAGGCTTCCTTCCCAGCCTACTGCCTGCCTCCTCTCTGTTCCAGGCAATCCAGGGAGGAGGCCCTGTGCGGGTGTCGCAGGCTCATGGCAGCTCAGAAGCAGACAGGCCTCCAGGGGCTGTGGCGGCAATCCCCCACCAAAGACAGCGGAAAGCCCTGCATGCACCATTAGGGGCTTTAAGTGGGACTTCTTAGCAGTACATGACAGGGTGTGCGGGGGAGCAGACAGCCAAAGCAACCCTTTCAAGTAGCCCTTGACACCAAAACACTTCCTCGCCTCCACTTCCCACTGCAAGCCGGACTCCTGCCGCCTCCCATACGGGCAAAAAAGCCCCAGATGGCACATCAGGGGTCCCTGCTATCTGGAGTGGACACTCTCAAGTTCCTCAGAAGGCTGCCTGCAACCCAGCATGCCAATTCCATGGGGACACAGAGAAGCAGAAAGCCGTAGGGCAGGGATGATTTCATTTTCTTACACTGGACATTTTCCCCAAGGATCACGGTCATTCTCAGCTACAGAAAAATCCTCTGGACATAGTTCTTTGTCAGCCTCGGTGGATCTCAGCCTCAGCTGTATGTTAGAAGCACCTGTGCCAGGGTATCTCACCTCACAGGTCCTGGTTTCATTGGTCTGGGTTGGGGTCTGGGCATGGTATGACCCAGAAGCTCCATGGATGACTGATACTTGGCCAACAGAAAACTCCTCGTCTCTCCTCAAGCACAGGGAGTGCACAGGGAGTGGCTCCAGGACTATTCCAAGAGGCAGAAAAACCTGGCAGTGCTTCCCCTTGATATCTGGGGATGAGGGTGCCATAAACCAGGGGCATGGAGTCAGTCTAAGCTTCCCTTGTCCGGGGCTCTCCCTTCTTCCCTTCCTTGAAGACCAGCATTTCTAACCGTCGCCGATGACAATGTAAAGAAAGGTGTACCCAGTAATTGTTTCGTTTGTTTGGCCCTTTTTTTTGAAATGGAATCTCACTCTGTCGCTCAGGCTGGAGTGCAGTGGCATGATCTCGGCTCACTGCAACCTCTGCCTCCCAGGTTCAAGTGATTCTCGTGCCTCAGCCTCCTGAGTAGCTGGGATTACAGGCGTGCACTAGCACGCCTGGCTAATTTTTCGTATTTTCGGTAGAGATGGGGTTTCGCCATGTTGGCCAGGCTGGTCTTAAACTCCTGGCCTCAGGTGATCTGCCTGCCTCGGCCTCCCAAAGTGCTGGGATTACTGGCGTGAGCAACTGCACCTGGCCCTTCTTAAGGAACAGGAGTACAGGGCAGAGTATGTATGCAGTTCTGCACTCCTTGGCTTCAGCACTCATTCTCCTGGTGAGTCTTGCAGCATAGAGGAGGGAGAAGGATCGGGTTTGCTTTTTTAACTGATGAGTAAGCTGAGGCACAAGAAAGCAAAGGGTAAGAGGCCCAGTTTTCCTGGGTTCCTGAAAGAAGGGAAGCAGGGACTGAGACTCCTTCTGTCCTCATGCGGTTGTGTTGGGCTTTACTTCCAAGCATCACCACGGTAGAGACCAAGAGAGAACAGCTCTAGCTTTGGCTTTGTCATCAGCAATCTTGGGAACTTGGAGAAATAATTTAAACTGTCCCATGTCTCTGTTTCCACATCTGTACAAGGGAATCACTTTTTTTCTCTACCTCATGGTGTTCCAAAGCCCAAAGGAGAGAACACATGCAACAGTGTTTTGGAAAGCAGGAAATGATCGTTTATCAGCCGGGTGTGGTGGCTCACGCCTGTAGTCCCAAGACTTTGGGAGGCCAAGGCAGGCGAATCACTTGGACCCAGAAGTTCAAGACCAGCCTGGGCAACATGATGAAACCCCATCTCTATAAAAATTACAAAAATTAGCCGGGCACTGTGGCATGTGCTTGTAGTCCTTAGCTGCTTGGGAGGCTGAGGTAGGAGGATCACCTGAGCCCACAGAGCTTGAGGCTGCAGTGATCATGCCACTGTACTCCAGCATGGATAACAGAGTGAGACCCTGTCTCCAAAAAATGAAAAAAAAAAAAAAGAAAATGATCACTTACCTATGAATTAATTCCCCTTGATAGCCACATTCCCTTACCTACTTCTGAGTCAGCTTTAAAATTTTCCACCTTCGGAAAGCCCTCCCTGCCCTGCCCCATCTGCCGCTGCCTCCGTCCTCGGCTCTAGGGTGCTGGGGTTTCACTGGACGGGTCAGTACACTACCCTGTAATGTGCTTTGAGTCTTATTTTCAGAAGTTCCTGCAGCACTTTATCTTTCCATCTGGCCATGAGGAAAGGGGCTCAAGTCCCCCTTTCAAACGAGGCACACCCCAGACTCGGAGCCCAGGAGGTGACCGCACTCCACCTAAAGTGTCAGCATGGTGGGGCTGTGCATGCACCACAGGGCCCTGCCAGGGATGCAGAGCCAGCAGACCTCCATGCCAACTGCAGCAAGGAGTGGGCTGGAAGGGCCATGTGCCTAATCAAAACCAGCTTTGTGCTCACATGACTGCCCAGGGGATAAAAATAATAGTAATATAAGTTCAAGAGCAGCTTATATTTTCTATTTTAATCATTTTGTGATGAAATTAAACTCCATTGCTAGATCTAGGCCCCTAAGGCTAAAGTCCTTAGCTTGTGTCTCCAAAGAAGTGTGGGGAAGGAAGATGGAGGTGTGGGGAAGTGGGGGGCCTCTACATGGAGGGGAAAACGTGTCCTTCTATGGATAATGCCTCACCCCTTCCACTCCTGGGCTCTGGACTCAAGCTGTCTGGGCAGCATTTTTTTTTTTTTTTTGTCTCCCTCAAGAGGTTGGTTCCCTGAACTTTGACCCCATGCAGGGGGCGTGAGGTCTTGGGAAGCTTCTTGGAGGGGTCCAGCTTCTAGGGGCCCCCAGTGGGGCAGGGCAGAGGGGCTGGGCTTCAGCTTCTCCCTGGGTTGGCTCATCCCTCCTTGCTGGCCTCTCTCTCTGACTGAGTGCAAGCAGTGTGCTAGCATATTAAGGAGGAGAGATCAGGATGCTCGCGCTTCTTTCTGGCTCTGCTGCTTAGGAGCTGTGAGTCCCTGGGCAAGTTCCTGAACTTTTCTGAGTCTGAGCTTCCTCACAAGGAAAACGGAAATAACATCACCTCAAGAGAAGAGTGAGGGAGGTGTGACCAAGTCAGAAGGTGATGGCTGACATTTACTGGGTACTGACTCCATGTATGCACGGTGCTAAGTGCTTTGTGTTGATCTATACCATCAGATCAGGTTGAACTATACCATTCACCAGTATTGAAGTGTTTTTGACCTACAAAAACAGCAATTATATTTAGTTCCACATAATACCTGTTAGTTGTCTGTGATGATTTAAAGAATAAATCTGGGCCAGGCGCGGTAGCTCATGCCTGTAATCCCAGCACTTCGGGAGGCTGAGGTGGGTGGATCACCTGAGGTCAGGAGTTCTAGATCAGCCTGGCCAACATGATGAAACCCCTTCTCTACTAAAAATACAAAAATTAGCAGGGCGTGGTGGCGGGTGCCTGTAATCTCAGCTACTTGGGAGGCTGAGGCAGCAGAATGGCTTGAATCCAGGAGACAGAGGTTGCAGTGAGCCGAGATTGCACTACTGCACTCCAGTCTGGGCAAAAAGAGCAAAACTCTGTCTCACAAAAAAAAAAAAAAAAAAAAAGAATAAATGTGGGGGTGGGAGCAGACTTAGTAATATGGCAGGGCCAAGGTCAACAAAGGAGGGGTGGGTCAAAATCAGCTAAGCAATAATCAGAAGTGCCCAGGGGCCAAGGTAACAGTGGACCACAGTGGTTAGGAAACGAGGCTTGGATTTAACTTCCCACTCTGCTACTTAGGGTGACCTTGAACAGGTGACTCAGTCTCTGTATGCCTAGGATGAGGCTGTTGTTACTATCATTCCCCTGAAGCCCTCCTGCAAGGTCACCAATGACCTCAATGTTGCCAAACCCAATAGCCAATGCTCATGCTCATCTTTATTTGGCAGCAGCACCTGACATGTTTTTCTTTCTTTTCTTTCTTTTCTTTCTTTCTTTCCTTCCCTTCCTTCCCTTCCTTCCCTTCCTTCCTTCCTTCCTTCCTTCCTTCCTTCCTTCCTTCCTTCCTTCCTTCCTTCCTTCCTTCCTTCCTTTTGTTCAGACAGGGTCTCCCTCTGTCCCCCAGGCTGGAGTGCAGTGGTTCCATGTTGGCTCACTGTAGCCTCAACCTCCCATGCTCAAGCTTCCTCCTGGCTCAGCCTCCTGAGTAGCTGGGACTACAGGCATGCCCCACAGCAGACAGCCAACTTTTGTATTTTTTGTAGAGACAGGGTTTCACCATGTAGCCCAGGCTGGTATTGAACTCCTGGCTCAAGCAATTCACCTGCCTCTCAAAATGTTGGTATTACAGGCGTGAGCCACCACACCCGGCCTGGAACATTAATCTTGATCATTCCTTCCTTTTTGAAGTTCTTATCATTTGGTTTCTAGGACACCCCCATCTCCTGGGTTTCTCCCCATATCACTGGAGTACTTCCTTCTTAGGTCTTCTTCGCAGGCCCCTGTCCTGCCCCTGCCTCTCTCTCTCTCCCTCTTCTTATCTTCACCTCTGTACTCTCCAGGGACCTCATTCAACCCCAGGGCAGTGAATGGCCTCTGTGTGTGGATGGCTCCCCATAGCCTGCCTCCAACCCTGACCTCCCCCTCAACTTCAGGTTCATCTAAACACCTGCCTATGTGACAGGACTGCTTGAGAGGTCAAATGGGCATCTTAAACTTCACATGCACTAAACTCTTGATCGTGCCCTCCCCCCCAACCCACCATTGATCTTCACTCCCCCCATGAAAACTAAGAGTCATCTTTGACTTTTCTCTCTCTCTCTCTCTCCATACCCAGCTCATCAGCAGCTCCTATCAGCTCTATAGCCAAAGAGGTTATGAATCTGATCACTTCCCGCCCCTGTTGTGGCAACTCCCGATTGTGCTCCCTGCTTTCCCTCTGACTCATCCTGGGTCTGGTCATCACATGGACATGAGTGATCCTTCATAAATGTCCAGTGTTGGCCCATCACACTTAGAATAAAATCTCATTTTTTTTGGTCATAGCCAACACTGCCTGGATCTGGTCCACAGTCCTCCTCAACCTCACTTCCTACCATCCTGCCCCTTGCTCATGGCTCCACCACCCTGGCCTCCTGCCTCATCCTGAAATGCCTCAAGCACAGTGTCCTCAGCTCAGGGCTATGCTCTCGTTGTCACCTTGTCCCTCTTCCTTCCCTGGCTTCCTTCAGTCTCTGTTCAAATGTTCCTTCCTCAGAGGGGCCTCAGCGACCACCCCGTCCAAAAATGGTACTCCCTTCCCCATTACCTTGCTTTGCTTTCTCCATAGCTGGTGACATTACCTGAGGATATGACACAGCTGTTCACCTGCATTACTGCCGCTCTCCCACTAGAAAAGTCCCAAGAGCTGGAACTTCTCCGACTTCATTTACTGTGTTAAAACCAGCTCCTACGGCAGTGCCTGGCAAAGAGTGGGCACTCAGATACTTGTTGAATGACTGAGTGAGGGCATGAGTACCCACTGGAGTGTCCCTCCCTATCACAATCATGCATGACCCTCTGTAGTCA
Source organism: Macaca mulatta (assembly GCF_049350105.2). Lineage (NCBI taxonomy): Eukaryota > Metazoa > Chordata > Mammalia > Primates > Cercopithecidae > Macaca > Macaca mulatta. The sequence continues at coordinate 160,079,930 of NC_133407.1, read as the reverse complement.
CAAAGCCCTGGTCTCACTGGTACCAAAAGCTGGGTGCCCTAGCCAGGGTGGCTGGGGACAGGAGGCCTGAGTTGAGAACGACTGGATGAGCCAGTGAGGGGCTAAGGTGCCTTTTGACTCCTCTCATGGGATTCTGGCCTAGGAAGGACTTAGTTTCCTCACTGCTCATCTGGGTTGGAACGAGAGTAAAGGGGTTTCTGAGTCCCATGTGCAGAAGGACCTCCCCGCAGGGAGGGCTGTTACTCAGGAAGGTCTGGATCACTCTGGGAGCGGGCCCCGTCGTGGTAATTCACTGTCCAGGGAGGCTGCACCAGGCTGTGGAAAGGGGCAGGTTTCTGAGCCAGACACTGAGTCCTGCCAGGATATTTCATGTTGTAATTCACCGTGCAGGGTGGAGCCCCAACACTGGATCTACGCCTGCTGTCTGTGGGGCCCGGAAGGCAGCTGACCCTTGGTAAGCCTTGGTTTGCTCACTGAGAGAGACACCCTGCTCAGCTGTTGCACAGACTAAAAATGCAAAGTGCACAACAGTCTCTGGCCAGGGCAGGCATTGAAGGTCAGCTTGTTCTCCTCCCGGACGAGTTTTCGGGCAAGTCCACATTTACTCTAGGTTCTAGCTCCCTTCTATGTGGCACAAGTTAACCCTTGTCTTCTGCTGAGTTCAGAAGGAAGGGTGATATGACGATAATCAAGAAAGTACATAAACACCCTTTCTCTTAGGAAAAAGACCCAAACACATGATTAAAATAGCCAGCTGTGCTGTGTTATAAAGGTGACATCCCTTATCTTTAAGATATGAGGCAATCAGTAGTGTGGGTAATGCGGACTGGCCAATGAGCCCCATTTGCCTCATTTTTATGAGATTTTGAAAGATATGTTGGCCTCAGATGTATGGTCTCGATGGTGTTTGGCACAGGATGAGTGAGTGATAGTGACTTTCAGGGGCCAGGCCAGCCCTGCTGAGTGGCTGAGGAAGCCAGTCTGAAGTCAGCACCAGCTGTAGTCCCATCGCCTAGTGGAGATGGACCTCATTGCCCCATAAGAGGGATGAAGGCCTAGTTCTGTGCAGAGGTCGGGTGGGCAGTTGCAGCTGGAGACATGCTGGAAGAGCCCACACAATGGCTGGGCTTGAAAATTCAGTCACTGTTGCTCCTAAGGGCAAGTAGTTCTTCAATGTATTCTGATTCATGACTCCTTTTAAGAATTCGACTAAAAACTACGGACCCCTTTCTTCAGAAAGATGCTCCAACCCACATAACGCAACATTTTGCCTGTAATTTCAGGGGATGCACAAACCCATTGGGATCCCCAAGTCAAGTATGATTGATGCCTTGGGGAACAGGGAGAGCTGAGGGGATGAGGGGACAGAATGAGGGCAGGAGACCTAGCCTAGCCAGTGGGGTGGAGCACTAGACGATAGAAAGGCGACAGGGGAGCCGTCAAGGCGACCACAGTCCTTTACCACTTTCCTAGAGAGGCTCTTGATGAAAAAATAAAGCTAAATGTGGGCGAATGCCCACCCAGCACACAGGACGCTAATATATCTGCAAGTATAGCAACAAGGAAAGAAGAGCAGGGGGAAGAGGCTGGCCTTATCCTTTCTGTCAACAAAACCAAACCCAATGGACTGAGAGTCGGTCCTCTTATCTCAGCTGGGCTCCCTCCTATCACTTTTCTAGCTCTTCTTCCAAGACCTAGCTCCCAATTTGCAGCTGGAGGCCAAACTCTGCGTTTGAAGGAATTAGGGATAAATAATGATGGTCATCAAGATTAGCGGAGCGGACAAGGGAATCTGCCAGCTGACTCTGGGCAAACAAAGCCCTTTAAGTTGCAGAATGAATTTCCCAAACCTTAAAAAAAAAAAAAAAAAGAATTCCCAAGTGTATTCAGTAGGGGAAAAGGAAATTTCATCTTGAAAACAGATCTGGAAAAGGTGCTGACATTTTACAGATAAGGAGAATGAATTGCTCTCCTGCCTTCAGGTAGCCATGCAAATAGGACCTAAAGAGGTTCCAAAAGCCGATAACCTCCTTCACTAGCTCAGGAACTTCCTTCACTAGCTGAGTCCCAACTGAGCAGAGGGGTATTAGAAGTGGGCTTTCAAGGATCAAGTTCCCAGAAACGCTATACTTTACTAATGCAGCACCTGTACAGAAAGAAGCAGGACTGTGATCTGAGTGGGTGACAGTCTGGGTGAGGACAGACTCCCACACAGGAGTCATCAGCCATAGCATCCCCTGTGCAGAACTTCAAAACATGTGTCCCACGCCCCCTCTGAATTGACCATAAACTTGGACCCATTGAGTCTGCTTCCTTAGACTCAGAGCCCCTCTAGCACATACACGCACAATCTCCAAGGAGAAGTACACAGTATTAGATGAGTTCAGCTTACCTTTCGGCTATTAACAATTAATTCGTGCTGCCATTGTGTTTTTACAAAAAAGACATTCTTTTCCACCTCTCTCCTATTCATCATGTTCCATAGAGCTCAGCTTTGTGATCAGGAAACCGACTGTAAAGTCCAGAATGAGGACACGGGCTCTACATGGTGTGGAATGGCAGTGAGACACACTAGGACTTCAGAACTCAACTGATCACACCCAGGAGGGAGAAGAACAAGCAAGCTGGGCTTCAAGATGCCTTATTTGGACACTAGCTTTTGATGTGTCTCTGATGGTTATTAATCAGACATTTCAAGGGCAAGAAACTATTTCCCCAAGACTACTTTTTGAGACATTTCCAGGTAAGTGCCAAATACAAAGAAATGATACTGGGTTGTGAGTCTTGGGATGGGGTTCTGGTCCTGGCTCAGCCCTAAATGCGCCAGGAAACACCCTCCCCCTCCATTGCATTTCCTTGACTAAATCATCACGAGGTTCGTCCTACTTCTCAGGCTCCAATTCTACACTCCTCAGGAAGGAGAGAAAAAAGAGTCACGAATGCACTTCTGGCATTTCCCTAGGACAAAGCCCAGTTCCTTGCAGCTTGGCACTGCCTCTTCCTAACACAGAAACTCCACTAAGACCTGGCAGGCCTGCTGTCTCCCTGACGTGTCCTCCCACCTCCCTCTGCAGTATTATTATTATTATTATTACTGTTTGGTTTTGGCAGAGGCTGCCTGTCCTCTCCATCCAGAGACTTAGTCCCAACTCACCTCCTCTATGAAGTCTCCCACATGGGCCCCGCTCTGCTCCCTCCTCCTCACGGCTGACCCTGCTGGGTCCGTCCTGCCAGCTCGGACACTTGTTTGTTGTGTGGCTTTTGTAAAATACTCTGTAGTCATTTTCCTGTGGGTGTGTCTTTTCTACTGCCCAGTGCCCCAGCTTCCCAGCTCAGAAGGTTCTGGGTGTGGGGGTCAGGACGGGGAGGGGGACAGGATGGCCAAGGGAGGGGTGAAGAAAGAGGCCATGTAGGTGATCAAGTAGAGCTGCCACTTTCCTTCCTGTCTCTTTTTCTCTTGGCAAAAGATAGGTTGACATCCAAAATGAATGCCTTTGGGCAGGGAGGGTAGTGTTGGGGGCAGTTCTGTCTCACAGGCAAGGCATGGTAGGGAAGGGAGGGGCTGAGAAATGGAACCCCTGTGTATGGGTAGTGGTGATGGGTGGGCATGACCTACCGTCCACGGTGACTTGGCAGGAGCACTCAGCCTGGCCAGCATCATTCTTGGCTACACACTTGTACAAGCCTCTGTCCTCAGGCAGTGCCTTCTCGATGGAGACGGAGCAGAGTGAGCCTGGGGAGGAAGAATTGTTGAGTGAACCAGGTGTGGTCATAGTACCTGCCCTGGCATCTGGAGCACAGCAGGTGAGTGTTAGTCACACGGGCAGCCTCTGGGAGCCCAGAAGCCAGAGGCCTTGTGGGAACCAATCCCCTACTCCTCACCAAAGCCAGGGCACTTTCTGCTTATAACCCATGTCCAAAATAACTGATCCCTAAATCCGTTCCTTCCTGATACCTCCTCCCCTACTCCAAAGAATCCTCTTGTGGGGACATAATGAAAGCTGCAAAAGAAGGTAAAGAAATAGCCTCTGCCTTTGGAGACCATCCAATACAATAGAAGGAGAGGTCCACAGGCCCTGCCCCCTGGTCGTCACCAAGAGAGAAAAGGAGTCCGACACAGGGTTACAGACCTGTTAGGAACAGTGACAGGTGAGGGGGTCCCACTCTGTTTACAGTAGTGATGCTGTGACTGCATTCTGGAAAAGGGAGCTTTGAGCAAAGAAGTGGGTGGAGGAGGCGAGGAGCACTTGTCCAGGAGGGGCACTGGCCTGTGGGAAGATTTGTTGGGAGGTGGTGACTACAGCCAGGGCCCCAGGAGCTGACTTTTTAGGAAGGGTGTCTGAGCTGGAGAACCACGGCCAATGAAGGGCACTGGGCCTGCAGAGGGGCCCTCTGGGGCTGCCTCCCTTCAGAGTTGGGTCTTCTGGTTGCCCCAGAGAGAAGTGGGGATGGCCTTCCTTCTCCATGGACTCTCCCCTGGGCCTGCCTTCACTCCCAGCACCATCTTCTGGCCTGGTTTGGGGAAGGAGGTGTCAGCTAGGCACACACAGGAATCTGGGGTCTGGTCCTGGCCCCTGCCAGCTCTCTCATCCAGGGCTGGTTACTTCTCCTCTGTGAGAACCTTGAGGAGGTTCCCCAGGGTGTGGAAAGAGGCTTGCTGGGCCAGGCAGAAGGGCGGCAGTTCCCAGTTCTTGCTTTCAGATGCACAAGCAAGTGAATAGCAGGGCATCCTGCTCAAAGCTGCCCCTGTTGTCAGGGCAGCAGACATCACACAAGAGGACAGAGCCAGGGCCACGTACACTCTGCCACCTGGAGCTGCCATCTCATGTCCCACAAGCTGCTGGCATTGGGAAGGAAGAGCTGGGTGCATTCTGGGTGGATACCAACTACTGTCCCTGCCCCCCATTACACAAATGCACAGACTTGACCAGCAAATACAAGGAGATTAGAAAGAGGAAAGATGACATCAGTTCTGCTCAGAAAACCTCACTAAGGCTGGAGGAGGAAGTAAGGGTGTAATATTGCCCTTTACTCCTTGCCACCTGGGTAATGTTTTAACAGAGAAACCTTCATCCTATAAACCACCTGTGGCAAGAGGGCTGATCTGCACCCTACTCCCAACCTCTTATATCCTTATATAGACCCCAACCCCTGGGAAGGCTTCACTCTGTTTTCTTCCCTTTGTGGTTAGGAGACAGAATTTGTAGAAACTGTAATGGAGAGGATTTAGGCTGGAATTTTAGGAAGTCTGTCATAAGAGTAAGAATTGTGAGGCACAGGAGTGGGGAATGAGGATAACTATGTCCTGGAGAGAGAACTTTCCATTCATCTGGGTGGGCAGGAGGATGCCAAGATGACCTCTAGCCCCAACTAGAGGGGCTCAGAGGCTTAGCAGAGACCAATCCCGTCTGGAAATTTTCCCTCAAGTCAGGGTGGGGCTAAGGCTTTGGGAACAGATATACCACCCCCAACGCACATCCTGTTCAAATCCTTGATTTTCTTTCAGTTTCAGTCCCTCAGCTGCCTTGAGCCCTAAGTCAAAATGATACAAGCTGCAAAGACAGTACACAGAGAGTAGGGGGCATGTGGACCTGGCCCCCGGCTCCTCTCCCAGGTCAAGGCATGGGGCAGGCAGCTTTTCCAACCTGCCCAGAGCCTGGACCCCTGGCCATGTGCATGGGCTTGGGGAGGCCCCCCTGGTAGGCTTGCAGGCTTGGCTACCCCAGATGAAGAATCTGGTATTTCCTGTGGGACAGTTCATTCTTGACCTCCAGAAGAAAAGCTGTTTCCCAGAGGTTTTTTTTTGAGAAGCCTCAGCCTGGTGGGGAATTTTGAGAGGGAGATGAGGGGGATGGGAAAGGTCAGCACCACTGCAGAGCTCTGCCTGGGAGAGCCCCTCAGGGCTGTCGTGGAGTAAGTGCTCCTGGGTCTGAAGCTCTCCTAGCTCTCTCCTTTTCTGAGTTGAGGGCAGAGGGGAGGAAGGGGATGTGGATGGAGGGAGGTAGCTTCCTGGAGGTTCTGCTATAGGACTGCCTCCATCAGCCTACCCAGCCTACCTGGCAAGCCCAGATGGTACCACTCATCTCCAGGTCACCCCTGCAGGCATGGTGTCCTCCTTGTTCCCCCAGTCACCCAGGCCTAGGTGGACCTCTTCTGTGCTCCCAACTCTGAGCTCATCCATGTCAAAGCACGGCTCACAAGGCCATTGCCGACTCGCATGCCTGTCTCCCACACCAGCTCTCGGAGGGGAGTGACCCTGTCTGTCACCAGTGTTTTTCCTGAGCCTGGAATGCAGTCACAGTAAAACATATTTGTCATTCTGAGAAGGATAAAGGCGTGTTTCTGTAGCAGGTGATCTAGTAGGATCTATGTAAGAAAAGATCACAAACAGTCAAATATAACTTACTACTGAAAAAGATAATATATGGTTTCTGAAAAAAGAAAATTCAGAGTTCTTAAAGTGGGTTATGCACACAACAAAGGGGGCTAGAATAATGCCTTGCTCATAGTAGATGCTGCATAAACCAATTTTTCGTAGGATGAACTTACATGGGTTTTTAAAAAGCCTTTGCAAAATTCTACCCTGAAGGCAATTACAAATGAATTACCTATTCACAACAGCAACTAAAATGAATCCTCATTGTTAGACTGGGACAAGTGTTTCGCCAGGAGGAGGAGCCTGGCCCGGAGACAGGAAACAAAGCATAAAGATAAAGCCCTTCTCAGGCCACCACAGAGCTCCCCTCAGCTCAGGGGACCATCGGCCTCCCACCCCTCAGCACAGGCATGTCCCGGAAGGGCTGGGGAAAGACTTGGGGGCAGAGGGCAGGCCCAGCTGGTGGTAGCTGTGAACCCCATCAGCCCTACAGTTCTAGGGGTGCAGGAAGAGGAAGGATACCTCCACATGTCTGTGTCCTGCCACAAATCAACTAGGGGTCAACTCCAGCCCAGGCTGTCAGATCTCTTCTGCTCTTCTCAGCATGAAAGGGAGTGAACTAAATGGGGTGATGTAATCTTGTTTGGGGGGGTCTGTGGGCTATGAACCCTATCTAAGCTACAGACATCAGAGAAGTCCCCTGAAACCTAAAAACAGCATGTCCACTAGCAGTCAGTGTAAGCAGATACACAGGTTGATGGGGAGGGGACAGTGCAAGAGTCTCTTGTGGCCAAAGGTGGGTGACAACAGGAAGGCATCCTGGAGGAAGTGAATCTTGTTTGTAGCAGAGCTGACAGGATGGGGATCAGTGCAGCGGAGCAAAAAGGGCTCCAAGTCAGGAAGCCAGGGGCAGGGCAGGTGCTGAGCTGAGCGTGAAGGACGCAGGACGGGAGGCCAGTGGAGCCATTCCTTCACCTTCCCCTATAAATCTCCTCCAACCACCGGCTTCCTTATTCCCACTGACACCACCACTGAGACCCCAGCCACTCAGACACCCACACTTAGTGGTCTTCCATTCCTTTATCTTCTTCACCTACCCCCACCCCCATTCTGCCCTTCCAAGCCAGGCAACAGGTGCCATTACTTCTATCCTTGCTTCTTGAACTGGTCACTCCCTGTCTGTAGTTGTGGCTACTATGCTAGTCTAGGCTTCACCGTCTTCCTCCCGACCACTTCAGTAGGCTCTATACTTGCCTTTTGGGCACAGAGTCCACCAAAACCCCTAAACTGAGCTTCATGTACAGTGCTCCTCATTCCAAAATCTCGCATGACTCCTTACTGCCTTTAGACTGGAATTCCTTGGCAGGATATAGGATGAAACTGGGGCCATGTCGTCCTCTCCAGCCCAGAACAAGCTGTTAGCAGGATGCCTCTGCTGCTGTGGGCCACCCTCCCCCCTCACCCCGAAGCCCATCCCCTCTGGCCTGCCTTCAGGGCTTAGATCAAAGTCCAGCACTCAGCTCCCTCTCTTCCCACTTCCAGCAGCTCCTCCCGACACACTCAAAGCACTTGTCAGCACTTGGCTCTAACAATTTTATCACTATGAGTGTGTCTTCTCTTTCCAGATCTATTGAGAAAAGACCCACTCCACCTCTCAGAATGCCCTACTCCCTGCGGAGGGACCTGCTCAAGTGGTGACCTATAGACAAGGCTTTAAGATAAGCTTTCTCCTTAACAAAACACCGGGCTCTTGAAGTCTTGGTGAGTGAAGGGACAGAGGGTGGGGGTGATTTTTTGAGACAATGCACTCTCCTGTATTGAAGCAAGACAGGCCCACTTCAAGGTCTGCTTCCACCACTGCAGGGAAAATACTAGAAACCTGGCAAGGCTGGGGGCACCATCAGTGTTTCAAACTTCGGACAACTGTTAACAAAACCGAGGAGTAAATAGTCATTAGTGTTTTCTGTTGATAGGCAAATTCTCAGCTGCCACCAGTATCCTGACAAAATAATAGGAATTAACTAAGAGGTCATATAGCATAGTGGTCTAGGCACGGGAACTCAGCCACCTGAGTTCAAATCCCAGGTCTGTTACCCCCAGCACCTTGCATTGGGCAAGGTACATAACTTCCCTGTTAGGTGGACAGTACAGTCATAGTTGGGAGGATTCAATGAGTGAAAAGTGTAAAAGGCCTAAGATAGTGTCTAGCACGTAGTGTTCAACAGATGTCAGCTATTCTTTAAACACAATTTAAAAATATTTAGAAGATGTCTTGCAGTTTGATTTGGGGCTCTCTCTGGAATCCCTTCCCACCTCTCCTGGTCTCTCTCCTCTCCGTGTGCAGCCTTCCTTGGATCATTTCTTCTGCTGCTGCTCTGGATCTGAATTGTTCCCTCTGGGATGGTTTCCATGGGAAGGGAAGCTGGAGTGGCTAGGATCTCTAGGGTCTTTACCACTCAGGGACCAGCAGGGAAAACATACTGCAGGCACTCAGGGTGCAAGAAAACAGTGGCTAATGGCTCAGAAGGGTTTCTGAGACCAGGCCTGGGGTCTGCCTTACAACACTTAGTTAAGTGAATTGTTTGTAAGTTGCTGTTGATGGCTCTGGGTTTAAACCCCATGCAAGCCCGAGAGCAGCTGTCCCCAGCTGACTTAACCTCAGTTTCCCTGAGTCTGGAGCAGCCACAAACCTCCCAACGCCAAGCCTGCTGAGACCCTGAAGCCCATGGGCAACGCCAAGCCTGATGAGAACTTGAAATTCGCTAGCAAAGAAGAACTCAAGAAATATGTTAAGAATGATGTGAACTGCAAGAGAGCCCATACAGGGACCACAGATAATGAAAAAAGATCATACAGCCAGGCGACAGCCCCAACCTTGTCCTGAGGATGGTGGATGACACCCTGCATCCTGCCCAGAGAGATCACCATAGGGCGACCTGGGAAATGCTCCCAGTCAGGGTTTCCAATCAGTTTTACCAAGGACTTTCCAAGTGGGAGAGCCCCACAAGGGCAGCAGGACAGGCTGTGGTGTCCACTCCTCTGGACGTGTCACCCCAGCCCAATAATCCCCCATGCCTCAGGGGAGGGGGGCTGAGCCAGCAGAGGTGGGGGATGGAGGAGATGACTTCTGGAGGACCCTGCCAATCTGAGGACATCCACATGGAAAAGTTACTGCGTCAACACATTAGCAGAAAATAACACACTTTTCTCTCTGCCAGCCAGTGTTCTCTTCACTCCTTCAGCACTGAGATTCAGCATGCTCAACTGTTCCAGGTGTGCTGTTCCAGATATAGAGGGAAGACAGACCCTTACTGGGGGCTGAGAGGGATTCTGTGATCTTCGAATGCTCCATTCTGCTTGTGAGGGGAAGGCAGGCAGCATCAGAAGGTGAGGGAGGGTATGGGGAGGGTGCTGCCAGGGGACAAGGAGGGGAGCAGCCCATGGGGAGAGCACTCTGACATCTCAGCTGACTCAGATTTGACAGGACCTGTCCACTCCGGCCTCTTCTGTGGCTGCCCTCTGCCCCTCAAGGGTGAAATGTCACTTCCCAGGAGCTTCTTTGTAAGCTTTCTCCTTAACAAAACACCGGGCTCTGGCCAGAGCCACCAGCATCAGCTCAGGCAGGACTCTGTTCCGTGCTGGCAACCTATCCCTACGCTGGCTGCCAGAATGGGGTGTGGAGGTCAGCTGGCCTTGGAGCTCCCACCTAGACTTGGGATTTACAAAAGCACTTCAAACCAAATTGAGGGTCCAGAGAAAATACTCCTGTGTCACCCCCATCTCCTCTCCAAGTATAAACTGGCCCCTCTGAAAACTCCAGACCCCAAAAGTCCACACAGATGGAAGGCTTTGGGGCCCCCCTCCTCTCCCCACCACCCAAGAATGTGAAATACCAGCAAACAAAAGTCTCATCCAAATTAGGAAGCGAGCAGCTCTGTCTGACCGTGAGTGTGTGCTGTAGGGGCTGTTTTGGGATTTTGGCTTTCCTGACAGATCCTTTCAAACCCATAATGCTATCAAGACTTAAGTTATTCTTGACCCCAACTCAGAGCTCCGTGCCACCTGGTCACTGCACACCCTTCCCCAAACCTAAGACGCTGCTCTAAATAGCTCTTTACTCAGAGCTTCTTGCTGGCTCCAGCCTCCGTGTCCCCCACCTCCAAGCCTGTGAACAGAGCCCTGTCCATGCTGGAGCTGGGAATCAACTCAGGCTCAGGTCTCCTCTGGGGAGCCACAGGTGGCGGTGCCATGAGAGGGCTCTGCCAGATGGGTGCCGAGATGTGGGCATGTGCCACAAGGACCAGCATCCCAGCCCTTAGCCCCAGCCTTGGTGCACGTACCCAAGGTCCCTGAGCGGGGACCTATCCTTGAGTGAGCAGGAAACAGGGGTGCGGCCCTCCTACCCAGGCTGCTGACAGGGGTCAGCAAGACCAAGGCTCCATGAGCTAGCAGTGGCCCTGGTACAGAGGCCCCTTCTTCCCCAACCCCCACGCTCATTTACCTTCCTGGGAGAGGACGATGAACTTGGTGGTCTTGAGGGTCTTTCCATTCAGTGTCCAGGTGACGGTGGCTGGGGGGTCAGAAGACACCTGGCACTGGAGCAGCAGCTTCTCGCCCTCTGCCACACGAACATCTTGCAGCTTCTCCTTGAAGACTGGGGCTGTCCCCTGGCTCTCTGATCTTTTTTCATTATCTGTGGTCCCTGCATGGCCTCTCTTGCAATTCACATCATTCTTAACATCTTTCTTGAGTTCTTCTTTGCTAGCGGATTTCAGGGTCTCAGCAGGCTTGGTGTTGCCCATGGGCTTCAGGGTCTCAGCAGGCTTGGCGTTGCCCATGGGCTTCAGGGTCTCAGCAGGCTTGGCGTTGCCCATGGGTTTCAAGGGCCCTGAAGGCTGTGCATTGCTCAGGGGCTTGGAACTTTCCACGGCCTTGGCATTCAGGGTCTCAGCACTGCTGCTACCATTCTCCGCTGGTAATTTCTTCTTGCCACCCAGCACTGAGCGAAAATCCGGGGTGGCAGGTTTCGGTGGTGGCACCTTCTCAGGCACAGGGGTCTTGGGAGTCCCCTTCTTGGCCAGGACAGAGCGGAAATCGACCTGCTGGGGGCTGTGCACCTTCCTCTCTTCCTCAGACACAGTCTTTGGCTTCACTTGCCGCTGCAGGTTGGCACGGAAATCCATCTGCTCGGCTGGGATCTCCTTCAGGTCGTCTTCCGATAGGGTCTTGGTACTCACCTTCTTCCCCAGGAGGTCTCGGAAGTCCAGCTGCTCCACCTCCTGCTGGCGGATCGCCTCCTCGGTGTGCTGCCTCGTCTCCACGCGCCTCTTCAGCACTCCTCGCACGTCCTCGCCGTCTTCCTCCTCTGGCCAACCCTGCCCTCTTGCTGGCCAGCCAGGCCTCAGGGTCCCATAGCGGTCACTACCACCACCATCAGCACCAACTCCTCCACCACAGAGGCCCTCACAGCTGGCAGGCTCCCTCCCCCTGCAACCAGTGAAGGAAGAAAGGAAAGTAGCAGGAGGAAAAGGGGCTGGGTAAGAAAGAAACGTCAGGGGAGAGCAAATCCCTGAGGGTGGGAGGGTAGAGGGGAGCGGGAGGGGAGGGGGAAGGCCGGCCAGGCTGTGTTTATAGATGGGAACATTGGTGAGAGGCGCTCGCTTGCTTAGTTGGTTTATTACATCGGTAATGACTTCAGTAGCCTTATAAGGGTGTGTGAAAAAAAAAAAAAAATCCCTCCCTCCTTCCCCTGCTCTCCCTCCCTCATTCGCCTTCCAGGCTCTCCCTTCTGGCTTTGGCAGCCTCAACTGCAGGACACAAACAATCTAGGGCTGCTGGGCGGGGGCTGCTGGGGCCTGGAGGATGGTGGGGATGGGGGCATGGCCTGGTGAGGCAGCTGTTGGGGGCACTCACCGTGGAAGGGCTCCGGCAGGGCTGTTCTGTAGCATCAGTGACACCTGGCAACTGCATTCACCAACCCGGTTCCTGAGGAATTCCAAAGATCAATAAAGATCAAGAGGCCCTCTGGGCAAAGGGCCTGTTCAGTGTGGACTTGATCACAGGCTGCTGGCCACCAGGGAAGATGGAAGTCGACGGCTTGGCTGTGACATTCACCCCAGCCTTAGATTGAGGGCAGGACCCTCTCACTCTGTGGTCACCCTTTATTTTCTCAGCTCTTATTTAAAAAGAAGAAGAAAAACAGAATCTCTGGACAACAGCTAAGGCAGGCATCCAGAAGTAGGAATACTTTTCTGTAAGTATATAATGTAATCATTCAATCAATCAGTCACTCAACCAATAAAAGGGGAAGGAGAAAGGCTAACCCTGCTGGGGACTGTGATAGAGCAGCTGGGTCTAGACAGATAGGCCCTGGTGGTGGGCCTGCCCAGTGACCTTGACTCTGACTCCATGATCCCTTAACACAGAGGTAGTTCCTTTCCCTCTCCTTCCCAGGAATGGAAGCACCCTCCACCCCCACTCATTGATAATGCTCTCAGATCAGAACTTTTTGTGTTAAAAACCCAACAAGTGTTTTCCTACATGAGTGGCCCTTTCTCTTCTTCCTTCAGGTGGGGAGGGCTCAGGTTTTTTCGTGTCCATAAACCTACTCAGTCTCCTGCTGGTGCACAGAGGCTCAGGCCCTCTGCTCAGGGGAGGGGCTGTACCCTGCCTGGCTGCAGTGCAGTGCATTTGCAGCAGATTGTCCCTCTAACCCCATAAGGCTGCCACCTGCTGGCATTTCTGAGCTTTGACCGGCCAAGAAGGTTCTGCTCAGGCTAGGGGAAGTGGTGAGGGGAGGTCTGTGAGCCAGAGAAGACTAGTGATGGTTATAACAACTGCATTTCATACAGCACCCTCTAGCTTTCATGACACCCACACACAGTTCTTTCTTGATACCCACAGCATGCCAGAGAGGTATAGAGTACTGCCATGCCCAATTTAAAGATAAGGAAAGGGGGCTCTGGGGTGGGACCCTCAGGGTCTCTGACAACAGTGCTCCCACTCATGCCCCTGGATGTGGCCGTCTCACTAGCACTCAGACCCAATAGCAGATGTGCCAAGCTCTGTGACAGATTCTTTACATGAGCCATCTCATTTAATCTCAGAACAGCTCTGTGAGATTAGAGTCAGCACTGTTTTTATAAGGTAAGAAAAATGAGGCTTATAAAGGTAAAGTAGTCCAGGCACACTGGTTCATGCCTGTAATCCCAGTACTTTGGGAGGCTGAAGTGGGAGGATTGCTTGACCTGGCAAGTTTGACACCAGCTTCGGCAACATAGCAAGACCTCATTTCCATTAAAAAATAATAATACTAAAGGTCAAGGTTAAGTTATTTGCCTAAACTCACAGAGCTTGCTAGTGGAGGCAGGGGTTAGGAACTGTGACCCTATGACGTTTGCACCCCACCCTACTCTGCTTATCAGTACAAATCTGGTCTGGGACATGTGTGTGTCCATGCGCATATGTAGATATCAGTCATACACATGATGCACACATATACTGGTCTAGCTGGTGGGCACCTGCACCTGGAGGTCCATGTTTGGGAATATGTGCACATGTGAGTTACATCCACCCAGACAGGCATCTGAGCATGCGTTCTTGTGCATTCTGCTGGTGTTTGTGGGTCTCCACCTCACTCTACAAGGCCTCCCTCCCAGTGGAGGGACACTGGCAGCCCATGGCCTAGCACAGGATTCTCAGGGGCTCTGGGGCACCGCTCACCGTTTGGTGCTGGTACCCATTTGAAACAAGGAGAAGCCAATCGTTGCTATCCTCCAACCCTCCTCTTGCCTGCTGGGCTCCTCTCCTTTGTCCGTTTCCCAGTGCCCTCGTGCTGTCCCAGGCAGTGCTGGTGCAGGTACCTTCCTGGCTGCCTTAGCTCTTTCACTCTTCTCTCCTCCCTGGCCATGCATCCCATAGCCTCCCAGCCACCCTCCTCAATACTCAGGCTCTCAGAGGGCACAGACTCAAGGGCAGGGAGTCTCAAGTCTGGAGAATTTTGAGTTCAGGGTGTTCTTTTGCTCAACAAACAGTGGTTAGAAACCTCATGGGTGCCAGGCCCTGGGAAGACTAAGAGGTTCTCAGTGTGCCCCGAGTTCTCAACACTCAAAAAGGCTTATGGGCTTTGGGTGAGCTTGTAGAATAACCATGTGAAGTCACCCTGCTTCTGCCAGGCTGCTGGCCAGGGTCAGGCCACTCTTTTCCTATTTTTAAGCACAGCCTTGTGGGTGCTTGGGTTGACAGGGAGCAGGAAGATGAGATGTCCAAGGGCTGTGTCTGCCTGGCAGTCCTTTCAGCATCTCCTCAGCAGAGTTTCTCCTGTCACCAGTAGAACACAGCCCAGATGCAAACATCAGGAGCAGACGCTGCCCAGATGGCTGCTTTACCCCAGCTGGACTCCTCTGAGGCTTTGGCAGTGGCCAGCCCTGTGCCCCAAGCTGGAGGAAGCCGACTCTCCCCACGGGGGAAGCAGGTAAGGGCTTCTGTCACTTCCCATGACCTGTGCTCAAGCTGGGGAGCACAGACTCAGATAAGCCTCTCAAGGGCTCCTGCCCAGTCCAGCCCCAGGCCTTGCCCTGTGGCACCCAGCAGGCTAAGGGGTCAGAGGAAGGTGGAGGACTTGGGATACCAAGGCTGACCCATTAAGGGGAACATCCGGTGGTGGGGTGATCTGGTGGTAACCATTCCTACAGCCATACACTGAAATCTCTGCTGGGCCTTAAAGACAAACCGTGGGTTCATTTGCAGCCTACAAAGTTCATAGTGGCCTCCTGCGTGGGACCCACACGTCAGATCACCTAAGCTGCTGGAACAGGGTCTTGGGGCCATCTTCGACAACTGCACACACCCCGTTACAAAATCAGGGCTGGGGCTGAAGATGAGGCCGCATCCCAGGAGCTGCCACAGAGCATACAGGGCTGTCATCCTACATACTGAAACTTTCACAGACAAACAGAGTCCTTTCGCCTCTGCTAACGAAGCCCTGAATAAGAGTCCCACTCTGGTTACAAAGCCTTGGATCCTGTCCCACCCTGAATCGTCTAGCTCTTGGATGGGTTTTATATGGAAAAATCAGTTTAAAGAACTAATTTCGACCAAGCGCGGTGGCTCACACCTGTAATCGCAGCACTTTGGGAGGCCGAGGCAGGCGGATCATGAGATCAGGAGATCAAGACCATCCTGGCTAACACGGTGAAACCCTGTCTCTACTAAAAATACAAAAAATTAGCCGGGCGTGGTGGCCGGCGCCTGTAGTCCCAGCTACTCCGGAGGCTGAGGCAGGAGAATGGCGTGAACCCAGGAGGCGGAGCTTGCAATGAGTCAAGATTGTACCACTGCACTCCAGCCTGGGCGACAGAGCGAGACTCCGTCTCGGAAAAAAAACAAAAAAACAAAAAAAACCTAATTTCCTGGCAAGTATCAAGTGTTTCAAGTATTCCAGCTGGAATTTTGAGCTGACGTTTTGTCATTTCCCTTTTGGTTCAGTAGACAAGAGCTAGGAAGGGAAGAGAGGCAGAAACTACCCACCCATACTTGCCTCACAAACCTAGCAGGGACAGGCAGGATCTGCCCAGCCCTCTGCCCCTGCACACCAGACCCCTGGCTTCCTCCCAGCCATCCAATCGTTCCCCTCGAAAGGCACCCTGCCCTGGGTCCAAGTCGCTGAAGGAGCGAGGTCTCTGGCAGGCCTGCCACGTACGCTTAGGAAACTCTCCACGGACTTGCTTCTTCTTAGGTGGGGACAAAGTCAAGGCCAGGGCAGCGGCCTCTGAAAGGAATGAAGAGGTTGGACTTCGGGGAAGAAAAAGAGGCAAAGGCTGCACAGGTGGAGGCTCTCGTGTGGTTTCCCAGGTCCTTCCAGTTCCCTGTGCACTTGGGAGAAACTCTCCATGCAGAGCCATAAGGAATGGAAGAGCATCTGATTTCAGTCAAAAGATGAGGGTTTGAACTTGGGCTCTGTTACTTGCCTTTGGGTGGCCACGAGCAAATCCATAACCCTGAGATCTCAGTTTCCCCCATTATTAAATGATGATGAGGTTAGATAACTTCTGAGGCCCCTTCCAGCTGGGATAGTCTAAATTTTATGACTGTCCCCAGCTGGCCCCAGACAGTCTGCCTGCCGACCTCCTGGTGCACGCCTCCTCTCTGGCCTGGCAAACTTCCCACAGCCCTTTGCTTGGCTCTGCCTCTACCCCACCCTTTCTTGCTCGGCCTACTCAACAGCTAAGCCTTATCACATTTGCCAAGACTCAACCCTCCTTTTCCATCAAAATCCCAAAACAAGCTCATCTCCTCTAGGATGTCTGGCTTGAGTAACGTAAGTATTATCTCAAAGTGCTTCTCCTTCCATACAGACAAGATCATCAGCAGGTATTTTTACACATCACCGGTTTCCATTCTTTGTACTGACCTAGGGAGTAAGCGTGTACCTTCTCCCCACTTTGGAGGCAGAGTGGCCTTCCTGGTAATAACTAGTTCAAGCATAAGGCAAAGGCAGTTGATGCGTTCTGAGTGGACTGCTAATAACAGTAGGGTGACCAGCAGCCTGCAAGCATCCCATCAGCTGACTGCAACAGGCATGTCATTGAGCTCAGCTGAGATTAGCCTTGCCTAAATCAGCAGAACTTTATAGGAGATCCAAAGACTCTTAAGAAATAATAAAACTGCTTTTTAAAAAAGTAGCTATTTTTAATAGTTATTAAGTATTGGGGTGGTTTGTTTTGCAGCAAAAGATAACTGATACAGGTATAAAGCACATGGTCACAAAGGACCTAAGGGGATGGGGTACATATTGGGTGTTGCAGTAGCCTTGGCATTTAGCTCTAGAGCCTATTTGTAGCTCAGAGCTGTGAACATGATGGGCTCAGTATGGGGAGATGATAAAGTACAGGAGAGAAAGCCCCTTGCAAAGTGGTCAGGCACCCGGGCCAGGACAGGTCTAACCATCCTCAGGATGTGGTACGGCCTCCTATTTGTAGGTTAGGTGCAGACAAATGCTCTTCTTTGATGCTTACACGAACCCCAGGACCCACAGAAGGCATTCTGTCTCCCTCAATCCAGGGCTGGCATAGGATTTTAAGAGACAGAGCATTTTCCAGGTAAAAGAGCACTTCTGAATCATACTCATCTAATGAATATGATTATTCATTAGATTATTCATTAGTCCAACATGGACTATGGGCTCACCACTGTTCTAGGCCTGGACATGTAGCAGTGTGCCTTATGGAGCTGACCTGCCCACGTAACCTAGCAAGACCTTGAAAAGGAGAGAAAAAAGTAATGGGGAAAGGTAACCTCCTTGTGGCAGTTTTAAAATGTCTGCAAATTCTTCTCTCCAAGAGGTGGAACTGAATTTACCTCCCCTTGAGTATGGACTGTACTTAGTGACTCACTTCTAACAAAGTCGGAAGTGATGGTGTATGGCTTCCAAGGGTAGGTCTTAAAAGACACTGCAAGCTCCGACCTGGGCTCCCTCTTCGATCACTAGCTCTGTAAAGACACTCAAGCAGCCCCACGGAGAGGTCCACAAGGCAAGGAACTGAGTCCTCCCACCAACAGCCAGTGAGGAGCTGAGGCCTCCTGCCAGCAGCCAGTGAGGAGTTAAGCCTCCTGCCACAGTCATGGGAGTGAGCCTTGGAAGCGGGTCCTCCAGTGTCAGTCAAGCCTCCGAGACTGCAGCCCCTGCCGACATCCTGACTGAAACTTCAAAATCATCCAGCCAAGCTGCTTCCAAATTCCCAGCTGGGAGATGATAAACGTCTCAAGCTGCTAAGTTTCAGGGTAATTTGTTACACGGCAATAGATAACAAATGCGTTCCCTCTCTCCCCCTGCTTTTCCAACTTAATCCATTCCTCCTTCCTTCATACTCACCATAGGCCACATAATGGGGGAACAAGGATGTGACAAGACAGGATTCTGGGGAACTGAGCTCAAAAGGGAAGGTTCTAATGAACACTTGCTCTACTGAAGTGGAAGAAGCAAAAGCTTGTGAGCAGCACCGAGCCTGCACTTGCTTTACCTGGAAGTCCAAGCCCCACATTGGTTTGTGCTTCTTCTGGCTGCCCAGACCCAGGTTAGGGGAGCTAGGAATTTGGAGGGAAGGGTTAAGGGAGGCTGGCCGGACATGCAGACTCACTTGAGCAGGATCTCATACCGGCCGGCATGCCAGGGCTGCACCTTCTTTAGAACCAGGGTGAACACGTCCTCATTCTGAAGCACCTCGTAGTGGCCAGTGTCTTTGGAGAGGGCTTTGCCATCTCGGAGCCAGTGCACAGTAGGAAAGGGGTCACCAGCTATGGCGCAGGAGATGAGGACACTCTGGCCCAGGGAGGCTGTCACCGAGCGAGGCTTACTGATGAACCAGGGCTGGGTGCCATCGTGAGGCTCTGGAAGTTGGCAAAGGGCAGAGCTAAACAGGGAGACCCCTCAGCAGGCAGTGTCCACTCAATTCTCCATGGTGGTGAAGGGTGGGAAGACAGCATGTCACCCAAGTAACAGCTTGTCCAAAATCACTGTGATTGGACACACAAATGCAGCACACCCTTCTCGTTGCACAATCAGAGGATAATATGAGCATGACTGTATATCCAAGTAAGGGGAGGTAGCCCAGAAGGCACAAGGGCACCAAGCCAGGTGCTAATGATCTGCATCCAATGTGTGTGATTAAGAGTTGTCACTCACTTTATGTGTGCTTAACTTGTCTCTCCTCTTAAATATTGTTGTCTAATGGCAAGCACCCTGTTAAGCCCATAACTCACCTCAAAAGTTATTACTGCCAAATTGTTAAGTATATTACAGATTTCCCTCTTAGTACTCTATGCACCTTGGCACCAGTAACTCAGAGAGGGCAGGGACTTCAGAAAGCTGGGAAGGGCAGCCCCACTCAGTCAGAGCTTGCGATGTTGGACAGGGAGCTGGCCTCCGGGGCTGGGATAGGACTGAGGGAGCAGACGGCCCACAATGGGAACAAAGTAGCCTCATGTGGTTTCCTTGCCTCCAAATCACTTCTGGAGAGGCTGCAACAGCTCCTCCTTCCCACTCGCTCTGAGTGGGTCAGCCTCACCTTGTACCGTGAGCACGGCCTGGGTGCGGACCTCTCCAGCACTGTTCCAGGCCTCGCAGGTGTATGTGCCCGTGTCCTCCGGGAACACTTCCTGGATACAAAGGCTGTGCTGAGTGCCTCTCTGTTCAAAGTGGAAGTCCTCTGACTCTTGGATCTCGTTCCCATTGTGCAGCCAGATGACCTCAGGGGGTGGATTCCCTGAACCAGGAGGAGGGGAAGGGGGATTGGTCAGGGAGGTCCTCCCCGGCCATGCAGCAACTCTGCACTTAATACAGTGATGTTGGATGAAACACTCCAACAATTCTCTATGCTTCCACTTCCCCATCAGTAAAATAGGAATTCGAACAGGATCTACCTCGTGGGTTTGTCAGGAGGACCTTAAAATTTGAATAGAGCAACTGAGAACATCTTCTGAGATTTGGGAAGTTCTCACAATTTTTTTTTTTTTTTTGAGATGGAGTCTCGCTCTGTCACCCAGGCTGGAGTGCAGTGGCACAATCTCAGCTCACTGCAAGCTCCACCTCCTGGGTTCATGCCATTCTCCTGCCTCAGCCTCCCAAGTAGCTGGGACTACAGGTGCCTGCCACCACACCCAGCTAATTTTTTGGATTTTTTAGTAGAGACGGGGTTTCACCGTGTTAGCCAGGACAGTCTCAACCTACTGACCTCATGATCTGCCTCGGCCTCCCAAAGTGCTGGGATTACAGGCGTGAGCCACCATGCCCAGCCCATAATCTGGTTTTGTACCAGTCTTCAAATTACCTTCCAGCTACACTGGCCACACTATGTCTTCAAATTAATCTCTTACTGCTCTAGCTATATGGCCATCCTCTTCCTCTGGACCATTTAATCATGAATCCAGAAAATCCCACCCAGAGAAGGCAGAAAAGGGAGGACAAGAGTCTCCATTTCTTTGGGTCCATCGTTTGATGGTCCCATCTGATTTTCTGGTGGATCAATGATGTGAGCGGGTCCTCGGAGAGCAATACTCATTGCAACCAATTTTCATGTTAATCCCTGAGAGACAGCTGCAGAGACAGACCTGACACTTGGACTGTCATAGTGACCTGGCTTCCATCCATGACTTTGAGATCAGAGAGGCCCTGCAGGAAGATGGGTGCAGTGGGCTTGCTGGGGGCCACAGGCAGAAGGTACTCGCTCTTCCCGCTACTCTTCTTTTCTGTGTGGTAGAAAACAGAACGTGGGGTGAACATTCATGCGTTCATTCAACACACACAGACTGAATGACCAATTGGTACACGACAGTGTTGATGCTCAGGTTCCCACCAGAAACTGGCAGCTAACAGATAAAGAGTGTTTGGAGTTCCTAGAGATCATTAGGAACAAGATGCCTCCCATTTCTCTGCTTGGCAATGACGATGTTCTTGCCTGATAGCCAAGAATGGACAATGAGCTTTTATAAGTTTGTGAGTTTTTAAAACATTTTATTTATTTTTTCAAATAAATGATACACTCACATGGTACAAAATTCAAAAGGTACCAAAGAGTATGGAAAGTCTCCCTCCCACCCCATCCTCCGGCCACAAGTCATCTCTCCTCAGAGGCAACAAGTTTTCTGTCTCTTGTTCATCTTGCCAGAGATGATCTGTGTGTGTAACATATAGAGGCAAACACATTTATTTTCTTCTTAAAAAAGTAAATGAAAGCACGTTATACAAAATAATTGACATCTTCTTAATTTAACAATACATCTTGCTATCTCTCATAAGACAGAACTGAAGAGCTTCTCTATCATTTTCTATAATTATATGGTGCTCCATTCCCATCCTAGGAGGTTTTAAGCACCTCATGAAAGCCAAAGACACTACATTCATTAGAACGGCTAAAAAGAAAAAGACATCACATCCCAGGAATTGGTCTTGACAAGGATGTGGAGGAACTTGCAACTCTCATACGTGTGGCAGGTGGTACAGAACCTCCTGAAAACAGTTTGGCAGTTTCTTAAAAAGTTAAACATATACTTCCCTTAGGATCTAGTCATGCCACTCCTGGGTATGTCCGCGAGAGAAATGCAAGCACATATCCACACAAAGTCTTGTACACAAGCGTTCAGAGCAGCTTCATTCAAAATAGCTGCAAACTAGAAATGACCCAAATGTCCATCGACAGGTGAGTAAATAAACAAATTGTGATATATCCACACAATGGAATATTACTCAGCAACAAAAAAGAATGAACTACTGAGGGTACCACAACAGGGATGAATCACACAATAATTACGTTGAATGAAAGACACCAAGCTGTAGTCCCAGCTACTCGGGGGGCTGAGGTGGGAGATCACTTGAGCCTGGAAGGTTGAGGCTGCAGTGAGTCATGACCACACCACTGCACTCCAGCCTGGGAGACAGAGCAAGACTCTGTCTCAAAAACAAAAACAAACAAACAAAAAAAGGAAGCCAGACAAAGAGAGAGTACATATTGGATGACTCCATTTATATAAAATTCTAGAAAATGCAAAGTCCAGTGACAGAAAGCAGATCAGGAGTGGCGTGGGGCAGGGGACGGGGGGTTGGATTATAAAGGGGCATGAGGAAACATTTGGGGGCAATGAGAAGTTCACTTTAAAAAATCATGGCAAAGGTTTCATGTGTGTGCATATGGCAAAACTTATCAAATTGAGCACCTTAAGTCTATGTAGTTTATTGTACATCGATAATACCTCAATAAAAACTGGGAGAAAAAATCAATTTATTTGAGAGAGGGAATGTGTTGGCAAGTCAAGGAGGGTGAGAGGCCTGGCCCCTCACTCGCATTCAGTTTCTTGTGGAGGTGGGTGAACAGCCTTTCCTCATTCTTAGAATCTCCGCCTCACAGGAGGCTGAAGGGGAGGGGGCTGCAGAGTGGCTGGCCCTGCTGTCCACCTCTCACAAAGGACAATCCTGGTGCAGGACAAGCCATGGCTGCCCAGCCTCTGGTTTCTCCCTTGGTCCTGTGAGCCAGGCAGCTTGAATCTCAGCAATGCCATTTTAGCATTTTTTTTGTTTTTGTTTTTGGCAGGTGCAGCTGTTGAGAAGGGGAGGGTTAGGATATCTAACTTAAACCCTAAGTTTCTGGGGAAAGGGTCACTGGCATTTTGGGTTCTTATCAACACAAGACCACAAATACTAGACCTTCTGCAAGAAGCAGAGTCATAGGGGAGGTTTCCAGGGTATGTAATGTATCTAGGCAGGTCTCACCTCCAAAGTTGCCACTGAATTTTTATCTGTTGACACTGAAAATGAAAGCAGGCCTACTGTAGAACTTTCCTAGCCCAGCCTCTGGGAACCTGGATAGGGAGAGACTGGGAAGGCCCAAGAGGCTGGAGGAAAACTTCCCCCAAAGCAGGTGCAATTGAAGGGCATGGAGCCTGAGTGTGAAAGCAGGTACCCCCCGACGGTACCCTTGGAAGATGGGGCTCTCAGGCTCCTGCTGTTCTCCGGTGCTCCTGACTCAGCATCGCAGCCTTTGACGGAGGGCTGCCAGGGGCCTTGGTGGGGGCTCCGGGAGTGGGCTTGGGGGACACACGATTGGAAAAGGATAGATCTATCTTGTTTCTCTCACTAGGCTGCAGCAGTCAGGAAAGCTGGCTGCCTCAGGAGAGTTGAGGAATTTCCTGTCTCGCACAGACTGAGAAGGCTCAAAGACAAAATGTTTTTGTCTTTCCACAGCACTCCCTGTTCCTGCCTCTGCAATCTCAGTGAGTCCCCAGCCTTACAGAGCTTCGTGCAGATGGGCTCAAATTCCTAGATGCTACGGGAACCTCACCAACGCCAGCGTACTCCCCTTCAAGCCTGTGGCAGTCTCCTCTTCAACCCCACCGTCTCTGGGTTCTTCCCACAGCCCCTGTTTCCTGGTCTAGGGGTTTGGCAAAGCCAAGTCACCCTGTGGGTCTCAGCCATTGGGGACTAAAAGCCTATCTGTCCCTCCCTCCCCTGGGAGCTCAGAAGTATGCATGAAAGGGTGGCCCGGCAGCTGCCTCCCACCAGGCAGCTCACTGGTTCCACCGGCAGCTGTGGAGGGGATCCCGGCCTCAGGCTAGTCTGCCTCGTCTGAAGCCCCACTTCCTCATTGGTCTCTAGGGGAAGTCATGGTATCATCACAGGACTTTGGGTAGTTTTAAAGAGATAATAGGTAAAAATACTTTATACAACCATTATTATCAATGAGAACATTTGTATGAGGCTGGCATGAGAACTGACTCACATTTATCCACTTCGGCTCAATTACGTGATGGGTTTATCAGCAGCCAAAGAACCAACGGAGTCTGGGCCTCACCCAAGGGTTATGGACTCATTTTTATATGACCTGAGGCAAATACTGTTAGGAATACAAATGCATTGCTTAAAAATATCAAGGGATATATCTCAAAGTAAATTGAGGACAAGCTTTCGTTGCACCCCCTCCAGGAGATGAGTGAGTGAACTTGGGAGGAACCGGCTGATCGGCAGACATTTAGTTCTGGTGTCACTCATTGCCTCTGGCCCTGTGTTTTGTTCCCTAAAGCCCTACAGCAAGAATGAAGGGAAGATGGAAATGATTGGGAATGAATGTTCAGAACAAGCCTGTTCTGAGACCAGCAAGGTGGGACCCAATTCCAACTCGCCACTCCACTGTACTGGTGTAGAGACCAGGAGAGACTTAACTAAGGGGAAGCGACTTGGCTAACGTCATGGGGCCAGTGTGGGCAGACCCAGAGCTCATGCCCAGGCCTTCCGACGACAAGCCCGGGATGTTACATAGGCATCTCTTCAAAGGGAAACAGTCTCCTCCAACGGTGCCCATGGTGACCGCTCCAGGACAAACACATTGTCAGCTGACCCATATCCTAGATCCCTGGCAACTGAGAAAAACTAAAGCAGAACAGAGACAAGCCAGGTGAAAAGGGCAACACGTGTGTGTGTGTGTGTGTGTGTGTGTGTGTGTGTGTGTATTTCAATTCATTCCAAAGCCAAACAAATTATTCTGGCTCATCTCTGGCCTCTAGACTCTATCAGTTTATGCTCACTCTCATGTGGACTTAGATAAGATACGAAGGGACAGATGGAAACTGGCATTCTCAACACATGGCCCTGGCTGTGTGATCTGAAGCAAGCTTCCCAAAGGAAACCTCAGTGTTCTCTCCTCTAAACTGATGGTAACATAATACTGAAAAGTATGATGTCTACATCATCAGTCTAATGCATGGTAATATTGCAGGGTTTTAGATGATTAAAAAACATGTAAAACAGCTAGAACAACACATGGCACACAAGAAGTATAAAAATCAATGTTTTCTGACTTTTCCAACCCAACTGACTCCTTTGGTTGTGGAAATTCAACCTGATAAGAACTACAGTGAGAAGCGCCCCTCAAACCAGAACTTTCACGTGATGATGATTCCTTATAAAGCCCAGCGCTCCACGATTCCAAAAGATGCTCACAGCTCATTCAGTGTTATCCTCAACGTCTCGGAAGTATTGGGCAGATTGTGTCTGTTTTACAGTGGAGGGAGCTGGGACTCAGAGAAAGAAGCTCGCCTGTCCTAAGGTCCTGCGGCTGCGATGCCCCCCGAGGAGGGGGATGCTGCTGGCGGGGTCCTGGTCTGGGTGCTTTCCCTTGACTGTCCTGGGAGCAGAGGCAGATCCCAATTCTACGAGGAGCTTTCTGTCATCATTGCCATTCGTGTCCTGAGCTATCCATTATGCTGGGAGTCACTCCTCTCTGCTTATCCTTCAGCCTCCTTCTAGCAACATCCTGGTTTAAGGACCAGGGTCTGAGGCAAAAGGCCCCCAGTGACAAGGTTGTCTCAGAGAGCCCGAGCCTTCTTCGTCTTGGGAGGACACACACTGGCCATGACACACAAATAGCAAGGGATGCTTTGCCGGGACCCAGTGACAGACTTGCCCAGCTCAAATGGGGCCACACTAAATATACCCTGGGTTTTCCCACAGCTGTGCTTCCCGCTGTTCTGCTGAGACTGAGCCCAGAGAGGGCCTTCTTCCTGGCGTGCAGAAATGGCTGAGTCTCCTCGCTTTCCTTGCCTAAGATTAAGGACCTAAAGTGCATTTATCTGTTGCTCTGTTACTTGGTATTAGCCAATTCACTCACGGACTCAGTCATTAAACTGCTACTGTCCCATTTTGACAGAATGGAAAAAGATTGATTGGGCCGTCCTCCAACGGGAAAGACAAGCACAATGACTAAGAATAAGCCAAAGCAGATTGCTGACAAGTAAAAATGATGCCATGTAGCCAAAGCTGTTAATAGGACTTAAGAAAGAGCAAGAATGGGAGAAAGGGAAGAACAGTGAGAGAGCAGAAAAAGAAAAAGAGGGACCGTGAGGAAGAGAGCGGGGAGAAAGGGAAGCAAAGGAAGGGGGAGAGAATGAGAGACAGAGACAGATATACGCACTCCCCACTTCATGATTCTATAGACCCATGGAGTTTTCCACCCTTGCCATTTTGGCTGTTTTTGACTCATTAGAAGTTTTTGAAGACAGTTCCTAGTCATGAAACTAAACATGAAACGATTGCTCTGGTGAAGCAAAAGCATCAAACAAATGACCTATCAGGATCCCAGAGCAGCCAAGCAGAAAGCACATGGGCCGAAGCGGGTGGGGACCTGGTGCTGCCCCTGATGGGCTGGGCTACTGCCGGCAGCTGCCATCACCTCCTGAGCATCACTTTCTTCATCTGTGAAGTGAATTTGGACGTGTCAAGTGGAGTTGTTATGAGAATTAAATAAAACAAGCCAGCTTTTCTAGCCAATTAGACTTTTCCTATCGAAACAATTCCTTCTTTTTTTTTTTTTTTTTTTTTTTTTGAGACGGAGTCTGGCTTTGTTGCCCAGGCTGGAGTGCAGTGGCACGATCTCGGCTCACTGCAAGCTCCGCCTCCCGGGTTCAAGCCATTCTCCTGCCTCAGCCTCCGAGTAGCTGGGACTACAGGCGCCCGCCACCTCGCCCGGCTAATTTTTTGTATTTTTAGTAGAGACGGGGTTTCACCGTGTTAGCCAGGATGGTCTCGATCTCCCGACCTAGTGATCCGCCCGCCTCGGCCTCCCAAAGTGCTGGGATTACAGGCGTGAGCCACCGCGCCCGGCCGAAACAATTCCTTCTTAAAAACAAATTGATAGTGGTTTTACTTTAAAAATGCTAATATAAATTGATACCCAACATGGTGTTTTGGAAAGCTCTTATTTAGAGGAAGAGTTAGACACCCACAAAACAGGAGCAGTTTATTATCTCTTGCACTAATTCTTCTTATAAAATAACCAATAAAGCCTGTTCTTCAAACCCAGCACCAGGAGCGAGGCCTTTAGCTCCTCTGGGACCTGACACTAGGAACCCACTGCTGCCTTTGTCCTGGGGGCTGGTCACGATCTGGCATCTCCTTCCGCACTACAGTAATTCTCCTATCTTCCCTCCATGGCCCTTCCTTTTCTTTCTATGGTTTTAGCAGGAAAAACAACTGAATTCTGAATTTCTCCTTATAAGTGTTTTTTTCTACCTGCCAACATTTGCTGGTCAACGTGCTACTTTCTGAAGCCCCATGCTCCTGGATCCAAATTTGCATTCAATGCACGTTTGCCTTAATCTTGGATCTACCAAATATTTTCCTCAGGCTGTGAACATGAGCTATATTCCTTAGTTATTACAATGCAAAGTACCATTCCAACAGCAATTCTGATTTACTCCAAACCCCGTTATACTATGGAAATTCAATAGATCACCAACTGGGGGGGCACCGTGGAGGCATAGTTCCCCCACCTTCCTGTATTTGGAGTTCAAAATCTAGCATGGTCCAGGGATCACCACCAGCCTCCTCCTTTCCCCAAATTCCAGGATTGTCAACTCTGGAGGATTTATCAGAGGAGTTACATTCTCCCTGCTGACACGCCACGCAGCCCCTTCCCATTTCCAGGGGGTTTGTGCA
The DNA here is from genome assembly GCF_049350105.2 of Macaca mulatta. Lineage (NCBI taxonomy): Eukaryota > Metazoa > Chordata > Mammalia > Primates > Cercopithecidae > Macaca > Macaca mulatta. The sequence goes on along the minus strand of NC_133407.1, from coordinate 160,052,577 downwards.
AGCTGTAAATCCCCGGGGCATCTGAATTCCCCTTAAACAAAAAGCTGTCTCCTAACCACACAGAACCTTCTTGAAGTCAGCAAAATGGCTACTTGGTGGCATAAAAAGGATTTTTCCTCCCATAGCCTTGTTCTCTTTTGGCCTCCCTTCCTCCCAGAACTTAAGAAGCAAATGGGAAGAGAAGTGTGCGAGGAAAAGAATGAAAGGAACCATGACGTATAATATCCCAAAAAAGATCTCTGACCAGCAATGATAGGGTTGCTAGCTGGGAAGCAAGGATCACTGCAACCACAGCCTTTTCACTGTCTTAGAAGTTATAATCACACTCTAAACATAAAGGTATGGCCTCCAAACCACCCACTGTTCCCTCCCAGTGCGGGCCTGGAAACCACACTTTCAGTTCCACTGTCATCACTTGGGTCGCATTTTGCCACTAGGAGCTCAATGCTGTGATTCTGCGTAGCATTGTTGATCTGGGACTCGATGTAATTATGACTGACTGTGGGCTGTGGAGGTGGAGAGTTATAAAGCTCTATAAGGGCCCTATTGGTAAAATGAGGCTCAAGTTCTGTGGTATGGGCACAAACATACACGTATATGCTCAGAAGTCTTTCTGCAACACGAAGAACCCACGTGGCACACAAACCTATTTCTGTACTCAATCTACACAAAATGAAAATATTGGTTATAAATTTTAACATGTAATTAATTGCTTGCCTTTGTAGAGTTAAAAGCTTTTGGACAGATGTTTTGAATAAACTAAGCTTCTTAATATATATAAAAAAGGCAAGTTAAAACTCATATTTATTCTACTTCAATATATTTCTCTGTAGCCAATATAAGTATTTAAGAAGTTGTCAGTTGGGTGCAGTGGCTCACGCCTGTAATCCCAGCACTTAGGGAGGCCGAGGCGGGTGGATCACGAGGTCAGGAGATCGAGACCATCCTGGCTAACATGGTGAAACTCCATCTCTACTAAAAATACAAAAAACTAGCTGGGCGTGGTGGTGGGCGCCTGTAGTTCCAGATACTCGGGAGGCTGAGGCAGGAGAATGGTGTGAACCCGGGAGGCAGAGTTTGCAGTGAGCCAAGATCTCGCCACTGCACTCTAGCCTGGGCAACAGAGTGAGACTCCATCTCAAAAAAAAAAAAAAAAAAAAAGAAGTTGTCAGTGTTTTTAAGCTTAAGGAGGTCAGGGTCCATACCTTATGTCAACTGGACAGATTGTGTAGTGTCCAAAGTACCTGTGCATAACCGGGGAAGACAAAGGAGGTGGCTCCAGGCTGCCCCGCAGACTGCCTGGTATTAATCTGAAAACAAACTGTGCCTCTACTTATTGCCAAGCAAATGCTGACTTCACTGGTGCCTGTTGTCTTCATTAAAAGCTCTGCATCAAAACAAATACTCTAATAAATATGTTTGTTATATTTTATTATCTATTCTAGAGATCATCTTTTTATCTTTTTAACTTACCCACATTTTATGTCCTTAGATGCCTTTAACAGGCCCACCAGGCCTTCAGTTAAATAAACAAACCATTAGGCTGAGACACTATGTCACAATGGGTACAATTAGCAGGCTATTAGTAAATCTAGACACTTAAGAATTTTAGCCTTGACAGAGATACTCCAGGGGGAAAAACATTTTAAATATTCTAGCCCAAGGAAGCCCCCAGCAATGACTCAGTCCAAATACTGTGAAATCTATACTGTATTTCAGATCTTCCTGGGCTCTGCAGGGATTTGAATGAATCATCTTTTAGACTCATGCTGGGTCAGGAGGAAGGACGTTCATTGCTTGGTTAATCATCGGGGAATTTTTTTCCCTAGCCTGTGTTGGGGAAAGAAGGAATATTTGTTGAGGGACCCTTTTTTTTTGAGACAGGGTCTTGCTCTGTCATCCAGGCTGAAGTCCAGTGGTGTGATCAGCCTCCACCTCGCAGGCTCAAGCAATCCTCCTGCCTCAGCCTTCTGAGTAGCTGGGACCAGAGGCGTGAGCCACCACGCCCGGCTAATTTTTGTATTTTTTTGTGGAGACGGTATGTCACCATGTTGCCTAAAGTGGTCTCGAACTCCTCAGCTCAAGTGATCCACCTGCCTTGGCCTCCCAAAGTGCTGGGATTACAGGCGTGAGCCACTGCACCCAGTCTGTTGAGGGACTCTTAAAGGTAATTTGCAGATTTCCTGCACACCCTAATGGGCACTGAGCCCCCAGAAAAGCGAGGAATTCTAGGGAATGACTCCCTGCACTGCAGGGGAGGTTCAGCAACCTCTGTGCTCTCGTCCATCTTGGGAATGCCTGCTCCCATGGCAGGCCTGGCTCTACACACCGTGTGACGTGGTCCCTCCCTGCAGGGAGCTTACAGTCTGGAGAGGAAGATAATTAAACAAGCAAGTAGAGTAAAATGAAAGTGAATTTTCACGGAGTAATATGCTTTCTCCTCACCTCCAGAGGCCCTGCACGGTGTACCCCCGCCTTTCTGAACTCACTTTCTATCACACTTCCCCATCTACTTCACTGCAGCCAGAGGCTGCCGTCTTGCTGCTCTGAAACGGGCCAATCCTGCTCCCAACTTAGGGCCTTGCACTTGCTGTACTGCCCGCCTGGAGCTCTCTTTCCCCAGGCCATGGACGCCTCTGAGGCTTCCTTCCTCATAGCACTAAAGATGCACCCTCTCACCCCCTTGATTCACACACCCTGCTCACTGGCTTTTTCTCTTGATAATTATTCCTTTGTGACCTGCTCATGTTAACAGCAGGTGCCAGCATTTAAAATGAGGCCAGGTGCTGATTGCTGCCCGCATCCCCATCAGAATGTAAGCACCCTGCAGGCAGGGCCCTCAGCTGTCCTGTCTACTGCAGTGTCCCCAGAACAATGCCTGGCACTGATCAACACAGGCACGCAGTAAAGACTTGTTGATAAGTAAATGTAATACTAGAAGCACGCGGTGTTCAGGGACCGCATTCTGGGGTGATTAGGGTAGGCTTCCCAGAGAAAGTGACATTTGTGGGAGTTTGTGGGATTTGGAGAAGAGAGTCACTGACGAGGGGAGGCAGAGAAAGCATGAAGGGCTGGCTGCAGAAATCGTGTCTGAAGGCTGCACCAGCAATCTTGATGATTCCAAAATCTCGGGAAAAGGCGAGAGGTGAGAAAGAGCCCCTGCATCCAGCCTTTGGCACAGTATCTGCTGAGCTCTCAGAATAAGCTTGCTTCCAGCAGAGCTGCCCCTCAATCACCCCCAAGAGAAGACAACGGGAGGGACATGCGTTGCTGCATGGCACCACCTTGTGGCCAGAGCCCTTGGAAGCAGGCACGTGTGTCTATGGCTTGTGTCTGGCTGGACACCTCCCTCCTCTGATTCTCTGATGGTCTTTCCCTGGCCAAACAAACAAACAATACTGTGGCAAAGTGGATCCTCTGGGAAAAGCCCTCCTCAGTCTTGGCATTTGTAAGGACTGTATCTTGTTTAAAGGTGGGCTCTGCTGGACAATCATAATCACAGCACATACCTATGGAGGGTATGTGCTATCCTATGCTCTGGGGATACTCTGCACATTCATTCACTTAATCCTCACAGTACTGCGACTGTCAGCATCTCCATTTCACACAAGAGGAAGGTGAGGTCGGGTATGCTAACTAACGCCAGGGTGCAGGGCTAGTAAGTGGCAGAGCAGGACTCATACCCAGGCTGCTGGCTCCACATCCATGCTCCCCCACATGGCCCGGTGCCACACTAAGGGCAAGAGAGGGCTGGACCTGGGCAGCTAAGGGAGAGGTGGAGCAGCGGTCAGTGCAGTAGGGAAGAAGCACCTCCACTGCGATCGTCTCCCCCAGCCCATGCTGTTCAGGACCCGGAGCCAACAGGGCTGCCAATCAAGTCAGAAAAACTCCACAGTGGAGGACAGTGCAGGGAGCAGCCCTGAGCCTCCTGAGTGTCTCAGGGCACCGCGCCAGGAGTGTCGTTGTGCCAGGCTCACCCTGCTCCAATCCTGTGCCGAGAGAGCCCAAACGCTGCCGGGCCTGAGTGTGCGGCTGCGTCCTCAGCCTTGTTCACCATTTATGGTATCTGAGCCTGTCTGGTCTTTACAGTCCAGTACATCCCCCACGCTGGGAGGGAGTTCTGTCATGCAGGCCTCTTCTCAGAGCAAATCCAAACTTCCTTGGCAGAGTTTTTGCCTGAGACCTCTCTGTGCCTTTTTTTCTTTTCTTTTTTTTTGATGGGTGGTGATCCTTCAGGCCCCAGCCCCCACAGGCCCGGGAGTCCGGAGGAAGGCCCTAAAGAGTTCTTGATCCTTCGCCTGGGACTCCCACCTCCGGGCTACTCTTAGCTCAGCTGGGTCTCTCTAATCTAATCTAAACACAGGCAAGCCAGGACAGACACTGGATTAGTCCTTGGCTGCGGCTGTGGAGGGAGAGTCTCGGAAAACAGAGGGCTAAGCCACGCGGCCCTACGTGCAGCATTCTGACTCTTGCTGCTCCTTACTAGACTCTGGGGTTGGGCCACGCTGGCCTCCAAGAAGAGCCCCTACGTGGAAGGTGAGTCCTGCTCCCTGGCCCTCAGAGACAAGGCTCTCAGCACTTCAGGTTTCCTCTGAAGTCTCATTATCACAATTTCCTGAGCTCCCCACCTGGCTCCCAATGAGTCATGAAGTTACACCTATGAGGATAAATGGGTAAGTGTGTAAACCAGAATCTGGCTGGCACATTTCCAGAGGCCAGAGCTGGGCTCTGAGCCCAGTGTGGTGGGTTTCCTGGAAGGAAGGGGTGGACCAGTTTCCCAGTAACAACTCCATGCGGAGGCACCTCTTCAGTCAGAGCACCCAGGGAGCGTGCTCACTCCCGGCAGAGAGCTTCATGGAGCCAGCGTCCGCCACATTCTGCACCAGTGCCAGTTCCTTCGTCCCTAAGGGACTGACATTGCCCAGTCCACAGTGGCCAGTCTTCCCCTTTGGGCCAGGGGATGTGCCCTCTGAAAAAGGTCAGGGCATAGGAATGAGCACAGACTTGAAAGTCACAGGCTGTTGGCTCCAGGGGCCAGTTTTGCAAACTAGTGTGATGCGCTTAGGCAAGTTACATTAACTTCCTGAGACATCCAGAGCCTTCTGTCTGAAATCAGGACAGAATCCTTGTCCCCTAGGCTACTGAGGTCTCAGGGAGAGAATAGAGGTGAGGTGAAAGTATTTAACACGGTAAGCCACAAATGTTTCTTCCTCTTCCCTTTTCTGCGAAACTTCCTCCTGCAGCCAGCCTCCCAGACAGTGGCTACTCATACAATACGGAGATGCTCCCGACAGGCCTGAGCCCTGGGGAAGGGAGAGATGTATCCTCCTGCTTGTCTGCTGGGAGGCCAGTCACGCTGCACCCAGTGCTAGCACCAGAGGACCCAGTCATGCACAGAAGCGGGGGGCATAGGCTCAGGGTGAGGGTGGGATCAGGCTTACCTGAAAGCCCCGGACCCAAGAAGCACTTCTGTGGGAACTGTCACCAGGCCTGCTGATACCACAGCCCAGACAGATCTGTCTTGAGTCTGTGGCTCCCTGCAGTTCCTGGGGACTAAGTGCTTGGCTGATGAATGGATGACCATGATAATCAGATTACTGGAGACCAGGCTGCTGACGTGTAAAAACAAGCCTGGGCCCGTGAGTAGAAGGGGGACAGAAAGGGGACAACCTGTGGCCCTCTGGAAGTCTCAATATGCACACTGTGACCCAGGGTCCCCCAGCATGCAAGGAGTCACTGGTGAGGCCACTGTCTGCTCGGGGAATATGTGAGTGCTCTCCCAAGTCTTTCTGTAGTGTGTGAGGTTTTCTTCTGACCAGACCTGGAGCTTCTGGAGCTAAGGGACTCCTCATCTCTTTCCCCCATATCTTTCCGTGGCCCCAGTGGAGTGAGGGGGTGAGGAAAAGCCCACCTCTGATGGCAAACCCTTGTCACTGTGAACTCCTGGAGGTCATCTCCCTCATTTCCTACCTTCAGGTGCAGCACTTTTTAAGGAACCTCTCCTCTGCCCCTAAGAGGCTGCAGCAGCCACTCCTCTGTTACAGCAGCTGCCGCTGGTAATGGTGTAAAGAAGTGCCATGTGCACCTCTGCTCCCTAGATTTTGGCTCATGATACCATTTTCTACAAATGTGCCCTTCCTCCAAAGCAGAAATGTCTGCAGGAAAGGTGCTTCTACCCGAGTGCCCGGAGGCTCCTACCATGGACGGTGACCCGGGCGCTGCAGGACACCTGCCCCAAGGCATTCTCAGCCAGGCAGGTGTAGGTGCCATGGTCCTCTGGCAGGGCATCCTGGATGTGGAGCTCAGCCACGCCAGCCTCGCAGGTGGAGTGAGCGTACTGGATGGGCTGTCCTGTGGAGGAAGCACAGGAAGGTTCAGGCCAGGCAGCACTGGCAGTAGGGACGGGAGCCCCGTCCTCATCAGGGCTGCTGCTGTCATGATGCTGAGGCTTGTCATGCTTGCTCAGATCCATTGAGGGCTAATAATGTACCACGCACATCTCCAGCCAGCAGGACAGAGGCTTATGGGCTGGAGAAAGAGCCAGGGGCTAAGGAGATGAAGGAAAGGGAGTAATTGTGTGGTGGAGGAGGAAGACGGGGCCTGGAGGGGCTGGGAAGGGAGAATCCCGAAGAATTAAGAATGTAGAGGGGAAAAGGACACAGTTTTGGGCATTCTGTGTTAAACAGTCTCCAAATCCACATCCTCAACTTCACAGAATTCTGAGCCTGGAGAGAATCTTACAGGGTCATCTGGCCCATAGTCCAGCCTCAGGCAAAACAGAGCTTTCCCGGGCTGAACATGGGGTGCCCAGCTCTGGATGTCTCCAGAAATAAGGATTCCATTTTCCACTGTAGATATTTATCAAAAAGCAATTCTGCATCCCAATGCTGCAGTTAGGTGCATTTATTCTATGCAATTAGGTGTATTTTAGGGTTCACGGAAAAGGTAAATATAGGGAACTAAAAATGACTCGGCTCCTTTTTTCCAGAGTCCCTTCCATGTGACATGTTCCAGGTCACATAAAGTCCTGCGTGGAGACAGGAGTGCATGCAATGAGCTTCAGTGGTTTCCTTAATGCTCTATGTTCCTGGGAGTTTATCATTCTGGGATGTGACTTTTCATTTCCAGGAAAAAAAAAAATCTCATTACTGAAGAGTCTGGCCTCCGAGCAGGAATGTGTCCAGCTGCCATATAGGAAGCAACTGTCAGTTTCTTCCCTTGCCAGGCCCCAGGGTCCTGGTTTGCACTTCATAAAATCGGGGGCGGCCAGTGGGGGAGGGAGAAAGGACACAAAGAAGTTGTCTCCCTGCAATGCAGTGTTTTCTTCTGCACATAGCAACACTTCGTGTCTCCATGACAGTTTGGCAGAGATCGGCTAGCACACCATAGGACCAGAGGGAAAGATTTCTCTCAAACTCCTGCATTTCATAAAAGTGAGGCTGAGGGCTGGGAAAGGCAGGGCCCTGGATCCTGCCACTGAGAGAAGTGAGCACTGCTCTTTGTTTTTATTTTTTGTCACAATGGTACCCTCCAAACCTCTCTTCCTTGACAATACGAGTGCATTCTCTGACTGCCGCCAATATGTCTCTGCTGTCCCAACATGTGCTGACAAGCCTTTTGAGAGCTCTCCTTTAACTGGAATGTAACTCACTGTGGCCCCACAAATATAGGATGGGGTGGAGGCCCCAGAAAGGAGCTGTTGGCTCAGGGCACATCAGAATTGGGAGACATTAGGCTACCCCAGCTCGGAGGCTGGGTTAAATCAGAGCAGCCAAGGAAACCCAACTTGAGCATGATCGCCCTCTAGTGGAACGGGTGTGGAAACGCTAAGAGTCGCTGAGAACACAGTCTTGAGTGATGTAAACTAGGAGACAGCAAGCTACGGTTCCTGGGCCGAATCCGAACTGCAGCTTGTTTTTGTAGCGCCTGCAAGCTAAGAATAGTTTTTACATATTTTAAATGGCCGAAAAAAATAAAGGGAATATATTTCATGACATGTAAAAATTATGTGAAATTCACATTTCAGTATCCATAAAGTTTTACTGCAACATAGCCACATTCATTCTTTCACATACTGTCTATGGCTTACGTAATGTCTATTCTTTTATTTTTTGAGATAGGGTCTCACTCTTATTACCCAGGCTGGAGTGCAGCGGCTAAGTTTTGCTAACCCTGGCTAAGTTTTGCATTTTTTTTTTTTTTTTTTTTTTTTTTTGTAGAGACAGTTTCGCTATCTTGGCCAGGCTGGTCTTAAACTCCTGAGCTCAGGCAATCCATCTGCCTCAGTCTCCCAGAGTGCTGGGATTACAGGAGTGAGCCACTGCTCCCAGCCTCCTGTGGCTGCTTTTATACCACAACAGCAGAGTTGAGAGTTGTTAAAGAGGCTGCTGTATGGCCTGAAAAGCTGAAAATAGCTACTACCTGGCCCTTTATAGAAAATGTTTGTTGATATTAGACTCTGTTACTAGTCCTTAATGCCCATATTGCATTCCAGCCACAAGGAGGCTGCCTCCTTGATCCAATAGGACTTCTGTCCTTTGCGGAGGGCTGGGAGGGAAGGCAGACCTCAGTTCTCACTTACCTACCCAAGAAGACTACAAGTAGGAAGACTAGATGGCACTTCCTCTCACTCACTAAAGACAGCATCTAGCAAAGCCTGAGCGAACTACACCAACAAGGAAGGTTCGCAGGCAATACATCAATGACGCAGACACAACTGGGGACTATTTGGTGCATAAGTGCTGGGGGCCACTGTTCGCTCTCTCTCTTTCTTATTATTTATTTGAGATGGAATTTTGCTCTTGTCACCCAGGCTGGAATACAATGGCATAATCTCGGCTCACTGCAACCTCTGGCTCCTGTGTTCAAGCGATTCACCTGCCTCAGCCTCCGGAGTAGTTGGGATTACAGGCACCTGGCACCATGTCTGGCTAAGTTTTGTATTTTTAGTAGAGATGGGGTTTCATCATGCTGGCCAGGCTGGTCTTGAACTCCTGACCTCAGGCGATCCACCCACCTCAGCCTCCCAAAGTGCTGGGATTACAGGCGTGAGCCACCGCACCTGGCCCACTGCTCTCTTAAGGAGCCTATTCTATTAGATGTGAGAGTGAGCTGAGATCCCAAACCTTCTGTTCCAACCTATCTTCTGATAGATAAAGAAGCTGGTACCCTGAGGGGTGAGGTGTCCAAGGTCACTTAGACCACTCAGCAGTGAACGGTGCCTGTGTCTCCTGACTCTCAGCAGGGCCTCTTTCACCCTCCCGGGGGACCCATCTCATCAATTTAATGGACTGTTCTCAGTCTTTTTAAGTCAGAGTTCTCCCACACTGTTGAAATTAAATGGTCCTTTAAAAAGAAAAGGGTGATAATATACAGCAAATGATTTTTTAAAGGACCTTACTTGACAAAAAAAGAGTTGGTGAGTCTCTATAGGACTATCACTTTAAAAGAATAACTGGTCTGTGAGGCCAGAACCATCTGCCACTAAATAAAAGGTGAGATCCCTCAAGCGACTTCGAGAGTGGTTCATTAGTTTATTAATTTATTTGTTCATTTATTGACTCAAGAAACATTAATTGAGGGCCCATTATGAGTTTGGCCATATGAAAAGAAATCCAACTGCTTGTGCCCCTATGTGTCAGGCATCTCATTATCCACTTTATAGAAATGATCTAACTTAATTTCACAATGGCATGATTCCCACCATGCAGATGGAGAACTCAAGGCTCAGACAGGAGTAGTAACTTCCTCAGCCAGTCGGGACCAGGATCCCAGTGCCCATGCTCTCTCTGTGCCCTGTGCTTCCTTCTCATAGCACCGGGATGTCCAAGGCATAAATGGCTCAGAGGGAGAAGTGAGAATTCAGGCACGGCCAAAGGGCCCAGGGGATGGGAGCAGAGAGCTGGAGCAGGGGGCACTCACCATTCAGCAGCCAAGTGATCTGGGGCACTGGAGTCCCCCGTATGGAGCACTGCAGCACAAAATCCTGGCCCTCAATGACGGTGCAGTCCTTCAGGACACTGGAGAAGGAGGGGGCCACCTCCATCACAGCAAGCCCTGTGAGGGAAAAGGACAGGTCAGCTCAGATCACAGCTTGCCCGCTCTGGTGATGCCTGCAGTCACCCCAGCCTCCCAGGCACGCCTCACTGTCCTGGACACCTGGGTACCCCCGGCAGCCTGCCTTTGCCTTATCTCTCTTCACGCTTAGGAAACAGGCAGCGCCAGTGGTGTAGGGACCTAGAGCCTGAAGCAGAGTCACCAGCAGGGGCTTTTTCATAGTCACAAAACACCCTAGCCCTGGGGTGCTTGGAACCTGGAGCCTTCTCTCCTCTGTGATCCAGGTGCCTCCTGTTTGGCCTTGGCTTTTGCTACCCTCGAGCCTCCGGAGAGCTCATTCTGCCTTGTCGGTCCTACTCTACTTTCTAGTGTCTCTTATCTTCTTTAATAAGTCCCATCAGGCCGGGCGCGGTGGCTCAAGCCTGTAATCCCAGCACTTTGGGAGGCCGAGACGGGCGGATCACGAGGTCAGGAGATCGAGACCATCCTGGCTAACACGGTGAAACCCCGTCTCTACTAAAAAATACAAAAAACTAGCCGGGCGAGGTGGCGGGCGCCTGTAGTCCCAGCTACTCGGGAGGCTGAGGCAGGAGAATGGTCTAAACCCGGGAGGCGGAGCTTGCAGTGAGCTGAGATCCGGCCACTGCACCCCAGCCTGGGCGACAGAGCAAGACTCTGTCTCAAAAAAAAATAAATAATAATAAATAAGTCCCATCAGTGATTACACAATCTTGTGAATATCTTTTTACTTGTATAAGCCACAGGCTTACAGGTGAGGCCATTTCCATTTTAAATTATTACGATGATTTTTTTCCAATTCCAGAACTGAATCAAAGGACTCACACATGCTCCAGTTTTCTAAGCACAGTCTGAGCCCCAGTCTAGGTCAGGGCTCAGAGCTGCCAGGGACCTGGGGATATGCACTAATGGTGCCTGTGTGTAGTTTGAATGCACATTCTGGTTGAGAACTGCTGAGCTGAACTTTCCAAAAGCCTTCTACATCAGTGACTTAGGGGACATTTTCTAGTTTGGGGACCTTAATTAAGAGCAATAGGAATAATCTCTTCTATGACAACCAGAACATGCTGTACATGTGTCAAGGTGGCTGATAGCTGAGAAAAGGTGGAACTGGATTTGGTGCTTAGAAGATATATCAATGGTGCTTTTCAAGACAGCCTATTCAATACAGAGATGAGAGGAAATGCCATATTATACTGCAGGGGTTTATGGGCAAGAAAACTAATAAAATTTGAGGGCCTACTATGTGCCAGGTACTTTTCAAGATGTGATTGTGACAATGCCATTAGGTTGTTCTCTTGAGTTCATTTCACAGATGAAGTTGCTAATTTCCCATAGTTGAACTCGATGCTGAAGCCAGGTTTTACAGCCAGCTCTGACTGTACAGTTGCACTTTCTCCTCCAGATCCTAGGGGAGGGTAGGCGATGGGAGGGCAGTGGCAAGACAGAGTGATGGTGTACCTGGACAGGCCTGGCACTGAGGAAGGGTCAGACAGACCACCCGGAGGAGGTGGGGAGGCACCCTCTCCTCCCTTTCCCTTGGCCGGTGTTGAACTCCCTCATTAGAGAAATGCCTTTGGGAGTTATCAAAAAGGATATAGGCTTTCATGCAAGGTCAATTTGGGTTAGAAATATATTCTCTTTTACAAGGCCTGTGAACTTGGACAAGTCATTTAACCTTACTAAAGATCAGTATTCTCATCTAGAAAATGGGTATGATTTTCTTATAAGATTGTTGGGATAACTAAGTGAAACAATTCAGGTACAGCATTTAGCACAAAACCTAGCATAGCACATCCTCAGTGAGTGTTAGCTTTTACTATCAAGTAAAAGCTGCACATAGAGACTCCACTTGCAGCAAACATAGTCTAGGGATGAAAGAGAGAGTAGGGATAGAGTAGGAGCTCGAGAGGCTCTCAAGTGGAAGGAAGATTTTCTTTTCTTTTTCAGCATAGGGACAACTAGAGCATGCTTGTAGGGAGAAAAAATAGGTCTCTCAACAAGGGAAGGGGAAAGATTGAAGAAGTGGTGGAGGAGTAAATCATTGTTAGATCAGATCCTTGTGAAGATGGGAAAGGATAGAAAGAGAAGTCTTGGGAAGGGAAACAGACAGGTATTCTGCAGTGTAGGAAAACAGAAAGAGAGAAGTCTGTAGGGGTAGCTAAAAGAACACCCATCAGATGACCTGCTTCATGGTAAACTCATCTGCCAAGAATTAACTAGGATGTTTAGGAACCGGAGAAGTTTTAGAAAAGCGAGTGTCTTCATCAAGAAGATACGATGTAGAATGGCAGAGTAAAGACCTCTGAAGATCTACTCCTCCATAAAAGCAACAACAATACTGGCAAAAAGAGTCAAAAGCAATGGTTTCAGAATGCCAGAAATTAACCACAGGCTTGCAACATTCTGAGAGCATTCATTAAAAACAAACATCCAGGTGTGGTGGCTCACGTCTTTCATATCAGCACTTTGGGAGGCCAAAGCAGAAGGACTGCTCGAGCCCCAAGTTTGAAAACAGCCTGGGAAACAGCAAGACTCTTGTCTCTACCAAAAAAATAAAATTAAAATATTAGCCAGGCATGATGGCATGTGCCTGTAGTCTCACTTAGTAGGTTGAGGCAGGAGGATTGCTTGAGTCCAAGAGTTTGAGGCTGTAGCAAGCTGTGATCACGCCACTGCACTCCAGTCTGGATGACAGAGCAAGACTCTGTCTCTAAAAAGTAAAAACAATAAACAACAACAAAAAAACCCAAACAACAGTACCCTGCCCCTCCACCCCCCAAAAAACAAACAACAACAACAAAAACAAAACACACAGCTGAATCTTGGTAAGAACAGCAAGCTATGTGCTTTCTCACTCTTGTCCCCCTTGCCCCAGCTCTGGGGTAACTCTGAAAACCAACAGTACCTATGGTACTTGTGAAAATCAGCCACTTAGCAAGAGGTAGGATGGGTTCAGAGCTCCTGAAAAACCCCATCCCTAAGAAAATGGTCACTATTTGCCCTGTCTGGCAGCTCCTTCAATAGCTCCATTTTCAGGGTTGTCTTTATTTAACCTGACTCAGAGTTTACTCTGTGTGGATGGCCCCATCTCCAGGGTGTTTGTTAAAAACAATCAGTAACAATTGTTTAATATTACAGCTACTTGAGACAGCAATATCATTTGGGGCTAACAAGAGTCTGATCAAAAAACTTAAAAGGAAAAACTGGGGAATGAGATGTCCAGGACTTTGAAAAACTCTGACAGATTCCTGAGAACTGAGAAGCCCACATGGATGTGCAGGGCTGTGAGCCTGCCCAGGGAAGATGTAAGAAGGCCCTCCTGTCTCACCTTTGGCTGACTTGGAGCTTTGGTGCAAGCAGAAAATAAAGGCTAAAGCAGACCTGTAAACTGCTGGCCAGAGCACGGAAGATGGGTGTAACACACACACAGAGCCCCTTGGCAAAGGCAGGGAAAAGTGTTAGTTCAAGGTGTTAAAGGAACTCTCCATTCAATCAATTAGCTAAACTAACTAAGCAGGGACTTCTGTGGCCACACATGACAAATAATCCAGCCTTTACAGAATGAGAGAGGATTACTGTAAATCATGTCTGGTAAATGACTTGTATCCAGAATATATAAAGAACTCCTGCAACTCAACAATAAAAAAGTAAATGACCCAATTAAAACATGGGTAAAGTACTTGAATAGGCATTTCTCTGAAGGAGATATACAAATGTCCAATAAGTATATGAAATGATACTCAAAATAATTAGTCATCAGAGAAATGCAAATCAAAATTGCAGTCAGGCTGGGTGTGGTGGCTCATGCCTGTAAACCCAGCACTTTAGGAGGCTAAAGTGGGAGGACTGCTTGAGCGAGGAGTTCAAGACCAGCCTGGGCAAATAGTGAGACCTTGTATCTACAAAAATAAACAAAATTAGTTGAGTATGGTGGCACGTGCCTGTGGTCCCAGTTACCCAGGAGGCTGAGGTGGGAAGGATCACTTGAGACTGGGATGTTGAGGCTGCAATGAGCTATTATCATGCCACTGCACTCCAGCCTGGGCAACAGAGTAAGTCCCTGTTTCAAAAAAAAAAAAAAATAGACGATTGTGAATGGCTATAATGAAAAAATGGAAAACAGGCTGAGTGCAGAGGCTCATGCCTATAATCCTAGTACTTTGGGAGGTTGAAGTGGGAGGATCACTCAAGTCTAGGAGTTTGAGACCAGCCTGGGCAACATAGTGAGACCCCCACCTCTACAAATAATAAAAAAAATTAGCCAAGTGTGGTGGCAAGCGCCTGTAGTCCCACCTACTCAGGAGGCGAGGCAGGAGGATTGCTTGAGCCCAGGAGTTCAAGGTTACAGTGAGCTATTACCATGCACTCTAGCCCCACTGACAAAGCAAGACCTTGTTTTTTGAAAAAAGCAAGCAAGCAAACAAGAAAACAACAAGTATTGGTGAGAATGTGGAAAAACTGCAACACTCATACATTGCTAGAAGAATGTAAAATGGTGAAAAACAGTTTGTTAGTTCCTCAGAGGGTTAAATCCAGAATTACCTTATGACCCAATAATATATGTGATCTAAACCTCAAAGCTGAAAACAGGTATTGAAAACAACTCGTACATAAATGTGCAGAGCAACACTTTTCACCATAGCTAAAAAGTAGAAACAACCACATGGACCTCAACTGATGCATGCATAAACAAAACACGCTATATCCATACGATAGGGTATGATTCAGCCACACGGATGAGTGAAGTACTAACACCTGCTACAACATGGATGAACCTCGAAAACATTAAGCTAAGAGAAAGAAGCCAGACACGAAAGGCCATATACTGAATGACTCCACTTAACATCAAATGTTCAGCAGGGGAAAACCCATAGAGACAAAAAGTAGATGAGTGGCTACCAGGGGTTGTGGGGATGGGAGAACAGGGAGTGATGGCTAATGGGTAGGATATTTTGGGAGGGGTAATGAAAATGTTCTGAAATTAGATGATAGTGATGGCCACACAACTCTGTGAATATATACACTGAATTGTATACTTCACTGAATTGTATACTTTAAAAGGGTGCCTTTTATGTTACGTGAACTATATCTCAAAGTTGTCACACAAAACACAACAAGATAGGGAATCAACCTGAGATATATTACCCCATGATGCAAACAGGCTAAAAATAGTCCTCTACAAGACTTAGATAAATTCGTAGCAGAAGAAGCCACAGGAGAATCTAGGCGCTCTGGATACGCCATTAACCTGTGGTGGACCTGACACCATATTTCTGTCCCCCACGCAGGGACAGAAACCTGGCCTGGATGATGAGGTTTGATCTCCTAGACCTGTGAACTCTTCCTACTGGCACTCCCACCTCCAAATGGCATGGATAATATTTCTTGTAAAGGAATTCACAAGAATAGTAAAAATCCCAGTTAAACAATAGTTAAAATCCCAGTGAATCAATAGTATACAGTGAAAAGTAAGATGCCCCATTCCTTCCTGTGGACCCCCAGTTCCCCTTCCTAGAGGGACTTGTGTGCTCTTCCAGAAATGATTTCTGCACACACAGGCATCTTTTGCATGTGTGTACACAGATCTTTTCTTCCTTTTATACGTGGGCCTGTACTTTGTTCCTCTCCCTTCCTAGTGCATCTTGAACATGTTTTGGCATCAGTCTACAGGATGCTGTCTGGCATTCTACTATATGGATACATCACTAAGTTTTTTTTTCTTTTAGAAATGTGCATTAGGAAAATTTTCAAACATGGACAAAAGTAGACAAAGCAGTGTAGTGAATTCCTATGTACCGATCTCTCAACTTTTATTTGTTATCAATATTATTTTATTGATACTCCTTGTCAGTGCTCCCCAAACATGAATTATTTCTAAGTCAAATACAAAAAACCATATCATTTCACCAGTAAATAACTCAGGATATATCTCTCAAACAGATGAACTTACAAAAAAAAAAAGTAATGAGACCACCATCACATCTTAAAACACCACAAATTCCTTTATATTAAATCTTATCAGTGTCCAAATTTTCTTGATGTTCCCATAAAAACTTTTTAAAGATTATCTCAGTCAGAGTTGGTACAAGATTATCAAAAATTATTGTAATTGTTGATGTTACTATATACCTTTTAATCTAAGTTTTCTGTAGGTTGTCTTTGTTTGTTTGTTTGTTTGCAATTTGTATGTGGAAAAAAAATGGGTGAAAGTTATTTGTTCTACAGTTTCCAGCAGCCTGCAATTTGCAGATTCTATCTTGTGGTATTTGTTAATACATTTCTCAAGTGCATGGCATGGGTGGAGGGCCTACACATGCATTTAGAGTAAGGGGGAAATTTTATAGAGATAGACAGGTACAATAATATTTATCATAGGTATGTTATAATAGTGAAAATGGAAACAATTTAATTAATTCAACAAATAACAGCATACCTAAATTAGATACAGCCATTCCATGCAATATTATATGGCTACTAAAAGTCATGCTTTCCAATAATTGTATAAAAAGATGTTAATATCACATGAGCAAATTGGGATAGAAAGCAGTATACAAATACCACAATGGTAAGTTTGTATAAAAACATTAAAATATAATTTATTTCTGAGTCATAAGATTATATATTGTTTAAACTCCCCACAATGAACACACATTACTTTTATAAACAGACAGTACAATAAACATAAAAGATGTGGGATCCCACATCATCTCACATTACTCTAAACCTGTATATTTAATGAACACTCGGTTCTCTGTGGTTACAAACGTGAGTCACAATACTATTAGAACAGCTGAGGGACCTAGGAAAGGCAGCTGTCAGCTGGGCTGGGCGTGGGGCCATGCATGTTGATTTTGAGGTGATTCTGATGTGAACTCCTGATTATGAATCACTGGCCTGGAGCAACATACTTGGCCCTGGCATGTGGTTGGGGGTGACATATCTGTCGGGCTGTGCTCCAAGGCAGGGGACTATAGGAGATGAACCATCTGCAGAAGGTAAAGCACCCCATGACTGGTTGTCCCACAGAGAATGCAGGGTGACCCGGAGAAGTGTACTCACTTTCCACTTGGAGGGTCCAGCTACAGGACACCTGGCCTCGGGCGTTGGAAGCAGTGCAGCTGTATGTCCCACTGTCCCTGGTCCGGGCTCTCAGCAGGCAGAGGTAATGGGAGCCAGCATCTTCATAAACCTCAATGCTGCCCTCCTGTCTCCTCACGGGGGTGCCTTCCAGGAACCAGGCCACTTCAGGCTTTGGAATCCCTGAAACTACAGGGCCAGGTGAAGAACAAGAGCTCCCTGTGCCCTGGAGAGCATCCCATGCTTGTGAGGTAGGCGGGGAAGGCGTGAGCTGGAGGAAAGGGCTCAGTCTGGTGTGGAGCTGCCCTCCCACCTCTGAGTCTGCTTCCTCACCCTCAACCACACTCCACAAGACGAAACCTCCTGAGACAGAGTCAGGGGCCTTGAGGAGGATGAATACAGGGTGATGGGCCAGGTCTCCAGGTCGGCCAAAGCCAGGCAAGGGGACGAAAGGGCGGAGGAGACCATGAGGTTTGTTTTCTGATGTTGGCAATAATGAGGGTGTTTCTTCTAGGGTGGTAAGAACAGGGCCGGTACTCTATCCAACAGCAAACCACAGGCTGCTGTTAGGGGTCTCTCCGGAGTAAAGGGCATTTCTACAATGAGTCCCTCCTGAGGGGAAGGCCCCGTAAGGTGGTTTTCTAGGGGAGCTAGTCCAAGAAGATGTGTGGATATAGGAGGTGCAGACCAGCTGGGTGCTGAAGGAAGGGAGTGGCCACCAAGGGGCTACATTTTGGCAACGGTGACCCTAATTACCTCTACTCACCTTCACATCTGAACTTGACAGTTTGATTTTCCCTGACCTCCTGGCTTTGGGGCTTGCTCTCAAATTTGGGGAGTGCTGAATCCTTCTGGCCCTCCATGGGGATTATCCTGGTAGCAGCCTTGCTCACAACGTCTTGGCTCCCCAGGCCAGGCTGCCTGGTGGGGAAGGTGGCTGGACGGGGTGCAGCTGGCCTCTTCCTCTCTTCTCCAGAAGGCGATAGGGCCCCCAGGCCTGGTGCTCTTGGTTCCAGCTGAACTCTTGCGGCCTGCAGGGTGATGGAGCTGGAAGTCGTCTGAAGGACCGGGGTCTGCGGGGCCGTTCTGGGCGAGTCCTTGCATGACTCCAGCTTGGACTCCCTTGGGGGCTGAGGCTGGCTGTTTGCAGCCCAGGCTGGGGAGCCACCTCTCTGGGGGCTGCAGCAGTTCTTGCTTTCGGCTGCAGCCTCCAGACTGTTCAGTTTCAACTCCTTTGAGATTACATTGGTCACCTCCCTCCTGACGTAGGAATTGGTGGCTTTTGTTTCTCTCCCAAATGACCTGTGTGGTGGTGAGGGTGGGGGTAGGGTGGGTGAGGAGAGGGGAGAATAGAATGATCATCTGGTTACTCACAAACATTACTCATCACAAGCACGGATTCCAGGGGTCACAAAAGCCCACAAGTTAAGAGCAAGTCAGAGCATCTTTCTCTGCAGTGTGCCCAGTTTCCCAAGCCAGAGCACAAGCAGCCATTCCCGGCAAGTGCCTGTCCTGCAGCCCTGCAGAGCCCTGCTTTCCCTACATTTCCCTTCTCCACTGGTGCCTCCCTAGTTCAACCCCTGCCTCCGGTGTCCCATGTCCACTCTGCCCTCTCTAATCTATTTTCTATACAGCGACTATAGTCGATCTTTTAAAAACATTAATCAAATTATGTCATTTCAAGCCCGAGAATTTTCCAACAGCTTTTCCACTACATTAAGAATGAAACTGAGCCCCACAAGAGGGCCCACAGGAATGCCAGCTCTGGCTGCTCCTGATCGTACAGACACCGTCCCACCACTCACCAGGCTGTGGCCACACTGGCATCCTTCTGGGTCCCCATGGGCTCACCTCTTGGTTCACAGCTTCTACACACTATCCCTGCTTTTCGGAGCACACTCCCTGAGCTTGTCTTCACCAGTTAACATTCCTTTGCACAGGTCTGAGCTCAAATACCAAGCTCCAAAACGGCTTCCTGGCCCCTCTATTCTAATCAGTGCCTTCCTGTTGTCCTTCCTCACAGACACATCCCAGTTGGTAACGAGCATTCGTGTAGCTCTGCCGAAGCCCTCCTCTACGCCCACCCCTGCACACCCAAGCATCTAGCACCGAGCCTCACACACAGGAAAGAGGCTCCTGCTGGATCTGGGCTGGATGAGGGAACAGAGTCCGCCCTGGAATGAGGAAGGTGGCCTTCTCAGAGCAGTTCTTCCTCAGGACGCTAACCAGAGAAAAGACTGTGTAGATACTGAGAAAGGTGGTGATAGAGTTTTCCAGTCTCAATACTGACAGCAACCTGAGATAGAACCTGTGTGTCATATTACACTAGGAGAACAAGAAAAAACACCCAAAATAAAACAACACCCTCCAAAAGGCCAATTCTTCTGTCCCATAAGATGATTCAGAAATTCAGGGCATTTCTCGATAACATCCCTTCTTTCTTTGCAGGGCATTTCAAGATGGAAAATATAAAAGTCACAAAGCCTAGACATACCTATTGGCACTGTCCAAACCTGGAAAAAGGGGGAAGGGTGGAAAGACTGTTAGTAGAATGCCGTATGCACCAAGCTTTCCCTCCCCAGACACTTCCCCATCACCGTGGTCCCACCCTGCTGGCTCCTTCCAGCTTCCCTGGTGCTGAACGTCTTTGGCCTGTGAGTTCCCCCCAGCTCTGGAGAACATTGTCAAAGCTTCAGGTGCTGTCCTTTGGGCTTTTTAATAGTGGCTGGTGCTACCATATCCTGAGGGCATGGAATCTATTTCTGTTCACTAAACAGAAGGAAAAAAAACCAACCCAGGTACAAACATCTACTGAAAATTCCAAACCCAAACGCTGTAGCCTACCATTGTACAGAAAAGCACACTGTTAATGTTACCCAGTTCTCCAAAGAAAAAACATAAAATACATATTTTTCCTGCTATATTTTTTATCAAATTTTATCATGGTAGATTTCAAAACATACAATAGTAGAAAGACAGAACAAACCCTGACAGCCATCACCACGATTAAGGAGATAATCACATTTTGCGGGTCTTATCTATCCATTTTTGTTTTCTTTTGTTTGTTTTTGAGTATTTTAAAACAAATATCAGGCACCATATTTTGTCATGAAGTCCACCAGGAGGGAACAGCTTTTAACTCAACGCCAGGGCAGGCACACATTTCTCTGGGTGTCTGATGGCAGCTCCTTATCCAGCAGTGAGCCACCAAGTCAGGTTCTCTGGTCAGGACAGGATTTCTTGTTTTAATGATGTCAAGTGAAATAGAGAATACCAGCACGCACTGTGCACAGTACAGTCGGGATGGTTTCCTGAAACTTGCTTACCTACATATACATGTTTTGGGTTGCAATATACTGTGAAATATATTTCTCTCTGTAGATTGTGAAAAATATCCGGGCCAAAAAAAGTAACGAGCAAGGAGGAATCCTTTCTGAGAAGGAGATGCAGAAGAGAAAAATCAGAAGAAAAGAGGGGGACACAGAAGGAGGAAGGCCTGAAAGCCACTTCCCTTCCTGACCCCCGAGTTCCTGCTCCAGTAAAGTGACGTGCAGCCCCTTCCCCATCCACGCACTCCCTCCTCAGCCTGGACTTCCTTGACCTCCTGGAAGGACCAGCCTGGACCTCCTCAGGAACCAAGGAAGTGTAAGGAGGAGACGTGTTCAATGAGACTTCCAAGGAAGAACTGACAGGGCTGATGACTCAAGGAGAAAGAGGCAGGGGTCAAAAGGATGCTGGAAAGTCCAGTCTGGGTGTGAAGAAACATGGGAACCCTGGTAGAGGGAGTCAAGTCAAAGGATTGCCTGACTTGAAGGACAGAGTAAACGATGAGTAAATTCTGGGCAGGTTAAATTTGGGGTGATGGCAAGATGTTAGCAACGTTCATTCTTCCAGTTGGCAATCACAGATACAAAAGCGAGTCCGGGTGAGAAGAAAGGACTGAAGACATGGAGGGGGAGAGTAGGGGAACACAAGGGAAGGTGGCAGCCAAGCACAGGACATCTTCCCTGTGGCCAGGTCTGTGCTGCCCCTGCTCACCCTTTCTTCTTGTCAAAGGCCTGCCCCTGGCGGCCGGGCAGGGTGGCTCACGCCTGTAATACCAGCACGTTGGGAGGCCAAGGCAGGCAGATCACTTGAGGTCAGCCTGGCCAACATGGTAAAACCCTGTCTCTACAAAAAATACAAAAATTAGCCAGGCGTGGTGGCGTGTGCCTATAGTCCCAGCTACTCAGGATGCTGAGGCAGGAGAATCACTTGAACCTGGGTGGCAGAGGTTGCAGTGAGCTGAGGTCATGTCACTGCACTCTAGCCTGGGCGACAGAGCAAGACTCTGTCTGAAGAGAGAGAGAAAAAAAAAAGATCTGCCCCTGGGGAGTGCCTGGGTGTGTGAGTGGGCCACGTGTATACACACACAGGTGCGCAGTGAACAAGCAGCTCCTCTAGGAGGGTGTGGCACCAGGCAGGGATTGTTCTGCACTAGCCCTCCACTGGTCGATACCTTGGATGGAAAGTTCAGCTGACATCGAGGCCTTGCCTGACCCGTTCACCACCAGGCACGTGTACACTCCCATGTCATCTTGGTTGACTCCATGGATTTCCAGAACCTGCATCCCGTTCTTCTCAGACATAGACACACGGGCACTCGGCTGCAGTGGAACATTTCCCTGTGGATGGCAATGGGGTAACTTGGTCATACAAATCTGCTTCCCTTCTGGCTGTGTCCTCCTGCCTCCTGCCAATCCTGGCGGGACAGACTCCAGGGCCGGGGCAGCAGCACCTCTGCTGTGGGCCCTGTCAATGTGCTCAGAGAGCCGACTTGAAACAGTTCAGGGGCCCTGATTTGAGGTCTATGGATGTGGTGTGGTGCTCTGTCCCACTTAGAGCAGATGCCTGGAAACGGTTTCAAAGGAGGCTGAGTTTGAGGTAGGAAACCCCATATTCCTCACTTCAGTTTTTCCTTAGCTCCCTATTTCTTTTAGTCTTTTCCTAGGGGAGTTCAAGAGAATTACGAAGCAGGTAAAAGGTGTCAATACCCACTTTTACCCAGGCATTCCATCCCCGAAAAACCTATTCCCCTGGCCATGACTCTACCTGTTCCCCTTGGATCCTCATTGCCCTGTTTAACAGCCATCCCTAACCCCATGCCACTGCCTCCCTTGCCCGCCCACCTCTCCCACTGAAGCTTCACTTCCCTCAGCCCTGAATGATTTATAAATCCCTTCCACATGGAGCCTCCCGACAATATTTTGAGGCAGGTGGTATTATTTCTGTCTCACAGATAAGGAAACCAGGGTTCCAAGAAATCAAATGACTTATCCAGCTTCCCAGGCTTTATAAACCAGGGAGCCGTGGCTTGACACCTAGTACCCTAACTTCACAGTCCACTCTCTTGAGATTGTCAGGGCTTGTCTTGACTCAGAAGTTTTCTGTTATTTTGTGAGTGTGAGAATTGTCAGAACACTGTGTTCTGAGTAACAGAGGGAGAGTTGTAATGGGGGCAGGAACATGCATCACTAACAAACATACAGAAAACCCCTGAGAACTACCTGAAACAGGAGGAACAGAATCAAAAGACTCCTACTAGTTGAAGGGTCTAACCCTGAATTTTCAGGGTCCCTAAGGCTGTGATATGGTTTGGCTGTGTCCCCACCCAAATCTCATCTTGAAATGTCACTCCCATAATTCCCATGTGTTGTGGGAGGGACCCAGTGGGAGGCAACTGAATCATGGGGCGGGTTTCCCTGTACTGTTCTCATGATAGTGAATAAGTCTCACGTGATCTGATGGTTTTATAAAGAGGAGTTCCTCTGTACACGCTCTCTTGCCTGCCACCATGTAAGGCATGACTTTGCTCCTCATTTGCCTTCTGCCGTGATTGTGAGGCCTCCCCAGTCATGTGGAACTGTGAGTCCATTAAACTTCTTCTCTTTATAAATTACCCAGTCTTGGGTATGTCTATTAGCAGCATGAGAACAGACTAATACAGGCTGGATCAGGGTCAGGGCAGACAGAAACCTCACCTTGAGCCAGGTGACCTGCGGTTGGGGCCGGCCAGTGATCTTGCAGGAGAATCGTCCCATCTGTCCTTCTTTGACCACAACTCGGCCCAGCTTGGTAGCAAACTTTGGTGGGCACTCCCCCCAGATGCTAGGACGGGTCTCCACTGCTGAAGCTGAAAATCTATCCCTGTAAGGAAATTGGCAGAGAATCCAGTCCCAGACAAGGCAGCAATTCAACCGTCCTCTCTCCACCTCACCCAAAGGCACTAAGTTGAGGTCAAAAGCCATCAAAGTGTAGCCTTCCCAGTTTTATGCCTCAGAAACTTTCTCATGCTCTCTCTAGAAAAATGTGTGGCACCAAAACCTATTTCCTCTACCTCTTGGGCATGCAGCTAGGCTTCATTTACTAGCCTGCCTTGCAGTTAGGTATGCCTGAATTTCACTGAGCTCTGGCTGAAAGCCTGGATTTTGGCCAGGAAACCATAAGCGGAAGAGCTGTATGCCACTTCCAGGGCCGACTCCTAAGAACCTCCTGTGAGGCTCTGCAGTCTCTCGTCCACTCTGCTGGTGAGATGCAGAAGGCCCAGCACGGGCTCAAGGGCACAGAAGATGAAGCTACAAAATGGAAGAAGCCTGGGCTCTTGGAAGATAATGTGGAAGGTTCTCCACCTGTTCCAGGATATCTGAATTGAACTTTCCTTGAGTAAGAAACAAACTTTCCCTGGGTTGAGCCACTGTGATTTGAGGCTTGTCCATTACAGCAGCTACTGTTACCTGCCTCTTCTGGGTTTGCTTATTTCAATCTTCTGACTATTGCCTTGATTGTTAGAGTCCACTGCAGACTCTGGCCACCTCTCCCACTTCCTTAGCATTTAGCAGCTGGGCCAGTCAAAGGGGCCAATCACAGAGGCAGCCAGGTCAGGAGGTGCTGCGTAAATGACATATCTCATTGCACTAGGCTCCGCACTGTGGTTGTTATAACCTAGGAGAGCCAAGAAGACTTACTCCCCAGACCTATCCTGCTCAAGTCAGCAGGAAAGCGATCCAACCCTTACTCTGTCTTGAACACCCGGGACTTACCCCAAAGTTTTGGAAACAACAGGTTGACCAAGTTGCTTTGCAAAACTTCCTGCAAGAAAAAGGGTTGATGAGTCAGGTCTGAGCCACAGACTTGGAGCAATGAAAGTAAAAAAGATTCAACAGCAGGGGTGGGTAGGATAGTGATGGTGATTATTAATCTTGATTGAGCATGGGCTGTGTCACTATGGATACTATGGTAGGTGTTTACATACATTATCATGTGAATTTCTTGCAACAGTTTTATGAAGCTACATTATCCTATTTGTTAAACAGATGAGGGAAATAAGATTCAGAGAAGTTAAGTCATCCACACATAGTCATAGAGTCAGAAACAGCGCAGAAATTCACCCAGGTCTGCCAGATTCTAGAACTCTCAACCACCCTGCTGAGTTGTTAGGTGGCATGCTCTACTTTCCATTTTGGGGATTACTTGGAGTGATCCAGGACCTCTCCAGAACATTTTCTCAGTGAAAGGGAGGGAGGGAGATGTCCACGCCTATCTCTTACCACACCTGTTCTTGACTGACACAATCAACACTCCATTCTTCCACTTAAGGCCTGGCAAGTAGCTGAAAGGGAGCAGGACAGATCACTGTAGATAAAGCTACCGCAGAGCCAGCACCTCCTGCAGTATCTGCAGTGCTGCCACACTAAGCACTGTCAGTCCTGGGCAAGGCGCTGCTATGCCGGGCACTGCCAGTCAGTCCTAGGTGAGATGATGCGGCTGTAGTAGGCGCTGTCCTACCGGGTGCTGCTGATCCTGGGTGAGCTGCCGCCATGCTAGGCAGGAAGCCATTAAATAGCAAAGCCAGCAAGGCAGCTGGGGTCAGCTCCTTTCATCCAGCTCCTGCAGCTGGGAGGGACGATTAACAGTGTGACCACGAAATAACTCTAAAGTAGTGGGAGTTTTATTTTGAGGGGTGTGGTGGGAGGAATAGGTCGTTTTTGAGATGATGATCACCCTGAAAGTTGTTCTCCTTTTGCTACAAGCTGGGGATGTTTATAAAACCCTGCCCCAGGGAGGGTACAGTCATCCTCTGATATCAGCAGACAGTTGCTGTGGGGAATTTGCAGGTGTTTACTGCAAAAGGGTAAACTTCCTTAACTTTGATCACATTTATAGGACTGTGTAAGAACACAGGTGTGGAGGAGAAAAATCATGGCTAAATATTTTCATCAGCCACACCTGGTTTAAGGTTCCACCAGAACCTTAGTGAAAAGGGATTAATAACAAACACTCGCATCACATTTAAGTTGTGGCTCCATATAACTGGTGATTACTATACAGGCATTTCTGTTTAACATTACTTAGTGAGCTATGTATAGCTTTCATTTTTTAAAGTGTTTTGGTTTTTGTCATTCCATTCTCTATTCAAAAGTAACTTCTAAATTGATAAAAGGAGAGATTTATTTTGAAAGGACCCAACTGACAGTCAAGATGCTGGACCCTCAGACGCTGCCGGAGGCAGAGCCAACTGTCCAGTCCTTCTGGAAATATCTGAGTGAGGAAAAACCATAAGCTTTAATGATGCTCTGCTCTTGGGCCAGCACCTCCATTTCTGTGACTCCATTCAAAGGAAAAAACGCTCAAGTTAGAAAAGAAAGTTTACACAGGTATTCGCTTTGATCTTGTTTGTAATAGTGAAAGTTAGAAGCAACATAAATGTCAGTGAGTAGGAAGAAAATAAGTAGTTATGTAAAATGTACAATTAGACGTCTTATTCTGCCATTAAATTATGTTGAAGAATATCTGAAACGTGCAGGTACATGTTAGGATACTATCTCATTCATTTCTCAGCACACTCCACATGGGCTGTGATCCTTTCTGCGCCACTGGGCTCCATCCCAACCACAATCTCATCAAACCCAATGGTTGACACTCTGTCTCCATCTCACTCAGAAGCTCAGCAGCATTTGACACAAGGTCCCACTCCCCTTCAAAGTGCTTTCTCTTCTAGACTTTCCTGCTTTTACCACGTTATCCATCTTCTCTCAACCTCCTTCTCTGCTCAATCTCTGCACGCTGGGGCACCCTAGGGCTGAGTCCTGGGCCTCTCCCCAGCTCCATCTAATTTCCCCCAGGAGGTCTTAGTCCCATAACTTTAAATATCATCTGTATGCTAAAGACTCCAACCCATATCCCCGCTGGAACTTTTTATTCACTCATCAGAGGTATCCAGAACAAATCCCAGCACATTGTAGGTATTTAAATATTTGTTAAATAAATACATTTTGTGCAGAAAAAGCAGCATACAAAATTACCTATTTAATGTGATCATAATTAGGTAAAACTAAAATACCCAAAGACAGGAAAATGACCAGAAGAAAAGGTATCATGTTATTAATACTGATTACTTTGGGGGTGGTGGGACTCGGAGTAATTTTACTCAGCTGTATTTTCTAAAACCTATAAATACAATGGTAAAGAAGAAACAAAACATGAAAAACATCATCTAGTTGCAAAAAAAGGGGCAGGGAGGAAGAAAGTAAAATCTGGCATCCAAATAGAGGATGGATAGGGCCTTCTAAACATGCTCTATACAACAGCATTATCCAGGCTCTAACATTTTACCACAAAATATCTGTGTACCATCCATTGCACTACCCACGCTACTATATCAGTCATTTCATCTGGGAATAAGGATTTCATAAAAATTAGACTAATCAACTGATAAATGGATAAACAAAATGTGGTGTATCCATACAATGAAGTATTATTCAGCTGTAAAAGGAATGAAGTACTAACACGTGGTACAACATGGATGGACATTGAAAAAGTGTGCTAAGTGAAGGAGCTCAGACCCAAAAGGCCATGCATTATAGGATTCTGTTCATATGAAATATCCAGGAGAGGCAAATCCATAGACAAAGATGGTGGTTCATAGTTGCCAGGAGCTGGGGGAGGAGGGGATGGGGAATTAATGCTCAATGGTTATGGGGTTTCCATCGGGGGTAATAAACAAGTCCTGGAATGAGACAGCAGTGATGGCTGTACAACACTGTGAATGCACTTAATGACAATTGTACACTTTAAAATGGTTAAAATGGTAAATTTTATGTTAGTTATGTATATTTTACCACAATAAAAAAAATAGACTGAACATTTTAAAAAGTCTTGGGAGCTAAGCATCTTAATCCAAAAGGCTTAAATTCATTTGTTCCTTAAAAAATAAAATAAAAGCAAAAACATGCCACTTCCCCAAAGAATAGCAAAAGAATGCTGGGGAGAGATACTTCTATGTCAGGGTAAGAGGGTATGATGAAAACATAACACATAAAGCAGTCAGCTAAAAATGGAACTGATGGATGCTTATTTTAATATGAGTTAACAGAGAGTTCACATCTCTGTTAACTCATATTAAAGAATTTGGGCTAAAATTACTAACAGGGTCTATTTATAGGAAAAATCTGAAGTTGCAAATTGTTAGATAAGGCAAAATTAATTTTGTAAAAGTATGAAAATCTGGCAGAACAGTAAGGTTATGTAGAAAAATAAGTGGAAAGGGGATTAAAGTAGAAATGCAAAAAATAGAAGAGTGAGTTAAGAGAATTGGTGAGGACAGAAGCAAGTTGCTGAGAAAAAGGAGAGAACAAGACACTGATGGTGTTTGATCTTAGATTTTTCAAAGACAAGTAAAAGAGAATGCTGGCAGGTCTTAGGATTGGGAAGTTCAGTGGTGGAAGGGATAAGGTAGACCTAGCTCTGTTTGTCAAGTGATACAGAAAGACTGAATCGGGTCAGAACATACTGCTCAAAAAGTGAATAATGTGATCAAAATTGAAAGGAGCCAAAATGCTTCTAAAAATGTGTGGCGATATAATTTATCATCCAAACACAGATTCTCAACACTGAGAGAGATGCAATTAATAATTATGCCAGGATAACAGGAGAAAGCTAGGACTGTTGCAGGAAAAGTGGGGAGCAGTCACCCTACTTGTAACCAACTTCAAAGTGTTTTTTGAGGATTAAAATAGTGGTTCTCCACTCTATCAGAACAAATATCTGCTTTTTATAACACATATTAACTGATACCCCCATGCCACCCTGATCAAAATTCCCTTCTAATCACACATACACATATGTGATAATTTCAAAAAGAAAATAAATGTAAAGCCTTAACTAAAGCATTACAGTGATATAGAGGGAAAGTAAATTATAAAAATGTGGATTTCAATATGCAACTGTTCAAGCATGACCATTTCAATATGTCAGTGCTCAGGCACGTTAGAAGACAATGAAATGGCTGATTCTTGCATTAACTCCTAATGTATGTTTAGATCTAAAAGTGAGTGATGAAAAATCATACTGTACAAGTAGCACAAGAAAGCGAAAGAGCACAGGTCTACAAGTGGACACTAGAATACTCAACTAAAAAGATGCATTATATAAAAAAGAAAGAAGAAAATAACTTTAAAAGAAGATAACATAGCAAGACAAGTTACAGACCACTGAAGTAGAGAACATTTTTAGAAAGATGATTAATGTATCAATGTGGTGTTAAAACAGTTCTCCGTTTTATGATATGGGGTTGAGCAGTAAAAAAGATATCACAGTAAAAGTTATCACAGGATTTCAAGGTAAAATCCCACCTTACCTTGAAATATACATTCAGTGAATGGTTTGGACGAAGAAACAGTGATAACAAGAGACTATGTGTTAGGATGAAAACACCAGTCATCTCTAAAAAATAATGTCAATACACAATCTTTTTACAATATAGATTTATTACTGTTCCCCAAAGTTTTAAAAAATGTGAGATGGCAATAAAAGTCAATAAGATGCCTACATTTTATGCATGTCCATTAACTTAATACTATTTGCTTCTAATATTAAGAGTTTTAAGTCTCTTCTGGTCCACATTTTCAGGGCAATAGTATAGTAACAGCACTATCTATATATACAATTATATGAGATAATTATAGATATAGATAGAAATGTTATATTTCATTTAGTAGAAAATTTGTGCAGAGTAAATTTTTCAATAATTTTGGAGCTATAGCTTCATTCCTTTTAATCTTCCCTCTAGACGATGACCATTTCTTCAGTTACTGGGCTTGTTTTACAATGTCTTGAAGACTTTTTTTTTTTTTTTTTTTGTATTATTGAAGACTAAGGAACCACCGATTTATATATTTGTGGCGTCTGTTCTGGTAGGACTGTGAGGAACTGGGAAAATATTCTTGCCGTGGAGCCCATCCTGTACCCCTTGTGCTTGCCCCCTAAATCCAGCAACTCTCCCAATTACTGAGAAACCAAAAGGACCACCATCTCCTAAGTGCCCCCTAAAGGGTGATACTGTCTCTGTTTAGGGCCAGTGGCTTAATAAAACCTCTAGAGAAGTGCCTAGAACCAGAATTTCTGGTTGAATATTAAACTCGGTATTGAAGCAAAAAGGAATGAAAAAAGTCAAAACTAAAGGTCACTGAAATTGCTCAATGTGAGTAACATTTTTGCAGAGATTCTCCTCTTTGAAGCACTCTGCCTTTCTTTTAAGGCTCAGATATTATTCTGGATTTTATTGTACATGTCAGCCTGCTTGTTGAAGCTCTGACTAGTGCTTATATATACTAGGAACTGAATCCCTTTCTTAGTACAGGGGATGAAGTCCCAAAGGCAGATACAAAGGCAGTCAACAAATATTTACTGAGCTCTTTCTACAGGGCAGACCTATCATGGCTCAGGCCCTGTGCTAGTTTCCTTACCCTGGGGATTCAGTAACTGATAAAAAGAGACATGTCTTGCCTTCATGGAGCTTACAGTTCTAGTGGAGAAGAAAAACATTTAAAATACCGATTTACAATTTATTTATTTATTTTTATTTTTTATATATTTTTGAGATGGAGTCTCATTCTGTCGCCCAGGCTGGAGTGCAGTGGTATGATCTCGGCTCACTGCAGCCTCCCCATGCCGGGCTCAAGTGATTCTCCTGCCTCAGCCTCCTATCTGGGATTATAGGCACCCGCCACCATATATGGCTAATTTTTATATTTTTAGTAGAGATGGGGTTTCACCATGTTGGTCAGGATGGTCTCAAATTTCTAACCTCAAGTGATCCGCCCACTTTGGCTTCCCAAAGTGCTGGGATTAGAGGCGTGAGCCACTATGCCCAGCTTTATTTACAATTTAAACACAAATAAGTTCAAGTATAAAGAACTGTGAAGCCAGGCATGGTGGTATGTGCCTGTAGTCACAACTTCTCAGGAGGCTGAGGCAGGAGGACTGCTTGAGGCTAGGAGTTTGAGCTTTATTGTTCTTTATATCCCAGCACAATGTTCAATAAAATCTGAGGAATGAAGAAGAGGCTAGAACTATAAGCAACTGGGAAAAGCCTAAATCCACAAAGGGCCAGGGTGGAGATGGGAGAAGGAGGTGGAGGAATATGAGATGGAAAAAGAAGGAGGCAGCCTCAGTGGCAAAAATCTAAGTTGGGCCAGCAAGGGCAACCCATGCATATTTTAGAGGGAAAAAGAGGCAAAGGCAAAGTGGATGGTGAAGCTAAAGGAGGAAAGAGTCCACCTAAGGAAATTTGGAAGTCATCCTTCAAGAACAGAATGAGGCTGGGCATGGTGGCTCACACCTGTAATCCCAGCACTTTGGGAGGCTGAGGTGGGTGGATCAAGAGGTCAGGAGTTCAAGACCAGCCTGATCAACATGGTGAAACCCCGTCTCTACTGAAAATACAAAAATTAGCGGGGCGTGGTGGCACGTGCACCTGTAATTCCAGCTACTCAGGAGGCTGAGGCAGGAGAATCACTTGAACCCCAGAGGCGGAGGTAGTGGTGAGCCGAGATCACGCCAAGCCAAGATCGCACCACTACACTCCAGCCTGGGCGACAGAGTGAGACTCCATATGTGTGTGTGTGTGTGTGTGTGTGTGTGTGTGTGTGTGTGTGTGTATGTGTGTGTATACATATATATAAAAGAATGAGACCAAGTAACTTTCCAGCTAACTCTTGTACACTACATGAGTAAGGCTGCTTCTGCCAAGGCAGTTTCGAACACGTGACTATTTTACAGCAAAGAGCCTGGTGGGGCAAAAAAAAAATAATATTCCTCTCTATCACATTTATATTGTTAACTCTAATGAGTCAGAAAAGGACAAAAACTCAGAGTATTTTAAGATTCTGTCTAGATTTTAAAAAATACGGCATATACCCCTAGAAAATGAAGAGTCACTGGGGAGTTTCAGAGGCTGAAAAGCATTTATAAGGAACATAAATGGGAAATATAATTGTAGGTCCTTCAGATGGGTAGAAAAGTTACATAAAGGAAGACAGTCAAAAGAAATAAGAAGAGCCATGACAAACATGCAGGAGGAACACAATAATTTTAAACTCAGCCAGTATAGACATGGACTTAAAACTTCACCAACGTGAAGATAAAAGGAATCTGAGATCTGTCCCTGAAAAAGGGCAGTGGCAACAAAAGATGGCACAGGGGCATTTCCTACGAATTCAAGGTGGCCCAAGAATCCTGGTGTCAGTGGCACCTCCAGAGCTGCATTAGTGGTCATCAGGGCTACTCTTCTCCCTTAAAGCTCGGGACAGGGGGTCATTGTCCCTTCTGCTGTCACAGTCTAGGTGACCCGCTGGCTGGCTCTGTCTGTCTCTTACATAGTCAGAGCCTTGGTCTGCACCGCAGTGGTTTCATGCGGGTGAAGATAGCAGGAGCTGTGGCACTGAGAGGTGGCTGGGGGCACGGGGGAGGTGTGCTTGGACCATCTGGGAGGGGAGACCCAGGCAGATGGCTCCAGCCCAGTCAGTTTTCAGCAGCCCTCCAGGTGATTCTGATGCATGCTGAAGTTTGAGAATCACTGTACTAGGTGGAATATATCACATATGTAATTAAATCCCTCCTTGCTACTCCAAGAGTGGTCTGTGGACCAGCAGCATGGCATCAACTAGAGGCTGGAAGTACAGACTCCCAGGCTCTGCTCCAGACCTGTGGAATCAGCATCTGCATTTCAACCAGATTCGCCAGGTGATTTCTGTGCACATGCATTTGCACTAACCAATCCTGTAAGGTGGGTGATCCATCTGAGGTCTGGATCTCCTCTGGGGGCTGCCAGTTTGGCTTTCCCTGGGCTCCTGAGCTTATGTCCTTAAAGTTAACCCTTTATTACCTGCAGTGACTCTCTGGTCCTTGAAGTGTCAAAGGCCTTCTCAGACTGACACCACTGGGGCTGGGGCACACCCACCATTTGGGCACTCACTCTACATCATGTCCGAGGCTCACTGTGTGGATGTGTGATGACCCCAGGACTACTCACCACCTGTTAGTCTGTTCTCACATTGTTACAAAGAAATACCTGAGGCTGGGTAATTTACATAGACAAGAGGTTTATTTGGCTCTTGGTTCTGCAGGCTGTACAAGAAGCATGGCACCAACATCTGCTCTTGGTGAGGGCCTTGGGAAGCTTACAATCATGGAGGAAAGTGAAGCAGGAGCAGAAATGTCAGATGACAAGAGAGGGAGAAAGACAGAGAACGGAGAGGTCCCAGACTCTTTTAAACAACCAGATCTCACGTGAACTAACTGAGCGAGAACTCACTCATCACCAAGGGGATGGTATTAAGCCATTCATGGGGGATCCACCCCCATGATCTAATCACCTCCCACCAGGCCCCACCTCCAACCTTGGGAATCACATTTCAACAAGAGACTTGGAGGTAACAAACATCCAAACCATATCAACACCTGTTCATCCATGTGGCTTTCTCTTTTTGTTCTGTGTAAACCTTGTTTATTCCTATTCAGGTGGCAGCTTCTAGAACTGCGCTATTCAAAACAGTAGCTGTTAGCCACTTGTGGCTACTAAGCACTTGCCATTATATTTGGTCTGACGTGAGGTGCGCTATAAGTGTAAAATACATCCCAGATGTTGAAGAATGCAAGATATCTCATTAACAATTTTTATATTGATTATACATTGAAATGGTAATATTTTGGATTTAATAGGTTAAATAAAGTATTTTATTAAAATGAGTTTTACCTGATATCTGAACATGTGGCTACTAGTAAACTTAAGATTACACAACACTGGGCAATACGGTGAAAACCCATCTTTAAAAAAATAAATACATAAGGCCTGGCACGGTGGCTCACACCTGTAACCCCAGCACTTTGGGAGGCTGAGGTAGGCGGATCACAAGGTCAGGAGAGTTCAAGACCAGCTTGGCCAACCTGGTGAGGCCCCATCTCTACTAAAAGTACAAAAATAGCCAGGCATGATAGCACACACCTGTAATCCCAGCTACTTGGGAGGCTAACACAGAAGAATTGCTTGAACCCAGGAGGCAGAGGTTGAAGTGAGCCAAGATCGTGTCAATCGTGTCACAGCTCTCCAGCCTGGATGACGCAGCAAGACTCTGTCTCGGAAAAATAAATAAATAAATACATACATACATACATACACATAAATTAGCCCAGTGTGGTGGTGCATGCCTGTAGTCCCAGCTACTTGGGAGCCTGAAGTGGGAGGATCGCTTGAGCCCAGGAGGTCGAGGCTGCAGTGAGCTGAGATTACACCACTGCACTCTAGTCTGAGCAACAGAGCGACACCTTGTCTCAAAAAAAAAGAAAAAAAAAGTTTCTATATATGGCTCACATTAAATCTCTACAGGACAGGTCTGTGGTCTTCCACTGGAGAAGAAGTTCTCAGAGGGCAGGTACCATGTCTCCCCTGCTCTGCACCAAGCCTCATGACCTGCCCTCTGGAGGTGGGCAAGTGTCAGAGCTGGCTTCAGAGAGGCTTCCAGGGGCTCAGACCACAGTTCATTTCCATCATGTAAGGCCCTGATGAAGGCATAGCTCTCATCAAGGCACTCATTCTCTTGGGGGATCCTGAATGTTTCTTGGGCCTGATCACCAAATTGAAAGTCAGATGAGGAATCTTTCTCTCTTGCAGATTTCCCTTTATAAGTAGCTCTAAGGATGCAAAGGCCAGTTCAAATAATGATGAAGCTACCACTTTCTGGGTGCTATTTGCTACTAGCTGCGCTTATCCTTATACCACACTGTGGGGCAGCCATGAACTCCAAGGCACAGAAAAGGAAGTAAGGCTTAGGAAGGTTAATTTCTCCATAGTTAGAAATTAGTAGAGCTAAAATTCAATCCAAGACCATTTGACTTTCTTTCCATTGCTCAACACTGCCTCCTAAACTTGACCACTAAAGGATTACAAAACTCCACATATGAATTACACTCTGAATTCCTGGACCTCTGCTCACTCCAAGTAAGAAGCATAGCACAGAGAGCTGGAGGGAAGGCAGGTGGGCTGCTAGTTTTCCTTTGTAAAGGGTTGGGCTAGCCTGGCACAGCCAACAACTTATCCATGGCAGAAGGGCCCAGAGTGGACTCTTTCAGGACTAGGTCTTTGGGGTGGCCCCAAATCACACATGAGCTTAAAACCGGCCTTGCTGCAGAAGCAGAATGTACATAGGACTCACACACATTTAAAGAGCTGCATCCTTTAGGCTGTTCTCTATCTCCTAGAGTTAGAAGACTGAAAGCATCTCACATTTTATGTCTTAATTTTTTTTTGATTAACTGTATTTCAATTTTAATTTGAGGGCCTGAGTCTCCCCAGATGAAAACCAAAGGGGAGGGGAGGGGTTGAGAGCCTTGGCCTGCTCTCCATCCTTTACAGCCCTCAGCCTGATTCCCTTTCCCCTGCCCTGAGTACTATGAGCTACTAAACATTTCCCCGCTTGATCGTGACATCAGATCTCACTTCCTGAATAGTGGGGACTGAAGAAAAGGTTTTCATATTATCTAGGTTTTATATGTTTCCCCTGCATTCCTAATAGACTCCAGTCCTCCCTTAATGTGGATCACAGAAAACAAGGGCTAGTCCAGGTTGTAGAGACCACCAAAGTCAAACCCTTTATCCTGCAGAAAGACAGGTGCAGAGGTTTAGAGTCATGTATCTCATTGGCACAAACTCATAACTCAGTGCTCCTTCAGTTTCCCCAGCTCTAAACAGGAACTCAGAAGAGGGAACAGGGTAATTTTTATTTGTAGGTGTCAACACAAAGTTCAGGCACTGAAAGGGGGTTCATGTAGGGGAAAGCACAGCACCAGGATGGCAGAGCTGAGGTCCATCCTGAGGCTCTGAGCAGGGGTCACTTTCCATCTGGAATGCCCCAGCCACAAGCACTCAAAGGTCATTAGAGTAAGTGAGTCACTCAGTTAAAGAATTTAAGGAAAGCATCCAAACTATGCATGCTCCGCTCTGTGAAACAGCCTGTTGGCCCTTCTGTGGTGTGGGGAAACAGGGAAAACAGGGCAAAGGGTGGCCATTGGCCCAGGCGCACCTCACCCCCTTCTGGAACCTTCCCTGACTACCTTAATTCTCCATCTAGTGTCCCCTGAAAGCCAGATTGGGAGGACAGTCTTCTGAAAGAGGAGAAATGAGTCTGAGCCTTGATTTATAAACTTCCAGGCTTAGAAAGGCCGGGAAGGGTCAAGGGAACCTTGTGTTACTTCTGATGGGCTGACAGACCCCATGTCCTTCCTCATATAAAAGGCTTTAAATATCAGCCAGGAGCCTGAACTAGAGATATTCTTTCCAGTGGAGTGGCTTCAGCATGGCAGAAGGACACACTAGTAGCAAAAAAACATTTTACTTATGGTCCAATGCTTCTCCTGGAAGTTTTAAAGTTAACAGAATTTTTTAAAGTACAGAGCAGGGAAAAAGACAAGAATATTAGGTTGGTGCAAAAGTAATGTGGCTTTTGCAATTACTTTTAACTAATATGTTAACACATTGATGTGTTTACTTCCTACATATTTTTCTGAGCTACATAATTTTTAATAATGAGCATGTATTATTTCATAATGACGCTAAAGATGATGTTAATTATGATAAACATTGTTCATTCATTCCTCAAATATTTCAGTATCTACCATGTGCCAGGAAGCTTTCTAGATGTTGGAGATAAGGCAAGAAGCAGAGAAAGTCCATCTCCTCCTAAATTTTCCATTTAGTGGTGCGGGATGAAGGAGACACTGCAGTGTGAGATGGTGATACGTCCTAAAAGAAAAACCTCGAGTGGGGTGAGAGGATGGAGAATCATAGAGCTGGGATGGTCAGGAAAGGGCCTCCAAGAAGCGGACATCTGAGCACAGACCTGAAGGATGTGAAGGGAATGTCAGGTGAAGGGCTGAGGGAAGGGCTCTTCCTTTACAGAAGGAACAGCGAGGGTGAAGGCCCTGTAGCCTTGCTCAAAGAAGGGCCAGAGGCGGGTGTGACCACAGTGTGCTGAGCAGGCGCAGAGTGATAGAAGATGGGTCTGAGAGCTAGGGAGGGGCCAGATTGGGTGGGGCTCTGTAAGACCATCCTAAGGAGTCCGATTTCAGCTACAGTGTGAGAGGAAGCCAGGGGAGGGCTCAAGCAGGAGACAGGTGATACCTAGTTTGACAAACATTGTCTCCTGGATGCCTCCCTTGTTCGCAGGGACCACATCTCTCCCATTAGATTGGAAGGTCCTGAGTTCAGGGATGGGGTGTGTTTTCTCTTGTCAGTTCCTCCATCCTTCAAGAGAGGGCTAAGGCAGGAGCTGCAGGCCTTGGGGAAACTGAGAGCTCAGCTCCCTCCTGGACTCAGGCCTCCTGGAACTCACCTTCTACTGTCAACTCCACTGTCACCTGGCGAGCACCACTGCCATTGGTGGCTTCACAGGTATACTTTCCCCTGTCCTCCTCGTGGACAGCATGAATCACTAGGCTGAAGGTCCCCCGGATGCCGCAGTCCAGCAGAAAGCGGCCCCCACTGGTGATGGGTTGCCCGTTTCTGTGCCACGTCACCTGGGGCTCTGGGTAACCCCGGACCTTCAAGAAAAAGAAGAAAGGGTAAGAGCCTGTATTTCATGAGTACTCTCTCTGTGTCAGGTATTGTTCGAGTGCTTTACATGTGTTAACTCATTTAATCCTCATAACACCCCCATTTCATCCTCATTTTACAGATAAGGAAATCAAGGTACAGAGAGTTTTGGCAATTTCCCAAGGTCTCAAAGGTAGAAGGTGGCAAAGTCAGGCATCCTGGCTCCAGAGCCCACTACACAAATGACTCTCAAGCCCAGTAGCATTTTAGAATCATCCAGGGGAGCTTAAAAAAAACACTAGTGCCCAGGCCCCACCTTAGACCGATTAGATTAGAATCCCAGGGGGCGAGGACTGAGTGTAGGGATTCTAGACCAGTGCTTCTCACGCTAACATGCTAATAAATCACTTGGTGATCCTGTTAAAATGCATATTCTGCTTCTACAGGTCCGGGCTGTGGCCTGAGATTCTGCAGTTGGGACAAGCTCACGGATGCTAATGATGTTGCTGGTCCCTGGAACTCACCTTGAGAAGCAAGGTTCAGGCCCTGCACTGCCCAGCACGGTAGCCACTGGCCACAGGTAGCGATGGAGCACTCAAAATGTGCCCAGTGAGACTGAGTTGCACTGTAAGTGTGCATTACACACTGGGTTTCAAAGACAATACAAAAAAGGTCAAAATACCTCAATAATTAAAAATATTGATTAGATGTTGAAAAGCAGTATTTTTGATATGTTGAATTAAATGTATGAGGATTCATTTCACTTGTTTCTACTTTTTAATGTGGTCACTGGAAAAGTTACAACTACACCCAGGCCTTGTGATATTCCTGTGGGGTAGTGCTGCTCTAGACCACTCACCTTTCTCTAACTGTTGTTAG
This sequence comes from Macaca mulatta, assembly GCF_049350105.2. Taxonomy (NCBI): domain Eukaryota; kingdom Metazoa; phylum Chordata; class Mammalia; order Primates; family Cercopithecidae; genus Macaca; species Macaca mulatta. The sequence goes on along the minus strand of NC_133407.1, from coordinate 160,014,641 downwards.
CAGCTGACATTTGCTGAGAGCTAATGCTAAGTGTTCAGCACTTCTGTAAGTACTTGGCTCATCTGAGTTTCCTTTTTTTTCTTTTTTTTTTTTTTGAGATGGAGTCTTGCTCTGTTGCCCAGGCTGGAGTGCAGTGGTGCAATCATCTGAGTTTCACAGCAACCCAATCAGAGAGAAGACATCTCTCAAAAGAGGGGAAAATGCAGAGATAAATTCAAAGGAAATAATTCACTTTGAGTTTTAGAGAAAAGAAGTTCCCCAAGGGCCTTCAAACACCTGAAACTCAGTAGACTCTTCAGAATTAACGCATCTTTGGAGGAGCAGGGTTCAGAATAGCTCACTAATGCAGAGCCAAGGACCCAGAATTGAGGATTTTAGCACTGGAAAATAGAAGGCAACATAGGAGCTTCCTGAGAACAAAGTTGTTTGCATTACGAAATGGTGGTAGTAACAGTTTTTATCCATGTATCCACTTCAAGAAAAGAGAGAATGAAAATGGATGAAGCAAAACCAAAATTCACTGAATGACCCCAAGATTGCATTTACAAAGAAAGGCTTCACTGATCTGCAGCAATAATCCTCCACCCACCCCTCTGCAAGGTCACAGAGTCATGCTATATTGACGCATGTGCACACAGGCCTGGACATCCAAATACTGTCTCTTCCCTAAGCATACTAAGGGAGGAAAGAGCTATGCTAAAAAGTGTCAGTCGTTGTCTTTGGACTGTGCTCAGTTTCCTTCCCAGGTGTTCAGCCCCTAGCCCACCCTTAGACCAGATTCTCAGTAGTAACCAGGATGCAGATTGCTTCCTAAGGAAGGAAGCCTTGAATAACAGGGAAAACTCCCAAAGTGAACAATCCCTCTTTGATTATTCCATATAGTCACCCCTCAGTGCCAGTTTGTGAATCTCACAAGACTGCCTTTCAAGCTTCAGTGAAAAAGAAACAATAATAAAACTCCAAATCAATATCGTCCATCTTATTTACAATGTCTGGAAACAAAAATATATCCCTTTCCTATCAAAATCTAAACTATACTCATGACAGAGACTGAGTACTTTGGAGGAAATCCTGAGACTCTGGAGTGGATTCCCCGAAAGACATATGAACAACGCCTAAAGCCATTGCAGCCTCACCAAAACAAGTGTTCCAGACCTTAGGCTGAAGGGTTGAAGGAGACCGCATCCATCGGGATACACAGGGTCTCAGCCACTGTAATATAAAATGGTGTGTTAACAGCTGTTGTCTCTGGTTGGTTAGGATTGTGGGTGTCCTCCTCTTTTCTTTTTAGTTAACTATTAGTTTCTGAGAGTTCTGCAATAGTACACCTGGCCTTTGCAAAACAGAAAAAAGAATTGTACTTAAAATATACTTTTCTTTTATATCAGTGTGCTGTATAATGAATGTATATAGCACATTCATTAATTATTGAGGGCCTCAAGGAATTTAAATCTAGCAGTGGAAATAAAAGAACTATGCAAATAAATGTTATGCATGTTTGAAGGTGACAGAGGTCATGCACCCATATAAAATGTCATCTTGCGGCCCAAAAGGCAGAAACGTTCAAGCAGGGGAACATCAGACAACAATTACACTGTTAAAAGCATTCTTCTCATGTGAAACCCTTTCCTACAGAAGGAAGGCCCTCAGGACTCTGCACACAGTGAGTCTGCAAATCATCATTGTCTTCTCCTGCACTCCATTAGGCAGGGCTGGTCTACCGTCAGAAGATGATCACACGCAGCCTCCTATCAGCTTCAGAGAACGGGAGTGCCAAGCACCCAGGAGGAGGTAAATCATTAACTGCGCAAAAGGCATCCTGGCATTCCATTAGTAAGCACACTGGCCCCCTGCAGCAGGGCCAGCTCTGGTGGCTCACTGGGCTCTGGGGCATCAATGATTAACTGGGGACACTGCAAACGTTCCAGACCTCAGGGACACGATCCCTCTGTCTCTTTCTCTTTTCCTCTCACTTTCTACACATACCCCAAGCTTACCTCTGAAATGCCCTCTTAAAATAAATATTTAGGGATTTGAAAATATGCTGAAACTGGCATCACTTAAGAAAGCTGCAGTTCACTATGATACTTTTATAGCACATTGGACCTGAAGCAAAGGCAGGAATTTTTGTGACCTTTTCAGTTCCAAGGTCTGAATGATTTGCAACTTTAATACCTGCCCTCCCAATATGGAAAATCAATCCATGTTTACTGTCTGCCGCTACCCTGGGCTTCTGGGTGGTGAAGGAATAAGCCTGGGTTCACATCCTTGGGATGCATGACAACAGCCCTGCCCTCCCAGCTTGCCTTATCTGCTGTCATCACAGGCCTTCCACCAAGAAGTCACAGCAGGGATTTGTACAGTCAGGATCTTCATCGAGAGCACAGTAAAAACCCTTTGATCACACAGTTTTCAGAGGGCTGCCATGTATAGACTCTTACCTGACTCTTGCAGCTATGAGGGAGATGTCTTTGGTTTAGATACACAGAAGCAGAACCTCAGACAGGGCTTCAGAGACCGCTGCCTGCAAGCCCTCACCACACTCACAGCAGCTGGGGATGGGCCTAATGAAGGCGCACGGGTGGGGCACCAACAATGTCCACAACAGCTCGCAAAGCCAGTCATATTACTGGGCCCTTGCAGCCTAGAAAAGAGGCCTGGAGAATTAGATGGTTTGCCATATCACACATGGCGGCTTAAATGGCAGATTGGAGACCATAACTTTGGTTTCCAGGTCGAGTGGTTGTCTCCATGCCTCATCGCAAATTCATGTTTTTTGTGAGATAAGTTCTGTAGAACCAAAAGTATTAAAAAGCGTCTATCTCCAAGAGACCCTAAATCCCTTATAGGTTAAAGCAATAGCTGCTCCCCACTTTTGGAAAGTGTCAAATGGTTCACCAAAGTTATAATCACACCATAAGCAAGTCTTGGGCTACTCCCTTGGATTCGCAGTAGGACAGGATTGGTGCCTGCCAGGTGTGTACCTAAGACACCCCTAGGAGAGTCAGTGTGGTACAGAGAGGCTAGCATGCAAGCCAGGGCCTGGCACACTCTGGGCCTGGCTTGGTGTCCCAGCTTTCTTGGGTTGTAATTCCTTCCTTTTATTAAGGAGGGAATTGCCTTTGATATCTAAGTTTCCTTCCATCTCTGAAGTATTATGGTTTTAAATGGTGACCCACTTAGCTTCTTAGGGAAGATTCTTTCCTTTCCCCTGCATTCTCCTCTGTGTCCAACCCATAGCCTTAGTACCCTCTAATCCTTCATATGAGAAAACCAAGTAACCACAAGAAGAAATGCTCACGAACATGAATAGACAGCCCTGAGTTTTCACCACAATGAGTTTTGGAAATGGCCCCAAAGAGGGTCACTCTAAGGAGAGAATCGTATTCTTGCCACAGTAACCACATTTAATTGGAGGTTGTGTTCTCGAACAAAAGCCGGTATCAAATAAATCAAGGGCATAACCAACAACTTGTCATAAAAATAAAGATATAGTCACCATAACCCCTATAATAATTTTAAATAGTAAAACTGTGCTCCAGCTTCATAAAATGTCCTTAAAACCCTTTATGGCCTCAAAAGGCCTTTAAAAGGAATGAGGGCTCATTCTGTGCTTGCTGAAGGTTGAGGAGAAAGCTGAGCTGCAGGCAGGCAGCAGGCAGCCGCTTGGCCGCTGCATTCTACCTGCCTGTCTCACTTGAGAGGCAGTTTCCAGAACCTGGTGCTGCCTTGAGATTTACTTAATGACTAAAAGCAAAACATCTGTTGGAGCACTAAGTGTTTTGGTTTTGCTCTGATGTATATTAAGGGCTTTCAACTTATCTCCAGTTGCTTAGGACAGGCTACCATAGCCTGGGCTCAAAGCAGTGGCAGATCCTTTGTCCCCATAGCCCCTCCAAGACTCAAAGCCACATATCCATCTTCTCAAGCTTGGAGAGTAGCAGGAAGGGGGTGACTGTGCTGATTCTGCAGATCTGCTGCATGTCTTTTGCGTCTGGCAGGGCCTGGTACAGTGCACACACTACAAACCCACACAGCTGCAGGGCACAGCTGCCGTGGGCCAACTGCAGACAGGTCAGATGAGTAGGAAGAAGGAACTGAGGCTCTACCCACGTCAGGGATGGAGGAAGACCAGGAAGGAGAGAAAGCAGGATTGAGCTGAGGCCAGGGAGAAAACAGACTGCCCAGCAGGGCACTGGGGATTGGGAAGATGCACCAAGAAGATATGAGCAGTGAGCTGAAGAATCTTTAGGGCTGGGAACAACAGACCCAAGGGGCTGTCAATGAATATTTACTTGATCGTTAAGTAACTGAATGGATGCTGGGAAAGGCTGGACCTGGAGGAGGGGACATTAAGGAACTCTTCTGGATGGACACCTCCCGTAAGCTGACAAAGTCTCATTCTGCAACACTGTCTATGTATTCATGATTGCTGCCTGCCTGTAGCACATTACTCTGAACTTCTTACCCTGTTACAAGTGTTGTTCCTCCTATGACAAAAGACTAGAAGAGGACTGCTGACTAAAAACTGAAAAATAGCAGGAAATAAAACCAATGGTGCTGAGGGATTCACTGAAGAAGAATCTATCTTCTTCTGCCCCATCTGCAAGTATAAGCTCACTCAGATAATAAATGGACATGGTTGCACAAAAAAAAAAAAAAAAAAAAAAAGGGAAAACATTAACACCCCAAACAAATCAGACCACAGAAAAAGTCTATAAAACTTACCTCATGGGTATGTTATGAGGGTGAACAGTGAAGGGTGAGCCAGGGGCATGGCATGACCAAGCTTCGGAGCCTGCGTCTGTGTCAGCAACTGGCACTCAGCCCCATAAGCAGGCAGGCACTTAATTAAGGTTTTGAATAATCCCATTGCCAACAGTCAAAAGCCTTAACTGAACCCACAGAACCCATCAGGAAGAGATCATACCAGCTAAAAACAGCAATTAGTGAGAGGCTTAAACTGCTGGGCACTCCCCACCCCAAGCCCAACTTGTAAACCAGTGAGGACAGAAGTGCTTCCGTGGAAATTAAACCAGCATGCAGAGAATCGTTCCTCTGAATGGCTCAGCAAATGCCATGTGGGTCTCCAGGGACAGACGCTCAAAGTCTCTTTCTCTGTGATCAGCCACTCTCACTTCCTATGGCATGCTTTCTTATCCTATGACCCGAGACATAGGAATCCCTGCACCTCGACATCTGCAAAGCTGACGACTTGCTTCTGTCACTGAAAACACAAGGCAAGTTATAGCTCTGTAGCTGGGGGTTACAATTCAAGCCCTTGTGGACCGCTTAATCAAAGGTTGCTTTTATCTAGACCAACCTTATCAACACATGCAACTTTTTGATTCCCTTTTCAGGATATAAGCATCTAAAACCCTTTCGAGAAGCCCAACAAAGACACAGATTTTTATTTTTTATTTTTTTTCTGAGACAGGTTCTCACTCTGTTGCCCAGGCTAGAGTGCAGTGGCACAATCAGCTCATTGCAGCCTTGAACTCCTGGGCTCAGGTGATTCTCCTATCTCAACAACCTCCCAACTGGCAGGGACTACAGGCATATGCCACTATGCCCAGCTACTTTTTTGTACATTTGTAGACATGGGGTTTTTCCATGTTGCCCAGGCTGGTCTTGAACTCCTGGGCTCAAAAGATCTGCCTGCGTTGGCCTCCCAAAGTGCTAGGATTATAGGTGTGAGCCACTGTGCCCGGCCAAAGACATAGAATTTTAAGTGTAATGGGCAACCTCTCACGTTGATACTTTCCTTATTCCCTTAAATGCATTGTTTTCCCCTAAATGCATTTCATAGCAAAACAGGTCTCCTTCTGGTTTAACTCCCAGCCCTTCTGGGACAGTTGTGGGGCTTCAGCCTCTCCGGAACCTCTACACAAAACTTTGGGATTCTGGCTGTACTCTCTCTCGCCATGGGTCTCCACGGATACCGTGTCTTCAGCTGGAGGAGCAAGCCCAGGAGATCACTCTTCTGTGGCAGCTCTCCAGTTTCTGCTACCAAATTGAGATGCACTCTCAGACATATTAAGTATTAATGAGAGGCATGTGGCATTGCAGAGGTTTAACAAATTAATGCTGTGGTTTGGCATGGTTTTGATTTGCTAGGCTCTCCTGCCTGCCAGTGTAAGCAGCATTTCTCTCCTTTGGAGGAAGTGCCCCCTCCCTTTCCATCTATTATGTGTGAGACCCAGTGGGGATGCCAATTGGTAAAATGCCTCCTGGCTAAAGCACTTGGTCTCAAACAATGGGCATATGTTCCAAGCCAGTCAATGAGAGATCTTCCCTACAATTTTATCTTTGAATATTGAGAGACCAAAGCTCTTTTCACAGAGACCCAAAATTCGTAAGATATAAGACTTAGGTTATCTGCAGTCATTTTCTCCCAACCCCCATTATCCATTTTCTTGCCTCCTCCCAAAAGGCGGAAGCCATCTGCAGAATAAGAGCTGATATATACAGTGAAGAGAAGAAATGGAGACAGAGTTGACAGAGTTGTAGTAGACTCTGGACCCACTCAGGTATATGAGACAATACATCTCTTTTGCTTAACCCAGCTGGAGTTTCTGTCACCTGCAAAAAAATGTCCCACCTACTTACTTCAAGAAGGTATATGGCCTTTGGAGTCAGACAGATCTACGTGCGGATGTGGGCTGTATCAATCATCAGCTGCCCGACATTGAGCATGTTACTTATTTGGCTCTGAGTTTACGTAACTGCAAAGTGGGGATGATACCAGAATCTACTTCCATGGAGATGTATGTATGTATGTATGTATGTATGTATGAGATAGAGTTTTGCTCTTGTTGTCCAGGCTGGAGTGCAATGGCACAATCTCGGTTCATGGCAATCTCTGCCTCCCGGGTTCAAGTGACTCTCCTGCCTCAGCCTCCCGAGTAGCTGTGATTACAGGCATGCACCAGCACACCTGGCTAATTTTGTATTTTTAGTTGAGACGGGGTTTCTCCATGTTGGTCAGGCTGGTCTTGAACTCTCGACCTCAGGTGATCCACCCGCCTTGGCCTCCCAAAGTGCTAGGATTACAGGTGTGAGCCATCACGCCCAGCTGAGAAGTTTACAGTTAAATGAGATAGCACATGTACAATACCACATTAATAGATTCTAAAGGTTAGACTCTTCCTCTCTTCTTTTCTTCAAAGTCAATAATTTTTTTTTTTTTATATAATGAGGTACCCTAAACTCCATTTCACTCCCAGCTTTGTTAATGGCATGAAACTACTTCTGCCCTAAGAAATATCAGAACATATAAACTTCTGGGCTTGGTATACCTCATGTTACACAACTTGTATTCTTAGAGACAACTTCAAGGCATCACACTTTTAACTAGGTAAAAATCTAACACTTTAACTGAGAACATTCTGCTCTGGTTGAATTGGCTTATTATTTTTATTTAAAGACCGAAATCCAATTTGAAAAGTGATCCTTGTTTTTATGTATTATTAAAAAACACATTTTAAAACAAATATCCAGTCTGCAGTTCTACTGTGCCATTACTCCACTCCCAAAATACCATTTGAGCCTTGGAGACAGAGACCATCCCCTGGATTTCTGCCTCACTGACTAATGCAGCCCTGGAATTTCAAGAAGGATGGGTGAGTGTCAGGAAATAAATCTGGATAATAAATCTGAAATTTTTAGCCAGTCATGATTGGACCTGGAGAGAGGGAGAGACATACTTCACTGGCAGTAAGGATGGAGCAGAGGGCGGCTCCCCGAACAACACAGAGACTATTACCCCTCCATGAAGACTCAGACACTGACCACAGATTGTTCTGTCTTATTTTCTGACAATTTCTGTTTAAAAGCAGGGGTGGGCAAAAGTGACCTGAGGTTCTCAACACCCTGAGAACATCATGACTTGGCTTCCTTGGCTTTGTTTCAGAATTTCTGGTCTCTGCAGCCTGTCTGTGTGACCCAACACCTGCTCCACGTTGGGTCGGAATCCACCACACAAAGCATGCATTCTGCTCAGACTCTCCCAGGTGGCAGCTGTGAGGGACGGAGTGGAGCAGGTGGGGCTATGAAAGCAGGATCTTTTATGCCACCTGCATCCACATGGCCAGGAGAGCATCTCTGTGACTCTGTTGGAAAATACCTGGCACAAGTGGCAGACGCAGCCTCATGAAAATGTCCCTTTAAGCTCGAATGTCTGCCCCATGTCCCAAGCTGCCCAAAGGCATCATGATTTGCATAGAGAATCATGTCAGAGAAGGAATCAAAAGTTGTTCCTCATGCCATGTTAGTGTCTGACTGGTCGTTAGGCTAAAAAAACAGATCTTTATTAAAACATTTTTATTCTCGACCAGACGTGGTGGCTTACGCCCGTAATCCCAGCACTTTGGGAGGTCGAGGCAGGTGGATTGCCTGAGGTCAGGAATTTGAGACTAGCCTGGTCAACATGGTGAAACCTCGTCTCTACTAAAAATACAAAAAATCAGCTGGGCGTGGTGGCGGGCGCCTGTAATCCCAGCTACTCAGGAGGCTGAGGCAGGAGAATCACTTGAACCCGGGAGGCGGAGGGTTGCAGTGAGCCAAGATCACGCCATTGCACTCCAGCCTGGGCAACAAAAGCGAAACTCCGCCTCAAATAATATATATATTTTTATTCTCACCAAAACACCCATACATGGTTAAAAACGTGAATTGGTACTATAAGTCATAAGAACGCAGGCTGCCCTCCCACTCCCATTTCTACTTCCTTGAGGGCAATCACCTTCAACGCTTTTAGTCATTTCTTCTGATATTTCTTCCATTATTCCTAAACAACAGTCTTACACAACTACTAGTTTATTCTCTTTTCTTTTTTTTTTTTTTTTCTTTTTTGGAGATGGGGTCTCACTTTGTCACCTAGGCTGGAGTGCAGTGGCAGATCTTGGCTCACTGCAACCTCTTCCTCCCATGCTCAAGCGATCCTCCCACCAGAGCCTCCCAAGGAGCTGGGACCACAGACACATGCCACCATGCCTGGCTAATTTTTCATATTTTTGGTAAAGATGGGATTTCGCCATGTTGCCCAGGCTGGTCTCGAACTCCTGGGCTCAAGCGATCCGCCCATCTCGACCTCCCAGAGTTGCTGGGATTACAGGTGTGAGCCACCGCACCTGGCCTACTTTATTCTTTTTATTTTTATGCATTATCTCTGCTATGGTTTGAGTGTTTTTGTCCCCTCTAAAGTTCATGCTGAAACTTAATCATCAATGCTACAGCAATAGGAGGTGTGGCTCACGAGGGCAGAACCTTCATGAAGGGGTTAAGTGCCCTTTAGAATAGGGCTTGACGGAGGTAGTTTGCCCCTTTTTGCCCTTCTGCTTTCCACCATGGGATGACATGGCATTCATTCCCTTTGGAGGATGCAGCAACAGGTGTTCTCTTGGAAACAGAAAGACTGGTCCTCACCAAGTGGTGCATTGATCTTAGACTTCTCAGCCTCTAGGGCTGTGTGAAATAAATTCCTCTTGTTTATAAATTACTCAGTCTGTGGTATTTTGTTATAGCAGCACAAACTTTAAATGGACTAAGACAATCTCTTAAGTTCTCTATATGGAATGTGAACTTCTAGCTCTCAAATCTGCCCCCACATAAATCCATCCCTTACCCCCGCAAAATGACATTACACATTGACATGACAAAAATTGTGGTCTTCACTACATTCTAACTTTGCTCACTGCCATGCCACATAGTATATTACAAGAAATATCTTGAACTTTTTATTTTCCTGGAGTTAATAACTGCTTTACTTTGATTTCCTTAGTTTTTTAAGGACTCCAACTTCTTAAGAGAACCATAAATTCTTCTCAGTAATGGTCAAATGCCTCAGATAATTCATCAGTTGCTGTTATTGTTTTCTCCTTTAGAGATATCCCTCCTGGAACATTTTGTCATCCTCCTCTAATCTAAACCGGATGTTTTCTGGGCTTGATGCATAGTGGTCCTGGGACATTCCTTCACCATCCTCTTGGAAATTTCTCATTCTATGCCACCATTCTGGTAGAATACCATTTCAGTAGTTTCCTAAGAATGAACGGATGGAAAGTTAAAAATTTTTAGATCTGGCATTTCCAAAAGTATCCACATTCTACCTTTATACTCAACTGACATTTTGTCTGGAGATGGCATTTTAAGTGGAAACCTTTTTTTTCTTCAGAACTCTGAAGATATTGCTTCGTGGCATTTGAAGGCAATTCTGGCAACCAGTGTTGCTGTTTGAGAGCGAAAATGCCACACTGACTCCCTGATCCATCATCTGTGACCTATTATGTGTGTGAGGTTGTGTGTGTGTTTTCCTTTCAAACTCTTAGAATCTTTTCTTCATTTTGATATTCTAGAATTTCATGATGACCTGACTTGGCGTGGGTCTTTGTTCACTGTCTGTCAGACCGTTGGTAGATACTTTCATTACTGGCAATGCATGTCTTTCAGTTTTGAGGAATGTTTGTGTTTTGAGAATTCTCTAGTAGTTTTCCTTGATGTTCTCTTCATGGAACGCCCATGAACTGGACGTGAGCCCTATTAGACTGACCTACATTTCTTTTCACACTTTTCCCACCTCAGTCTTTTTATTCTCTCCAGGAGATTTCTTTGACTTTATTTTCCAACTACTATATTGAATTTATTATTTTGGCTATTATTAACTTCAAAAAACCCTTTTTCAATTTTTCAAAATTGTTTTGAATTGTCTTCTCTTCTTGCTTAATGGACATAACATCTTATCTCTGAGGTGAGAGAAACTTCTTTGAAGTTCTGTTTCCTGTAGTCTTCTGTTTCTACTTGGTTCCTTGTTCAGTTCTTTATGTCTGTTCCATAACAGAGGATTCCCTTGGACATCCGATGATCCTTTACTGATTTTTCCTGTATGTAAGTGAGGAAATACGAAGTTCCAGGTGTACAGATGGGACCTGTCAATGTGTCAGACCTCATGGTAGAGGGATTGAATATTAAACATCAACATCAATATCTGCAGATCTTCTCCCTTGAGATGATCAGTTTCCATAAAAAGGCATCTTCCTAGTTGCTGCTTTGGTGGTGTGGGGTGGAGGGTGGGTACAGCAATTAAGTCTGTCTAGCAGCATTTAGTACGCTGAGTGAGGGAAGACCAAGGTGGGGTGGGAGGGTGAGTTGGTTATTTGCCACATGCTGACTTTCACTCAGCGCCTCTCCCTTTTGAGTACAGCGCCTCGCCCTGTCTGCAGCTGTACCTCATGTCCAGGACATGAGAGCTGGTTAGCTTCGGCCTCTCCGTGGAGGAGCTTTCGGTCTCCTTGGGTGTACGGGAGGAGAGAGGCCTGGGGCATGGACTACAGGGGGGACCCGGGGCCTCACTGCTCCTTATCAGACCTTTCATCTTCCAGTTTTTCAGCTTCACTTTGCAACCTAGGCTCTGGAAGTGTCATCTTCCAATTTCTCAGCCTCTTCAGACATTTTCTGGCACAAACAGGCTTACTTTCATCATTGCTCACTCCCCTAACCACAGGCATAGTGCAACAGAAGACTGAAACCCAACTCAGCCAACCATCTATTCACATGCCATCATCTACCAGTTTGTTCACATCTCTCATTTGCTGTTGTCTCTCCTCATTCTCTCTGTCCTCATAGGTTTATAAGTTTTCATTTTCTTTCTTTAAAAACTCATCTTAAGGACACCATTATTTAAAAAAAAAGCAACAGAAAATAACAAGTATGGGCAAGGACATGGAGAAATTGGAACCCTCGCACACCGCTGGTGGAAATGTAAAATGGCAGAGTTTTTCAAAAAATTAAAGTTCAATTATCATATGATCCAGCAATTCCACTCCTGAGCATATACTTAAAATAATTGAAAGCAGGGACTTGAACAGAAATTTGTACATCCAGGCCAGGTGTGGTGGCTCACACCTGTAATCCCAGCACTTTGGGAGGCTGAGGCGGGTGGATCACCTGAGGTCAGGCATTCGAGACCAGCCTGGTCAACATGGTGAAACCCCATCTCTACTAAAAATTCAAAAATTAGCCGGGGGTGGTGGCGCACGCCTGTAATCCCAGCTACTCGGCAGGCTGAGGCAGGAGAATTGCTTGAATACAGGAGGCAGAGGTTGCAGTGAGCCAAGATTGTGCCATTGCCTCTAGCCTGGGCAACAGGGTGAGATTCCATCTCACAAAAAAAAAAAAAGAAAGAAGGAATTTGTATACCCACATTCATGACAGCATTATTCACAACATCCAGATAGTGAAAGCAACCCAAATGTGCATCAACAGATAAATGGACAAGCAAAATATGATATATGTGTATAATGGGATATTATTCAGCCTTAAAAAGGAAGGTTATGTGGTTTGGCATTACATAGGGAAAAATTTAAAAAGGAAGCAAATGCTGACATATGCTACGCTGGTGAACCTTGAAGACACTATACTAAGTAAAGTAAGACGGTGACAAAGGACAAATACTACATAATTCCACTTACGCGAGGTACTTAGAGTAGTCAAATTCATAGAGACAGAAAGTAGAATGGTGGTTGCCAGGGGCTAGAAGGAAAGGAAGTAAGAAGTTATTGTTTAATGGGTATGAACTTTTAGTTTTACAAGGCGGAAAGGTTCCAGAGATAAATGGTAGTGATGGTTGTGCAACAGTGTGAACGTACTGAGTGCCGCTGAACTGTCCACTTATAAATGATTAAAGTGGTAGATTTCATTTTATGTATATTTTACCGCAACAAAAATGTCAGTGAGACAATATATATAACTCCATTTCTGAACTCTCTGTTCTGTTTCAATTAGCTATATGTTTATCCCTTTGCTAAATGTTACACTGCCTTATAATAAATAAATCAGACCAAAGCCACCTCTCTGTTTTGAAAATTTCCGATGAGTTCTCATTGTGCTTTGAATATGACCTGGTCTGCCTATTTCTCTCCACCCTCATTCCCCCTTCTCTGGCCCATGATCACACAGGCCTTTGCTCCAGGCCGCCCAGAAGTGGCTCACAGCCTCAAGGCCCACAGCACATGCAGTCAGGGCTGTGGAAGAGGCGTGTGCTGAGGACCATGGGAGCACGGAGGAGGGTGAGGGCTGTGAGTTGTTGCTGTGAGTTGAGCAGGAAGGTAGAACCACTTCTTAATACAGCATCTGCCCCAGGGGAGCAGCAGTAGGGGTGACTTATAGGGCTGGGGCTGGTGTCTAAGGGTTTGTAGGGAAAGGGCGAACCCAGTTTGCACTAGATGCGAGATGGCTCCCAATAGCCCTGCCCACCTTAGGAGGGATCCTCAGAGACCCCAGGTTGTGAGCCAAGGCAGATTCTAGGTCATGCCAGCACATAAACAGCTCCTGCTGAACCAGAGTAGCTCTCCTCAACCACTTCCACCTGAACTATTGGCTCTTGCCAACTTAGTTCCACAGGGCACCGCCCTCTCACAGGCTATTGCTCAGGAATTTTAGGGCAATGGCCCAGGAGTTGCAGAAAAGAAAAGAAACACATAGCAACAACCCTCCAATCAGGACCCATTGTGAGCAAGCCCTGCCTGTGGTTGTTCTCTGGGTATTTGTTGGTGGCCTGCCTGGGGGCTGGGGAACACCAAAGGGGTCAGAGTCCTGGTTCAAAACACACATTTAAAGCAGAATTAGACTTCCCAGTCCATGCCACTGAAATCTCTTTTCTAAAGAAGCATCTGGAAAAATGGAGGGAAAAGCTGCCCAGTTATGTAGTAAAAAACAAAACTCAAACTTTCCTTTCCCCCTCCCACCAGCGTCCCTTTCAAGTCTGTGATCCTCAGGGAGGAAGGATTGGGAAGAAATGGTGGGGGCGGGGAACCAGCTGAGCCACCATTAGACAAAAGCAGCGGGTTGAGAAGCCGGCAGGTAGGGCTTGGTCTCAGTACAGACAACTGCTCAGACCACCCAGCTCAGAGAATTTCAGGGGCAGCGCAACCCATTCTTCTTCTGTTAAAAACAAGTGCATGAGGCTGGGTGTGGTGGCTCATGCCTGTAATTCCAGCACTTTGGGAGGCCGAGGTTGGCAGATCACCTGAGGTCAGGAGTTCGAGACCAGCCTGGCCAACATGACGAAACGAAACCCCGCCGCTACTGAAAATACAAAAATTAGCCGAGCATAGTGGCTTGCGCCTGTAATCCCAGATACTCAGGAGGCTGAGGCAGGAGAATTGCTTGAACCTGGGAGGTGGAGGTTGCAGTGAGCCGAGGTTATGCCACTGCACTCCAGCCTGGGTGACAGGGTGAGACTCTGTCTCTAAACAAAAACAAATGCGTGGCTGGTGCCGGGGCTGCCCTAAGGCCTTTGCTGCACTAAGCACATTAGCCATAGTGACCTCCAGGTCTGAGGAGTGGGGAAGAAGTAAGGATGGGTGGGTAGCAGTCCCATGGGGGTGTCAGGAAGTGACAGGGAGAAGTACTTGCTAAGGATGAATGATGCCTGTAGGTGCCTTCCGGGGAGGGGGCTGCTGAGAGAGGCCCGGTGGCTCTTGAGAAGATGACTTTATTTTGTGTTTTAAAAGGGTCAGCTTTGGGTTAGGTATTGGAAGGGTCTGCAAACTTGTTACACTCTAAAGAGTCCTCTTCAGCCTAAGAGAGCCTGGACTCCTACCATCACCACTTGGCTTCTACAGGAGCCCCTAGGATCTGGGCACGCTGACCGAACTCCTGGCCTCTCAGCAGCAGCTTCTCACAGTGATCACTTGGCTGACACTGCTGCCCAGCAGGGCTGTTGCCCTAGAAGCGGAGGGGAACCAGGACAGCCCGCAGCCCAAAAGCAGCAGGAAGGTCTGGAGAGCCCTTCGACCCCAGCTGCAGGATGCAAGCATGAGAGCAGTGCTTACTCCAAAGCCTTTTCTAAGAGCTTTACAATTGGGTCCAGGGTCCCATTTCCAAGCTTGATGTTTTTCCCTTCCTTTTGCTGGACAGGGGGAAATGAAAAAACCAATGTTTCCCTGGCCCTCAGCTGCGTCTTCTGCCCCTGGGAAGGACTGCCATCAAATACAGGTGAGGGCAGAGTCAGAATTCTCAGCACTGACTGCTCAGCTATGTTACCTGAAGGGAAGACGCATTCAATAAGGACAGCCCTGACCTGAATGACTCACCCAGACCCTCTCTAAGGCAAAGACCCCTAACCCCATGCAGGGCTCAGGCCACTGCTGCTCCTGGCCCCTGGCCACAGTGGACCTAGTTCTGTAAATACACCCAGAGATTGGGTAATGGGGACTCAGTTCTACCTCTAAGTAGGTAGTATTTGCTTGTAAGTCTGAAAAATAATACTCTAAAGCCAGGGCTAAATGCTGGTACAATCAATTTTTACTTACTTCTTTGTCGCAAAAGGAGATAATCATAGTTCTATTTCTATTTGTCTATGGGATGTGTCATACATCAGATTTTTCCTCCTAATTGTGTCCTTTTGAAACATCTTCACCATACACTGTCTGGCTGTCTGGTGAACAGGATAGGGGCCTTAGAAATGTGCACTGCTGGCAGAGCCAAGTGAGGAGCAATTCCAAAAGGCCACACCAGTGCACTCTTCGCCTCTCTGCCTGCTCCTCCAGGACCACTTGCTCTGCCTCTAGAGAGCCTCCCCAGTTACTCTGGCTGCCTCTGATCTTGCCCTGCTTTCACCTTGCAGCACCTACACTATTACCTACGGTGATCACGTGTTAAAAATGAGTGCATGCTGATCTGATCACAGTGCACACTACTTAAAATCAGGCCCATCCCAGAAAATCTGAGACAACTAATCACCATGACATCACCTTCCACATTTCTCTCTGCCCTACACCAAGCACAGGACCATATTTTCCATTAAAAAAATCAGGACACATTATCTGACGAGAGATTTACGAGCAGCCTCCAGGTGCAAGAAGGAGTTGGTGCTATAAAAGTTTCAACATCAAAATACTGGAACTCCAAGCATATTTGGATGACTTTACTGGAAAAATGAGAATATTTCAAACCAGAATGGCTCATGACAATCTGAGGCGACAGCCCTTATGCCAGTAACACGGGTTATGTTTTTATTCATTCCAGGTATATTTGGCACAACTTACTGCAAGACTGTGACTTACTCATGAGAGGGAAACAGGCATTACACCTATTCTGAACTTGTCTCCACACTCAGCATGGCCACTTCCTTTTGGCAGCACTGAGTGGCTAGCTGACTGATGTCTCTCCCTCCAGTCTTTATATCCCAGCCTGGGTGTCACTTCAGAGACACCTTTGTTGATTTCCCAAACTAAGTCATGTTGTTATGCTCTCATTGCACCCCGGGATTTCCTTCAGTGGGCCTCATCACAGCTTATAATTCATCTGTGTGCACAGTTACTCCTGCCTGTCTCGTTGCACTAAACTGTAACTGTTTGTGGAAAGAGCTACAAAGCTTTGGCTCACCAGTGAACTACCAACTCCCAGTACAATGACTGGCACATAGTAGGTGATCAATAAGTATTTTTAAATTAATGTCATGGTCTCTCTGGTAGGTCCTAGGACTTCCTATTTCTCTTTTGCTGAACATTGTTATTCTGTTGAATTTATTACTTGAATGGACTACAAGGCTGCTCACGAGTACTAAAGTTGGCATTAATCCTGGGAGTATACATATTGGCTGATAGAATCAATGTTCTAAAAGAACAAAGTCAGGCCGGGTGCAGTGGCTCATGCCTGTAATTCCAGCACTTTTGGAGGCTGAAGTGGGTGGATCACCTGAGGTCAGGAGTTCGAGACCAGGCTGACCAACATGGTGAAACCCCATCTCTACTAAATATACAAAAAAAAAAAAAAAAAAAATTAGCTGGGTGTGGTGGTGGGCACCTGTAATCCCAGATACTTGGGAGGCTGAGGCAGGAGAATCGGTTGAACCTTGGAGGCAGAGGTTGCAGTGAGCCGAGATCATGCCATTGTATTCCAACCTGGGCAACAAGAGCAAAACGCTTTCTCAAAATAAAATAAAAGAACAAAGGTCCGAATCAAGATATATTAGGAGAGAATACGTCTTGTGAAGGTTCTAAATCATCAACTAGACAAAATTAGGGTGGAAGGGCAGCTCACATCAAAGGAGCCAAGCATGAGTCTTTTAAACATGATTTAACCTTAAGCCGTATTAATAGAGCATGGTGTCCACACAGGGAGTGGGCAGTCCCATTCCACATGGGCATCACTGACGGACTGCATCCAGGTACAAGTGCCACGTGTTAATAGGATACTGAGGAAGGGGCTCATGTTGTGTGAGGGGATGATGCCCAATGTCCGGCTGGCACCTGGCAGGTGCTCAACAGATGTTTATTGAAGGAACATAAAGTTTAGTTGAGGGAAGTTGGTCTATTTAGCCTGGAGTAAAACACACCAAAAGGAGGGCACATCTGTCTTCAAATATATGATGAGCTGTTGTATAAAAGTCTACATGCTATGTAGTGCCAGAGGACAGGCCAAGGAGAAATGGGTCCAAAATTCTCCAGAGGCAGATTTAGGTTCATATAAGTAAGACCAACAATGCCTCAACAACCAAATGGACCAACTGTGACATGGTAGATCCCTGTCCCCAGAATGTTCATAGAAGGCTGGAGAGCCGTCTGGCTGGGATGTTGTCAGAAGAAGCCTTCCTACCCTCTAAGATGCCTTACAACCCCAATCCTAGTTTTCCAAGAATTTCACGGAATTGAGTGTATAAAGGTGAGAAAGACTATGGAATAAATATTCCATTTCATACTGTAAATAACCTTTGTGCTACAAATACAGAGCTTGGAATGATCTACTCCTTGAAGGTTTTAATGAACTCATCTATAAAACTATGTGGATCCAGAACTTTCTCAGGATGTATTTCTTCAACTGTTCCAGTTTTTTCCACTGAACTTTTCAGGTTTTCAACTTCTTTTTAAGTTAATTTTCTTAGAAAAGCATCTACTTCTTTCAATATCTTCAAATCAGAGTTTACCCTGAAAATCTCATTTTTATTAACTACAGATCAGTGGTTAGAGTCCCATTTCCAAATGTTAGGTGTATTTTCTGTTTTTCTTTGAATGGCCTAGTAGGGTTGGCCTATTTCCTATTTCTAAGACCAGTCCTTAAGTTGACTCCTAAATATTGTTTTTCTCTTTGTAATAAACTCATTTCTCCTTTTATATAAATGTTTTGCTTCTGCTTTCCTTTGGCTTGTTCTAGCCTTTGATTTTGTGAGTTGAATGATTGGCTCACTAATTTTTAGTAACTTTTGTTCAATGATAAAAGCATTAAAGGCTATGCATATACAGATGCTCCTTAATTTATGATGGCCTACATCCCAATAAGCTCATCCTAAGTCGAACATTTTCTAAGTTGAAAATGCATTAAATATAGTGACTCATCAAACATCATAGCTTAGCCTAGCCTCCCTTAAACATGCTCAGAATACTTACATTAGCTTACAGTTGGGCAAAATCATCTAACACAAGGCCTATTATATAACACAACATTGAATATCTCATGTAATGTATTGAGCACTGAAAGTGAAAAACAATGGTTGTGGGGGTACTTGAAGTACAGCTTCTAATGAATGTGTATCATTTTTGCATAAAGTTGACAATGTATAAGCTGAACTATCATAAGGTGGAAACCATCTATACCTCTGATATTGGCTTTAGCCAGTTATAAACTACTCAAAAGTTAAAACTGTTTTCATATCTAGTAGCTATTACCATTAGGAAAGGTATGCACACACACTTCACCCAGGAAAAAACTTAAGAAACATGAAGATCCTATATAATTAAAGTTTCAAAACTTTCTAAACAACATGTGAGAAGTCTTCGATATATAAAGAGAAATACTTTGTTCTTGTATTAAAAGTAACCAGTAGGATTATATGATTAGATACGGAATGTTAAAAAGCTACAATTATTAAAACCATTTTGGTTCACATATTGACTAATGAAATAGTCCAGAAAAATCCTAAAACAAACTCTATACATAAGACTTCAGTACACAGTAAAGCTGATCTCAAACTAATGGGAAAAGAATAGATTATTCAGTAAGTATGGATAACTTGAAAAAAAATCCTATTGAAGATTTCTTCCTCACATTATACACAGAAACATCCATTTTGATTAAAATTTTAAAAGTAAAAAAAGCTAGAAGAAATGTGGACATAATCTTAGAGATTCCAGGCATGACACTAATAGTGGAAAGCATAAAGACATGTGACCATTAAAATTTAAAATTTCTGTACAAAAGTAAACTTAGGATAACAATTAAAAGGTAAACACATTAAAAATATTTCAAATATATATGTAAAAAAGGTGAACATTTTTAAGATATAAAAAGTTTACATGACTAAATAAAAAGAACACAGAAGGAAAAAAGTAAAGGACAGGAACAAGAAGTTTCTGAAGTAGTAGCCAAACATATAAAAATGTTTAATTTAAAATTAATCAAGCAAATATAAAATAAAATGTGATATTTTTCATTTAAAAATGTGTTAATAGGTAAAGGGATAACTAGTGCTTATGAGTGTGAGAAAATTACATTCTTACACATTGCTGAAGGGAGGGTAATAATTTAAACTTCATTTTTCTTACCTATAAAATTAGCATAGTAATGTTGACCTTATAAGGCTATTTTTAACAATTTGGAAATAGCTATCCAAAGACTTAAAAAGATTCAATACTTCTATTTCTAATATCTCTTAGGAATTAGCAAAGATGTCCATGAAGATGGATATAAGTTTAATTTATTTAAATGATTAAATATTAGAAATCAAAGTATCAAAAACATAGTCTATTTGAAATAATTGTAAGACCAAAATACTATATAACTATTAAGATTTATCTTGAAGAATTTTAAAGAACATGAGAAAGCATTAACTAAAAAGGGGCTGGGCGCGGTGGCTCACGCCTGTAATCCCAGCACTTCGGGAGGCCGAGGTAGGCGGATCACGAAGTCAGGAGATCAAGACCATCCTGGCTAACATGGTGAAACGCTGTCTCTACTAAAAATCCAAAAAAAAAATTAGCCAGGTATTGTGGCGGGCGCCTGTAGTCCCAGCTACTCAGGAGACTGAGGCAGGAGAATGGTGTGAACCTGGGAGGTGGAGCTTGCAGTAACCAAGAGTGCGCCACTGCACTCCAGCCTGGGCAGCAGAGCGAGACTCTGTCTCAAAAAAAAAAAAAAAAAAAGAAGTACTAACTAAAAAGGCAGCATATAAAACCAGTTACTTAATATCCATAACGTAACTTTTAATAACGATATACTTTTTCCTTGTTACAACAGAAAAAAAATACAAAGGAAATCTACCAATGTGTAAATAGCTGTCATTACTGGATGGCGGGATTGTTTTCTACACTGTCTGTATTTCAAATCTTTTAAAGTATGGAACACATTTTACTTTCATGAACAATAAAAAAAAGTTTTAAAATTTTACTGAAATTCAAATTATGCAAATTTACTAGGAGCACATTTTTAGAAAGTAAATAAAATGAGAGACTGGCAGTGACTAAATGTCCCTTCGAAGTGAAAGAATAAGGGAGTGGCATGCCATATTTGTCTTTAAGAAAAGTCAGCTGAAATCGACATGGTTGGTGAGTAGTTGGGATAAAACCAAATGGGCTTCAGCTATAGCAAAGCTAGCAGCCTTCCGATAGAAAAGCCTCTGCAGCAAAGGAGGGTGAGGCTTCCAAATGGACATATAGGAGGGCTGTGCTTTGAACAGTATCCTCATTCTCTAGCTGGTGCCCAGCAGGACAGCTGGGAGGACTTCAAAGGACGACACAGCCCATCCATCACACATCCAGTAGGCAGCCCACACCCCTGCCATGAAAACGTTGCACTGGTTAACTCATCCTGCAAGAACTCAAGTCAGCGGCTAATTTCAAAACCTGGAAGAAATACTGACTGGTGGCCTGGCAAATTCCTAGCTTAACTGGTTTCGATCTTTGAGATGGAGCCCCAAGCTGGGCAGAACCACTGCCTGTCCCCAGCTGAGGCTGCCAGAGCCTTTGGCAGGGTCCTGGGGCTGAGCTCAGTCCACTGAGTGAAACAGCTCTGGGGCTTGGAAAAGCAAGGAGAGGCTGGGCGCCAACCCTCTCCCCAGCTGTTTTCAATAAGGCTCCACTTCTGAGGTTGCTGGCAGACCTCTGGAAAGATCTGAACCAACCTCACATAATGTTTTCCATCAAACCCACAATTAAGTAATATTCTCTTAACTCATAAACTGCATACAAAACCTTTTTCCTGTCACTTCTCAGCTCCCCTCCTGAGCAACCTACAAGCAGGTCAGGCAGAGGTTACAGCACTTTTGCAGGGTCAGTGGAGACTGCATCACAGGCCTCCAGAGGCAATTACTCCTCCCCCTGCTGTACAAGCATGGAGGGGGTTGGATGTTCGTTCTCGGGAAGTACAGGCTACATTATGTACATCATTTGAGTTAATCCTCCCAATACCTCTGTAAGGTCAGTGTTACCATACTAATTTTATAGGTAAGAAAAAAAATCTCAAAGAAGGTAAGTAATTTACACAAGGTCCCCAAATTCAGGCTTGTTCCTCCATAGCTCACTACTTTTCAGGGGAGTCAAATAGAATCATGGGCAAGAAAGTTCCAAGTATCAAAAAGTTACGCCAAGGCTTCCTAGTCTTTTGACAAGATATTTCACCAGTGTCCCCGCAGGAGTATTCTTCGAGAGCACTGTTAAACACCACACCCTTATTTTGTAACTGAATAAATTACTGACCCTAGAAAGGCCTAGAATAAAACTGGCCTTCTTCATGAGGTCTTCTGCATGCTTCTTTCCTATATTTTTTGTTGCACATTTTATTGTATTAATATACTGACCATAGGGCATAGGGTCTTGTTCATTACTAGTGTTTGTTTATGCACAGGATAAAGGCTCATTGAGCACCCTTCACTGCTACTGTGCTAGACACTGGGGATGTAAAGAAGGTTAAGGATCTAGTCTCCTCCTACAAGGAGCGCCTACTCTAATAGCAGAGATGGAAAAGACAGATTCAACAAGGTAATTTTTTTTTTAATTTTAGAGATGGGGTTTCGCTTTGTTACCCAGGTTGGAGTGCAATCATAGCTCACTGAAGCCTTGAACTCCTGGGCTCAAGTGATCCTCCCACCTTAGCCTCTCAGTAGCTGGGACGACAGTTGCATACCACTATGCCCAGCTAATTTTTTTTATTTCTATTTTTTGTAGAGACTGGGTCTTGCTTTGCTGCCCTGGCTGGTAGTCTCGAACTCCTGGCTTCAAGCAATCCTCCCCAAACAACCTCCCAAAATACTGGGATTATAGGCATGGGGTACCTCACCTGGCTGTCAGCACTGGCAGATCTTATGAAACAAATATAAGTTCAGGAAAGTGTGTGCATGCACATACATTTTAGTACTTCAATCAGGCGGCATTAATGAGCAAGAACTGAGTCTTAGCATTTCATGCCTCTTAGAACCCAGCTCTGTGTTCGTTGTGCACCTACTTTAGAGTCAGTACAATGGACGTGGCACCTGCCTTAGGATGCTCACTCTCTATCAGGGGAGACAGTATCCAACCAAAGGCTCCTAGTATGGGGCTCAGTGAAGACAAATTGACAAATATACTCTGAATAAGAATATGATTTCAATGGAATGATTAAAATTAATCACTATGTGGGCCAGGATCATGATGTGTAGAAAAGAAAAGAGAAAAAGAGGAATGACAAGTACCAAGTAGTTCAACATTTGACCCAGTGTGGCTGGAAGAGTCTCTCAGCTTGAAATTATGAGGTCCTCTATCAATCAGTCAAGGTCAGTAAACCTCTGGGAAGAAGATGGTTCTCCTTGCACTCACAGCTCTCCCACTGTCCAGCCTTTGGTTTTCACTTCTTAATCACCTACTGTGTGTCAGGCATCATGGTAGGCACTAAGGTCTCCTGAGCCCTGGGCTGTCTTGATCTTTCTGAGGACTAGGATGAAGAGGCCTGGCCTCTGAGTCTGCTTGCTGTTCTCGCTCCCTCTGCCACCCCAGCAGAGGCCATTACGGGTTTCAGCTCTCACTAGACTCTCTGGCTTCCTGCCTCCCACCCTCCTGACCGCTTGGTACCTGCAGGCCCTGCTGGTCCCCGTGTGGCATCAGGACAAGAGGCCAAGCTGCAGGGCAGATGCAGACTGAGGTCTAGTGAAGGATTCTTGGTTCAGAGAGAACCAAGCTATGAGCTGGGGCAGGAAGAAGCTGGTGGACAGAGGTGCTCCAAATTGACAAGGCGAGTTTGAATCTCATAGATCCGGGAGCAGGTGGGCCATGAAAACTGGTGCTGTGTCTTCTCCCTTACTGATAACAGTGCAAGCTGAAGAAGACTAGCCTCTTGGAAAGTACTTGTGCTTACAGATGCCCGAATCCTTCTCCCATTCACCTCTCTTCTGCTGACTAATCAATCCCAAGGAAATAATATTAAATATGGAATTAAAAACTTCATGTGTAAAGATGTTGATGCAAATTTAATTTATAAAAGGAAATATTAGAAACCATCAAGATAACTGCCAACAGAGGAATGATTCAGTAAATGGTAGCATATCAAATTTAGTGGAATATTCACCATTAAAATTATGGTGACGGGGTGATTTGAAAAATGCTATGTTGGCTGAAAAAAGCAGGATACAAAACAGTATGAATAATTTTAGTTATGACTAAAAGTTACTAAGCACTTCTATTACATATGCAGCAAAGATATTTCACTTAAGTAATGCCATATTATAGGTAGCATTATCCCCATTTTATAGATAGCAACATGACTTGGAGAGTTGGCAAATTCCTCATGATCACAGCTGGTAAAGGATGGGATTGAATTAAAAATCAAGTCCGACCCATGGCCTGTGATGGTTCCACAAGCCACTCTGCCCCTATAAATCCTGTAGTTATTCCTATGTTGAAAACAAAATAAACCCCCAGCTTAGAAAAGAACTATAGGACAGAACGATTAAACAAAACAATAATACAGACTGAGAGCAAAGCGGAACCATAGGTAATTTTAGCCTTCTTTCTACCTTTGCTTATCTGCTTTCTTAAGTAGAATATTGCATTTTTACTTTAAAGCATTCTCAAAGTAGGCCATTTAGAGCGGTGCTGTGGACAGATCAGCGATCCTGATTGTATTACTATAGTACTACGATGCCCACCATTTTATTAGGCAACTGCTATGTGCTGGTGCACATCTGCCATTGCATCAACCCTCCAACGATGCTGGGAAGTAGGAATTACTATTCCCATCTCAGCTATGGAGCCTAGAGAATGTAAGCAGAAGAAATTCAAACTCAGATATCCTGGCTACAAAATCTGTGCTTCTATTCTTTCCATTGCCCCATGACACAAAGCTTCTTGATTTCCTGCCCTGACATTTCTTGATCATTTGCACTCTGGCAAGCACATGTTTATAAGCACGGGCTGGCCACTGCTCCCTGAAGAAGAGGTCGAGGTGAACTGGTCCTCCCTGAGGTATTTACCCATACTCTGCCACAGCTCGAGTCTTGCCCTCACCCTCTCTTCCCCACTGAAACTTTGGAGAGGTTCAGGGAGCATGACCAAGTATAGAACAGAGACCCGAGGGCCACAAGTCAGATGAGGCGAAGAGCAGCGAGAAGGGGCCTGAGCCAGCTTGGGAACAGGGCTGAGGGTGTGGAGCAGACGATAGTGGTGATCTGAGTTCAGGGT